>NW_026622734.1:1487821-2975643 GCF_028826845.1 Penicillium canariense | reverse complement strand
AACCCTAAACCCTAAACCCTAAACCCTAAACCCTAAACCCTAAACCCTAACCCTAAAAAACCCTAAACCCTAAAGCAGAGAAGATATATTTCTAGCAATATCTTGTTGATTAAATCTGTCGCCGCCGCGTGATATCTAGGGTTTTTAATGCTAAAGCCCTAGAATCATGTGATCCTAGCTGGGCCCAGTGTGACTGTTGCACTAGGCGCCTAGCTACGCTGTTATCAGTAGGGCAAACTGTTAGGCAGCTAGAGGGTGAAAATTGGCGGTAGATTGAATTCTTTGCTAGGGCGGTCAAATTTTGGACAGATAAGCGGTGTATTGTCTGCTATCTAGGATGGCTAGGTAAGCTATTTAGCCTACACCCCTAACTATAAGATACTAGACTAATATTTAAACTAACCCTATAGCTGAGAGTGGGCCTAAGATATCAAGGCGTCAGTATTCAGCCCACGCACTAGAAAGCTGCCAGTTTTTTGAGGCTAGATCAGTAAGAGCTAAAGAGCTAGATAGCTCTATAGATCCTAGGGCAGATAGCTGCTGCTTTAGCTGCTATCTACCAACAAAGATCTGCAGAGGTAGATTGCTACCTCAGGACAGCTAGGGGTGTTTTTCTGTCTGGCTACTCACAATATTTTGGGGTATATGTGTTGAAATAGTTCTACAAGGGAAGGCTAGAGGAAAGAGCTATATAGAAGATGAGTGGCTGCCTAAGGCAGTAACGGTGGCGGCTTTTGAAAAGCCTAAGTGGAAATTTGATACTGAGGTAATTGGGGGAGCACTAGTTTTCTATAATTTTGCCTTAAGTGATTGGCAGAAGCATAGGTTTACTTAGGGTTAAAGCTTTAGGGTTATTTAGCTAGTTCTAGTTAGTGTTAGTAGGCCTAATAAGCCTAAATGGTTGATATTGTTAAGTTAATATAGGGTTTTAACCATAAGAAGAATAGGGTAGACCAACTAGATAGACTAGGGCAGACCTAGATAGACCAGGGCAGACCTAGCCAGACCAGGGCAGACCTAGCCAGACCAGGGCACACCTAGCCAGACCAGAGTAGACCTAGATAGACTAGGGCAGACCCGGGTAGACCCAGTACCCTTAGGCTCACTAGCCAGACCAGGGCAGACCTAGCCAGACCAGAGTAGACCTAGATAGACTAGGGCAGACCCGGGTAGACCCAGTACCCTTAGGCTCACTAGCCAGACCAGGGCACACCTAGATAGACCTAGGGCCCTTAGGCTAACTGGCTAGACTAGGGCAGACCTAACCAGACCAGGGCAGACCCCGGTAGCTCCAGGGCCCTTAGCTAGCTACCTAGAGTAGGGCACACCTAGGTAGACCAGGGCAGGCCTAGGTAGACCAGGGCAGGCCTAGCCAGACCAGGGCAGACCTAGCCAGACCAGGGCACACCTAGCCAGACCAGGGCACACCTAGATAGACCAGGGTAGACCTAGCCAGACTAGGGCAGACCCGGGTAGACCCAGTACCCTTAGGCTCACTAGCCAGACCAGGGTATACCTAGATAGACCAGGGCACACACAGATAGACCTAGGGCCCATAGGCTCACTAGCCAGACCAGGACATACCTAGATAGACCCAGGGCCCTTAGCCTAACTAGCTAGACTAGGGCAGACCTAAACAGACCAGGGCAGACCCGGGTGGACCTAGGGCCCTTAGGCTCACTAGCCAGACCAGGGCACACCTAGATAGACCTAGGGCCCTTAGGCTAACTGGCTAGACTAGGGCAGACCTAACCAGACTAGGGCAGACCCCGGTAGCTCCAGGGCCCTTAGCTAGCTACCTAGAGTAGGGCACACCTAGGTAGACCAGGGCAGGCCTAGGTAGACCAGGGCAGACCTAGATAGACCAGGGCCTATAGGCCAACTAGCCAGACTAGGGCAGACTAGGGCAGGCCTAGATAGACCAGGGCAGACCTATATAGACTAACCTTTATAGGCTCTATAATATATACTATAAGTAAAGTAATAAGCTTCCTAGTAATATATATATATAGGTAGTCTAGTAGCTAATAGGTAGCCCTAGGCATCTTTAGGGGAAGACAGCGGTTCAAAGCTAGGCACTATCTTTCAAAATATATATTTTTGAATACCAGACTACATCTATCTAGGCTAGATAGACCAGACCACATCTAGCTAGACTAGACTACGCCTACCTAGATAGACCACGTCCACCTACGCCAGACAGACCGGACCACGACCACCTAGGCCAGATCACGTCCACCTACGCCAGACAGACTAGACCACATCCACCTCGGTCACCTAGACCAGACCACGACCACCTACGCCAGACAGACCGGACCACGACCACCTAGACCAGACCACGTCCACCTCGGTTACCTAGACCAGACCACGACTACCCACACTAGACAGACCGGACCACGACCACCTAGGCCAGATCACGAGATCACGTCTACCTACGCCAGACAGACCGGACCACGTCCACCTCAGTCACCTAGACCAGACCACGACCACCTAGGCCAGATCACGTCCACCTACGCCAGACAGACCGGACCACGTCTACCTACGCCAGACAGGCCAGACCACGTCCACCTAGACTAGACCACGACCACCTACACCAGACAGACCGGACCACGTCCACCTAGACTAGACCACGACCACCTACACCAGACAGACCGGACCACGACCACCTTAGACTAGACCACGTCCACCTACGCCAGACAGACCGGACCACGTCCACCTACGCCAGACAGACCGGACCACGTCCACCTCAGTCACCTAGACCAGACCACGACCACCTACACCACACAGACCGGACCACGTCCACCTACACCAGACAGACCGGACCACGACCACCTAGGCCAGATCACGTCCACCTACGCCAGACAGACCGGACCACGTCTACCTCGGTCACCTAGACCAGACCACGACCACCTACACCAGACAGACCGGACCACGTCCACCTACACCAGACAGACCGGACCACGTCCACCTAGACTAGACCACGACCACCTACACCAGACAGACCGGACCACGTCCACCTACGCCAGACAGGCCAGACCACGTCCACCTAGACTAGACCACGTCCACCTACGCCAGACAGACCGGACCACGTCCACCTCAGTCACCTAGACCAGACCACGACCACCTACACCAGACAGACCGGACCACGTCCACCTACGCCAGACAGGCCAGACCACATCCACCTACGCCAGACAGACCGGACCACGACCACCTTAGACTAGACCACGTCCACCTACGCCAGACAGACCGGACCACGTCCACCTACGCCAGACAGACCGGACCACGTCCACCTCAGTCACCTAGACCAGACCACGACCACCTACACCAGACAGACCGGACCACGTCCACCTACGCCAGACAGACCGGACCACGACCACCTAGGCCAGATCACGTCCACCTACACCAGACAGACCGGACCACGTCCACCTACGCCAGACAGGCCAGACCACGTCCACCTAGACTAGACCACGACCACCTACACCAGACAGACCGGACCACGTCCACCTACGCCAGACAGACCGGACCACGTCCACCTACACCAGACAGACCGGACCACGTCCACCTACGCCAGACAGGCCAGACCACGTCCACCTAGACTAGACCACGACCACCTACACCAGACAGACCGGACCACGTCCACCTACACCAGACAGACCGGACCACGTCCACCTAGACTAGACCACGTCCACCTACGCCAGACAGACCGGACCACGTCCACCTCAGTCACCTAGACCAGACCACGACCACCTACACCAGACAGACCGGACCACGTCCACCTACGCCAGACAGGCCAGACCACATCCACCTACGCCAGACAGACCGGACCACGACCACCTTAGACTAGACCACGTCCACCTACGCCAGACAGACCGGACCACGTCCACCTACGCCAGACAGACCGGACCACGTCCACCTTAGTCACCTAGACCAGACCACGACCACCTAGGCCAGATCACGTCCACCTACGCCAGACAGACCGGACCACGTCTACCTACGCCAGACAGGCCAGACCACGTCCACCTAGACTAGACCACGACCACCTACACCAGACAGACCGGACCACGTCCACCTACGCCAGACAGGCCAGACCACGTCCACCTAGACTAGACCACGTCCACCTACGCCAGACAGACCAGACCACGACCACCTACACCAGACAGACCGGACCACGTCCACCTACACCAGACAGACCGGACCACGTCCACCTACACCAGACAGACCGGACCACGACCACCTAGGCCAGATCACGTCCACCTACGCCAGACAGACCGGACCACGTCCACCTCAGTCACCTAGACCAGACCACGACCACCTACACCAGACAGACCGGACCACGTCCACCTACGCCAGACAGGCCAGACCACATCCACCTACGCCAGACAGACCGGACCACGTCCACCTCAGTCACCTAGACCAGACCACGACCACCTACACCAGACAGACCGGACCACGTCCACCTACGCCAGACAGGCCAGACCACATCCACCTACGCCAGACAGACCGGACCACGACCACCTTAGACTAGACCACGTCCACCTACGCCAGACAGACCGGACCACGTCCACCTACGCCAGACAGACCGGACCACGTCCACCTTAGTCACCTAGACCAGACCACGACCACCTAGGCCAGATCACGTCCACCTACGCCAGACAGACCGGACCACGTCTACCTACGCCAGACAGGCCAGACCACGTCCACCTAGACTAGACCACGACCACCTACACCAGACAGACCGGACCACGTCCACCTAGACTAGACCACGACCACCTACACCAGACAGACCGGACCACGACCACCTTAGACTAGACTACGTCCACCTACGCCAGACAGACCGGACCACGTCCACCTACGCCAGACAGACCGGACCACGTCCACCTCAGTCACCTAGACTAGACCACGACCACCTACGCCAGACAGACCGGACCACGTCCACCTAGACCAGACCACGACCACCTACACCAGACAGACCGGAC
This sequence comes from Penicillium canariense, assembly GCF_028826845.1. Classification (NCBI taxonomy): domain Eukaryota; kingdom Fungi; phylum Ascomycota; class Eurotiomycetes; order Eurotiales; family Aspergillaceae; genus Penicillium; species Penicillium canariense. The sequence continues at coordinate 2,970,667 of NW_026622734.1, read as the reverse complement.
TACATCCACCTACGCTAGACAGGCCAGACCACGTCCACCTAGACCAGACCACGACTACCTACGCCAGACAGACCGGACCACATCCACCTACGCCAGACAGGCCAGACCACGTCCACCTAGACTAGACCACGTCCACCTACGCCAGACAGACCGGACCACGACCACCTAGGCCAGATCACGTCTACCTACGCCAGACAGACCGGACCACATCCACCTCGGTGGACCTAGACCAGACCACGACCACCTACACCAGACAGACCAGACCACGACTATCTAGACAGGACTACATCTACCTAGGCTACCTAGACTAGACTATATCTACCTATACTAGACTAACCAGACTATATCTACTAAGACTAGACTATATCTACCTAGGCTAGATAGACTAGATAGACTAGCGTAGACTAGGGTAGACCTAGATAGAGATAGGGCCTACCTAGATAGGCTAAGGCTAATAAGCTTGTGCTGCTCTATAGTAGATATTATAGAAGGACTAGTAATCTGAATTAAATTAAAATATTTTATTAGTATAGAGAATCTATAGTTTTACCTAGTATAGCTTAGTATATAGTAATATCTTACCTCAAGAGATAGTTATTAGTAAACCCTTACTACCCTAGCTACTAAGCTAAGTCCCCTAGATAGCCAGATCTCTAAGGCTAATAATATAGGTTTAGAAAAGCTAGCCAAAAAAGGGATAGCCTATCCGTACCCAGAAGTCTTGGCATCCCCCATCAAAAAATAATTCCTCTAACCCCAACACTCCTAGATTAGCCCCTTCTAGATAGAAATATTACAATATTTCTTGATATCTAGGTCGATTAGGCTCTATTATTAAAAGATCAAAAAAAAGCGACCAAGAAATATCAATATTTAGGGTAGTTGGGGGGGGGGGCTACGTGTTTTTCCCGTAGCCCCCCCCCCTGGACCCACTTCCTTAACTATGGTAGCCGGGGGGGGCTACGGGCCCGACTATATTTAGTGATTTTACCATACAAAGTGGGCCACCCTGTTAGTCCCGGAGTGGCTTTTTTCTAATATAGGGTCTTAGTCACGTGACCTTTACTGTAAGCTTTAAAAATATCTAGATAACTAGCCAGATAATCCTAGATAGACCAGGGCATACCTAGCTAGACCAGGGCAGACCTAGCTAGACCAGGGCAGACCTAGCTAGACCAGGGCAGACCTAGCTAGACCAGGGCAGACCTAGATAGACTGAGGGCCCTTAGCTAGCTACCCAGAGTAGGGCACACCTAGATAGACCAGGGCGGGCCTAGATAGACCAGGGTAGACCTAGCCAGACCATGGCAGACCTGGATAGACCAGGGCGGGCCTAGATAGACCAGGGTAGACCTAGATAGCCCGAGGGCCCTTAGCTAGCTAGCTAGAGTAGGGCACACCTAGGTAGACCAGGGCAGGCCTAGGTAGACCAGGGCAGACCTAGATAGACCAGGGCCTATAGGCCAACTAGCCAGACTAGGGCAGACTAGGGCAGGCCTAGATAGACCAGGGCAGACCTATATAGACTAACCTTTATAGGCCCTATAATATATACTATAAGTAAAGTAATAAGCTTCCTAGTAATATATATATATAGGTAGTCTAGTAGCTAATAGGTAGCCCTAGGCATCTTTAGGGGAAGACAGCGGTTCAAAGCTAGGCACTATCTTTCAAAATATATATTTTTGAATACCAGACTACATCTATCTAGGCTAGATAGACTAGACCACATCTAGCTAGACTAGACTACGTCTACCTAGATAGACCACGTCCACCTACGCCAGACAGACTAGACCACATCCACCTCGGTCACCTAGACCAGACCACGACCACCTACGCCAGACAGACCGGACCACGACCACCTAGACCAGATCACGTCCACCTACGCCAGACAGACCGGACCAGGACCACCACGACCACCTAGGCCAGATCACGTCCACCTACACCAGACAGACCGGACCACGACTACCTAGGTCACCTAGACCAGACCACGACCACCTACACTAGACAGACCGGACCACGACCACCTAGACCAGACCACGTCCACCTCGGTCACCTAGACCAGACCACGACTACCCACACTAGACAGACCGGACCACGACCACCTAGGCCAGATCACGTCCACCTACGCCAGACAGACTAGACCACATCCACCTCGGTCACCTAGACCAGACCACGACCACCTACGCCAGACAGACCGGACCACGACCACCTAGACCAGATCACGTCCACCTACGCCAGACAGACCGGACCACGACCACCTCGGTCACCTAGACCAGACCACGACCACCTACGCCAGACAGACCGGACCACGACCACCTAGACCAGACCACGTCCACCTACGCCAGACAGACCGGACCACGACCACCTAGACCATACTACGTCCACCTCGGTCACCTAGACCAGACCACGTCCACCTCGGTCACCTAGACCAGACCACGTCCACCTACACCAGACAGACCGGACCACGACCACCTAGACCAGACCACGACCACCTACACCAGACAGACCAGACCACGACCACCTAGACCAGACCACGTCCACCTCGGTCACCTAGACCAGACCACGTCCACCTCGGTCACCTAGACCAGACCACGTCCATCTACACCAGACAGACCGGACCACGACCACCTACACCAGACCACGACCACCTACACCAGACAGACCAGACCACGACTATCTAGACAGGACTACATCTACCTAGGCTACCTAGACTAGACTATATCTACCTATACTAGACTAACCAGACTATATCTACTAAGACTAGACTATATCTACCTAGGCTAGATAGACTAGATAGACTAGCGTAGACTAGGGTAGACCTAGATAGAGATAGGGCCTACCTAGATAGGCTAAGGCTAATAAGCTTGTGCTGCTCTATAGTAGATATTATAGAAGGACTAGTAATCTAAATTAAATTAAAATATTTTATTAGTATAGAGAATCTATAGTTTTACCTAGTATAGCTTAGTATATAGTAATATCTTACCTCGAGAGATAGTTATTAGTAAACCCTTACTACCCTAGCTACTAAGCTAAGTCCCCTAGATAGCCAGATCTCTAAGGCTAATAATATAGGTTTAGAAAAGCTAGCCAAAAGAGGGATAGCCTATCCGTACCTAGAGGTCTTGGCATCCCCCATCAAAAAATAATTCATCTAACCCTAATACGCCTAGATTAGCCTCTTCCCTATAGAAATATTAGGATATTTTTTTATATTTAGGTCCGTTAGGCTCTACTATTAAAAGATTAAAAAAGAGCGACCAAAAAAGATCAATATTTAGGGTAGTTAGGGGGGGGGGGGGACGTATTAGACTCGTCCCCCCCCCCCCCTAGACCCACTCCTTAACTATGATCCCCCCCCCCGGGGACGGGCCCGACTATATTTAGGGGGGGGGTAGTATTCCCTATATATATTGTCCGACGGGGACGTAATTTCGTATAAGACCCTCTATCTCTACATTCCTACTATTTTAGTCCTAGGGAGAGGATGCTCGCTTCAAGATAGATTCCCCTTAAGATAGTAGGGGATTAATAGAGTATATAGAGGAAAGGGGACCGGGGGTTAGCGTAGGGCTAAGGGGGGATCGAGTGCGAGGGATCGAGTGCGAGAGATAGAGATATATATCTCCCCGGATAGAGTCCATCTACGACGGTCAAACACGATCCTCCGGCGCGGACCAAATCACCCAAGGCGGATCGTTCACGGATCACGCTCGGAGGAGATACAATCTAGCGGCGTCTAGGCGCCTTAGGGAGCTCGACCACGCGATTCCGATCAACGTCGTCGGCGGTGCACCCGGCCTCGGTCGCCGACGGGGGCGATCCCGACGGCTACCACGGGGTTCGCGGCCGCCCCCGGCGGCGGATCGGGCGGTCCGATGGACGATTCGAGAGCGTCGAGCGCGACGAATCTACCGGTCGCCGGCGCGGGGGGTGCTGGCGGGGCATAGTGGGGGGTCCGGCGGGAGCGCGGGCAGCGTGCGTATAGGCGATGTTGTCAGTATTAATAGTGTTATCGATTGAATGAATTGAACAAGACTAGTGGACAGACTAATGATAATGTTTAGATGTATTAGCATTTTATGGTTGTTTAGCTGTACGGTTAGCCCAAGCATAAGAGAGAGAAATAGCTTATTTGTTTTTAACTCTGCTATCCTTGTCCTGCTTCGCTCTCGCCCCCGCTGATGTACCCAAATTCTCAATGAAAGCGAACACTATCGCCAAAGGAGTCATAAGAAACCCCACCGTACCCATTATGATATAAAAGGAACTGCCCCAGTGACAGCACTCCAAAATCCCACTAATGAGGATTACCGGCCCACAAAAGACCGCGAGGGCTAGGCTTCGATTGACCTGCACATTTGAGCGAACGCAAGCCGCTCGGATGAAGAAGAAGGCGGCAGCAACGCATGCAGTAGAAAAAGTCCAAAAGTTAACCATGCCTAAGATAGAGCCCCGCCACTCGGCTTGGAAATCTTCGCTAACGGTTCGATACAGATACCGACCCGCTGGTTCGCCAAATATATCAATGAAATTTGTCATGTTTGCCTGACGCAAGTCGCGTCCTTGGCCTAGCTGCCATAGATCGGCGATAGATTTCGCGGTTTCGGAGGAGGCATCGTGTTTGTGAATAAGGAGATCGGCCAAATAAGCCCTGACTTGATTGGGCCCGGCGCCCTGTAATGGAGGTTGAGCCATGAGGAAGGAGGTGGATAGATGATTTGTTCCGTGAGTGAGCTTGGGCAATGGCGTCTAGCTCGAAGTGCTTGGCAATTTGACAATCACTATTCTGCGTTGGAAGGATGGAAGTGATTATCTTATGTACAGGAGGAGGCTGGGGAGGAGGTCGAGATGCCAGCATGGTGGATCCATGCATAAAAGTTTGTCAGCACTAAACTGCTAAAGTATTTTCACATTTTTGTTATTGTGTGCTTATTTCGCTTACTATGCATTAGATTCACACCGTCACATGACAACTTCTCTTACGTAATTCGAGGAAGGAGGCGCGTCATTCGGCCAAGCCTTCTGGTTCCTCACCAACACCTCCTTCGCTCCCCTTTGGCTCGATGTAGCTCACTCAACAACCATGTATTCGCAGATTTCTTGCCCTTTAAAGCTAGGTCCCTCAGATATTGACATCAGAAGGGAGATCAGTCGCTCAAAGACTTCCACGATATATGAGATACAGCTAGTTGGGAAACAATATGCTATGAAGCTTGGGAGTACGATTTTGCCTTCCAAGGGCGACGCTGATATACCAATTCCATGACAATGGTGATCCAGGGTACACAAAGAAAGGCCGAGATTTAAACCGCTTTCGCTGCGAATTGGACGCCTATCACAATCTTCATGAATTCGGCGTTTGTGATGGCTTTGTTCCGGCTTTTCACGGCTACATCGATCGAATTGATCCGTCCGCTTTCCACCCACCGCTTAAACATTTCGTCGGCGATAAATTCCAACCAAGGGGGATCCTTCTTGAGTACTTGCCGGGTGCGGAAAGACTAAATTGCGAGAATTATTCGGAAGATCGCTTTCGCGATGCGGTTAATGGCATAAAAGAGATTCATGGTGCCTTTGTCCATCACCATGATATTTACCCGAAGAACATGCTTGTTGTGTCTGGTGAACGTATTGTATGGGTTGACTTTGATGTTGCGACAACTTTCAGCAACATGGGTCCTCGTGAGAGAGCATATTGCGAATATGAAACGGAGCTTGTTAGGAGTTTTGGAAAACTTCTGGTTTGTTTTGCTTCCTTGCCGTATACATTATTTTCTAACAGGTATAACCTCACAGAGTGAGGACAAGGCACAGGGTCTTCCTCCCAACACAAAGTATTATTGATCGAGGAATGGAAGAATATACCAAGCTAGCAATCACAACACCCTGTCGCAGGTCCTCAAAATTGGCTTATGTCGCTGGATGAAGGAGCACAGACGAGATCCGTTGAGTGTCCAGTCCACTTTTCTAAGGAAGAGATGCAGAAATGTTCGAAGGTTCATCGCCAAGAACAGGAGAAACTACAGGAAATGGGCGAGATGAGGGATCTAATTGGGACAGACACCCTTGGCTGAGTTTCAGATGAGGATGGGCTTGGACGATACAGGGCTGTCATCCAGAGCATTAAGGATGGTTTGATGGAGCATTTAAGCACTGAGATAGAGAAGACAACGGTCCTCTACCATTTTCCTTTCGATGATCATGAAGAAAATCCGTGATATATTTTAATAATCCGGCTCTCGACTTTAATGAGATATGCCGTTCCTACACGCGTCTACGCTAACCCAACGCTAAAGGGAAAGGGCCTCTATATAAAAGGATAGGAGTCTCGCCGACTAACGGGATTGAAGCTTTTTACTGCTAAAAACATAGTCTTGAATTCTAAATAGGTCGTAAAGGCTCGAACACTTAATAAAAAGAATCTATAAATATCGTTATACTGAATTGGTGAACTACCTAGCTCTATCTTTATAAAGTATAATACCCTAGAAAATAGTTATATAACGCCGGTCTACGTCAAGATATACACCGCGGAAAAAAGAATTATATAGAGTTATAAAGGGCTTAGATCGTTAATACGCAATATTAAAGACTCGTCGCCGAATTGTTTAAATATACGAAAGAATCCGCGAGTCACCGTATTAATCCTAAAAGATCGCTAAGCTTAGGGTTATCAAGATCGATTGCTTAACCGAGTAAAAAAGAAATCTACAGCCTTACTCGCTACTATATCGGTGCTCTAGTCTTGCTAATAAATAGTAGGTACACTTTCGTAGTCGGCGGCTCTAGTATCTTTAATCTACTACTAGACTTCTTTCTTGCTAATCTACTTCGGGAATCTACAGTCAGTTAACAGCGTATCTACTATCTTATCGAACTTGCTATAATAGGCGAGGATACCCCTATAATTATACAGAATATATAAATAAAGGGATCTAGCTTAAAGGATTTACTTTATCTATAGATTTATTAGAGTAAGTAATACGATCAGACTAGTCAGAGAAACTTACACTTTCTTCCCTATTTCCTCGCTATATAGGAGAATAAATCTACGGCCTAGGTAGCATCTAGACTACTACTACCGCTCCCTAACTAGTTTATACTTATAGAAAGATATTCGGGTCTTATCCGCTTTTTCTTTAGAGAGATATATACTACTATAAATAGCGTTAGTAGTATAAATTTTAGTAGTTTAACTAGGATATCTAGCTTCCCTCTACTAGTTAAATTCTTTAACGTACTCTAAATATAGTATTATATCTATAAACCGAGATTTAAGATAATTCGTCTCGCCCTTAGCCTAAATCGCCTCTATATACCTCTAAATCGCACGACCCTTTCTACTAGCAGATGCACTAGTATTACTTAGTAGATTTAGTAATAGAGAATACTAAAATCCGGTCGACTTCTATATTTTAGTGTACTTCTCTATAAATTCGGCTAAATTAGAATGTATAATCAATCTATATTTTCTTCTAATTTCGTCCTTTTAGTCCGGCGAAAGTGTAGATAGGAGAATATATTTAGAGAAACGACCGTCCTAGTAATCGTTATCTAGATTAGGAATAACTAATACTATTTGACTAATACTATTCCGAAAGCGAGACCTACGGTTAGGTATTAGGAGAGCTACTTAGGATTCGGCTGTCGATGAAAGTTTCCGTTTACGGCTTATATTCTAGCTCTCGTTTAGCGAAGGGGCTTGAGGTCTGTCTCCTTTTATATCTAATAGTAGAGTATATTTGTTATTACTTTTAGGTAGGTCGGAGGCCGAGGCCGAACTACTCGTATCTATACCCGTACTATTCGTTATCCTAGAAGAAGAGCGTTCTTAATCACTAGAGGTATCACCTAGGAATCTATACGTATTATCCAAGATAGCCTTAATCGATAGATCTCCGAATTCGTTAAAATCGTCGAGTAGATCCTTAGCATTATACTCGCTTTCGTTAGAGGCATCTTTAACTATTGGCTGATATTTTAATAACCGGCGCTTACTTAGACGTCTCTTTAATATTTGGTTCTCTTCTACTGCTTCTACACTACTCTGTTATAATACTATCATTATCGGTATAACGGCCGTACTTGCATCGGGGGTAGAGCACGGAGTACCGGGGCTCTAACCTAAACTCGTAGAAGATGTCCTAGGGGATTGAGGGCAGTTATCGTACGAAGTAGCCCTAGGGCTTTCTTAATGTGTATATTCTTCGACGTTCGCTATATTAACCCTACGAAGTTCGGGACTACCGCTAGATAGAGTGTTTAGAGCAAGCCTAGGAGACGGTTGATCACCTATTCCTTCGATAAGGCTAAAGGTAGGAGCCGGAGTGTATAGTTGACTAGTGGAGAGTGCATCTTTACTAACATCCCCTATGTCACTTGTTGGACCTTCGTTTCGTATAAGTGGAGATCGAATGGAGGGATCAGGGCTATCCGTACGATCGCAGGACCCTAAATAAACATTGGACGATTGGCTAAGTAGTTCTATTTCTTCGAGCTCTCGAAAGGTCGAGTCAAAGTCAAAGCCGGGGTCTTGCTCTCTGAAGGCGCCTGAGGCTTCTCTAACTAGTTCAGATGAAGATGTTTTGTTCAGCCTCTGACTAGGGCTCGGCAGTGATGGCGAGCGAGATCGATTCGATCCGGCAGTTAAGATTGAGGTTCTCGTACTACGGTCTTGTGCGTCCTTTTCTAAAGTTAGCAGCGACGGGTCTAATAAAGCAAGCGGTGTTAGCACGACGACCCTCGTAAATAGATATAGCGAGTATTACTAATATATTGGGATGTAGAGGAACTACTGTATATGGTATATGTCGGATATAACGTAAGTTCTGCAGGTGACGATAAAAACGGGTGATCTTCGATATCGTAGTCGATAAGACAATCACTGGTCGATTTGATCCGTTCATAGAGGCGGATAATCTTGGTGTAGGAGAGGGCGGATTGAATTTTGCAGAAACAGGAGAGCGCTCGCAAAATCTAGATTAAAGATTAACTACCTTCTAACTCGATATAAGTAAATTGATATACCTCGTTATCCGATTGTGGAATGCGTTTCTTATATCTATTCGCTTCGCTATTACGGTTGTTCTGTTGGGAAAATGAGATAGTGGAATATCGAGCAAGATACTTTACTTATAGTCAGTTTTAACCTGATCTAAAGTATTTCGGGAAATGCTACTATAGTGGTTATAGGTTCGATAGCGACGTATCCTCGGGAGTTAGAGATGGCGTTAGCGTGGGGATGGGTGGGGAGCTAGCTAGGTACCTTTTGCTCCGGGTCTGCTCCGGGTCTGCTTAGGATCTGCTTTAGGAGTAATTACTGATCCTGACTATAACCTTGGACTGCCTAGGTCTTCGTAGCCTTTAGTATTTTGGTAAGCGTAGTATGTTTGCGAGGTTCGGATGTATTTTTAAGAGCCTCTAGCGATTTAGTCACTCTCGTTATTCTCTGTTAAGTTTATAATGTATATATTGCGTCGCGTGAGTGGGAAGAAAAGGAGAGGGTTATAATATTTGTTTTTAAATGTTTACGGAAGGTTGATTTAGTTAGCTCTGGTAACTAAGGTTATATAATACTAATATAGGCGGCTTTTGATGGTAGAAAATAGAGCTTTACACTATTTTCAAATAAATAGGTACTAGCTCTATGACCCTAAAAATAAGACCCGACAGCCTTCTACGCTCCGCTAGCTTTATATCCGGGTCTTTTGGACACCCTAATGGCCTAATATAGAGCCTATTCTATAATGGTCTTCTAAAAAAATCGCATAGTGCTGTTCCGTTTCGACCGCCGCTCTAACTAGGCACTATACCTTACAATATTATAAGTAAAACAGGAACTCCCATAGCTTTCATCTAAATCCGTAAACTATATAGTTCGGATTACCTTAAACAGCTACTGTATATTTCTGCCTTATTAATATCATCCACTAAGCTGACTAGTGCCAAACCTCGCCGCTAGGTCGAGGAGCTAAATCTATACGGATTATGTATTCATCCGGCTGCCCTAATACCTGACACTCACTAAGCAGCATACGGTAGCCACGCGTGAATAGTTTTAAATATAGGATACAATCCCAGAAATGAATCGCTATATAAACCGAGCCTCGCACTATCTACTCCCATGATTTTTTCTAACGATAATACTCTCGAGATTCTCCGGCCTTAGTAGCCACGTACACCTACAGAAGATATATAACGCGATTTTTCTAATAATATTTTACTTTAAGGTCTCGGCTAGCAAGATTTACCATATATTCACACTAATATTTTAGAAGATAATGATTCAGGCATATTACTTAACAGCAGTCTACTACTTAGGGAACAGAGATAAGGCAAGGCTAAACACCGCTATATTATAGATCGGTACCAGAGGAGAACACTATAGACGTACTATCACAGCGCTAAGGTTCGGCTCCTAACGTAGATACGTAATATAGTTAGGCTGTTCCCTACTCGTCCATCTAGAGATATTAAACCACTATTTATAAGATACGACTATATACCCGAACCTCCGATATCAAGCTATATAAGCGAAGAGTAGTTTTAGTTATTACTAAAGAGATTCTTTAGCCTGGTTCCTCTTCCGGAACTATTAGTAGAGTCTTTCTATAATAGCGACGAGATCGCCTATATCAAGAACTATCTAAGATTAAAACCGACACCGATCTAGAACGGCGATGCAAGAGATAACGATAGAGACCTAGTTAGGATTTGTACGAGTCTTACGAATTTTATCTTCTGTAATCGCGAAAGTAAGAGAGTCTTCCTTAGAGTTAATCGTCGAATCCGCCGCCGGTCGCTAGCTCCTACTTAAGAGATCTTCTAATACTTTAGGCTTATCGACTAATTATGCTATAAGGTAGGGCCTAGGCAGTATAGTGCCTCGGATTAAAATATATAGCTTTAGGTTAGTTCTCTTTTTAGGAGCTATTTCAATAAGAGCTACTAAGCTATTTTAAGGTAAGAAATATTTCTCCCCTACATCGTTAATTTATATCGTAGATCTACGGCTCCTTACGGTATCTAGGGTTAAGGGTAGGGTAAGATAAGCAGTCTGACTTAATTACTATAATAAGATACGGACTGTCCTATATATATAATCCGCTCTTAATATCTGATATTATAGTGCCGCCTAGGTTCGCCTTCTATAGATATAGCGAGATTGCTAGTTTTGCGAATAGATTCTAACGCTAGATTTCTGCGATCGTTTTCCCTAGTACTTTACCGGGTTACCGGTCGAAGGCTTAGTAATATTAGGGTAGTAGTAGCCTTTTTCGGTATCTTAGGTAAAAAGGTATAGAAATACTAGTAAAGAGAGAGTAGAAAGATAACTAACCACTATAGAAAATTAGTGGTTGAGAAGGGGTGTCGACGGAAGGAAGAAGAAAAAATTCGTCGAAGGGAGTTTAGGGGGGTTTTTATTATTAACGCCGAGAAGTAGACATAAAAAGATAAGACGGCTAAAAAGGGAAAGGTTACGTCGCTACCTACGAAAATGATACTATCGTAAGGTGTATACTGGTACGTAAAAACCTTTATTATATAAACCAGAAGTATACCCGATTTATTAGTGAATCGCTATTGATTTAATCTGTTCGCGTAATCTGGAAACTTATAAAACCTAATAAATTACTACTAAGTAAAACCTCCTAACGCGGGAGAGTACGCGGAAACCCTACTTATAATATAAGGAAATATATCGAATTACTCTCGAATTCTTATTAATTCTTTATCTTCTCCTGTTAACTAAAATATATAAAACCTAACGAAATCCGATAATAAAGGAGCTACTATCAATATCAATTAATATAATATGACCCTCTATTTATATATATCTTTAGATATAAAATATACCTAAATTAGCCCGAATTCTCTATTAATACATCTCTCGTTGCTAACTGTTTCCGCTATAGTGAAACAATCTCGAAAGAATAACGATTCTAAAGAGAAAAAACTATAAATAGTTTTAACTATACCCTTTTCTTTCTCTCTCCTACTTCCCCTAGCCCTAGGCTAGGGTTCCTGGCCGATCTGGCTAATTTGAGTAAAGATTAGGGGCAGGAACTCTGGCCTACTGAACTGCGGGAGTAAAATAAACTTTGTAACTAATACTACTACTATACGTTTCGTTATCTCTACGAATTGGAATTAAAACGGCCCTATTTCTCTACCGTGGCTGAGGATAGCTATCTTTAGAGGGGAAATTAATTGTAAAGGATTGCGTGTTGGTCTAATATGGGGAAGCGTCAATATTAAGAGTGGTTATATTATTATATATTATTACTTTGTATCGTTATTTCTATAAGGAGGGTGTCTCGCTCCCTCCTAGTTAAGTCGGTAAGATTTAGTTTCTAAAAGAAAAATACAGTATAACTCTTCTAATCTGTTTTACTATTATTTCGCTATTAATTCTTTACCTAATCGATAGGCTACTACCCTAATAAGTAGTTTTACGTTCTAAAGGCTAAACCGCTACGCCAGGAGTAAAAGACTAGAATTCTAGGACGTATCCTAGAACTACGCTTACTATATAAGGATATAGTTCGTTATACTAATAACCATATCTCCTATAGAGAAAATATTAGGATATAATATTTAAAGTAGGGCTCCTAATATATTAATATATCCTAGGGATATTATTTAAAGGGTTGATAGAGATATATATATATTTAAGGCTTAGATACCTAAATTACATTATAATTATAGTAATATAGTAGAATCTTATCTTAAATAGACTTAAGAGTTAAATATATTGTCTTTTATGCTTATAAGAGTGTATAACTTAAAATTTAAATTGATATGTAGCCTAGCTATTAAGATATATAATTATAAATTTTCGTATTTACTATATATTTTAGGGCTGGCGGCGTACTATATCGAGACCTACCTAATATTTATAATAATATTATTAAAATTAGGTATCTAGTCGGACCTTCGGCTGAGATACCCTAAGTTAAGTTAGCCGCTAGATAAAAAGCTCGGTGCGTAACTGATATAGTAGTAGATGTTCGACTATTGTAGGTTTACTGCTCTGCTATAAAGTGCTATTTTATAGTCTTAGCCTTAACGTAGTAATTTTCGTCGATTTAAATTGGTACGATATGTTGCTCGGAGTTATGTTCGTATAAATAGGGCTAGCATAAGGTATTAGGAAGGTATAGGCCGTCGGGATTTTGTATACTACTTATCCCTTCGCGCCTAAGTCAAGCTTACATAATAAGCAAACGAAGTATCTTAAATATTTAGGACGGGTAGCTATAAAGTACTTTCCCCTATAGAGTGCGAAGAGCGGGTAGTTAGTTATAACGTGGATCTTACGTAATCCCGCCCGCCCTAGTTACTTATATTCTACTTATTTACTAGCGTACGTGAATTTAGCGGTCGGGTAGGGGAACGTAATTATTTATGTAATTACTACTTTCTCTTTACTAGTAATACCTATAGGTTAGACGACTCGCTAGATTATCTCTCTAAAATAGGGTTAGACTGACTTTCCCCTTTTTTGCTATGATTTTTCCTTGGTTTATGCGTAAATAGGAGAGGAAATATTTTTATTAACTGTAGACGCGTAGAGGACGTTTTCTATTACCGAAATAGTCTAGATCCTAATCAGTATTTAGGTTATCGTTATTGAGTCTAATATTAGCATTTTACGTCTATGATTATTATAAACTATCGAAAGTAACCCTACCCCCTATTATTTGTCTATTCTGTCTTCGATAGAGCCTTCCTATATATATCCTTCTAATAGCAGTCGGGAAATGCTTTGAGGTTTACTAGGTATTCCGAGCCTCTATAATACCTCCCGAGGAGAGAAGTATATAGCCTACCGCTATATACGGTCGAGATATATTTAGCTAAATAGGCATAACCTAAATGCTATAATCTCTAAACTGTCCGATCTTTCTTAAATTAACTATGGTCTAAGGATTTATAACTATTAGCTTCTTCTCCTTTTTTATCTCCTTTTATTCTCTGCCTATTTTATTCGGCGAACGGATCGAGCTTTTATATTATTTAAAGCTTTACTATCGCCTTATATCCGTACTACGCGGCCTAGGATAATAGTATCCGGCCCCTGCTATCCGTCACTCTAACTTTAGCTCTTTCCTGTATATATAATCGAGCTGTAGCTATATTATTATATTAGGTAGTCTATAGCAGAGCGGAATTTGCGTCTTGAGAATTTAGTCTATAGAGATATAGATTAAGGAGAGCGTAGAGTCGTCTGTTTGTTTAAGATAATGAGTTGATATCTTATTCTGTCTCTAGGTAGGTCGCTAGTTTTAGTAGTAATTCGGAGGGTAAATGAAGTAGAATTATTAAACTAAGATTAGAGGAAATGTTGCTATAGCGTTTTAAGCTGGGGTGAAGATTTGAAAAAAGCTATTTATAAGTAGTGAGGGGTATCGAGTAAGGGTAGTAATAGCCTTATATAATAGGTAAGTTATCGTAATAATACCGTAATGATTTATAGAATTAAGTGAAACTTTTGAGGAGTTGTGGCGATCTGGTATGATTGTCTAGCTTACTAACTTCCTCTTCCCGCCTGTTCTACTCGTCCTTACCCCTCGTTCTTCCTGTATCCGACGTAGCCTTCTACTGCACCTGGTAGTTATAATATAGAAGGCTACGCTTATACTATAGAGAGCTAACCCTAGTAGGTAAAGATGTATTTCTATTTTTATGGCTTATGTTACCTTTTGCGAGTTTAATTCGCTGCTAGCCTAGTGTTAAAACGAGGTATTAAGATATATCTACTTGTAGGGTAGAAGGCCTATTAACTAGGTAGGAGAGTAATAGCACTAAGTCTAATTATAATAGAGACTGTTTCTTAAGGAGTTTTAAACCTACTCCTTAAGTATTAATTTAAATATAGCTTTCTTCTATATAAATAGGAAATAAATAAGAATTAGCGAGAGGATACGAGACGTATACTAATACACTATATAACCTAAAGGTGTAGCCTATATACGGGGTTACCGTCCCGTATCTCTACCGAGGGGCTGCCGGTCGACCGCCGGATGGCTACCGCCTTAGCAGAATCCTCGGGCCCTGGTGGCCTAAGGTACTAATAAATCATAGGAATAACTTTATTATAGAATATTATAATATAAGGTCTAAATAATAAGCTAATGTTGTTACTTAAAAGATTGCGAAAGCTTGTTAGAGATAATATAGAGCCTGTATTATATCGATGATATATCTTACTCTACGGAGCCTAAGCTATAGGAATACGCTCTAATACTCGGGTACTTTAGTAGCCTATTAGGCTGAGCGGGTTAATGAAGCGATTCCTATAGTACTTTAGACTAGATAGGGGAGTTGTTTTAATAATAAAACACTAATTATCTAGATGGCGTGGCCCTTAGTATTATAATAGAGAATTGAAATATAGCCTAGGAAAGTTGCTTTAAATTTATATATTTAGGATATAGTATATTCGTTTATATATTTTATTTTATTTACCCTAATCCCTCCCCGAAGGTAAGTTTACCTAACTAGGCCGAATTATAAATCCGTACTTAGATAACTTAACTCTCTCCTGTAAACTATAGGTACGCTTAGCTAGGAGCTATCTAGACTAGACCCTTTACCTTATTATAATATCCTCGACCCCTTAAAAATAGATTCTTTCTAAGTTTAGATAGACTGATAAAAACTACTTATACCTAGACTCTTTAGCTACTGTCGGAATAAGATTCTTATACCGTTTATTATAAACTACTAGCGTAGTCTCGTGCGTAATGCCTCGTCTCGGTATCTCCTACTATTCCTCTAGAGTTATAGAATAGTTTAGTATTTTAAATAGCCTTAGTTTAACCTTTAAGCCTAGTAACTCTAAGCTATCTAAATAGAGAATTAGCTTTAACGATTTATAGGTCTTAAAACAGCGTAGAATAATATTAACGAAGATTGTTAGATCGTCGTGTCCCTTACTATAGATTATTGTAACTCTCCTATAAATACGCCTAACCGAATAACCTAAAATGAAGAAGGGTCTCAAAATCGCGGCTACTACTAGCGTTAAGCCTAAGTAATCTAGATTAAAGTAAGAGTCTTTTTTTGTTGCTATTTTATAAATATAAGGGCGCTCGGGATTAATAAAAATAGTTAGCTGTTTTGCTATATTATATAGTAGCGGATAACTATTTAATATTTAGATAACCGTGGGTAAGGATGTAGTGTGTTCGCTGAATGGTCTATAACCGTGTTAGGGAATCTGGACATGAATATATACCGTAGAGCCCTAGAAGATAACGGATAGTACTTCTTGGCGAACTTACTAACTAACTTAATATTAAGAGATGTAAGTTTTAGGAATCTGAGGCTAATAGGACTAATGATAATGTTGTAGCCCTTATTTACGAACTTAAAACTGATCTGCCTAAAAGAGATCTAATTGAATTGTTTTGGCTTATGCCGATAGAGACTGATTGCGTGTCTGATGATCTGTATTCGAATCTCGAAAGGTAAGTTAAGGAAACGTAAGAGCTATTCTGAATAGATAAGACCTCTATAAGTAAGTTAGTAAAAGCGCTTATTGAGAACCTATATATAACCTACCTGAAAGAGAGGCTATAACTCTTGAAGGCTATAAAGTCGCTAAATGTCTAGGGGAACGAAGCTATAAAATTTCGTCCCCTATAGGATTTTCTAGGTCTCCCGTCGCCGGGTCCTCCTAAGTATAGCCTCTATATAGTATATATAGGTAGGGTAGCTACTGTAGCGTATATATAGCGGTTTTACGTAAAATATATCCTACGGGGTCTGATAATTCTGTTATTAAATATAGCGATGTTTATAGTAAGCGGTCTAAAATGATAACTAAAAATACTTTATCTAATTAGAGCTTATAAAGACCGGAGTTACTTTCCGGGAATGAAGTTGTAAGAGTGTTGAGGTATAACTAATTTCGAAAACTACTGTATCTCTTACTGAGGGAAACACTGTATATAGTTAGATGGTTAGATGGTTAGGATACTCTATTCCGACGAGAAGAGATCCTACTGTACGTACTCTGGAACGGTCGTATCGTAAGCGACGCGAGGAAACAGAAAATGGCGGGTCGGGCCGAGACGCGAACCCCTAAGCCGCCCGACCGCGACGAATACGAAGATTTACCTCTACGATTGTTGAGGCCGAAACGTACTATAAGGCTACTAAATAACTATACTTAAGAGTAAGAGATCGATACCGAGCGGAGAAATACGTATTCCTAGCGGGGGAAGAACCTAGGTAAGCTAGTCGCCTAGCGTGAATCGGTAACGACGGACTCTTTGACAGAGAGCGAGGACCCGAATGCCTCTAAACTTATACGAGAGCTCGTTAAACTTAGGAAAGAGATTAGACTAAGAGATAATCTATATAAGAGAGAACTATAAAAAATTAAAGAAGAATTTAGTGCCGCCCTTGCAGAAGTTTGACTAGAGCTACAGACCCTAATAAATAGACTCCCGACACCGTAAGCCCCCTCCGAACTATGTTTCTAGAACGGCTACGACGAGATCCTCCGCGAGATTTAATCCCTGCGTAATAAAATGAGCCCTTACGCCCTTATAAGTACCCCGTCCTATATAGATGTTGTCCGTACTCCCCTACTTAGTTACCCGAGTAATATATAGACTTTTTTAACGTCGAATATAATACTAACTACTTTTACCGATATGTTATATTGTATAATAGATACCTTAAGGATGGCAGAAAATAGAAACGAGAGGATGTCCGTAGGCCTAATCCGGGCGACGGTCGAGATAGAGATCCGGACGCTAGAAGACTATACGTACTAGCGTTGTTGCGCCGTTACCGTAGACCCGAAGAATACGAACCGGATCAGAATAGCGTGTCGCGATGAAGCCGAACACTAGTTAGTTAAGAAAGTGGCGGAAGTAAAGATCGGCGCGGGAGACGAGCTTTACCCGATTAAAGTCGATAGCGTTAATAAAACCGCAGTCCTGGATGAAAATGATGAGATCCGACCGGAGCTGCGGCAGACTTCCGCGAGGAGAACGAAGCTACCGTGGCTAAGATCGTATGGCTTAGTAGAAAGGAGAGTGCGAAGGCCTATAGGTTAATGGTTGGTTACCTTACTAAAGGTACTGACGTACGGAGGCTCCTAGCCGACGGATTCTTTTACGTAGGGGGAGATTCTGGCGTGACTAGTACCTTCGAATATCGACTACGACCGATGTAATACTATAACTACTAGGAGATTGCTATAAGGCGTTCTAGTATAAGAACGTCTAGAAATATGTAAAATGCGCTATGGAGGGCTATCGCTATAGTAACTGTGACTAAACGGTTCTAAAGTGCGTTCTATGCGGAGGCCTATATAAATCGTATAGTAAAAACTGCCGGAGGCTCTATCTATTACGTTATGAATAAAACCCTCCGAATAGTCTAACTAAATGTAAGGAAATAGGGAGTAATATATGATAGCTTAATGAACGACGAAGAAACCTAGGGGGTAGTGGTACTAGCGATTTAGGAACCCTAAGCGAGGAGAATTTAAGGCCGGCTTTTGATAACCCCGATAGGATATTATAATTAGACGAAACTGGTTCCCTCTACCTAAAGAGAAGATAGATAGGTAATTCGAAGTATGCTCTGGATTAATAAGGAGGTTGAAGCGGAGTAAGTGCGGATCGAGTCCCCGGATCTGACGGTAGCGGTTATTCGGAACCCCGGATGATAGATTTTTATAGTATTAGTCTACGTAGAGGGAGGAGACGCTACGGTATTGCGCGAAATATACGATTACCTACGTAAAGTAATTATAGAGGTATAGCGAGACATAGATACGGTGTTAGAGATTATAATTGTGGGAGATTTTAACCGTTATGATTAACTCTAGGGAGGAGACGACGTATCTTTAGGAAGATAAGGTAAAGCGGATCTAATTATCGACCTTATAAATAAATTTACTCTTAGTAGTCTACTTAAACGGAGGTATAAAGATATAGTATAACAGAGGACAGCGTAGCGACTACGAGTTAACTATCGACCTTATCCTTGCCTCGGAAAACCTAATAGACTCTATAGTTAAGTGTGCTATATATAGGACGGAGTACCGTTCGGATTACTGTACTATTAAGACTGTATTTGACGCCCTATAGTCGCCCCTAAAGTATTAGGAATAACTCCTGCTGAAAAACGCTCTATAGAAAGAGATTAATGCCTAGATTACGAATACCCTATTCGCTACTCCGTCGGAGGGTATAGTATAGTAGAAAACCGATCGAATTATATCCGCTGTCTCGGAAGCGGTGTATACCTTAATACCGAAGGCTAAACCGTTACCGTACGTAAAGCGATAGTAGATAGATAACTTAATATAGCTCTGTTAAATATATATATACTAGAGAAATCACGCCCGCTCGGAGCGCCGGGCGGGGCGAAAAGTACCCTATCTCGAAGAGATAGCCTAAGGTACGGCGAAGTAATATTACGATGCTATCTGGTAATAAAGGAAAAAGCACTAGAATAAATTCCTTATAGATAACGATAATATATAGAAAGCCGCTAAATACCTAAACTCGGGAGATAACGTAGCGTTTAGGAAGGTCCTATAGCTCCTAAGAGGAGACGGAACGACTACTACCGATTATAAGGAGTAAGTAGAGGAATTACTAATTATATTCTTCCCGTCTCTGCCGGATATTATTAACGATGAAGGGATGAGACTAGGAAGAGTACCGGTAGAAATGCTAGCCATTATGATAGAGGAGGTAGAGTGGTAATTATTAGCGGCGAAGTCTTAGAAAGCGCCTAGCGAAGACGGCCTACTAGTAATAGTCTAGAAGATAATATAGCTTATAGTTAAGTATAGGGTGCTTAATCTATTTTAAGCCTCGCTAGAAGGAGGTACGTTACTAAGGTAGTAGAGATATGTAAAGATTATACCGCTTAAAAAGCCGAATAACGAGAACTATACTATTACTAAAGTATAGAGACTAATTTCACTCCTCGCGATACTAGGTAAGATACTAGAATTAGTAGTTATAGAAAGGATCTTATATACGGTAGAGACTTACGGTTTGCTCCCCACTAGCTACTTCGGAGCCCGAAAGCAGCGGTCCGCGGAATAAGTATTTATATTTCTTTAAGAGTAAATCTATACAGCGTAGCGTAGCCGACGGGTATTAAGCTTAATTAACTTCGATATTAAAAGAGCCTATAATAGAGTATATAAAGAAAGATTACTTTAGAGGATAAAGGCGTAAGGCATACCGGAGGATCTACTCCGGTAGATTAAGGCGTTCTACTCGGAACGAACGGCGACTATACAAATTAATAGGTAATTATCTAAGGTCTAAAGCTTACTACAGGCTAGACTGCCGTAGGGCTCGCCGCTATCCCCGATCCTATTCCTCTTCTTTAACGCAGACCTCGTATAACGACAGATCGACAGCTAGGGAGGAGTAATCGCGTTTATAGATAATTTTACTACGTAGGTAACCGGACTAACTATATAGAGTAATCGGGAAGGTATTAAAGCAATTATCAATAAAGTACTCGGCTAGGAGAAAAGGAGCGGAGCGACTTTTAAGGCAGACAAAACAGCTATTATACACTTCGCTCCTAAGGCCTACAAATCGGACTAGGGGCCTTTCACTATTAAGGGACAAGCGGTTAAGCCTAAAGACTATATCAAGATTTTAGGTGTCCTTATAGACGCGAGACTTAAGTATAAGGAACATATCGCGAGGGCAGTATCTAAAGGCCTAGAGGTAGCGATAGAGCTTCGGCGACTTCGCAGCTTATCCCTAATAATAATATAGTAGCTATTTACATCGACGGTAGCTCCGGTAGTAGACTACGCCTTAAGTATCTAGATATACGCTTATAAAGATAAGGTAATCGGGCCGATTAACCGAGTCCAAAAGATAGGAGCGTAAGTAATTATAGGGATATTTCTTACAGTTACGACTAGCGTAGCGGAGGTAGAGGCTTATATTACTACTACGCAAATACCGTTTTTAGAGACAGGCCGTAAAAATATAGATAGACCTCTATTCTCTCCTAGTAACCAATCCTCTCCGCAGAAATATAGCTCGGATCAAGAAATTTAGGAGGTATCACCGTTCGCCGCTATACTAAATAGCGGACGCACTAAAAAGCATTAAGATAGAGACACTAGAAACCATTAATCCGTTTACATTAGCACTATAGGAGATATACATACAGACCGATATTAAAGCAATGCCGGACTCATAGACTATACTAGGCGGATCAATATAAGTCGCAGTCAGTAGCTCGGCACGAAACGGGCTCGTAGGATTCGGGGTAGCGATCGAGAAGCAGCCACCTCGGTATCGAAAACTAAAACTAAAGACCTTTTCCGTAACATTAGGCGCAAGATCAGAGCAGAATCCATTCTCCGCAGAGCTAGTAGTAATAGCATATACATTAAACATACTAGTAGGACTAAAAGATTACAGGATTATACTACTCACAAGCAACAAAACAGCGGCTCTCACGATAAAGAACCCTCGATAACAGTCAGACCAGGAGTTCGTCTACCAAACGTATATATTAATAAGAAGACTACAGAGAAACGGAAACCATATTAATATCCTTTAGGTCCCTACCAGTAAAGACAATAAACTACTAGGTCTAGCTAAAGAGCAAGCCAGAACCGCAACCTAAAAGGATACTTCCCTATAAAAATCAGTTCCCAGGATAAAGTCGACAACGCTAAATATCGCTCGGTCCTAAGCAGCTACTAGCAATACCTTACTAGAGAACGTAGACAGACACGTGAAACGAGTAGATACAGCACTCTCTAGGAAACACACTTAATAACTATATAATCGATTATCGTAGAAAGAAGCGAGTAGACCTCGGCAAAGACCGGGTCCGGTCCCAAATCTTAGGACCGGGACCGGGACCTCCGGTCCTTAGTCTTTTTTTGAAGTAGTTAGGACCGTACTACGGTCCCCTATAGTCCTTTGCGGTCCCCCGTACGGTCCCCCCGTATATTCATAATTCTGCTAAGACCTTCTATTTTCGGCCGCATAAACTAATGATTCAGCTACGTTTATTACTATTATTAAATACTGTTTTAGTATATACACTAATATTTATAATAAACTAGGCCTAATTATTGATAAAGTAGGTAAAATAAGCTTATATATTAGAATCTTATTTATTAAAGTATAAGAACTAACTAAAATTTAAGTATTTTACTACTCTAGTAGAGAGGTTAGGGGGGGGGTAGTAGTTTTATTAGTTTTATAGTTAGAAATATATATTAGCTAGCTAATATCCTTAGTATTAATTTCTGATAGCCGTCGGAAATTTCGATAGCTATTAGAATTTAATACTATCTATTACCTAGATACTATTAATTTCCCTAGTTATAAAATACTTAACGGCTATTAGAAATATAGGCTATCTACTAAGATATTATTAATATCCTTAGCCTAGATCTCTAATAGCTATTATAGCTATTAGAAATCTATATATAATCCGCTATCCTTAAGGTAGCGCTCTTTAAGCGGTCTTTAGGGTCTTTTAGCGGTCTTTAAGGTCTTTTAGCGGTCCCTTAGCGGTCTTTACGGTTCTTTAGCGGTCTTTTAGCGATCCTAGAGATCTTTTAGCGGTCCCTTAGCGGTCCTTACGGTCTTAGACTGTAAGGACTATAGTAGAGTAGGTCTTATTAGCTAATTACTATCTAGAATCTAGCTAGTTCTATCTTAAATTATCTATTAATTACTTTTCCTTTATAGTAATCTCCCTAATTATTTATTTACCTTAATAAAAAGATAATTATATATTTTTCCTATTACCCCTTAGCCTTATTTCTTACTTTCTCTTATATATTACTTATTAATATATTATAGAGCTAGGTATCCTAGTTCTCTAATAACTATCTTTTATTAGTCTTTAAGGATAACCCTATAGATATACTCTCTTTCTTTATATCTAATAGACTATTTAACCTAGACGAAGACGAAATACTAACTTTAACTCCTAGCTTAATCTTTATATAACTAGCGATACCTATCCTAATTCTAGAGATCCTTAAGCCTATTAATCTATACGAAAAGAAGTAGTTTCTTCTTTAGATAGAGATAGTTAACGAAGATTTTATCGATTAGTAGCGAAGGACTAACTATAGAAGCCGAATAGAACGAAATATCTTTAAGGATAAATACTAGGTAAATATTTAGGAATACTTTTACTAGGTTACTACTATCTCTAATAGGTCTCCTAAGATAATATATAAATAGTATAATTATATCCTTACTTATCCTACTAACCGGTACCGAGGAATATTAACTATAAATAGGTATTATTTATAAGCTACTATCTATTAAAAGGGAAGGGGTAAGATATAAGATATTAGAAAGATAATCTTAAATAGGGTATAAATACTATCTATAAGGCTAATTTATACTAACTTATATAATTATCTCTAGGTAAATTACCTATCTAGTAAAAAAGACTTCTTAATAAATACTTAGATAGATAGGTTAACTACCTTTATTATTACTATATACCTACTATTTTAGCTTATTAAGTACCCTAAATTTTATGCCTTTATCGAGATAGCTTCTTCTACCCTATCTATCTCTAAAATACTAAGTACTAGGACTATCTATTAGTATCTTTAGAAGATAGTTATAGAACGTTAGGAGTCTCTACTTTAAATACTCCTAGAGGGTACTAAGCTTTCTATTACGTTAGATTACTAGACCTCTCTTTTTCGCTAAACGTTTATAGTAGTTACTAGCTACTTTATTAATCTTAAGTAGAACTATTATAAGATTCTACTTAGCTTTAAACCTCTCTATAGCTCTTATATAGGCGTCTATCTAAATAGTATTCTACTTAGGCTACTTAAGAAGTATTAAATTACTAATTATATACTTATAGTTATAACTAATAATATATCGAATAATAATATATTACTAATTACTCTTAAAGAGGCTATTTCGTCTCTTAAGCTTCCTAGTTATATACTAATTATTTATATACTATATATTATATATATTATATAACTTAGTCTTAAAGAGCTTCTTAGCTAGATAGATACGAACCTACGAAATAATAGGGAAGAGATAGAATAGGCCGATCGGGGAGATAGCGCCTAGTAAAAAAATCGGAAGATTATATAGACCCTAAATAAAGTATACTATACCTCCTTTCTACTATTATTTCTCTATTTAATACTAACTATATAATATCCTCTAGGTTTAAAAGATTACTATCTATATTAATAAAAGCCCCTAGTACTATAAGAGCTTTAGTATACTTTAGACTAAAGAACTAAAGCTTATACTAATATAAGATATCTAAATACGCTAGAATTCTACCTTTCTAATATTTTAGTATATACGTTAGCTATAGACTATATTTAATAGATTTTATAATTAGTTTAATCTAACTAATATAAAGCTAGATAAGGATAAATAGCGATAGGTTAACTATCTACTATTAATTATCTATCCTTTCTTTAAGTTTACTTTATCTCTATCAGCGATAACTAATATAACTATCTATAATATATTTAGGATCTATAATACCTTATTTACCTATATTAATAAAATAAAGGCGTAGCTAGTACGAAAGAGAGTTAGGTAAAAAAAGGTAATAAAACTAGCACTAGAGTATAGACGTAAAAAGCTTACGGAGTATTATAGCTAGACTAATAATAATCTAAATAATCTCTATATAATTAGGACTATCTTAGGCCTACGAAATAAGCTTAAGTTCTTTAGAATATTAGAATAGGAGAAATACTAGGTACCGTAATATTAAGAGTCTTTTAAGACTTATATCGAGCCTTACTAATAGTACTATATAGAGGTATAATTAATATTAACTACCTAGTTACTAAGTAATAATATCTCTAATATTAATATACTTCTAAGATCTACTATCTCTCTCTAGTTAACACTAACTACTCTAGATAAAGTTATAAGATATCTTAGAAGTAATAAGTCTAATAATACTCTTTTATACTAATATATCTTAGCTTTTATTAATATTATATCTCTCTAGGTACTATTTAATTAATACCCCTAGTCTTCTAGAAGGCCTATAAGGTAGAGTATCCTATCCTAGTAAGCCTTACTCGAGATATCCTTATAACTCTAGCTAGTAGCTCCGGGGTAGAGAGGCTCTTTAACTCTACTAGTAATATATACTACTATCGCCGTAGCTTATTAAAATTATAGACTATTTAGGATCTAATAATATTTATATATATAATAAGATTTAATATATAGTCGGAGTAGCTTATACTAATAGATAAGTTTCTCTCTACTTAAGAGAAGTATATAAAAAAAGAGTAAGATAATACTAAGTAAGATAATAAAGAGTTTAATCCTATTAACGATAATAAGGAAGATAGGATAATAGATACTTCTATAGAAGTATCTATTTAGTAGCCTAGTTAACGAGTACTAGGGAAGAGAAGGGCTATTAATAGTTAGCTTACTAAGCTAGAAGATAATAAGATCCCTTTACCTAATTTTAATATCTAGAGGCGTTTATTAGGGCGTATCCTAAAGAGATTAAGATATAATATAGATTTTATATATAATTAGTAGAGATAAAGAATTAGGTTTTTTCGGCCGAAATCATTATTATTAGTTTTTTCTACAGAAATCCTCTTTAAGCTAAAATTAGCCTATATAAATAAAGAATAAAAATAGAATACTAAAAAATACTAACTAATTCTATATAAAATATATATATTACGGGGTTTCCTATATTTATCTTGTTTACAGGACCGTACGGGGGACCGGGACCGTAGTGATACGGTCCTAAAAAAGTCAGGACCGCCTAGCGGTCCTAAAAGTAAGGACCGAGCCCTATATAGTGCGGTCCGGTCCCGGTCCCGGTCCGGTCCTAGGCGGTCCTTGCCGAGGTCTAGAAGCGAGCGTACTAGCCCAACTCCGGACTAGCATAGCTAGACTTAATAGCTATCTCTATCAGATCAACGTTATAGAGACGGGTCAGTATACATATAGATAAACAAGAGAGACCGTAGAACACTTCCTCTTTCGATATCAGAAGTAGACCGCACACCGGACGGAAATACTACAATATACCCATACTCACCGAGGTAACATATCCTTTTTCCTAGGCGGAAAATCGCCTTTAGATAACCGGAATTAGACGCCGAACTTAGAAGCCGTACGAGCCTCAATACGGTTCGCAATCGCTACGGGCCGACTCGACGCCGCCTAACCACGTCGACCAATACAATAACACCCTCCCCCTCACCAACCTACACCTACCACCTTGTACTAAAGATAGTAGACGCACTTCAACTGCCGAAGATAGGATGTTGAACACTTGAAGAAGCGCCTTCAAGCTAGTCTACTAACAAAATTACTAACCCACAAGGATCCCTATAATATTAATAGCTAAGAGGACATATACTAAAAGTATCCATATATAGGCTTGAAGGAGATACGGCATATATATATTAGGACTTATATTAATAGATCAGTTTTAGTTGCCCTTTCGGCTTAGCCGCCGGGCGTTAATGAATTGTGTGTATGTGTGTGTACTGAACCCAATAGTCTAACAAGCCAATAATCTAAAACTAAGCTGTAACTAACACGTACAAAAGCTATGTGTATTATGCCTCAATCCACAGAAATATGATAACGCCTACGAGCCCTCTGTGGAGCTAGCCATACCTAGAGTACTGTAAAGAAAATAGCTCTTAAGTCTATTCGGCACCGTTGAGAGTTTATTCGGCGGTCAGGTCAAGAAGTACGTTTTGTTTCATCGCAGTAGCCTATTCGTTTATATTACGTAGGAAGCGACGAACAATCCTAATTCGAATCCCTCGCTGAACGAAGAAGCTAGGGTCTGGATCCTCGAGGACTAGTTCAAGATCTAGGCGATTCTCTAAAGTTATTTGGCAGATTTTACGGAAATCAGCTTTGTAAGATTCTTCGGTAGCGTGTAATTCTAGCTATTTATAGTATTCTCTTATAGCCGATTCACGAGGCCCGGTAATTATAAGAGGCTCGTTAGCTAAAGGCCTAGGTAGGGACGAAGTGACCGAGGAAGCGCTGCTATTTTATCCCGGTAAAACGTTGATAATAATTGGAGGATATAGTGGTCTAGTTATTGGCACATCGACTTTTTTTGACTTTCTTCTTGCCTAGCTTTCTAGGGTTAGGTCTAGACGGATATTATTAGGAACGTTATTATAACCGTCTAGGATGCTACCCTCATCGATACAGTCGATAAGTCGTTCTAGATATAGGGTCCTGAGTTTGTAATATGTTTTGTCCTTCGGGTCCTCCCAATACCAGTCAGACTTGTGCGGACATAAGCGGATATAATATCATATTAGCTTATATATACGTTGCCAAGTCGACGGTTATCTAGTAACCTCTTCCTCCGCTAGAATATATACCTTACGTTTAGCTAATATTCTGCTAGTTATAGATATACGTCCCCTCTTTCCGAAGTTTCTTAGTAGAGGCATAGAATGACTATTATTATCCTCCCTATAAGTAAAGGCAATCTCGACCGTAAGCTTCTTGCCTATACGAAGCAGATTGCTCTATTTACGTAGTTACTTCTCTACTAGGGTCTAGTTAATATTAGTAGAATTATAGAATTTTTCTAGATTTACTTAAGACCGTTCGTTCACTTTAACCGTAACGGCCGTACCTTCAGATCTAAGTCGCTATTAACGCTTCTTTTTCGTTTGCAGTATATTTTCAACATCTACTTACAAATTCTCTACCTAGTAATCACTAGGAGCTATAACCAAGTCTTCCTCGGTCACTTTACCTACCGTTTTACGGTTAAGTATAGGCTTCTATACAATTATATAGCAGACATATCTCGGCAGTAGCTCGTTATATTCGCTACCTTCTTCCTATTTAACTAATAGGAGAAAGTCAAGAGAATCGGACTATAGCTAGTCCGTAGTATAATCCGGGGCAGGGCTAGAAGAGTACAAGGTAGTAGGCGTACGACCGAAGTTACTAGGTGTGGGGGCGTAATCCGAATTTCTGTCCTAGGGGTCGACTATCTGGGCTTAGTAGGCATCGTCAAAAAAACCATTGGTTATCGTG
The DNA here is from genome assembly GCF_028826845.1 of Penicillium canariense. Taxonomy (NCBI): domain Eukaryota; kingdom Fungi; phylum Ascomycota; class Eurotiomycetes; order Eurotiales; family Aspergillaceae; genus Penicillium; species Penicillium canariense. The sequence goes on along the minus strand of NW_026622734.1, from coordinate 2,942,597 downwards.
AATATCTTCCAATATAGGTGACCTACGCAGTGCTGTTAGGCGTTAGCCAGTAATCCCTAGTATCTAATAAGATTTGAACCCGCAGCATAATGATAAGCAATAGTAGAGATCCTGAAACAGAACTTTACTGTTAAGACTTGCCTATTACCTTGACCCTAGATGGAACCCTAGGAAGCACTAAGCGCTGCAGTAAAGCAACTGCGAGGTGCAGAAGGGAGAAGGTTGACACCTCGCTAGTTCAGATGTTGCTTTGTTTGCCCTGTTTGTTGCGTTTGCGTAGAATCTTCTAGGAGTTCTAGGGTTCTAATTATAGGCTCTTGTATCTGTCTTACAATCTATAAAAAGGGACTAGTATTATTACGGGTAGGTACAAAACCCGTTTATTTATAGTATTATGTGACTAGGGTTTGATGTTGGAGCACTAGTCCATACTGGGTCATGTGCCCTGGGTCGACCGTGCTTAGTCAGCATAGTAGTAGATTAGTCGTGGGCCGCACCCGCACCCACGCATACACAGACTTATGCCTGCTGACAGGTTATGATGCCCGCTTTTGGTACTCTGCAATCGTTCATATAAGATACACGATAGCAGACTATGTGCTACTTGCTAAATCTACTAAAATCACTGTTGTTTCTGGGCGGATCAACGTCCTCAGAGCCCCAAGGACCTATTCAGGAGGGGGGTTAACAGACCAAAACAAAACAATCGCCTACCGATATATAGTCGATATGGCACTAAGACGCGGACGAACCGCTGATTAATCGATATTGACACTAATGTCTGACGACTCAGTCGATGAGAATAACTAGCAAGGAAACTTAATGGCTGCGTAAATTCAACTCCTACAGACCCAAATTCAGGCTTTACAAGTATAACTGCAGGCTACCGCGCTATAAATGCCGCCTACTATCGGTAGAGGAACGACTCTGGGTATAGATGGTATCGGAAAGGAGCAAGAGCGTATTCGCAAGCTCGTAAAGGACCGACTATCGATTAAGCCTATTCAGTTACTTAGACGCGAGAACTATATGAAATGGCGAGAATCGATGCTATCGGACGCCTATATAATTGAGGCTGTATATATCCTTAAAGAACACTAGATATCACCACCTACTAAAGACGCGATTAAGACTACTCGGTGGACTAAGCAGAACGAAGTCCTTTATACTAGGCTTTTATAATCGATAAGCCTATAAGTTAAATCGACTATTAATTAGATCGACCTTACGAACGCTGCGGAACTCTAGTCGCGAATCAACACAGTCTACGGTATTTCTTCCGCTAAGGAGCGTCTTATAACAGTTAAGGCTCTCCTAGACCTAAACCCGTAGGGGGACTATATAAGCATATTACTCGATTTTCAGCGTATTACCTCACAATTAAGGAAGATAGATAGGATATTCGAAGACTTTTACCATAACTATCTATTTTGCCTCCTTAGCCAATAGCAACAGCAGTTCGTACGGATAAAGCTAGACGAACTCTTCGCTTGCGGTCGTAGACTAATTCAAAAAATAGACGTCAAAATGTTCCTTAATCAATTAATCATGAGAGCACCACAGACGAAAAAGCCCTCCTCGTACGAGTAGCAGAAACCATAAGAATTCAAGCTCGAAAACAGATACCGAACCAATCAAAAGAAGGTTAACAACGGGAAGAAAGACGACGGTAGAGAGTCTAAGACACTACCGACAAAAACACTCGACAAGAAATTTTGCTCGTACTGCAAGAAACCAAATCACGACAGAGATAGATGCTAGAAGCTGCACCCGGAGAAAGCACCAGAAGGCTACTATCTTCGCCGGCGTCTTAATACGGCTAAGGCAAGCTAGATAGAAGAAAGCACCGGTAAAAAGCTTATCGTACGAAACTCTTAAGCTAGCGCTATACGCTAACTTCATCGATAACCTAATTAGCGTCTTGATACAGCAGCTTCATAGTATATAACTTCTAGGAAAAATCTATTTACCGACACAGACTATTATAGTCTAAAGTCAACCAGTCAATTCGAGGACGCAAGCGGTCGTATACACACCGTAATAGGATAAGACACAGTCAAGGTCGCTTTCGAGGATACCGTACTCTCTATTCCTAATATCTGATACGTACCTATAATCACTACCGACTTACTATCTTTTCGTTAGCTAGATCGTTAGGGATTTCAGATCTCTCTATCTAATACAACACCGCTTTATTTTAGTTTAATCTTACTAGACAGGATCAGATTTAAAGCTTTACCGCATAATAATCAGACGTACTCGATTACAGGACTAAGTACGGGAGCTACACAACCTATCATTACAAAGGCTACGAAGCTCAGCGAGGTCAACAAATCTAATACTAAGGCTCCTAACGAATCTAATACTAAAGGTCTAAAACCTAACCCTACTACCCTTACTATAACTCAATAGTACCAACGCCTATATCATCTAAATTAGCATAATATCCTTAGGTTAGTAAAGACCTCCTAGGTTAAAATTAAAGGCACAAAGACTCTCCCCTTCTACAACATTTACCGAGAGGCGAAATAGATATAGGAGATTAATAAGAACGCCGCATACCGGGCCACGAAGTTCCTTACCCGCATATACATCGATATCGTAGGTAGAGGTACGACACTTAGATACGACGACGATTAGGCACTACCTAGTGCTAAAAGCATTCGATATTTTATAATAATTACGGACGATATAACTAGATACTATTAGATCTATTTCCTTCGAAATCGAGCCGAAGCAGTACCTTACTTTACACAATAGCTTTAGTATATTAAGAACTAAGGATTTAACGTACCCGCATTCGTACGATTAGACCGAGAATTCCTCACGGAAAACGTATAAAAGCTATATTCTTACTATAGCATATAATAGGAACTAACGCCAGCTAACTCGCTATAGCAAGATGGAGGTAGCGAACGAGGTAATCGCCTAGTTTACGAAAGGGCTAGAGCTATACTTTTCGATGTAAAGCTCCCTAAGTTATTATAGACGGAAGCTCTCGAAACGGCTATCTATTTAATCAATCGGCTCCCGACAAGAATTCTATTATATAACGATCCTACACCTAGCGGAACCACAGCAAACCCAGCTATTCAGCCATCGGTCTATATCACACTATATATAGCGTAGACGAATGTACCTCTAGATATTTCATATATCCGGAAATTTAGATCTATCGCATAGATTCATCTTTATAGCTCCGAGAAGCCTATAGGCAAGCTTAATACTCGTACCAAGAAAGTACACTTAGTAAGCTACGTCTCGCCGACTATTATCAAAGTTTAGGACCCTAAGAAGAACATCGTTAAGACGGTTAATAATACCGTTATTAATAAGAGCTTTCAAGCTCCTATCTCATTTCCTATACTAAATCAGGTTAAACCAGCGGATCAAGCTAGTCTACCGCCTAAGAGTGTCGTTTAACAGAATATATACGATACTCCTAAGCGTATAACGAAACAAGATCTCCCCGTACGACCTATAAAAGCATTCGTATCTTTCCAGATCGATACTAACCATAACTAATCAACTCTAAATCGTTTAAAGTAGCTACTTAAGGGCCAGAGTCTGCCTAATAGCATACAGCTATATAAACGGAGGTTGATATCTTAAACCAAAAGAATTATTAGGATCTTGTCCGAAGCTCTAATATACTACCAAGTACTAGAGCTATTCTAGGATAATAGGTTAACAAAAAGAAACTAAACGACGACGGATCGATCAAGTTTAAAGCTCGATAGGTAATCAGGGGGAACATACTCTCAGACACGTACTTTAAGCAAGACTATAATATATACGCCCTAGTAGTATCTCAAACAACCTTACGTATCCTATTCGCGGCCGCTGCTTACTACGGCTAGACGATCCTCTAGGCAGATACTATTCTAGTATTTATAAACAGGAAACTACGTGATACAGTCTATATAAGATAGCTATACGGCTTCGAATAATATAGACGAGATACCTTAGTCTATAAGCTAAAACACTCTCTATACGGCCTATCACCGTCTTTCCGAATTTAGTACGACACTCTTAAGAGCCATCTTAAAGAAATCGGCTTCCGAGTATCACTATATAACCCTAGTGTATTCATCTCAACAGAACGACCTTATCTTTATTTAACAAGTCACGTCGATAACTTCAAGATCGTTAGTAAGGAGACCGATACTAGTAGCGTACTCGACGCTATAAAGGCTAGACTGAAAATCAAAGATCTAGGCCTAATCAAGTATTACCTTAGCATAACTATCGACATAACCGATAAAGGCATTAAAATCACACAGTCTCGATACATTAATAACCTTCTTGAATTATTTAGTATAGCCGATACTTATGTAGCAAAATCACTACTAGATCCTAGTATCGTAATCGATAACTAACCTAATCCTAATATTCCTATTAAAGAATACTAGCGAGGTACCGGAAGCTTGTAGTATCTAGCTACGAAGTCTAGGCCTAATATCTGCTGGTATACCTATCTACTTACTAAACACAATACTAAGCCTACTAAGAAGTACTAGGCAGTATTAAAATATATCCTTCGATACCTTAAGGGCACTAGAGACGTTAGCCCGATATATATTCGTGCTATAGATAATACACCTCTCGAAACCCCTACGGCTTTTACCGATTCTGACTAGGGTGGCCTATATACTAACTGCTGACGATCGGTTAGTGGTTATATCTTTATACTTACTGGTTCACCGATATCGTAGAGCTCCAAAACTCAAACCTATATTGCTACAAGCTCCAACGAAGCCGAATATATCGCTGCATCAGAAGCATCTCGAGAAGCCTAGTGGATAAGCAAAATTATAGAAGATATACGATTACTTCCTTCCCCTACCCCTCCGATCAATCTTCATATAGATAATAAGGGCGCTATCGACCTTACTACGGCTATTAACGGTACTAAGCGATCTAAGTACATCGAGATTCGCTACTACTACACTCAAGATCTCATATAGTAAGGCCTCATCAATATACGCTAGATATCTATATATAAGATAAAGGCGGACGGCCTCACTAAGCTACTCAATAGCGACAATCACTTTCGATTTCTTTAATAGATTGGATCTAAAAAGTCTTGATTAGGCTTTCCTCTTATTTTGATTTGATTTGACTTCAATTCTCTGGTTAACTCAACCTATTATATATCACTCTTTTCATGTATTTAGTCCTACTTAGTTAGCTGACTCGCTCGCTCGAGGGGGGGGTGTTAGAGCACTAGTCCATACTGGGTCATGTGCCCTAGGTCGACCGTGCTTAGTCAGCATAGTAGTAGATTAGTCGTGGGCCGCACCCGCACCCACGTATAACTACACAGACTTATGCCTGCTGACATTTGAAGGAGCATCTCTATGTTTCCGACATGGAAGGCGAACGTGGGCGGGACTGTAGTATTCCTGCTCACCGGAAAGAGGTGAGTGAATCCCGGATAGGTCTGGTCCGTCTCATGACCAAGCTAGGACTAGGACGACCGTTATAGGATGGGTGTAGTACAAAGAGGGGATTCATATAACGTAGCCCCTCTTGTCTGGCTCTTGCTCTCTGGTCGGGACTCTTAGGTCTAAGTTCCTCTCAAGAGGATTCTCTTAAGAGGATTAACCTCTTAGAATAGCGGTTTTATTCCGGGGTTTTCATGTACCTTAGTTTTCTAAGAGAATCTACCCAAGAGTACTCTTCCATCTACGTCTTCCTACAACTCTGCCTATAAGAAGTACTGCATAGCCCGAAGATAAACACAAGACGTACTACTCATCTCATCAAGCCTTCCAAGACCTTTCTCCCGGGGTTACACCGCTTATATCTACAATGACCTCTTGTTCCGGGCTACATAGTACCCATATCGGCTCAAAATGGACCTTATGATCTTCTAGGCTTCACAGAACGACTAGGCGTGACCGAATCTGTTTCCTCTTCTAATCTATCCAGAGCTCGGGAAGCCATTGTTACAAGCTGCCTCTCCTTAGCGAGTCGGCGTACAGCGACAAGTTCCCCTTCTTCATGCCCAGAAATCATAAATATAGCATTCCTGCCATCGATGATAGCCGCACGGAAGCACTAGGCTAGTCTGACATTTTGATTATTAATAAGAATATTTAAAAAATTATATAAATAATAAATTATAAATATAAAAAAATCCATATTTTAGTTTTCTAAATTTTAGGATGGGGACCAAAACCCATAATTTGCTTAGACTTGCTCTCCATGACCACTGCTACTACTGCTCTGGGCCTCCATCTCCTTCAGGATCCGCTCATAATTCATCCAAATCCGGCGCCGGTTCCTTAGCCCCTTGAATTCAAGGTTCTCGCCATCTGGCTCCCGCCCTGGAGACGCATAAAATTCCTCTAGAAAGCGCAGAAGCCGGTTAAACTAGATTTTACCATTCGCTGTTCTACCGCCTTGGGCTGTTGGTATTTGCGATAGAATAATATCCGCACACCACGGCACGTCAAAGGAGAGACGGGACTTCTAGAAGCTAGACGGGAGGTGCTCTACATAACGGCGAAAGTCAGGGCTGGCGAGGAAGAGATTGAGCACGGATGAAGTCGGGAGGAGTTCCAGGATGCTCAGTTGGAGTTCGCGCGGGAGTAATGAGAGGACGTTGACGTTAGGCTCGGGATGCTAGAGAGCCGGTACACTTGCCTGCACGAGCTTGACGCTGCAGGTGAAGGAATAACCAGGCTGAGTACTTGTCGATGCACGGTGGAGCAGGGGTTGGCAATTGAATGGACCTTTAGGATCTATTACAGTCCACTAAGATGTAGTTGAGTTAGACAGCTCTCTTAAGCACACTGGAGCCCGTAGCAGTTTCATCTAATGGAAGGACCCACTATTGACCCCTTCACCGGAATCCACTCCTGCCAGGAAGGATTAAACCTCTTGCCATGCCAGCGTGTACTAGCGTCCTGGAATGCGTCCCCGAACCCCCAATCGACTAGGTTATTGTTGCGATCGTCCAGACCGCGCTCCAACCAAACCCATAACTGCTCCAGATCAAGATGAGGACTTAAACCAGAAGTGGCCTGTAGGTGTTGGTGCACGCGCTCCAACATCTGGAAGCACGTATCGTGTACTAAGTACCCGTCGACGTTGCAGCATAACTAATTGCCATCTTCGGGGTAGTGGAATGTGCCGTCGTCGATATTAACATGTACGGCCTAGGTCGCACCCGAGTTAGAAAGCTAGCGTACGTATAGTGGTGATGTCAGATGATTCCCACCCCATCTAAAAAAATCGGGAGTCCTTACCAGCGGAGTCAACAGGGGCACCTGCCCGTCTGTCACTGTGAACTTAACCGTGTCCACAATCTTCTTCGTGACGAGCCGCACCGTATTAAGCTACCTGATATGCCTCGGTGGAAGCAACCTCGCATCGTATCCTAGGTTCTCCTGGTGGGGCATGAAATCCGGGTATCGATAGTCTCTATAGTCGAAATCGTCTTCTTCTGGGGCGAGGTGTTGGAGGGTGCTGTCTGCCAGCAACCCGCACTATATAGGGGGTGCGCCGCAGATGTGGCAGAAGAATGGAAACTCTGGCCCCTCCCTGTATATTATTATTGTTTTGCTCAGTTCCGTGGGGGGGGGTAAATGTGTAGAGAGAGAAGGGGGAGTAGCCCGGATTTAGGAACTTATAGCGTGGCTGTTCGGGTGTCCTTAGTCACCGGACGCTAGCTCTTTAATTATACAGGGGATTCATTATTGGTTATGCGCTGACTTTAGTAAAACACTAGCTCGGCAAGGGAATATTGCCACTATCGCCCTACCATATTGGATTAGGATGCTATCGTTATATTAAAGTCAATAGTCCCCTCATCCTTTGTATTCTAATGTTGTATATATATGTATACTATAGCATCGCCTAATCCGGATAGATTATCATACGATATAAAAAAAGCATGAAGCAGCACAGGATGAGCTTAGATTATCTCTACCCCCAATCCCACAGCAGCGTTGAAACCCTATAATGACACACCCACACAAACCGCATACCCGATAGCGAGCGTTTAGCAGTCGTCTCCAATCGCCGGATTCTACGCATATAGCTGCGCAAACGTCACGTCGTATGTGGACTCAATCGCCGCGCACGAGTCGCCTGCTTCGACTGTGTGGTATTTGGTACAGTCTGCCGCGATCCCCGTTTATATAGGGGCGCCCGGGGCCGTTGTGGTGGCGGTGGACGTGGGACCATCTACGCAATAGGCGTAGCCGAGCCACAGATTCGAGCAGTCGCTTCCGACTATGAAGGGATTATGTTAGCCCTGGATATATATGTACGAGGAGAATGCCCCGGCCGGGATCGATTGGCTTACCACTGGGATTCCAAGCGTAGAACTGGGTAAACGTGATACCGAATTCATTTTCAATCGTGTCACAACCATCCCCATCGGCTACGGTGTAGAACTCGTTGCACCCCGCGACCGTATCCGTCTGGGTTGGTCCCACACTAGACGAGGTTGTGGTTGTGGCAGTTGCTGTGGTGGTTGCGGTTGGGGTAGGGGAGCTGGACGGGCCGACACCAATGCAGATGGCGCGGGTATCGTAGGTCGACAGGTTCTGGAAGAGCGCGGCGTCGCAACCGGATCCCATCCACGAGTTCTACGCTAGCAGCTCGGCCAACGTAACGTGGTAGTCGCTTTCGAGTGTGCTGCAGCCGAAGCCTTGACATGGGTAGCGGGTTAGTCCAATGTCGGCAAGTCAGGGGTTGTGGAGGTAAGGAGCTTGTCCTGGTCCGGGAGGGTCAAACTCACCATACGTGCTGTTCTGGTAGCCTCGAATGCGTATGAAGCAGTTGCACGTCGATATCGTTCCCGCCTCTGTGGCGTTTAGGTCGAGGCAATAGCTAGAATCGGTGCCAGTGGCTACAGATGGTAAACGTTGAGTGCCCACATAGTCTCGTTATTTGGTTAGGGGGAGGCGCAACCTACATGAATCACCCCCATTCCCCACACAATAGCTGTACCCTGCTTGCAGGATGCAGTCCGTCGACGGAAGACTCGGGTTCCAGTCGAGGAAGTCGCTTAGGTTAATCGCTTCAGCAAACGCAACGTAACTGCAGTTGTTGCGATCGCTGGCGCTGTCGTAGTTACGATAATCGGTGTAGTTGCTAAGCGTGCCAGACGCTGTGGGCATCACGGAGCGCGTAGCTACGTATCCCGTGGTGGGCGTCGACATCGTTACGGTGACCGACGGGAACGTGGCGGAAGTGATGGAGATCCAGGGGGTGGTCACCGGATACCCCGAGTAGGAGGTGATGGTTCCTACGGGGGCGACGCAGTAGGCTTCGCCGAGCCATAGGTTAGTGCAGTTGGCGTCAATCTCTAGGTTCAGGAAGTAGAAGTCTTCGAGGGAGAGAGAGAACTGCAGGGAGATCAGGGAGTATTAGTCCCCTTCCACGACCTAAAGAGAGCGGAGTCAGGATAGAGGGGCTGCCGGTAGTTATCATCCAGGGGGTAGCTTACAGTATACCAGTATCTACAGTCTGTATTCGAGCCGTTCATGGCATTTATGGGAACGGGCAGTGCCGTCGTCGCACTACGGGCGGATCCGGGGGAGTTGGCAGTGTCTGTCGTCGAGGAATTCAGATAGCCACTAGGTGGACTAGACATTGACCGTCAGCTTCTTATGTGTCTCAGAAACTATGTGGCTTGCTTCCCATAAATACAACATACCTTACACACACTACGTAGTTAACAAAGTTCACGCTATTCTGATAAAGGGAGTTGAAGTTGGGATTCCACGCCAGGAACTGCGGCACCGTCACCCTATCCAGAGTGCTGACGACTGACTCGCAAGAGTCTGATGCCTGCCAAACGCGCGTCTCACATCCTAGCGGCACATAAAGGGTCGAGTTAACCGCGGATGCGAAGTTCTGGCAGTAGAGATCTAGGTCATTAGTGTAGAGCAGATCGTAGGTCGACACCCCGAGACTGAGTGCGACGGAATGGCACCCGTCCCCTTCTTACACGGTGTACGAGCCGGTACAGCTGGTTACTGGTGTCGTGGTGGTTGGCGCTTTTGTAGTCGTCGCGGTCGCGTTCATGGCGTATGACGTGGGGGATGTCGTCGGGTATTTCCCCGTGGCGTTATAGCTCGACGTTAAGGACGCAAATTGACTCGCGAGGTTAGCATCGTAGCCCAGCGGGTTATTGAGCTGGGCCGCCTGTCTACCCAGCCAGCAATCGGAACATGCCTAGGTCGAGTTCAGGAAAGATTGCTGCGACTAAACGAGGACTTGGGGATCACAGAATTCACCCGTTGAGCTATTGATATATGAGCACTTACGGCCTTCTCTTTCTAGCACAAACACTGGACCTGTCTTTGCGGCAGGAGACGTTATAAGTATAGAGGTAGTTGTCGATAATAAATGTTGCTATGCCTTTTCGTCAGCATATACCCTATATAAAATTCCGTGGAAGATGACCTCCAATCTATCAATACCAATATACGTACCGGGGTATACGATATTGTTATGCACGATAACGTCTGAGCTTGCCGTACAAGCCTCCTGGATCGTGTCGCGAGCGTTATCCAGGGAGGTATAGCACGAGTCTACGCAGAGCTCTGTCACTAGGTCGGAGTCCAAAATCTCTCTACTGCCAAGGTGTAAGAAAGGCTTATGTTCACCAAGAGCTTTATATCATGACAGATGGCCTACCTGGCTGAAACCGGGTTCAGGAACGGGGGACAGCTGACGGTAGTGTTCAAGGCAGTCAGGCACGCCTCACTCAGACCCGGATAGTTAATATATGACGGGGCATCGGAAAGTTGTTGGTAGTGGCCAGAGACCGCGAAAAGCAACCCTAAGGCCGTAGAGATATATCGTATACGCGAGGTGGGCATATTGAAACTCATGGGCGACCGAGAGTCCTCGTAGAGGGTTGGTAGCGACCGAAGGGGTGGAATATATAGGCGGACCCGTCGTTTCCAATTCAAACAATTAGCCAATGACACACTAGGAAAGCCAGAGGCGCCTTTTAGTCTAATGCAGTATCCGTCCGATAAGATTTTGCGCGATGGAAGTCCCTTATATGGATCGAGGGACGAGACGGGGTCTGCCGTCGATACTCCGGCCCTCTACCCTTTAACCAGGATTCTAGACCGGGAAGAGATAAAATGAGCACTAAAGAAACCGACCAGTAGCGTATAGTCCAACAGTTTGGAGATCTCGCCTTGAACAGTTCCGGCGCGGCATCGAATTCCGGGTGTGCCCGGACCTTTAGCCCTGCATAGGTTCGTTTTAGTTATATTAATCGCCCCTACGAGGCCACACAGGTGTATTGTCTCAATGGCTAAGCTTAGTCTAAGTTATATAATAAGGCTTATTCGAAAGAGAGTTACCGGGAAGCGAGATTGCATAGTTGCAGACTGAACGAGGCTAAATCTACCGGCAGGGAATGGTCCGTGTTTTGCCACTAGTAACAAGATATCACTGGGAGAAAAAAGCCGAGCTGGCTAGTAGCATCAGCCCCATAGAGAGCGAACTGTTAGTGTTTCAAGACCCGCAAACTCCAAGGTATGCAGGAGGCCTGTCGGAGATTGTCGTGCACCCGGCCGCCGTCACTAAAGAGATAACCTCGGACTCGGAAGCATCGCACGCACACAGACCGGATTAACGTGCCCCGTGCTTGGGTAGGTACTTGGTAAATGGCACATATAATCCGTCGATTTCCTCTCGACTCTGTGTCTGATAGCAGCAGAGGCAATCCAATCTGCACTCGGTAATCATGGCCGAGACACCACCCAAGCAACGACCCCGTAGTGGCACGCTATGGGCTTTTTTCACTCTGCTACTCCTCCTGTTCGCGTATAGCTGGTCTGGACCCTCTGTACCTGCCGCAGTCAGAGTGACTCGCTAATACAGTGGCGTCTACGAGCGGGACAGCCCCCCTGCCGGTAACAGGACTCTCGTCTACTAGGACGATTACTCGTGCTCGGCGGAGAAACCCTGTAGCAACGGAGCGTGCTGTAGTGGCAGCGGGTATTGTGGCTATGGCCCGACCTACTGCGGCATAGGTTATATCTCGAACTGCGATGCTACGGCCGAGTGCGGCGAGTTCGCGAAGACTCCGGGCCAGGCTTATCCTTTGAATGTTTGCTACAGCGAGTACGGCTTCGTGAGTGGCCTTCCTACCCCAGTGCCGGGCCGGAATGGCAGATGATAGGGGGACCCCGGGCCTTTATTGGATACGGTGCTAATGGGGGGATGGTAGTGTAGTACAACCGATGAATTCTGCAACGGTGCGTAAAGCCGAATTACCCCTGTTTAAAGCCAAGCCTAGACTGACTGTAGCTAGACGACTGCCAGAGTAACTGCGACCTACACCCGGACCCTCCTGCAGGTTCTGCCTCTGCGGGGGTGCTCGAGAACAAAGTGATTGGGTACTACGAATCCTGGTCCGCGCGCAAGGACTGCCACAAAGTATCTCCCATGGATTTGCTATTGGATGCGCTAACCCAGTACGTATTTCCGTCCTCTAAGAGCAAAGCTACCCCGCGTACTGATACCCTCCTAGTGTTAACTTCGCTTTTGCCTATATCGAACCGGAATCATACAAGGTCGTGACCATGGACTAAGCAACCCCGGCTAGTCTGTTCGAAGATACGACGAGTGTGAAGGCTGTCAAGGAACAAATCAAGATCTTTGTGAGCATCGGTGGCTGGTATGTATATCTAACATGGGGAAGGATTTGGGCTGAATGCGGGCAAGGACATTCTCCGATAATGACACATCAACGCAGCCACTCTTTGGCGAGATTGCGGCTGACCCTATAAAACGGACGACTTTCGCGAACAACGTAGTGCACTTTATGAAGCAGTATGGTGTGTAGTCGGGTCTGCACTTTGAACGCACCCCATCGAAAGGGACAATTCTATGGAATTAGCCGTGTCTAACAGCTTTTCTAGGATTCGACGGCGTGGACCTGGATTGGGAGTATCCGGGAGCTCCTGATAGAGGCGGGAACCCCGAGGACACTGAAAATTACGTGTTACTTTTAAAGACGCTCCGCGAGGTGTTTGATGCCAGCGGCGGTGACTACGGCATTACATTTACAGCACCCTCGTCGTACTGGTATCTGCGTTGGTTCGACCTTCCTAGCATGGTTAAACATGTTGACTGGATTAATCTCATGACATATAACCTACACGGTGTCTGGGACTCCACTAATCCCATTGGCAGCATTGTACAAGCACACACCAACCTGACTGAGATTAAACTAGCAAATGAACTCTTCTGGCGGGTTGGTATCCCGCCGGCAAAACTAGTAATGGGATTTGGGTTCTATGGCCGGTCGTTTACACTCGCAAACCCAGACTGCACGAAACCCGGATGCCCATTCAGCGGCGCATCGAGCCCAGGACCCTGTTCCGCGACCGGTGGCATCCTCACGTACTACGAGATCATAGCCGCGCTGAAAGACGGGTCCGCGTCCAAGTCCAAACGAGCCGCCATCACGCCCGTCCATGACAAGGACGACGCCGTCAAGTACTTCATCTTTGACGACGACCAGTGGATCTCGTACGACGACGAGACGACCTTCAAGCAGAAGGTCGACTGGGCTAACAGTGTGGGACTGGGTGGCGCGATGATCTAGGCATCGGACCAGGATACGGACAAATACGATGGGCACGCGGCATTGATCCAGCGAGACATCATAACCAACCCGACACTCCAGAACATCGAGAAGGCCCTGTCGAACCCCAGCGCCGTGATCGATAACATTGGCGCCTTCAACGGTCAGAAGTGCTTCCAGTATAATGGGGACTGCATCGACCTAGATGATAACTCGGCCATGGCCGACGCCTACGGGGCCGGATTTACGGTCGTTGGGTAGGACGATGCCGGGTGTGGGAAGTCCAGTTATGTAAGTTGCTCTGCCCGATGGCCCATCCGGCCGAAGATGCCCGTGGATGAATCTGACAGTCATAGTCACGATATAGCACTGCGGAAAGCCCGTATGCTGTCCCACCAGCAGCGCCCCCAAGAACTACATCTGGCGCGGCGACGACAACGGAGGCGGTACCGGCGCGGACTGCAGTGCCCAGTGCAGAGCGGGTGAGATCAATGTCAAGGGCATCCGATCATCATAGGGTAGTGGCTTCTTAAACGATAGCGATACCGACAAATGCGGCAGAGGGTATAAGGTGTTCTGCTGCCCCGATCCGGACTATGCGCAGCTGACCAAGGGATGCTCTTACGCGGACTGGTACGGATCCCCCTCTTCTAACTCTTCTGAACTGTGCCATGTGGTCATTCCCACGGAGATAACAGGCTAATATTCTCTATGTAGTAGAGATGACTACCCGTCCGGCTCGACGAGCGTGTTCAAGAAATACGACAAATGCTGGTCCACGGGCTAAAACTACTGCTGTCCCACTCTAGTGTCACTATCCGATTACCATTAGGAAGCCGGTAGCGGCGGCGGAGACTGTGCCAATGCTAATTATGGCGAGACGGAAGTCGAGGTTGACCGATCCACGTATAGAGACAAGGGGACAGGGTATGATTGTATGTAACCCTAATTCCCCTACCGAGTTTTACTTTATTTAGTGGTTGGCAAGACACCCATACTCACTGACATAGACCGCCACAGGGGGCCGTCAACAGGCCATATGCTGCACAGTGACGAAGGCTCCGATCAAATCAGCCACCTGCAGCGTCGACCTGTGCACCAAAACCCTAGGCTACTGTCCAGCCACCGAGAACGACGGGGGTTCTAGCTCAAGCGCTACGAGCAAGCGAGATCTCACCCTCCTTTCTACCCATGGGCATACAGCAGCCCACACGTCCCTACAGCCGCGCGCTGGTAGCAAAACATATTACATTAAAAACTTCCGACTGATATCCATGGCCTACCCAAGCTCGCTGGCACTGCTAGCCTTCCCACCAATCCTACAGGTTCTACGGGAATGGTTCCGGATAGACCAAGGGCCGTATCTAGGCCGCAATATCGAGTACGGATACTTCTCGACCCACGGCGGCTCCCCCAACATAACAGGCCTAGAAGTCGAGCACCCGATCGACCGCCAGGTGCTGGTGTCATTCTTCAACACGGTGAACACCCAGCTCCTCCCGTC
The DNA here is from genome assembly GCF_028826845.1 of Penicillium canariense. NCBI lineage: Eukaryota > Fungi > Ascomycota > Eurotiomycetes > Eurotiales > Aspergillaceae > Penicillium > Penicillium canariense. The sequence continues at coordinate 2,927,514 of NW_026622734.1, read as the reverse complement.
CGGTCAATTCTCGCGATTTACGGCCATCGATGGCGATACACTACGCAGTGTGCTACACGCCGAGAACGAGGCCCTAGCCGCACGACCGCCTGTCCAAGTCAATCCGGATGGAGTTCCCGTCGGTGTTCAGCCCGACAGCGCGAATGACCGGCTCTTTGAAGCGCTCGGCTTAAACGACTATCCCTACCCGTTTTCGCTACTCGAGAAGCAGGTCAACGCGGCTAAGGGCCGTCTTATGGGAGGCAAGGCGGCCACGGCTGTAGAGACGGTGCGCACGGACGCAAAAAAGGCACTCGAATCTGGAGAGGACATAGACATCAATAAAATGCTGCAGGATGTTAGAATAGTATGAACTCCCCTCCCTCCCCCAGTAGACCCGTATCCTTGCCAGACCCGACCACTACCTCAGCCGTGTCTCATGCTGACCAACTCCTTATAACAGGGCATCTCAATATTCGACTATCTAAACGAGGCAGAAGTAAGTGAGCGGTTTAACGCCGTACGGCACTAGGTGCGGCTGCAGGCGGGGTACGTCGAACAAGACGTCCCCCAGCTCCCGGATCTCGCCGCCCGATGGGAGGAGTTTTTTAACGACTTTATGCAGACACGGCAGGAGGAGGCCTAGGTCTGGCTGCGGGATGCTGTCACCGCGGCCCTGGACCCGTAGGTCTAAGCGTACGAAAATAGTAAGGTCGACCTGTTTTAGTATGGCATGGTTGTTACTACCCTCGAAGGCTTCTTGGACTTGATTGATACTATGGTCTTTCCTGCGGATACCCAGCCCTCGATGCAACTTCTGGATCCAAATGATGGGTTTTAAATACTTGTGTTGGTTTACATAGCAGTAATTCCATTCGAGTGTTTTTACCATGTACCTAGCTATCCATATATATACCCCTTGCATAGAGACAGCGCTTTGGCTCACGTGTGTCTAGGTAAAGAAATGACCGATTTGAAAGAGATAAGAAAGGGTTTCCTAGGCCTGTACATATTTAACGAAAGTATGATAATATAAAAAATAAGGATGGTCTGTCTTTGACCACACTCTGCTTAACTTGACAAGCTGCTTATACAACTAAATGTCCCTATTTGTCCCCCGATAACATTTCCTACGAACATCTCCAGTCCCTCTTCTTAATTGTTCATATAACAACCCGCAGACCAGATCCACCTAATTGGCGAATTCGAACAGGTACTGATAGAATAGGTCCAAGAGCCCGTGCAGCCCGCACCATTGTAAAACTTGCATATAGTAGTACCGGGAGCCTATGCTGACGCTAGGTCGGCGAAGAAGTTGAAGCATAGGCCCTCAGCCCAATTAACCCCCTCCAGCCAGCTATAGGTCGTGCAGTCATCGCTACAGTAACAGGGCTTGCCGAATACCTCGCCTTAGGTTGCCCGTGCCTCGACTTCGGTCGGTGCGGCGAATGTGGTGGTGGCTAGTACGGCACATACGCTGGCAAGGTAGGTGAGCTTTATGTTGATTCTAGCCAAGTATTAGAAAGGACTTCCTGGTTGGCTAGGGGGAGGGAAAAATAGGTACGCTATTGCTCGGATTGAAAAATCTAAGCTCTAAGTAGGATGAGGAAAAATCTTGCACTTTTACCGGCCTATTTAGCCTCTCTTCCGTCTTCATAACTGAATCTATCACTTATTAATTAAGCTTAGTTAAGACTTTATGCAGCGCCCAGCTCGTAATCAACAACTTTTTCATTATCTTATTTACTAGGTCCAGGTACTCTGTTCTTCCTATCGTTTTTCTACTCCCTCGATGATACGGCAAGAGTCGGTTTACTATATCACACCATTTGTATCGCCAAGAATTTCTAGTTACCTAAGGCAGCATGCAACTTCACTAAAGCCCTAAGAAAATTATACTAGAAAATCTTTAGAAAACCTGTAATATTACTAAATTATAATAAATAGTTAAATAGATTATTTAGAAGTAAAAGGATTACTATTTCTAGACTTAAAAAGAATAGGAGTATTAAGTTTATTATACTTTTTTAAGAAAGTTTTAATCTTCTCCTAATTATACTAAAAATAAATAATTATACTAGATAGCTTTTAATATACTCTATAAGTAGTAATATAGTCCCTATCTCTTACTAGAACCTAAATATTATCTAAAAAGGTTTTTATCTAGTAATTTTAGTATATTTCTCTTTTCTAGGAAAAAGAAAGATTAGTTTTTATAGATATTCTACTATTTTTTACTAGAATCTTAATAGTTTTAGCAAAAGTAATAGACTTAGGAGGAATCGTAATAGATTTACTAGGAATAGCTATCTTAATAAAGATAGTAACTATAATAGGTTTCTTTATAGTAATAATAATATAATAAAAACTACTAGAAAGAATTATATTAATAGGAATCTAATTATTAATAACAGCCATTCTAGAGTAAGATAGTTTAATATATTTAGAGATAGGCTAGAGTATATATTAATAAGTTAGGGTCTCTTTAATTAAAACCTAGTATTTAGGAAAAAGTATATCTAGCTTAGATTTATCTAGGATATATTTCTTAAGAGTCTTAATTATTTTAGTAAAAGATAAAGCCTTTATAACTAGCTTGGTAATTATAAATTTACTCTTTTTAGTAGTATAAATAAAAAAGTATCCTAGGTTTTATTCTTTTAAGGGTTCTAGGATAAAATTAGGAAGAATTATATCTATTCTAAAAAAATACTTCTAAATATCTATATTCTAGTTATAGTTAGTATAAGCTCTTTTAAAAAAAAGAATATTACTAGTAACTAGAGTTATATAGGTCTTAAAAAGATTATATAGATTACTATAGGGAATATAAATATTAGAACTAATAATAATATAGCTAACTTATTAAATATAAACTAAGTAAGATTAGCTAATATTTTTATAGGGTTTAGGCCTATTTTTTTAGTTAATATTATAATTAGGAATAAGTTATACTAGCTTTTTATCTTAGTTAGATAGAAATCTATTAGTAAGTAGATTATTATAACTATCTAGGCTATATAAAAGGATTTTCTCGGCTATTACTATAGATTTAGCTACTATAGTAGATAGAGTAGTAACTATAAAAAAGAACTAAGAGCCTTAAGAGTAAGAATAACTATAGTTATAATAAAAATAATAACCTTTATAAAAGAAATATATAAAACTATAGCTAATTCTTTAGATTATACTACTAAATAGGCCTTTGAAGATATAGATTAAGGAGAAAGAGATCTAAATAGCTCCTCTTAAGCTAAATCTTCTCTAATAGATTTAGCTTTATTACTATTTATATATAATTCTACTAATAGAGATATAATAGAAAAAATAGAGATAAAATAAAAAAGATAGATTAAAAGATAGAAAAATATATAATACTAGAGGATTATAGAAGATTATTATAGAAATATAAAAGATTTAGCTAATACTAGGGGATATAGGAATTACCCTATATAACTAATAATATACTTATCTACCTTTATTAATATTAAACCTAGCTATTTTGGCGTTTGCCTCGTCTCTGTAACGGCAAAAGATGCCCGCCCTTCGAGACGCCGAGCTGTTTACGTGGCTTACGTGGCGGCCCTCTAAGGAGAGGGCGAAGGAGTATGAAGGGAGTAATGACGTGCCTCTAACTTCGTATGAGGAGGAGACGGTTATGTTCCGATGGGGGGTGAGATACGAGGCGCCTGCCGTTAGAGGAGATGGGAAAGGAAAAGTGACGTGGTAGGTCGGTGAGGACTGGAGGCCGGAGGACGGAGTCATTAAGGCGTTTGAGGATCTTGTGGGCGGAGACGGGGAGAACATGGAGTGGAAAGCGTTTGAGTTTGTGGAAGAGAGGGAGCAGGATCCGGGGGACTATATCTGATTCTCATCAGATTAATGCACAGAATTAACAATCCTGGCCAGTAGACCACACTCGAATCTCAAATTCAATCAACGAAGGGCCGATAATCGCGCTCACCGCTACCGATAAGCAGAAAAGAAGATATAGCCAACTTCTTCAATCGATTCTTGTCTATATACTCCCCCTGTATGGTTAAACTTGTTACTACCTCGCTAGTAACCAGCAGCATTACTCACCCCCCTCCTCGTACTAAGCACTAACACCAATATAACGCCTCCCCCAACCAATAATTCGTCTTTTATTAATAATCCAGATGTGTTCCTATGTCCGATGGGATGCGAGGGTAGGCTGTTGCGACATGTTATATCTTCATGCCTAGCATGGTCAAAAGATTGTTTACTTAGACCTCTTATCATGGTTGGCTTAAGCTAGAATACTAGGCGAGAAAATAATTAAAACTCACCCTGGCCTTGTGGCTCGTACGGTCCTGCCGGAGTCTACGCAAAACATAGGAGTTGTATATAACGCCGAGGTGTTAAAGGCGTTAGAGTGCGATTTATTGTAAGACGCCTAGTAGCGCCCATTCTAATTAATAATAAAGGGGGTTATCTGAGTTCGGGTATTATTTTCTAGCATAAGTTATTTAGTATTATCGGACTCACGCTTTAGTGTTCGGTATACGTCGGAAATTCTTAGTGTGCTTCGTGCTGTATGTTACCCGGTGCTCCTAGAATCCGGCCTAGCTAAGGGCCGCGAACCCTTTTTTATCCTGGCCCCTCGGACCCGTTTTCCTGAGTAGTGGTAGATCAGCCGGAAGCCGGAAGGCTTACCTTAGTGGTACTGCGACGGTGGATCAGGTTTCGTGGCCAGGATTGCTCTATATCAGTAAGGCCTACGGTGCTATAATCTAGCTTTTAGGAGGATCACGCGAAATGCCTATTATATTAGAGCTACTAGGGAAGCGTATAATTTCCAGATCTAGCTCAGAGACCGATCTCAACCGACCAGGATGCCGCCTAAGATCACCGCTAGTGTATCATCGAAACGCACTTTAGCATAGCTTCAATGAAACGAGCATATCTTGTGGGTCAGGGTGATATATGGTCGGATGACAATACCTGCTTAGAGCTTTAACGGCTCCAATTTTATGGGAGATATTCGGTGGATAGGAATTCATATTGGGATCATCCTGGGTTCCAGCATAAGTCACTCTGTGCTATCTCCCGCGTTGCTTAATACGGATATCCTAAGACTTACTTTACGTCTTCTGGTATCCACTCACCCTAACTGCCAGCCTCGAATAGAGCTGATTATGCTATTTTACAGCGCCACCGTAAAATACCGCTAATGCGGTCGATGATTAGCCATCATATCTTTAACTTCTTATCTTTGGTCTAGATCCACTGGGCCGAGCTGTGGGTCAGGAAGCACGATAGCTTTGCGGATCCAATGGAAGACTATAGGATATAGGAATGCTGGATATGATAGATTACAGGCCCTTCGGTTACTGAAAAATACAATTCCAGCTCAATTATCCTCTCTCCCCCAGCTACGTCATTGCTCTATACGAATGAGTCACACAGATACGTCGTATATAAAGGGAAGCCGTGAGGAGATTTCCGAGAACTATTCGAAGCTCTTCAAGTATCGATCATCCAAGTTAATAAGCTTCTCTCCCGACCACGCGTGAATTTGAGACAATGAGCTCTGTGCTCCCTAACAAGCCACCCTCTGAGCCCGTTATGGTGAGGCTGGAAGACGTCGACATACCTGTGCCTGCTCTTCAAAAAGAGAACCCGAGATCGACCGGTTCAGCGCTGGCTTTATCATTCTTCGCTAAGACCTAGTCAATTTATCTAATCAACAGGCTCTTCTCATTCAGCGTGGACGCTACGGATTATGGGATGAGAGCTGGGAGGGCCCGGGAGGTGGATATGAGCTTGGTAAAGATGCTACTATGAAGTACACTGCTTTACGTGAGACGAAAGAGGAAACTGGCGTGGTTGTTCCACCGGAAGCCATTTTTCCGCTTGTATACAGAGGAACATTCGAGCACAAGGGCCTGCGGATGGTTTATTACACATCAGTTACGCAGCTTGGTGCCAAGGTTCCCGTTACTGTTACATGAGAACATTGCCTGGGGGTTCTTCGACGAGGAAGCCGTCCGGAATTTCGGACCCTTTGACAAGGAGAAGAGTCGGCAAGTGAAACATGTCATGCTTGAAGCAAAAATAGAGCACTTTGTCATACCTTCATAAACAGAGAAAGACTAGGGATGGTGATAAGGAGAGAATCATGTCCGTGAATATCTAGTGGTAATGATAACGGTGGAGTCCTGTATCATGTTGTGTGGATGTGTCTGTTGAGTATTTCGTACAGTACGGGATTTGGCCGGGGTACGCTATATAAGCCCGGGTTATTGCTGAAAATGGACTTTTCCGTTATGTATGATAAAACAGAAGAAGCTAATAGTTTCTGGAGTTTAATGTCCTGGAATGTACGATAAACTAGGTGGGCACTAGATTAGTCGTGCGGACACCTTCTTGGGGTTTTAATCTGCCTTCGGAAGCAGAAAATTATGGCGTAAGTAATGACTTAGATCCTTCATGGTTAAGGAAAATGATAGGGTCAGCTTGTCAATAGTGAACTGTACAGTAAGTCTTTCTTCACGTGTTCGAAAACTGATTCGTTAACAGCAGAACAGCACCAGTGACCCTTTTTCAGGACCCGATATATCGAGAGCTTACTATATTGCCGGTTGACCAACAGCTAAATAATTTCGTTTATACTTTTCAGAACTTTGTGCCTGATAACACAAAGGAACTAATTATCTAAAACAGTCTTTAAGACCGTTTACTAGTTATTTATCCTCTCCAACGTTTAGGTCTCTCACCGAAGGCGTAATTAATTCCCTCGGCTTGCTTCCTAAAAAACAAGCTAACTATCTTAGCCTCAACATACTACTTTATCTGTGGAACATGAATGATAAATTTCCCTTGCACACGTGGCTATTCGAAGCCACTTATTAAAACATTTCTTCTTAGACTTAAGAGCCAGCGAAGCGTCTGCCTCTTCTAAAGCATTCGACGTTATCTTCAGCACAACCAAATATGCGCTCATTTCTCTACGTCATCCTAGCCTTTCCTCCGTTCATAGGCGCATTTCCGGAAGCGGATCTTGTTTTCCCCGGGTTTCATAATCAAAAGTTGCAAGCAGGGATCCTGAGTGAGGTAGTTTCTATTTCCTATTTAAAGGGTATGAGTCTCAACTAAGTTATAAAGGGAGAAAAGCACGAGAACCTACCTAGTAACTTTTTTGGAAACTGGAGAAATAGCAAATTCTAAGGCTAGGCAGAACACTATAACTGCATCTCCGCGCCGGATTCTTTTTAACTAATAAGCGCCGTCAACAAAAAAAGGTAAACCCTGTTATTTCTTTTTTGCACAAAAGTCTGACTCCAGTAACGACGAACTGCTCTATTATCCTGTGATATCTTATCAACTACGGCTGCGTCTTGTCATACTAGTGTTAGGGAGCTCCAAGTTCGTGGAACACTAAAATAAAAAGACCTTAACTGGACACCGGTGCCTATCACAACTTTATATAAGAATCGCAAGAACAATAGTGACGCCACATCGTCTTCTTCATACATATCAGCTGCTAGGGAAACCGCCTTTTCTTAATGTATATCATCAAACATACTGCCTGCTCTCAACGAACCGTATTCAAACGAGAGAAAGAGTTCGAATGATTCAGTTCTTCTCAACGCTTTACGTTTGGTAAGTGTGAAATCATTCCAAGACGAAGAGGCATCTAGGACATTTATGACTGAAGTTTTATACACAAGCGGTTTTGCTATGTTGATGTTTGCCTACCTTCTTTTCTGAACCACCGCATTCACTTTTCGAGAGAACTCCCGTTTCCTGTCTCAGCATTTATATATACGCGGTGATGGTTTCGCCACCCAGGCAAGGAAGAAAACTATATCCAAGCAGAGGCTTTCAGTCGAATAGTTTCTTTTCTGCATTCTCTTTAACCGATCAATACTAAACATACATATGTTTAACCAACCTACTTATAAGCGGATCTAATCAGTTCTGGCAACTTTTCCATTTCTTCACATATAATCTAATGGTAGCAATCATATGGCTAGTTCTTAGGAATAACCTAAAGTGACGTTAAGTCTAACCGGGCTAGGTGTAATGTTACCCCTAATCCCGCCCTTGTAGAATTCTCTTGTGTGTAAGCGTTATTGACGGCTGCAGCATTGGCAGTGATTGATGACTAAGTCTGAGTGAGCACATCGCATATTCTCATTCCATGAACATGTAATCTTGCGTTTTGGGCGACCATGGCAGAGACATCAAAACTAGTCCACCTATAATTTATCACTGAGCCAAAGTCAAACTCGCCCCAAGTTGAAGCAAAAGCGCTGTATTCATCGGTTGGGATGGGTGAGTTTAGTGCAGCTTCCCAACCGCCCTGGGAGTCTTCGTTAAACGTAGTATATCGAATAGAACCGGCTTTGAGGGTGAAGGATCTGCAAGCTTTGCTAAACCAGCCTCCTGGCTTTCCATCCGGGCTAAACTTATTCTAAACCGCTACAGTCTATTCTTCCGTTTTCGAACCTTCAAACCGTGCGACGTACTTGTATTCTCTGGCGTCCGTAGTGGCTACTTTAATAATATTGCTACAGTTCGGGATGCCAATATTTCCCTGATAAGCTATTCCAGTTCTATGTGGAGGTGATTCAGAACCAAATCTAGACGTTCTGTATAAGCCTTTCGGGTGGATAGATGTCTAAACGGCTCGATAAGCAGAGGAGGTAGGCCCAAGGCTGCTCGAGGCTGCAGTCATTTCTGGGTCACAACTATATCTGGTTGAAGTGGCTAAAGCTCCGATGAAAGGCACGAACGTTAGGAGCCTAAGGATTTGCATTTTCGAACTTATATTGAACCGTAGTTGATAGAGGGCACCTGAATATATGGTATAAGATATTAAAAAAGGCTGAAATTGTAGCAAACCCCTCTGATTGATAGTATCTCGAGGATTAATTTTTCGAAATGATTGTCAGCTGGATGACGACTTTATAGTGGTGAGTGAGCATCGCTTCTATTATATACGTCTACCTATGCGCCGACCCCCAAGAATTATTCAAGTCCGGGCGTTTTACCCTCATAAGTCGAGCTTGAGCAAACTGTCCCAAGATATCGGCTTAATTGTTGTAAAGAATATACTTGCTTTACCACTTTCCCCTCCCTCGGGAGGAATTAATGGAGCGTCTGCAAACCCTAAGGTTGTGCCGCCCGAAAATGACCTCAATTATAGAATTTCAACCACCTTATTAACTTTCTAGATAACCAGGTGATTAAATACTTTATATTCTCTTTAATGGTAACAAGCATCTTATTCACCGTTTTTCGCCCCGTAAACATTACTTTCTACCCGTATAGACATGTTTGTCACCGCTTAAACGTTTAAACGTTCGCTGGAATGTTCTGTTTATTACGCAATTCGAATACGGAACGATATCGAGCAAGTCGACAATAGTCAACGCGAGCGAGCGCGATTATAGTAAGAGGATAGTGAATCCCAGAGAAGCAGCCTTTGTTAATTTAATTCAATAGGGTTGCTTACCTAACCTCATGCTTTTAGAACTGACAGCCGAATCCCGCAATAAAGTAAGTTCCCCTTTCTGCGACTGGATAATGATAGGTATTCAATATTATAGTTCTTAGTCTGGCGCCGGGCCTTAGAAGAGATTACAGATTACTTACAGATGGAGTGAACTGTATTGAAGGTTTCGCGGCTTAAGCAGTGCTCGATTTACATCGCCTATGTCTTCTATAGTATGTTAGGGTTATTTAGCCCTGTTTTTCGATTATGGGTTTTCAAACAGAGATAATTCATATCGGTATATATTCCTAAACTTCAGGACATAGAGTCAGGAAAAAGGAGCCTAATCTGCGAAGAATTCTGTTATCTGCCCTAGACAATGTTAAAAATTGATGAGTCTGGTAACCTAGTAGCAATAAGGAACCCGTAACTACCGTAGGCGCCTCCAGCTCTGATTAGATTGAACGAGGCATCTGATTTTGAGCCGCGGTCGTTTTACAGAGTATCGAATATTAATAATCTTATAGGCTCAATATCCAAAACAGGAGTATCAAGAGCTTGTGCAAGATATACGGTTAGACCTGGAAATTAAGTATTATTATGTATTAAAAAGATCTTTTTGGTTCGATACGCAGCGTACTCCTGATACGGACCCGCAATTCTACGTTATTACCAGAGCGGTACATCAAACCCCTCCAAGAGAGCGCCTATAGCCAGAAAATCGACGAATTCATAGGACTAAGACGCCAAACACACTCTAATACCTATTATTATAAACATTACCCCGTCTAAAATCCGGAATGTTTGATAAACCCTTGTCGATAACATGTTAAGTGAGAACACGGTGCCACATACCAATTTTAATTCTGCCGACTAGGTAAATACAGCATTCATATTATGGGAGCCGTGGAGGGACGAGCATTCTTATGATCGCGAAACTTTTGGCAGTGATAGCTATATAAACAGGCTTCAGCCCGGTCTTATTGATGGCTTTCATCGAGGTTCCCTTATAGGTAAGCAATTGCGGAATAAGTGGCTCTTGACCAGAGCTTGCTGTATAGTTAAAGGGACCTGTCCACAGCCATCTAGAATATTGAAATCTGCGCCATGGAATACTAAAAGCTCAAGGACGTCCTGAAATCCTAGAGCCGTAGCTAAATGGATTACAGTCATCTGTTTCTTATCTTTCCAGCTCATATTAGGCTGCGGATGAGAAAGAAGCATTTTAAGGATTTCCAAGTTTTAGGAACGAACTACATAGAATATTGGCGTACGATGATGGACGTCAACAGTGTTAACCAGAATGCGTAGATGCAGTAGAAGCCTGCTGACAAGTACAGTACTACTATATTTAGCAGCCCGTATCAGAGCCAGACTATTCTTATATCCTACGATGAAATCATCCAGTTGGGACAGGAAGATAGAGGAAGCATAAAAATTAACACGGACAAGGGAGAGCAGGTCTCTTAGATTGTTAAGCTGGGCTCCGACTAAGAGAAGTAATTCCACCGGCAGATCTAATAAAGCAATTTTTACTAACTTTAATCTAAGAGAAAGGCGGTAGAGAAGACTCGGAGACAGCCGAGTAAAAGCCTGAGATTATATATTATAGAAAAGGAAGATGCACGATATTTTTGTTAAGCTTGCCTTAAATAGCTTTTCACAATCTCCGAGAACAAAGTATAGGATAGCCTCTCTTCTAACAGCGTTAAATTTCGCTCGCCTGATGCGTCATAAATCATGGCCAGCTTATGTTATTCCCCCCTCTGGGCGGTGCATTTATAGAGTTCCCCCCCCTAAAGCGGGCTCTATGAGATTCCTGTGCTCCTGAGCTTTAGAAGTGGATCGGGAATTTCCTCGACAAGAACGACATTATTTCAATATGTCTCTTATGTCGTGTATCTTACCTCATTTTTACCAGAAAGATCATCTAGAATTTACCGCGCGAAAGCCGGTTACTAATCTATAGGACTATTCATTTCAGAATACTAGATATAGTGAAACTATTACTAGAGCAATACGGTGAGGCCAGTAATACTATATGTACAGAGTCTACTCCTCTAATACGGGTAACCGATACTAGAAATCTGAAAGCTGTCGATCTTTTACTCAGTTAAAAGTCTATTGACATCAATTTCCGGAACGAAGACGGCGAGACAGCCCTATTTATTGGGATTAGCCGAGAATATTACTCGATCGTCAAACGTCTTCTCCGTGTGCCGGGCATTGACATTAATGGCCAAAAATCGGAGATTCAGATCCCTCTCAAGGTGCCTTAGTATAGAGAAGCTTTTCTCTTCTCTCTTTCCCCTTCCCTTTCCTCCTCCTAGACCTCGGCAAGGACCGCCTAGGACCGGACTAGGACCGGGACTAGACCGCACTATATAGGGCTTAGTCCTAACTTTTAGGACCGCTAGGCGGTCCTAACTTTTTTAGGACCGTACTACTACGGTCCCGGTCCCCTATACGGTCCTATAAATAAGATAAATATAGGAAACCCTATAATATATATATTTTATATAGAATTAGTTAGTATTTTTTAGTATTATACTTTTATTCTTTATTTATATTAGCTAATTTTAGCTTAAAGAGGATTTCTATAGAAAAAACTAATAATAATAATTTCGGCCGAAAAAACCTAATTCTTTATCTTTACTAATTATATATAAAATCTATATTATATCTTAATCTTTTTAGGATATACCCTAATAAATATCTCTAGATATTAAAATTAGGTAAAGGAATCTTATTATTTTCTAGCTTAGTAAGCTAACTATTAATAGCCTTTCTTTTCCCTAGTACTTATTAACTAAGCTACTAAATAGATACTTCTATAAAAGTATCTATTATCTTATTTTTTTTATTATCGCTAATAGGATTAAACTTCTTATTATCTTACTTAGTATTATCTTACTCTTTTTTTATATATTTCTCTTAGATAGAGAGAAATTTATCTATTAGCGTAAACTACTCTAATTATATATTAAATCTTATTATATATATAAATATTATTAGATCCTAAATAGTCTATAGTTTTAATAAGCTATAGTAATAATAGTATATATTATAAATAGAGTTAAAAACTCTCTCTACCTTAGAGTTACTAGCTAGAGTTATAAAGATATCTTAAGTAAGGCTTACTAAGATAGGATACTCTATTTTATAAGCCTTCTAGAAGACTAAGAGTATTAATTAAATAATACCTAGAGAGATATAATATTAATAAAAACTAAGATATATTAGTATAAAAGAGTATTATTAGACTTACTATTTCTAAGATATCTTATAATTTTATCTAGAATAATTAGTATTAACTAGAGAGAGATAGTAAGTCTTAGAAGTATATTAATATTAAAGATATTATTACTTAGTAACTAGATAGTTAATATTAACTATATCTTTATATAGTACTATTAGTAAAGCTCGATATAAGTCTTAAAAGACTCTTAATACTATAATACCTAATATTTCTCCTATTCTAATATCCTAAAGAATTTAAGCTTATTTTATAGGCCTAAGATAGTCCTAATTATATAGAGATTATTTAGAATATTATTAGTCTAGCTATAATACTCTATAAGCTTTTTATATCTATACTCTAGTACTAGTTTTATTATTTTCTTCTACCTAACTCTTTTTTATACTAGCTATATTTTTATTTTATTAATATAGATAAATAAGATATTATAGATCCTAAATATATTATAGATAGTTATATTAGTTATTACTAATAGAGATAAAGTAAACTTAAAGAAAATATAGGTAATTAATAGTAGATAGTTAATCTATTACTATTTATCTTTATCTAGCTTTATATTAGTTAGATTAAACTAATTATAAAATCTATTAAATATAGTTTATAGCTAATATATATACCGAAGTATTAGAAAGGTAGAATTCTAGTATATTTAGATATCTTATATTAGTATAAGCTTTAGTTCTTTAGTCTAAAATATACTAAAGCTCTTATAGTACTAGGGGCTTTTATTAATATAGATAGTAATCTTTTAAATCTAGAGGATATTATATAGTTAGTATTAAATAGAGAAATAATAGTAGAAAAGAGATATAGTATACTTTATTTAGGGTCTATATAATCTTCTAATTCTTTTACTAGGTACTATCTCCCCGATTAGCCTATTCTATCTCTTCCTTATTATTTTATAGGTTTATATCTATCTAGCTAAAAAGCTCTTTAAGACTAAGTTATATAATATATATAATATATAGTATATAAATAATTAGTATATAATTAGGAAGCTTAAGAGACGAAATAGCCTTTTTAAGAGTAATTAGTAATATACTATTATTTAATATATTATTAGTTATAACTATAAGTATATAATTAGTAATTTAATACTTCTTAAATAGCCTAAGTAGAATACTACTTAGATAGGTACCTATATAAAAGCTATAGAGAGATTTAAAACTAAATAGAATCTTATAATAGTTCTATTTAAGATTAATAAAATAGCTAGTAATTACTATAAATACTTAGTAAAAAAAAGAGATCTAGTAATTTAATATAATAGAAAGCTTAGTATCTTCTAGGAGTATTTAAAGTAGAGACTTCTAATATTCTATAACTATCTTCTAAAGATACTAATAGATAGTCCTAGTACTTAGTATTTTAGGGATAGATAGGGTAGAAGAAACTATCTTAATAAAAGTATAAAATTTAGGATATTTAATAAGCTAAAATAGTAGATATATAGTAATAATAAAAATAGTTAATCTATCTATCGAAGTATTTACTAAGAAGTCTTTTTTACTAGATAGATAATTTACCTAGAGATAATTGTATAAATTAGTATAAATTAGTCTTATAGATAGTATTTATATCCTATTTAAGATTATCTTTCTAATATCTTATATTTTATTTTTTCTTTTTTAATAAGTAGTAACTTATAAGTAATACCTATTTATAGTTAATATTCCTTAGTACTAGTTAGTAAGATAAGTAAGGATATAATTATACTATTTATATATTACCTTAAAAGACCTATTAGAGATAGTAGTAACCTAGTAGAAGTATTCCTAAATATCTATCTAGTATTTATCTTTAAAGATCTTTTATTCTATTTAGTTTCTATAGTTAGTCTTTTATTACTAATTAATAAAATCTTTATTAACTATCTCTATCTAAAGAAGAAATTTTTTTTTTTATATAGACTAATAGGCTTAAGGGTCTCTAGAATTAGGATAGGTATTATTAATTATATAAAGATTAAGGTAGGAGTTAAAGTTAGTATTTTATCTTTATCTAGATTAAATAGCCTATCGGATATAAGGAAAGAGAGTATATCTATAAGATTATCCTTAAAGACTAATAAAAGATAGTTATTAAAGAACTAGGATATCTAGCTTTATAATATATTAATAAGTAGTATATAAGAGAAAGTAGGAAGTAAGGCTAGGAAGTAATAGGAAAGATATATAATTATCTTTTTATTAAGATAAATAAATAATTAGGGAGATTACTATAAAAGAAAAGTAATTAATAGATAATTTAAGATAGAACTAGCTAGATTCTAGATAGTAATTAGCTAATAAGACCTACTCTACTATAGTCTTTATAGTCTAAGACTATAAGAACTACTAAAGGATCGCTAAAAAACTATTAAGACTATTAAAAGACTACTAAAAGACCTTAAGGACCGCTAAAAGACCTTAAAGATTACTAAAAAACTACTATCCCTATTTAAAGAGTACTATTTTAATAATAGCGGATTATATATAGATTTCTAATAGCTATAATAGCTATTAGAGATATAGACTAAGAATATTAATAATATCTTAGTAGATAGCCTATATTTCTAATAGCTATTAAGTATTTTATAACTAGGGAAATTAATAGTATCTAAGTAATAAATAGTATTAAATTCTAATAGCTATCGAAATTTCTAATAACTATTAGAAATTAATACTAAGGATATTAGCTAGCTAATATATATTTCTAACTATAAAACTAATAAAACTCCTATCCCTCTCCCTAACCTCTCTACTAGAGTAATAAAATACTTAAATTTTAGTTAGTTCTTATACTTTAATAAATAAGATTCTAATATATAAGCTTATTTTACCTATTTTATTAATAATTAGGCCTAGTTTATTATAAATATTAGTATATATACTAAAATAGTATTTAATAATAGTAATAAACGTAGCTAAATTATTAGTTTATACGGCCGAAAATAGAAGATCTTAGTAGAATTATAAATATATAGAGGACCGTACGGGGGACCGTAAAGAACTATAGGGGACCGTAGTACAGTCCTAACTACTTTAAAAAAAGACTAAAGACCGGAGGTCCCGGTCCTAGTCCTAAGATTTGGGACTAGACCCGGTCTTTACCGAGGTCTACCTCCTCCTATTAATCTATATTAGATTTAGAGAGATTAGAAATATTAAATACTAAAGAAGACTATAATAGCCGGCAGCTACTACTAGTAAGGATAGGAGATTATAACTAGTCTAGGCTATAGCCGGCCGCTACCGCCAGCGAGGGTAAAGGGGGGGGGGTGAGGGGTTTAGGGGGTTAGGGGGTTAGTTATATATAAATCGCTTATAAAGCCTACTATATAGATTATATAGAATACTATAATTCTCGCTAAGATAGGGGGGGGGGGAAATAGTATTCTTTATATATATTATCTGATAGAGACCTAAATCATTATGAGACCCTCTACCTCTACTTTCCTACTGCTTAGTCCTAGATAAAGGAAGCTCGCTTAAAGATAAATTCCTTTTAAGATAGTAGAGTATTATATAGTATATAGAGGAAAGTAGGGAGGGGATCGGCGCTAGGCTAGGGGGGGGATTAAGGGCGATAGAGATAGAGATATATATCTCTATAGATATAGTCTATATATAATAATTAAATATAATCCTCTAGTAGAGACTAAATTATCTAAGGCGGATTATTTATAGATTAAACTCAGAGTATATAAAATCTAGCAGCGTCTAGGCCTTTTAGGGATCTTAGTAAAGCTATTCCGATCGATATCGTCGGCGGTACACCTAGTATTAGTAGCCGACGGGGGCGATCCCGATAGATACTATAGGGTTGGCGGCCGCCCCGGGAGATAGATAAGGCGGTCCGACGGACGGTTCGAGAGGGCGGACGGCGAAGAGCACGATAGGAATAGTCCGGTAGCGAACAAAGGCGTAGTCGTCGCGGGAGGGACGGAGGCAGTCGCCTCGACGGGGGTAATAGCGGGTACGGCGGGGGCGGCGGCGGGGGGGGGGGGGCGGGCACCGTATGTATAGGGATCTGTTAAGGTCATATGTAGGAAGATCAAATTGATGCCCTAATAGTAGTTTTCATTACAAACTTCAAGTACATTGTGGAATGCTTCCTTCCATCGCCTTTTGTTTTGTTAAATTAAATCGAAGTCTCGATTCAAGCCCCCTGAACAGAATACTGATGAAAACCAGAAACGAAATCGCAGCCCCAGCGCTCTATTATAACATGTTGTAAGTAATGTAAAAACAAGCGAACAATCTCAGTAATTGAAAATCATCAAAGATGGGTTCAGCAAAATTGGTACCAACATATGCATTAATACCGCAATGGCCATCGGTACCACAGCTGTCATAAGTGTGATTTCCCATCCCTTTGGCGCAAAGCACCCAAGGTAGATCATTCCACCTATCAATGGAAACATCACCGCATACATCCATTTGAATGTTTTGAATATCTTCGGAACCTCCCTAAAAAAGTTCGAATTGGATTTTTCCTTTGCTGTGGCACTCCATTGCATGTTGATGCTGAACATATGAGCCAGGATCGCAAGCGAGAGGTGAAAGGAGAGCCCTCCGAAGAAAACGAGCATCATGGGTGCCCATTTGAAATTCTCTAATAGCGCCGACAGGAAACTTCTTTCTCCAAGACGAGAGCGAATAATTGCAAGACTAAGGTTTCCGAAAAGGATGAAGACGACATAGATCGAGAGGAGAACTACAAATTTGTTAGTCGGAGATAGAATTAGCATCAGAATGAATCTTACTTTTCCACGACTCCATGTAGTATTTATCCAAGTACCCATTGAACCATCCAACCAGGAAGTAATTCAAGACAGTCAAGGGGAAGCCGGACGCCATTGCGTAGTCTAGACCTTTGTTTAGTAATTGCGCTTATCTGCCAAAAGGAATGAGCGTACATGATGTAACATATCCAAGGATTGTAATCTTTGAAGAGAGCTGGAGAGAGGACCCGAGGAAAGACCTGAACAGGGGAGTAAAAGGACTTTTCCAAAGCCAGGTGTGAATATGATTGAAGACCAATTCATTGCACCCATATGCATACCTAGGTCTCATTATTATAGGACATTCCCGAGGTTGTCTCGCGGGGGGGAAAAACCTACTTTTGCCACCGCATCAATTCATCGTATATCGTCAACGATACTCCCTCTTTGAACTCGTCACCATGATAGCTCGCTAGTCGGATAATATTACCAGCAATCTGCAAGCGCAGAGCGAGGTCAAAGTCCTCCGAGACATGACTCTCAGACCAGTAGGCAGTATATCCATCATCTGGACAACCAACTGCTTGGACAGCTGAGGACAGTCAGAGAATAATACAGCACAAAGAGCCATGAGGAGGCCTACCTTGCCATCGGAGGAATGCGTTATGCCCAACGAAGGGTGCGACTTCGCCACTACCGACGGATATGCGAATTGCCGTATAGACGAGGTTCGTGAAAAAAGTGATGCCGTTTTCAAAGTAATCCCGGGATACTTGCATGACCCCCGTTGAGTGTTGAATGATGGCAACTTCTGGGCTCAGAAACATCTCTGCGGCGCCTTGAAGGAGGCAATCGACGGGCTAGAAGGTCGGTCAGTAAATGGAACACAAGGAATGGGGAATGGGTAAATGGAACACAAGGAATGGGCAATGGCACACGAACCACTCGAGTGTCCGAATCAACTAGAAGAATATGCTCCCCGAGGCGAATATTACCGCCCGCCTTGACTCTGCTATCTGTTTCAAGAACATGTAACAGAGCGAGCTGGTAACAAGTCTCTTCCTCAACCAGATCAATGAATTCCGATTTCTCCAAAGAGGGAGAGAGCATTTCGAGCAGTTCATCCTCCACCTTGTTTGCAATGTTTAATGCAAAATTCATGTTGGAAGCCTTTTTGAATTTCCCCTTGCGGACATAACCACACTCGCTATTGTTTCTTGGCCGAGCAACCCAACCGATATTGTTGTCATAGTAGAAGTTAGCCCGTATCTGCTGTTGCTCTGGAGTCATATAGGCAAAGCCGTCGTCATTCACAAAAATAGTTGCACTGCCTATGCACTCGGACTGTTAGCAATGTGGTTGTAAAACGATAAATTGATGGTCATTGCACACCTCCGTGAGACTCGTAATGTGACATTGCCGCCTTCAAGCTCTTGATCGTGGGAAGAATGGTGTCATTCAAGGACTCAGTGTATACCGGCATTTGAATCGTAATATGCTGCGGCTTAAATCCTTGCGCATATGCTGACGCCAGGTCAGGAGGCCGAGCAGAAAAATATCTGGTGTTTGTTTTGAGTGTTTTGGTAGGTCCCACAACCTGAAATAGATTGCCAAAAATGACCATAGCAAAAAATAAGCTCACGATCATTATGATGGGCAACGTCACAAAAAGAGCTGCGCGGATGTAGTTGCCATCCGTAAGAATTTCATAGATGACGCTCGAGACCCCAAAACCTAGTTCTAATATGATGATGAGACACATACCAAGTCCGACATAGATTGAGCTTGTGAGCGCCAGAGGTCGATCCAATGAGTCAATCAATTTACCAGACTCGGGATCTGAAGTGGCTATTTCATTCGACGTTATTTTGGCAACGTCGCTTTTAAGCTCATCGGTAATCCGGAGCGAAGTTGCCATTGGTAAGGAGACTATAGATTGCGCTGCCGTTCGAATGGGAGTCCGACTGGTCAAAAGCGAAGTCCGATTGGTCAAAAACGAAGTCCGGTTGCTCAAAAGCGATGTCGGACGACGATATATCTAATGGTTTGAAATAAGCATACATACGAAACTGCTATATAGCGTTTCCAAGAACTTACTAGCGCCAATAGCTTCTCCTCCACGGCAGCAGCCTGGATGAGAATGCTCTCAAATTGGTCATGCCATACTAAGAGCACACCTTCTTGATGAATAAGTGCGGCGTACTGGAATTTCTTGACTCCGTTTGCGGTATCTCTCACGATGCTTGCCAATGATGGGATTACCTGCAATTGTTCCCGGCTGGGTAAAAGAACCTCCCGTTGGCCTGGTTGTAGCGACTCGATGATAACTCTGGTCGTTTCCGTCGACATAGTGAAGGCAACCGGTACATTCATCCTCTGAACTGCCGCGTGCAATACCGGGGATATTTGCTTAGGCTCAGAAATATACTTGTTGCGATCCGCGCGGATAAGGACGCCACTGAGAGAAGTCGGTTTCTCTGATGCAGAGAGCCATTGATTCAAAGTCAATTTTGTATGAAGATATTTGGCAACCTGCAAGAAAACCTCAGCTCACGAAGCGCGTTAATAGACAGTCACCGCTTAGCACGCACCACTCGATACTTGGACGTATGATCGATGTTCGTCGTGGTTAGGCGTTTTTGATACCCAGGCTCATGGGGGGATGAGGTCTCCGATTCTTGAGGAGATGGCGCCTCTGGGCGAAATGATATGGTGAAGTTATCAGTGCTGGAAGATTCACTCTGCATCGCACTGGACGAAGCAGAGTGTTTGGTGAATTTGCGGAAGATATCCAGCGGCATGATTTGATGTAGTTCAATGTCTATAACGGGTGTACAACGGAGTGTAAGAAAGAAAACTGAGAGATTGCAGTTCTCTGTCCCGCAGGAATCGCGCACTACAGCCGGCTTACTCGTGCGTAGACCGAGTGGATTGATGGGAGAGTTGGTTGATGGTTGATTAAGTTGCCCCAGGACGTGTCACACGTACAACTGGTCGGCAAGATCGATCAGTTGCGCGCACGGATATCATCCAGCCTCATTTACTCTGTCTTTGAGCGATACTGAAAAGTGTAATGGCTGGGCACTCTATATTGTGTGGGTCAGGCACCGCTAGGTTTCGTTATCTTAACAAGGGTCCATTGGATCTGGAAGCTCAGTTTTTAGAGGTATTTTTAGAAAGGCTACTGTAATACGCCAGGCGTTGGTGCGCTAGTAAGACACACAGGAGACCCCTGGACTCCACAGGGGCAACCTTAAGGAAACCATACTGGCTCCGAGCGTGGTGGCCACGCGAAAAGTACATGCGCTAATGTATCCTCTGCATGGTTGACTGCTTCCCCGGGCTAGTCGTATAATATTCTACCGTGAACCCTGCTCAGTTAGGACTTAGGCGGGCCCGACTGGATAGTCGACTCGGTATTATCAATCCTCTCAAGTACATGCTCCGTGGTTACCGTGTCCAAATACCTAGATCTCTTCATTGACCGCCCTGCATTACTGTACACACCGCCTTCCCATTTTACCATACGACTAAAAACGTTCGTATACATGCACATACATACATGCACTCGAAACAGCTTCAGAGGCATGTGATCTATATTGATAAAATACTTCAATTTCTCGGAGACTTGTGTGTAATTAGGAATTTCTGCTCTCTTTTTCTTTCGTAAAAGAAAGCAGAAAAATGAGCTATGGGCAGATGTATTAAGGTCTAAATAACAATACCACACACCCCCAGTTCATGTACAAAACATACAAAACATACGCGAACCAAGTAGTTTACCGAAGTTCAAAATTTGTCTTGACCTCGCAACTCCGTGCAGCTACTGCTCTTGCATTAGTTTTTCAGCTTATGACCTTTCCAATGGTCCTCACCGACAGTATTTTTTTAGAGGTCTATCACGTTGCTAGAGACAACATGGCCATATCTGCCGATTGGAGCAGATAACCCACAACAACCGCTCCGCCAGCCAAAATTCAACATATGATTGACCCACATCCTCACTATTATGTAATCTCATCAATTAACTAACGTAACTAATTCCCGGCCGATCTGGACACCCAAAACACCATAGTAAATGCGATATTTTACGACTTGATTTTTCAACACTCAAGGCTAAGAATTAGGTCTAAATTCATCCTAGCACCAAATACGTTTCTCGGAATATATTTATCAGGTTAATAAGAATTTTAAGGCTTTACACTATAGACATATATATCGGCGTCACTAGATCAAAGCGTATTTTTGGTAACACAAGTAAATAATAATTTTCTATATACCTTACTTTATACTATACTATTTCTAATGCTAAGAAATACTATACTATAAACAATCGAATAAAACTAACTTCTCGTTGTTGATATACTATAGCCTAAGAAATTGCATTTTGTATGATGTTTTGGGGTGTCCAGGACGGCTGGGTGTCCAGATCGGCCGGGAATTACGTTACAGGCAGCGACAAATTACAGCACAATGTAGAGCGTCCACTACAACATAGCGCGATTAACAGCAGCGGATGGGCATTGAATTGTGGACCCAGCAGCTTTGATAGCACGGACCGGTTTTGCTGATTTGTGATGGTGGAATAGAGAATTCTTGCTGCCTGGAGGCTGGGCACAATCGTGGCTCCTCTAGCGTTGGATTAGCGTTTGGATTACAGAGTTCCAGTCACGCATAGGATTTCGTTGGGTAGCGCCACCTGTAAGCATTGAATGGTCTAATGCAGGGACAGTGTACTAATGGTCTACATAGTCCACTGTTGTTATTTCTAGCTATCTTGATAAACAAGTAGAACTTGACAAATAAACCCAAGGGCATAATTTAGCGATGGATGGGCCTGGGCTTGTAACTTGTATAAACGCTATGACTTCAAACTTGTCTAACTATCGCACCCAGTATCCGTGTCCCCACCCATCTATATTAGGAATATTGGATGTCGTGGCAAAAGCCAAATGCAAGGGCCAGGGTTGTATAATGTAATTGACGACTCGACGAGTCAAAAAACTACGGATCCGATCTCAGCCAGGCCCACTAATAAGCCCCAACATTGTTGACCGACCTGGAAATCCAGTTTTCCATCCTTGTTCCACAAAAAACCAAATCATAGCTTAGCTTCTAGATACTCAAGAGCTTTGACTACAGACGAATAATACGCGATACGCTCCAGATAGTTGTCCCCGTGACTAACGACTATACGAAGACTAGTGTAGTAGGAGAACCTCTGACGGGTATTTGGGAGATCGTTGATATGGTGGGCAGTACTAGAGTCCTTGGGTATTTTGGCCTTGGCCGATCTTATGGTTGTTAGTGTTTGTTTCGTCTCGGCTTTTGTTTGGTTTGTCTGAACGGGAGTGGGTTTGATATGCTTTATGAGGGGGAGGGAGGAAGTAGAGGATCCATCCATCGACGTTCATTTTTCCAACAACGCTCGCTCAGATCTGCTCGTTCTTGCTCTTTCTTTTCATTCTTTTATTACACTCCATGACTTGATACCTCTTGCACGTTTCTCTTCTTGGTGCGCTCTAAGGAGTGCTAGTCTTACAGAGAGCAGAGATCCTATGGCGACGGAGCGGTCTTCAGAGCCAGATCGTCTACTGCACCTGTTGTCCGTATCTCCTTGGATCGTGCTGTTAAGTAGAGCGCTGCGCTCCGGTGGGTGGTTGTTTCCCTCAGTGTTTCTTCTATCTAGTGGCCACCTACCCCTTGTGTCTCGACCTGTATGTATCGCCCAGCAGCGCATCCCCCCGTTTACTAGTTAATTAATTGCGCAATCAATCAATCCCTCTCAATGCAACCAGGCTGGACTGATCCTGAGAGCTGTTCTGGTCCGGCCCACAACCATCCGAGCAGTAGCAACATAAAGGTTCGTCTTAGTCTTTCCTACAACCGTGAATGCACTATGTTTCCTAGGCTCGGAATCTGAGAGCGAATTTGCTCCGTATCATGATGACGATTGACACTGTCCTATCTACCAGTTTGAGATATTCTTCCATGTATAACAGAGATACCAAGACAACAGTAATAAATCTAGCCGCAAGATCCTTCCTGCCACATTTTGACGGACTGGACTATCATTCCCCGCTGATTCTTGTCGGTTGGCCATGTTGGCAGCCATTCATTTGAGCCTAAACCATCTGATTAGTCATATTATGTGGCCCGGGCAGTGAGCCCGGTGTGATATTCCCGTGGAAGCACCCCGGCGTCTTAAGGTAGACTCACTGCGGTAGAAATCGAAGGCTGCGTTTCCTGCATCGGACCAGGGTTTGTTTCCTGAATGAAGGGCCATGAGCTATCGCTACAAACGCGGGTAGAAGAAGATGGCATGCAAGAACTCCAAGTCGTTACTTACCGATTCCATCTTCAAAATAGCCATTAGTGCCGCCGACTGCAACATCCAAAATGAGATAGAACTCTTGGTCAAAGGGAGTGTTAGGTCGGCCATTCTGAGACCACGGATCTGAGAGAAGAGTCCCATTGCTTGATGTGGCAGGGAAGACACCCTGTTGCCACATGGTGGTGCCTTTTTTAAATTCGATCGTCATGACGCGATAGAGCGGATCGTCAACATAGGTATAGAGGTAAGAGTCGGACCATACCATTCCTGGAGTAGGATGGTTGTTAATATATTCTTAGTCTTAGCTTATGCTTTGTTCATACCAAATATGTGGAAATCTCTCGTAAAATCCGTCCGGCGTAGACTTTTCCCTTGTGTCGATCGCCAGCACGCATCGGTCAAGGGAGTTGGCCCTGGCGCGAAAAGGGTAACCATGAGTATTTATTCCACGTAGCATGGATAGCACAGTGTTGATAGACTTATCACACTCACCCCAGTGAAGAGAGCTAGATATGGTATTTCTTCCCCCTATGGGATAACTGTCATTGTTTCCTCGGCTCTCGGCAATGTCGATTTCGCCCGAAGCAGGCCATCCGCCGTAAATATCCTGGACCGGTAGCATCCCTGGGTGAAGTCAGCTCCAAACAACGATGGAAGTCTGATTGAAATTCATGAACCACACACAGATAGCTGGCCAGAGCCAATCCCCCTCTGGCATCATTGCAACAACTTCCACACGCCCATAGCGAATCCCCTTTTTGCCTCTGGTGTTTAATCGTGCAGATCGCACCGGGGGAATCACTATGCCGAGTGTCTCGTTGGAGTGAACTGAGCACTCTGTAATAGTAGTACCGGTGCAAGACCCGTTACCTCCGGCCTTGGTTAGATTTAAAGTATATCCGTTGAATATCTCAGCATTTGTAATAGGTGTTGTCTCGTTCGTCAATGTTGGCACAAGGTGTAATCCTTGCGAATCGACGAACACATTTTCAGCATCTGTCGTTGTCCACTCGAAGGAGCCTGTTCCAAACCCATTGACCTGGAAGAATGATGAGGTTGCGACCGCTCAAGAGGAATTAGCAAATGGGTAAGACCTACCTGCACTTCAAGGTTCCATGAGCTTTTGTCCAGAGATAAGAAAGAGTCATCCAGAATGAGACAATACTAGATAGAGAGGGCCTCTAGTGAACACCACTGATCATAATGCGTAGGAGGTTGATGCGAAGAATTACTGTACCTGATCCCTTGGGATATCCTTCGCCGCTCGGAAATTAATGTATGCGCTCACAAGAAGGCCAAGGGCAATGAACCCCCAGATAATATAGTTGCCAATTCGGGTTCTTTTCAATCGCTCATCATGCACCCATGGCTTCTCGTATTCGGCCGTCAATTTGTAACTCTCAAACCTGCGTTTTGTTCCGGGCTGAGCGCTGGCCGAATCCCTTGAATGGTGCGTGTAGGAACGGAATGATTGTCGAGCGCTATCAGAGAAGGCATTATGGACCTCGAAGGGGGATTTCCCGTCCATTGATGCGAACTGAGAGTCTCGCGAATGGAACTTTAGTAGAACAGCAAATATACCACCAGATAATAATAAGCTGCTGAGAGGGAGAGTTTGGGACCTGAACTTTCAAATAGCCGCGACGCACAGTTCGCCGTGTTCCAGGAACACGGATGCCAGCGACTTGGGGGGATACCAACCAGCCTACGAACCGCCCAAGCGTAGTACAAGTCAAGCCTGTGCAAAGCGATGGCCCAAATACACAAGTATCAGATTGTGCACATGAATAATAGCACGTACGCATGATCTTTGCAGGCAAGGGCTACCATGGACTCAGAAAACAATCTAGCCAACTCGGTATCTATGGGTTTCTTTCAGTAACAATTACAAAACTATAAACATTGTTATGATACAGTAACGTCGGATGACTTGGAGACATGGTACGCCGTAGATACACCAACCTTACCGCGGTCAGTGCCTTCTAGATATAGTGAATCAACCTCACTGGCATTGTGATATCCTTCAGAGTCAGAGGTTGAGGGTCTGGCAACTAGCTCTAATCAATTGCTCATGCTATTGATGCTATCATTGAGCACAATCAGTGAGAATCGGTGAATGTAGCTTGACGATGTATATGCTTGACTGGCATAATTACAAAACCAAGGGCCTTGGTTGTAAAAAAAAAGCTTTACATACCATTACAGCAAGAATCAAACTCTGGCTTTGTTTGTGCTTCTTAACTTCTCAATGGAACAAATGATGGAAATGTCAAAGATGTACAAGGCGCAGTGGACTGAAACTAGTGTACGCCTTCCATAACCTCATCACAATCTCACAGTCTCATACAAATGTAAAGATAGGACCATCTAACTAGCCCAGTATTAAGATAGCGCCAAATCCCAAGTAAAATAACCACTAGACCAAAAATACACTATAGGTAATATTCTTAGTCTATACCATTATGTATTACTCCGATACCTAGGATTAGCTTTAGGCAATCAGTGGTCTGATATCATAGTACTATATTATCTCGTTCCGCGCTAAGCTTTACGCCTTTTTACGCTAAGCTTTATACCATATCTATCCGTACTGGAGCCAAGATACACCATTTCTTACTGGAAATCCAACTCATCACATGCATGAGATATGCCCAATTAACACAGACCCCGCTCCGCCACGTCGCTTGGCGCTAGCAAACCTTCCATCAAGCATCTAGGATTATGTGCGTAGCTGCAGCAGGTCACTGTGCTAGGTTTATTGGACATTGTATATCGAATTATCATTTAGGAAAGCGGGTCCCCGCTGGCTTACTATTCTGTAGTAATATACGGTAATTTCCGATCAGCTACCCAAGGATAGCTCCAGGATGCATCACTTGATGACCGGCTCTCGACCGAATTGGCGCAACATAAGGGTGAGAATGTGGCATTTTTTAACGAGCTGATGTCACAATGAAAATCGGGCATTTTTGACGAGCTAAACGGGCTTGATCTGACCGTTGATAACTTGATCCTCTACGATATCCCCTGGGGTACAAATCTCCCGGTTGAAACGTCTTTGCCTCCCTATCTTTCTCAGGGTAATGCGAACGACAGCATGCCTTTCGGAAGCCTCAAAACCCGTCTCAATTTCCGCAATGGAACACCGAGTACCAGTACACCGGGAAGTTCACATGGAGAGTCTCTGGCCGGTAGGGAGTCACAATTTTCGAGTGGGCCGGGTTCGGTGACTTCTGGTGATGCTACCTCCGGTTCTTTCCCCGTCACACACATCGACGATTCGTTGAGATATCGAGCGGTTGGTCCTTGTTTGCCCCCAAAAAATACAATGGTCAATGGTCAACATACTGATATATATCGTGGGTGGCAGGTTATTCAACATCTCTATGCAAAATTGACAGCGAACCAATGGCTGCCATCGTCCGCCGAACAGCATGGTCGGTGCTCAGGACTGCTGCTGCGGAAATCGCGGGATACGTACATCTGCGAGCCAGAGACAGTCAGCTTAGAACTTCTTGAAGCCGTCCGGAAGTTGAACGTCGATGTGGCGTTCACTATGTCAACAGAGACTACAAACGTCATCCTTAATGCACTGCAGCCACAGCAGACAGAGCTGAGCTTGCCAAATGGAGAGCTGGTTCAAATAATACCTTCATTGGGAGATATCGCATCCTCATGTCATGCAGTGAAGAAGTTCCAGTATGCAGCATTGATCACAGAGGAGCGTCTGCTCTTGGTCTGGCATGATGAGGTCGACAAAATCCTCCACCATACAGCCGCAGTAGAAGAGAAGCTGCTCTCTCTTGTACGAAATTTCTTTTGACTCCACAATTGCATTTCAAGAAACATTTTACTAACAACAATTCGTACCCTTAGATCTGGGGCACGGCTAAGCCACTCTTCATCTCACCAACTGATGCCTACACCATGACTCCCTCCACTGCCTCCATTTCCATGCCATATCTGTCCAGCAATGCCAAAGAAGCCATACCGACGGTAAACGCTGTAGATGCTACATTTGATGAGGAAGCTGGAGACAGGAGCGAGTCGTTAGATCGTCCTCTGGCACTGATTAGTGCAGTGTACGTGGGCATTGCTCTCGGGTTGATAGTATTCTTGTTGCTAGGGGTGGGAATCTCGAAAATCTTCTATGAGATACTCATGGATGGCAATTACATCCGCTTAGCCTTACTCTCGACAATTCCGGTGTTCCTTTTGTTCGGCATATTCTTCATGATCGTCGTCTTCGGCAATATCTTTCAGGTATTTGGACCTACCAAGAATATTGCAACCAACACTCGATACCATTCAGCCATCAAGCCCAACCTCTCGACTGCATATTCCCGTGGCTTCGTTCCACCTCGCATCACGATTCAGATGCCTGTTTATACCGAATCGCTGCAGGCTGTTATTATACCAACAGTCACCAGCCTGACAGCTGCTATATCGCATTATGAGTCACATGGTGGTAGGTGCCCTCATAGAAAATGTGATAGAGTGATAATGGCATTAACAGTGAATAGGAAGCGCGAATATCTTCATCAATGATGATGGATTTGCTTACATGAATGAGGGCCAGCAACGTGAACGCATGAATTTCTACCAAGACAATAACATTGCATGGGTAGCCCGGCCGAAGAATAATAGTGAGTGCGGGTATGTTCGCAAAGGGAAATTCAAGAAAGCGTCGAACATGAACTTCGCTCTCAACGTCTCCACCAAGGTCGAAAGACAAATGCTTAGTATGATTTCCGAGAACGAAGTAGATGGCAAGGCAGTATTCATCAACACCGCAGAGGAGGCTCAGTACTACCAGCAAGCTCTTGCTGAGGTACTTGCGTCAGACAGTCGGATCAAGGGAGCTGGAGATATTCGCATTGGCGAGTACATCCTCATCGTGGACTCGGATACAAAAGTGGTAAGCAGCATCCTGTCTGGAATTGAGGTAAGCCAACAATAGACTAATTTGTTCTCTTCGTCAAGCCGGTTGACTGTTTGCTTTATGGGGCGGCAGAGATGTTTCTTAGTCCAGAAGTTGCTATCGTCCAACATTCTACTGGCGTGATGCAGGTGTCCTGGGACTACTTTGAGAACGGAATAACTTTCTTTACCAACCTCATTTACAGCTCCATCAGATTTGCTGTGGGTAGTGGTGAGACGGCACCTTTTGTCGGACACAATGCATTTCTCCGTTGGAAAGGTACAAAAGATGTTATAATGCTCTCAAGTTTGATCAACTGATACTAACGATGTAGCAATACAATCCGTTGGCCGGCCCGATGAGGGATATGTCGCCTACTGGTCCGAAAGTCATGTGTCTGAAGACTTTGATGTCGCCCTGCGCCTACAGATTAAAGGAAGTATCATTCGACTGGCAAGCTATCATGGGGAGGAATTCAAAGAAGGTGTCTCACTTACAATCTACGACGAGTTGGCGCGTTGGGAGAAGTAAGTCCCACTGCCTGTCCGAGAGATAGCCTTGTTGTCGAATTAACTAATTGGTTTGGAAATTATAGATACGCTTACGGCTGTAACGAGCTCGTGTTTAATCCGATATATATCTGGCTGTGGAGGGGACCGTTTACCAAGCTCTTCATGACGTTCATGTGGAGTAATCTACAGTTGTCCTCCAAGATCACAATTCTTGGTTACATCTCATCCTGTATGCCTGCTCTTTGACAATATTATTGGACTCCAAAGACTGACTGCGATTCGGGCAGATTACGCATTAGCCTCGGCATTTTCCATGACACTGTTGAATTATTTCCTCGTCGGTTGGTTCAACGGATTCTTGGATAAATACTACATGGACTCGTGGAAGGGTAGGTGTCATCGAAAGAACTACCCAGAGCAAATAGATGCACTGCTAACAAGCCGGTAGTCTTCCTCAGTCTTGTCATTGTGTTCTCCTTACTTGGTAATGTCTGCCTTGCTATAATGCGGTACCGCCTCGGCCAAAAAACGTTTTGGAGCGCACTGTTTGAGAACTTCAAGTGGCTGCCTCTCATGGCGGTCTTTTTCGGCGGCCTATCGTTCCATCTCAGTGTGGCTATTCTGTCTCACATGTTCCAGGTCAATGTATCGTGGGGTGCCACCAGCAAGGAGAAGGAAGAATCGAACTTCTTCAAAGAGGTGCCAAAAATCATCAAGAGTTTCAAGTGGATGTATGCCATAATGATTCCGGTCGTCGGAAGCATGATCTATCTTGGGTGCTTTGCCCCGGATGGCTGGAGGATCTCCGGCGTCATCTGCACTGTTCCTATGGCCATTACACTGTCGTGCCACCTCATGATGCCCCTGTTGTTGAATCCTTCCCTGGTGGTGTTCAACTACTAGCCTTCTCGGTGATATTTGGTACTCGAGTCCCGATTCAAATTGTGTATCCTTCCGTATTTTTTGTTTTTGGATTTTCAACACGGCGCTCATTGCTCAACCCCATCACGTAGAGATTAATTTTCATGTAGGTATTTCATGGGTGCCTAAGGGGGAGGGACTTCAGCTAGCTCGGGAAAATCGCTATCAGGCTAGATATTAGACTTTCCAATGTCATGACACATCCGTGAGCGAACGGCGCACGCCAGGTTCCCAACAATTGCGACAATCTTAGCATGAATTATCTCACTTTACCTGTCTTCATTCCACTCAGCTCTTGGCATTTTGATTACCCGTATTCAGTTTATTCAGGGAAAAATGTGCAGGTCTAGAGAAACTCATTTACTACATTCATTGTATTACAGGAATGGTGGGTGGTAAATACATACAGTCTAGTATTGTAGGATCTATCCCGCCTTGGAAATATCTTACCTCGATCATAGATGTCTACGTATATGGAGCACGGAGTATACCCTGCGTTTGTCCTGTCAAACTCAAAATCAGAGATCTTAGAACTGGAGAACATAATCTTGTTGTAGACAGTTGGCGCTCTCACGAACATTTGGTTATCCAAGGACGCAGTTTTGGTATGGTGATAACGAATTTGACCGGCAGAATGTTATATAATTTCAGCGGAGGTACCTATCCATGGATGCTGAAACGTCTAGGGTTTTCTTGTATCTTTGAAATATTACATTATACGGAGTAATGGTTCAAACCCCGAACATGCGATCCATATCATAGAGAGATATATCTGACTATCGGTGGTTGGAGCTTTCACCTGCAGTACCCTGCACCGACGAGGCTAAGATAACCCGCATTATTTTCATCTGGACTTGGCTGTGATAGTATCTTTGAATCGGCCACTCCGTCGTGTTATGCATATACTTTGTACCTAACCTACATTGCAAGGGGTCCGCCTCACTTTGCCAGGGCTACACTAGATAGCAAATGTAACCTTCTAAAAAGAGAAAAAGGAAAATACACTTAGAAGGTATTAAGATAGAATAGGGCCAAATCCTAGGTAAAATAACCACTAGACTAAAAATATACTATAGATAATATTCTTAGTCTATACCGTTATTTATTACTCCGATATATTCCCCTGGGATATACTAAATCTATAAGTATTCCTAATAAAGTATATCCTAGCTATCTCTCGGTCTTATATACTCATTATTTAATCTAGGTTACTTCCTATTCTAACGGAAGGCCGTACTCTATTTTAGCTCCAGCTAGGATTAAACCCGTAACTCTCTAGATATTCTCAAGTTTTATCACAAACCGCTATCGGGCTTATAACTATTAACATAAAATAGGGCTGGATCCCAGGTAAAATAGCTACTAGACCAAAAATACACTATAGGTAACATTCTTAGTCTATACCGTCATTTATTGCTCCGACAGAAGGTATCTATGTCTTTCCCTAGTAAGGCTGCCTGGCGGTCACCACAGCAGCACACCCAGGAGTGTGAAGGGGCGAAGTAGAACATGGTCAATTGGACTAAGCCAGCATGCTGTTTACAACGATCTTGGGGGAAGGAGAAAGCTTTTTGGGCGATTGTACGTTCTTGAGAGTAGGCCAACGAGTGCTGATAAAGGTGGGTGCTCCGGTCATGATTCAGCCGTGACCATAACTGGGCTCGGGCCCGTTACAAGGAGCGCCTCACCGATCTCGTCAAGTACCTTTTGTATTACAATGTTATATGAAAGATACGTATCATTTCGTCTAGATATTAGTAGTATAAGAGATGAGTTTATCTTTTCATTAGCATATAACTCCTAAGGAGTAAAGACACAGATAACTAGGATCTCAAGCAGCCATGCAGGAACCCTGAAAAGCCAAGTGTTGCTTATCTTTGTGGGTCTTGAGCACGGACTCTGACAGCTACCCCCAACGCTATCCCCAAATCTACCCCCAACGATGGCGCATAGACACTTGGTTTCTCATTTATTTACAATTGTCGTTCATCCTAGGGTAAAACTGCCGAGGATGAGATGGGTCCAGACCCCACGCTCTAGTCGTCCATCGGACCTCACCGCGCCGTACCTTACTTTGCATCTTGTCGCTTCGAAGTAGGACCAAGGACGCCTCCTTTGGTCGATGCCCAGGTTTTTCTTCGCTCGTGTCATCCGCGTTCACTCTACTTTGCTGCCTCCTCTTCCGACTTGCCGCCGAAGAGAACTAAGTCAATCCGCCATGGAGAAACAACACGCGGAAATTCGGGATCCTTGTCTCAGTCCGCATGATTCTTTACCCATTGGCTCAAGTAGCTCACAGAGCATTGCTTCGGCAGGGAAATCAAGAAGCTACCGTTTTCAGAGTCATTTGCTTGACGGCGAGTATGAGAGACCCTGGATCAATGACTCGAAACTCCGCCGGACTCTCTTGGGGAACTACATCATTTGGGGATTTGTCGGGTTATCGCTCCTTCTCAGTGCCTATTATAATTATGCAGAGACAAAAAAAGTCCCGAAATACCAAGTATGTATCAGCGAAGAGCCAAGGCACCCCAAAATATTCACCTCACTATCTAGTACTGTCTGCTTCTTGACGACCAGTTCAGTGCGGTGGACACCAGCGTGTGGAATTACGAGGTTCAGGTAAGTCCTCAAATAGCTAGCATTGTCACAGGCACTATGCTAAGCGGCGCGCGTCCTAGCTCAATGGCTTCGGGACCGGTGAATTTGACTGGACTACGACAGCGAACAGCAATGCTTTCGTAGATGCAGAGGGCCTACACATCATACCAACCTTGACAGATGAGACTACCCCAATCACCAACGCCGAGATCTTTAATGGATACACATTAAACCTGACCAAGGCCGGTGGTGATGGAACATGCACAGGCACAACAAGCGCAGAATGCTCTATCCGCTCGAACCAGACGCAGAATTTAGTGATACCTCCAGTTCAATCAGCACGCCTCAATACCAAGGGCAAGAAAAGCATTCGCTACGGTCGTGTTGAAGTCGTTGCAAAGCTACCCCGAGGAGATTGGCTCTGGCCGGCGATTTGTGTGTGCAGCCGCGGTAGTAGATTTTCCCGCTGTCGGCGACGCTAATATCCATTATCAGGGATGATGCCAGTTACTGACACTTACGGGCCATGGCCTGCAAGCGGCGAGATTGATATCATGGAGAGCCGAGGCAACGGGATCAGCTATCCTAAAGGAGGCAGAAACGTCATGTCGAGCACTCTACACTGGGGTATGTCTTCGATTTTGATCAGCTTGGCACATAGAGGTGACTAAAAAGCCTGTTCATCATAGGACCGACATCAATCCTTGACGCTTTTTGGCGAACCACGGGCGGCAGACCGATGCAGAGAGGCGACTATAGCGACGCATTCCATACCTTCGGTGCGTGGTGTAACTACCGTGTCAGATCGTGGCTAATGAGATTTGTGTGAACCGGTTAGGCCTGGTGTGGAGCGAGAATCAGATTTACACCTATGTTGACAATCCACTTTCCCAAGTGATGGTGGTTGACTTTCCCAAATCCAGTACCATGTGGCAGAGAGGTCATTTCAGTGGTGACACGGTAAACTCAACCATTTTGCTTGATCCATGGGCGCAGTCCGGGAGGCCGAATGCTCCGTTCGATCAGCCTTTCTACTTAATTCTTAATGTCGCCGTCGGTGGCACGAATGGGTACTTCGAAGATACAGTCGGAGACAAACCATGGAGCGATGCAGGTCCTGCTGCGTCCGAGTTCTATAAAAGTAAGAAAACAGCCTAGACTGAGAAAGCACCACCCACCAGTCTTCTAGGATTCATGATTGACAGCTTAGCAGGTGTCGACAAATGGTTACCTACCTGGCCCTCAGGCAGCGAGATTGCGCAGCGGGGGATGACAATCAAGTCTGTCAAAATGTGGCAGCAAGGACCCTGTAGCTAAAGTGAGAGATGTGGGTAAACTTTTATTTTGAGGCTTCAAACTCTTTGGCTGGCATGATTGAGCTCAAGCATTGTACCAACCCATCCGCAGACTCATTCTGAATTGATAGAAACACAAGCATTTCCTCTCTGTCAGAAAACCGTTTGGAATCATGGGATCAATTACCTTATGCTAGTTCATCTGTCCACTCGAAGAACGAGCCATGCCCAGTCTGGAGTTAAAAATCCTTATAGGGCAAATTAGATGGTGATACCTGCCTTGAACCTCACTAACACTCCAGCCGTCCACCATATTTGCTCACAGGGTACCGGACGGATCACCTATAGTGCTGTAGTGAGTGCGTAGTATCGGACGGGGCCTATAATCGTTGTATGGGGAGTAGCGAAGCCTTTGGGGGACGCCGTTCTAAGGTAAAACGTGTATCTGGGTCATTTCTGCTTTCGCTCTACAGCAGCTTAACTCGGTGTTTCTATAGGCTGGAGAGCGAACTTAACTGGATTCTGGAGCGCAACTGTAGACAAATCTTGCAAATCAACTCACAAGTACTGCAGAGATCCCATTAAGATTGCGAGGTTCATGATCTCATGTCGGGAAGTTCAGATAACTTTGCGAAATAGATATGGGCTGAGAAACCTGCGTTAGTTGGGGCTGACAAGATCCACCATTCGCGATAAGACCCCTCCTATTTTAGAAAAGGCCTATTATAAGTTATTATTATTATTGGGTAATAGAAAAGTCGCATTCCTGAAGATCATAAAGTACTCTTCCATTCAGAAGTCATTCCAACCCCTCAATCGCCGACTAGATACCCCTAGGGTAGATCGGGATACAGATCGATGCATCGTTCGGTGGAACTCACCACCTCTCTTCTCTTATGTTCAGGATCTTTGAATCCGTCGAGAAGCTGAAAATTTCAACTCATATGATTAGGCTACGCAAGTGGTCATTATCGAGTGATCAGACGGAACGGTGTGAAGGCAAGTAATTTTTAGCGAGAAAGAAGGCAGTTTCTTCGAGATTGACTTTGGGCTACATAGGTAGTGGCTGCTTATGGAGCTCATGAGTTAGGCAGAACGTTAGACCCAGCAATGTTGTTTTGGCTCTACCTACCTAAAAAAGACTAATCAGATTATTAGGGCAGCAAGGCTTACCGTACGATACATGTCCCTATTGAGTTTGAGCTTGGGCCCACGATCTAGATCCCGGCCCAGCCCGCCCTACTGTAATTGCCAGGCAATATATAAACAGAGCCATTGGTCACAAGTCTTAGTCCCCTCACAGAGACCCTGCATCGAGTTTGATTGTTGACCTTAGGATTTTCTCCTTGCTATCGCTCTCAAAGAACCATGAGGTACTTGGTCGCGTGGATTACCCTGGCCTACCTGCCGTGGCTAGTGGCCTCGCTCGCATCCACTGATTCCATCCAGGATGCGGTATGTATAAGCTTTCATACCAAGAAAAGACAAACAATGGCACGGCTCTGATCGCATAATCTTCTAGGACCCCCCGCAATCGGGTTACTTGCCCAATCATAACATGGATCCGGCCATCGTCGCGTCTTCCAGCTTCGGTATTCTCTGGACCTACAATTCACCCAACCATGTAGAGACCTGGTATGCAAAGGCCTTGACCTTTACACCCTCCGGCTCGACAGAGCAGTTGGTTATTACCGCGTCAAACATGAATATCGTTCGGGTCATGGATGGCAAGAACGGCACCATCATTGCTCAACGCCAGTTAACACCGCCATTCCTCCAGTCTGATATTGGCTGTTATGATATCCCCAACTTTATCGGCATCACTGGCACTCCCATCATCGACCCAAATACCGAGATAATGTGAGCCCTTTTCTCCTTCTCCCAAGCATCAAGAAATAATATGTGAGGCTGACCAGCATTACAGGTATCTGTTCGCCAAGGGCTACAAAAATGGTGAGCGGCGTCGTCGAATGAGGCGTAAGGATGCTCCGTTGGTTGCTAATTCAGCGATTTACAGGTGATTCTTCTGGCGGTGTCTTGAATGGTAAGTGACTGAATCACCAAAAAAGCGAAGACTGTCATATTCATGGCCATTGCTACAGCACGTTACTATTTCCACGCCTTGCACCTACCTGATTTGACCGAAGTCTCTGGCTTCCCGGTCATGATCGACGGCCATTATGCTGATAACGATCACACGCGATATTTCCTGGGAGGCACGGCTTTGCAGCGACCATCCTTGACGTCGCTCAATGGTGTCGTCATTGGTGGATTTGGTGGGGTATGTAACTATTTCTTGAGTCAAGAGTCAAACCCCAATTCTGACGGCAACATATCGAAGCACTGTGATCTTTTCAACTACACTGGAATGCTCGTTTCCGTCAGCAAAACTCCTGGTATCGGGGTCATCAGGTATGGCCCGTATTCTCAGCAACAAGCCCGTCATAAACAGGTACTGATCCTGATTAAAGTATTTACGCCATGGAGGCGGCCCCTGGGGCTCCTGTTCCCCAGCCACTAAACTATACCGTCCAACAAGGTGGAAAGGCCGGAATCTGGCAGAGTGGGATGGGTCTAGCAACGGATGTCTCGCGCATCTTCATTGTGACTGGGTACCTCCTTTCACCCACATGCGTCGAGCGTGGGCTCGGTGCTACCATTACATGATGTTGGGCTAACCCTCTTGGCAGAAATGGACAGGGTCATCAGAATGACAACTTCCCCGCTAGTTCCCATTCAGCCCTCTCCACACTGGACGAAGTTGTTGCTGATTTTGCTATTTCTTCATCTGGCTCATTCTCACTAGGAGGCTACTTTGAACCGTACGAGTACATTTCTATGGACGCAGCAGGTATGTCCACGCATTAAGGTCTCCCTTATGCGCACATTATTACTCTATTTTGACCAATCCTTTAATCTAGATCTGGATCTCGGCTCTGGAGGAACCTGTCTCCTGGATGGTTCCGTTTTCTACGGAACCGGCGTCAGCCGGATTGCCGTGGTCGTCGGCAAAAATGCGAAAGTTTATGTCTTGAATGCGAACAATCTCGGCGGATACATGCAGGGACCTGGCGGCACGGATGATGTCCTTCAGACCATTGTTACCACCAATTCTGTCTTTGGTGGCTCTGGAAGCTACCCGCTCGAAGGGGGTTACTTCTACTTCACACCAATTGGTGACGGAACCTACGCCTTCAAGTTTGGTACGGATGCGAATGGCGTGCCCTTCTTCACCCAGGCCGGCAAGACACTGGTACAATCGGCTGGTCGAGTTGGAGTTGGTCAGCCTACAATCACTTCATACAACGGCCAACAGGGCACCGCCATTGTGAGTGTCTCCTTCCGGGTTGAAGATTCAAATGCGAGTCATCTCTACTTTGGGTATTTGACTAACTAGGCGGACTCTGTACAGCTCTGGGTGACTGATGTGGACAACGGCCTTCGCGCTTTCTATGCAGTCCCAGCGTCCAACGGCACGCTAGTGCAAATCCCTATTCCACCAACTGGAGGTATCCAAAAGTACCAGCGGCCTGCTTTTGGTGATAGCCGCGTTTACGTCATGGGTGGCAACAGTATCACTTGTCTCGGAGCTCCTGTCAACCTTCCTCTGCGTTGCTCTAGCTCGGTGGACTTTGGATCCTTGGGCATTGGGCAAACTGAGACACTCACAGTCAATTGCACCGCACTGATAGCCATTACTCAGATCAACGGCTGCAATGTCAATAATCCTTACTTCGAATGTAGCAATGCCAGCATGCCCAGTGGCAGCCTGGCTGCCGGGCAAAGCTTCTCTTTCCCTGTCACTTGGAACCTGACAAACACATCGATCCAAAACGCCCAGGACGTCAGTTACGGTACAGTCATCCCCGGTGCCATTACTGGAGCGTTGACTCTAGCTACCACGAACCGGATTGTTGGATATGCAACCTCAGTTCCCCTCTCGCTCACCGGTCGGATTGTCAGTTCCAATCCCTTCTTACACAGCACGCCGTCAGAGATTGACATGGGAGGCCTGGTTCTCTATCCCACCGGTACCAGCAGTCTCGCATCCTCCGTTATTATGGGAAATATTGGCAGCTCTACCCTGACCTTTACTGGTTTCGCCTGGCAAGACGCTTCCACCAATGCCACGGATACAGCCTACCATAACCTTACACTGTCTGGTTCGAATTCTGTGATTGGGATCGCTTTTACTTCCTCGGCCTTCCCGGTGGTCGGCCAAACTCTGGATGTGGGTTCTAGTTTGACTGTTCCCTTGACCTTCGAGACGGCAGTTGTTGGGAAGTACGCAAGCTTGCTAACTCTGTGGTCTGACGGCGGCTCCAACACCATCCTGATCTCTGCCACTGCCGCTAATCCTCCTGTAGCCAATATCTCTGTCTCAACCAGTGATGGAGGCTGGGACTATAGCGTGCCAGTTGCGGTTCACTTCGGTGGCATCATCGCCAACACAACAGTGCAAAAGGAGATCCGTGTCTGCAACCAAGGGGGATCAGTCTTGACTATCTCGAGATCTAAAGTAATGATTAACCCTCTCTTCCAATTCCCTTTCTTGCAAGCCTGCTTCCCCTTCGGAGTCACTGACTGAATATGCTAGCCTCCTGTTGGTGGGGAACTCACCGCTGTGGCCCCGACCACTGACCTGGCTGAGGGTTCAACGATCCCCGTCGGAAGCTGTGCGTTTGGTCGAATTGCTGTCTATGCTGCGGCGGAACAGCCCAACCACCCATCCCAGTACCTCAACGCCAGCTGGAGTTTGAACACCGATGGTTTAGATGCGTTGAATCCGACTCAGCCTTTCGGCGTGCGTGACATTGTCACGGACGTCACACTCACCACCGAGCAAATCGGCCCCCTTCTCCCCAACGGTACCGCACTGTACCAATGGGTGGGCTGTTTCCAGGGTCGGTACTGAGTGTTATCCATTAAGTCTCTTTTGATAGTTAACGTTGCTACAGACACCCATCTAGGGCGGAATCTGCAGACCATGGTGAATAATTCTACCATGGAAGCGACCAATGACAACGAACAGTGCCAGGCGCTGTGCATGTCCCAGGGATTCGCGTTAGCTGGCACCGAATACCAGATTGAGTGCTGGTGTGGAAATTCTATCGCCTACCGCCAAAGCCTCAGCGACGAATCTGCTGGGTACTGTAACTACCAGTGGTAAGTTATTGTTCCTTTGTTTGCATACATAGCATCTGCTCACATATTTCTGTAGCCCTGGAAACAAATCTGAAGGTCAATCTGCAAATTTCCCCATTGTTCTGCTTATTCTGATTTCTAATTAGCCTGCGGTGGTTGGGGAGGTTATATTTCCATCTATGCCGATATAAAGAGGTTTAATATTGCCAGCTTCTTGGCTGGGGCTTCCGTATCCGCGTCTTCGACTACTTCTAGCTCACCTGTCTCTTCATCAACTCCCTCCTCAACTCCATCCTCGACTCCCTCCTCGACTCCCTCCTCGATTCCCTCCTCGACTCCCTCCTCCACTCCCTCCTCGACTCCCTCCTCGACTCCCTCCTCGACTCCGTCCTCGACTCCCTCCTCGACTCCCTCCTCGAATCCTTCGTCAACTCCGTTGACTTCTTCGTCAGCTTCCACCCCAGGTACGTTAAAGAAAAATCTTCTTTTGCGCATGCTCCTTTTGGTTTACCAATTTTTGAACCCACCCCCTTAGGCGCTGCGACAGTTTCCCAATCGGCAACCTCTACCACTTCCATGTCTCCCTTGAACTCCAAAGAACCAAACATTGTTTCCTACGGAGCATACAACTGGACATATATTGGCTGTTACAACGACCTGCTTAACAACAATCAACGTGTCCTATCAGGGGCTTCATTCGCATATAATGGAATGACTCTGGAGACCTGCGCTATGAATTGTTCTACCGGCACCTACGATGCTAAACCCTTCAACTTTTTCGGCACTGAGTATGGTCGGGAGGTAAATCCGCATTCTTTCCAAATTAATCGTTTTTATTCAGCTAACATCTTGTAGTGCTACTGTGGTTACACTTGTAAGGAATTTCCCTTTCAGCGTTTTCGATATGCTCTAAATCTGACGTCCTTGAAGTGAATACGAGTCTAGTTGCCGTCGAGTCAGACTGCTCCGCGACTTGTAGTGGCAATGCTCATGAACTTTGCGGTGCCGGTGCCCGCCTGAGCGTCTACAACAACACTCAATTCAACCCTCCGCCCCCGAAGCCTGTGCATGTATCCAGTGCTGGTGGATTTAACTGGGTCGATTGCTACGTCGACAACGCCGCTCGTGTCCTTCTAGGCGCCTCGTACAGCTCCAATAACATGACTGTTGAGAATTGCGCCTCATTCTGCAACGTCCAATCTTGGCAGATGATGGGCATTGAATATGCGTCGCAATGCTTCTGTGGCAACGTGACTAACTCGGCGGGGTCTCCTGCATCGACAACTGATTGCAATATGCTGTGTAGTGGGAATAAGGTAAGCTCATCAATAGCTCTGTATATTATCGCCCCCGAACTATTCAATTGCTAACTGAAAACGATCCCAGTTTGAGTACTGCGGTGCTGGATGGCGTTTAGACTTTTACGCCAAGCCTGGTGCAGGTCTTCCAGCTAACATCACAACAATATCAAGCTCCAGTATCGCAACCGCGACATAATAGTTCGGTTCACTAGCAACATGGGCGGCGGTGGTGGTGTCATCGCTTAGTGGAACTAGTGTCCTATGACTTCGAATGGGACGGGTCAGAATCGCTGCTTCCATTTTATTCACTATTCATAGTAAGCTGTCTCTTGCGTAAAAGCCCTGCCATGACCCATAGCAGCTTTTGCCCTCTCTTGCAACCAGGACCAGCAGTCAACCTTGAT
This sequence comes from Penicillium canariense, assembly GCF_028826845.1. Taxonomy (NCBI): domain Eukaryota; kingdom Fungi; phylum Ascomycota; class Eurotiomycetes; order Eurotiales; family Aspergillaceae; genus Penicillium; species Penicillium canariense. Next base: position 2,886,671 of record NW_026622734.1, on the reverse strand, counting down.
TTGCCTTCGCCAATGTTAATTCACGCTCCCTTAATTTCTATGACGCTTTCGTATGTGATTCGCCTCTTCTCGCCCTGGCTTACTCGCAAGAATTCACTCTTCTATGCGACCTTAAATTTCTTAGTTTTTCTGGTCCCCAGGTCGGCCTACTTGTTATCGCTCGCTTTGCTTTCGTCTGCGCTTCTCTACTTTCTATGTCCCAACGACTGTAGTATGCCGCCGTTAAATTCTAAACTTCAAGTAACTTGGTCTAAAACTTTGGCCGAACTGAAAATCAACCAGCTTTCGAGGCAAGGGATGAAAATGGCTAATTATTAGCTAGGGGCTGCTGTAACACAGGAGCCGCTATAGAATCATTAAACGGATCACAGTGAACCCATCGTTCCAACCACAGCATTCAAGGGCCTAGTACGGTCTGCGTCTCCCCTCTACTGATCCTTGATGTCAAACTCATATTGAAGATCCATGTTGGCGCGAGCATGGCAGTTGGTCAGTCAGGTCGGGTTATGGATCGGGACCGAGTTCAATTGTGATTTGCAGCGCTGAAATAGCCATCAGCAGCCCATTTGTAGCAAAGCAGGTGGTAGGTGAGGACTGTGAAGCGATGGTTTGAGCCAGGCACGATGGCCTCAGTTTCTCCCAATGGAGGGTTTTATCGGGCCTCTCTACCCTAGTAGCCAGGAAAATCTGCCGCATCGTAATTCTCTGCCCCACCCGTCCCTGGTGGTGCATGTCCCTTGAGCTGTGTAACGATGTAGACTGTGACGATCCAGAAACGGAAGGATCGCGTGTTGTTGATTAGTATGGAAGGTGTTTAGGATGTTTGAGAAGAGAGGGCACACAAAACCCCCCATCTCACTTAGGATCTTCCTTTCCCCAGCTTTGCATCCTTCGTTAGAATACACAGTTTCTCTTGAGCTTTTTGGCACGTAACAAGTTGCAGCCCTCCGAATGCTGGGTTCCGAGTCCCGACCATGGAGGCTTAAGCCTCTCTCCAAGCAAATCTCTGTCCCTCGGCCAGTTTGTGTTCCACCCATTTGTCATGGTTGCTCAATTGGTGATCCACGCTATACATTCTCGGTTTCACAGAAGATCCGTACGTAGGATGCCTGGGTTTCGCAAAGCCCGCAAAGCTGTCCGCGAAAGTTCGCTCTGATTTCTCGGTCGAGTCGATCTCGACCGGGATTCTTTAGGGGCATAGGCGGTAAACATGGTATTCGTACCACTCTTCGGCTAATAGTTGTTCTATGCCCACGTAAAGCAAGGCCCGAGATCTGGACAGACTAATTGCAGATAATAGCCAGCGTAGGGCTAAATAATCTACTGGATAGTATCGTAGACCAGAGGTCCTGCGTATACTATATATAAATTTATTAGAACCAAGAAGCAGATCGCCGGCCTTGGGGAAGGGAAAGGGTAGATAGACACTAACCCGCTATAGCTATATCCCTATATTAGTTCTAAATATACTACATAACTTCTTTCCCTATATCGGCCGATCCTTTATAATAGCAGATATACTTACCCATTTTGAAAGAGCGCTAGGGGTTACTATCTAATACAGCTTATGAGTAGTAAATACTAATCTATAAAATCTAGATATAATTAAAGCTGTACTAGCTAAATAGAAGTTAATAGTCGGGGCCCTTACACTAAATCCTTCCTTATTAAGTTAAAATATCTGTCAGAACTGGTACACTAGCCACTACAGATAGTCTACAAGAGGAATGTTAGTATACTACTTAGGTTGAATATCTAAGGAACCTAGGCTCGGCTAGGCTAGACTGTGGGATATCCTCTCTATCAGATATTAGGTCTAATACTATATCTATAAATTAAGGATAATAGATATTATTTTAATACTATATCTTTAATAAGGATATCCATAGATATCTATACTAGTATAGCTCTCCATTAATTATCAAGTCTAGATGTATGATATAACTTTTATATTCTTTTATACCTTTAAATGTAAAGAAACTACCTAAATAGGTAATAATCTTAGTATATTTATCTTGTTTGATATCTATTAGATATCCTCAAATATCTAGAGGATATTAGGTAGTATACTATATCTATAAAATCAAGGATTGCGGATATTAGGTAACATACTATGTCCGCAATTTACGGAGAGGATATGTGGATATCCATGGATATTGAGGATGTGGTCGCAGTCTAGAGGGAATCAATCAGTCAGAAACCGCCCTCTCAGGCACTATTATACATAACATTGTCACTACTTTAGACAGTTTGGTTTTGAGTATTTCTTCTACTCTCAGAGTTTGATTTTTATGTTCTTTGTAGGACTGCTGTCCCCCTTCAGCTCCAGTAGGAACCTATATATCTAACACCCATAATCCACTCAACTCTCTACTTTGACCTATCCATCCATTGCCTAATTGATGGTCCTCATCAAGTCACATTCCCAATACCACCATCATCCCCCAAGCAGTTCGCGTACATCGCATCTGCGTTAGGTATATAGTCTGAGAATTTCTTGCCGTTTTTGTCCATAATGTCCTGGCACAAGCAGAAGCTGGACCTCTTCATCCCCTGGAACAATTCTGCCGCAGGCGTATCCAACCAATCTGCGAATGCCTGGATATCCTTCGCGTCATTGTTCGGCATGACCTGGCAGTGGGGGATTGTGAAAGCACCAGGGAGTCGGGCAGCGTTTGTCGATACCCAATCCTGCGTGTCGAGGTACAACTGCAGGTCGTTGTCGATGCTAAAGTCGAAGCCGCCTTTGCTGAAGGCGTCGGCGGATGATTCGATGATGTCCCAGGTGGAGAAGCCGTTTTGTTCAATTTCCTGGAAAGAGTTAGGTCGATCAAACTGTGTTAAGGGGAGGTTAGGGACCACTTACTCCCCATCCGGGAGGGTTCTGGGCGTATGGGTTATCTCCATTCAGAAGGGCGGGCCTCATTTGGATGCTGTTGACGGTGGTGGTCAGTGTCACGTCACGTCATGAGCCATCCCTATGACATGAAACTTACCCCTGGAAGTAGAAACCTCGTCCACCGTAGTAGTGCTTGAGACGGAAGTCGTTGCTGCCGGCTGCCACCGCGAGGTTGTTGACTATAACAATTAGTACTAGTATCAGAAGACCGCGGGAGAGAGAAAAAAACATACACTCATCCTCGGTCATCGGATATGAAACCAGGTAGACGTTCTGCTGCCTCCACGCAAAATTGATAGAGAAACTCAACAGCATCTTGTAGAAATAATCTTCCACCTGAGTCACCGATATCATGGTTGGGTTGAGAACCGGAATTTTATGATAATCGAGCCAATGGCCAAAGGCCAAAATATCACCTGTACTTTTACCGTTGTATGCTCCTTCGAACATCAGCCCGTCGTTTATATTCACGGTCTCGTTGATCGCGCCTTGATAATATCCTATGGTAGTTCTAATATATTAAACATGGTCAGCAACAGCTCATGATATGTTATAAAATGGATGCTTACAATTCCATCTTGGCCATCCAAGCTAAGCTCTCATCCGACGACTTAATTCTCCTATCGACAGAACGCGCCAGGCCGTTTAGTAGTTCTTTCATAACGCCAATATACGGCCCACCGAGGAGGGATGCAGCGACGCCAATGCCTGTCATAATCCCGTTGAGGACGTCATGAGCCTTCACGTCATCTGGTACCTTTCCGGGCCAGAAGGTTTGTTGCAGCGCGACTTGGAGGCCGTTCCATCGTGTCTGGCTCATTTGGATTGCCTGATGGAGGTTGTACAGATACTAAATACCAAATGAGCGCCTATCGACCAGAGTGGGAGTAAATCGGGCTTTTACTTACCTGATTGACATTGGACAGAGAAACAAGGACATTATAAGCGCGACCACTATCGGGTGCGCTTGGGTCCTGCAGGTCGTCACAGTTGGGCCTAGCACAGAAAGTCGTCATTGTGCACATAAAGCTTTGTCCGATTCCCCATGGCTCCGCAAAAGCAGGGCCCATTTCCGAATGGGCTTTCGGGTCTGTTTGGAGCCAATCTGAAATCTGTTAATAGCTATGTTGAAGAATCGAATGGTCTTCCTAAACTTACTGTCGAAGTAGGCACCCGTGTTAGTTTTATCCCAAAACGATGACTCCAGGGTCCCATGATTGGCGGTTTGGTAAGCTGCCGGGCGTCAGTAAAGCTTCACGATAGACACTGCACGACCTACCCTTAAGATCATTACAGCTTGCATGATCACCTGACCCCCCGATGGAATCTGGCAGCTTGGTAGGAACTGGCTGCGTGGTGGGATCTGGCTGCGTGGTGGCAGGCTGCGTGGTAGGATCTGGCTGCGTGATGGGAGCTGAACCGCCTGAACCGCCAGTCGGTGGTTCGGAACAGCCATTGAACCAAGCCTTCACAGCCGCCGAGGAGGGAGTGACATCGAGGTATTCATCCCGACCATCACCTATCCGCAGAATATCGTCAGCCAAGGACATGTGCCTCCAAGTCGACAACAAAACATGACATGTTACTGACCGTTGAGATCCGCAAACTGCTTGTTATGGCCTCCAGTACCAACGCCTGTGGCAATGGTGTTTTGAGGAATCCAGGTGACCTTTCCAGCTTCAGGCCCATCGTTGCCGTTGGGACTTCCGGCATTTAGCCACATATCAACCGACCCATCTGAAGGATGGACCCAGAGATAATCGGCCCTTCCGTCACCTATTGCGATGTGTCATTTAGCCATCGGTCAAGAATCACCATGTGAACGGCTTCTACCAAAGAATACTCACCATTGATGTCGGCAAAGGCAATCTCATCTCTCGATGACGCGCCGACTCCCGTAGCGATAACTCCTTGAGGCAACCAGACAATTTGCGGGAAACCGCCTCCGTTGATATAGGCAGTCACAGCACCCTTCTCATCAAGCCACAAATAATCGTCCCGGCCATCGCCTGCACCATTTATCCGGTTAGTCGAAAGGTACGGAGACGTCTACGAGGAAGGGGGTGCACACCGTTGAGATCAGCAAATCTAACACCGGGTCCCTTTCCAATGCCTGTTGCAACAGTGCCCTGAGGGACCCAGGTGACCTTTCCAGCGTTGGGACCGTCATTGCCGTCTGGGCTGCCTGCATTCAACCAGCATTCCACGGCGCCGGTATCAGGATTGATCTTCAGATAATCCGTACGTCCGTCGCCTGTTCTAGTAGTCAATATATTGTACCACCATGGAGGTTTGATGGCATCGCCTACCATTCAGATCGGCAAAGCGGATATCCTCGCGCTTTGCACCAACACCGGTAGCAATTACTCCTTGTGGCAGCCAGATCTGTGTATCTCCGGGCAAGCCCCCGCCGTTAATGTACGCGGTGATGGCTCCCTTCTCATCAACCCAGAGGTAATCGTCACGTTTATCGCCTTTTTCGAATTACTAGTGTCAGTCTGGTTTGGTAAAGTAGCATTGGCGGACAACGCACCATTGAGATCCGCAAACATCACTCCGTCACCCGTCTCGGTGGCACTTCCACTGCCAGCGTTGAGCCACATCTTCACGGCGCCAGTCTCTGCAGTGATGGCAAGATAATCGACCTTTCCATCACCATTCAAGTCGGCAAAGGTGATATTCTCCCTGCTTGTGCCTACGCCTGTCGCGATAACACCTTGGGGCAGCCATTTGGGTGTTCGGCCGGTACCACCATTGAGTGAGACAGTCAAGGCGCCCTCCTCGGAAAGCCAGAGGTAATCAGCACGCCCATCATTGTTGATATCTCCCAATCGGACACCTGCTGCAGCACCAATACCGCTGGCAACCGCCCCCGATGGAATCCAGACCGGCTTTTCAGAGTTTCCAGTGTTATACCAAGCGCTGATCTGACCATTGTCACCAACGACCAGATAGTCATCACGGCCATCTCCGTCAAGATCGGCAAACAAGATACGGTCCCTGCCGGCTCCTGTTCCGCTTGCGATCTCTCCGATGCCGACCCAAGTAGGTTTGCCGGGGCTGTCACCCGGCCTGTTCAAGAAGCAAGTGACTTTTCCATCCTCCGAGACCCAGAGGTAGTCGTCCTTGCCGTCACCGTCCATATCCGCAAAGCGAACACCGGCGCCATCCTTGCCAATCCCGCTGGCGATCTTACCTTGAGGCACCCACACGGGAGCTTCCCCAGTACCAGTATTCAGGTAGTGGACAATGGAACCATCGTCATCAACCCAGAGATAGTCATCGCGTCCGTCGCCATCGATGTCACCAAAGCGGACTCCTGACCCCTGGCCAATTCCCGAGGCCACTTCATCCTTGGGGATCCATGTAGATTTGAATCCACCCGATTGAAAGCCAGGGCCGGAGGCGATCTCGTTCTGAGGCATCCAAACCAGTTTGCCAGAGCAGGCACCACTTGCAAAACTCGCGCCTTGTACAGGAGCTTTGATCCAACCTTTGTCGCTGGCCTGTTGTATTCCGGAAAACCAAATATCACCCATCTTGATGTACCCGCCATCAGTCGGATGAAGTCCGTCACTCAGGTCCCCGGTCGTCAGTCCAGTGCTAAAGTCGACGGCCATGACCTTCTTCCCTGCATCGGCACGCTGCGCGACGACGCCTGAGATAGCTGCGTTGAACTGACCGATCCGCAACATGGTCGCCGAGTTGGAAGCAGGGATGATCTTGGCCACGAGAACGGCGGCGTCCGGGCAGGCGCTGACGATCTCGTCAATCAGACTTCCCAGACGGGCAGGGGCATTATCCGGATCATTGGGCTGATTCATATCGTTGGTGCCGGCATGTACAAGCACAACGTTCGGACGCATAGGAAGAGATGCCTGGGCATAGTTTGCGATCTCACTGATGACAGCGCCATTGTGTCCCTCGTTCTGGTTGTCGGGCATACTGCCGGAGGAGACACTTCCGATCATGTCCACCTTGTTGCCGGCAGAAAGATCTTGTTCGAGTTGATGGCGGTATCCATTGCCATCGCTGCTCTTGAAGCCGTAGGTAATGGAATCTCCCAATGGAAGGATTCTCAGGTCGACACCACCACCAATGGATGTAGTGCGCTCGGACAATAGGGAAATATCATTAGGAAAGAACGGAAAGGACTCTGTGTTACAATATCAGCAAAGGTACAGACAAACTTGGAAGTGTTGACAAGACTAGACTAGACTCGGTACTCACGGCCAAGCGTTGCCAAGCAACTTAGAGGAAGGAGCGTCTGTTTCCGCCACCACATTTTCGTGACGGCAACAATAACAGTCCCGAAAGAAAAAAGGAAAAAAAAAAGGAAAACAAAGGCGATTGATGGGCAAGCATTCTTTACAGGAGATCGATCATACTTAAGTACGATTCGAGCGATTTATCAGGCTATCGAAAAAAATAGTGAAAACTTCTGTGGATGGAGTCTGTATAGCCTGTTAGAGATGCCAAGAAAGGGATTTGAAACGTGCAAAGAGCAATCCCGAAATGAATTCATCTTGGCAGTTTTGGGGGCGGCAACACCCCTTCCATTGACACAATCAAAACACTCCCACGTGTATCAAATCGAGCCCAATTCGATCTCCATTCTCCAGTGTAGAGATGTAACTGCCCCGGCGTTTGGGCGGCTAGTCTCATGGCAGACTCAATCGAGCACAGATATAACGCCAAAAGGATTCGGCCCCCAAACCTCCCTAAATTCCCGGCTTCCAAGCATTTCTCTTGGCCCTCGTGACTCGTCCCAGAAAATCTACCACACAATATTGATAGATCGTGGTGGCTCATTGTCTACCTAGTAGGCGGGAACCTCCTTGATAGGCAGGTCCTTGAGATGGTAACCAACCGAATGCAGAAGGTAAGATCAATGTGTGAAGCTGTATATAGAGAATACGAAGCTTACACTGACCGAGCATTTAGAGCTTGTCCCAGGGATTACGCCATGTAGAAGGATCCAGACCGCGTCACCATTTCTGTCGGAAACTCTCGGGATTTGCGTTGGTCTGCAACAGCAGACGTACAAATGCCAATATGACCGGGAGCTGCTGCTCAGGAATTGAGTGGTCATCCGTAGTCAGATCTAAGAGGTGACAGCGACAGAGAGAGTGGGCAGAAGCAAGGACTACAGTACTGAATCTGTCCAATATCTCTTTCAGGGAGGGGAAACAATTTCACTAGCAATTTTAGTACCTGCTGCAACCTTGACCGCGTCTTCAGTGAGTTGAACCTGGTAGTATTCGCTGGAGGAGGACTCTGGTCTTACTACCTAGGGGCGAACGCGTTTAATAGTATACTATAGACCTCGGTAAGGACCGCCTAGAACCGGACCGTACTATATAGGGCTTGGTCCTTTTTAACTTTTAGGACCGTACTACTACGGTCCCGGTCCCCCGTACGGTCCTAGGTATAGATAAGATAAATATATAAATTAGTTATATAGAGATTATATAAGTTTTAAGGTAACTTATTAGTTTATATAGTCTAAATAGGAAGGTCTTAGTAAAATTATGAAATTACGGGGGACTTAGTAGGGGACTATATAGGACTATAGGGGACCGTAGGGGACCGTAGGGGACCGTAGGGGACCGTAGGGGACCGTAGGGGACCGTAGTGCGGTCCTAGCTACTTGGCGGTCCTTAGTTTTTTCTTAGGGTCCGGACCCGGCCTTCACCGAGGTCTAGTATACAAACACAATTCCCTACGTTAGATGAGTACTATGAGGTCTGCGACTTGACTTTGACCGTCTGTCCTATCACCTTGCCCGCTAGAGCGGTCCTCGCCGGCTACAATTTAGTTATGCTTCACCAGCATAACGGTCCCGATAGTTGCCAGCATCATGGGGCCTGGAGCATGGTTGCTGGCATCATGGATGCCGGCATGGCAGGTTTCTGACACCCGGGTCCTGCCTCTCTTAGGCGGGCACTGGGGCGTCAATGCTCTGTTTTGATCTCTCACACCAGATTCCTCAACCTCCCCGCCACTGCTGTGGCATTCGCCTTCTCCTTCCCCTTCCCCTGTTCATGAGCAACAGCTACTCAACAACACATCCTCGAACAACCGCTGCTCCTCGATCTCCAGGACACATTCCGATTTGACCATTGAAGGGCACGCCTTTCCTGCCCGCGGTACGTTCCGATCCACCCAAAATCCATGCCGAGTCCCTGTACACCGCAGTCAGGAGTCAAAGCAACGAGTCCCTGTGGAAAGCAGTCAGGATTCACCCACAACCCACCGAGCCTCTACACCAAAGTAGTCAGGATTCGCCAGATTCACCAACGCCCTATCCAAAATGTCGCCTCAAGGACACCCGCTGCAGAGGCAGCTCACCCCCGCCGAGGTAGACCTCGGCAAGGACCGGACCATACTAAAAAACTAAGGACCGCGGTCCGGTCCTTGGTCTTTTGCGGTCCCCTGCGGTCCCCCGGAGTTGTATAATTTTGCCAAGACCTTCCTATTTAGGCTAGTTAAATTCATAAAAAGATTTGATTAGTCAGCCGAAAGCCCGAAATAGCTATATTTTCTACATAAATCATGTATAAATCATGTGTCCGGTCTTTTTGCGGTCTTTAGTCCGGTCCTAAAAAAATTAGGACCGCCCAGCGGTCCTAAAAGTAAGGACCAAGCCCTGCATAGTGCGGTCCGGTCCCGGTCCTGGTCCGGTCCTAGGCGGTCCTTGCCGAGGTCTACGCCGAGGACTACTCCAATTTCATAGCCACCGATTCTCAGAACATCACCCAGCTCACCGATGCTCCTGAGACCTATTCCTTGTGGACATTCGATGCGCCTCTCCAAAGCCCAGCCCAGCTCGATCTGTGGCTACAAAACTGATATGAGACGCTTGACCAGAAGGGTCTCGCCCGCTTCATTGACGATTCAGACGCCAAGGGATGGTACCGTACGTCAAGGGATATTCGTGCCTGGCTCCGAAGGAACATGACTGAGGATCTGTACAACTTGATCAATGATCGTGGGTATACATGTGACTTCGCTGACGACTTCATCTGGAACGCCAAGCAGGTCTTCCAAAGCGGTGGTTTCTCGGCAGCTAAACGGGTCACCGAAGACCTACTTTTCAGAAACCGCTCTGACTACGCCACAGCTAGTCAGTACGTCGAGGCGATGCGCGCTGCATACAGTAAATCCAATCATCGCATTAAGATCACGCCCTTCGCTGTCGCCATTATGCTGCTCCGGAACATCCACTCTGATTCCCCAAACTGGTTCGAAAACAAGTGCGCTCAGTACCAGAAGGAGGTCACAGATGCCAACAAGTTTACCGCTGACCGCGTAATCACACTATTCAATGAGCTCATTGATCACCTTCCAATCCATGAAGCGAATCCCTAGTTATCCGCCATCAAAGGTGTCCCAATTGTCTGCCATCAAAAGTGACAAGCCTAATACATCCAGCAACACCTCATCCTCGTCTATCGAGTATCTCCCACTCCCCAACGAATGCCCAAAAAGTACAAAAGCCAATGCGTGGACAGAGAAATCTCGAGGTGCTGAGGGGGTTGTAATGGATCTCAAGCAGTTCTCTTCTCTCCTTTGCGTTGAGTTTTTTGCGTGCGTTACAAGCGTTCGAATCATTTAGTTGCTGCGGTGTCCGTTCTCTCGACTTGACTCTGGTGACGGATTCACAAGAGGCGGTACCATAGGCTTGATCATCACGAGGCGAATTCCGCCTGCTCCCTTGGCCTTGAGTTGAAAATAGTTCGCACCTCTGCCTGCCGTAACAACTAGACATTGACATGGGACTCCCATGGGCCAAAATTGGGGCTTGATTTGGCCTAATTTGGCCTAATTTCGTGGATAACTCACTGACTAACCTTTGTTATTTACACGTGTTTTGGTCTAAACAAGTAATGTCACCCCTTTTTAGCCTACTCACTAGGTAATTATAAGAAATAAATTTGGTTATATATATTTTAAGGATCGGTTTTATCGGTCGCATTAATATTTTAAAGTGATACGACTAGAGATTAAAGAGTGGTTGTAGAAATTAGTGGTTAACCTGAAGATATGTATATATTTGTTGAGTGCGACCACACCACCACTTTTTAATAGATTGCTCTCACCAAAATTTTGCTTCTAAAATTACTGAAACATCACCTTTTTATCTTATATTTATAGACTAGTAGCTTAAATTGTTTAATATTTCATTTAATAAATCAAAATGCGGATCATTTCATGTAATTTAATCACCTTTTAAAAAGTTAGTCAGTAAATTTACTATTTAAATACCAAAAATTACTACATTAACTACATTATTATGCCTCTCTATATTAACGTAATCCACGGCCGGTCGGGTCACCCTAAAACACTATACAAAATGCGATTTTTCAGGTTATAATATATCAACAACAAGAAGACGATTCTGCTTAATTTAGTATAGTATGATTTTTCTAGTATTAGAAATAGTATAGTGTAGCTAATATATTCAGAAAATGATTAATTACTACTATTACCAAAAATACGCTCTGATCGAATGATGAAGATATATATATCTACTTTATAATACCCTAAAATATTTCTCGACCTAATAAAAATACCTAGTATGATATATTAAACACTATGATACCTTAAGTCTATATAATTAGCCTTGAGCGTTGGGGTATGATATTGGAAAAATTGCATTTTATATGGTGTTTTAGGGTGACCCGACCGGCCGTGGATTACATTATGGCGATCTTGGCGGCCCGTGGGCATGCCCATAGGCGGGCCGACCTACCCCTACCCGCCCATGGGCATGTCAATATCTCGTAACTACTTTGCTTCCGGAAGGGGAGTAGCCCTAATTTAGAACGGACTGTTCGCTCTGCGAAGATATCTAGCCAGGCACAGAAATCTGAAAACCATCTTTCGTTCAGCCCCGGCTGATAACAGTAGAAAGATCAGGCTTAATCCTAGTCAACCCATTTTCAATTCGACTTTCCTAACTAGAGGGTGTACCGGAAAGCAGGGTGTCTGTGCCCCAAAAGATGCTCTGCGTCATACTGCAGCCTGTCATCTCGGTCCCCGCGCTCCCGCTTCCTATTTTCCCACCGGCAATATATCATCTGAGTGCAGACGGTGATAAGACAAAGAACCAAGGCTGCCAGACTGAGTGAATGGCCGAGGAAATATCGCGGTCTGTGACATTAGAGTCAGTCAGCTTGGATATTTCGTGAGATACAGAGAGAACCTGGGGATGAACATACGCGTCTTTGGAAAGGTAGATGAAGGAGGCGATGAAAGCGGCGCAATTCGCAAAGGCGATTTCGAACCCAATACCCGTTGCTCGAACGTAGTGCGGAGCGAGGTTGTTTGATAGCCAGCCCTGATGGATCGTGGTCAATATAATAATGAAGAAGCAGACTTGCTTGGTCGAGACTTACCATCACGATTGGAGAAGATGGGAACACGCCCGCAGCAACGAGGAACGTTCCAGCGTAACTCACCGAGTTCTCCTTTGCGACAAGCAACATGATATACCCGGCAATAGCGACGATGCAGCCAGCCACCATGATCGGGCCGCGAGCTTTGATTCGGTCTGAAGAGTACGATGTCACCAGTACTAGAATGAACGAGAGGATGTACGGGGGAACAGTGAATAGCTGGGCGGTCGTTGTTTCAAAGCCCATTCCTGTGATGATGGTGGGCAAGAACAAGGAATAACTCTATATTTCAGAAGTTATACTTGTTAATTAGAGCTTTTAGCACCCGAAAGCGTGTATAGGGCGGGCGTACGTATAATGGGACCAGGAGAAAGAACCAAGCCAACGAACAGAAAATGGTTTGTGGCGCTAGCAAAGCCATTTTCACCCAGTGCCATTGAAACTTCTCCTCGTTCACGTCCTCGACCGTGGTAGCACCGTGCGAGTCGATCACCATACGCTGCATCGCCACGGCGCGTTCCTCCCCGGTGAGAAACTTGGCCTGTGCGGGTGTATGCGGCATCATGAAAAAACAGATCACCCCGAAGACAACGGTGATGACTCCTTCGACTAGAATGTGCGGCGACGGTTAGCTCGTCAGTAAAAAAGTGGACCACTGAAGCGAGGAACTGACTGAAGAAGATCCACGGCCACCGGTTATACCCATGGTATCGGATCTTGGCCAGCCCCGTCGCCAGAAAGCCGCCAAAGGCGCCGGACAGCGGAGCCGCGCAATAGAACAGGCCGATACGGTACATCATCTGGTGGCGGCGGTAGAACATGGCCAGGTAGATCACGATGGCACCGAGCAAGCCACCCTCGAACAAGCCTAGGAGCATCCGGGTGACCACAAGCCCAGCAAACGACCTGGTAAAGCCGATGCAGGTGCTCACAATGCCCCATGCGGTGATGAGCGCGGGCAGGTAGAAGCCCGCTCGGATACGCTTGACAATCCAGTTGCTCGGAATGTCAACCAGGATATAGGGGATGTAGAAGACGAGAAGGGAAATGTTGAATTTCGTGCCCGTGGCGATATCTAGATCGGTCTTGAGACCGTCAATTGCTGCATTGCCAATATTGCTCCGGTCGATGAACGCGAGGAGCCTGTCAAGCCGTTTAGTTTGTGTTTCTGCAGGAGTGCCTGCCTGTTATGTGGCTAACCAGATCCCAAAGAGCCATGGCATGATATGGAGATCGAACTTGCGAGTGACTCGTCGGTCGATTTCAGGATCGAACTCTGGCATCACCTGCTGCTCGCGTAGTTTTTCCACATGGCTGATATCTGGCTTTGCTTTTTCCTGATGAACATCAGCAGCCGGGGCGACCACCTTGTGAGTCTCCATAGTGCGGTCCGGTCAGAATGAGAGGAAAAGGATTAATTTGTCGACTCCGAGGCCATGACTCCGCATTTATATGGGAGATGTGCTGGATGTGCTTGGGGTATTTGCCGGTGAAGTTTTCCCCGCAAACTTCCACGACTCCAACCTCCGGATCGAACCGAAGAGCGAATCACTGCTCTACACTTCGGTGGTCTTGTCCCGATGTGGGATGTGCTTGGGGTATTTGCGGGTGGAGGTTTCCCCGCAAACTTCCACGACTCCAACCTCCGCATCGGACAGAAGAGCGAATTACTGCTCTAACTTCGGTGGTCTTGCCGCCGATCGGCGAGGCTGGTGCCGCCGAACCGGACATGGCTTGCAACAGCTACTCACGAATAGCACCTTTAAGAACTAACAAGCGAGTATCAACGCATTGACACCCACGAGACCGGACCGGACAATGGCTACGATGAAGGCTACAACTGGGCGAGTTGAGAGATCACGTCGAGGCTCCGGTGATACTCTACCGCCGCGGCACAATGTATACAAGAAACATTGCCCAAGTCCTCCTTCCCAACTAAGAGAGGAGCAACGTAATTTGAAGATCACCTGCACCGTATTACTTGCCTCTCGACGTGCCTTCAGAAAGAAGAGAACGAATTTCACAAGTTGTACTCCAAACACTACACTACGAAATGAAGGGAGTAAACGGAACAAATAGCCATATAGCCATTCCTGCAGCAACGCGCCTACGGCAGGCAAGCCTGTCTTAGGTCTTGGTCTGCTTACTCCACGTGCTTTGGACCGCACCAACGGCTATAAGAGATTTTTCGGGGGTTTAGCCTTTAAGGCGTGGTGGTGCTGACCCCGATTCCGGCGACGTCGCCGTCCTGTCTCTGCACTTTTCAGCTTTCCTTAGGGTGACTGTTACCATTGTACACTCGCCTGATTCTCAGTGGTGGTGCACTCTTGCTCAGCCCTAGCTGGTATTGAACATATGACAATTGTGGGCTTTGGTATGCGGAGAGCTTCCAGGTCACGAAAAGAGGCAAAAGAAGGGAAGACAAGAAAGACCGGGCTAAGTCATTTTGAAGATGGCCTCCGCAAATCCCCGCAGGCCGCTATTGCCGTTACCGCTGTTTCTGGCGGCGCAAACATGCTCAGCTGTCAATAGCATGTCCGTCGTTGACCAGCCTCGGGCCACAGGTCCTAATCCAGAACGCCACTACTAATGGGCTGATGTATAGTGACTGCAACAGCAACAACACGCCTATCTTCGATCTAAGCTCACCCAAGTACTTCCAGCTGAGCTATCAGCCCAAATCGAATACCTCTGTTGCGGGAGCCAGCTACTATGAGACCGGTGCAGATGCGAAGACTGCTGTAAATGCCCCCAAGTCGCAGATCTCCCAAACGACGATGAGAATAGAAGATAAATTAACTGACTGGCGCAACAGGCGTCCTTCTGGTATATTGACTTCAATGACGATATCATCAACTCGTACCAGCAATGCAGCCTCGCCACAGGCGAGTTCGTGTCGTCAGGCGTCGACGAGTTGATCTCTGCCGGTATGCCCAAGCCGGCGAAGGACACCAGCTTGTCGGTCGTTCTCGTGGGTGCTTCGGAGGACCACAGGATATACTACCATGATACCGACAAGAATCTTCAACAGATCCTCTACAATCCAAGCTTCTAGACTTTCCTGTACGGTGGTGTTCTGTCACGGGACAAGTTTTCCTCTGGCGCTGTGAGCGCCGCCTCTGACATGTCTGGGGACGTTTTTCATCATCACGAACAACGTAGCCAACATTGAGGTGGCCGGACCTGGCCAGTACAAAACTTGGTCGATCGGTAGGTGCACACAATGACTCGCTTGTTCATTAATATCTCGTCGATCCTTTAGCTCACACCGTGGATATTAACTATGGTAGTCCAATTCCCGGAGAACCTGGTGGACGAGATCACTAACGCAACCTCCCGCGCCGACTTCCTGCGCAACACCTCGGCGCCGATTAACTACACCCTTCCTCGACTAGCTAAAAGTGCTGTGATTCAGAGGAAGATTGCTTGTATTTTGTAGACAGGAAACTTGAGGATTTATATATAGTATGCAACCTCCAGGTTGATTTCCAATTAATCCTAGTAATTCCGCGAGTTCAGGAATTGATTCCGGTATGGCTTGATCGATCACAAAATTTACACTCAGGATCACTCGAACAGAGCGTTACTGGATTGTTTGGATGGATTAGGCCTCGTTAAAACCACTAAAACCTGTCTAGGGGGAAAAGGTGGAAAGGGCGCCTTGCTTTAATCATTTGTTTCTATGCCTGAGTTTGTAGAACCTCGAGAATGGCTTTGGTCCTAATGCCTTGGTAAGCCCGTTAGCTGCCTGCAGGTCTGTCTGTATATATTGAAGATCGATTTCTGCTGAGTCGATCATAGCTCTCTGCTAGTGAAATTTCCCACTTAAATGTATTGTCCGTTTGTGAAATTCAGGATTGTGAGATAACGTAATCGCAGATTGATTGTTAGCTATGATGTTCATGACTAGAGCCTGAAATAGCTTGGTTTCGGCAAGGAACGTCCGAAGCTACTGTAGATGAAGAATGGTATTATATTGACTAATGGATTCAGCATGAGTAGTAAATGTAGCGATATCCCCCTCTCTCTTAGAGGACTAGGATATTCGTGCTCCCGCCAGTTGGAATATATATCTAAAAGTGGAATAGGCACTATCTGTTACCACAGACCCACCGAAATCCGCGTTAGTATAACCGATTAGTTGTCCCGTTCGGTAGGTGATCTGGTATGTTGAGTAGCTTTAAAATATCGCAAGAGATGTTGTAATGCTACTTGATGATGCAATTGTGGATGGGATGTGAAGCGACTTAACAGTCTAAGTACAAAAGAAATCTCTGGCCGGGTTCCGACCACTAGATACATTAGTACACCAACAGCGGAGACTCATGGCCGGTGGCTAAGTCATAAAGGATAGGCAAATTCTGTACATGGTCTGTTGGGTCTAAGACTAAGCAGCCGAAAGATTGGCTCCTACCATACGTCATCGAGGCTTAGACGAGCACCAGCGCTATGTCCCGGCGACCTGGTTGATTATCTGGCAACTATGATGACCTTCCCCTTTCATTTTACACCTAGCTATGAAGAAGAAAAAGAGCAGGGCATTACAGTCATCTATGGTCGATGATCGAGAGCCCGGCTCTCTAGACCCTGACTTTGCAATACCGAGATGCAGGACAGGGGGGACCAAGAGATTATACTCGGCCTCGTTGCTAGGTGAGCATTAAATAAATCATCTGGGACGGCATCTGTTCTTACGAAGCCTGGCCACTAAACATTGACTTAGCCTGTATCTCAACACAGATTATAGCGATTTGACCATTATTTGCGAGAATGAAACCGCGGCTTATAAAGTCGTCGTTTGCCCCAGTTGCGCTGTGCGATCAATTAGCATCAATCTATGCGGACTTTCGTTTGGTCGGCAGGGTCTTTTCACCGTCCCCCCTAAGAGAATACTAAAATAGCTTTATCTTGCGCTAAGGCCGTAAAAATAAATATCTTATATTTTCTTGGATCTAGCATTACGAATCATTAGCTATATTCATCAATAACCTCTTTGGTGGTCCTGATAATATCTAAGCATGCTGGGGAGTCTGAATGGCAGCAGATGGTAAAAGGGTAGTACTTCACAGGCAGCGGCACAAAGTCCCCGTCTACCGAGGTTACCCCTTCCTTATGAAGCTGTTGAGTGGCTTGTCTCTTTACCTCTTTAATCTTCCATGGTTTTCTTTTTCGGTCTAGCATCAAATATCCATCCTTAGTGTACTACGCATCGCCATATAATTCCGCCATGAAAGGCGTACCTAAATCATTCGGCGCACGCTCCATATTCGTATAAGGGAGACCAATGTTTGGAACACCATCTGGGATGCCGTTGATGACAGCCTTCGCAATCTCATAGTGATGACATATCATGCCGTATAGTACGCCATTAGGCTTGACGTAGTTTCAGTCTACCTCTGGTGCCGTTTGCTCCGACTCCCATCCCACGTTTCCCAGACCGCCATCGCTCACCTCGCTCTTCCCCTTAAATCCATCCAACCCCTTATACTCGGTTTCTTCGTCTGTGTCGCGCAGAATAAGCGTGAAGAGCACCACCAGGTATATGCGACCTGTTGCACCGTCCTTGCGCGAATACCGTAAGCCATGGTTGTTCTCATCAACGTATCTCATAAAATGGATCGTGAACCCAGGAAGATGGACAGAGAAATCTAGCACAATTATAGTTATCACTAGCCTATCAAGCTCAACTTCAACAAGTAAACTGTTCGCTGTGACTCACCATTGAAAAATAAATACGGGTTCCCCAAAATCAGCCGAGTATATCCTGCTCGGCTCGAAGTCAAACTTCTTTCTATTCGTCTCATCTAGAAAGTGTTTCCGCCGTACCGCCGGCGTGTTAGGGATATTCAACTCCTCCCGGATCGTCGTAGCCTGTGCGCCCTCTGCGCCCTCCACTACCACAGCTTTATGTCCCTTTGTCAAGTTGTCCGATTTCTAGATCTTCTCGCATATGGCGAACTGGTTCCACGTCGCTAAGGCTGGACTGTATAGGCAGAGATTGTCGGCGTATGCGTCGCCCTCAATAGCAGGGTTGATAGTCCATTGACCAGGCGCAGCGCGGTGTTGAAGCCCGGTGGCAGGCGGTCACGTATAGGGTGGTCGAGGTCGTTTCCAAAAAGAAGATTGTTGCCATTGACGGGTTCTTTAAAGATGACGGAGAACGATATTGAGTATTGGTCTTTCCAATAGCTGCTCGTCTCCGACGAATCATCTGAGAACCCTTTTTTTTATTTATTACGGTCATTAGCTCTCCTACAGCCGGAACTAGAATACCATCCCGGATAAGGAAATCTCCTTACCGGTGCAGTTCTGGATCCGGACACAGAGGCTCACTGTTGCATGCTCGTTGTCAATTCGTAGCGTCTCGCCGTTGACTGGCACCACTTGGGGCGTGACTGGGTCGTAATCCGCACTAGCGCTGACACTCAGCCGATACTTGGGCACGCTTGATTTTAGGTGCATGGTACGTTTGAGCTCTGAGATCAAGTGCTCGATAAGGAAGGAGTGGGAATTTGTGGGTCGGAAAAGAAATGACGAGCAGGAGGTCGTAGAAGGACTATGGCAGCAAAGAAGCAGTGCGGATCGATCAGTAGATTAAGTAGAGTCTTTAGTGAGCGATATTCCTTTTTTAACGAAGGCCGCGACGATCAACCTTTCTGCTAGTCAGCAGGGATCGGGCGATGCTTATTCTTCTGTTCGAATCTAGAGCGCATTTTAGGGGGTGCAAATCAAGGAACGGGTCTTTCTTATAGCAGATACTGTGAAGTACGAACTGGAGCCGAAGGCTTCATCCTGCGCGACAGATCATAAGACTGTACTATGCTTGGCTCTATAGCTTTAGTATAACTTTAGGATAGCTTTAGTATAATCATTATCCGATGTGGCCAACACTGTTGAGGCTTAGCGTGGGTCAACATAAGACGAAACGAAATACGCAACCAATTAGGATCGTCCGAGACGCGTTTACCCCTTTCTGGTTATTGCGCACATCTACGACACTGGGTCGCCAAGAAACTCAGGCAAAGGTACCAGTGCCTTCTGGACAAAGGCGATTAGCAGCAGCGCACGGTACTGGTACTGGTCTCGGCTCAATGCTTTGGGAACGGCCTAGACAACATAACGAGGGCTGCAATACAGACTGCCATTCTGAAATAGTTCGTAACAATTGATTGCTAGTACAATTAAACTTAGTAGTATTTTCTCGTGCGATGACTGATTCTCGAGATATAACTACCTCTCATACAATCTACTTCTATACCCAGAGAGGTACCATAGTAGATAGGCCACCGCTTTAGCAATTCCATCGGCACACCAAGGGAGGAGCGACCAGTTGTTATAATGATAAGAGAGAACCGCCCATCTCGAATATGTACGAAGTAAAAATAACCCCAGAATAGGGAGCCGTGCCAGAAAGGTAAAGCCACATAATGGAGAATAGAAATGAATGACCGGCTCCAAATATCACCCAACTCCGACATGGGCAGTTAATATCAGAATCCGGGCCCGTCGTACTTCTGATATGCCCTCATCCTCGTGAGGATTCCAAAGCCACTGTCAATGCACCTCCGATCCTTGCCCCTTCCATCCTCGATGTCCACGAACCGCGTCATGCTGACCAGAGTAATGAGCTTCCTGCTGGTGACAGTCCATCTAAAAGATTTGGGGTATGTAAAAACGCGGCCGAAGCCCTTTCATACATTCTAACAATCCAAAACGCATGTGCAGATAGATTGATATAGTTGTCCCTCGCACAGAAATAGTCTGGTACTGTGCTAGCATACTCATCAAAAACCATAAGAATCCCAGCTTAAGCCAGCCAGAACCAAACGCCGCAATCTCGCAGCTTCTGTTGCTTCGCGAGTCTTCGAGAACGAGAACAAGACTCAGTTACTCTCAGCCCTGCACGATGATGATGCGGACCAGTCAGGCCGTTCATTGTTTATCTGGCGACGGACTCGGAGGCGGCGCATGGGTTTTCTACTTTTTTTGTTATTATATTTATTCTATTTGTTGCGTTAGGACTACTTTCTTTAGTCTAATAGTAGTAAGGCATCTAATCTTGCTACGGGAAACTTCGTATACGTACTAGGCTGGAAACCAGAAGGCGCAAATCCCCGCATAGTTCCTATAAGCATTAGAAGCTAGATCGGGAATAAGTGTGACGCATGACAGAACGATGGACGGAGATCACCTAATGGACGCGGAGTGATAGAAACACCCGACTAAGCTAACCTAATAGGGCCTGTTTGTATAAGCTCTCTATAAGATAGTTACTAGAGCCTCCGTAGTTTCTTCCTTCTTTACCTTCGTTGTTTCGTAAATGTACCTAGTTACTTTTCTAGTTAGCTCTTTCTATAATCGTAATATATAACGAAGGTCCTTTTTTACCCTTTCCTGTTATCTTTAAGTTATATAGATATAGACAATACGCTATTACTATCTTACTTAGAGCGACGTCCTACCCTAAACCGAAACCGACGAATCCTAAATAATTCTAACCGAACCGAACCGAACCTTCCCCTACTAAGATAAACCGATATTATAGTACGATCCTATTTAACAATCCGACGCCGTTAGAGTACTACGGCTAATAAGCCTTACGACTAGACCCTAGAGAATCTAGCCGGAGAGTACGAAACGAATAGTAATAACGATAAAATCGCTAGCGCCGAACCTACTAGATAGTAAGGACTAGATAAACCGATCTTTTTCTCCTCTAAGGGAGACCTTAACCTTAATTTTATTAAGAATTATATACCTAAATAACTCCTTAACCTTCTCCGCCGAGAGTACCGCGAAATTCGAACTCTTACTAACTAGCGGGATACTATAAACGCTAAATATAGGGAGGTATAACGGGATCTTAAGACTATTACCCTAAAGACTAGTTAGTTTACTATAAAGATTATTAACCTATAGGAGCGTAGGTAAGACTATCTATTAATCTACGAGTCCTTAATAACTATATCTTACTATACTACGAAACTCCCCGACCCTTCTCTTTTTAGTAATAGTAAGACCGTACGCTTCGACTAGTAAATAAACTAGATTCGATATAAGCTATATAGTAATACTAATTATTACTTAACTCCGTCCGACTAAATCTACTATATTTCGAGCCGTACCGAGGGTAAGGCCTTACTCTATATTAGTTCCTAAATAAGAGATAGAGCGTCTAACCTATATAGCGACGTAGAGGATATAATTAAGTATCTCGAGAGTATCTTCTTAAACCTAAACTAAGCTATAGAGGTACTCTACGAATATATCTACCTAACTATAAAGCCTAAGGATAATTTTAGCGATTTCCTTACTAATTTCTCTCGCTTAGCTAAAAAGGCTTAGTAGCCTAAGTAAAACTAACTCTATAACCTTTATAGTAAACTATTACTAATACTCTAGATCTAGATAATATACCTACTCGATAATCTAGACGTTAGTTTTAAGAGGTTTATTATTACCTACTAATATATAGCCCTAAATCTAAGCTTATTTTATAAGTAAAAAGAATCTTATCGTACCTAAACGGTTATAACTATCTCTAGATTAGCCTTAGGCTTAGCTATAACTACTACTTTATGTAGACGCCCTATATTATCCCTTTTTATTAAGTATAAGGGTACTACTCTAGCTTATAAACTAATAATTATAGAGGAACGAGCGATCTATCTAAAAAAGGGTCGATACTTTAAATATTATAAATAAGGATATATCTTATATAATTACCCGAAGAAGCCGATAACTATTACTTTAATTAATACTACTAAAGAACTCGCCGATTACGAAGCCCCTACTACTACTAATACCCCTAAATTAGGAAATACCTAAGCCTAGGGAAAGTCTCTTTCCTAGATAGTATAACTTTATTACTTTTTACGCTAAATCTATAGAAGTTATTAGGAAGAGGAAATAGTTTATCTTTTAATACCTAAATAGCCTATAATAGCTATTTATTCTTGATTTCTACGCTTAGTAATACTAGAGTAGATAGATTTATATATATCGATACCCGATTAGCCTTATAGGCCGTAAAGGCCTTTAGGTAGCTAGTAATATAGCTAGAAAAGGAAGTACCGACCCGAGGGTTTAATGACTACCCTAGAAAGCTAATTACTTATACTATTAAACTAATACTAATAATTAATAGCTATAACGTAATTCCCGCCCGACCGAGCCACCCGGCCGACCGAGCCACCCCATCAAAAAACGCGTCTTCTAACCCACCCACCTAATTCAACCACCTACCATGCCACCAATTCGCTCTGGATCTGCTCAGAAATCAGCCAATCAAGAGGGCAAGATCTTATTAGCCCTTGACGATATCAAAAATGGTCGTGTCGAGTCTATACGCGTAGCAGCGAAGCTATACGCAATACCTCGCACTACACTACAACACCGCGCTGTCGGCCGCCTCCTACGCGTCGATGTGCGCCCATCTGGTCATAAATTGACCCAATACGAAGAGGATTCGCTTACTAAGTGGATAATCTCTATAGATACGCGTGGTGCAGCGCCTAGGCCCTCTATGGTGCGAGAAATGGCTAATATTCTACTAGCTACGCGTGGTGAAGACCCTCTAGCTACTGTAGGTAAAAATTGGCTATTAAGCTTCGTGCAACGACGCCCTGAGCTTCGTTCAGTATTCTCTAGACGCTACGATTACCAAAGAGCCCAAAACGAAGACCCTACCTCACTACGAGCCTGGTTTACGACCGTATAAGATGTTATCGACGCGAATGGTATCTAACCGGAGGATATCTATAACTTTGACGAGACCGGCTTCGCTATAGGGATTATAGCTACACAGAAGGTCGTTACAAGGGCGGAATATTATAGTCGGCGATCGATTTTACAACCGGGTAATCGTAAATGGGTTACAGCGGTCGAAGCAGTTAGCGCTGATAGCTACTCGCTACCGCTATGCGTGATATTCAAAGGTAAAAACTTCATAGCGTCGTGGTTCGACGAGAAGCTTCCAAAAGATTGGCGTATCGAGGTCTCGCCAAACGGCTAGACTACCGATGAAATTGGCCTTCGGTAGCTACAGAAGCTATTTATTCCAGCGACGACGACACGTACGAAGGGGAAATATCGACTCTTAATTCTTGACGGCCACGGTAGCTATCTTACACCTTAATTCGACCAGATCTGCACAGAAAATCATGTTATACCACTTTGTATGCCTCCACACTCTTCGCATCTTTTACAACCGCTTGATGTTAGGTGTTTTGCTATATTAAAACGCGCATACGGTCGCTACGTAAGCGATCTTGCTCGTGCGTCGTATAACTATATCGATAAGTTCGATTTCCTCGCAGAGTACGCCCGGGCGCGCACGGAGGCCTTTCAACCTTATATTATTCAAAATAGCTTCGCTGCTACCGGTCTTATTCCAGTCGACGCAGATCGAGTGCTTTCGAAGCTTAATATCTTACTCCGAACGCCATCGCTACCAAATAGCAGGCCAACCACTAGCTATAGCCAATTTAGCCCAAAAACACCCAGGACGGTCGTATAATTGCAAAAATCAGCTTCGATATTGAAGGATCTATTAAGATATCGGTCAAATAGCCCTCCGAGCCCATCAAAAACCGTACTAGATCAGATTA
This sequence comes from Penicillium canariense, assembly GCF_028826845.1. Classification (NCBI taxonomy): domain Eukaryota; kingdom Fungi; phylum Ascomycota; class Eurotiomycetes; order Eurotiales; family Aspergillaceae; genus Penicillium; species Penicillium canariense. The sequence goes on along the minus strand of NW_026622734.1, from coordinate 2,862,762 downwards.
TCAAAGGCGCTTACATATCGCTTCACGGGGCCGCGCTATTAGCGCAGGAAAACAGCGATCTACACACAGCGAATCAGAAAATACGCCAAAAACGTACACGATCTAAACAATAGATAGTGCACGAAGGAGGCCTCACGGTTAAAGAGGGCCTACAGCTAGTTTAGCAGCTGAATCAGCCAATTAAAGACACTCTAGTAGTAGTGCAGCCGCAGGGCGATGAGGCTATTTAACTAGCTCAGCCAATCAGAAAAGCTCCACCGAAGTGTAGTAGGTGTGGGCAGGTCGGACATAAGGTTAATTATTGTAAAAACCGCTAGATATAGCTAAATTAATACGTTTTGGTTAAGATATTAAGATTCAAAATTTCCTAATAGGGTAGGGTGGCTCGGTCGGCCGGGTAGCTCGGTCGGGCGGGAATTACATTATATAACGCCGCTTACTAATATTAGTCGCTAATCTTAGTAAGCACGACCTAATCCTCGGACGTAAGTAGTTTATAGAGTATAAGTGTGAAGGATTACGTATTAGTCTGATATAGGGAAGCGTTAATATTAAAAGTGGTTATATCATTCTTTATTATTACTCGGTATTATTATTCCCTAATAAAAGAGAGTGTCCTGTTTCCTTTTAATCTAAATCGGTAAGATTTAGTCTTTAAAAAGAAGAACGGCTAAACTATATTATAATTATTTTATTATCTATTCGCTATCGATTCTTTACCTAATCGATAGGCCTTCTACTCTAATAAGTAGTAAAATCGTTATAATTTCTAAATCTTCTTCTTTAATTACCTAAGAAAAAGATAGCCTTACTATTATTAAACCTCCGACCGGTAACCTAGTAAAATACTAGATAGAATAATCGCGAAAATCTAACGTTAGAACCTATTAGTAAAACTAGTAATATTACTATAATTAGCCTAGAGTTATCCGAAGAAACTATAGGTTCGGATATTAATCGAATTAATAAAGAAATAAAATAGATTCGATCTCGAATTAATTTATTTAAATAATAAAAAAGATTAAAAGAAAGACTCTAAGATCTTTAAATATAAGTCCGAGAGTTAGACGGTCGTAAATTATTACCGAAAAGTCCTCCTTCCTCTAATAAAAGAAGAAGTAATATTAAAATTAAGAATATTCTAGTCTTTATCTATAAGTTTACTATATAATAATAATAGGACTAGTTAAATAATATAGAGTATATCTTTAAGATCTCTCTAAAATATTTTAAGACTAATAATAAATATATTCTTAAAGTAATTATCTATATAGACTAATTATATAGATAAAAATAGTATCGATATACTAAAAGAAAAGGTTCGATAAAATAGCGAAATATTAAAAATTCTTAGAACTAATTTAAAGAATAGACGATTACCCTTATCTAAAACGTTTTTACCCTTAAGGTAGATATAAAAATTAAATATAAAATAATATAATACCGAACCGACTAAGATCTAAGAGAGTTCTATAATAAACTTAATATTTTAGAATCTTACTTTCTAAAACTCGATAAAAACGAACTAAGCCTAAACTTCTTTACTAAGCTTAGTAACCTATTACGCTAAAAAATATTAAAATACTATTAATAGTTACCGAAAACTCGGAAAGAAATAGTCGCTATTATAATCTATTTTTAGGAAATATTTTATATAGATCGGAAATAAAAAACTAATAAAACTTTACCGAATTAAGGTAATTCTTCGAATTAAGGTAATTCTTCGAATCGATCTTTAAAAAGAATAAAAAGAGGATCTAGATTATCTAATTATAAAAGATCGAACTAAAATAACTAAAATAGAAAACCCTCCGATTTAAAACTGAAAGATAGCCGAAACCCTATTAGAAGAAATAGTAAATATTTAGTTTACTATATTTATTAAAATAACTCTTATCTTACTAATAGGTATCCTAAGTAGAATTCTTCTAAAATCTAATTACTTAAAATATACTTAGATTAAGAGAGAAACGATTCCGAGTTAAATTAAATCCTATATCTTTAACTTAAATTCCCTAAATAGGGATAGTTATATAATTATATATACCGATTTAGATCCGAAATAATATCGAAATTTATATAGATCTAGATATTAGTATAGAATATAATATCGTAAGTTAGTAATTTATTTAATAATATCGATTATAATAGGTAAAACTTTTAGTACTAATACTAGAAGCGATTAACTAGTAAAATATACCTTTATATAGTATTTAGAAAGTTCCTATTACTATTACTAATAGTTAAAGAATTACTAAAACTTTTAAAAGACCTTATATAGCTATTAATTAAGATTCTCGCTTAGAAGGAAGTCCTATCTTTTTATTAATAACTATATTTCGAGAACTAAATATATATCTTTTATTAGCGAATTATTAGTAGTAATTTAAAAATAAAGAAATTATTAATCTTTACCCCCGAAAATTTATAAAATTATATCGAAATTATATAATTATATTTATAGTTATAAAAACCCTAAAAGAAATCTAGCTTCTAGGAGATTAAGAAAAAGAAATAGACGATATCTATACTAAAATACTACTAGAATTATACTAATTTAAAAACGTTTTTACCGTAAGGAATATAAATATCCTTTTTCTTTATAAATTAACTAACTATTTAATTCTAATTAAAAATAGAGTAGTCCTGCTATATAGACTAATTTATCTACTTTCTCTTCGAGAACTAGAAATATTACGAAACTATATCGATAAAAACCTAAAACTAGGGCAAATCCGTCCCTCTAAGAGCCTTACTAGAGTACTAGTTCTCTTTATCCTAAAAAAAAATAGTAGCCTAAGATTATATATAGACTATCGTAGTCTTAATAAGATTTTAGTAAAGAATCGGTATTCTTTACCTCTTATTTCGGAAATCCTAGATAGGATTTCTAGAGTTTAATATTTTAGTAAAATCGATATAAAAGATATTTATTATTATATTTATATCCGCCCTAGAGATAAATAGAAAATAGCGTTTTATACTTAATATAACTATTTTAAGTATTTAGTTATACCTTTTAGCCTAACTAATATACTTACTATATTTTAAAGTTATATATATATAGCGTTTCGGGGCTTTCTCGATATTATTTATATAGTATATCTTAATAATATCTTAATCTTCTCTAAAAATCGAGAGTCTTATACTAAATATATCTATTAAGTCTTAGAACGGATATATTAGGTAGAGCTTTTTATAAAACCTTCGAAATATACTTTCTATTAAAATAAAATAGAATTTCTTAGTTTTATTATTAGACATAAAAGCGTTTCGATAGATAAATAATAGATAGATATTATTAAATCGTAGGAACTTCCTAATATATTTTATAATATCTAAATATTTCTTAGATTTTATAACTTCTACTATTAATTTATCCTATATTACTCTCTTATCGTACTACTTTTAATAGATTTACTAAAAAATAATAAAAATAAGAGAAAACCTAGTTTAGTTAAATTAAATATCTATAAAAAAATAGCGTTTCGACGCCTAATCGCTATATTTTAATTAGCGTTATTATTACGAAATTTTAATCTAATAAAACCGATTAAGCTAGAAATAGATATATTAGATTATAGTATATCTAGAATTCTATTTTAGGAAAGCTAAGATAAATACTATTACCCTATTACTTTTTAGTTAAGAAAATTTAATAGAGCTAAATTATATTATTCGATACTAGATTAAGAGCTATTCGCTATTATTTCGTTATTTAAATACTAGCGATACTATTTCGAAGGTTCTTTATATCCTAGCGAAGTATTATTAGATTATTAGAATCTATAAAGATTTATATACTAAACTAAATTAATAGAGAGATAAGCTTATTAGTATATATTTTTATCTCTATTTAATTTTATAATTAAATATAGATTAGGTAAGATAAACCCTATAGATAGATTATCTAGAAAAATAAATCTAGCTTTTAAAGAAATTAAAAGCTTAGATCTATTACTCCTAATTCGGAACCGTTTAGTTATCGAAATACTACTAAAGTAATTAATAGATATAGAATTATAAAGTATAACTCTATAAGACTATTTAGCTAATAAATCCTAGCTAATATTAGAAGATAATATATTATCTAAAGATATTCTATCTAATTAATAGAATAACCTAAGTAGATCTATAGTTAGCTAGGCTATATAGGAAGAACTAGATTATACCTAAAGAATCCCTCTTAAATCGGTATAAAATATATACTAAGATAAGAATATATATCTAGTTAAGGCTAATACTAATCTTTATTACCTAATTTAGTATATTTAGGCCGAAGATAAAGAGTATTACCGTTAAGTAACTACTATTTTATAAGAGAAAATAAAACGAAAAAGTTAGATAGTTAATCCTAAGGGATTACTCTATTTTAAAAATCGCCTATATATCCCTATAGGGGAAAATTTAAGATATAGACTATTAAGCCTTTACTATAAAGATTTATTAGTAGGCTATTTTAGCCGAAATAGAATCGAAATACTATTATATTAGAAATTTTATTAGATAAATCTTTAGCGAGATATTACTAAATATATTAAAATATATCTAATATACTAAAAGATAGTAGCGCCGAGGTACTAACTATATAGTAAGCTAGAATTATTACCGATTCTTAGCTATCTATAGAGTAAAATTACTATAGATTTTATTACTAGTCTTCTAGAAATAATTTTTAAAGAAAAGATTATAGATTTAATCTTAGTTATTATAGATAGACTTACGAAAATAGCCTATTTCTTCCCTATTTCGTCCCTAATAACTATAGTAGATCTTACTAAATTATTCTATAATAAGATCGAACTTAAGTTCGGACCTCTAGATAGAATTATATCGGATAGGGGTCCGATATTTATTAGTAAGTTTTAGGGTAAGATATATTATCTATCCTATATAAAACTAAGACTTTTAATAGTATTTTATCTATAAACCGATAGCTAAATAGAATAGATAAATTAAATTTTAGAATACTATCTTTATTACTTTATTAGCGATAAATAGTTATTATAGCTAAAATTACTATAAATAGCCGAATTCGCTAGTAATAACGCTATTAATATAACTTTAGGAAAGTCTCTTTTTAAAATAATATATAGCTATTCGCTAGATTTTTACTTATAATTCGAGGATAAATCTATTTTAAAAGAGGTCCTAGCGGTATTAGACTATATTTAGAAGCTAGAAAAGCTTTATAAAGATCTAAAGAATCGGTAGCGAAAAGCTATTAATACTTAGGCGAAATACTTTAATACCTATTATACCCTATTAATATTAAAATATAAAGATCTTATTCGATTATCTACTAAGAATCTTAAGCTTAAAATATCCTCTCGAAAGCTTATTCTAAAATTTATTAGGCCGTTTCGGGTCTTAAACGCTATTAGAAAATAAACGTATTATTTTACGTTACTAGCTTAATACTTAAGACTTTATAATATATTCTATATATCCTATCTTAAACCCTAGATAGAGTAATAGGATCGAAATAGTTATAAATTATTACTAATATCTAACCTAGAAGATAATAATAAATAGGAAGTTAAAGAAATTAAGAAAGAGAAACGATTATATAGTAAATTATACTTCTTTATTAAGTAGAAAAAATAGCCCTTAGAGTATAACTAATAGGTACCTAAAGAAGATATAGATAATATAAAATCTATAGTCTCTATATTCCGTAAAAAAATTAAGAAATCTTTATCTTATTCCGAAATAGTAATAAAAAGCTAGCTATTCTCTACTTAATTCTTATCGATTAGATTTTAATTAGCTATTAGCTATAAAAGTTATTAGATATATTAAAATTTAGAAATATCCTTCGAACTAGCTACGAAAAAACCCCGAAACCCTATAGTATTTATATCGAATTTTAATAGGTTAGATATAGAATAGGCTAGTTATTATTAATATAGTATAACTAGCTAGTTACCTATATTTCTATATCTAAGGCCTTTTAGCTAATAGGTAGCTCCTACGGAAGATAATCCTTAATAGTATTACGAATATCGTTAAAGAATATCTTCTTATAAGCTACCTATATACTATATCTATCGTCTATAGGGCCGATTCGGCGGTAAATCGAATCTTTATAGACCTCGATATCTTTTTAAGAAATACTTATAAAAAGGCGAGCTAATAGAAAAATAGTAATCTATCGGGAAATTAAGTATTAGTTATAATTAACTAAAGTTTTCTATTAAATTATTAGAGAAACCTTATAGAAAAGAAGATAATTATATATATTATTAGCTACCTTTTAGCTTTTAAATTTATATTTATACCGATACGTAGAAACTAGAGTATTAAAACTATTATAAAGATATTATATAGCCTAAATAATACGCCTTAGAAATACTAACGGATAGGTACCTTCTAAGCAAGCAGTAAGGCTGCGTAGGAAGTTATATTAGGATAGTTGATATAGGTAGGTGTGATATAATAAAGATACTCAGAAGGGGAAGAAAAGATGTGAAGGAAGCTTTTTTTCAATTATTATTTGGCTAGGGATTTGATAGATATTTATGTCTGATTCTGGTTGCCACTGGTTGTCACTAGTTGCATAGTATTGGTTACTATTGTATGGTTATCATATAGCTTATGATATCGTTATGATATAGGTGGCTGCTATGTAGTAGCAGGAGGTAAATTCATGATAAGATTTCTAGCCGAGATATCTGGCCGAGATATCTAGCCGTTTTAACCACATCAAAAATATCTTATAGGTAGGTCCTATTAGTAGGCCCTTGTGAGCCCTATTGTGAGCCCTATTGTAGGCCCTGGTAGGCCCTATATCTTAGATACCTATTAAAAGATCGTAATTTAGGGGAGTATTAATAACGATACTATCTTAATAAGAGGCCTAAAACTCTTTAATAAACTCGAGAAGCCTAGTAAAATCTAGTCGATCTCTAGTTATACTACCTAGGATCTTTATATAATTAGTAAAATCTAATTAATAGAGATATATAGGAGATTCTATACTACCTTATAGATTCTATAATTTTTATAATAGTATTTATAAGACTTCGAAGTAGGATAGACTATTCGGTACTAAACTACTAAGGGTTTAGTACTATCTTACTATATAAAAGTAATATAGAAATAATCTATATACTATAGTAATATAGGTAAAACTATCTTAGTAATACGTAGTTTTAGACTAGCTATAGCCTTTTTAGGGATCTTAGCTAAAAAGATATAGAAAGGTTAATAGAAAAAGAGTAGAAAGGTAATTAACTACTATAGAAAGATAGTAGTTAGAGAGGGATATTAACAAATAAAGAAGAAAATTTCGCTAGAAAGAAAAACCTAGGGATTTTATAATTAACGCCGAGAAAAGATAAAACAGCCGAAAAGAGATAATTTATATCGTTATCTATAAAACCTATATTATCGGAGATATATATTAATTCATAGAATTCTTTATTATATAAACTAGAAATATATCTAATTTATCGGTAAATTACTACCGGTCTATTATATATATATAATTTAAAAAATTATAAATAGTAACGAACTATAACTAGAATAGAAACTTCCGGCCTAATTAGAAACTCCTATTACGTAAAAATATACTAAAACCTTTATTTTCTAATAAAAGAAAATATCGAAATACCCCTAGATTCCTAGTAATTACTCGCTTTCTCTCGTTAATCGAAAATATAAAACCTAATAGAACTCGATAATAAAAGAATTAATATTAATACTAATTAACCTTAGGTACCCTTTACTTATATCTACTTTCGGATATAAAATATACCTAAATTAACTAAAATTCTCTATTAATATACCTCTCGCTATTAATTATCCCTATTACGATAAAACGGTCTTAAAAAGATAATAATTCTAAAAGGAAAAACTATAAATAGCCTTAGCTATATTCTTTTCTTTCTCTTTCTTACTTCTCTCTACCCCGGGGCTATAATTCCTAGCTAATTTAATTAAGCATTAGTAGTAGGAACTTTAGCCTATAGAATTATAAAAGTAAAATAGACTTTATAACTAATACTATTATTATAAGTCTATTACTTATATAAATCGGAAGTAAAATATCCCTATTTCTCTATTATAGCTAAGGATAGCTACTATTAGAGGGAGAATAAATTATAAAGGATTACGTATTAGTCTAATATAGGGAAGTATTAATATTAAAAGTAGTTATATTATTCTTTATTATTACTCGGTATCGTTATTCCCTAATAAAAAAGAGTATCCTGTTTCCTTTTAATCTAAATTAGCAAGATTTAGTCTTTAAAAAGAAGAACGGCTAAACTATATTATAATTATTTTATTATCTATTTACCATCGATTCTTTACCTAATCGATAGGCCTTCTACCCTAATAAGTAGTAAAATCGTTATATATAATATATAATATACGAATAATTAGTATATAACTAGGAAGCTTAAGAGACAAAATAGCCTCTTTAAGAGTAGTTAGTAATATACTATTATTTAATATATTATTAGTTATAACCGTAAGTATATAATTAGTAATTTAATACTTCTTAAGTAGCCTAAGTAGAATACTATTTAGATAGGTATCTATATAAGAGCTATAGAGAGGTTTAAAGCTAAGTAGAATCTTACGATAGTTCTACTTAAGATTAATAAAATAGCTAGTAACTACTATAAATACTTAGCGAAAAGGAGAGGTCTAGTAATCTAATATAATAGAAAGCTTAGTACCCTCTAGGAGTATTTAAAATAGAGACTCCTAACGTTCTATAACTATCTTCTAAAGATACCGATAGATAGTCCTAGTACTTAGTATTTTAGGGATAGATAGGGTAGAAGAAGCTATCTCGATAAAGGCGCAAAATTTAGGGTACTTAATAAGCTAAAATAGTAGGCGTATAGTAACGATAAAGATAGTTAACCTATCTATCTAAGCGTTTACTAAGAAGCCTTTTTTACTAGATAGGTAATTTACCTAGAGATAATTATATAAATTAGTATAAATTAGCCTTATAGATAGTATTTATACCCTATTTAAGATTATCTTTCTAATATCTTATATCTTACCCTTTTCTTTTTAATAGGTAGTAGCTTATAAGTAATATCTATTTATAGTCGATATTCCTTAGTATCGGTCGGTAGGATAAGTAAGGATATAATTATATTACTTATATATTATCTTAGGAGACCTATTAGAGATAGTAGTAACCTAGTAGAAGTATTCCTAAGCGCCTACCTAGCGTTTACCCTTAAAGATATTTTATTCTATTCGGCTTCTATAGTTAGTCCTTCGCTACTAATTAATAAAATCTTCGTTAACTATCTCTATCTAAAGAAGAAACTACTTCTTTCTATATAGACTAATAGGCTTAAAGGTCTCTAGAATTAGGATAGGTATCGCTAGTTATATAAAGATTAAGCTAGGAGTTAAAGTTAGTATTTTATCTTCGTCTAGATTAAATAGCCTATCGGATATAAAGAAGGAGAGTATATCTATAGGGTTATCTTTAAAGACTAATAAAGGATAGTTATTAGAGAACTAGGATATCTAGCTCTATAATATATTAATAAGTAATATATAAAAGAAGGTAGGAAGTAAGGCTAGGGGGTAATAGGAAAGATATATAATTATCTTTTTATTAAGGTAAATAAATAATTAGAGGTATTACTATAAAGGAAAAGTAATTAATAGATAATTTAAGATAGAACTAGCTAGATTCTAGATAGTGATTAGCTAATAAGACCTACTCTACTACGGTCCTTACGGTCTAAGACCGTAAGGACCGCTAAGGGACCGCTAAAAGACCTCTAGGACCGCTAAGGGACTGCTAAAAGACCTCTAGGACCGCTAAAAGACCGCTAAAGGATTGTAAGGACCGCTAAGGGACCGCTAAAAGATCTTAAGGACCGCTAAAAGACCTTAAGGACCGCTAAAAGACCGCTACCCCCGCTTAAAGAGCGCTACCTTAGGGATAGCGGATTATATATAGGTTTTTAATAGCTATAATAGCTATTAGAGATCTAGGCTAAGGATATTAATAATATCTTAGTAGATAGCCTATATTTCTAATAGCCGTTAAGTATTTTATAACTAGGGAAATTAATAGTATCTAGATAGTAGATAGTATTAAATTCTAATAGCTATCGAAATTTCCGATAGCTATTAGAAATTAATACTAAGGATATTAGCTAGCTAATATATATTTCTAACTATAAAACTAATAAAACTCCTACCCCCCCCCTTAACCTCTCTACTAGAGTAGTAAAATACTTAAATTTTAGTTAGTTCTTATACTTTAATAAATAAGATTCTAATATATAAGCTTATTTTACCTACTTTATTAATGATTAGGCCTAGTTTATTATAAATATTAGTATATATACTAAAATAGTGTTTACTAATAGTAATAAACGTAGCTAAATTATTAGTTTATACGGCCGAAAATAGAAGGTCTTAGCAGAATTATAAATATACGGGGGACCGTACGGGGGACCGTAAAAGACTATAGGGGACCGTAGTACGGTCCTGACTACTTTAAAAAAAGACTAAGGACCGGAGGTCCCGGTCCCGGTCCTAAGATTTGGGACCGGACCCGGTCTTTACCGAGGTCTAAACCACAGTTTGGCCGCGACTGGCTACTTTTCTTTTATCTATGTATACATTTATGTGTACTAGCATACTTTCGGGTCCGACAAGGACTGATTTTGTACGGTAGACTCGGGTCGAGTCTTATTAAGTAGGGGAGGATGTAATCCTAGGCGTACTTTACCTTCCTTTAACCTTATATGTTCGGCCCCTTATGGGTACTTTCTGCCATATTTTACCGCACTTATGTCCTTATAGACATATTCGCTTACGATAATAACAGAACATGCTCTTACACTCCCGTTATCTCACTATCTCCGATATAACTAGGGTAGTCGTATATATTCTCTATACTAATTAGACTTATCCCTCCTTTAACGTAAACCGAAACTAGGTAAGAATAAGCGAGGATAGATAATAGGAGATAAGAGGTAGTCTTTTACTCTACGAAGGAAGACTAGTAGTACTAGATAACGGAGACCTTAGGGTATATCTACTTAATAAGGTCTATCGTTAACTATATACTATATATCCGAGCGAGACTAAAATAAAGGCCCTTCTCTTAAGTCGCTACTAGTAGCCTAACTAGGTAACCGACGTTAAATAATATATAGATAATTATCGAATTTATAAGCGGATAAAGATATAGAGAGACTGACCCCTAGGGTTATTATAACTACTCCCTACCCCCGATCGGCTATAGTAGTATATTATAATAGATTTCTAGATATTCCCTAAGGATAAGTATAGCTACGACGTAGTATTCGTAGTATACTATCGCCTTAGTAAGCGCTAGGCCTCTATCCCTTATAAGATAACTATAACCGAAGAAATAGCTCGATTATTTATTATATATCTTTTCCGATAGATAGGTATACCTAACTTAATTATATCGGACCGTAGAGGATAGTTTATATCAGCGTTCTAGACTAAGTTCTACCGAATTCTTTATATTAAGCGTAAGCTATCTACCGCTTACTACCTGTAGACTAACGGCTAGACCGAGATAGCTAACTAATAGATAGCCTAACGACTAAGAGTAATAGTTAATAAGTACTAAGATAACTAGTCCGAATAGCTACCGATAATTAACTTCGCTACGTCCGTACTATACTAAGACTCGATAAAAAGGTCCCTCTTCTTTATAGAAAGAGGATACGAGCCTAGAATATTATTCGATTAGGACCTACCTACCGACGCTTCTCTTTCGCCGTAATTAACTAGTAATATATAAAACTTTATAGAACGAATCGAACGAATCTAGAAAGAGACTACTAAAATAATTAACTATATATAAAGGCTCTAACGTATATAGGCGAATAAACACCGCCGTAAGGTAGATTTCGACGTAGGAGATATAGTCTATATTACTATATACTATTAGGGACTAGACTACCAAAAGCCGGAAGCTATCGGACTAAGCTAGCGGACTATATAAGATTATCGCTAAAGAAGGCTATATATTTAGGCTTGAGCTACCCCTATCTATTAAGGTCTACCTAGTCTTCTTGCTAAATAAGCTACGCTATTTATCGAAGACCGATCCCTTACTAGGTTAGATCGATGATCCGCTACCGCTAGTACTAGTTAATAATTAGCAAGAATAGGAAGTCGAAGGGGTCCTATAGTTACGCCTATACTACCAAAAGCTATAGTATAAGGTTAAGTAGCTAGGCTACGATAAGGACAACACTTAGTATTACGTAGCCGACTTTAAAAATACGCCGCTAAAACTAATAGATTTCTACCGACGATACCCTAACTCCCCTAGACCCCTAAAGAACCTATAGATCTAGCTAGCTATAGCAGAAGTCGACGAATTTATTAGTAACTATATCGACGATAATATCCTAGAGTCTCGGGGCGAGCCTCTTTAAAAAGGAGGGCTATATAACGCATAACAGAACGATAGACGGAGATTACCTGATAGACGCGGAGTGATAGAAACACCCGACCAAGCTAACCTAATAGGGCCTGTTTGCATAAGCTCTCTACAAGATAGTTACCAGAGCCTCCGTAGTTTCTTCCTTCTTCACCTTCGTTGTTTCGTGAATGCACCTGGTTACTTTTCCAGTTAGCTCTTTCCATGATCGTAACAATAAGAATATTGATTGATTGATAGCTGTAATATTATCGCTAACATCTACCCTAGTTTTCCTTTATAGCTTATATAAAGCCTTTAGAATAGGCTCGTAGCCCTACTAGGGGTTATTTTGTATTTGATATTGTACTTATAAGGAAGGCCAGAGAGGGGGTGAAGCGGCTCCTCAAGATCTACTAATAACCTTCTTTCCTTGTTATCCACCTATAGCGATCGACAAATCAATATGATCATTAGTTTCTATCTCTACTTTTGTTATTTCATCATAAGTCTTTTATCAGCCACATTTCAGTGGTTGTCAATACCTTTCCGACAACGCGCCTAGAGGACGACTATACCAATACTAGCTAGCAAGCCGCGGAACTGGTCGGCACTAGAGCTAGCGTATAACGCGTGAAACCAAGGAAATCCGAAAGAGCTTTGAACACCTACAATACACCATCGACGAGCAAACTGCGCTGATTCAAGCCGCTAGACCTAAGTTGAGAGAGATGGAACACGGCCAGAGTGGGCTATAGACCTAGAATGCGAAGCTACAAGAAGAGGTTCGAGCGTTACGGACGCAGATCGAGGGCCTAATGGGCCAACCGCCACGCGATCGTGGGCCGCTGCAGTCCCTCGGAGACTATTATTCTAAATACCCACTTGGGACACCTAGTTTCAGTTCAGGGGTGCGGATGCTTAAAACGCTGCTTGGACTGCCTACTTACTGCCTGTCCACTTGCCTGTTAGGCCCTGATATGCTTGAGTCGCTTGGAGCAAGAGCTGTCGCATGCCTGGAGGCATGTGTCGCTTGGGTTAGGCGAGGGAACTATTAAGCTACTGGCTAGAAGGTTTTGGCTCTGCAACTCCACTAGCCTGTTGGCTTTTCCTTACAAGATTAAGAAACCAAGAACTTAAATTGCCGAGCTTGCACCAAGGTGGCTTTTAATAACTGTGTTCCTGCCAACGGAGAGAATCACGAGTATAAATATGTTAAGAGATGTATTATACAAAACCAAGAAGGAAGGTTGGTTTGCTTGCCGATAAACTGATTTATGATTTTTCCACTAGCGAAACAATATTTAACTGCGATTGGACATAGGCAGCCCTCGGAGACAATAGCGGAGCCCCCGCTATACCGCTCCATACGCGGGAGTACAGATCATTTCCGTTGGAGCGGCATACTGGGAAAGCCCATTCTTCCGTTCTTCCGTTCTTCCGTTTAACCTTCAAAGGTTAGAAGTCACATGAAGCAATCGGGTTTTATCAGGGACCTATTTCCCCTCTTTTGGCCAAAAGAGGTGGGGGAATTCAACTTTGGTTCCCCAGAACGGCATCTCCGCCGGGGGCGTAGAGAACCCACGTGGATTTGCTCTTGTAAATTGAAGAAGCCGCTGTGTCGCGGCTTGAGACTTGCTTTTTTTGTGTCCAGTGTTAGTTAATTTCCAGACTTTTCCCCGCGAACACGGTACAAGGGTGCCCAAAAAGCCTTGCAAGAAATCACCTCGTGTAACTTCGACATCCGTGTCCGCGCCGCCCCCGCCCCCGCCCCCGTTTCCGCATGCAAATGCCACACCGCTATGTCTCGATGTGCTCCATCATAGAGAAACTTTCTTAGTCCTGGCTAAATTTTAGCTGCACATCAGAGGCTGTAAATGTAAAGCGCTTAGGCGGTTTTTGATTCGCTATGCACTGATTCAAGTTTATTGATCCAGTGGGAAAGGGATCGGCTATTTCTTCTTCGAATCGGCTCCTTTAACTCGATTTATTGGGCACTTTCGTTGCTGGTCTAGGGTAGGTAGATTATTTTTTGCAAATTGATGCAATATACATGCGAGAGGACGAGTGCTGGAATTAAAAGGTATATATATAAGGCCCCCTGACTCCTTTCAACCTCACCTCCATCGCCTGGCCATTTTGGCTTCAATTTCTTCTCTCTCACAAATTCTTATGGTTAATCAGCACAAATAATTCTGTACTCTGTCCAGACCAAAACAACGTTAATCCTGGGAGTATCCCGTGTCAGTCAACAGAGCATACAGTATGGCTGCAGACAAGATCACGATTGAACACAATGAGGCCAGCGACGGGGGCAATCCGCATAGGAAGGACCCTACTACCATCGCTGCAAATGCTCAACTGGCCACCGAAATAGAGCACACCATGAGCTTCTGGAAGGCCATCAGAATCTACAAAAAGTCAGTCTTCTGGTCGTTCATCTTTTCCCTCGCTATCATTATGGACGGTTACGACACGGCTCTCTTGGGCTCTCTCATGGCCTATCCTTCATTTCAGTCGCGTTTCGGTAAACCTGTCGGTTCCGGCTACCAGCTCGAAGCTGCTTGGCAGGTCGCCTTGACCTTGTCTAACCCGATTGGCAACATTTTTGGTATATTCATCAATTCATTCATTACCGAGAAATTCGGTCACAAGCGATCTTTGCAGGGAACCTTGGTCTTTCTCACGGGGGCCATCTTCATTCCTTTCTTTGCCCAGTCGATTGAAGTTTTCTTTGTAGGCGAACTTCTCTGTGGCCTTTGCTGGGGTGTCTTTACCACAATGGCTCCCGCGTATGCTTCCGAAGTCTGTCCGGTTATTTTGCGAAGTTATCTCGAGACCATGGTTGTTCTCTGTTGGGGCATTGGCCAGTTTGTGTCTTACGGTGTGCTAGCAGGCCTATCCGGCAGAAAACATGACCCTTGGGGCTGGCGCATTCCCTTGGCTGTTCAATGGGTCTGGATTGTGATCATTTTCCCTGTGGTCATTTTTGCACCGGAGTCCCCATGGTGGTACGTGCGCAAAGGTCGTATCGAAGATGCCGAGCATACAACCATGCGGCTATCCGACATGAATTACGTCCAGGCCAAACAGAGTGTGGATTTGATGATCCAGACCAACCACCTTGAAAAATCCATCGCCGAAGGCACCGGCGTTCTCGACTGTTTCAGGGGTACTAACCTGTGGCGCACGGAGATCGCATGCGTCACATGGACTTTACAGCAGTGGACTGGCTTTGTCATTACCGGTTATGCCACCTACTTCTATGAGCAGGCTGGTCTAGTAGCCACCCAGGCTTTCCACATGAGTGTTGGCCAGGGTGGTCTACATTTTATCTGCACCCTCTGTGCTTTCCCTCTCACTGGTCGCGTCGGGCGCCGTCCCCTGCTGCTCTGGGGAATGGTCGGAATGGGCATAATGATGTTCATAATCGGATTCATCTCTTTAGCTCCCTATACTTCCGCCCAAGGCTATGCCGAATCCGCCATATATCTGCTTTGGTTCACGATCATGGAGCTCTCCATTGGGCCTGGTGCATACATTGTTGTTGGCGAGGTCTCCACCACCCGTCTCCGATCCCAAACTATTGGTTTGGCGCGCAACGCTTGTAACGTCATCAATATCCTGAACAGCGTTGTTGGCCCCTATATTTTGAACCCTACCGAGGGAAACTGGAAGGGAAAATGTGGATTTTTGACGGGTGGTCTTATTGTGTTCTGTTTCGTCTGGGTCTTCTTTCGTCTACCTGAGATGCGTGGTCGAACGTACGAGGAGTTGGACATCTTGTTCTCCATGAAAATTGGTGCCAGGGACTTCAAAAATCAGCCCGTGGATTTGTCCTCTCACAGAAATGCTCCCAAGGCCAACCTAGATGCGGAGTGAATCTTCACGTTAAGAGGCTTCTGTATCTGGTCCTTGCTTGCCCGAAATCCCATTGCCATTCTACCAGCTAGGTCTTTCCTCACTTGAGTGCTGTCCAAAACGTACACATTAGCTTCAATACAGTCTGGTTATTTGAGATGATTATAGCAATATCTCCTTCCAGGTGGTGGTCCCATAGCCATATGTACACTATATACATTCAAGAATCTGGTGCGACCTACATCGACCAGCCGAGTACACAGTTTTCCATAAAGCTGAAAGCTACTGATTGAAGTACAGCTCCAAGTCGAAGACAATATAGTTGAATAATATACGAATCTCCATTGTCAACAGATAACAGATATAGGCATGCGAAGGCCCGCAGTGCAGTGACCTTGACCACAGGGGATGTGGGGCTGACATAAGCTATGTTAGATGGTTCCTAGGTGAGTCAGGAGCCCGACCGGAGTAACGTGAAAGACCAGGCCGTGGCTTATCCGAAATCGCATTGCGTTAACAAATTGGTTAGCCTTCACAAATTTCGCGCTCAACAAGCGGAAGAACAATCGCATTTGTGGGGCTTCTTTGTGGGCCGTTTTCCTGGGACATCTGAACTTCATTGTATTATCTTACAATGGACAGACATTCTGGTCCCGTATGCCTTTCGCCCGGACGCTAGAGAGTCTTTTGGCCTGTTCCTGTTTGCACAAATAGGCAACCTTACATTAAATAGCCGAAATCGATCACGAGGGTGAGAAAGTCAAATACGGCCCAGAGATGGAACCGCTCGGCTCTTAATTTCCCTTTATAAGTGGGGCATTTCTCTCCCGTTCGTCGAGGTCAACGAAGCCTGGAAATCGTTAGATTAGCCAGCTTGAACTCTTCAAACCAGATACCATTGACATCTGATTAAAACGATAACTGGATTTCCTCTCATGGCTCAAGAACAAGACACTAAGGACTTCCATTCACAATGTCATTGTAGATATCTTGCTTGATTTTCTTTGAGACGAAAGTGGTATTGATTTAATTATTTATGCAGCCTGCAAGGTTTAAATAGGGGACAGTCCAGAACCGACAGAAGAAGGAAGAGCGTTATCAAATAGATAGGGGAAGAACCAAGCGCAGTACGGTCCCTCTGGGCGAGGCTTAGCAGCATCACCGTCTTTGAAATGAGGATGCTCCAGACATTAACATATGCGATATTATTGAAACATGGGAATAGTTGTTCCTGGCTACATGCCTCTGAATTCTGTATCAAATCCTCCATAACCAGGTACAATCTGAAAACTTTGTCAGTGACCATGTTACGAGTTGACTTAAAAATCTGCTCACCAAGGACTCAAACTGTGCCCAGTTAGAAATATCTGCGAGCGAACCTCCATATATGGAGAAAGGGTTGACAGCGCTAGTTTCGTCATATGATACTCCCGCGAGAGACTCGTTCTGGTTTGAACCTGACACAGGATTCCTATCTGTTGTCACGTCGTTACCAAGAGCAGGGTCTATTGGTCGCTCAACCCGCCTCATAACCTCCAGACGCAATTCCTCTAGCACAACGCAGTAACGGGTCGTTAGGGATCCCCTAATTACCATTTTAGATAAATTTCCCTGGCACTGCACTGCTGCAGTAAAGTACTCTTGATCAATATCTGTAGAGAAGGAAAGCTGATGAATCGAATGAACGTAAAGGATAATTGCGGCAGAAAAGCCGAAGTATGTGGTACCCTGCGCGCATGCTGTTAGACTTTCACCCATGTACTAAAGGAGCTTGTGTCATCACTTACCCAAAATGATCGGTACATATGGCCGGAGCTGATAAGTTTTGAGACCGCACCAACGATCTTGAGAGATGCCGCTAAACATTCATCCACACTCTCTTTCATCTGGGCTTCATGGAGGGTTATATGTTTGCCTCTGCTGCCAGGGCATGATGCCTGAACTAAATTTGCTAGAAGCAATGGACGATGCACGAGGATGATAGTATGCCAATAAAACAAATTCACAACATCTTTTTGACGTTGAAACAAAGGGACTAGCGGTCCTGAAAACTCTTCATTGATGAAATTTGGCACCTCGCTTCGCCATGCTCTTAATTTCCGTGCATATTCAAGAACGAGATTGCACCGTCTTGTAGTAGAGATAGGGTGGATCGAATACAAATCTCGAAGTACAACGTTGACGATGCGATGAAGTCTAACAATCTTTCAGTCTTGATACTCTGTTGGATCTTTCTAGAGCGTCGTAACGTACTTGTAATATGCCACTGGTGCTAGCATAGGTGAGAATCCGAGACGCCCTTCTGGGGGATGAGAGTCAGCATTGAGGAATTCACAGCTATCCATTTCACATGGTAGATCTTGGTCTATATCTTCCTCATGAAGCATCCTTGGTCGCCCTAGCACTATGCTAAGGTAGCTATCCAGGCAATATGCACTCCAAAAGGTCCTCCGGCGGCATTCGAGTTCAATCAATCCGTCATCGTTAACGGGTGTAGGGTATTTCTTCCTATGCAAGCCCATGGCAATAGCAATTCGTACTGTGGCGCCAAAAAGATCCCAGCAGTGATTCATACGTGACTGCGAAAGCAACCAGAAGCACTGGAATAAACGTGCTTGAACACTAGCGAGACAAGCAGCACCTCTTTCCTTTGAAAGATGGTAGTCGGCGGTGAGAAAATAATGAATGCTTTCGGTGGATCAGCTTAATTGATGGAGTTTTAACGCGTTGCACAGACCTTTTTAGATCATTGGTAGTTTGCACGTCGCTGAAATGTCCTTGTGCTGTAGCAAAAATTGTCCACAATACAGCACGCCGCGCCGGTGCCTCGCTTGTATCTGCCATTGCCCCCATTGTTTCGTGAAATTCATTTAGCCAAGCCTCGATTGTAGGCCTGTGAAAGAACCGGTCAATAGGCACCGAAAATTCAAAGTATTTTTGCACCAGCCGTGTTGTTTGCTCTTTTGAAACCATGACGCAGAAGGTGGCAGGGTCAAAATTGGGCAACGGCGTGTCACCAAAAGTAAAGTTAGTCGGATTATGGTTGCTCATATACAAACGCTGCTGCACTCGGTGCAGAAACGACACACCGGAAGCTGGCCCAATATAGTGACCTTGCAGGTCCGTTTGTGGTAGCTCAGGAGACGCCCTGGAGGCTGGTTCGGTGGCCAGCATGGGATTTATCTCACGTGCTGCGCCGATAAGAGGCAATTCCCGGGATCGCTCTACCATTGCACCGTTACTCTCTAGCATTGTGGAGTGGGATTGGTGATTGCTGGTCAAGGAAGCCACATCACGTCGAGTGACTCGGGGACGTGGACCACGGCGATAAGGGATGGCATAGGCACAACACGCACTAAGCCGCGAGCACATTTCGCATGGATGGGTTCCTGTGCATCGTATCTTCCTTCTGTGTGGCTCGCAGGCAGGCGTCAGCGCTCTTCTCAATAGTGATTGATACACTACCGACCTCTTGCACCTATCACATGCTCTTGTGACGCGAAGACGGTCTCTAGCTGTGGCATTCCCTGTTTGGCGCTGCCCCACCTGCGGTTGCTCTACATGTGGAGAAAACAAAGCTGACGAAAAGGCGGCATCTGTTCGTCTCGGGTTATTATCCATCCGTGATAGAATGCGTCCGGCGGTTGCCCAGATCAGAGTCTTAGGTACGGCAAGGCTATTGACAACAAACAGCATGTACTCTGAGTGGAACCAAGTGCGGATAAATGATGGTTTTAATAGCATTCCCCGGAGACTGCGGGGACCCCGCGTATGGCTAGAGTCCCCGCTTCGGAAGCTGCTATGATTCGGCCATTTTTGATACCCTGTATTGGTGGTATCCTTTTTGTCACTCTGAGCACTACTCATATTAGGGTAAGACTCGTATGTGTCGAACTTAGGAATACGGGTATCGCCTAGTAATGTGTAGGCCAATAGATCAAGACAGTGTGTATTGTAGAAAAGCTAAGCGACATGCGCAAAAAAAGGAGAAACTGCCAAGGAGCTAATCAAAACAGGTTAGTAGCCGGCTGAATAATACCGGTGGATAGCCATATTTCGACAGTATGCATTATCAGAGGTCGGAAGTCAGAGTTCTCCATAATTATATAACTATCATGCATATGCTATGAGAGCCATCCTGGTAGAACTGGTAGGCACAATTCAAGATTCACCCCTCCTTCAATATACATTGTTGATTATAGCGATGCGACTTATCCACACCTAACGGCCACAAGGTTCTTTCGGTGAAATTGGGACTTTACCAGCGGGGCTTTTCTCTATTGTAAGCTAGTCAACCTACATACAGAGATAGTTGGCGGCAGGAAACTTTGGCCAAAGCACCAGTACAGTACTCTGGAGTCTACTATACCTCAACTTGGACTTCATCAAATTTTCGCTCGACTAGATCGACTCCAAATGCCAGAAAGCTTCCACTGTCCTGCTTGCTGTGGTGTATTAATCCATTCGAGCTCATGTGTTCTGTTCACAGAAGTCTTCCACGTTAAACTCGACATATCGAATAGAGTGAAATGCACGAGGGGACTCTTCCCCTTCCAAAATGAGTAAAACGACCTTTGTTCATAAGAAGTCTCGCGAGCCAGAGGTAATTAATGTAGGTTACATGCCTTTCAATTTAACACAGTTTGGGCCACTTAGTATGAGACTGATCATTACGCTTTATATTTTTGGTGTTGAGAATGCGAAAAGAGAGCACACCACCATTTTGTCAAAGGATGGAGGGAAAGGATAAATGGAATTTCTTCAGTTTGTATGAGATGAACTTATAATTTCACCAATGATGATAGCCGTTTCTCATAGTACAGCCAGGAAATTTACTCTCATTGTATACAGCAAGTTATCGAAACTAGCATCCCTGGTCCTCGTAATCTCAAATTGAACGGGGTCCCTTCAAACACTTCCCGGTAAGCCATTGTATCCAAAGTAGACATTGACTTTATTTGGACATTTTATTCCTGAGTTCAATGTGAACAAGGGTACCTTGGGTGAGCTGGATGGTAATGTTTTGCCCACTGGTAGTGTACGCATGGTTTCCACTGGAGACCCAGTTTCCGGCACTGGAGTAACTGCCATGCTGAACAGAGGCGATACCGTACGACGCGATGTCACTGAGGGTGAAGTTGGCTTTGCGGGTTGTTGCAAGCAAGATGGCTACGTCACTCCTCACGATACCGATGCCAACAGCGCCACTCGTGGGCGAGTATGAAACAGGGATCGACCACAGGCTATCCGTCAAGTTGGTGCTGGCATTAAGCGCATTGAAAAAGACCATATCGGTACCCCCCGCTCCATTGGGCACTTTTGTTGCAAGGTCCGCAGAGAGAGACTTGAGGATTTGATTTGTGCTAATGACACCCGTCATATAGGATCCGCGAGGTACTGGGGTAAAGTTGCCAGCCGCCCTGTTCGCTGGAAGCCACATACCGTAGGTCTCCTGGTCCATCAAGTCGTAAACATTGTAGTAGCCACCGCCGGCAAGCGTGGAAAGAATGAGCCACTCAGACGTGGTATATTCGCCGCCGTTCTCCATGATCATTGGCACATTAGATCCCATGGCCCAGTTCACGTTAGTACCGCCAATGGTCACCTGCTGATGACCAAACTCCCATAACTGCGTGACATTTGAAATGTAGGGGTCCAAGCCGCAGAAATCGACACTGGTACCACCGTTGGCCCGCATCGCCTCGTTATAGGTGACCTGCACGCTGAGGGCAGAGTTGATATTTGATCTTGTCCAGACTGGGTAGTTGGACTCTTTAACCGCGTTGGCTAGATTGACTTGAAATTCCCACATAGTGCGTTGAACGAAAGCCGCCTCAGATGCAAACGCAGACCGAGCAGACCAGGTTGCTGGATTCTCGTAAATGGTGCCGCCACCTGTTCCGGCCTGTATCTTGTCGACGAGACCTTCGTTACTGATGTCCACACCAATAAGGATCTTTTTGTCCCCGTTTGCTGTGTTGTACCCTGCGACATGGTTCATAACATTCTTAAGCGCTGTCTTCTCCAGTGCTCGGAGCGAAAAGTCATTCTTGTCGCTTAAGTACCAGTAAACTCCGTAGGGACTTCCATGATTCTTCACCATCATAGGAACCACTGACCCGTCAGAAGCTAGAACTTTCTCTACTAAGATGTGCCTATAGACGAAGTATGGCACACGGTTATCCATGGTAGCGCCGGAGCTATCGGAGCCAAACCAGAGGAACTCCAGTTTGATGTCCGCATCCTCAGCCCAACCTAACAGTGTGTCAACGTAGGAGTAGTTCCAGCTGCTTTGCTTGAGAGCCACAGTGTAGGAGGTTCAGAGCTTAATGTCCCTGCAACAGAGGCGCCATTTGTCAAGGACGTTTGGTTGACCTGAGGTTGGAGGATGAAGCTGGCAATCTTGCTGGCGCAGTGGTTGATTATGTAGTCGGAGGCGTCAAAGTCGTAGTATGACACAGCTAAGACTGTGTCCCATGCTGGGCTGGAGGATGCAAGCCAATAGTCACTATCTCCAGTGACATTGATACCATTATGGTTAGGAGCGTTGTTCCAAGTCAATGTATCTGCGGACCAACTGTGGTTGGAAATGCCGTAAAGGTTTGCGAAGAATGCGGTGCTGTTGCTAGCCGCAGTAGGAACGTAGATTCGAATCTTGGCGGCATCGATCTGGTCTAGGGAATAGCTAGTAAAATCGAACTTCAGATAGGTCAGGCTCTGCGCGGTTGTGTTGCTATGATTGTACCCGATTTGACCATATTCGTTCGTCGCAAAATTCACAGAGGCCGAGGCTCCTCCTTGGATATAGGTCGACTCGATTGCAGCAAAGGAGGAGTCTGGTTGGACATCCATCCAGTACAGTTGAGTATTAGCCACTGTGAAGCCTGCGTCCGCTGCGACCTGGTAAGTAAGGCCTATTTCTTCTGGTGTCATCCCCACGCCAGGCGAAGATTGTCGGATCTGAGCTGGATGCCATTATAGAAGAACGGCGATCCATCGACCATGAGAACAGGTTTGTCATACGTATATAGACCAATGTCAACGTAGGAAATGTTTGGCTGCGTTGGAATTGAAACTGTAAGGTTTGCCTCAATGACCGGGTATGTTGTCGCCGTTGCTAAGCTAGCCCAGAGGACGGCCGCTGCAACTGCACCTGAGGTCTTCATTGCTAGCTTTTTGTGGACACGAGAACTTGATATAAAATTTGGCTGGGTGGACTGGAATTCTGGGCCTGATCGCCTGAAATCTCAACATCTCATCGCTGGTTCATGACCGGATTTTATAGTTAGGAGGGATAGGTCTGCAGGCGTCCGGGCTTAATTGCAGAGAGCTTGACTAGCTTAACCACCACAACCAATGAACATCAAGATATGCACTGAATCGGGGATAGTCCGGCTTAAAAGAATCAGAACCTGGAACATGCCGACTCGATTCACCCGACTCCGGGGGCAAGGAACCATTGCCAGACAAATCCAATGGCAATGGCCACCACGGAAATGAATGATATCCGTCGTAAGTTTGTCATAAGGTTGGGCAAATAGCCCAGGTTCCGCACGGCTTTTAGCCTTTTCCACATCCCTGCAATATGCGGTCAGGGGAACGTGGTGATCGTGTGGCTACTGCCAGGGGTAATTTAGTCGGCCGGTCATCCGTTTTTGTCCTTCATTACGACACGTCCTTCATTACGACGTGTGATCATTATCTCACCATCCATGTAATTTCCAAGTAGCTATTTCTAGTTAAACGTAATTTTCGAAAAGAGTCTTCTCCCGCGGCATTTTCCGTCTCATTTCCGGCGACGAGACTAGATCGTGGGTGGGAAAAGCACTTCGTCTTTTTAAACTGGTTCCCTTGTGGATTTTAGTAACTAAGGGACTAACAGGTAGAAAGACATTTTTGGAATTCGGACTCAGTCCGTCACCTCATCCAATTTTCGTATCTCCATTTGTCCCACCCATTTTTTACATCACCTACTCTGCCACCAATTCGATCCAAAAAAGTTGCACCATGCGGCTGGAACCGTTAGACCTTCTGGATTACGTGTATAAGTCATACGGGTGGAATTAAGCCATAAGCATGTGGGGTACGGATGTGGGGATGACCATGTGATATCCCGCTCTGGGTGAGTGTCAGCATATTAGGTCGGATCCAGCCTATACGAATAATGAGAAGTTGCGATCCTCACCAGCTAAATTATTCACGCAAGTAGTCCATGTCAGGGGTTCCACCCGCGTGACGTTCTCTTGCAACAAAAGGTTCGAGACGTTACCCGGTAGTTTTCAAAAAATTAGATGATATATTTCTCGGAATATCCGATCGGCTAAAATATCCGCGTCGCTTTGGTCCACCGGCCAAAATGGAAGGACGGGAAAACGGAAATGCAAGGACGGAGATTAAATGATTTTTCCGTCAGTGTAAGCCCAATGGAAGGTCGGTAATGGTAGACTCTGGTATTTTGACGCATAATCGCGTAGAAGGTATCTCAAAGTGGTAATTTCGGGCCATGGGCATCAGCCCGAGAACAAATCATAACACCATGTATCCTCCCGGGGGCACAACTTTATTTTGAAATATTGTGAAGATTCATTTCATCGTTATTTCTCAGAATCCAGACCTGAGACTGGTCCACGGCGCAAAAACTTTCCAACATGTTTGATACTCGTTTCATCGGGTTCGAGCCTGGCACGAATAATCTGGAGCTTGCTGGTGCCTCTATTCTCGTTGACCTGAAGGACTTTGACGGTGTTCAGCTTGCTGTTGACAGTCTCGCCGCTGATCTCCACAAAGTAACCGGTTCCAAGTCAGCAATATTCAACGATGTCGCTTCTCTGAACTGGGAAGATTCGTCAAATGTGCTATCCAGGGACATAATGATTGTTGTGGGAAGCCTAGAAAAGTCTCAGTTCATTCGTGAGCTGGTAGATACTGGCAATCTCTGTGTCCAGAGTATTCAAGGCAAATGGGAATCTTTCCAGACCAACGTTCTAGCCTGTCCGTGGCCAAGCACAAAGCACATGTTGGTCATTTCGGGCAGTGACAAGCGAGGAACTATATTCGGTATATACACTCTCGCAGAACAGATTGGCGTATCACCGTAGGTGAATAAGCAATATTGCTTGTCTCAAGGTGTAATTTTGGCTTCTGATTGCAAACTAATGCGCTCATTCTGCTGCAGGTGGTATTGGTGGGCCGATGTCCCTATATCGCCACACAAGCATATATATGCTCTTCCTATACAGACAGCCCAAGGCGAGCCCAGCGTACAATACCGTGGGATTTTCATCAACGATGAGACACCGGGGTTGATTGACTGGGCTCATGAGAAGTTTGGACCCAAGTTGAATTCGGAGTTTTACAAGACGGTTTTCGAATTGCTCTTGCGTATGAAAGTAGGTCTATCTAGAAGCGAGGCAACCATGCAAGGTATCCCAGTGATACCTCCTGCTCTGTGCTCATAGCATTTGTACGACAAGACTAACATTCGATTAGGCCAACTTTATATGGCCTGCTATGTGGTCTGGCTTCCCAGAGCCGGGAAGCATCTTCTTTGAAGACGATCCATTGAATCAAGAACTAGCTCATAGGTATGGCATCGTTGTTTCAACCTCTCATCATGAGCCGATGCAGCGGAATATGTCGGAGTGGCGTATGTCAAATAAGGGAAAATGGGTGTGGGAAGAGAACAAGGAGAGAATTGTCGATTTTATGAGGGCGGGCGCCGAGCGAGCTCATCCTTACGAAAGCATTCTCACATTGGGAATGCGAGGGGAAAGTGACGGCGCGATACAGTCACAAGACCCCCGCGCTATTTTAACAGATGTCGTTGCCACTCAGAGGGACATCATCAACGATATCTATGGAAGGCCAGATGGTGTAGGTCGTACGTGTCCAATGGGGTTAAATTTCATTGTGGAGCATCTTTTTCTTCGCTGACTATTTTAAACAGAGGTCATGGCTTTGTACAAAGAGGTTCAGAAGCACTACGAAGAAGGGCTTGAAGTCCCGGATGATGTTACTTTACTGTTCGCTGATGACAACTTTGGTAACATCCGTCGACTACCGACATCGAAGGAGAGACATCGTCAAGGTGGAGCAGGGGTAATGTACACTTCATTTCTACGCGCTATACTAACGCTGACTATTGTTACAGATTTATTATCATCTTGAATACGTGGGTTGGCCACGCAGCTATAAGTGGTTGAACGCAAATTCATGCGTAGGTCCTATTGGCCCTATTCTACGAAAAAGTTGCTAAGACAGACAAGGCAAAAATTCAACAACAACTGTTGGCTGCACATGCCAGTGACGCACGCAAGATCTGGTTGTTTAACGTCGGCGATATTAAGCCGCTAGAGCTACCACTCACATTTGCTCTTTCCCTGGCTTGGAATATCCATACTCCATGCCCCGTCAGGCTATTCGACTTCTTCGATGCTTACGCAGAACGTGAGTTTGGGTTGAAGTATGCCAAAGATATAGCAAAATTGCTCATGAGCCATGATCGGATGATGTCGTATCGCCGGCATGAACACATCGAATCGAATACATTCTCAATTCTCCAATATAGGGAGGCCGAGAGCGTCATGGCGAAGTGGCGTATACTGGAAGAAAGAGCTGAAGAGGTTATGAGGAGTTTGCCAACATCGCATAAGGCTGCTTATTTCCAAATAGTACAACATCCTATCCGCGCGTCCCGTATTAACACCGAGCTACGTGTGACGTTGGGGCGGAATCAGCTTTATGGCCTGCAGCGCCGGAACACTACTAATGTCCTCGCTTACCGGATACTGCGCCTTTTTGACGATGACTGGTCGCTCACTGAGGAATACAACCACTCGCCATGGGTTGATGACAAGTGGAACCACATCATGAAGCAGCCACATTACGGATTTAGCCCTACAACGTGGCAAGCGCCGTCACGCGATATGATCACAGGTCTCAGTTTCGTGCAGCGACAGCAAGCATCAAATTTCATATGTGGCCAAATGGGTATCGCTGTGGAGGGCCACACCGGTGTTAGGCCAGGTCTTGTCAATGAAGAATCTGATCGTATGCAACCTTCAAGGGGTGAACTGGTGTCGGGCTTGACTCTGCCAGAACTTTGCCCCTATGGTCCCAAAAACCGGTTCTTTGAAATCTATACTCGAGGGCCGAAGGATGTGGATTGGTTCGCCGTCGTCGAGCAAGATTGGGTCTTACTCTCTCAATACTCAGGCCATCTGTCTCCGGATGGCGAAGAGGATCAGCGTGTGGAGGTCTCGATTGACTGGAACAAGGCTCCCAAGAAATTTCATGGGATCGTTATAATCAACATCCGATCACAACAAGCTGATTTCGAGCAAGTCCACGTGAAGGTCATTTGCAGGCAGGTGCCCGAGGGTTTCAGCGGCTTTGTTGAGTCGAATGGGTCAATTTCAATCGACGTCGGTATGTCATTTAGCGAATCGCAGCAGCTATACCAGGCATATCCTTACCTGGGACGGACCAGCTCAGGCGCTATTGGACTTGCACTATCGTCAAAGTTGCCGGGCATCGATTTACAGCCTTTGTTGTATCCTATCTATCTCTTCTCCGGCCCGTCCACCTTTCGTGTCATTCTGTACTTCACTATGACTCTCGAATACCAGCCGGAAGAACAGCTCAGATATGACATTTTGCTTGGCGATTCGAAACAGACAGCTCGGTTGCTAGAATATCACTTGATCGCAGATCTTCCTGTTGGTTGGGAAGATGCGGTCCGGAACAACGTCTGGACTCGAACGCACTCTTTCTGCGCTGTCTCTCCGGGTGCGCATGTCATAGGATATCGACCGCTCGCACGGGGACTGTTGCTAGAGAGGATTATAGTGGATGCAGGGGGTTTAAAGGATAGCTACTTTGGGCCTCCGGCAAGCTCTTTTATCGGAAATTTGGATTAAGATCTTCTAGTCCAATGGTGTGTATCTTCCACACGGCTCTCAAAGACCTTTTGTTGGAGTTTTGGGATCGCATGGCCCCGCTCCGCTTGCTGCAAGTGGTCCATAGTACTGAAGTCCCTCGCCTATCAAGAACCTCTCCCCTTCCATGCCACATCAAATACGACTATTACGTGCCATTTCACTCTATCCCCAGTAAACTGAATCCTTCACCTTATTAAGCTTCAACACCTTTGTAAAGACGGTGTACTAGAGCGAATAACAAAAGGATAAGGATAACCAAAGAAAGTACTAGTATGTGCTCGCATTCCTTTTCCTCCTATAGCTGTTCCATACACACTATAGTAGGGACCCTATTCTCTGTTACATTAAATTCCGAAAGTCCTCTGGGCGCGCCATAGCTCGCCTCTCTGCCCTTGTCCAACCGCTGCGAGAGTATGCACGAGCGTCGAACCTATGCGATGACCGATCCATATAGCTGGCTCACCATAAAGGTCGTGAAAGGCAAATATTCTGTTATCTGGGTCTGTAGGTGGCGGTCATGAATGTCGGCGCAGGCGTTTGTGGTATGGCCGGGCTCACACGGCGGCTGCGGTGGAGGATAACTTTAACAAGTATTAAAGTTGGCACAAGACGAAACCGACGGCGCTAACGGCCGGTTCTTTATAGAGGAATACAGCATTGAGTTACGGAATGACGACGAACCGCAGCTAGAAAAGTATGTGTGGGCGTTGAAGGCAGGCGGCAAGTCCTCGATCGAGCATCAAGTCTAGGAGCCGTCGAGAATTGCCAATTGTTGCGCATCAGTCATGACATAAAACCCGTCAGATACACCCAGGCCAGTGATACCCAATAGAATGGACACACCAATATTGGGCATGAATCGAATCCAGACCTCGACGCCGCGGTTCAAAAGCTGAGGGCATCTGGTTGCAAAGGCAGATTTGATGCGCGCCAACTTGACCCGGCCTAGTACCCCCTAACTATTCAAAGAAATATCGGGAATTCATGGGCCATGTTGTTGAAAAGACTGCGGACATCGAAAAATGGGGCAAAGCTACCCTGAGTACTCAATTGCACTACATGTCACTCGCGTCCGAGCTTGTTTATCAAACACAGATGGGTGGTGTGACTAGTGGCCTTGTTAGCCACATAAAAAACTGATCAGAAAAGCATCAAACGGTTGGGTATATCCAAAGAAATGCGGTTTCAGATTCCCAACAGCTAACTTGATAACACAACATGGGGCCGTCACATACGAGAAGGAGCTCACCAACAGACACCGAATCTCAATGGTTGATACGTTGGCTACCATGGATGCGCATCCCGAGATGGGCGACAAGATGTTGGGGGCAGTCATAGACTTGGTCGAGGACTATGACTCGGCTAAGGGCGCTGGTAGAACTCATTACAAGACTCTCCGAACAATTTCAGGAGTATCAGAATCAGCTACTGGCCTCTTGTGGTCTGCTACAAGAGTAATATATTCTTTTTGGAGACCAGAAATGCCAATTATTGGGCCCTATGAGCTGTAATTTTCTACACCCCTTCAAAACTGTATATTTGTACAAGTTGCTTGATTGAGTCTTCTGTAAATCATGAAAAACATTCATTTAATGTCGAAAATATTATGGCTGATCAAAATCATTGAGCCGATACTTTCTTGAGTTCCAAATAATCATTTTTCTTAGTCTTATATCATAATCATAGACTATATGAAGGACCTGAAATTTCGGTGGACTTTGACATGAGGCTTCCTGGTATTGGAGAGGTATCATCGGCCTTGACCTCGGCCTGTGTAAAATCCTTAAACGGATGGTTGCAAAAATTCGGGCAGTGTCTGAACATAATAGCAGGATAAAGCGAGGACAGCGTTTCAGCACCTTGAGATTGGAAAGCGTCGACGAGCCTCTTCGTCCAGGTGGATTTATATAATTCTTAGAGTTTCTTTGAAGGCCTTGCCTTGTTGCGGTGAAGTTCGGCGTAGACTCATACGCCTCTGCAAGATGGAAAAAGGCATCCAGTCGCTGTGTGTCCGATACATAGGAAATCTGAATTAGTGCATCTCTAAGAGTTCAAAACAGTCCTCCCTTTGCGGCATTTTCTATGGTAGTATGTACCACACTAATACACATGACGACGGCTCCACGTCGAAGTTCTTGAAGGGCTGAAATTCTCTCCTTCATATCAACGTCTCCCTCGAAGTTGCTCTTAACGTAGTTGAACATAAAAGAGCCCCGCTGAGCCTGAAAGCATTCCATGCGAGATAATCGAGCGCACTTCCTCCACCTGTACAGTATGAGAACACAGGCTCATGGAAATGCATCCTAACTAAGTGTATTTTAATCTCAAGTGGAGTCGATTCACGAAATGGTCAAGTTTCAGCGCCGACTTCCATTCTATGTCTGGAGGTGCCTTCAAATCAGGATAGTGACCAGCTGCACAAGCGACCATACGTGATTCATGACATACCCTACTGATCAGTGGCAAGCAGTGGTTGAGAGTGGTGGTATGTCCTTACTTACAGGGCGATGGCAAATTGTCGTAGTCGTTATAGTGGTGATCTCTTTCTCCCACACGGCGCGGAAGGCTTTAATGCCAGATGGCAAATCTCAGCTCGGTGGGAAGTTGAAAGAAGCGATGAAATACCTGGACATTGTTGTCGACCATGTGATGAGAATGGGAGATTTGCGACGAGAAGCCAGAATTCATCACGTCAGTTGCAAACGGGACTCCCTTGACATCGTCAAGAAGAGGAAGAGGGTAAATAGGAGGGTGAGTGTTGGTCTTATACAATAAATTCATCCGACCAGCCAGATACGGCAGTAGCCCTAAGCCCTACCTTATAGCGCGATTGGTTTTGATTGTTTATGACAAGAAGTTCTCCGCGTGTGTTCTCTATGTTAAAATGCCAAGGTTTTGTGGCACACGTGAGCAACAACGGGCACCGGCCTGTAATAGGCTAGTAGTTAAGCTTAGATGGCGATAGGAGGATAAGGCATCTATTACTTTAATAGCAAGAAAGAGAGTGGGGAGATACGATAGGATATAAGTCGGGTTATTGAAAACAAGTCTCTATTTAGTGAAGATATTGTAAGTAAGAAAGGAAAGAAGAGAAGGAAAGAAAGAGAGATGGGCCTTCTTTTAACTACTATCGCCTATCGGCAGAAACCTTCTGTGTTACGTGGCTGTTACAATATATATAACAATTTTTTTTGATTGTATTTAGGAACAATTATAGTCAAAATTCTGGATTTTATGAAGAGACAGGCTCCAATACTATACCAAAGGCGATATCCTGCACCTTAATCAGATGCTCGTCCATAGGTCCTGGGCCACATGCTGCAGTTCCTACACCTGCAACTCGTTCATCCAGTCTAACAAACACAGCATCATCTTCAATGAGATCACAAGGGTGTTGTGCTGCCTCAATAGACTCGTCGGAGTACCGGCTAGCTGTCCAATTCAAGCTTGCCGTTCCTCCATTCCCCACCGTACATCCCTGTCGGCTTGCACGGAAGCCCGTACCATTTTCAGTCAGAAGTTCCATCCAATATGTCTCTGTACGGTTCCCATTCTCCTGCGGAATGTCGTATATCGTCTGCAGTGATTTGACGTTATCAAATCTCCACAGGCCAATCTTCTGGGAGGCCTTCTTATCGGGATAAGATTCTCCAGGTCCGAGTCCCAGCCACCGTGCTGACTGCAGAGCAGAGCTTGTACGAAGATTTAGCCCTACTCGAGGGACAGTTGTCGGTGCGGTTCCAGTGGGTTGGAATCTCATGGTAATGGATAAAGAGCCGTCGGATTTGATGGTATAACGCGCAAAGCATTTCCACCCCCAGGAAAGGATTGGAGGAGAGAGGAATGTCTCGCTTTCGATGCAAACACAATCACTGTCTTTCGATAATATATTGAAGGAACGAAGCTGGTTCGTGAGGCTATGAACTCCGAATCGCTTCCAATAACGTGCCGCAGTAGGAACGTCGTTGTCTGTCGGAGGGCGCCAGAAACTAGGCACCATGGCGAGTCCTGTTTTTGGATGCGGTTCAAGAATAGAAGTCGAATTGTGGGTCCACTTCCTGAGATGTCCGCGAACGCAATCAAACTCAAAGGACCAGTTATTGCTGCTGATAAAGACGGTTGTCTTTGTGGACATGGTCGAGATAGCATCCCGCATACCTCGTGCAAGGCCCACGCCGTTGACCGGGGCTTTCTCAGCTGGCTTTGAGATCAACACTTGTGTCCAAGCAACGACATAAGCCCCTTGATCCCATTCAACCATTCCTCTTTGCTCGAATGTAATGGTCAGGTAGGCTGGGTGGGCTTTGTGATGGAAGAGCTCTACCGGGAGAGAAATATCAGCAGACTGCCCAGCGGGCACCATAGGTAACTCCAGCGATCCAGATGTCAAGATGTTTGTTCTATGTGTAAAAATTAGTTTGTGTTCAAATCATCGTGATGAAATTCATGGGCTCACTGTTTATCAAATGTCTCAAGCTTGTACGAAGCTCGGAGATGGCTTAGATCCAAAAAGTCGTACCGGTTCTTCACAGCCAAGATTTCTTTACGGACTTCCAATTTGACCGGTTCAAAGGCTCTTTTCAGCTCCAACAGACCTGGCAAAGGCTGATGGGCGCTGTTCAAGAGACCATCCATTACAAATGTTCCATCATTCGGATAGTCATCAAAATCACCACCGTAGGCATAAAGGCCTTCTTTTTGGTTGTTTCCCCCAATGTACAGCCCGTGGTTGGCCCATTCCCAAATGAAACCACCCTGCAAGCGCGGGATCTCGTCGAAGCATTTCTCGTAATCCGGAAGCAGGCCGGGTCCGTTGCCCATGGCATGAGCGTATTCACAGAGAATGATGGGCTTATTAAACTCGCCATTGTCCATAATACCCTCAGTCGCTGCTAAGGATCTCAACCGGCTAATTTCCGGATACATGTAGCTAAACATGTCCGTGGTTTCCGCATGGACGTCGCCCTCGTAGTGGATCAAGCGAGTGCTGTCAAAACGCCGGGCATACTCCGCCATGGAACGGTGACATGTGCCGAAGAAGGCTTCATTCCCCATTGACCAGATGATGATGCTAGTGTGATTCTTGTCTCGTTGCATCAATGAATGAACTCGATCAACGTAGGCTGCCCGCCAGATGGGGTTATCTGATGTATGGACACCGCACTTAGGGAAGATCATTGCCTTGCGCTCCTCGTACTCGAGAGTTTCATCCATGTCCATTGGCCGAGCGACAGCGTCATAGAAACCATGACATTCCAGATCGGCCTCATCAATGACCCAAAAGCCCAGTTCATCAGCCATATCAAGAAGCCGGGGGTCGGGGGGATAGTGGCTACAGCGAAGGGCATTGATGTTGTGGCCTTTCATGAGAAGAAGGTCTTTCCTCATGAAGTCAATGGGCACGGCACGACCTAGAAGGGGATGGTGGTCATGTCGGTTGACGCCACGCAGCCGGATAGCCTTGCCGTTGACGGTGATGAGGCCACCCTTGCGCTCAACCTTGCGGAAACCAATGCGCTGTGTAGCCTTGTGCGTCTTTTTGGATCCCGAATTTGTCAGGAGCATCTGCACTTCATACAGATACGGCCCCTCCGCGGTCCATTTCTTGGGGTTGGCAATAGGCAGGCTGAGTTCAACTGTGGATATTGCTGGCACTACCTTGCACTCTGTAGAAGCAACGACATGACGGTTGCCTTCGACTGACTCAATCAAATTAAGTACAATAGTGCTTGCCTCTGAGGCTTGGTAATCGATTGTTGCAAGAAGGGTCGCATCTTTGTATTCTGAATCGAGATCTGTGCGAATAAACCAGTCATTCAAGCGATCCTGGGCTGAGAAAGCAATCAAAGTGACATCTCGGAAAATTCCTATCATTAGATATTAGCATATGGTTTCTTTCCGCGTATCACACAATCTAAGTATTACCAGATAGCCACCATTGATCCTGATCCTCAATATATGTAGCGTCTGACCACTGATACACCCGCACAAACAATTCATTGTTGCTTTCCTGCAAATATGGCGTGATGTCAAATTCGGACGGGTTTCGGCTGCCTTGAGCATACCCAACCAAGCACTTGTTCACCCAGACATGATACGCGCTATCGACGCCGTCGAACCGCAAGCGTATTTCTATGTTTTCGGCTTGCCATTCGGCTGGCACGCGAAAATTCCGACGGTATGTACCTGTGGGATTATCCGTGGGTACGAAAGGAGGGCACACTGGGATTGGGAATTGTGTGTTAGTATAATTCGGCTTTCCCCAGCCCTGCAGCTGCCAATGGCCCGGAACATCGATGCTGGACCAGTCACTGTCAGAAGTATCCTCGCCAGGCTCCGGTGCCTCCGGTGGCGACCGGGACATCTTGAACTCCCAGGCTCCATTGAGAAGTAGAGATGTTGAGGGAATATGATAAGTGCGAGCGGGGAGGGTATTTCTGCGAAAAACCGCGGGATTCATGAAGTCGGGCCGTTCGGCATCCGCCTGCAGCGGCAATGCCTGAGGACAGCTCATGCTGATGGATTGAGGATTTCAACCCCGTAAGGAATGGAATGACACTCTCAGGTCGTCTTGGTAGTTGGGCCACCAACCGTGCTACTCTGCCACGTCCTTTATGGAAAGATGTTAGACTAGATGGCAGTGAGTGGCTCTCTGAGCACTTCTCGTCCCAGCTACCCCTTTCCGACAATCTTCCTCATTCTAAAGACCCTCTTGCGGGGTCAGAGACGTGTTGTCTGTACGTTGTCGCACTAGTTCTTCCTTCCCCATCTCTCGGAACCTTGATCCTGGGCCGGGTCTATCGGAGCCGGTCGGGGTGGGGCTAGTTCGTCGGCTGTGGGAGCGGAGAGGCTGTATCCAATAGACAAGCTCCGGGGCTATCGGCACCGGGTCAATCGGAGCCGCGGGACAAGGTTTAGCCTTTTATCAAGGATTTCGCGAGTAAGGTTTTCAATCTGTTGCCACAAACCTAAGTGAAATTGTCTAAGCCATTCAGGTCATGATTTAGCCGGCTGTATCGGGGATCGATATTGACTTCAAAGTGCCACCTCATCCAAATCTGTACCTATGCGCATCTGCAAAGCTTCGGCATGTCAGTTAGCCTGCTCCTGGTCACCTGCCCTCCCCAGATTAAGACCTTGAAACGGGCAGGGGCAAGAATCAGTGACCCGAAGCTGAGCCAGGGTAATGTGGAGGAGGGAGGAAACAAGTTTCGTCAATCGTGGAGTAGTGAGTCTAAGAAACTCCCTGTGTGACATCAAAGAGCATTTTGCGTGAGCTTGATCGCTTCTCTTTCCGTCTCTACGACTGAACCTTGATCACTCTTGACCATCATCGTTTTCTTTTCTCTATTATCGATATTGTATGTCACTCACCCCCGGGAAGCCATAGTAGCGATCCCCAGGAGGAATAGGGATTGTGCCGAGAAGACTACCTCTCAGTAGTTGAATTGTAGGGCCAACCCCTTTGTGCGTATCCTAATAAGCAGTACGGAGTACGGAGTACGGAGGGTCAAAATGGTTCGCCAAATCAACATTCGAAGAAAGCCAAAATCCGATCGAACTAGTATAATCAACGGATTTGTCGGCGTCGTTCAGAGTAACACTATTCCAAATCGAATTGTCATAGTTGCGCAAGGCAAGAGAACAGTCGCCAGACCCCAGGGGAAAGGAATCAACCGCACTGGCGCTAGCTGTCAAGCCCGGGGCGACCGAAGGTTTTGCGACCAAAAATTGAGGAAATGCGGGGATATCTTTTCCGACCGCAGAAGTAGGTATTCATGGATTGTAACGGTTGCGTGACAAACAATACAACGTCTCCTCCGCCAGGCAGGTCGTCACCTTAGTTCGTAGTTGGTGAGGATTTGTGATATAAAAACGGTATAATCAACTAGTATTGAGCATTTCGTTGCGTCAAATCAAGCTCAAAGAACAGTAATTATAGAGAAAGCATGGGGATGATGGCCTCACTTCCTAGGTCAACCACGGTTGAGGCGGCTTTTGGTTTCGCCACCAACAACAAACCCGCCTGCTAATGGAAGTTTGCCGGTCGGTCTGGGTCAATATGGAAGCGTTTGAGATTGGAATCAGACCAGGGGGCCATAAGCCGTGTGGGACTGGTTTCTCATCTCGTGATCTCCTTTAAACCCCGTTTCTGAAACCCCAGGCCGCGGAGTTTAGCGTGATTTTAACATCTGAGTACCACGGCAACCTGGACGGATTTGGCATGGCTTCACACTAGAAACTTGATGCTAGGTACGAAACGGTAAGTATGTTAAGCTCTTCCGTAACCTTGACTAGATCGGTCTAGAAGCCACATTCGCCATACTAGTGCACGCGTCCCAAAACAGGAATGGAATAGTACAATGGGCGCTCGCTGAGACAGAATCAAAGTCAACAACACATTAGGAGGAACAGACTCGAAAGACCAACCACGGAGCACAACCTCTCTCCGGTTTCCCAGTGGAGTCTACCGAAATGTGCCACATGCAAAGTATCTTTGACACAAGAGCCGATACGCGCTAATTGATTATCAGTGATCCGGGGATATTGCGTTTAATGGAGCGCGGGGAACGGGGCGGAAAAAGTACATAGGTAGCCTGAATTCCCCCCTCCCCTTCCCCAAATAACTATGGCCCTTCACAATCGGGATTCTTCGTGAACACGTCTCAGTCTTTATCTCTACCCCTTGCAGATAAGAGATAAAGCAAAAGTGCAGATTGCAGATTATCATTCATATTGACCTAACCCGATTTATTTACGAACCCTCAGTTCGAAGCCAAGAATGAAAGCCAAGTCCGAAGGCGACGGTGTTGCCGAATACCACGAGGATGTCATGGGTCATGTCGCCTTGGCTAAGGAGGCGGCAGGCCGCGCCACTGAGATCAACACCGCCTCTGTGGCTCTATATGCGGCCACTTCGGCTCAGCCGCCCAGGTTGCTGTCAAGGAACATGATCAAGTGAGCTATCCTCAACAAGAGGGCTGGCCGTTTTCTAACAAATTCGCAGGCTATACATAATCATGGCCGTTGGATACTTGATTTCGACGATGAATGGGTTTGACTCGTCGCTCATGTCTTCCATCAACGCCATGAAACCATATCAAGAGACATTCGGACTCGATGGCGCAGGTAAGGGCCAATTACTTAACTATCGCGCTTGAATTTCTTATTTTAAGTTACTGACGGTCAAACCTGGTTCAGGTTCTTCTACTGGTATGGTTTTCATTATTTACAACTTAGGACAAATCGCTGCTTTCCCGTTTTGCGGTCTATTAGCCGATGGTTACGGCCGCAAGGTCTGCATCTTTGTCGGCTGCCTCCTTGTTTGGATTGGAACCGCCGTCCAAGCACCTGCACAGACAATGGAAACTTTTATAGGTGGCCGTTTTCTCTTGGGATTTGGCGCGGCTCTTGCTTCTGCCGCGGGACCAGCCTACACTGTCGAGTTAGCTCATCCAGTATACCGTGGAACCATGGCCGGTATGTACAACAACTTCTGGTGGTTGGGAAACATTCTAGCGGGATGGACAACATACGGAAGCAATCGGCATCTTGCAAACTCATGGGCATGGCGAGTCCCTACCCTCGTCCAGGCCGGCCTTCCTGGAATTGTCTTGTTCATGGTGTTCTTCCTCCCAGAGTCTCCCCGTTGGCTCATTGCCCAAGACCGCAGGGAGGAAGCGTTAGCGATTATGGCCAAGTACCACGGTAACGGTTAGTGCTCAACGTTCTCCGAGGTTAATTCGGAGATTCCCATCAGATAAACGGGTGCGATAGACTAACATAGTTTGGATAATTGGCCATAGGTGACCCAAATCACCCAATCGTCCAACTTCAATACTCGGAAATCATTGCACAGCTCAACATGATGAGCAACAAAAATCCATGGTGGGATTTCCGCGAATTGGCAAACACACGCCCGGCACGTTATCGATTGTTCATGGTCATTGCCATGGCCTTTTTCGGACAATGGTCCGGGAACAATGTTGTCAACTACTTCATGCCACAGATGATTATTCAAGCGGGCATCACTAGTCCGGACAAGCAATTGCTAATTAATGCCATCAACCCTATTTTCAGTATGATGGGTGCTGTCTATGGCGCTACGTTGCTGGACAAGCTAGGTCGTCGTACCATGCTGTTGGGTGGTCTGTGTGGAGGCTTGATTTCCTACATAATGCTTACCATCTTTACAAAGGAAAGCGAGCACCACCCGTCACTCAGCTATGGTGTCATTGTATCCATTTATCTCTTCGGCATAGTTTTTGCATGGGGATTCAGCCCACTGCAGACTCTATATGCTGTTGAATGTTTGGAGAACCGTACACGAGCAAAAGGGTCTGGTCTCAACTTTTTGTTTTTGAACATCGCCATGGTTGTTAACACATACGGCATCTCTGTTGGTATCGGGAAGATAGGCTGGAAATTGTATCTTGTCTATATTGGATGGATCTGCGTTGAGATCGTTGTCATATATTTCTTCTTTGTGGAGACTGCGGGCAAGACGCTGGAAGAACTGAAGGATATCTTCGATGCTCCGAACCCGCGGAAAGCCAGCATGAAGAAGACCAGAGTTGAGGTAGATGAGTCCGGAACTGTTGTTAAAGTGGAGGCGTAACTATTCGCCTATTTTGTAGCCAACTTTGGTGTCTTTGAATTCAAAAGAGAAAGTAAACGTGGGGCTCGAAGCAGCGACTATCATCAACATGTTGTTGTAACGCCAATTGTCTCGGATTCCGGTTCATTCCGCGTCGCGCCGCTGGATTTTGAGACACTGTCGGACTCTATCCAGAATACCTGCGCGGTTGTCTGATCGAGAGTATCCATGGCGGCTGTCGAGTAACTAGAGCCGAGGGAGGCATCGTGGTTTGCAGGTTCTGGAGAATCAAAATTTGTTTGGATATCGATGGTCATTCTAACTACATTCTTGTCGCCTGTTGAGCCTCCATATTCATTATCTGGTCTAGAGAAAAGGGCCATGGACATTTGATTTCAATGATTTCCCAAGAAGGTTTACTTTAAAAGCATCATGAAAAGTTAACTATTTTCTTTTCTATGCTTAATCCAGTGATACTGACAACGAGTTGTGTAGTTTGGTAGTACCGACAGACATAATATCACATTAAATTCTGTAAATACGCTTGTATAACACCCGACACTTGTCGGTGAGATTTAGGAGATGTGCAAGAAGGCAAAGGTAGGCAAAGGTGCCGAGATGAAAGGTGGTATTTTACCACTAAGCACAGGGTTGTTCATTCAGTACTTATCAGCGCAAGGAGCGGTAGCTTACAGCTACCAATCTATGGATCACATACTATAGGATGCCAAATTTGCCCTGTTTCTGTGATGTATTTCCCGCCTCCGGTGCCCACCCGCCTGCGTCGCCAACCGTACCACGCGCTACACTTTCAGAGTACATTTTATCAACCAAAACGGCATACTATATTTCAAGTAAAGTCATTTTTACGTACATTAATATTTTACCTAACCTCGCTTCATCCACTACACCTTGGCGGCGCCCTTCGAGTAGGCTGGGATAGCTATAAAACCTGTGGATCGACTACCGCTAAAGCGTGTTGAACGTGCTCTATAGCATGCGACACAGGCTTTATGGTTCCTATCGCACCAGCAGCTGTTAAAGCCTATTTGCGTTCTATCTGCTCAGTAGCCTCTTGTCTTTTGGACGTGTCTTGGTATTTATAGTGAGTAACTTATCAACTTCCCCTTGTAGTAGACCCACACTGTATACCTATATCTCCCAGGCCTTACTAATTCGGTCTAGCACTTATCGAGAAGGGCTAAGGCAGCCTATCAGGCCTTATTGTTTGATTAACAATAGAGATTGCTTCAGATCCATAGGATTCAGAATTATTTTAACTAGATCCACTTAATGGCTAGCTGCCTAGTAGTGGTGGTATGGGCATCCGATAAGGTATATCAACATCGAGCCTAGCAAGCATAGACTCTGCATCGATTGGAACAATTCCTGCGGCTGCGAAGGTGTTCAGTATAGTCTCTATTGTGATTCGAGGACATATCTCTATAAATCTTAATAGTGAAACTAGTCATATCGTATAGTTTAGCTAGACTTTGCTTTTTGGCCTATGGGAAATATCACATAATAAATGGCATTTAGGATGTCACTTCTTTCTCTGGTAGGTGCTTACGCATATACGCATAGGAAATCAAGCTTGTTGATATGATGCCAGAGTATATAGAGTGGTAACTTAGTTACCACTAAGAACGGGCTTATATATTCATCTACTGCCCACGTTCTTATACGTTTGTATATAATCCTGGATTACTTATGCACTCGACCGTTATAACCCCCGGGTATTGGTATTAAAGACGTCAGTGTGCCTGTATATCTCATAAGGAAGCATTCAACAGCAAACATCTGAATCTTTCTACCATCATCTATCTATATAATCTTTATCGCAATCTTATTACATATCTCCCTTTTTAGCCCATACCAATAGTATTATATTTGACAAGTAGCAGGAGTTCAGACGTTACCGATTCAATCATATGACTGTACACTTATTATAGGCTCGTATTCTGCGAGATGCATACCGAGCTGGCCGCGTTTGCAAAGCTCATCGGCCCTAAACTACTAACCTATAGTGGTATTGGGCGAGATTGGCAGAGGAATTGAAAGCTGTTTGAAGTGGGTCTTGGTCGAAAATGCTGCCTTTTGTAATTGCACGATATTCTGTGCTGTCGCTCGCTCGCCTGTTTCGAGCCGGAAAGCCTCAGTTAGGAAAGAAACGCGGCAGATACAATGTCGTCACAAATCAAGTATCATAAAAAGCGCATGTGGATATAGTAAGATGTGCCACAGATATCTGTCTGGGCATACACCTCCGAGAAATGGGCCTTTCTCGGATTTCATTCAGTATGTCACTAATTATTATCGATATAAAAACAACTAACGCCAAGGTCAAAGCTAGTGACGAATCAACATCATGCTGTACTTCAAAGCACAAATCTACTGTGGATATCACATATGGATTAAGAGAGCAACTCAAGAACCAATAGACAAACTGAGGGGACTGTTCATCATCGCAATTCCGATCAAGCTCCTCATCACAACCCTGATATCTGCATTTTTTAAGGCCCAGCTTTCCAACCCAAAGTAGAATTTCGAACCACAGATCGGTATGACGCCTTGGTACTGCCAATTGAATGTGTAGCTCTATTATAGTTTACAAACTAGAGTTTGAGCGAACTCCTTCGAGGAAAATAAAACCTGTGGTCTGTCCTAGCGAATGGCACTAGAAAGAATTTGCATATGCCAAGTGAAACCATAGTGCACACGCTTTCTCCCAGCGTGAAGAGACCTAGGATCTGGACAGTACGAAGTCAGCGGTTGACGGGCAATACACAGTTTTAAAATCCCGTGAGATGGCACAGAAACCAATTCCACGCGGGCCGAGTGCGACCACGATGATAGAAACCTCACTCATTTAAGAAATCCAGGGGTGGAGCAGGAAAAAAGCTCGCCAAAGGCTAGGCACAGCCACAGGGATGCACTGCTTTTTAGAATTGAGTTGTTTTATGACTTTGATCGGCCCCTGCCTATTCTGGTCCTGGGCGGCCTCATGTTTTCTTGAATAGCGTCTATCCTCTGTGGCCAAGTGTTGCATCTGTTTATTATGACCCCAAAACATCTCACGGTTTCTTATATGACAAACCACGGGTTTCCTAACATGCTACAGAGTAGAGTTCAAAATGCAGCTTGCACGCATCGGCGCAGTTTGGGATATTGCAGGCGCTCATACTCCGTTTGCGAGAACTTGTCCGCAGCATATATTCACACGCTAGACGGCCAGACGCCCACATACGTGGTTCAGCCGGGAATAGGTGGCGGTACCATCGGATCTGCTTATAGTGTACGTTATTCTAGGACTTGTCAAAAAAGCCTCGGCCTAGAATGTCGTATGGAAAAAGGAGCGAATATTATAGTGGACAGGTCGGAACGAACCGTGGCTGCTGGCCTCCTTTCCCATAAAAACCAGCCCGTCGCGGGGTCACCCGGCGGAGATTGTTCGTGGTGATTACTGCAGCGAGTTCTCTGCCCACGGGGGGGATGAAGAGCTCGACGGCGAGGGTAGCTATCTGGCCCAGAACCTGGCTGGTGGTGTGCCGCAGAGTCCGCACGTATGGATATCCCTGTGTGAAGATATTGTAAACTCCATGTAGGCGGCCATCGGTGATATTATGTTCCCTTGCCTGTACACCACATGCCCCCTTGCCATAGACGAACCAATGCCTATCGTGTTCAGGCTCGGCTATCTCGAGCAAATAGTGGTCGATCCTGCCATCTAGGCGCACATCCGTTTAACC
Organism: Penicillium canariense; assembly: GCF_028826845.1. Taxonomy (NCBI): domain Eukaryota; kingdom Fungi; phylum Ascomycota; class Eurotiomycetes; order Eurotiales; family Aspergillaceae; genus Penicillium; species Penicillium canariense. The sequence goes on along the minus strand of NW_026622734.1, from coordinate 2,820,213 downwards.
CTGAAAATGAACGAAGTGGCCAGTGGTGCCGATGGTGGATGAGGTAAACAGGCTGTTCAGCCGACAACTCATGGCAGAAAGACAGCTCTGGTGTTGGTCCAGCAAAGGCTGTAAAAATGGATCAAGTAGTAGCAAGCGGGGCAAGCGTCAGTAGCAGCGGTTGCGGAATCAGCCGCAGTGAAGAGGAGTAGGGAAGCGCAGAAGGAGTAGACTTGCGAAATTTTTGCCTGAGAGAGGCGCTCCACCATGGCGTGGTTGATATAGTAGCTCGCGGCGGGCGGATATAAGGAAGCGGGGGTTGGCTAGTCAGTGTCTGTTAGAGCGGGATGATCGCAGGCACTACCAATTTCGAACAATTTTCCTGGCAGCTATCGTAGGTCATATATAAGTAGAGATCTCATCCAAGGGCGCGCGGCTAAACCCGCGAGGGCGAGCAGGATGCGGAACTAGCTCGGGTGAGGTGGTGGAATAACCGAGGCCTGCAATCGACTAGATCGCGACCGGAGGGCACGGGAGTGCACGCGGCATCGATCACATGTCCGATACTGAGAGTCCTGCCTTTGAATATGCATACTTGGAGCAGTCAGTCTTTGACCTGATAGAGTGGCCGCTAGGGCTGATCATTGAAACCGATAGAGCATCATCTCTGGCCAAAGTACGGGGAGAGACACATAAAGGGGTGCGGAGGCAGTAGGCATAATTTTCTTTTTCCTTTTAAGAACAAGTTATCATCACACAGTATTTTCTAGGCAGTGCATTTCCATTTTGGCGGGCACACTACAGGACCAGCGCACAAAGACCGAAACACAGTCGGCAGTGATGCGAGGGAGCAGGGATCACCCACGGAGATGCAACAAGGCCGCGGAACGCGTAAAACGCGAAAACACGTGAGGTAGACGGAATCACGGAACATCAAGTCACATGGGGCCAGCCATAATACATCGAAGATCCTTGCAAGATTGTCAGGAGAAGCGGCATCACGTGCACCCCGCATGGGGATCGTTTACGTCAATCCGACCTTTCCGTCTCCACCTTCTGCACCATAATTCATACATTTGGTGCAAATAGAAGCGCATTGTCAGGGCCGATTGATTTTGACTAGGGGTTCACTACCTGGCATCTCGCATTCTGGCTCGAAATGAAGAGATTCAGGGCAGCTCGAGCGGTCTGTCTCCAATTCTTCCCCCTTGTCCGGAAGTAGCGAGTTGAATCGATCATCGAAACTAATATCACCCACAGTGCGACTCATGCCGCCAGCGAAAGTCAAGGCTCGTCATCTTCGATGTGATTTTGTAGCACATGATGATTAACGAACCTGACAGATGCGATGCTCGCGATCCCTGCGGGCCCTGTGTAAGCCTGAACCAAGCGTGTGTATACGGAACAGATGCTATTTCGTAAGTGAGTTGATTCCAATGTGAGGATTAGTATTAACTTGAGATCAGAAGAGGCAAAAGTGAAATGATCTTGGATACGGTCTTGCGAATGGAGGCTTCCATTGAAGAACTCAAGAGTTTGGCCGTAGGTAACGACTGGCCAAAGGTCATTTCTTACTCACCGATGCTGGTTTTCAGGCTACGGCTTCCGGTTCTAATATTATATGCGGCATCCAGGCCAAGTCTATGTCCCCGACTGGGACAGTTACCTCGATGTCTCAGGAGGCATCCCATCATCCCGGCGGGTGCACAATTAGAGACCCCACTGAAAGTGCTGTGCTTTCGTCAGGACATCTTTCCTCAGCGGAGTCTCTTCTGAAGTGGCCAGTCTTTCTAGATCATCCTTCAATATTGGAGGAGACAGAGTCTTCGTTATTGTTGCTCGAACATCGACGATCGTCCTTTCGAAGCAAACCCTATGCCATGGTTCCCAGCGTGGACTTGTCGGAAGTCAAAAGCATCGTGAGCGTATTCCAACAGACATATAACTTTTGGTTCCCTACTATCAGCTTGGATGATCTGAATTCATTAGAATTAAGGATACACCAACAAAACCTCGACCCTAGTTGTCAGTCGTGTCTCGCTTTACTGGTCATGTCGTTGGGTTGTGTCGGGGCCTCCGTGATAGATGAAGGAGGCTCCAAATATCCGTCTCGACAGCTGAAGCTGCAGGGAGAATTATGGTTCACTGCGGCAATGAAGATGCTTCATTTGGCCCACATTGAGATTAGTGTGCAAGCTTGCCAATGCCTTTTGCTGACTGCGTATGACAACATTTTTACACGCCAAACTGGCGAGTCAAGACGAAACTGACGACTACCTAGTCTCTACTTCTGCTATTTGCAAAGGCCACTGCAAACATGGTCTTATGTGAACAGTGCACGGACTCGTTGTCGTTTCCTGCTCTCCTGCCCTTTTGACAACCCGGAGCGTGATGATCGAGAACACATCACCAGAATATTCTGGTCCTGTTTTGTACTAGAAAGGTAAGCATAGGCAGTGTCACACAGCAAATGTCACCCCTACACTTATTACCGCCTGACTCTCACTAGCAACTATATCTCGGAGTTGCCAACGCTTCCACAACACTGCAACGCTGAAATCGAATCAATCCTTTCTCTTCCGGGCAAGTTTCAATCCCATGAGGCTATTGAAGAGGAAGAAAGGTCGACCTTCTACTTTCTCGCATCGATCGCACTACGCCGCCTCCTCAACCGAGCGCACTACGTGCTCTATGACCACAAAAATGGCCTTCAAATCGATTCAAATTATTTTCCTTCTGTGAACCAAGAACTGGCATGCCAATTGCAGGACTGGTATCAAACACTACCTCCAAGTCTGCAATTTCCAGAAGATGGAAAATCTGCCGATGACCCGCATAGCGAGTACCTAAGGCAGTGGTATCTCAGTTGTCGAAGTGTCATCTATCGACCGTATCTGGAGTGGGCTCTCGCTAACCCATCTTGGAATCTCAACAACAACCTGCGTATGCTTAATGGTTGTCAGGTTGCCCTCGACACTTGCTTATTCAAATTGAGGTACCTGAAGCAGGTGCCATATACTGTCATGGTAGACACCTGGCCATGCTCGCTTTCGTAAGTCTGATGCTCGCATATTATCTGCTAGTGTGAGGTCTTTCTGATACCAGAGACTTCTTCGTTAGAATCGCGACGGCGATGTTGACCCTAATGGGCGGCTTCTGTCATCCACAGCTGACAATTCAGCTTCGTCGTATCGCCTTGCTGGAGCTGGGCCCTCGCCTAGAGCAATTTTTACAAGAATGGATGACAATTCATGAGTCCTGCATTTCTCCTGGTATTGAGAAGGCATTGAGATTAATCATGAAAGTTCACGAGTTCTTCGAAAGCGAATGTGCAAAAACTATCTCGTCCCAGGAGGACGAACAGCACTTCTCTACTTACGCCTTTCGAGTGTCTCAAGAATAGTACTTTGTCAGCAATACTTTTGGGAAAGTACCAGCAAAGCATGCGGTTGGGAACGAATAAGCTGCCATCAATGTGCCTCACTCGAACCACCAGCTTCAGTTTCGGAGAGGCTTCTCTAGGGGCAGAAAACAGTCCGTATACTGGGCAACTCAGGTAGTGTCCACAGACTTGGGTCCCCGTATGTAGCTACATCTATAATTAGGCGTCCCATTCGTTCCAAGCAAGATCGATCCATATGTGAAATTGGGCTGTAAGATCCGTGAAAACCAAGAAATATGCCTTGAACACCACCTCTACACAGATTGGTTCATCATTCAGCTAGGCCTTACTCTCTCCGCCAATAGTAGTCAAGCTTATTGGGCTGTTGTAATCAGAGCCTGTAGACAAAAAGGGGCACAACCTTCCAGAACTTGATACAGTCCCCTTGTTTGTCATTTATACACTCAAGGGGAATATTGAGAGACGTAATGGGCGTCTATGGGTAGTTACCACCCTTTCTACCTTTTTTTACATTGTATGTCGTTGTCAACTCGGACAAATCATAAGACTACGCCTAGGCCTATGAAAACTCACTGGAAAATACTATGCCAGGTGCTGGACATATTCTGTTCGCAGGGAGTTTCAATTTGATTTACGTTAATTCAGTTGAGGTTGTTTGGAATCGATGTATTCTCCCTCAAGGAATTTTCTAGGTAAGAGCTTGTTAGTTTGTCATATATTGATTTTGAGTAGCTCTGCTTTTTCGACAATAAATGTAGGCAATCTGTTATAATCTTAAGTTGAACAATAATAAAGAGCCGGCCGTAAACCGTACAGAGGAAGCGGCGTTCACGCCCCTGGAGGTTGGCCTGCTCGTCGAGGCGGAACAGGAAGCAATTAGTGTAAACAAAGTCACACTGCAATCCAACGTCCCAGTGATGACATAGAGAGGGGTATCGTAATAATGGGTGACGTTGTAATCAAGTCTTTAAATGACGGTCTGGTGGTGAGAGTCTAGGGCAAAGGCGGATACATCGGCTGGTCATGCTAGTGGCAACCATCTGAATTTTGGTGGCTAGTTCAGCACTCACGCCACTCCCTTCGATGTCATTCGGGTTGATCGTATTCATGGCCGGGAAGATACTATTGGCCTCAGTCGACTGCGCCGTCAAGGCCGCCACCGTCGGCGTTATTGAGGTTGCAGGCCAGGTCAAGGCCGTGCAGTGAATCCAGTGTGAGGCATCATTAGGCCACAATAAGGATAAGCGATAAATAATATTTAGCATCCTAGTTGAAGAGTTGGTCGATTTTAAGAGCTGTGACCCTTCATCTTAGGTAAGACTAGAACATAACATGGCGGCTCGGAAGTTCCTCATTAGTGCGACAATAGGGGGGATAATATCCATTATTGTTATTATCACATCATAATATAAATGGCGGGAGATAAAAGTATTTGACTTATCATAAAGTATGCCTATTGACTCTACGGATGCCAGAACGCATAGTGATCCCTGTGTGAATGCCAGTGAAAGCCTGGACTAAACACAATCACCAAATAGTGGAGTATTCTTGCTCGGGCACCCAGCTGAGCGGGACTTAGAAAAAATTCAGCAGAACTGAGGAGGTACTTGGCCCCGGGCACGTCCGTCGCTTATGGCCCGACTGTGTTGCTTGCCATTAGTCAACCAGCACAATAATTTTGGATATTTTCGCCGGTCAGTACCTGGTTGATTGAAATTACAGAGTACCCTACGGTATGGAACATGTCACGGCGGTGTGTTCCCAAGTAGACTGCCGATAGTCGAGCGTCAAGGGCTCCCCTATATCTGCATCCCTTTGACCTTAGGCTCGGCGGGGTCGACGCGCCATGCCATCATGGCCTAAGTACCCGGCGAGGTCCGTGAAGTAGGAAGAAAATCGGGCTCGACCAAGGGGCCCTCCTGGTAGACATGCTATTCGCCCGAGGAAAGTATAACTAATCCCAAGTCCCGCTTAGCTCTTATACCTAAGCGGGACCTAGGATTCTATATTATATAATCCTTTTTACCCCTTTTCAAGGCTTAAACAAATTTTTTTCTCAAAGATTGCTTTGTATAAAATTTATAACAAAAAATGGTGTTTAAATCGAATCCTTTTATATCCTCTTATAGATTAGATATAAAGTAACAAAATATAATAGATTAAGATATAGTGTGATTTAGACTTGTAGGGGTTTAAATAATTGCAGTTAAACCATTAATTAGTATTGTTTAAAATAGATATAAATATATTAAATTATATATAAGAGCTGAACCGGACTTTGCGATCAGTCATAGTTCTTCTAAGTACCCTTGAACCTTTCCTGAGTACCACTCAGCTGGAACCCGCCCGTTGTTGATCTCATAATTTGGAAAAAGCAAAGTGGTCTAATAGTGGAGACTGGACAACAAAACGGTTGGGAATAAGGGACGTACGCCTCGAGGCAGCTAAGTTGGGGCTGAAGTGGGTTGAACACGAAGTAAACCTTGTGGTCTGCCGATCATTTGGACTCAGCTATGCTTAGTTGCACAACTAACCATAGCTCCGCCTACTCACTACGCTGAGACTCCTTTATCACCAGCAGGCTTAAATCTAAACTTACGGCTGGTTTTCAATAGCTAAGCTTTTCGGTAATATATGTCGGATGAGACCATCCCTCCGAAAGTCAATGGGAAGTAAAGCTACTTCCAATCAACAGTGGGTCAGCTCTTTCTCATGTGGAGGCATTCCGGTGCTAGATCTAACTACAAGCGTATATTCGCTGATGGCTGTCTTGGTAGAAGTATTTTCCCGGCATGTGCCAGTACGGCCGTATTGACTGTGAAGAGAGAATTCTTCCTTTTTTCGTTTCATATTAAGCAGCTTGGAAGTCCCAAACTGGCCCCTCCAGTGGAGTAACCGCGGCCCTCGACTGGCATCTATAGCTCATGTTTGAAAACTCAACATGAATCCAAAGAGAAACCGGCCAAACCTTGATGGGTCCGCACAAAATATGGATGGGGCTTTCGGAATATTTCGGCTTAGACCTGAATGTGCGCCCGACAATAGGATCGGCGAGTGCCGTGACCACCAGTTATGCCGATGCTGGTCCCACTTACTAGTCGAGCACGTGTTTTCGCGTCTGCGTTGACCAAGTCGAAAACCCCAATATTCAACCAGCCAGGTCACAATAATGATGAGGGGGTAGTGTACACTCTGGGCGGGGCGTCGACTAGTGCAGGGGGGCCGTAATAATATGGTTCCATTACGACACCTCTCTAAATGACCATTGCTAAATCATCCTAATAACTAAGCTCTCCGCGACGCACCTCATTTTTTGATAGTGTTGATTTCTTCCTATGGCTTTAGTTTTCCTACCTTGAGCGTCGATCACACGTTGGATTTCCGAGATATCTTAATATCATATCCATTTTATGCTGCATATCCCCTCCAAGAAGAAGAAACCACTCCCACCTTGGAGAAGAAGCCTGCTGTCGAAATATGGGTTGGTAACTTACCGCTAGCAAGTGATAGCTCATTGGATACCGTATCTCTTATATCTGGATATAGAAATTTGGATTACTCATGAGCAAGTGTGTTCGCATCGCCGAGGATCGGTCGTATGGGCATCGGCACGTCTGCACGGGCTGTGCTTACTGTAATACCGCCTTCCACCCTCGGTTCCCCTCTTCAATCCATAAATCTTTTCATCCTGATTTTTAAACCCTAACCCTTATTGGCTACGGCTATTAATTTATAGTTTTATCTCAGGGGTTAGTGGGATAATATACGCCCTAGCTATCTAGTACTCCGTATACGACCTAGAATGTTTCAATTAGGAAAGTAATTTTGGAATGGCGCTCTGAAGCGCGAAAGGAATAAACTGGGAAAGCCACCCAAAATTAGTGTGTCTAATCACTATTTCAGGGATTCAAGCCTATTGCGGAGCTCAGGATCCAGGTCAGCCAGGACTGCTTTTTGCAAGTGTCTATTTCATGATGATGATGATGATGAGTCTGTTAACCTAATGCAGACTAGCTAGTGCGCAGTGGCCATACAGGCCCTTCCTCTGACAGAAGCAAGAGCTAACCAAACACCCACTGAAACGAAGTAAATATTAAATATGAAGGAAAGCGGCGTTTTGCCAAGAAAATGCAGCCGAACACCAGCCCAATACCGTAACCATACGCCCGCTACAATCATATCAGCGCACGCTGATACTGTATAGCCTAGTATGCGAAGACGACGAATGATATCAAGCGGAACCAATATAGATGAATAACATTGATTGATTCAGTAGAAAGATGGGCGGAGAAGCGCTGTTAAAAGCACACACTCAGATACACCGCTATTCGATGTGTCTGATGTCTCCGGTACTCAGCTGTGACAATGGCTGCATTACAGCTCGGTTCCCTGATTACATAGGAAATACTAAACGAATGTGGGCCCATCAGCAACCAATCAGTTGCTAGTGGTAAGTTATCCCTTCATCCACTGACAAATCATATTCCACTGCTTTCTTCCCTCATTCCACTCTCAGTTGCCCTCTCCCCCGTTGTGTCGACATCTTCTATCTCAGGCAGCATTTTAGCTGCTTGATTCTCTCGATTGGTGTTCCATGGCCACGCAAGGTAGTCGTGTCTATCTAGATTGGACGGATTGGACCGGTTGGTCCAGCGTATTTAGTTGTAGTCGTCGCAGCACGTTTCAGGTTGAACTAGGGTTTGGCGGTCGTATTTCACATCGTCTTTGCGCTGTCTCCGGCGGTCCTTTTGTGTTTGGTTACTTTCCTCTGACGGGTTTGGGGGATTTAACAGCAAAACGTTATTTTCTTACATACTTACTGTTTTCTGTGCGTGTGCTGTCCTTTCTGAATGCTCTTGCTTCCACCAATGGAAACGCCTGCATAGCCATACCACACTAGTTAGATGGTATCAGGTTAATGGAGTATCTTCATTCGTACGCGGGGTAGCATATTTGCATTGAAAAGTTGTAGGCAGTTCTGTTAAATCAAATAAATTAAACTGCGTAAATATTTAATCTCCGCAGAAGTTGAAGCTATGCAATGTAAATTAGGATCATGTGATCCGAGGAATGTAGGGCAGACTTCAGTTGAAATCACCGACCTCGCCCACATAGTGGATTCAAGGACTAATAGAGGTAGCTGGGACATTCACGATCGTAAGGTGTTGGGCCTAGGTTTCGATTGGGGCAGAGCGCCTTCGCGTAATTTCCAACGAAGAAGCAAGAGTCATAGTTTCCTAAAATTGTCATCTTAGTGTATGTTGCTTCCTCTCTCTGTTGCCAGAGAGAAAAGAGTGCAGATGAACATACCACTAGCGCCACATGTGCTGCCCGAAGATTGACAGTCGTCATTGCTGCCGTAGACTAATGGAAGATGAACATTGATATGACTCGGCGCACTTGTGCTACAGACTTTGCCGCTGCCGTAGCGGAGGTCTGATTTGATCATCTTTGCCGTAGTAGATTAGCCTGTATGTCTTGAGAATAGAAGGCGGTAGGAAAGGAACTTACTCGAGCAATTCCGGATGCAATAAAAACGTTGGGCCGGAAGGTTTCGATAAAAGGATGCAGATGGGTGGAATCAGTCCAAGATACTGTATAAGCAGTTGTCTGAGCATGGCTGTTGGGATCAATTAGCTAGACCGATCAATCTGACAAGACGATTCGTACGTACCCCCATGTGTAGGAAAAGCCTGCTCGAAGGCCAAACTTGTCAAGGTACTTGATAGGAATTTTCTGCATTCCCGTTAGTTCTTTTCCTTGACAAACCTTCTTAGGCACTTTGACTTACCAAGTCTGGGCCGGCTTGGACTGAGAGCTGGTACGAGTACGATAAGGTGTAGGAGTTTGAAATACTTCCAGGGGGACACAGTGGGTCCGAGATTTTATGAAGATTGCCTGCCACAGTACTGTAACTCACAGTTTCCCATGAATAGCTTGTGGTCCATTCGGAACTGCATGAGCATGCTTCAAGGCATTGTGGAGTGTAATAGCGAGCTTCGAGGTCAGAACTATATTACCATGTGTCAGTGAAATTAAGCTGACCAGTAGTAATGAAGCTCACCCTGTGTCATTTTTGACGATGCTGCGCTCCTCCCAGAATTCAGATGGGACGTCGATTCCCCCTGGGTAATTGTAGAACTTTATCCCATCTGTAACATGGAAGTTTGACTCGTCTATCTCGGGCAGCGAGTGCTTTTGTGTCACATTGCCAGACTCGATGATCTTGGTACTGTTACCGAGCAAGTCAAGGACAGAGACTTGTTTCAGTTTAGGTACCGATGCAGCTTGTATTCCAAGTGGATACAATGCCAAGATGAGGATTGAGACTTGCAGTCGGATTGAGAAAGACATTTTGAGATAGCTAGGTGTGGTCCCTGTTAACCGAAGTGTCTTGCTGTGTCAATGAAGCTGGAAGATGGAGGGACGTTGCTTCCCTATTTATATTATTCGATGGCTCGAAATCTGCTCACATCCCTCTTTTAGGGTTCGTCTTGATCGGGTTAACTACCATCTGACCGTAAAAGGATATCCGGGATGTCTCACCATAAGCTATCGTGGCAAGCTAAAGTGTATGGTCTAGTAAGCATCCATAACGAAAAATATTAAGCGAACTCAAAATAAGGATAAAAAGTCTACTCGATTGGAAGAAAACAGGGGGGCTGTGAAGAGGTTTCCCATAGCCCGTACAGCGCCCTGATCCCTGTACCACCGATTTCGGCGGCTATGAGTTCATGGGTAATCCAGATTTACATACCAAATGTGGGAAATATGATCTCCTGTGGGACCTATCACCTGCTAGCGGTAAGTTACCGCTCACGCTGCTGATATAAGCTTTCCTAACAATCTAACTACTCGGTTATTCACTTGCTTATACTAGCTAGGGATAGACCTATAAAGCTTCCTACGAATTAGAGTAAGGAATAGATTCATCTCTTATAGCAGGTCGTTCTCACTATACGGATCTCCCTGAAATTTTAGGTTGATTAATAGTAGAGCTAGAATGTAGTGCCAACTCCTTGGGGTTCGTCTCTAACTAGCAAAGGAAAGTGGATATTTTATATTAGAAAAGCTTATAATTAGATAAATTAGATATTTTTTCCTCCTTTTTTCAAGGTTTAAATTAATGAGACAAAATACCCAGCCCTGAAATCATACTTTAAAGTTGGGGAACGCGACTATGCTTTAAGGAATCATTACTTAGCACTCTAATCTGTAAGCAGTTTCATATGTCCATCTCCAGCTAACACAGAATAGTGAATAGCAAGTTACTGGGAGAGGTTAGAATTGGATATCTCAGATATTTTGTTTAGATGGATGGTATGTTACCACTTAACACGAACCTTGAAGAAAGGAGGCGATCGGATTCGAGCTGTTTGTTTGACAATTTGAATAGGGTAGCGATGTCCCTCTATATTCTAACTTTGTTAACAAAGTAAGACATTTCAGTTATTAAGCCTTTTCACTAGCAAGAGCTAAGTATCTGACGTCTTCATTGACCAGTAACCTTGGTTCCGCCACACACGAGGTGCTTCCGATCACTATGGTATGTACGGAGAGAAGCTTGGGAGCTAAATTAACATCATGGAAGAACGGGCCCCACTAGCCAATGGGATCCCTTACAAAATCCCACGTGGATACATGGGCTGACAGAACTTTAGGCGCCCCTTTTAATATAACGTAATTCCTAGCCGAGAGCCACCCGGCCGACCGAGCTACCCCAAAACACTAAATATGATTTTTTCAGGTCACAATATATTAGCAACAAGGAGACGATGTTGCTTGATTTTAGTATAGTATGACTTCCTAGTACTAGAAATAGTTAAAAGGATAGTTAAAATATTCAGAAAATATTTTTTTGTATATATTACTAAATATACGCTCCGACCGAGCGATATAAATAGATAAATTTATATTGTCACGCCCTAAATTATGTCTCGACCTTATAGAAATACCTAGTATAATATCCTAAAAACCAAGATACCTCAAGTATATATAATTACCCTTCAGCGTTGAAATATGATGTTGGAAATGTCGCATTTAGTATAGTGTTTTAGGTGCCTTGGTCGGCTGGGTGGCTCGCTCGGCTGGGAATTACGTTACTAACCATGCTAACAAAGAGTTAATTCTAACCACTCTTTAAGAAAAGCTACCTGAACCTTAATAACATACTGTATCCTAATCCACTGCCAAGTGGGAAACAAGGTGTCGAAATAATAAATGACCATATAGACTAAGAATGTAGCCCATGGAGCATTTTTAGTCTAGTGGTATTATGCCCCAAAAATTTGTGCGACTAAAGGCCGTGCATTAAGCTTTTCCTCTATCCCCCATTTGTTGCTTTTCTAACCACGTGTTTCTAGCTTCTAACCACGTGTTTCCATTACCACCGCTTTCGGAAATGCCTCTTGGAAACAAACTTTTTAGAGAGGGCAGATTAAGTCAAAGGCTGCTTAACACTTTATGCCTGGCTTAATGGACAAAAGTCGCGCTTAAAACCATGTCCTAATAGCCATAAATTGAATGCTAAGATAGGACTTCTTAGTAACATCTGGAAGAACTGATGGGGTAGATGATGATAATCCATTCAAATCTACTGAATCCGAGCCATTTAAAGAAAGAGGGGTGGTCGCTGACCAAGCCCCGAGCTAAACTAAGAAGGAGCACTGGCCAACGTGATCAAGCTCTGAACTAGACCAAAGGCGCTGGTCGTCACATGACCAAGCTCCGTACTTAGCTGTTTGTGTGACATTAAAAGAAACAGTCCCGACACAAATACTCAGAGGCGCCGTTCTAACCTCACAGATAAGGTTCTATACGGTGGTAATGCAAAATTTTGAAAATATTTCCCTTATTGCCAAGACTTTTTTGCTGGATATATCAGGGGGATTACTACTCCGACCCCTGCCTGATTTTCTATCGTACCTGGGTAGGTTTAGCCTACCTGGGTACCACACCGCTTTCTCTACTGCTTTCATCTTACAACTTCCGCAACTCTCTCACTATCTATACACTCTCACTGCCCATCGATATAGCATTACCAATTTGGCTTCTCTCCGCTGAGCCAAGAAGCACCAATGGCACTGAATCAGGTTAGTTACTAAGCCAAAAATGATGTCTAATACTAACTATACTAGTGTCTTTATGGAGGGCACAAAGGGCGTGGAGGCATAGTCAATTCGCGGGGTCCTATACAGTAGTCAGCGTGGTTAGACAGGTGCTGAATAATCAGAATAAATTGGATACTAGGTGAGGATATATGCAGTTGGTTTCGTTGAAGAGAGAGAGAGCTTTTTGGGTGGACTAAAAACCTGTAGTTGTACTAGGAAACTGGAATTCAATACGGAAACAGACACCTTCGAAATCAGGGGGCGAATTGCAGCAGAAAAGGCAGCAGCTAGGTAGGCTAAACCTATCTATGTACGATAGCCAGAAAATCAGGCAGCGGGGTTGGAGTAGGGAAGGGGTTGGAGTAGGGAAGGGCGGCAGTCGGAGTAGTAGTCTCCTGTATTAATCTTATGCCAGCCTCTCCATATATCCTACAACATAGTAGCGCCCTGCTAGTAGGCTGAGTGTAACGGGTAACTATAGTGATTGTGAAGGCCTGTCGATTAGGTAAAATTTCGATAGCGAAAAATTAAAGTAATGCAATTGATTCAATCTACTGACCATTCACACAATCACCGAATCTTGACAGATTCAGACCGAAGGAATAGGGCTATAACACATACCGTGTATGCCGAATACCCGCGTACACCGGAGCACCGCCAAAACGTCATTATAAGACCAATAATCGAAAATATCCCTCAACCCATTTTCCCCTTACTACCTTGTTAGGTTTAGTGTAGTATATATGCCCTGTCCGCACAGTGTTTTTGAAAAGTGCGAACTGCTTAGTAACTAGTTCTATTAACTAGTTAATAAGAGTGACCCTTCATGGATTACTACTAGGAATCTACCAATTATTTAGCTAGCTAATTTTAATAGCTGTCGCTTGAAAATGGTTTATAGCTATTCAAATAGTCGGAAAAGAACTAATTCGCGACCAAGAAACATAAAATAGGTCTTAGGTCCTATACTACATGGGCTTCGTTCTTCTAATGATATCGTGATTAATCACGATAATAAAGGGTTTAAAGTAGTAGGAGGGATTGTTCAAGTAGATGGCGCAAGCGGCTGCGCACCACGAAGGACCATAGTGAATGCAATATTTTATAACGCGATATTTCAACAAAGATAACTTATTAGAAGATCCTATCAAGTCCAAGTACTATTTTGATAATATATAGCTTATCCACAGCGTTCGGGCAAAGATTGTAGGGTTTGGTGGTTTAAATATATATATTCATCAGCTATCGATCTATATTCTCGGTCAAGCCACGAAAGAATTTCCTGAATTACATTTACATCATTTGATTTCAATTACAGTACTACGCATATCAACAGTTGCATGGCAGCAATTAAATCAAACTAACTTGTGATTGTTATATTGGCCAAAATTACCGCGTTTACTATGGTGTATTGGGAAGCGCCGCTCTTATATGCGCCATTCGCTTGTGTATTACGTTAGTATATCTCGGATAGTTATTGAATGGCCTAGGCGCTAGACCTTGTGCAGTAAATTAGCATTGAATGTTCAGGATACTACAAATCTTCTTCAATAGCGAATATTACTAGAAATATACTACCTATCAGGGCGGCGCTGTAGGGTAGTGAAAGGCAAAGAGTAAGGCGTTAAGATCGTGCGTTGACGATCAATAAAGTCATTTTGAATATCAATAATACTGAGTACGATATTGCCATCCTATTCGATAGATCTTTTTCAGAGCGGTTTCCGTGGCAGAGTGGTGGCTAAAGTAGGAGAGTACGTATAGGTACGCGTTTCTTGACATGGTGGCCCATAGCGGGAAGGACGTTGTGCAAGAATGGCAGGGAAGGAGATACTAGAGATGTAGGTGGCCAAATCGCGGGATAACAGAGGGCTACGAGGGCGTATGGTTACCGTTTCCTATAGGGTTCAGGGGATTTACTGTAATATGGCAAAACACTGTTTTTTTATGAATCTACTGCTTGATGTGCGTGGACTAGGATTCAGAATGCTCTTGCTTCCGCCGGAGAAAGCGCCTGCATATCCATACGACACTAATCAGGCTGCATCAAGTTAATAGGGCATGATCTTTACTCATCATCATCTTCATCAAGAAGTTCACTAATCAAGAAAACTTGATTTTCAAGTGACTACGTAAGGTAGCTAAACGTGGTTTGCCTATTCATCTAGGGTTCCTAAGCGGAATAGTACGGCTAATACTTTATAAGTAGAATCCAACTGCAGAGATAGGCATCAGTTATGCTTATAGTTTTATCAAGCGCTACCCGAGGATGCGTAAAAGGTACGATGGTACGATTACATAGCAACGGGCGAAGTAGGAGGGTTCGGGAGTTATAATACCATAGTTTCAATACTTTACATATAGCTATTGGGACGTAGTATACGTGAGGATAGTATCTGAAACGATGAAAAATGGGGCTCCGCTTAATCCCCAAGGTTATTCCTGCTTTGAAATACAGTTGGAGGCCTCATATAGTTATATAAGGAACCCGTGGATAGGGTACAATTATTGAATTTGTAAATTCAAAGGGATGAATATACCTCCAGTGATTATTTTCAAAATGAGTGTTTGATAAGTGTTTGGTATTAAGAATGTACACTTTCCACATATTGGTCTATTGCAGCAAAACAATGTGCACAGATATCAGATATGATTGGCCTTTTTTGGTTGGAAAAGGTGTTTAAGCCCTATTCCAGAAACCCTATGATAGGTATAGTATAGCTACGCTTTGTTGCGAGCTACAGTAGCATTTGAATTAGATAGTTTGACGATCTATTGTAAGAAAAATGCAATCATCTGTCTCTAAATACCTACACATGTCTCTAACCTCCCCTAACCACTTGATTTTAGTGTTTTTGCTCTGTTTAAACATGTGCACGGGAGGTTAATTAGAAATAGGATAATAGCTAGTAATAATGATGTAGATAAGGAAGACTTATGTCCTTATATCTACCTATCGTAACGATCGCATAATATAGAAGGTTCCAGTAGCGTGTAGAGTAAACCAGAGTTATCTCTTTCTCTTCTTTTCCTTTCTTAGATTTGATATCTTTGTTAAATATGCTCTTCTATTTAACAACTTGGCAAGTGTAATACCTACTCTAGCAGAAGTATTTAATCTAAAACCCGTACGTAGTGTCTTGCATATACTAGGCTTAAACCACTTGATAATAAGCATATTCTTGCAAAGATAAACTTTCAACTAGAGAAACCAATACCTCTAGTTAGAGGCTCAACATCATCTGCTCTTCAAACTCCTCATAATCATCATTGGTAGATCATAAATTTGTAGCTTACAAAGAAGACCTATTACTAGGGGAAAACTCTCTAGCAGTCTAACATCTTACGCTCATCATATTGAAAACGAAGTTTCCTAGTCTACCTTTGAATGGACCTTCAGAATTGGGCTTCAATTCCAGATTTGTGTCAATCTTTTCAATAGGATATATGCGCTAAAGAACAAATTTGACTCGCTCTTGAGCCTTAGGCACGAACGATAACACCAATGTCTTTTCAGAGAATCCTGGCATTTGTCTGACCTAGATGTTTGAATAAAAAGACATTGGGTAAAGACCTTAAATTGCAAATTTTGACCTTGGGGCTTTTTGACTCAAATACAATCTGCCAACAATGCATTGTGTTTGTCTGGTATATTGTTGAGTCATATCTGCGTTTTTGTCATTTTGGGCTATCAACATTAAGACCTACCAATAACTCCGTTGATCTCCATAGAAACTATAGCTAGGCTGTTTCAGGTATAGAGAATACCATTATTATTATCATTATTGTCATCATCATGACGCGGCGAATACTCCTTCGAAAATATGGAATGGTCTGACCGGAGTTGGAGCAAAGAGGGGTAGACGCTATTGAGTTGGCTAATAGAATAACTTTTGCTGGTGTGCTAAGGAGAAGGTTTAGTTGAAACCCCTGCCTTTAATCTAGTGCGATCCTCGATGCGAAAAGGTTATGTTTGCGCCTGGTAATTAGTGGGGTGCGGCGTGTGCGACTCGCACCCCCTAGTGTCAGGGTTAGGATGTGGGGTCGATGTGTAAATTGACCAATTACATGTGTGCAGAAATCCGACCAGCCTTGGGAACGGCAGAAGGCGGGGAAGACATGCATAGAACATGCAGTAAGTCGAGGTCACAGTTTGTCGACAGCATATGTGGTTCCGATGCTGAAGCTATAAAGCGAAGACGTTGGTCCGCGATGAATCGAGAATGTCCATCACATCATCATGGCTCGACGACGACCAAATCCATTGCATGACCCACTTGAATATGCCACGCCACAGCTTCGAACAGGACCACCGATCACATATTCTACAGCCCAACGCGTCCTTCGTGGTTATGATTATGGTATGTGTCCTAGACTTCAACACCCTGATCCCTGTTGTTAATGTATTACCTCTTCAACAGTCATTGTTGGTGCTGGTGCGGCCGGCTGCGTCCTTGCCAGTAAGCTTTCTGAAGACAAGAACATCTCCGTCCTTTTGCTAGAGGCCGGTGGTGACAACACAAAAATCTTGGAGGCCAAAGTTCCTCTCATGTTTCCGAAGTTGTTCCATACAGAACATGACTGGGATTACTACACGGAGGAGCAGCCTGGCTTAGCGGCACGACAGCTGTACTGGCCTCGTGGACGTGTCCTTGGGGGCTGCACTTCTCTTAACGCCATGATGTACCACCATTGCTCCCCGTCTGATTTCGATGAGTGGGTTTCTATTCATGGATGTGAGGGTTGGGGCTATCATGATATTTTGCCATACCTGAAACGCATGGAGAAGTTCACCCCTAACTCGTCACGCCCTGCAATTGATATTCAAAAGCGAGGGTCTTTGGGAGAATGGCACACTGGTTATGCATGGCTATCCGAGATTGTCGATAAAGGATTCGTACCTGCATGTCAAGAAGCGGGTATTCCTCCAGTCGCCGATGTCAATACCCCGGCCGGTTCGCTAGGCGTCACTCGGTTCCAAACATTTATTGATCCTAAGGGTCAGCGCTCTTCATTCGCCACGGCGTACCTCTCAATAGACGTCATGAAACGGCCTAATCTCCATGTTGCATGTCATGCCCACGCCACGCGTGTACTTTTTGACCGCATCACTACCGACAGCCCTAGGGCAATCGGTGTCGAGTTTCAGACCAAACAAGGCGGCGATCGCTTTCAGGTACATGCACGAGAAGAGGTCATTCTTGCGGGTGGAGCTGTTAATACCCCTCAGCTATTGTTGCTGAGCGGTATTGGTCCAGTCGGCGAACTCAAACGTCATGGAATTCCAGTCCTCGTCGAGAATCCTGCGGTGGGAGAAAACATGAAAGATCACCTCTGTACGACTCCGGTAATCTGCAAGGCGAAGGCGGGTAAAACGCTGGACTATCTCTCAAGCAACATCAAAGCAATGCCAGCTCTTCTCCAGTGGCTGCTTTTTGGAAGCGGCCCTCTGACCAGCAATGTCGGAGAGGCAGCTGCGTTTATCAGATCAACTGATTACGAGAATCTTGGGTCCACAAGCTGCCTGCCAAAAGATAATACATCTGGTCGGGATGCCCCAGATTTAGAAATCATTGGAGCTCCATTAGCTTTCGTTAATCACGGCGAAGAGAGGCCAATTGATGGTAGCAGTGTCTTCAGCCTTGTCCCTATTGGCCTTCGTCCACACAGCCGGGGTACGATTACACTTCGCAGTAAGGACGCGTTTGACCCACGTGAGTAGCATGAACTTCGGAATTTCGAGCGGATACCAAGCTAACTGAAACGATTTTGTTTAGCAATCATCGATCCGAAATACCTGTCTGATGAAGGTGACAATGACAGAAATGTTCTTTTGACGGGTCTGCGTGTTTGTCTTAAAATAATGCGAAGTCCAGCTTTCCAAAATTTCTTTGAGGCCGTTCCAGTCAATGACGAGTTTATCTCTTCTTGGTGGCCTTTCTCGAGTGGCAACATCGAGTGCATCTCAGATGAGGATCTCATCCGGTTCATGAAGGAGAAGGCTTTCACTCTTTACCACCCAGTTGGTTCGGCGCGCATGGGCCCTACGCCAGCGTCGAGTGTAGTCGACTTGCAATGTCGGGTACATGGTATTAGAGGACTCCGAATTATGGATGCAAGTGTCTTCCCTGAGCAGATCAGCGGACATCCGACTGCGCCTATTGGTGCGATGGCGTTTAAGCTAAGTGACATGATCAAGCAAAGCCGAGGAAGAGGCGCACAGATATGTGCAAACCTATGAAAATAGACTTATTCATCAGGACACCATCGGATCCTTCGTCACCTTATTCAACCTGTGGATGAATCTTGGAAAATATAGTCAACCTTTGCCGTCTTCGATAGTTTGTACTTCATTAGCTGGGAATGATCAAAGTCTGATTTTGATTTTTTCCACTTCTTGGGATCATGGATCAATACCCTAACTATCACACTTGGAAAATTTAAAATAAAACTAAAAAAAGGACAGACCCATGGGACTGCTATCTTGTCATACAGTGAAAGGTAAGGTATGTGACGAGTGTTTCGTGGATCGCTCACGGGCCCGGGTACAGTTTCCGACCTTTTCGACATTTGTGAGGCTTATTTCAAATCCCTTTTTTTTAATAGTTGTAAGTTCTTTGACCATAAGAGGCCTAAGCATAAAGTGAAAGTTCTTGCATAGCCATTACAAGGCCATACTAACAATTTATTGGCATATCATATATGGCGGTCGATTGGGCTTGCCATAATGGACTTACTGGGAGTCTTTTCTCAAGGAGTTACAATATAAATCGAAAGCTCGAATATTATCCTGAGACAGAAATGAAACGACGCTACTTTCACACAGGATGAGAACACCTGCTGCCATACCTGCAAGGTTCAAGAAATAGTAGTGGCGATCACTTTGTATGACAGGCGAGCCCGCTCTCCTAGTCGTCGGCACTCGGTAATAGGCTGTATGGGTGTAGATAGATGAATGAACAAAATCGCTTTTCAATAGTCAATTGAGAATCCGTCAGATGCAAGTATAATGCTGTGCGCGAGAAGTTGGTCGAGAAAACAGACGAGGCGTACTGGCACAATCTGATATTTGTGAACTTATGGGTGGCGTTATGGGTGGAGGAACATCAATGCGTCGACAGCGCGAGTTTGCCGCCCTATTTGTGCGGCGTCCGAAATCTCCCGGTGAGTGAAACTGTACCAAAGGTTAGCCTAGACCTTCCGTGGCTCCGAACCACTAGCAAAGACTGGTACCATTTTAGAGTTTGGCGGGGATTTTAGGGTCTACCCCGCGCTTGGAAGGTGCGGGGTAATACGGGATCATGTGGATCTCCCATGTCCTTGACTTGGCGCTGTTTCTCTCTACCTTTCTGTGCTTATGTTGCCCTGGTCACACCAAGCGCGGCATGATACATCGGCGCCTACATTCCAGTCGCTGATATCCATACTCTCTGGAATCACGTTTAAATTATTCTCAATGTCAGCACCGGGATCGCCGCGTCCTTCAACAACAGTCAAGCCCTGGTCATCAGGCCGGATGTTGACCCCGACTCAGCGTGAGGCAAAACGCCGCAAAGATAGGATAACAAAGAGAGTGAAGTCAGAGAAACAAAAGGATGGACTTGAAGACATCCAATATCAAATAAAGGGTCTTCAAGATCTGATTCACGCACATCTAGGTAAGAAACATGCTTTCGGCACTTAGAGCTAAGGGGCACCGTTTCTAACATACTACGATCTTCTAGGATCCTGCGTTATCTCCCCGCCTATCGATTCACTTCTCAACAGTGTTTCTAATTCCTCGTCAATACCCATACCTGATCCGTTTTATCGCATAGAAGACGACGTGTCTAAAACAGACGATGTCCCGCCACTAGTCGAGAGTCCATGCGATGTAGGAGATTCTGAACGGAGAAAACAGTGGTTTGAGGACTACTTCTTTAAATCCAGTACTTCTTGCGCACTGTCTACGTCTCTGTCCGGAGACACGAGCTATACCATTCTACGATTTACAAATGACGTACTTCTCAAAGTGCGCGAATTCGGTGCGGCCGACATATGCACTAACGAACAACTCAATCACGATGCAGTCATCCGCGTGGTACTAGAAGGCTCGCATACTTTGCGAGACATGACGTATTCCTGTCCGCTCTGGAAGCTCCTGAGCCAGATTGATGAGTGTATATTCATGCACAGTGGCGTATTGACGAGATTATCAATGCTCACAATGATACATGCGATGCTGGTAGTATGTTACTCTCAATTATTAGCCTATTCCCAATTTATCCCTTTTTACAACGTTTGTTGACCTTTGCAAATCTAGGCGGTTGTTCGTGCCGATTCGTTTACGTGCCTTCCGGCATGGTATCGCCCAAGGTAAATCAGCGACAATGCAAAGACTTGGGCATGTGCTGATATCGCTTGTTTAGGCCCACCCAAATGAACTTTCCCCATCAGCTCGCGGCTGATTATTTTGCTTGGTATGCAAACACATCTACTGCCAAAATTCTTAGTAGGCTAACAAACTCTTTCGACTGCTTTCAGGCCGGGTTTCCGCGAACGTCTGGTAATCTCAGACTGCGAAATTTTGACGAATAGATTCTTCAAAGCTTTTGTATCTTCTTTTCGGCTGATCTGGCCCTATCCAATCAGTGACGCATATGAGTTCGACGCCGTCACTGGATTTTATTCCTTCTCGAGCACTTTTCAGATGCATGTTCGCGACATCAGGATGTGGACCATGTGCAGAGAGTTCTTTCAAAATTTTCCTCAGTTACAAGATGATATGTCACTGCACGCACCTGACATTCTGGCACCGACCGCACCTTCAACGCTTGTGGCTGCTCAGCCCTCATTCGTATCCATTGTCTAATATCTTGCGCTCTGAGTCTTAATCGATGGAATCGTTCAAGTCCGAAATCGTTGAGTATTTTCAATGAGAGCAGGTCATATGAGGAATTTGCTTAACAGAGCGCATCACGGGCAGCTCTTTAGTCCCCGCACCGTAATTCATATCAGCTACTGCCCAGAGACGCCCGTGATCCTGATTTCGATCTCCCCACACACCCGGAACGCCAGCACCCTGTCTGCGAATCTTCAACCTGTCAAGATGCATGTATAACATGAGTTTTTTTATTGCTATTCACCCAGCAGATTTAAATCAACAAATTCAATACAGAATGTTGGTGTCACGTAATACCCGCACATTTCTGGCATATGCCTGATGAAAGGACCGGGCAATCTGCGCCGAATGACTGGCCGGCAGGCCTTGCCTTACAGCCTAGTTATTTATTTACCTAGAATTTTATTTTGTTGAAATTTGGAATGAGATACTTGGAACTGAAATTGAAGTCAGCCTGATTATGCACAACTACCTTAGTATAGTTAGGAAATTTGTCCGTCGGAATTGAAACTGAAAAGTGAATGTTTTGCATATATTTCGGAAAGGAAATTCGTATCGTTGTGGCAGAAGTTGATGAAAGTTGATGAAATTAAGCCTTTTGGGGGATGCATGGCCATCGCAAACGAGAAGCCGATAGTTTGTATGGTGTAGAAGCCCGAGGCTTTTTATGGTGGTCAAAACTCTCGAGCCGCGCATCCGATAAAATTATCAATAAATATAAAAGGCCCTACGCCCTAGGGGTGAAATTGGAAGCTTACCTCCATCTTCCAGGCCGTTAGTGACGTCCCAATAGAATAAGCTCCTGGTAGACAGAGAGTTGAAGGAAAAGTCTTCAAAAGGAACTAAGCCCGCGAATTGGATCATAGGTCGCCTTACCGAGCCACCTGCAGCAATGCATTTGACTCCAGTCACTGTTTCTGCTTAATCAAAATTACGTGGTCTTCTTCGTGAAAGTTTGAGGGTGAAATAAACTGTATAATAAGGTTCAGGTTCTCGTATTTAAACTAATAAGATTACCAAAGGCAGTATATGCTGTTCCAAGATTGAGTTGTGGGAAGATTGTATGTCTTTTGAGAAAAGCCTGATCTCGGCTCGGGGTTGTATATCCCACTCAGTCCTTCACAAACCCCCAAAAATCCTGCTCGAGAACCTTTGCACACCTTGCTCCATACGTGGGAAGACCTCCAATATAGTTAAGTGACTGGACAGGTTTGCCGGGAATGTTAGAGCCCATGTACCAGGAATTCGCTTGTGGCAGCACAGTCATGTTTGCCAGACTGTTTACCTCATCACTCCAGGATTTTTCTGCTTCTCTTGTGGCGGTCAGGCACTTTATACCCTCATTTTCCATCTTGCAAATGATGGAAGCTATCCAATTTCCTTGCAGCTCAATAATGGTTGGCCCATTTGCAAAGGCGGTGGGTGCTTGTAGGCTGTACGGGAGGAACATATTTGGGAAATCACTGACGGTCATTCCCAGATTGGTAGAAACACCGTCGCTCCAACGCTCACCGAGGCTAATACCTTCAGTGTCTTTGAGACCTAGTTTCTTCAAGCCACCGGTGAAGGCGTCAAAGCCTGTTGCAATAGCAATGATATCGATTTCATGAAATTTTCCATCCGCAGTAACTATACCCTTAGGCATAACTTCGACGATAGGATTTGTTTTGGTATCGATGATGTGGACATTAGGCTTGTCGACTTGTTCGTAAAAATCTTGTTCAAGGGACGGTCTCTTTGCTCCAAACGGGTGAGGAGGTTCCAAGGGAGCTAGAAGGTCCTTCTTGACAGGATCGCTGATTCTGGAGCGGGTCTTTCTCGCCCAGAAGTCATATGCCGCTCGGTTAGCGGTCCCATCGAAAAGCAGGTCCTGATAGTTATTGAACCAGAACTTGAAGCCCCCATCTTTGTATAACTTCTCGTAGAAGGCCTCACGATCTTCCGCGGAATCGTCCATCGTATTTCTGGGGGTCGGCTGGTACGCCAGTCCGCCAAAGGTTGACGCACAGTAGGTGAACAATTGCTCGTAATTGATTTTGTCCACATCCTGTTTTTGAATATCGAATCGTTCTTGTGACATGGGCAGGCACATGTTCGGGGTTCGCTGAAACAGGTATGTCTCATCGGCGTCCCTGGCCCATTCTTGCGTGATTTGGATACCGGTCGATCCAGTGCCAATGACGGCAACCTTTTTGTTTTTCACATCGACACCCTTCTCGGGCCATTTTGCAGAGTGGAATATTGACCCTTGGAAGGAAGAAATTCCCGGCCAGTCTGGAAGGTATGGTTGAGAAGCAAAGCCAACAGCAATAAGCAGGTATTTGGCTGTTGCCACCTTCCCATCAGCGGTCTGGACAACCCATCGACAAGATGCCTTGTCAAATTCAGCGCTGTTGACTTCAGAATTGAAAAGACAATCTTTGCGAACGTGCAAAGTTCTGTCAACATGCTCGAAGTACGAGATCAACTCGCTTTGGCAGGGATATTTCTCTGACCATGTCCAGGCTTGCCAGATCTTTTTGGATGAGAAGGCGTAGTGAGGTGCCGGGCAGTCAACTCGGGCACCGGGGTAGCGATTTGCATGCCACGTGCCGCCTATATCAGATTTGGCCTCGAAAATTTTGACATTCAATTTCAGTTTATCGCGTAGTTGCTCAAGGAGGTAAATCCCGGAAAATCCGGCACCGACAATGATCGCGTCAAGGTCGAAGTTGACACGATCATGATCATAACTCGGCACGGATTGAATGACGGTCATTGTTGGACTTGTTGATGTCGATTTCTGGCTTGTGAATGTCTCTCCCGATGGTTTCGTCGTGGGCTATGAACTATTTCTTGATCCTGGATAGTGTCGTGGTCAATTCAGGTCTTATATCTCGCACTCTACCAATAATAAACCATTTTGGATATAGCGGAAGAGTGATAAAGTGCGAGTCGCACACCTATTTGTGGAGGCTTAGAAGGCGGGGAAGACAGTGAACTCAGCCGCCTGCAGATGTCCAAATATCTCTACATCCGGTGCATCCGACCATTGCGGAGAGTACCTGGGGATTTACGTAATACTTGACGGCTACATCTGCTTGCTACGCATGGATCGATCCAATGAGGGATGTACAGTGGCGGACCGAAAGTCATTGTACCCCAGTATCTCCGCTTCCTGACCGCTCTAGGTGCGCCACGAAAGCTTAGGGCTGAGATTATGTGTACGATAGAACTTGTCAAAACTAGCTAGATAAGTATAGTATATGCTAAATAACGATAGTAAAGAGGGATTTCAGTAGAGACTGCGTAGGAGGCCTTTGGTAATATTAACCTTGATACATCTATCAATCTAAATGCTACTATGCCATATAGGGTGGATGAGATTATTACAACGGAAGGCTGGTACCCTGAGTATTAGATAATGTCGAAATATGTGGAGTGGTAACTTACCACTAAGAACGGGCTTATTCATTGTCAGCAGATGAAGGGATATCTTACCGCTAGCAACTGATTGGTTGCTACTGGGTTCACACTCGTTTAGTATTTCGTATGTAATTAGAGATTAGTCAGTAACTCAGGCTTTGTAACAGCCGAGTATCGGCGACACGCCTGTTTCATAAGGGGTAGTCTACAGCAGCGCTTCCCCCCTGTTTTCCTTCTCAATCAATCAATGTTATTCATCTATATTGGTTCCGCTTGATATCATTCGTCGTCTTCGCATACTAGGCTATACAGTATCAGCTTGCTCTGATATTCATCAAGCACCCAGGTTTCTTATGTTTTTGTATGTAATACTGGCTTACAGAGAAACTCAGGCTTTGTAACAGCCGAGTATCGGCCGCACGGACAGAAATACGTCCGTACAGCCGGGGGATAGCTATTCAACAGGCTATCCCCCTGATTTTCTATCATCATCAATCTGATCAATAATCTCTCACCCCATTGGACATCTTTCGTACTAGCCCATACAGAAATAGCCCATTCTGTCAGATAAAGCTAAATAAGAATTGGAGGTTTTGGCGCGGCAGAACATTCGGCAGAAAGCGGGATCCGAAACAGTGTGGTTTTAAATACGTTTGGGCCGCCGCTGTAAGTGACGACTACTGGAGGAAGCATGTTGCTACAGGGCACCGTAGCGATCGATTGCTGGAAACTCGGCAGAGCGCGGATATTTTCAAAAAAGTAAAATATATTGTCTCTGTCTGGTGTATTGCACCCTAGCGATAAATACTATCATCTAAGAGGAGTGTAGCTCTTTCAAGTTACACTCAGCGGCACAATTTTATCGAAATTGGCACTAGAAGCCCAATGTAAGATGCTGAGTAGTCTACTCCATCTCAGAAATCACCCATTTGACCCCTCCAACGAGATCGATGACAAATTCCTTGCTAATATTCAACTCCTGGAACATCCAAAAGTAATGTGGTAGATCTGGGTATTCCACAAACTTTGTGCGGACACTGGTTGAAATTAGTGTCGTCCATACCAAATGCTGCTTGTTAACCTGACTGGGAAGTTGTACATACCCTGCCTTGGCAAGGGCCTTTCTCATAACTCTACCATCATCACGGAGTGGGTCTGTACCGCAAGTACAGATAAACGTTGGTGGAAAGTCTCGATGATGGGCGGACAGAGCCGTGAAAATGCTCGAGTCGCTGGGAGACGCATTCACAGCTTCTATAGCCTGATGAGAATTTTTCGGCATCGCTATTTCTAAGTGACTCACCGAAGAAAGTTTGCATTGAGGCTCTGTCGATAATCGGCACGTGTTCTGCATTCTCTTCGTAGGACCTGTAGTCTTCTCTATACTCTTCTGGACAGTTGTCCCAGTGCAAAGTCACCGGAGCCATTACTGCCACTCCATGGATGTATCGGCGTCCATCTGGGTGCTGCGCATAATGATTGGCAATGGACAATGCCAGAGCTCCCCCAGCGCTTCCACCAACAGTGAAAAATTTTGACTGATCGCCGCCTAGCTGAGAAGCATTATCCCAAGCCTATAATTGCAAGCAAACGGGTCCAGGGTGAGTAACTCCTTATCGTCAGCTCCATAATTTTAAGAGAACGCTCACCCAACGATAAACCGCCAAAGCATCTTGTAACATGACTGGTAGTTTATACCGAGGACCTAGTCGATAATCCACACTGACAACAACGCATGGAGCAGCCTCGGATATCGCTCGACAAAGTGCATCTTCGGACTCAAGATCACCACATATGAATCCTCCGCCATGGGTATAAACCCCAAGTGGAAGAGGACATCCAGACTTGATTGCGCCTGGCGTATAGATTCGGCACTTGATCCCTTCGATCAAGATATCCTTCGTCACAACCGAAGCATTAGCTTTCTGTCCGGAAGATGCCAACAGGGCCATAAGTCCATCAAATTGGCGAATCATTTCCTGAGGGTTCCCTTTCAAGACAGGACGCGATCCAAGGCGCTTCTCAAGCTATCAATACAAAAATATCAATATTGAGTGTCATGAATGCAAGACTAGTCCTTACCTCGAGCCATTCTGCATTGAGCTTTGGGCTAGACATTCTTCGAGTAACAAATCTCTTGGTATATTCTCTTGCTATATTGCCCACAATTGAGTTGAAGTTAACTGGCTAAATAATTTGCTGTGTCTAGATATTTTCTCTGATTATATTTAACCCAGCCAGATTGCGTTGGAGGGCGAAAGCAGGACTCACCATAGTGCGACTCGCAACGGCTCACACTGCTTAATGATTAGCCGGCAATGTTTCAAGGAATTTCACGAAGCTAATGCCACACATGTTGTTTCAGATGCCGTTGAATGTACATAGGCAGCTCTCAGATATGTGCGCGTAAAGGCGTTTCCGCCAAAGCAGAGCTGGTTGTTAGGGGATATTGGCATTGCGATTCGCGCAAGCCTTGGCACAATCAGATTTTGGGCACGGACGTCTGTTCCTTTTCGGAAGCGGGAGACAATTTCTTTCCTCATTAACTAGCCCATCATGATATGTGTAAAGCTAAAAAGGCATTATTGCGCTAGAGCGTCCTTCTATTCTTGCTTAGTTTGAGAGATATGAAATACTGGATTCAAAGCTTTAGCTTTACTCTATAATCTCTAGCTACCTTGTCTCCGTTCGTTTTCCTATAGCAAGCGCAGCTGCTAAATCAATGGTGGCTTGAAATTTACTGTCTACCTAATTACAAAAACAAAAAATTTTGAATACAGCCCTCTTCAGTCAAAACTCTGTGGACCTGGATCACGCCGAGCCAAAAGCCGGCTTCTCAATCGCGCTGTCTGTTAAAATAGCCGCAGCCGCGCTGTGATGTCAAAAGCGGTCTCTCACGCTACGTTCCATCGCAAAGTTTCCGTTCTAGAAACCTCGATGATTTACCATTTCAGAAATCACTACCAAAAGTAACGTTCAATTCATCTTGCCCAGTGTATATCAGTGTACGCAAAGCACACACTTTGCAGCGCTTCTGGCTCAAAGTATGTCAGAGGGGTTCCGTAGGCTCTATGTTGGATAATCTGTATCATAAATAAGTCTAAGAACACCTTCACTCGTGAATGCTTCACAGGTGATTGTTGAAATACAGAATCTTTTGAACAGGCTAACCTATCACCTGTTTCAAATAAGACGAGGGATAAATCTCTTGCTTGAGCGATGCCACTTCTTCCACCCCAACCAAAATTATCACCATTATTTTCCCTCCTCGACCCAGAATTTTAATGTCAATATCCATCAAACTGTTACCCAGCATCCTTCACTTGTGCTCGCTTCCACGCCATGCCAGTGAGATAATGCCGAACCAGACATCCAGCAGGAAGGGAGTGCAGAGGGGCGTGTCACTTTCTTGGAGTGACTACCATCAACTGACTTGTCATAAATCGATCTTGCTGAAGGCCCCAGAACGTCGTGACTTAGCTTATCTTTTGATGATTTGGCCGCATGAGACGCTGTCATCACTGAAGTGGTACCTTTCACATAGATGGCTTTCTGGCTCAAGCAGTGTCTAGGCTTGCAATTCGAGGGCGCATCCAGACTTAGTAAGGACCCTCAACTCGTCATCTTCTTAAAAGTTCCCTTACTGGAACAGCCTACACTTATGATATGTATCATACCACAAGCACTGCTCTGGTTTTGATAGATATTGGTGATTTCTTTTATTATCGCGTTCTCGGTGTTGGACGGTGATGCTCTCCCATGAATTAATGGAAGTTAGAGGTCAGAAGGATAAGAAGTGTTCAAGCGCTGAAATTATTTGGTATGCGTTGAATTGGCTTTTGCTTGTCGTTTGGACAAGTACTCGCCATGCGCTTTTTCCTCAGTCCAGTAGGTCGGTATACATGTTTCATCTCAAAGGCTCAGCTGTTATACTCTAACATATTCAGGGGGTTTGAAAATCACGAACAAACCTGTCGGCTGGTTAGATACGCTATTCAGTTTTGGAATCGAAATCAGCCGTTGTGTACTAAATGGAGCATTGGATGGATATTTCTATTCTTCCCGTTGGGAGACCAATGTTTGTTAATGGATTAGCTGAAAGAACAAGTATTTCAGAAATGTATAGGAACTATCCCGAAATTGGCATAGTGAAGGCAAAAGGCAAAACCCAACTGAAAATGCGTCAGAACGAGCTGTCTTCTTTTCCCTTGCTCCTGCCCATTGGAACGATCAAGGGAAAAACAGAGCGTTCTATACAGCAGCTAGGCGTCGCTCAAATCTACAGACTTGTTGGACTTTCGACCTCTCTGCGCGTAGGATTTATGCCGTTCAAAGTGCGATCTCATTACTTTTCCCTGATGCCACGACCGGCGATAGCTACGTAACGAAGCTTGGAATGGGGTGTAGCAGCGGGTCAGTCGCCTGTATTGACTCTGATGGCCACAGTCAGCATCACTATCTAACTCGCACCGGAGAACGCGTATTTGAGTAAGCTTTGACGGAAGAATCTATACCTGAGAACCGAACATAAACCATTAACGGTGACAGAAGAAGGTGTTCATGACGAAAAAACCCAGTCATCAGCTTGCTTTTTCAAAGATTCGATAAGCAAAACCAGTAATCGCCTCTAGTCAACTCGCAGCAATTTATTACCAGTCGTACATACATCATACCATCGCCTAGCGGCTTTTCTTAGGAGCGGAGCTAAGAATCTGCGACCGTTGAACTCTCGCGATTAGCAATTAAATATGCATCCAGGTCTTCTAAGATGTTGCACTTACACTCTTTCCCACGACACAATTGATGATTTGAGATAATAATTACACTGAAAAAGGAAACGGCGAAGGACGCTATCAGCTGCGCAATCATATCGGTACATCCAGGCTCAGCCTCAACTCGATGTCCAAAAATAGCGCTGTCTACTTAGTGACCGCCGTTTTTCCTACATGTTGGGGGCGCTCTCGGTATCTGGTGGATATAAGCTCCAAAATGGGACTTTTCGATTTGCATTCTTTGGAAATCTGCAGATGAATGTCTAGGGTAAACATAAAACCGCTCAAGAAAAGAAGGAATTTCGGTCAGGCGGTAGTTTGGAATTGCCTAATAGCCACCGTCCTAATAGCCAGTTAAACTTTGCGCTGAATAAGATGTGTGACAGCGTTTCTGCGGATGTAAGCCATATCCTCGTGTTCGTGTATGATCTCTAAGCTGACTGTCGCGCCAAGGACTCAACATATACATGTGCAGAGACGCCACACAGAGCCTGGACCACTCTCGATGCCACCAGAAACACAGTTATATCGACTATCCTGATTATGTGATCGACGGTCATCCGTACTCAAGCAAGTGAAATGCGAATAAAACGCCCTTGTTTCTATACAGGTCATAGCACGAGTGGAAGTATCCAAACAAAAGTAGAGAAAAAAATAATAAACGTAAAACATCGATCTTTTCATCGAAAAGTTACTACACTAGGATATGGTAGCAACCTTCCAGGGTCTTGTCTGATAGGTTGGAGGTCTCGTCGCAGTGACGCCCGTCAGCTGCTGCCGCAGCGAAACGCCCCCTCAGCAAAAAGTCTAAAATAGTGGCAATTGATAAGAGTTTAATGAAAGAAAAAGTGACAGGTCAGGATACATTCTAGCTTACAGAATGATGTTATGGCCGCAAGATGTATTTTCTGTGTATTGTCGAGGAATTCGCATTTCAGGTGAGGCTGGCCGACATCAGCGGCGCGCCTTAAGTTCTTCCTAGGTTTGCAGTATGATCTTTAGCCTCAGCCTTACGCCTTATGGGAATTGCTGATTTTTGAAATGCAAAATAATAGCAGCCAAAGGGCACTGACCCCTCCTCCGAATATAATAAAGGACCCGTTGGATCGAACCTGTTTTGGAGTCCGCCATTATTTCCTAGTTAGCTGTGAATAAGAGATTTTGGCCTTCTCTTCGGGTTTCTCGTTATCAGATAACTGTTAGGTCATGATCTGTGAATCAGCGCCATGGTAACCTTTCGCCTGCTGATGCTCCTCCTGAGCAAGCTGACCTTTGCCCTTCGGTATGACGGACAATTATCCGAATACAACCTCAATGAGAACAGATCAGCGAATAGTGTTTTTGATTACTGGGGCAAATGGCCAGGGCATTCATACCATCCCTCTCCTTCGAATTGGCGATTCCCCTTTTACACGCTCTTCCTCGATCGATTTGTGGATGGCGACCCCGAAAACAACGATATTAATGGCACCATGTTTGAAACTGACAACATTTCAAACCAGTATCGATTTGGGGGTGACCTGGTCGGCTTGGGGGACACACTAGACTACATTCAAGGCATTGGGATCAAAGTGAGTGGGTGCCTGCTATCCGTATGGAAGGATCGTTGACCGTGGAGGGTGGCTCCAGGGTATCTACATTGCGGGCACCCCCTTCGAGAACTTTCCTTGGAAGTCGGATAGTTATTCGGTATGTACAATTTGTCCTGGGATGCTTGTTACCGTCTAACTAGAATCAGCCAATGGACTTGAGCCTGTTGGACAAACATTTTGGAAACATTCAACAGTGGAGAGCCACCATTGATGAGATTCACCGGCGAGGAATGTATGTCATGGCGGACAGCACATATGGCACGTAAGCTTACTTGATACCTCATAACCTAAGACTGATACTGAGGAGACTGTGATTAGTATGGCAGATCTACTCGGATTCGAGGGGTTTCTCAACAGTTCTGCGCCTTTGAACCCACTCGAATATAGAACAATCTGGAAGGGAGATCGGAAATATTTTGATTTTGTGCCAAGCGATCACTACAAAGAACGGTGCACGTATCCTACTTTCTACACGGCGGAAGGAGAGCCCATTCTGAATGGTTCCGACCCATTCTTTGATGCACTCCGGGGGTGTTACGACAGTGAATTTGACCAGGTCAGTTCCCTCCAGTCGGATCATGACAGTCACTAAGCCATCAATAGTATGGTGCCATCGATTCTGTCAGTCTCGCACCTGACTGGCAAAAGTCTCTCGCCAAAGCGGCCTTGGTGCAGGATCGACTTCGGGAATGGGTTCCATCCGTCAGACAGAAAATAGAACGATTCACCTGCATTTTGATTACATCGCTGGATATTGACGCACTACGTTTTGACAAGGCAGGACAGGTTACTGTTGACGCATTCGCAAGCACTTCTCAGGCCATTCGCCAATGTGCCGCTCGCCTGGGCAAGGATAATTTCTTCATTGGGGGGAGTTCACGGCTGGCAATTCCTACGCGTCGATCTACCTCGGTCGTGGACGCGAGCCGGAAATGAGGCCGCACAATCAGAGCGAAGGAATTTTTCTTACCAACACCTCGGATGATCGATACTTTCTTCGGAAACCGGAGGGACAGGCGGCGGATGCTGCAGTGTTTCACTACAGCATCTATCGAGCGCTGACGAGATTTCTGGGCATGGATGGCAACTTCACCGCACCCTGGGACACAAGCGTCAACTTTGTGGATGCCTGGAGCGACATCCTCATCACCAACGATCTCATCAACGCCAACACCGGAAAGTTCGATCCGAGGCATATGATGGGAACAGCCAACCAGGACACATTTCGATGGCCATCCATCAAACAAGGAACGGCCAAGATGCTGTTAGGGCAGTTCATCACCTCCTTGCACCTGCCCGGGATCCCAGTTCTGCTCTGGGGCGAAGAGCAAAACTTGTACCTTCTCGACAGCACCAGCCCCCTTGGCACATTTGGGCGGCAACCAATGACTTCATCACCCTCCTGGCAAGCCCAAGGATGCTATGGGCTGGGCTCCAGCCTTTTCAATGACTTTCCCGTTGAAACTGCGTTGACCGGATGCCATGACCATCAAGTGGGCCTGGACCATCGGGATCCCACCCATCCAGTACACAACATCATTAAATCGTTGTACTATCTGCGTGAAAAATATCCCACTCTCCAAGATGGCTTCTATCTACAAAGTCTGTCCAAATCCACCCGCAATGTTACGCTTCCAGGGTCTAACGGCACGGCGACGGAGCTTGGACTGTGGGGTGTTGTTCGCGATCAATATCTCGGTGTGAATGACCTCGACCCGACCAACACAACCGCAGTGTGGCTTATCTATCATAACGAAGACACGTCGATTGCATACGGGCTAGACTGCACCTCACCTTTCACCAGCTTCTTAGCACCGTTCAAGGGGGGCACCAGAGTCAAGAATCTGCTGGCCCCTTACGACGAAATTGTTTTGCAATCTAGTCGGGTTCAATTAGGAATACATGACTCACAAGAGCTCAACGGTTGTCTCGGTCCAAGCACTTTCCAACCTTTTGATTTTCGAGCCTATGTTCCAATAGCGCAATGGATCCCTCCTCCGGTGGTGATGACCAAGTTTGTCCCCGGGCACGATGCTCGACTCGAGTCCAACACTCACTTCGGCGAAGGGCAAAGCGTAGAGATTGAGCTACAATTTTCAGAAAGGTTAGATTGTGATATAGTCACGAATAGCCTCACCATAGCATCTACGACCCACGGTCAGACAATTCCGAAAGTCAACCGCGAAAGTGTATCCTGCCAGATGGTTCAACCGGAGCCTTTGGAACATGCCGGCCAGATTCCCTCCACATGGTCCTGGAGAGCTACTTTGGATAATGTCACCCATGGGATCCATAGCTTGAAGCTCGAAAATGCTTCTACCGCCACAAACTCCAGATTCACCAACTCGGCTGACCGGTTGATGTTTCGCATCGGACGCAAAGACAACCCCATGGTATTCCCAACACTAGCAAACTATACCCAGACCGGCCTCACCAAATTCACCGACCAAGAAGGCTTCCTCGTGGAGCACAAAGCTCCTGGCGCTGATAAGTGGCGCTACTCAACCAACTGGGGCAGCTCGTGGAGCCCCTGGAACATCTACGATGGAATCCCAAGCCACATAACCAATCTGCCATGGTCCGGCACCAAACGACAACAGTGGGAGGGTGATCATGTCATTTTGCAGTACTGGAGCCAAGTGGCCGGAAGTAGTCAGCACATCCAACACATGGACTCGTGGGAAGCAGAAACGTCCCCGCGGCGATTCCCTCACTTGTTTGCCTTTGGAGATTTTAATCGCTATGGCAACGATATCGGACTGAAAGATTCCTTTTCTCTTGATGGACAGAAGGGTGCATGGACATTTCACTTGTCGGACGAGTGGCCGTCTCAATTCCAAGTGAACGTGTGGGGAATCAATCCAGACCAGGAGCTTGATCGTACCTTCGTCCTCGGCGATACCTTGAACAGCAGTCGGCTGAATCGATTACAACCGGACTCGCTCTCCGTGGCGGACAATGTGGTGAACTTTTCCCACTTCCCACCCGCGCCTTACATGGCGTACCGAATGGAATTGAACGACGGGACGTTGCGGTTCGAGCTTGTTCCAACCGGTCTGCGCCTTCACCAACAGGTCATGTACATCTTGTTATGGATAATCCCCGTCTTCACGGCCGTCCTCAGCGTCTGGATCTACATGGGCGCATTTTACCATATCACGTTCAACCGAACGGGGGTTTGGACTCGACTCCCATTTCACCTTCTGCCCGCCTTCCTCCGCCCTCATCGAGGCTTCACGAAGCTGGGCGACGATATACATAACGGGGAGCCTGGGGTGGAGATGACCAGTACAAAAGCGATCGGAGTTCTCCCGGTGGCCGCCGCCTCGTTGCCGCGGCCAAAACGAACGGTCTTGCTGGCTACTCTGGAGTATGACATTGAGGATTGGAACATCAAAATCAAGATCGGTGGACTCGGCGTGATGGCGCAACTCATGGGGAAGAACCTTCCCCACCACGACCTCGTATGGGTGGTTCCCTGCGTCGGCGGAATCGACTATCCACTTGACACCTCTGCCGAGCCCATGTCCATCGCCATCGCCGGCGACATCTATGAAGTCCAGGTGCAATACCACAAGCTACGCAACATTACCTATGTCCTTCTCGACGCCCCCATTTTTCGCCAGCAGACCAAATCAGAGCCCTATCCACCGCGCATGGATGATCTCCACAGCGCAATATACTATAGTGCGTGGAATAGTTGTATTGCGGAGACGGTGAAACGCTTCCCTATCGACATCTACCACATCAACGATTACCACGGGGCCGCAGCACCGCTGTACCTACTTCCCCGCACATTGCCTTGTTGTTTATCGCTACACAATGCCGAGTTTCAGGGTCTATGGCCGTTGCGCGATCAGAAGGAGCTCGACGAGATTAGTGAGGTCTTCAATCTAGACATTGCGGTCATCCGGAAATATGTGCAGTTTGGCGAAGTCTTCAACCTGCTTCATGCAGGAGCGAGCTATCTCCGCGTACACCAACGGGGCTTTGGTGCCGTTGGCGTGTCCAACAAATATGGCGATCGCTCTTACGCAAGGTATCCGATCTTTTGGGGCCTCAAGGAAATCGGCAAGCTTCCTAACCCCGACCCGTCCGATACTGAACCCTGGGATCCCGAGGCCGAAACTCATCAGGTCATCCAGGTGGATCAGGAATATGAGAAATCTCGCGGCAAGGACCGTTGTCAAGCACAGAAGTGGGCAGGGCTAGTAATCGACCCAACGGCCGAACTGTTCGTCTTTGTCGGTCGCTGGTCGGTTCAAAAGGGCGTTGATCTCATCGCAGACGTCTTCCCTGCGATTCTGGACAAGCACTCGAATGTACAGCTGATCTGTGTTGGGCCCGTCATTGATATGTACGGTAAATTCGCCGCCCTCAAGCTACAAGAGATGATGACGCTCTACCCCGGACGGGTTTTCTCAAAGCCCGAGTTCACTGCATTGCCACCTTTCATCTTCACGGGCGCCGAATTTGCCTTAATCCCATCCCGCGATGAGCCATTCGGGCTTGTGGCGGTGGAATTCGGTCGGAAGGGGGCCCTCGGGGTCGGGGCGTTGGTCGGTGGACTCGGCCAGATGCCAGGCTGGTGGTTCCCCGTCGAGTCAATGACAGTGAGGCATCTCCAGAAGCAGTTCAAATCGACAATTGAAAGTGCAATCGGATCAAAACAAATGGACCGTGCCATGATGCGCGCCAACTCGGCCAAGCAACGCTTCCCAGTGGCCCGATGGGTAGAGGATCTCGATCATTTACAAGCACAGTCCATCCGCGTACACGAGCAGCACAGCGACCCTTTTCGGTGGAAGCCTCGTGTTTCCTCACGATCGCGCGGTGGTCGACATTCACGCAACGTCAGCCAAGTATCACTGGTCATGATGCGAACCCCGAGTCCGCACATAGATGGAGCGAATCCGATCTCTACCTCCTCGGCAGCTGACACTCGGGATGAAGGTCTCCATCGCTCCCTCTCGCTAGGGGTCCGATCGGGACCGGGGCATCAGCCCAGACGGACCGTTTTACACGAGGGTACAGCGCTCACTCCCCGACTAGAAGAAATTGCCGATCTAGATGAGCAGCCCATATCAGCCGAAGAGGCCGAGGCTATTGTCAACCGAGAATATGACTCCTACGATGTGGAAGAGGGACAACGCGGCCGTTCGCTTTCGGGGACTTCATTAAACTCGGTTGGGTTACCAGGTCTAGGGATACATGACGCAATATCGCCAGCACGGAGAGGCAGATCACTAAGGAGGTCGTCTGTGTTAAGCCTGGATCAGATCAGAGGAACACGCCAGAGTTTCTCGTTGGAAAATGCGGATCCCACGTTCAAGGACGAAACCGGTAAATACTCACGCTCTTTCCAAGGTATGCTGCAGCGATTGAATGGTAAGAACTCGGAGAATGATCTCTGTATTGAGAATTTCATCGTGCACAGCGAGAAGGAATGGTCCGACAATCTGCGTCAAGTCAAGCTCGGCCGCGGACCCTCTCGCAGCCCGTCGCCCTTTGTCGGATCTCACAGTTCACTGTCGGTGAATGAAGCCTTTGATGAGATCGACGACGATGGGTCGGCCTGGGAGGACCTGTCGATGCAGGGATTGTTGCGGCCCCAAAGCTTCCAACGACCAGCGGCGATCCAACGCTGGATGTTGACCCGCATATTTGATTGGCCAGTCTACTCAATTTTGCTCGCCTTGGGTCAGATCATGGCCGCCAATTCGTCTCAGATCACACTCCTCACTTCTGTATCAGCGCGCAACCCCACTGCTCTATACGTGCTGGGAAGCTTGTATATTGTCACCACCTGTGGCTGGTGGCTTGCATTCCGGCGCTTCTCGTCGGTTTATTTACTTTCGCTACCCTTCGTGCTTTACGGTCTTGCATTTCTCACTGTTGGTATTGCAGCATTTATTGCCCGCGCTACAAGTCGAGCCTGGGTATACCATGTTGCCACCGCATTCTATATTACAGGCTCTTCCAGTGGTTATCTGTTCTTTTCGCTCAATTTTGGCGACGACGGTATGTGTCTGACATTGCTTGATGGGGTAATCATCCTCTAACCTTCTCGGCAGGGGGTTCAAAGATTGAATCTTGGGTGTATCGAGCATGCATTATTCAGGGCACACAGAATATATATGTCGCCGTGCTCTTTTTCTGGGGCACGGAGATGAGCCCCCAAACTGGCAATGGGCCATTTGGATCTCCGGGCATTACGGCAGCGATAACCATGCCTATAGGTGCTGTACTATTTGTCATCGCCGGGGTTCTTTTTGCCGGTCTGCCCAGCTACTATCGCCAAACACCAGGAAAGATCCCGGCTTTCTACAAGAGCATCCTCCGACGCAAGATTATCATCTGGTTTTCAGTATCAGTGGTGCTGCAAAACTATTTCCTCAGTATGCCCTACGAACGTAGCTGGGCATACCTTTGGGGATCCAAATATGCGCCTCGTTGGATGGTGCTATTACTTGCTCTGGCCTTTTTCATTGGGATCTGGTACGCGCTCCTCGCAGTACTAGCCTGGAGATCGAAGACCCATTCCTGGATCCTAGCTATCTTTGCTATCGGGCTCGGTGCCCCAAGATGGGCACAGATGCTGTGGGGCACGTCTGGTATCGGATGGTGGGTGCCGTGGATTGTGGGCGGTCCCCGTGGTAGTGCCCTGGGCGGCCGAGTCGTCTGGCTCTGGCTGGGCGTTTTGGATTCCATCCAGGGCGTAGGGTTTGGTATGATCCTACTGCAGACACTCACCCGGATTCATATCGCGGCGTCGTTGTGCGCTGCACAGTTGATCGGCACAGTGACGACCTTGGTTGCTCGCGCCACCGCTCCAGATCGTGATGGACCGGGTGATGTTTTTCCTGATTTTTCGGCCGGTATCATCGATGGAATCTCAAAGCCATGGTTTTGGATTGGATTGAGTTGCCAGCTGGCAATCCCCATTGGCTTTTTCATGTTCTTCCGCAATGAGCAGCTGACCAAGCCGTGATTCAGCGACGATCTGGAGTCTTGTCGGTAATTGATCTCAACCTGGTTTTATAACTGTTTGTTCTTTGTTGTTTAGGGCATAGAGGGCTTCATTTACCACGTTTTCTGTTCCATCCTCAGAGTGAGAGAACAGCAAATTTTAGGGAACAATCGGAAAATTGAGCTGCCATGCTTTCCTTCTTGACTTTTCTGGGACGATTTTCTCGATTTGAAATTATGTATGCTAGGACCATGTATTCCGACGAATAATTATGATTTTCGAGAAGTAGAGCCAAACAATCAACCCTCGAGTGTCAAACTGCTACCTAGAAGGAAGCTAAGGTGGATGTGGCAAGAGCATCGAACATTCATCTCTGCGGACGGAACAAGCACCGTATGGAGTAGGCACTCATGACCCCGGATTTAGTGGGAATGGCTATCATGGTATGTACAAGTATGCTTCACGGCACACTCAAGCCTGCAATATCTCCATTCTGCACCGGATCGATCAGCTGCTACGCCGACCATATGGCTCAAATGGCAACGCTGCGGCCACGATCGCCATCACAATATAGAGTGCGGCGCAAATAAAAATTGGAACCGGTGTTTTTGTCTGCCCCTTGAATTAGTTATCTTCCCGGAGCGGGGAACAGATGCAACCAAGGACTATTATACTCACATTCGCGGCATTTCCCACCACGGCACTGACAATTCCCATGATTCGATTCAGGCCGATGGCCACTCCATTACCCGTTCCGCGATGGGCCGAGGGAAATACCTATGTCGTAATTTGTATCAGCCGAGTGAAGAGACACCACATGGAGAGATGGGAAAATCCAGGTAAACCATACCTCGGGTGTATAAGCATAAAGCGTGCCATAGTAGATATTCAGGCAGAAGGAGATAGCGCATGTAAATCCCAAGTTCTGGCTCGCCGTGCGCACTTGTGTATAACAAAAAAAGAATACCATAGTGATCAAGGCGCCAATGACCATGGTTCCCCGTCGACCCCAGAACCAGCGAGAGCGGCACATGAAACCGGCCAGGATGGGGCCAGGAACTGAACATGTGTTATTAATGGCGTAGTTGCGCCAGGTGATATATGGACTGGATTCGCCGAAGCTGGCCCCTCGCGACTCCAGGTATGTGGGCAGGAAGACATTGTACAGTGGATATGCCAGGCCGATCAGGAGCCACGAGAACCACACCAGCGTCGTCGACCAGCCCATTTTCCGCGTGGCAAACAGTCCCTGCAAATGGGACCCGATGTCCTTGGTCGGGATGAAGCGCTGCAAGAGGCCGGCCGTGGTGACCCGGGCCCGTGTCGTCCCGCAAGCTCGCAACTGCGCGAGTGTAAGACTGCAGGGCCGTTTGTATTTAGTCGCGATGTTCTGCAGGACGCGGACCGCAGCTTCATCTTTGCCCTCGGCCAGGAGAAACTTGGGGGTTTCCTCCAGTCGGATGATGGTGACTCGCAGGATGGAGAGCACGAACACAAACGCCCCGGAGGTGTACCACATGTAACGCCACCCCTGGTTGTTTGCCCGGGTGCAGTTGTCAGCATCTGCGCACGAATAATTTGGGATGAAGCCCCAGGCAAAGAGACCGGCGATCAGCTGGCCCAAACCTAGGAGAAACGAAAAAAAAAGAGGGTTAGTCCGTAATGCCACCGATAGAATCAAAGGAAGGCTGCAGCCAACGTGTCTTACCCCACCAGGCGGCCATAAGCGTCAGGAGCCATTGGTCTCTACTCGGCAAGTACTCGAGAAAGACGGTGGTATCGAGCACTAAGTTCCCTCCCGCTCCGAACGCACTCAGGCAGACAAACAGGCCTAGGGTGACCCAGGAAGGGGATGCTCCCGCCACCACGGTGAAAATGGAGGAGATGAACAGGGACACATTAAAGGCGAAGCGGCGTCCGACAATGTCGGCGGAAAACCCCCAGAAGATGGCGCCCACGAGCATGCCCACATAGACGGCAATGGTCAGACCAGTCGAATAACCCGGTTGGAACTCCAGTTGAGCTTGACCGGAGATGATGGACTGGATCAGGAGGATCAAGGAGTCGACGGCGTATCCAAAGCCATTGAGGCAAAAGAGCTTCCAATGATGGGGTGTGAATCCGATCTCATCGATGGTCTAGCGGCGCCATAGTTCACCAAGTTAACTCCATTCGCACCGATTTTGCCTGTCGCAAAAAGTGGACCAGCCCGCAGACACGACTCACATCATTGATCAAAATCATCTTGGCCGTCAGGACCTCGTCGACATGCTCTCCTCCCAGCAGGTCATTTTCTCCATGGCCGATGGATCGGTCCTCGGCAAGAGGGTCGTCGTGCTTCTTGCTCTGCTCGGCAGCCCCCGCGGCGGCAAACTTGCCAGCGGACTGTTCGACATCCATTTGTAGCTCTGAAACCCGAGTTCTTGCGGTCGTCTGGTGTTATGGACGTCTCGTTGTCTCTCAGTCGGCCTTCACGGCCATCACGAGCCGAGTGGTGAAGGGAGCTGTGTTGGAACGAAGAATGCAGGAGCGCACGCGAAGAACACTAGTGGGGGGACCAGGGGGGTAGCTTGTTCGATCCCATTTATGCCGCCAGGAAGCTCTGAGTGAACAGCGGGGTGCTTTTTTTTTTTGGGTCTAGTTGCCATCCTCCGATTCGTCGCATTCACAAGATGCCCTTGATTGCCCTCAGCTTTTGGCGCGGCAAGCCTCCGGAAGAAAAATA
Organism: Penicillium canariense; assembly: GCF_028826845.1. Classification (NCBI taxonomy): domain Eukaryota; kingdom Fungi; phylum Ascomycota; class Eurotiomycetes; order Eurotiales; family Aspergillaceae; genus Penicillium; species Penicillium canariense. The sequence goes on along the minus strand of NW_026622734.1, from coordinate 2,779,376 downwards.
AAGGAGAGTCACGACGAATGAGGCTAGAGTGACTGTGACGGGACAGGCGCAGAGTCCTCCCAACGAGACAGATTCCCCCACGCGACATGCTGGTTGGCTGTGGATGAGAATCGTGGCCGGGAAAGATGTGGACCAGGTGGAGGAAGGTGGGGGGAAGAATGCACCAACCAACCAGCAGTCGCTTACGCGGGAAAGCCCGCGAGGGCGTCCATCCTGGGCTAGCCGAAACCGGACTAGGCGCTACCGACGGGCCTAACCGTAGTAGGGATGTATCGGCCCTCGTGGGCGAGCGAGGCCAAAGCAAAGACGGGCACAGGCAAAGACGAACAGATAAGCGGCGGCCCAGTCGCATTTATCCTCGTCTCGTTACGGAGTATATCACACGACGAACCCAACCAGCCGTGGGTAGCTGCCCTGCACATCAGATGCAGATAACGGACTTCCTCATCCTGGATCCCCAGCATTGGCTCGAGATATAGCACCAACATCCCTTATCTAGAGGGATTTGGCTTTCCATGGCATTGATAATGGGCCCCGGGCAAGACGGGGGAGATACTTGAATCTTCATTTCGAATCCATGTCAGCCAACGATTGCGGTTGTTCGTGCACCGGGTCAACCAAGCGTACCGCCAGTCACCTCTCTCGGCTAACTAGTTCGCTTGTATGTTCGTTAATAATCGGTTTTTGACTGACTGTATCGGTACACCCATAGATCGCCATAAGGTAGGATGGATGGTCTGGTCAGCCAGGATGCGATCATCACTGTGAAGACCAATCATTGTCGACGAGGTATAATCAGAAACAGAGAGGCCAGGTCGCAGGAGCGGCCATCAGATATATTGCATCTTGACATGAATTAGGATAGGTTATGTAGCTGAGCCGGGCGGATGTTCTACCGGGAACTGTAATCGAAAACAAATAAAAAAATGACTTGTATGATTTTGACATGAGCCTTAGGTACTTGATCGACGGTCCCAGAGAGTGGAACCCCAGTCCCATACTATGGTACCAAGCTTGGAGGGCAGCGTGCGCACCCATGGCTACTGCAATTATTGAGTGCTCAAGGGGTCAAGTATTAGACCCAGGTCACCTGCATGAAATGCGGGGTATATATTCTGTACTCAATCGGAACTCCTATGGGGGACACTCTCTCCAGACGAGATGCAAGGTCTTCCACAAAGATGCTTGCTACCAACTGTGTTACAAGGTAATTTGTTTGCCATAGCACCGATGCCGCCGATAGCCTCAGTCTCAGTCACCACCCAAAAGGCCTCATGAGCATCATTTTGCGTGGCACATGATGCTGGGTGAGCCAAACTGTATGTCCTCCAAAAATTCATCACAGAGGTCGTGCCTGAAAGTCGTCGGCGCATGATCGAGATCTGACATCGAGTCAGTTCTACTCGATTACAAGCAATAGCTAATCGATCGCGCAACGGCTTGGATGCCCCAAAATGGTGTTTCCATAAATCTGTAGACCTGGCTTTTGCCAGCAACTATGACTGAACGGGGCACGGAAACAAACCTCTTGACTGTCTGTTCATCCCAGGTGCTTGCGCACACAACGGCAGTGATGCTCATGAAGATTGGTCCCCTGCAGGCCAAGCATAGAGATCAGAGCGGACCTACCGCGGCTACAACTTCGATCCAATTTGCAAGGTCAGCCGGGCGGGATGATTCCAACCGATAGAATAGGGAAAATATAAGCCCCGGAGTTGTGAGGGTTGCCCTCCACCAGAGAAAGATAAACCCCACCCGACGTGCCATGTGCATTGCTGGCCGCGCATGGTGACAATTGCAAGGACGGATAGAATGAGTCCACGGAAGAAACGGCAGTTGGTCCGGTGTCGCTCATCAGCAACACGGCCCAGTAGACCATCTTCCCCGGCTCGACCAAAAGCGGCCCAAAGGAGTGCGAGATTCACGTTGCTCGGAATGCACGGCCTACGCACGATTTTCTTATTTCATCAGCAGCGTCTCCATTGGGTATTTCTTATTTCATCGTCGAGGGAACCCTAAATGAGTAATATGGGAAGCATGGGCAAGGTATAAAGACGTCGGTATCCGTAGGCTTTCAGGCAGCAGAGCATCAGCCACCTTGCGGCGCGGCTCGGCGCGTCGCACCGGTCGCGATGAGCGTGGGGTGACAGCCAACTTCCAACCTGTCCTCCTCAACCCACCGGAGAGTTCCGGGGGTTGCTATTGTTCTCCAAACTCCCACTCTCAAATGTCTCCCGGATGGCCTCGAGGGCAGGTCCCGAAGAACAGTCCAGTCCGCTCCCGATGACTGCAGGCCTCGACCGCGTGATGACGACATGGAGGGGATGATCTCGTATTTATGCACTCTTGAGTCTTCCACTTGCTGTATTTTGCGGACGTCAATTCACATATCCCCAGCCCGCTACAAATTACATTATTTTCCAAATCGCCGCTGGACACAACATGCGCGTTGCGATCGCCGGGGGAACCAGCCCTACCTTGGGTGCTTCTATTGTGTCGGCGTTGCTTTCGACTGACGGGCGCTACACCCCAGTTGTTCTGTCTCGCGAGGGCAAGATCCATTCCTTCCCACCAGGATCTTTACTACATGACGTTGAGATTCGATATGTCAACTACCACTCACAGCCTTCTCTGGTGGAGACATTGCGCGACGTAGAAGTCGTCCTCAGCGTCTTACTGATCCCAGGCTCAGACTGGGTGACCGCTCAGGTTAATTTGCTTCACGCTGCCGAGGAGGCAGGGTGTCGGCGATTTGCACCCTCCGAGTATGCTCTCAGTTCTCAGGCCCAGGCAATGGTGGACTTGCTGGACGCGAAGAATACAGTTTGGCAGGCGGTCCAAGACTCCGTGGACCGGGGAAAGATCGATGCTGCCAGATTTCCGTGCGGTATGTTCATGAACTATCTGGGAATTGGCTGTCCCGATGAGGGAGCCCGAGCGGAGGCTCTCTCGGGCTTCCAGGAAGGGCCCGTCCTCGTCCACCTGGAGGATCCCTCATCGTCCTGGGTTGAAGTGCCTTTGCGCGCGGATGGTACGGTACCGAGCTTGACGATGACAGAGCTCCGGGATGTGGGTAAATTCATTGTTGCCGCCTTAGATCTCCAAGCCCCTTGGGCGGGCCGAGAATTGGGGATGGCGGGCGACACTCTGAGCTTTACGACCCTCATCGCTCTTTGCCAGCGCTTCACTGGACGGTCGGTGGAAGCCCGCACCGTCACCGAGCCGCAACTCCAAGCCCGATTGGAGACAATACCATCGAGCCAATTCATCGAGCGCATGGAGTGTCAGTTGACTATCGTTTGTTGTCGAGATGGATCAGTGGTAAACCCGGCGCTTAACCGCCTGTCGTCCGTGCGACCGACAACTGTCGAACAGTTTATGCAACGTTATTGGGGATCTCACAATCGGAAATAAGAGGCCCCCCTTGTGGCCCATCATCGAGGATAGCACAGATATGTTATGAATTATGTTATCGATCATGTTATCAATCACGCCTCTTAGCAAGATCTTTCAACATGGTACAACTCTCTGAGAATGGCATTCACACAGCCTGGCAGAAATCTCTCATGTTATCGGTTCCTCTACATCTGCAGCCTAGTGGAGACGGACAGACGGCAACCAAATCGTTACTAACTGCCTCAACCTGATCTTCCGGCCTGTCATTTATACTGATTCACAAAACGTAGCAGGGCTTGATTCACCTCCGCAGGGTGCGAACAGTTCAAGAAATGGGCTCCTCCATCGACCGTCACCAGATCTGCAGACGGTGCATGTGTGAAAAGCTGGATTTCTTCCATCGCGTTCGCCACGGAGTATACGGCATCTTTTGTGCCCTGTCGATCATCAGCATGCCCTTGAGAAGAAAATTGAATCAAGACTTACGTGCAACCACAATACCGGGCACTGGACATCAGGGAGACGAAGATGCAGCGCCCCGCGTTCTGCTAAATTGATAGCCGCCATGCGAATCCGTCGACGGCCTTCGTCTCCCTGGTAATTCGATTTGATCGTCTGACGCCAGAAATCGCGTACTTCAGGCGACACTTGGTTGAACCCAATATCGATGAGTGCGTCGCAGTATACATCATCCGGCTCAAAGTGTGGCGTGGCCAAACTGCTTGCCCACTGTTTGACAAATCCTGATATAATTGTCGGGCCATCCCAGCAGTGCAACTGGCGACTTCGCTCGGATTCAGCGTCCATGGAAGTTCCCATCGGAATAATACCCATAATCTGGAAAGAAACCAATTCAGCCGTCGCTCGAATTCACCTTGCAATCAAAGATATCTGGCTACCTTTTCAGGCCCCAGCAAGGCCATCAGCACAGTGACCCAACCACCCTGGCTAGTTCCCAGGACGAATGCACGGTCAACCTGGAGAGCATCCAAGACCTGCAGGTTCATTTTGGCCGTGTCCCAGTAAGTCCAATGTTCGTGCGCCGTTCGCGTCTGTCCGTGGCCCAGAAGCTCAATAGCGATCAGATTCATGTTTTTAGCCAATTCTGGGTCATCAAACTGGTCGCGATACAGCTCAGAGGATGTGGTAAAGGCATGTACCAACACCACCGTTGGCTTCGAAGGATTATATTCCTGGGGCATTTGGTACGCCGCATCGATTCCTCCCAGAAGGGGCACGCAAACAGTCTTTGTATTCGCCATAGCGCTATAGATCTCAATATCCCGTACACCCTATGACTTTGTTCCAGTGCCTTGGGTTTTCGTTCCTAGTCGTCCCCATTGAGTGCGAAGGCTCAGCTATTTATGAACCCCTCCAAGTTCCTTTGGGGCTCTCCCCTACACCAAGGTTGAGTGGGGAAACCGGGATTTGTGGAGCGGGGCAAACCCCAAGTATCGACGCAGCGGGCCGAGTTCAATAGGAAAGAGATCATCGGAGCATTCGGGGTCGATGTCCATTATGACTATAGCTTCGACTCTCTTTGGCAGTCAACCTGACGTGTCACTCTCAGATCCCTTCCGCCAGCCCCACTATGGGCCCCGTAACATCGTCCTTTTCCGCCTAGCAGATAAAAATATACCCCACCGACCAAATCCCAGCCGATCGTCACCGCGACATTCACCGTGACATGCCCACCATGGCCAAGGGCACATTTTGGCAAGGCTTGGGACACTGTTCGTCCAAGTGACAGGCCGCATTGTATCTATAACGTGATTCTCAAGAAAGGAAGAAGGGATAGACGGTGCTCAACAATCCCACCAGCCACGCAACTCTGCCATTACTCCAACCCACTAGTATTCGAGAACTGTGAGTACATAGGCAAGGGGGCGGGAAGAGAGCGTGAATTACCTCCAGCCGTCGGATAAATGGACGCAATTTCACTCAGCGATAGTACAATGAAGAGGTACGGATCAAGGCAATTTTGCTGGAATGCCGGGTCGGTCAATCTCGTCAAGCCAAGAATGAGTCGTAGCTCCACTACTCACTAGTTATAGAACAGACAGGGCGCGCCGCCATTGGTGAAGATCGTGGCCACGACCGAAGACAGGGCCTCCCAAGCGGCCATCAAGAAAATTTAGAACAAAGTGAGCACGCTCGACGTAGCTCTTGCACATGACCCAAGGCGGCCAGCTGCCCTTCATCGCTGATGGGTTTCTCAGGAGCCGCCCCGTTGCTCTCTGGCTCGGGTAAGGAAAGTCATTGGTACTCACAGCACAATTTATAGTTAGCGTGGGAAATACTTCTGGTTCCAACAAGAAAGAAAACGAGGCACCGATGCCTCGACCATCCAGCGACTCGAGGAGGGGCTTGCGCTTTGTTTTTTATAAGGACCCGATGACGAGTCTGGGGACGAGATAGGTATGCATGCCAGGGTCAACCAGTTCCGGCGACCTAAGTGTCGCGCTTCGAGATGCCGTTCTTACTGTCATCGGCAATCATTATGCCAATCATTATGCCTGATTGGCTTGCAACCCGAGGTTGACAGGAACACGGGCATGTTGTTTTCTCCACACTTTACCTTTCCCCGCATTTTCCCAGATATGTTCGCGGAATGTCCTCGCTATTTTTTCCAGGCCATTCTGCATTTCTATTGTGTCATTGGCCATGGTAGTTGGTTCATGAGGGTAAGATTTAGACCTAAGCATTGGGGCGAAGACCCCGCTAGTCCGTTGAGAGTTCATTCCTGGATATTAGGGAGCCATTCTGACGTGGGGAGGCTAGGGGAGTGCCTGCTGCTGGCCGCCAAGTACTCTGCTTAGGACCGCCCGCCGATGATGGATATGCTGCCTAGAAAATACAGCATCCCACTGGCCACATTGGATAGCGCTAGCAGAATAATCGCCGAGCCTTTCGGATTCTGAAACGCCATTCACGCCAAGTCTCGGTTTCACGGTCTCCGTGTGGGTCCGTCTTGCTGCTCCCAAGCTAACACTCGGAATGAGAACGGAACGTCCCGAGCAGAGGATCACGTCTCGCGGCAGAAAAGCAAGACCATCCGACATAGTACTTAAAGGCTCCCCTCACATCCCTTCACGTCTACTGGTAAGATTAGATATCACCATGATGCATCCGCTCACCATTCTTTCTGAGGCGGAGACCAACTTGGCCCGTGACATCGTTAAGGCGGCGCACCCTAGTTCCGTGATTGACTTCCGAGAGATCTTTTTGCAGGAGCCGCCCAAGGCCCAGCTGGTGGAGTTTCTAGCCCTTGAACATGCGGGCCGCTTGAGCCCAACTACTCCCCACCCACCTCGCCTAGCTCTCTGCCAATACGATGTTATTGGGGCCGACCGCATCCCCCAGTTTTATGAGTCGGTCGTCGACGTGGTGTCCCGGACCCGGGTAAAACACACCGTGGTGGGCAAAAGACACCATGCCAGTTTGACTTTGTAGGAAGATCAATGATGTTCATCGCTGAAATGGTCACGCTAATCCACGCGCAGGAGCGAATTCGATGTATTAGTTGATCGGTGCATGAACTCACCCTTGTTCCAGTCTGCGCTTGCCGAGTTCAAGTTGCCAGAGGGATTCGAAGTCGTGATTGAGCCATGGCCATATGGTGGTCTTGACGATACCGATGAGAACCGGCGGTATTTTCAAGGTCTTTGCTTTGCACAGGATAAACGATCGGGTAATCCGGACTCGAACTTTTACTCCTTCCCTCTCCCCGTCATTCCTGTGCTCGACGCACACACGCAAGAGATCATCCGGGTTGATAGACCTGCGACAGGAGGCAAGGGTGATGGTTTGCGGGAGCAAACCTTCCAGAAAGATATTATTGGACACTGCAGGCCCTCGGAGTACGTCCCCGAGCTTCTACCAGAAGGGACTCGCAAGGATCTGAAGCCATTGAATGTGGTGCAGCCCGAGGGACCATCGTTCCGCGTGACAAACGAATCTCTGGTAGAGTGGCAGAAGTGGCGGCTCCGTGTCGCGTTCAATCCTCGCGAAGGTGCCACGGTCCATGATGTCTGGTATGATGGTCGCAGTGTTATCCATCGACTGGCTATCAGTGAAATGGTATGTTCCGGGCCTGCTCTACAATCCATAGATTCCACCTGATAAACAAAACTAACGTCTTCATTTTTTTTCTACTTTCTAGACTGTCCCATATGCCGACCCGCGACCACCATTCCATCGCAAGCAGGCTTTTGATTTCGGCGACGGTGGTGGTGGGAACATGGCCAACAACCTCTCCTTAGGCTGTGACTGTCTGGGAGTCATCAAATACTTTGATGCAGTGATTACTCAAGCAGATGGTACAGCCCAAACCTTGCCTAATGCCATCTGCCTTCATGAGCAGGATAATGGCATTGGATGGAAGCACTCCAACTGGCGTACAGGCCGGGCTGTGGTCACTCGTCACCGAGAGCTTGTCATCCAGTTCATCATTACCCTGGCCAATTACGAGTACATCTTTGCCTACAAATTTGATCAGTCCGGCGGTATCACGGTGGAGGCACGGGCGACCGGTATCCTTAATGTTGTCAATATCGATGCTGGCAAGGTTAGCGACTACGGCAACGTTGTGAGTGGCGGTGTCCTAGCGCAAAATCACCAGCATATCTTTTGTGTGCGCATCGATCCGGCCGTTGATGGGCCTAATAATTCGGTTATTGTCGAAGAGTCTCACTCGGTCCCAATGAATGCCGTGACCAATCCGCATGGTAACTTTTACCAGGTCACCAAGCAGACCATCGAGCGGGCATCCTACCTTGACGCGGCTCCAGAGCATAACCGCACTATCAAGATGATCAATCCTCACAAGACCAACCCTGTCAGCGGTAACCCTGTTGGCTATAAGTTCACTCCCTTGGCAACGCAGTTGCTACTAGCCGATCCGGAGTCGGTGCAGGCCAGGCGCGCTCAGTTCGCTCAACATCATGTTTGGGTGACCAAGCACCGTGATGGGGAGCTCTACGCGGGTGGACGCTATACCCTTCAAAGTCAGTTTGAGGTCGATGGTGTGGCGGATGCCGTTCGTCGCGGCGATGCGGTCGCGGACACAGACGTGGTTGTTTGGAATTCCTTTGGCATCACACACAATCCTCGGGTGGAAGATTGGCCAGTTATGCCGGTGGAGATTTTCCAGCTCATGATTCGACCGGCAGACTTCTTCGTGGCCAATCCGTCGATCGATGTCCCGTCGAGCAAGAATGGATCGTCGCGGCTGGCTGATTCAGAGTGCTGCCGAAAATCACACATCTAGATTGGTTTCATCAGGGAAGGAGGACATCGCAAGGCAAGTGTATCATAAAACTGCACATTCAGTCGAACGCATAGTTGATCTCAACAATCTGCACACTATACAACTGCAGCAAGTCTACAAGTCCGTAGTCATGTACGCCACGAAAACCCCTACCCACCTCGATATTGTAACTGTATCCATCTCCACTCCACCTCCGGCCAAGGCCTGAATTTCTGGTGGTTAAATTTTGGCCCTTATGCAGACGCGTACTTGACATGTGGAGTAGGCACGGGGATGTCTCCACCAGAAAAGGACAATTAGCGGGTCCCCAAGGCTTTGGATGCGTTTCAGGCTGAAAATGAGGCGCTGACACGGGTGATGGCAGGTCTTCTGTAAAAATGGTCCGTTACGAAAGATGCACGAAAATGAGGGATAATCGAGACCGAACAATAGGATTCAACCATTCCAATCTCACGAACCACCCTCTTTGTCTAGCCACGTCATCCTAGCAGCCGAGTGAAGAAACTCCCCGCGCCACTCAAGCTATACGTAAACCTGTACACAACACCTACGTGGTGGGGCACCGGCCTGAAGCAAATCCCACCAGTCGGCGTAGTGCGCCTGCCCTGATTTACTTCACACGCTAGTCCTTCCGGCGCAGTTGATCTATTCCGTCCTTACAGGTTGTATCTCGCGTGCTAGTTCACCCCATTCGGCCACTCACGTCTATAGAATGCGCCAAGTTCGGTAAGGTGTTATAGCCGCTTGTTATGAGCCCCATTTCCACGAATGGGTCCCGGACTCCGTGTTTTACCATGATAGATTAATGTCCAGATCAAGATAGGGAATATATAAATATTTATGACCTTCAGTAGAGTTAATTTACTTATACCCACCGGACTCAACATTCGTCTTCATGTTTGCTGCAAAGGTCTTCCCGGGGGTTGTAGCACCAGTGGCCTTTTTCGCAGCTTTGGTTCAGGGATATGCAGACCCCGGTAGCTGCTCGGGTTCTTGCAATGTCCATGATCCGTCGTTAATACAAAGATCATCAGACAGTGTCTATTTCAGGTTCTCCACTGGCAACAAAATCTCCTATGCAAGTGCGTCGTCCATCAAGGGACCATGGACAACGATCGGATCCGTGCTTCCCGATGGCTCCTCTATTGATCTTGATGGGAATGATGACTTGTGGGTAAGACATTCGGCCAGCTGAATTATATTTTTGAGCTCGTTTTCCTGTTATACCTGATGGTTTCCAGGTTAACCAAATTTTCCAATTTCTTTCAAGCAGAGTTGAGCTGACAAGCCACTCGTTCACTTCGGACAGGCCCCAGACGCTCATACCGTGGATAATCTCTACTACGTCTACTATTCTGTTTCAACATTCGGGTCCCAATCCTCCGCGATCGGCCTCGCGACTTCGGAAACCATGGAAGCCGGCTCCGGCTCTTGGACCGATCAGGGTACTACCGGAATATCGTCATCCTCATCTAAGGCTTACAATGCCATTGATGGGAACCTTATCGACGTTGACGGCACTTACTATATGAATTTCGGGTCCTTCTGGCATGACCTATATCAAGCACCAATGAATTCTGCAGCAACCAAAGTCTCCTCGTCATCATACAACATAGCCTACAACTCATCCGGTTCTCATGCAGAGGAGGGCACCTACATGTATAAGTATGGTAACTACTATTATCTTTTCTTCTCGTCGGGCATTTGCTGTGGCTATGATACTTCGAGGCCCGCAACTGGAGAGGAATACAAAATCATGGTCTGTCGGTCCACCTCGCCGACAGGCGGCTTTGTCAGTAAATCTCCAAAATCGTCAGGGGAATCACTTGACTAACGATATAATCTTGCCAGGTTGACGCTGATGGTACGGCCTGCACGAGTGGTGGAGGCACAGTTGTGCTGGCGAGTCACGGGACAGTTTATGGTCCCGGTGGACAGTATGTTTTCAAGTCGTTAAGAGGCTCTATTGATTAACAGTCATCTGACTAGTTATATTTGCACAGGGGAGTCTTTACTGACCCCAGTCTCGGCCCTGTTCTTTATTACCATTATGTTGACACCACAGTTGGCTACGCAGATGGCCAGAAACTATTCGGATGGAATCAGATCGATTTCTCCACCAGATGGCCGGTAGTGTGAACGCCCCCTCCATGTACTGAATGCATGCCGAAAAGAAACTGAAGCCCAAATTCTGTCTATGGACTCTGGAGACGGCCCTCGTCAATCTCATGGCGCTTGACGAATGTATATCCCTCTCTAGACCTAAGTTTGAGGCTTAGTGAGCTTGATGTCCTCCAATAGGAATATATTTATTGCACGCACATCGCCAACATAACCACGGGATATCACACTTAGCGGGCGTTCTTTTCTGGGATACTGAGTAGTGTCAACGTATAGGTTTTGCTTGGTCTGTAGGTCCACTTCAAATGAAGCTCTTTCAATGGGCATGGTCATAGAGAACCAGAAGAAGAGAAAGGATTTTCTAGCCTGCCTCGGACTTCCTTGCCCGGAGTGTTGGAATCGTAGGCGTGTGGTGAATAGCAATGTATGTGGAAGCATGGCTCTGACATTTTGGACCCCATTGCAGGCTCCATGGCTTCTGTCCTGGGCATTTTCATCTGCCTGCTCATGTGGAGCTTCGGGTTGATATGGCTTGCTTTTGCCCTAGCAACGGTGCTGTACAGCTCTCCCTCTCATTTTAGCAATGAGTGGTGTGGATTCACTTTCCCACTGAGGGGTATACGCGGCCAGCACGATGGAGCTGGGGGTGGAACTGGACCTTACATTTTTCAAGGTCTTTGGCACGGTAAGTTCATTTATGCTTCCTCATATCTCCTGTAAACAACCATGTAGCGCGCCCCTAAAGGTTCTGCATACTGCTGTCGCGTGGCTGTGGGCCCAAGTGGCATCTTGCACAGCAGTGGGTGTCTGGCGCGGCAATCTCTCCTCCGCCCCATGTCTTCGAATTTTGGCATTAAAAGAAGAACTTAGCGGTGTGACGGCGCTCATCATCGGGCGTAAGAACAATTCACTCCCAGCTCGAACCCCGTCTCATAACTCAGCCTTTAATTTGCTATTGACCACCAATCCTGTAAACGGTATGCACGATCCCCGGTGCCCCCAGGGATCACCAATCAGTCCGGGTGATCGCAAACGCCTCAGCCGTAGTATCATGGCAATTCCTACCGATCCGCACAACTTCCGGTCATTGGCTACAGCCCAGGTAAACCTCACCCGTCGGAATGCCAAGCCCCCGTCAGACGGTTGGTCACATGTAGTGTCATCGTCGTATCTGGTGACTGCAAGCGAGACTCGGGTCTTGGTCTCGCCCGGGTCGAAAAATGGCAACTTCTCCTTTCCATCAATCTCGATAGAATATTTTGCTCTGCTAGATCTGCCGGTTGAGCATGGTATGTTGAGCTTCAAATGAATGTGCACCTCTTGAAATCTCATTGTAAATGCAGGATTCCACGGAGTACGAGTTTCCATTTTTGCAGGAGGTATATACTCCACGAGAGTCTCATAAAGTCGAGTACGGGCTAGCTCCTTGTCCCTCAACCTGAAGATATTTCAACTATTAATTCGGGCCCTGTTAGCTTTATCTTCGTTCACGGCCTTAATCCTCGAGGTCGAAATGACCACCCATTCGAGACCTGGACACATGCAAATGGGAAGTTCTGGCCAACAGACTTCCTAGCGGAGGATATTCCCTATGCGCGCGTATTTGTTTATGGGTATAATACCAACATCACCAACCCGCAAACCATGTCAACTGCAAGCATCAAGGACCATGCGAACACATTATTAAACTTGTTAGACCTGGAGCGCGGTCCACAATTTGTGAGTTCACACCGCCCCCGTTACCCCGGGATGGGAAGAAGACCTTCTGATTGAATACACTAGCACTCGTTGCCGCCCCGAATCATCTTCATTGGACATAGCTTAGGAGGACTGGTTATCAAACAGGTTTGTTTACATCTCTGCGTGTGCTCTGGAACTTGGCTCACCCGATCCTGCCTTTCCCTGGTAGGCTCTCCTCAATGCAAAGGAAGACCCCAAATACAAATCTATTGCCAACGCCACCTTCGGTCTTGTATTCTTTGGAACTCCTCACCGAGGGGCAAAAGCTGTCGAACTGGGTAAGATTGCTGCCCGTATCGCCCGGTTTGTTTCCAAGGGTAATGCCAGCAATGACCTACTCGATTGTCTGGAGCATAACTCGCTTTTCACCCGACAGATGACAGATCGCTTTCGCCATCAGCTAGAGGACTATCGCGTTGTCAGTTTTATCGAAGGGAAGGAGGTGCTATTGGGAGGTGCTGGTCCAGCCTCAATTAGCCATGTAGGTGACTCCCACGAGTCCCCTGAGGGTGCCAACAAAACAGCAATCAAGTTTTCAAACATCGACTAATCCTAATAGCTGGTGGTTGATGAAGAATCGGCCGTCCTCGGTTTGTCTGGTCTCCGCGAGACCCAGTTAAAGCTCGATGCAGATCACTCACAAATGTGCAAAGTGGGCACTCGAGGTCCGATGTATCGGCTCATCAAAGGCAATATCAAACAACTGGTCGACCAGGCCCTCCTGTCCGAACAGGGCTTCCTTCCACAGCCCTCGCCCCATCCCATAATGGGACGGACAGCGCCTCCGCTTCCTCCGCGTATGCACTCGAACAGTAGCACACCCTATCCGCCTCCAGGACAACCTCCTCCAACTACTCCGAGGGTGATCGGGGCTCTCTATACCGCGCTGAATGACGATCCGCGATCCATTCACGCCGCAGAGCTCAAAAATCGAGGGAAGTGGGATGACGCCCGAATTGCCGAATATGAGATTTTCCAGGATCATCTGCGGTCGCCTGGTCCCGACCATGTTAGCACCCTTTCTATGGGATATAATTTGGCCGAAATCGAGCTTGAGTCGAGTTATCTCCAGAAGGCGGGTGAGTGGTGCCAGTGGGTTATGGACAACTCCCGCCGTGTCTTTGGAAATAGCCATGCGCTTCCCTTGAGGTCGGAAAGCCTCATGGCGGAGATTCTGTACCGGAAAGGCAAATATCATGAGTCCGAATCTATCTGCGCCAACGTCCTGGCTCGCCAACAGATGAGTGTTGGTGAAGATCATTTGGACACGTTGGATACTCGACGCCGGTTGGGCCTCGCGTATAACGCACTCAACCGCCGGGAGAGTGCCATCATGACCGCAGAGAAGCTCACGGAGACCCTAAATCGCCTTGTGGGAGACAACCATATCCGTTTCTACTGGGCTCTTCTCGACGCGCTCGAATTTGTGATTTATAACCACGGAGAGGAAACTGCTGCTCTCGTGAGGGTGTTTGAACCCGACGTGCAACAGGCGTTTGAACTGCTGCCACAGGTATACGAGGATCTCCGGGTTGGTCTCGGTGATACTCATCCCGTCACTATTCGAGCTCTTTCATTGCACGGTCGAGGACTGACCCGTGCGCATCAAATCATGGAGGCCTCTGAGACTCTGCGCCGGGCTCTTGCAATCTCAGAGGATGCTCTTGGGCCGGACCATCCCTTGACCATTGACATTGTGGGAAGCATCGGCGTGATGTATACTCTACAAGGAGCTCTTGACTTCACCGGCACGAACCCACCGTCTGAAGCAATTCCATGGCTAGTTCGATATTTGAACTGGGTCGAGCGGCGAAAGGGTCTCGATAACCCGGAAACACAGACCACCCTGGTGATGCTCGGGAATCTACATTTTGCTGCCCAGGAATATGAACCTGCCCAGAAATATTTTGAACGCGCTCTGGCTGCAAGCCGCGGCCCGCAAGGAACAGCCATGCAACAACGCGTCAGCAATCAGCTTCAGCTCTGCCAGGCCAATAACATGTTCACCACCCGCCGCGGCATGGGATCGGGTCTAGGAGGGTTCCTATCGTCTTTACAACGATTTTAGGTGAGCCATTACTATCAAATAGCAACCTATATATCTTCTTTTCAACGGTAGTCGCACATCAACTGCGGGCGAGAAACATGGCGTTAAAGACTCTAGGCCATTGGTATACGACTACCTCTGTCCACGACCATCACGTCACTTTGATTCTTTTGAAAGCCAGAATAACATAAGCGAGAACATTACTTGCTGCTCAACTAGAATCCTCCATTTGTAAGCCCTGTTGGGGACATGCCTGTCGGTCATAGTAGGAGGTGCTTAAATGAAGGCATTTACTGTAGCGCTACTTTTCTGTTACAGTATCTGCTTGCGGGTTTGAGGGCCTGTCGATCAGGTAAGGAGGAATCAGTATAGTGTTTCCTGTGGATTGAGCGCATTTTAGTAGATAGTGGGTGTTTGCAGAAGATGTCAAAATATGGCATCCACCAGTATTATTCAGCTAGCTACTAACCTGTTTTGATTAGCTCCTTGGCAGATTTTTCCTATTTCTGCGCGCATAGCTTAGCTCTCTACAATACACACTCTCTTGATCGATTGACCAACACGTTACTAGGCGATACCCAGATTCCTAAGAGTACGCGTAGATACACGTTTTAGGCGGTGTGGCCGACTCGCTTCTGAATTACGTTAACAATTGTGGTAGCCTCAGGCACCCACAGCCCCGCGCGACGCCGCAAGGTGCCCCGCTGTCCCCTCTTTCGACTCTTTCGACAAGCCAATGACAAGACTGGCGGGAGGGCCGATCAGATCGATGTCGATGACCTCAGATCCCAACAAACTAGTGGCTGTGAGCGGTCCATACGAGGCTATCAGATGGAGAGGGTGGGTCCACCAGGGATGATTGAGTTCATCTGAGCGCCGAAATGACGATGCCAAGGCCAAATCAGCCCTCGGTGGGGGAGGGGGTGCTGCCGTGATGTCGCAGGCTGGAGATCGTCTTTATAAAGAGGATGTTCATTCCCCTCTCTCACCTCACACTGCATCAACAACTCCCTCGGTATCCCGCACGCATTGTGATATCACTACTCTCCGCAATCATGGATAAACTCTCTGGTCTCGCGTCCAAGCTCGGCGGTGGCAGCAAGAACTCTGGTTCAAACCAGACTGCGGGCAACGAGGATATGGTGGACAAGGGTAAGGCTCACTGTCCTTTGAAAGCGAACTTTTTACGCAAATTAACAACCTCCAGCCCTTGATAGCGTTGAGCGCAAGTTTGGCGGTGGCAAGATCGACCCTTCCAGTGATAAAATCCGCTCGACCAACGAGAAGATCACCGATGGCGCTCGTGCCCAGTTTGAGAAGGCCACTGGGTAAGATCCTTGGTCCGTTGTCCCGCCCCTGCATGCGGATAGCTAACTGTCTTCTGCTATCTCTAGCAAGAACGTTCCCGACAAGTTCTCCAACTAGGAGAGTCCTGATGATTAGCGGGCGGTGCTGTCGGATATGTTATGATGACGCCCACGTCACTCAGCCTGGCATGATACCCCTTGGATGTTTTATCTATCCACTTAGTGTCAAGAAATATCCAAGTCCTTGAATATTGTTCCACGAATGGTCCCCGTAGATTCAAAACATTGCGCCCGCCGTGCAGCCCCAGCAGTTTTGTATGGCCCCCTTACACTCCATTACTCTATTGTCAGGACTGAGATTCTTGGAGCGATGGAGACGGATGCCGAATTTTCCAACAATATCATAATAATTATCGAGCCCACAGCCCACAATTGACTCTCGGAAGCCAGCTGTGATTCGCATTGCCAACATCTTATCAGATTCTTAAGTTTACCAAGCCGATGGAAGAGTGATAGGACAGGAATGGTTGGCCGAGACAATGTGATGCGTACCTGATCTAGTTATTTGGTACGCTTGCTCTTGAAAATGTTCCCTGTAAAATTCCCAATATGCAAAGGCGTGTTGCCGAGTCTCGTCTACAAATTGAGCTCACCCATCCTTCACCTCATTCAGAAGGATGAACCGTTATATTAGCTTCCATCGCAACGCGAGTTTATCTTTTTCTGTTATTTTGGAAGAGTATTGAGTAAGCATTGGCGGTAGGTATGGTCAATGTAGTCTGCCGTAATCCCAGGTCATATTGGAGACCTAGTCAAGGAGAGGAATGTAAATTTTGAGGCGAAGCCCCATTTAAGGTCACAAGCTATGAAAAAGCATCAGCGAGGGGACTTTCATTGCTCGAGTGACCGGTCCTCACGATGTTGGCTAATGGCGATATTCGGAGGTCTTAGCCCAGACTCCAGCGGGTCAGAGAGACTTCGTCTCTAGATAAATCTGCTTTAGGTAACACGCTGCGCCTCGAAAGTATCCCGCCTAAAATTCCAATGTGGGCCAATCGTGGGCCGGGGTCTTACTGTTGGATCGGCAACAGGTAGGATCAGAGAGTTGCAGTGCCTGTACAGTAGTGCGGGGGTGTAAGGGAGCCAAAGTGCAATAGCCACAGCTTCCCATAAGCCCAGCAGCGCTGACGCAGGGGGTCGCCAGCCATATTTAATATTCTGATATCGCTTCTTCGATTTGAAACGCTTTGCATTGTATCTGAAAGCCCCTCCAAATTCTAGCGATGCGATTATTAGCATTGCTGCTCTGGCTCTGCGTAGCCTCTTCACTGGCCCGCATCCTATCGACGAAAGGTCTCTACGGCCTTGTCAGACGGCGGCTACCCAATCATGTGGACCACTTCCACTTCACCATCGATTATTCCAATATCACCGGTGCTGACGGCTATGACCAATTCATGGTACAGAGTGCGCCAAATGGCACAATTCTAGTCAAGGGTAATTCTGTCTCAGCGCTGTCATCGGGGTATGTAAGCCCTTTTTTTCTTGTGGTTCGTCGGTCGCTAATGGCGTCGATAGACTCCATCGATACTTAACGGAAGTCGCTCACGTCGATATCTATTGGTTTATCGGCAGTCGGCTGGATCAGATAGCCTCCCCACTCCCTCGTCTCACCAAGCCAATTGAGGGATCTAGCACCGTTCCCTGGAGATATCACTTCAATACCGGTAGTTTTCTCGCACTGTATGCACTCGCTCCTGGAAGTAATTGACAAGTCACTCTTAGTTACCTTCTCTTATACCACGGCATTTTGGACTTGGGAAGAGTGGGAAACCCAGTTAGACTGGCTTGCTCTCCAGGGCGTCAATCTGCCTCTCGCTTGGGTGGGCCAAGAGAAGATTCTCGTGGATGTCTTCCATGAAATCGGTCTCACTGACACTGAAATCGCGACCTTCCTCACCGGACCCGCATTTCAGGCATGGAACCGCTTCGGGAATATTCAAGGTTCCTGGGGAGGGAGTTCTCTACCTCGGGATTGGATTGACCGACAGTTCGACCTTCAAAAGAAGATTATACCTCGCATGGTGGAGCTGGGAATGACACCTGTCCTGCCTTCGTTTACAGGATTTGTTCCTATGAACACCACTCGCGTTCTCCCAGATGCGAAAATCGTGAGAGGATCACAATGGGGTGGCTTCCCACGTCGATACACCAACGATTCGTTTCTCGAACCCTTTGACGATCACTTTTCAAAGCTCCAGTACAGTTTTATCAATAAGCAACGAGCCGCGTATGGGAATGTCAGTCACATCTACACCCTAGATCAGTACAACGAGAATGTCCCTTACTCGGGAGATCTGGATTATCTCCGCAACATCACCCGTACTACCTGGCAAAGTCTCAAACAAGCTGATCCTGATGCCATCTGGATGATGCAAGGCTGGCTTTTCTATGCACAGTCCGATTTCTGGACTGGTGAGCGGGTAGAAGCTTACCTCGCCGGGGTGGCGGATCACAAGGACATGTTGATTCTGGATCTGTTCTCCGAGTCCGCTCCCCAGTGGCGCCGAACCCAATCCTACTATGGTAAGCCGTGGATTTGGTGTCAGCTGCACGACTATGGGGGCAACATGGGTCTCTATGGGCAAATCACAAATATCACCGTCAATGCAACCCAAGCACGGATCGAATCACCATCTTTAGTCGGCTACGGCTTAAGTCCAGAGGGACAAGAAGGCAATGAGATCATTTATCGACTGCTGCTGGATCAGGCGTGGTCTACGACACCCCTGGAAAGTAAACAATACTTCCATGATTGGGTGCGTAGCCGGTATTCCGGCTCCGGATCCACCCCTAACGAGCTGTATGAGGCGTGGGAACTGATGCGGACCCCGGTATACGACAATACCAATGCTTCGGTTTATGCTGTGATCAAGTCCGTGCTTGAGCTTCGGCCGGCCATCGACAATATCGCCGGGAGGGTCGGGTTCCAGGCCACCGCACTCACCTACGATCCAATGATCCTGGTGCAAGCATGGCACAAGCTCTACTATGCTGCAGACTCTGAGCCAGCACTGTGGACCAACCCTGCCTATCGATTGGATATGGTTGATGTGACGCGTCAAGTCATGGCCAATGCGTTTATTCCCCTGTATCGCAGTCTGGTGTCTACCTGGAATACCTCCAACGCCGGCCAAGACACCCTGTCTCGCAAAGGAGAGCAGATGATTCAGCTTCTGAGTGATCTCGATGCTGTTCTTCTCACCAGCTCCCATTTTCGGTTGTCTACGTGGATCAACTCCGCCCGGGCCTGGGCTCATGGTAACGACAGTCAAGCATCGTTCTTGGAATACAACGCGCGCAACCAAATCACACTCTGGGGCCCCACGGGGCAAATCGCCGACTATGCGTCCAAGCAGTGGAGTGGTGTGGTCTCATCCTTCTCTATTCCCCGCTGGCAGATCTTCATCAAGTATTTGAAGTCCATGCCGCCCGCGTCGTTCAACGCCACGGAATTGACGGCACAGCTGATGGACTTTGAACTTCATTGGCAGCATGAGAAGTGGGAGAAGCCAGATCCAAGTGGGGAGGCCGAGGATCTGGAGAAGGTGTTGGGTCGTGTGTACAGTCGGTGGCCATCTATCTTTGCAGAATCGTGATCCAGCCACCGCTTGGAATTTAGATGCGAGGCAGTAAATCGGATATTGTTAGTATACCAGATGAGAACCGACCACTCCTTATTTGAGACTTGGGTGGCTTTCCACCACGGTGTAGTCCACTGGAGCACATCGTCCTGGCTGCTCTGATGCCACAATTCCGGTGCTGCCGCCTTGGAGTGTTTATACTTCCCCGCCGCGCCAACCCCCCCACGGCTGCCACGGGCGGCTTATCTCCGGACCCACCCCTTGCTTGCGTTGCTTAGAAATACCAGCCAATGCGTCCCATTCATCCTCCATTCCGACCGATTCCCCTTCTCATCCAGATGATTTCAATTCCCAGAACCCTTCTGTCGACTCGAATCGCAACCGACATCCAACATTATCTGTCAAAATGACGGAGGATCTAGCGTCACCGTCACAATCGGAGCAGTCACCTTTGATTCCGTTATCTCGCCCTGATAATGAGACGACCCCCCAATTAAGCATTGCTCGGGGATTTGGGATTGCGGTCTTTATGGAACTCTTGATCTTGATCCAGAGTGAGTTCAACCTGACGATCGATGCGCGGGCAATTCATTGACACGGTGCGGGTTCTCGTTAGCAACCAACATTTCGATGATGACGACTGCCCAGTCCGACATTGCGGCCGACCTGGATGCCTTTGCCGAAGCGACGTGGTTCACCTCGGCATACCTGGTATGATCAATGGGGTGGTCCCCTGAAAGACGCAGATGGAGCCTAATGATTTGAAGATCGCTGCATCTAGCGTCACGCCCTTGACCGGGCGGCTTGCTGAGATCTTTACACCTCGGCTATATGTGATATTCTCGAGCACCATCTTGGCAATTGGCCTGTTTATTACGGCAGCGGCACCCAATCTCGCCGTCTTCCTCCTAGGACGCGCAGTTTCGGGTGTTGGAAGCGGCGGATTGATGAGCATTGCCATCATCCTGGCCGTGGATCTTTCCTCTCCGAAACGGCGCGGATTGTGCATTGGCTTGATCAGTGCAGGATACACAACGGGTCTTGCATCTGGTGCAGTTCTGGCAGGACTGATGACGTCCTCTATGGGCTGGGTATGTGAAAATGATGTTCCCTCTTCGCGCGCGCGCCGGGTCGACTAACGCCCAGCCTCCGCAACAGCGTCTCATATTCTGGATCCAAGCACCGGCCGCACTGGTCTTGGGCCCTTTGCTGTTCCTGGCCATTCCGGCCTCGTCAGGTGGTCGGAGTCCCTTGGACTATCGGTCGATGCTGCGTAGCCTTGCTCGAGTAGACTACGTGGGCGCTTTGGCATTGGTTCGATCAATCCGACCCCGTTCTTCGAGCTTGCGCTGATCAATAGCAGACTTTCTCGGTCGTTTTGCTACTATCGAGTCTTGCATCGCCCGAGATTCTCATCTGGCCCCTGCCGTTATCCGCGCTCTGCTTCGCTATATTCCTCTTTATCGAATGGCGGTGGACCAGAGAACCCATAATTCCAGTCCGGCTGCTCCAATCACGAAGTGTCTTAATGACCTGTCTCGCGGGCCTGGGCTTGATGATGGCCCGGTGGGCGGTCTTGTTCTACACGCCGGTCTATGCCATGGCTGTCCGAGGCTGGTCTCCTGCATCCGCTGGTCTCATTCTCGTGCCCACCAATGCCGGGTTTGCGACTGGTGGGCTGCTTGTTGGCTGGCTTCATATCCGCAAATCTACCAGCTACTACGTGTGAGTTCTCCCCCATCGATGTCCTGATAACCGTGATTCGGTGTCTCATTAGCATCGACAGCTCATGTCTGGTCATCTTCGCCTTGTTTGTGCTGGCCATATCGGGCCTCTCTTTTCTTTCCACACCCCACTCCCCCGCAATCTTGTATCTTGCGACCACCTTCCTGAATGGGCTATTTGCGGGGTCGCTGATGAATTATACTTTGTCGCATGTGTTGCATCTCACCAGTCCCCAGATGCATTATATAGTGAGCTCTTTGATTGCAACGTCACGAGGATTTGCGGGTAGTTTTGGATCGGCCGTCGGAGGCGGGTTTTTCACCCGGATTCTCAAAGCGTCCTTGGAAAAAGGCCTTGCACAGCATGGGTTGCCCCCACAGCCCGACCTGATTCGCACTCTGCTCGGTAGTCCTGCCACGGTATCGCGCTTGACGGGCCTTGAGCGGCTGGTTGCCATTCAAGGCTACGAACATGCAACTCGCATGCTGTTTCTGGCAGGCGGCTTGGTGGCACTGGCGGCTACTGCCTTTCAGGCAGGAACTGGCTGGACCTCGGAGGTTGATGATGGAAAGGGGAATTCAGAGCAGGAGGTTTAGTTTCAGAAGAGTCACTACCATAGAGCGAGCTCGGAGTCAATGGACGTTATTCAAAGGGATAGGAACCACACAGAACGTAGCAAGTAACTAGGAGGTCAATATCAGAACTCAGGTCAGTGGGGCCCTGCTGAGACCTTAGTAGGGTGTCTTCCAACCCACCATTTTATTTTTCTTCCTAGGCCACAACCATGCGATCTTTGGCGTGGAAATTAGTTGAAATCGTCACGCAGGGGGCGAACTATCTACTGACCAACGCGCTGCTATCATATATTGCTACCGATCTATAGATCTCCCGTAGGGTAGTCTTGCGGAAATATAGGGGCGCCCTACTGAGCATTGACCTACATGTTAAAAAAACGCGCTAAATTAGTGAAGTGTGCACAGACTTATGGCACAAATTGTAGTATCTAGATAGTAGATAGTCTTTACTTCTAATAGCTATTAGAAATATAGACTAGGAATATTAATAGTATTTAGAGAGCTAGCTAATATAGATAAAAGTAAAGTATATCTATATTCTAATATATAAGCTTATTTTTATATAGTTTATTAGTCAGTAATAAATCTAATTTATCATTAATAATCATATATATATACTAAATAGCATGTGAAACAGAAATAATGAAAACAAATTTGATGACATAATGAAAACAAGTTTGAAATAGAACACAGGTGTTAGAGCGCAATTTCTTGAAGGAATTCGATGATCGCATCAGCCATTTGTTGAAGTCCACGGTCCTCAAGAGGATAATGGCCTGCATTTTCAAGCACCACGGTCTTGACTGGCACCTTTTTGACACGCGGCAAAACCAGTTCACTGAGGTGCAGAGGTGTCCATTTGTCCTGATCAGGCTGTGTAAGGA
This sequence comes from Penicillium canariense, assembly GCF_028826845.1. NCBI lineage: Eukaryota > Fungi > Ascomycota > Eurotiomycetes > Eurotiales > Aspergillaceae > Penicillium > Penicillium canariense. The sequence goes on along the minus strand of NW_026622734.1, from coordinate 2,756,668 downwards.
GAATCGGACAGACCTCAAAGTCCTCAGGTTCAAGGGCTGGTCGGTATGTCATGTACGATGACAAGAAGTGCATTGAAGCCCAAGAACCCGCAGAAGATCGATCTGCCAGGAAAATCTTCAACGCATCCGAGTTATTGACCAAGGTGGACATCTTGCTCGCGAGCGACATTGGAAGGGATAAAGATCTCAACAGCGGAATATCACTAAGCGTGGCTAGAGGGATTCCAACCCTACTCATGAAAAGGTTCCTTGATGTCTCATCGCGGACCTGTTGGATGCGTTGGTCTAAAAATGTCATACCCACAATGCCCTTGACTTTCTTGTTCAGCGCGGCCACGTGGTACGTTAACATACCCCCGGCGCTGAGGCCGTAGAGTACGATCGGCCGAGGGTCGCTTTCGAGCTCGACATTGATGAAATCATTCGCAATTTGGACCCAGTCATCATACGACACCGGCTTGCCTGGCGCGACTTGAGTGCACCCATAGCCAGGCATATCGATAGCCACAAGGTCAAATCCTGCTGAGTGTAGAGGTACCCCAAGGATCATCGACATCTGGCGCCCGTTGGTGCCAACTCCGTGGTGAAGAATGACCCTCACCTTAGCAGTCGGGTTTCGCCACCGGTCGAGATGGATTTTGTGACCGCGATTTTCCCACCATTCTTCAACAGGAGAATGGTCTTTGGTGAATGCTAGGCGTTGTGGAAGGAATTTTTGGATCTCCTTCCAAGCCTTTTGGTTCTCGTATGTATGTAGAGATGCCATGATAACGGTAAAACGTGGGGATAAAGCCGCGCAAGTAGATCGTCGTGAGTGAGGGCAGTATCAACGGGAAATAAAAGTGAATGTGAAATTTATAGAACTGCTGGTTTGAGTGCAGTAGACAAGTCCTCTTGCCGATTGTAGATGTCTTTTAAATAAAGCTAGATAGTTGACGTGCTGTCTCGACCTCGCAAGCCGAAGTTCCGATCGTTGAGGTCGGAGCGAGTGTTCCTCCGCATTAGCCGTTCGAGCCGGCGCCACAGTGGATACTTGACATAGATCATCGGGTCGATATTCACCCGAAATGTGACTTGCAACGATAAGAATGTGAAGATGCCGTTTACCGAGCCGGAGATGTATATCTTCGGACCTTTGGGTTGTAGGTGAATATGTCGGAAATGTCGGCATTTCGAATTGATCACGTATTACCATGACTCTATAGTGACAGAAGTTTTAACAGCACCAGCCCCACACCTCTTTATTATATAATACTCTGCTGGTCGAAATGAAATCAAAAAAAAAAAGTACAGAGATGAGATTAGTTCACCGGCTGAAGAGGTTCAACAGACTTTGGTCAATATAACTAAGGAAACGGTGAAATTATTATGAAACTTCCAACGCACTTTGCTATTTAAAAATAGTATCGGGTAGGAGTAAAAGGATTGGCTAGCCAAGAGACCTTCTCCACATCAAGCGTAGGTCCGTGCATTTCAGATTACCTCGGGAGCCCCCAGGTCTCAACCAGAAATTATTTCGACCTACTTTACAGAACAATTTAAATCCCTTAACAAGGAACAATTGGAGGGCAAGTCTGGTGCCAGCAGCCGCGGTAATTCCAGCTCCAATAGCGTATATTAAAGTTATTACAGTTAAAAAGCTCGTAGTTGAACCTTGGGTCTGGCTGGCTAGTCCGCCCCACCGCAAGTACTAGTCCAGCTAGACCTTTCCTGCTGGGGAACCTCATAGCCTTCACTGGAACCAGGACTTTTACTGTGAAAATGTTAGAGTGTGTAAAGCAGGCCTTTGCTCGAATACGTTAGCATAGAATAATAGAATAGGACTTGCGGTTCTATTTTATTAGTTTCTACCTAGGACCGCCGCAATGATTAATAAGGATAGTCGGGGGTGTCAGTTTTCAGCTGTTAGAAGTGAAATTCCTGGATTTGCTAAAGAGTAACTACTGCGAAAGCATTCGACAAGGATGTTTTCATTAATCAGGGAACGAAAGTTAGGGGATCGTAGTCTTTGCCGACTAGGGATCGGACGGGATTCTATGATGACCCGTTCGGCACCTTCGAGAAGTTACGTCTACTCTATCCCTAGCGATCGGACTAGATCGGAGGACCAAATCTATATTCCTCATACCTATCCACAGTATATTCAGTATCTCTATATCGACGAAACAGATACAGTTGAACGTAATATCAACATAATCATTTGCTTCCTTTCCTCGACTTATCTTAGGTCCTAGGAGCGTTATTCACCCGATTCAATTGTAACCTTCGAGTTCAACTTAGCTATAGAACTTGTGGAACCCAGCATGCCAAAGAGCAAGGCTGATATGGTATGGGATGGTGGAATAAGATGGCATGGTGTACAGGAGCTAGCATATCTTACTCCTATAGCTACTAGATAGTATATCTTATCGTTAAGTCACATTCTTTGGCCGGCTCTGGATTGATGATGGACTCCGGATTAAAGACTAGCATACAACTACACAATATTATAAGCACCATAATAACACAATTAATCCAACCTGTGTAGTCTATTTTCTCATTCCCCTCTATGCCACAAGCCTTTCAACCAGGCCAAAATGTGATGGCCACCAAAGCAATACATTGCTTACACTATCTACCTTGAGAACAGTATCCAGAATTGTTCTATAGCTTATTCTATTAACTAATAGCTAAGCGGAACTTGGGATTTTCTAGGTCCCATTTATATCCGATACCTAAGAGGGACCCAGGATTAGTTACAATTCTTCCAGGTCCCGTTTAATGTTTTCTGGGTCCCGCTTAGCTAGAACCCGCGATTGTCGATGCCTAAAGTTACGACTAAGCACTTACTCAAACATGTGACGATATACATTCTTCTAGGGGACCTTCGAGACTATATCGTAGTATCATCCTTTGTATTAAGTAGAAGAACGTCGCCCTAGTTTCTCACTATGATTGACCCTAAAGCATACTATACATAGTTTATCTAGTACTACCCGAAAGCTGGATTGCCTCTAAATATAGCCAAAACCATTAGCGACGCAATCAAGCACCATATCCGCCGTTGAAAAGCACCTCCCAAGGTCAGCTCGAAGGCCAGCAGCCCTGCCAAGCTACGTAAAGGCTCCGGCTCAAGCGCTGCCTCCAAGCCCAGCGTCCCAGACAGCCCAAGCTCAAAGTCCGCGAAGAAGACACCCTTTCGCAAACTCACCCCGAAGGCGCCCGAACCAAAAGTCAGTGGATTGTTTGCCGAAGGCTGCGCAGCCTCCTGAGGTCTCAGGTAGGCCCCACTGATCTGCAATCAGTATGGTATAACGGGGCTCGTGCCTTGCTGCCTGATTTTTGGCTCGTCACCGCCCGTGCGGAAAGGCCATGAGCGCTCTTTTGGAGCTCGTTGATCTCTTGGATCTTGAATCTCTGCACCTCGCCCAGCACTTCCCCCTCCATCCACACGAACTCCGATCTACTTTTCCTGACGATGCCTCGTGCCGTCCGTGGTAAGCTCATTTATGTCCCTGGCTGAGACCGCGACACTTACCACATGTTACATCAGGTCTGCTCATCGAGTGCGATCCCTCAATCAAAGCAATGATTCTCAAATACGACGAAGAGCGCCACGACTACATTGTGGAGGATTTGGATGATGAGAACCACTTGGTCATCAAGGAGAGCCAGCTCCAGAGCTTGAAGGCCCGCCTCGATCAAGTATGTCCCTGCGACGATTGCCTTTCTGTCTCCGGCGTCCACAGACACTACATGCTCAGTGGACAGCTCTCTCTAACACAGAATTAGGACCTCGATGAGAAGATCATGCAGCTTGACGATTCTGAGTCAGAGTAGAACGATCGCACCTGCTGAAAACTCCCCCCGTTCCCCTTCAAAGGCCATGCTGTCGCAGGTCACCGGCCGCTACATGCCCCCATTCAATACTACGCCTCGGTGCATAATACGCTAGTGGTTTGTGATTGCCCATCAGTGCACGGAAAACAGCCCTCTCTTTTCAGGTCATGTGCGCGGGCATTGGCATACGAAACAAATAATCCCCTCGAGCGTATATGTGCATCTATACGTACTGGATTTTCCCTGCCAGGTAGGGCTTTCCTATTCTAGCTGTCGCAGCTTTTGTGAGGGCGCTTTCAGGCTCAGTGAGTAAACCTCATCACTGACTCAGACCCAATGATTATGCTCAGTCATGTCACGTGATCGCTCAGTGATAGCGCCAGAGGTTGCACGAATTGCATCAGCCATGTCCTGCGCTAAGGAGCTCTCTTTTGATGAGAAACTTTCTTTTTGTTCAAGTTTGCAAAACCAATGTGGTCGTGATTTTGACGTGGTCTACCTTCCGATTGAGAGTCCAGTTCAAGGGATTGATCGCAGGTCTACGTCCAGTCTATACTCGTATCTGCGATTGACAAGCCAGAGTAAAATAATCCCACATCCCATCTATCCAGGGCGTACACATAGGTTATAGACAGCAAGAGCGGTATATCCTCTCAGACCGTCGAGCGAAGAAGTGAAAGGGCGACATCCATGGGCCTCGGAGCCATGAATAGAACTTGGTAATAGAATGAAACGAAAAGTCTTGCCTATCTCGATGCTTTTGTGCTCAGAGCCGACTAGTAGATCTGTAAGGCTTTGGTCAGACGGTCCTTTAGGCTGTGGTTAACGCTCTCGAGTATATGCTGCTCTTCGTCGATGCCCAAGTGTGGTTGGAATCTTGATATTGGGAAGCACTGGATGATAACTAAAAGAAGGAATTCTCTATTGAGAGTGATATTGGTCGATGAACAAACTAGATCTAAGTGATAATCAAGGCTCGTCTTAGATTCCACTCGGACTAACTCGTCGCTAGGGTACACTAATATGGTATAAATACTACTACTCTGAAAATGACGTCTAAATACGGATAAAAGAAGGGTGCTATTAGTGTTACAAGCATAATACGCAAACACGCCCTTTTTGAGATTAATTATATTGATGACTTCATGCTAACGCAGAGGTTGGATTAGGGGACTAGAAAAGAGCTAGTTACGTGACCCATCTTGCGTGCCATTATATGTTTATGCTACTACTGTAGGTAAGAACTCATCAAGTGTATATTTAATTCACCGTTGCTAATAGAATCAGGGTATCCTGTCGCTATAGTCCCTATAGGACAACTTCGCTACAATGATCGGCCGTACGGTCTTTCTGGTGGCCAGGATGGACGAGGAGGAGACTCTATTGCGATTCATGGAAGTTTACGAAAAGGCTGCCAAGCCTCGTCCGGTTCCGAAATTTGAATGACTGTGTGGTAACCAAGTGTAGATAGTTGGCAAGATGAATGCGAGATCCTTATATACGGGAAGCCCTACCCACATGTATACATAACATCCGCCCGAACAGTATACTTCACACCCCGAAAAACATCACTACCACAAGGCATCAAGTTCCGCTGCTGAAAAAGCATGCAAGCGGCCAATTACCATTTAGTCACTGGACCTGCAGCCAATGAGAATATTTTTCCCCTTCCTGGGTCTACAGTCTTTCCAGTGAACAATTAAAACGAAGTGCCGGAGAAGAAATGTCCGTACGAAGGAAGCGTCGTCAGTTGCAAAAGCAGGTGAAGGAGCTCGAGACTGGAAGAAAAATTCTACTTTAACTTGTATACAGCCAGTTATTCAGAATATCCACTTACAAAGCAAAAGAAATTCAATAAAAATATAGAAAACCAGACAAAATAGGATAATTTGGATAATGGAAAATGCATCAATCAACTATTGTATTCGTAGCTAGTTCTTTTCCAGCTTCTTCAAGCATAACACGATGACCGTACAAACATCGTGTATATAGAGAATTTCCCAGTCCATGTTCAAGTCACTTTTTTCAGAAATTAAATTATCCTATATACAAGGCTGGGCTCAGTGAGTGGATTTCATGATGATGTAATACTCACTGAGCACATGTACATCATGGATCGCAGCGCAAACCACCGGCTCCTGGCTGGCCTGCCGCCATCGCACTCACCAAAATTGCCACCCCGTACGGCGCTGAAGACGATGTGATTAGCTACAATCGGATGAAGGAGGTTATGACGAGATGGGCCTTCCGGGTTTTGCAACTAAATGAGATTGGTCCTGGGCCGTTGCCACCTTGCTATGTACCATACCTAGCTGCATAGATACTCATCGATCATGCAATCATTCCTGCGACATCAGATATCAGATTGAGCCAGAAGGTTCGAAATGCGGACGGAATAGCATCACTGATCCTATGAGATTGCCCGATTCTATATCACGTGACTATATAGAACCGGGGAGAATCGTCCATCGCGCGCTGGAAGGTGCGACCGATCGCTTCAAGTGGCGCGCGCCAACTGCCAACAACCCGCATGCGGCCTCTCGCAAGCATGGGATGATTCGTACAGTTGTGGCAGCTGCAGGCAGCTGGCGATGGGTTATAAAAACCCCCTTGACCACCATCTTTCAATTCCCATTCTCAACTTTCATTCTCAACCGTCAGCTAGCTCAAGGCTTCAAACTTCTCTTGCAATTCCAAGCTCTCTTTGTCATCTCTTGAACACCTCTTCTCTCTAAACTCCATGTCTCTCTTCCGAACCACCTTCCCCGCCTCGGGCGACTTCGCCCCGCTGTTCCGTCTTCTCGACGACTACGATGTCCACCGTGCCAGCCGCCAGACGAGCACCCGCAGCTTCCAGCCTCGCTTCGATGTTCGTGAGAGCGAGGATGCCTACCACCTGGACGGCGAGCTTCCCGGTATTGCGCAGAAAGACATCCACATTGAGTTCACCGACTCGCAGACTCTGGTCGTGAAAGGCCGCACTGAGCGCGAATACCACACTGGCGAGCCCAAGGAGGAAAGCGAGGGTGATAAAAAGACTGAGACCGCCGAGAAGACCCCTGGCCACCGTTTCTGGGCTAGCGAACGCTCCATCGGCGAGTTCCAGCGCACCTTCACTTTCCCTAGCCGCGTCGACCAGGACAATGTCAAGGCCAGCCTGAAGAACGGCATTCTGTCCGTTGTGATTCCGAAGTCCACTGCTTCGGGAACCAAGAAGATCACCATCGAGTGAGCTTCTTGATTGGGCACCTGCTAGCTTTTGACACACCCTTTGACGCACGATGCGCACGAGTATACGATTTCAAGATTGATTTGTAATTTACACGCCTGGAGACCCCGCAATATGACGGGCTTGCTGCTCCCTTTCCATTCTTTGTATCACTTTTCCTTTCTCTCATGATGTACTATAGTGAAATAATGTAATTGAATCCAATCATTCACGCAACCTTCCCATGTAAGCCCTTTTAATGATGTCAACCGCAAGTGGAGCCGTCCTCGGTATCGCGGCTTATCTGAGCCGAGGCATGTGAGAGGAGCCTCTTCTTGACAGCGGGATTGGCGCCTCTCCTTCGAATGCATTGCTACAACTTTCTTCTGCTCTTAAAACGAGTGATCCGCCCGGTGCCATCGCCGGACTGTGTAGTCGCTCCGCTCAGCCCACCTTTTCCCCCTCGCGCCTACTCCTTCGCCCTGGCCTGCTCCGGCTCCTCTACCCCAGTGATTACCAATTACATATCTCCCCATGGCGCAAAATTACTCCTTTCAGTACTTCACCGTTCAGTTCCCACCCGAGAATCCATATGTCGCCCATGTGGAGATCAACCGGGCAGAGAAGATGAACGCCTTCTTTGAAGCGTAGGTCATCTATCCCCCGAGCTGGCAGCCCGGGCGCATCGCTAACAGTGATCTCCCTGTCGCCACCCAGTATGTGGCTGGAACTGCGCCAGGTTTTCGCTCAACTATCGGAGGACTCCGCCGTGCGGGCCATCGTGCTGAGTGGCGCCGGTGAGAAGGCATTCACCACTGGGTTAGACGTCAAGGCTGCCTCTCAGGGCCCCCTGGTTGGAAAGGCAGATCACGACCCCGCCCGCAAAGCGGTTCAGCTGCGCCGCCATGTCGCCGAGTTCCAGGACTGCATCAGTGCCATCGAGCGCTGCGAGAAGCCTGTCATCGTTGCCATGCACGGATTTTCACTCGGTCTGGCAATTGATCTGTCGACCGCCGCTGACATCCGGCTCTGCTCGACGGACGTGCGATTCGCTGTCAAGGAGGTCGACATTGGTCTCGCCGCGGATATTGGCACGTTGAGCCGGCTGCCCAAGGTGGTTGGAAACTTCGGCTGGGTGAAGGAGGTGTCGCTGAGCGCCCGCATCTTTGGGGCCGAGGAAGCACTGCGTGTGGGTTTCGTGAACGCTGTGTACGAGAACCGCGAGGCTCTGATCGCGGCGGCCCTCAAGCTGGCCACGCTGATCGCCATGAAGAGCCCTGTGGCTGTTCAGGGTACCAAGGAGATCTTGAACTGGTCGCGCGACCACTCCGTGCAAGACGGCCTGCGCTATACGGGCGTGTGGAACAGCGCAGCCCTACAGACCAGTGACGTGTCTGCAGCACTGTTGTCCGCGATGCAGAAGCGCACCCCTACGTTTGAAAAGCTGTAGTCGGCCATTTGAAATACGGCCTTCGGGCTACCGCGTCTACGTTGAATTGATTCTCCACCCGTCTCGCATGTTGGTGGAGACGTTGTATATATATTGAATAGGGAACCCCGGAGCCTTCCACGATATCAGACCACTCCCTCCACCGTAGCCTCCGTGGACATACATATAGTACCCTCGGTCCACCTCGGGGGTCTCTGGCTATCAGGAGCCTGGGCTAGAACGGAAAGGAACGCGACACCAAAAAGAAAAACCAACAACAACCGCCCGAAACGTGACGGGGGTTTCACTGGTTTCACCCATCCTGAGCCAAGCCTTGGACAGCGACGAGACGGGCTCGGCGCCTCCGCAACGGACAATGCCTACGAGCTGGAAATGGCTCCGGAACGCAAGTGGAAGAGACCGAACGTCTCGCAGAAATGCAGGTTCCATGAATCAGAAAACACCGGCGATCATCGCGCCCCCGCAAATATGGCAGCGCCCTGGTTTCGCCGTCTGCAGGCCGGTCCCTCACCTCCGCTGACCCGAGCGCCATGGACCTTGTCGGACATCGTCATCGCTCTGAGGAAGGGGCTTTTTCCACGTATAGCCTACTCCACCAGGGGCTGCTTTACAAGCTGTACACTATGCAGAGCGACAATAGGGACAAAATTGTTGTTCTATAAAAGAAACAGCAGCATCCCGTCCCCATTTCCTCCTACCTTCCTAATCATCAGCTTTTCAACTACACTTTCTATACCGATCTAATCATTTGAACACCATGAAGTCTGCTGTGTTTCTCTCTACGATGATTCCCAGTGTGCTGGGCACAACCATCTACCTGGCCGGCGATTCCACCATGGCCAAGGGGGGAACTGGATCCGGTACTGCAGGTATGTTGGCTCAGAGGGGAGAATACCAAAGTGGAGGCTTCCACTAAACAGATTGCCTCAGGATGGGGCGAGTATGTGTCCCCTTATACATCAGCCAGTGTATCCAACCAAGCCGTAGCCGGCCGCAGTGCACGATCATACACCCGCGAGGGCCGATTCGATACCATCGCCAGCGAAGTGCAATCCGGAGACTGGGTCATCATCGAATTCGGACACAACGACGGCGGCTCGCTCTCGACAACAGACAACGGTCGCACCGACTGCTCCGGCACGGGAGATGAGACCTGCACCACGACATATGGCGGCGTGACAGAAACCGTGTTGACCTTCCCTAAGTATTTGGAAAACGCAGCCAACATGTTCAAGGCCAAGGGTGCCAATGTGCTCATCTCGAGCCAAACCCCCAACAACCCATGGGAGACCGGCACCTTCACCTACTCCCCGTCGCGGTTCGTGGCATATGCCGAGCTGGCAGCCCAGACAGCAGGCGTATCATATGTGGACCATGGAGCATACGTGGCAGACATCTTCGAGTCTCTGGGCGCGGATGTGGTCGATGCATACTTCCCACTCGACCATACCCATACGAGTGCCGAAGGGGCCTCGGTGGTGGCCCAAGCGTTCTTCAAAGCCGTGGTCTGTGGAGGTGTCGGATTGGAGAGTCTCTTGAACACCAATGATTTCGAGGGTGAATGTCTTTGACGGCCCGGGCCGTATTGTTCAATGGGGTTGGTGCTCGGGGAGCCATATAGCAAATACCAGGTAGTAAAATGGAAGTGTCACTTTCTTGGTCTTGGCAAGCTGGGCTTTGCGCCATGGAATTCGTTAACGTTTCATTTCATCATATGTGCATAACTAGAGCAGGAAGGGGAGGGGGGACAGATTATGCCAGTGTGGGCTATCAGTCACCTGGCGTCATCAAACCGCTATATGCATAGATCAACCTCTGTAGTCTCAATGAAAGCGCTCTAGGATAGCCCTCACAATACCCCGTTTCTCGACACGATTATAGTACTGGTGGAGATTCACGAACCGAGCATCAAAGGGTCCCTGGGTCAGTACCATCTCCCGCAAGACTGGCCATAATGAGCAATCATCGATGCTGAACGCTGACCCTCCCAGGTAATGTTTCCCTTCCAATGCATGTTCGCAATCCTCGAGGTTGGTTTCGAAGGGATAACCAGGGTTGTTAGTATAATGTTCGCGCCAGCGCCCCAAAAACCCTTCAATCCATTGAAGCTCATTGCCACCTGGTAAAGCTTCCGCGCCCGGCCGTATCGCCTCGGGGGGTCGCTCAGCCAAATGTCTCAAAATGGCCACATCACCGGCAACAGCCCGTCCATCCGGGTCAACGTACAGTGGCCGTTGGTTGGAATTGCCCTCCTGAGTGTGTGTTCCAGAGCCGTCGACAATCTCGTAGCGGAGAGCATTTTCTCCCAGGCCTATCTGCACTCGCAGGTCCGCAACGAGATCTCCACTAAGCGTCAAGTGGGCGATGGACGCAGTGACAAAGTTGACCACATCAAATCCAACACCATAGAAAGCATTCCAGTCGAACTCGGAGGTCCGATTTTCTTGCCCGAATGCACGGATCAGCCGTTCAGTTTCTGCAGGCTCCCCGTGGACGACAGGTCGGGCCATATCCTGGGCTTTGCTGATGGCTCCTTGGCCCCAGATCGTATTTGTGGTCTGGTTGAGATAGGTCCCAATGTGTCGAAACGTAAGAGAGATGCGCTCGCCACCAAAAGCTTGCTCTTCGGGAGATTTGGTGGACTCCGCGCGTTTGTCGGGCCGGATACCATGAAGCCAGCGCATATTGGTCTTCTCGCCGAGGATGAAGAGAGAGCCATGGGGCAGCGGAACTTGTTGCTTGGAACGACCTGGTTCTGTCCCTTCATTCGACTCAGAGGTAGAGATTTTGGTGCGAAGAGTCATAACACGCTGAGCGCCCAAGCTGACGTTGCAAATGAAGGAGCCTCGAACAATGTCGAGGGTCTTGTCCGAATGCTCAGAAATAGAATCCTGTCCATTCCGATACAGCTGAATGAGTACATGGTTCAAAGGGTGGCCGAGAATGCGCTCGACCAGGATACGCGCTTCATCTACGGCGGGCGTGAATGGCTTCAACGGTGGGGACTCATCCGCGGGGTGTCGATAGATTGGAATAGAGCCATCTGGCTGGATATGACCTTGCACTGCGACCAGTCGAGGGACCTGGCCGGACAGATGGTACATCTTCTGCCAGGATACCTCGGCGCGAATACGCTCGAAGGCGTCTGCAGGCAGATCGATTTCTGGGATCATGCGGGAATCGCCTTCGCCCAGGGCGCCGTCCGGTGTCTCCTTGTTCGGTCGGTTCCCAGTCCCCACCTCGGGTGTGCGTTCACGACGCTTCGGGCGACGCACTCGTGCACGAACTTGCTTCTTTGCTTCCACAGGGGGCCGGGTGGCGGCCGCCGCAACCCTCTGTGCCCGCGTCTGCGAGGCCAGTTTTGTCAAATTGAAGCCATCTTCATCTGGGTTTTCCGGTTCCTCGGGTAGCACACCCAAACTGTCCATGAAATCCTCAATACCCACGGGAGCGCCTGGGGTGATGGAAGGCTTGGGTGGCTGCGCGTTGGTTTCTCGGGCGATCTCATCCGTCTCCTGCCACTCCAGTTCCTGGTTCAGCTCCTGCGCGGTGAGTCCCGTTGCTCCTAGGATATCCGCCATGCGGCGCATAGCTTCTTGGTGACGCTGAAAGTCGCGGTAGCCCAAGCAGTCCTCGATCAGTGTCACGGAGAAGCCGTTGCGCACGGCATCTAGCGCGGTGGCATACACAGAGATATTCGACAGAGAGCCACACAGATACAGCTCGGTCACAAACCGTGTGCGAAATGACAGAATCAGACCATCCGACTCCAAAGCTGAGTACCCCGTCTTGTCTAGCACGGTGTCACGGTCGAGGTCGATGGCAGCGAGGATAGGTGCGGGAAACTGAAACCCGGTTGACTGCACCGAGCAGCAAATTGCTGCTTTGCCGGAGAGAAAAGCTTCGGCATCCACAGGCTCTGGGGAATCACGATCTGACGATACTTCAATCACATCTGTCGTGGGCATAGGCAGTGGCTTTGGTGGCTCATTTTCCAAGACGATGCGGGACCCAAAGTTCCAGTCTTCCATAGGCTGCGGAGATTCATACTGCGAACGCACCCAGATTACATCACCGGAGCGACGAAATGCCGCTGCAAGTGGGGGTAAGATCTCAAGGATGTCCGATGTATTGGGAACGGGCAGAGCGCCAGACGGGCGGACAAAGTCATTTTGGAAATCCAGCAGCAGCAGGGCCTTGCGGGTCTTGATCGTGGGCAGATCACCGAATGCGAAGAAGCTCATCGTCGAATCGACATAGCACGGCGCAGGCACAGCGCAAGGGGAGAGTTCGTTGGGCGAGCGAAGCGGTGCTTTGTTTGCGGGGATGATGCGACACCTGAGACATCAGGCACCAAACTCTAAGTTAGTCGCTGCCGAAGTTGAAGACATTTTAGGCTCAAGGTGGAAAGCTACGCTTATCATGAGCTCTGGGCACGCCAATTAGGCGCTGGTCAGCTAACTATGCGAGTGATCAACGATCGGAGCCCCAGCTAGGATCAATTGAGTGCCATTGATCCCCGCATACCTCCTCCTCGTCGGAGCAAAGGACACAAGTCCGCACTTTCTCCCCCGGCCCATTGAGCTGTGAATTCTATCCTAACGATAGAAAGCCCCGTAAACGGGTCCAGATGAGTCAAAGTTGCTCCCATCTCCCCGAAACCCCCTAAATCGGAAACCCACACACCCCTCGGCCTCATTGGGACATCTCACGATCAGCGGTTGCTGGCTCGCCACTGGGCTTGCGCCGGTTCCGGCGGCCAATCACAAGGGCTGAAAACGGGTCCCGGTGTCGGCCGGGGAGCAGAGGCTTTTCTCCGGCAGGTCATGTGCTGATGACTCGACGGTACGGGAGCTCTCTCCACCCCAACTTTCTGTTACTTAAATCGTCCAATTCCTCCCCCAGCTTCATTTTTCATTCTTCACTCTCCACTCTATCTCCCTCTCCCTCCCCCAAATATTACACAATGGCTTCCCGTGGTCTCCCCCGTGCCCTCCGCCTCGCCCGCGTGGCCGCTCCTCGCTCGGTTGTCACCGCCGCCCTGCCCCGGCCTGCTCTGGCTTCCGTCGCCCGCCGTGCCATTGCCCCCGTGACCCCCGTCCGTGGTATCAAGACCATTGACTTCGCCGGCGTCAAGGAGGATGTCTACGAGCGTGCCGATTGGCCCCGTGAGAAGCTCCACGAGTACTTCAAGAACGACACCCTCGCTCTCATCGGCTACGGCTCCCAGGGCCACGGCCAGGGTCTGAACCTGCGTGACCAGGGCCTCAATGTCATCGTTGGTGTCCGCAAGGATGGTACTTCCTGGAAGGAGGCCATCCAGGATGGCTGGGTCCCCGGCAAGAACCTGTTCGATGTCAACACCGCCATTGAGAAGGGTACCATCGTCATGAACCTGCTCTCCGATGCTGCCCAGTCTGAGACCTGGCCCACCATCAAGCCCCTCATCACTAAGGGCAAGACCCTGTACTTCTCTCACGGTTTCTCCCCCGTCTTCAAGGACCTCACCAAGGTTGAGGTTCCCAAGGACGTCGACGTCATCCTCGTCGCCCCCAAGGGCTCCGGCCGCACCGTCCGCACCCTCTTCCGTGAGGGCCGTGGTATCAACTCTTCCATTGCCGTCTTCCAGGACGTCACCGGCCACGCCAAGGAGAAGGCCATCGCCATGGGTGTTGCCGTCGGCTCCGGCTACCTCTACGAGACCACCTTTGAGAAGGAGGTCTACTCCGACCTGTACGGTGAGCGTGGCTGCCTGATGGGCGGTATCCACGGTATGTTCCTCGCCCAGTACGAGGTCCTGCGTGAGCGTGGCCACTCCCCCTCCGAGGCCTTCAATGAGACCGTTGAGGAGGCCACTCAGTCCCTCTACCCCCTGATCGGTGGCAACGGCATGGACTGGATGTACGCTGCCTGCTCCACCACCGCCCGCCGAGGTGCCATCGACTGGTCCAGCCGCTTCAAGGACAACCTGAAGCCCCTGTTCAACGAGCTGTACGACAGCGTCCGTGACGGCACCGAGACCCAGCGCTCGCTCGACTACAACTCGCAGAAGGATTACCGCGAGAAGTACGAGAAGGAGATGGAGGAGATCCGTGAGCTCGAGATCTGGCGCGCCGGCAAGGCTGTCCGGTATGTAATCACCTTTCTTCCACCGCCACCACATCATGACCAGGTTGCTAACGTATTCTTCTTCTAGCTCGCTCCGTCCCGAGAACCAGAAATAAATAATATCGTGATACCCGTCAAGGGAGGGCTTGGACAAAAAGTTATGATGTAATATGAAACTGTTTTTGGGCTTCCGGTATACTACCAAATATCATTGACAGCTAAGCAAAGCTGGATTTTGCAATTCATTACTTCCATCTTGTAGCCTCCAGAGTAAAGAAACGTCCTCTGGGGCGACGTAAATCATTCAAGGTGGGCGTGGGTGGGCTTGAGCACGGCCGCCCTCGGAGCAACCCCGACGGAGGACAGTCCGGGGAAGAAACAGCCCGCCCATCCATTTCTCCAATCTTTTGACCCGTAACCCCTCTCAACTCCCCCTTTCCTTGATCCACCAACCACGAATGGCATCGCCCGCAGAGAAAGCACAGTTGCTGACTCCAGCGGCCGTCCAGGCCGCATATGGCCTGATCCAGCCATACGTGCACCGGACCCCACTGCTGACTTGCAAAACCCTCGACGCCATTGCGTCAACCCCGCAGACACCAGAGGCTCTCGTAGGGACCTCATTCGAGGGCCAGACACCTGCGCGCCCCAAGTTCCACTTTTTCTTCAAGTGTGAGAATCTGCAGCGAATTGGCGCCTTCAAGGCTCGAGGTGCATTCCATGCATTGCTGCGGTTGATCGAGGATCGCGGGGAGGAGGAGGTGAAACGGCGCGGGGTCATCACACACAGCTCTGGTATGGAAACCGGTCGCAAACCCAAAAAGCGCTACGAATTGGCTAATAATCTCCTCTTTCTTCTACTTGGCTAGGTAATCATGCACAAGCCCTCGCCCTCGCCGCCTCGACTCTGAATGTCCCGGCCTATATTGTGATGCCGCGCATCAGCACCCCGTCCAAGATCGCCGGTACACGCTCCCATGGCGCAGAAGTGATTTTCAGTGGCTCAACAAGTGTCGAGCGAGAGGCAGTAGTTGCCGAGATTCAGGCTCAGACGGATGCTATTCTAGTGCCTCCATACGATGACTTCAATATCATCTGCGGGCAGGGAACCACGGCACTGGAGCTGGAGGCACAGTACGCTGAGCAATTTGGCACCAAAACGCTGGATGCAGTCATCACTCCCGTTGGGGGAGGCGGGCTCAACGCTGGCGTGGCGACTTACTTCTCAGATAAGCCGCAGACCAAGGTGTTTGGTGCGGAGCCCAGTTTCGAGGGCGCGGATGACTGCCGTCGGGGGCTGCTAGCTGGGAAGCGTGTGGAAGCAGTTTCAACGCTGACCATTGGAGATGGGTTACGCACGCCCGTGGGATTGTTGAATTGGGAGATCATCTCGAACAAGAAGAAGGTCGAGGGGGTGTTCGCCGTCACCGAAGAGCAGATCAAGGCCGCAATGCGTCTAGTTCTGGAACGCATGAAGGTGTTTGTTGAGCCAAGCGCGGTTGTCGGTCTGGCCGTGTGTCTTTTCGATGAAGAGTTCCGGCGGCTTGTAGAACAAGAGGGTGGCGCGAAGGGCTGGGACGTGGCCGTGGTGTTCAGCGGAGGTAACACTACCGTGGAGGCAATTGGCAAGTTGTTCGGCTGATGTTCTGTGAGCCATCCGGCCCATGTTTATAAGGGGGCTGTACCATATAGAAGAAAAATCCCATGCCTTCAACTATCTAACGAGGGTATATCCACTCCGGTCGCTCGCACGTAGAAGGAAAAACACCCGCCGTTGTACCAGCTGACGCCATCAACCACGCGACGCGGCCACTCCTCACGGCCCCATGCATTGACCCAGGCCGAGAACTTGCCTTGACGAACCACGCTTTGTCGCATAGGCGCATCTTTCCTCGCATCATGAGCACTCATGGCGGGTGGGAACGGTCGGACTATGTCCCTACGAACAATCAAGCGGAGGGTGGGGAACGTTCCCCATGGCGCTGGCAGCGCTGGCCGCAGAGATGGTGTCTGAGATGGAGGTCGATCATATGGGCCCAGAGGACCAGATTGGCCGCTGATGTTCGAGACAGCCGGACGGCCACCAGAGACTGTCGTCGTGTAAACAACAGCACACCCGAAACGATGTTCCAGCCGCTTCAGCTCCTGTACCAGCTCGGCATACAAATCAGAGAGGTAAAAGTTTCTCTTAAGCGCGCGCTCTTGATCAGTTTCTGCTCGTGAACGCCCGATCTCCTCAGTGCGAGCCACCTCGTCTCTTAATTTGTCTTGCCAGAAAAATGCCGTGGCACTATCAATGGCAAGCATCTGCAGGGGCCGCAAGGCAGAGGCATGTCGAGACAAATCATAGAGATATGTGTCGAGGGTACATAGCGTAGCAAGAAGGGCGGAGGACGACTGCGGTCGAAAGACATGGACGTGCTGAAGCGAGGAAGTCAAAATCCCTTCCAGCTCATCATCTGAAATCAGTCCGATGTCTTTGCTCAACGTCTCATCATCCGCTGGCTCTTGTGCTTGTTGCAGGATTCCTCGAGCCACATCACGCAGTCTGTAGACATCGAAGCGATCATCAGTGTCCATCCAGACCACAGCTGCCTCTAGTCCTCCAATCGGGATGTTGCCGTACGCCCCTGGCAAGATAGCCCGCGCGGTCATGTAATATAGCAGTTGCGATTTACCAGCGCCTGATAGACTGCTTGAAATCTCCACGACTGAGCGGGGCCGCTTGCTCCTGGAAGCAGACCCAGAAAAGAAGACATGAAAAGATTCAGGATCTGCTGGGGCTAGTAGCTCCTCACGTGCGACAACCTCGTTGTCCTGACCATCGCAACGCAGGAGCATCTCTTCGTCTTCTGTAAGGATTTGCCCTTGTGGGGCGGAATTTTGCAACTGCCGTCGTTGGGTCTCACTTGCAGTGCCCGGTAATCTCTGTGTAAAGACGCCCAGCAACGCATCGAGAACAGGGACGCCTAGTAGCCGCGAGTGCTGGTCGGGGCTGGTAGGGTAGACATTGGCCAGGTCATGCAGAAGCTGAAAATGGAGGGGTCAGCAAAACAAGCAACTACCTTCTCAGCGTTCTCCGGTTTACCTGGTCCAGTCCCTCGTGCTGTACGTCAGCCAGCGACGTCGCGCCCAAGCTGGCAGCCATGGCGATCAGAAACCTGCAGTCTCATGGACTATGCATGACTGACGGGGTTGGTGGTATGCAGTTATCTGCAGGCACAGCTGCATCAAATCCTGGACTGCGTTGGTGTGCAGTGATGACAGCCCGAGTCGAAAGCCGAAGTAGTTCGGGGACGGAGGCTCCGCAGCCGGACCTCGGAAAGTGCGCCGCATCTCCAATCTGCCCGTCCGACTGCGACTCCACGACCACCCTCCACTCAACCACAGCTCGGATACAGGCAACGCCTGCGCATATAACCACTTACAATCAAGATGGCGCCCCTCGTACCCGTCTTCTCCGCAGAAACCCTCCCCGATCATGTCAACACTGTGCGTCGCAACTTTCAAGAGAAACGTCGCAAAGGTCCAGCCGTGGACCTAAAAGAGTGCCCGCTGCTCGAGATGGTGCAGTACTCCTGCAATCCGCCGCAAGAAGATATTCCACAGCCAGGTGTGATTACATGCACGCCTATTGTGCGGCTTTTTCGACGGTGAGTCCCAGAGACACCAACCCTCTGAGGCCGCGGGGACTGACCCATTCTTCAGGTGCGCGGGAGGATTGACGGTGGAGACCACATCATGGGAGCCGATCAGGCAAGCCGCGGAAGAAAGCCAGAAGAAGGCGACAAAAACAAAGGCATGAAAAACAAAGTCATGAGGGATCAAATTATACAGAACCCGGTACGGAGGTTTTGCATTGGGCGGAGTTTTGGGATTACGATAGAGAGAGCATCAAATCAGAACGGCTGCGACTGCCATGGGGTATCTATCTCCTCAAGAACGACTCCGAAACATACACAAAGCACCAGCCCAAAACCCAGAAGACCAAAGCAACAAACGAACGCCGATAATGTAATTGTGTCACACCTCCCAACACGCCATCTCATGTGCCCACAAAGCTATCCACGGGTTCGGCAGTCGTGGTAGGCCTCGGCGTCTTTTCCTCGGCGCCGCGCCCGCCTGTAGCCGTTGTACGCCGCCAGAAATCTCGCTCACAGTTGACGATGGGGCCCATCTCCAGGTTCCACGATCCCTTCGACCGCATCTTCGCGTCTCCCTCCATGACGGGCCCCGAATCGATCTCCATGGCCGAACCCAGAGTAGCGTTCATGCCCGGGGCGGCGAGCGGGTCCTTCTGTAATTTCCTCGCCAGCCCCTTCACCGTCTTCTCGAACATTGTTTCCATACTTTCCATCCGCTTGCCCCAAAGCTGCTTATCGCGCCCGCTCGAGCTGGTCGGGTTGTCGCGGAACGCGGCACTGGCCAGCTTTCGAAGTGCTTCTTCGCCGTGTCGTCCATCTTCTGCGGCACGCTCACGGATTTTGCGCGGGTCGTTGTCGCGTTCGGTGAACACCGCTGTTGAGGAGTAGGTGTGTTTGCTTGGGAAGTCGGGGAAGTGCTTTGGAACGTAGGACCGGTTGGTCTCGCTCTCCTGTACCCGAAGTGCGTTCAGAAATGGCAAATTTAGAGTGACCTCATCCTCTGGCGGTGGCGATGGAAGGAGGGTAGGAATTGGCGCGACTGTTTGCGGCGACTTGAGATAGGGACGGAGATCATCGGGGGAGATACGGTGGTGCTTTAACGCGTGCTCGAAGTCTTGCGGGATCGGTTGAAGGCGGCGAGAAGATAGCATAGACTGGCGAACAAACTTTGATATGTGCAGAAGGTCTGCATCAAACCGGTTCAAAATTAGTCCAAATCTCCGATAATAGGATGAACACCCTATTTTGGTCGGAACATACACTCTTCCGCGGCGCTGCGGAAGCTAGACAGGGCAGCCGGATCAGCCAGATCAAATCCAGCATCCCTGAGAAGTTGCCCTATCGACCGATTCATCAGGTGCTCGACATTGTTATCATCTTGGACGGCGGGCTCGCAGGCCTGCGGCAGGGTTATGGGCTGGGCGAGGCGGTGGTGGTGATGGTAGTGATGCTTTGCTCGCTTGATATCGGCCGCTTCAAGGTAAGATGAAGAGCGCTTGACTGGCCCCGACGACGCCATGGCCACTGGGGGGGGGCAGAGCTATTGTCAAGGACAACGGTGGTGGAGGCAGACAGCTTGTCTTGTCGCCAGTTGGAGGTATGGTCACGTGGCTTAATACCTGAGGCATCACATTTGGTCCAAGAGCTGCGAAGAACAGCAGTCAGGTTTCTAGTAACATAGATCAATGCGTAAAAGAACTGTTGGAAATGTAACGAGCAAAGGTAGACTATTTCAGAGAGCTAATTACACTGGAAAATAGCCACCCCCTCTAATGGCGTGAGGTGCTGTCCAAGGCCCGTCGACCAATCCGGAGGCTCGCTTAGTCCGCCCGAAAGCTTCAACTTCACTTCCCGTCCACTTCACTCCGTCACTCTCCTGTCCTCCACCTTTGCCCAACCCCGCCACCCTCCGAGGCAGGATCCCTTCTGTCCAACCCGTTGAACCCTCCCATCGAGAATCGACTGACACCGTCTATCTACTACAATGGGCGCCGCTATCCCCCCCATCACCGGCGTAGGTGCCCCTTCTCTAGAGACCCGGCTTGCCCCGAGCGGGCTGATCGGGTGCTCTGATGACTCTGGGCACTGGACTAACGTGCTGTGTGTGACTTGCAGATGCTTCGCCGGGGTCTCGTTCTGGACCTGAGCACCGCTTTCGGTGAGTGATCGAATTGTTCTTCGGAGCTGGGTCGCGAGTGGCATGATCGCATGGCTCGCCGACATTGAAATGTTGCAATTGCTCTCGGCGCAAGATGCCATTTGACACTAGAGACTCGGAAGATGACCAGGATACTGGTGTTTTTTCATGGAAATGACAAACGACTAACCGGCAACTTCACCATCCAGGTTTCGGCACCACCTTCGGCTACCTCTGGTGGTACGGTAAGTAGCATGAATCCTTTCCCTCCGTTCCGGCCAACTCCCATAAACCAGGCTCCTAACGAACCTATCCCTACACAGGCTACCACCTGCCCCGCGTCCGTGAGCGTGACACCTACTACACCCGTCTTGAGCAGGAGCGCGCCGCCCAGCGCGCCTAAATCGGTCGACCTTAGTCGCATCCCCTCGAACGTTTCCCTTTCGCCCGTCGGTGTCGCTGCATTCCCTTTGTGAATTGAAAGCTTCAAAATATCAATACACCTCGCTCCAGGAGGTTCATGTCTTGTAATCTCCCTGAGCGAGATACGTCGGCGGGTCATAGCCGAGTGTGGGTGATTTGTGTTGGAACCGATTGTACATAAAACGCCTGCGATCAATGTGTTTTTCCACTGTTTGGTCCTCTACATGGCTTATCTCCGCACTACTCGCTGAGGTTTACTGCCTGTGCTGCTTGCATGGATTGTGGTCCACTCTCTGCCCGTAGATCTATAAGAACCGCCCCTTCCCTGCCACAAGCCGACAATCTATACGACCTCGCCACGCGCACGCCACTACTCTCCATCCGAAACCGATCGGGTTGGATCTATTGAATTCAATCGCTAAATACGCCGGTTATATGTACTTGTAACTTCCGCCTTTTAAGGTGAAGTCCACCCTGTAAAGCCATAGATCATCATTTCGCGTCTCTCATATTCTGATCTCGAGCCTAGCCAGATTCCCTGCCATCCTGACTCATATGTAAATTGCAGGAACCCGTGCTAGACTCAAGACACCCATTTTGAGCACGAACCGATCGCGTTACCGGTTCTATCGGAGCACTCGCTCGAAACTGACGCCCCGGACGGACCCGCCGGCCATGGAGGAGCGCACATTCCGCTTGAAGCCGTCGCGGTTGGTGCGGAGGTCTTCTGCGGCTTCCTTATTTAAAGGATCAGAGGCATTCGGCTCGAGGAAGAGGAACTGCAAGGAACAGATTATGATTAGCCACCGCAGTCCACGGACTATAGACCAGGGGCATAAAGAGGAGAAACGGCGCACCTGCATGCCCACGATAACCGCATTCAGATTCAACACTGGCTTCCAGTCCTCGCGCAGAATGTTCAAGCACACGTTGCCGTCCAGGTCGATGTTGGGGTGATAGATCTTTTGGGTACACTTGACCTTGGGCGGGTCATGGGGGAAGTTCTGATTGACGGAAAAACTGAAGTTGAAGACGCCGCCCTTGTACATGCCCTCGTCCGGCTCGATAGTCAAGGTGAAGTTCAAGATGTCGTCTGGGTTCGGGAAGGACATCTTCATGGTATTGCCGAGAGTGAGTTCTTGGAGGTCTGTAGGAGGAACAGACAGATAGAGGGGGGGCCTCGTTAGACATGAAAGGGTCAAGTGTATTGGTAGGAAGGAGTTGAGGCGAGACGCACCTCGTTGCACGCGCAGCTGTGCGGCGGTGACCTTCTTCTTCTTCTTGCCAGCAGCACCTTCGGCATTTTCAGCCTGCTGCTGCTGCTGCTTCTGTGGGAAGAGTAGAGGTTAGTCTCTGCTCATATATGCCATCCACGATATCCACAGTGCAGCATACCATCGACCAGATCTTCAGCATCTTGGCTGGGAAGTCACCACCCCAACTGGTGGAACGACCGGAACCCCGAAGTAGTAGTGGGTCCACAGGAGTCAGGGAGAGATGGTTCAGACGCTCGGAATCGACCCAGAACGAATGCCGCAGGTCGAATGCACAGGACTCGCGTGTGTTGGGGCGGAAATGAGGAGGCTGAAAGGTGGAGGAGGGGAGGCAGACACGTCCTGCGGGTTGCGGGGGTCAGCCCGGCGGTCACTTTCTATCGCGGAAAAATCCGCTGGCCGCCTTCGCGTTGGGACATGACGTACATCGGCAAACGACCCTGTACGAACAGAGCACTGCGGTTTTTACAGATCCTACAGCCGACATCAAGGATATTTGTACTGAATCACATCTCACAAAAATTCATTGCGCCCCGAATGCATTCCCATCGCGTCGCTGGTCCGACCAAAAAAGACATCACAGTTTTCCGGTTGCTATTCAACCTTCCACGGCAGTACATACTGGCATCACAAAAAGGACAAGGGTCGAAAGAAACGGGCATCCTTAAGTAGAATACAAATCGCGAGATTGGAAGATAGAGAGAATGGAACGGAAAGGAAAGGGAGAAAAAAAATGAGGAAGGGGGTGAACAAAAAACATGTGCCAAGAAGAGGTGTTTCATGATAGAGAAAGAAGAGTACAGCCAGACAGCGTCTACCGGCGGGCGAAGCAGCACTTGATACCAGTGCGACCCAGGAACCAACAGGCACCGATGAAGCGGAACAGGGCCATGATGGCGTTGGACCACAGAAGGGCCTGGAAGAACCGAGCGGTCCGGGTGGTAGCCGTGTTCTACAGAGCAGGTCAGTAAAAGGATCCCGAATGGGTTGCATGGGAAGGGATGAAAGAAGCATACCGTGAAGCCGAACTTGTCCACCGCCTCGCTAGTAATACAGACGGCCAAGAAGGCATTACTGAAAATCCAGAAGGTGACGAGACGAGTACGGAAGCTCTTGTATGAGTCCTCGAGGGATTTCTCGTCGTGTTCAACGGGAGCAACGTAAGGAGTGAGCGCGCGCTTGACGGTGGCCTCAAACTGGCTATCGATATCCGCTTGAGGTTTATCAATTTCCTCTATGACCGCGTCCTTACTGCCTTCATCCTTGGTCGTCTTGGCAGAGGGCAGCGCATCAGCTTTGTCCGAACCTTTAGTACCCCAAGACACATCGTGCCAATTGCTGAAGGCATAGACGTTCAGGATGTTGATGTAGGAGGACTGCAGGACCATATAGGCGGGGAACGAGGTGAACATGTGCCATGGATCGGCGTACATGAACGAGGCGACGAAGTAAAGACCGAAAGTGGCGGCCAGGGCGATGATAATGATACCAGCACCCGAGGAACCAAAGAAAGAGCTGAGGAAAGCCCCAACACCTTTGTTGGTAACGAAATCCATCGGCGCGCCTCCACTAAAGGCGCGAATCACCAGATACAGCGAGTCGACCACAATATAGACCTGAATGAGGCCGAAGACCACAAAGGAAGCCAGGTACGAGAACTTGGAACCCTTCGGACGATTACCGAGGGCAAGAATGAACTGAAGCAGCAGGAAGCCCAGATACACATACTTGATGATCGTGTTGACGATAGGAGTCGCGTCGGCTCCGAAGGGGAAAGCCTTTTCACCGTTGCTCTCGCTCGGGGTACCAACCAAGTCGATAATAACAACGGTCGTGAGCCAGTAGGAGGCCAGTGAGAACCAGGTGAGAATGGTGTTGAAAATGTTGTAAAGCATCTGGATGTGCAGGAAGAACATGCGAATGATGTTGTGGCCCGACTTGTACATACGGCCGAAGTGCATCAGCGAATAAATACCAGCTGCGAAGGAGCCGTTCAACCAACGACGACGCTGTGAGATGAACTCGGCCGCACCTTCAGGCACATCCGTCTCGGCCTTGGAAGCCTTGACATACGACAGGTGCCACTTGGAGCCGGCCTTGGCGACCAATTCGAAACAGAGGATACGATCCTCGGCCAAGAACATGTTTTTCTTGAAAATGTTCATACCTTCAATACCCTTCTTACCGAGCTGCTTCGACAGAGTGTGGTCACCGTGGAAGTATTGCTCCAGCGGACGGCCCATGATCGCACGGAAGCGATAGGCAGAGAAGGCACCAGGCAACACGGACACATAACCAAATGAACTCTCCAGAGGCTTGTCCAAGATATTACTAATCTTGTACTCAAAGTTTTGCGCTGCCACCAGCGGATTGATCAGGTTACGCCAGCCCTTACCCAACATGGCGTGGATTTCACCACAGGCACCTCCCAGATCCTTGTCATTGTAGAAGGCCTCCCAAAGGGACAGGAGGGATTTCGGGCCGGGCTTAGTTCCTGCGTCGAGCAAGATACAGATCTCCGGGTTGAGAATCCGACCAAAAGCGTTGAAAAGCCAACGATGCGAGTTAATCTTCTTGCTGTTCTTCTGCTTCAGACAGAACATCATCTGCACAGGGGGCAGAGTGCTAGGGCTGTCATCGGTCGGACGGATGAGCTGCTGGCTTGGTGTCACCGACAGCTGGGTCGTGTATTCGAAGATGTGGGCCACCGTCTCCTTGCCGTCCACATCGCGCTTCATCACGCCATCCTGGTAGATACCGACGGTGGCCAGGACATCCAAGGTGTCCTTGTCGCAAGGATCGATACCGTCGAACACGAGGGCCACGACAATCTTCTGCCATGCGGGACCCCCCTTGTTCCAGAACTCCGACTTCTTGAGGTTGACAATATCACGAATGTTTTGCATCACACCGTGCAGGGTACGCGAGGTCAGGGTCTTGTCCTCGTTGTAGTAGGTAATGGCGATGAGCAGCTCGGTGTGGCGGTTGTACATGGCGGGACGCAAGTTGTAACCATTGTGGAGAGTGAACTCATTGGGATCGCACGTCGCAGCGGTATCTAGAACGATCGGATGAGAATTAGCGCCATCTTTCGCTGGGTGGGTTGTGGTCGATCGGAGCATGGGAAAACGAGCACTTACACCGCATGTGTGTGAACTCTTCGCTGCCACCCTCGAGGTCGTTACGGTATTTGGCCTGGATAGCATTTTGAATGGCACTGGGCACGGGGTAGTCGACACTCAGGACGGAACCCTGAACCAGCTTCACTTTCCGAGTGGCATATCGACGGAGGTTGCCGCCGCCCGAATTTCCACCGCCTGGGGCTTGTCGCTGGCGCCAGGCCTCAGTGGAGGAAGTCTCGCTCCGCGCGTACGGCGACGGGACCCGGCCCGGGACGCCAAACGCGGTTGCGGGGTTCTCGGTCTGGCCCGAGTAGACAGACCCGGTCGCATAGGGATCGTGGTAGCCAGGTGCTGCGTCGGAGGCATACGTCTCGGTCAGACTGTAACCCGAGGCCGGGCGTACGGGGGAGACCCCACGGGAGTGCGGGTCATCAAAGGGTGTCGCAAAGGGCCCCTGCTGGTGCGACAGCAGTCCATGCGAGGCATCTTCATCCTCCCGATACTGGACCTGGGGTTAGTCATGAGGCAGAAGGGAAAGGCCCGGGAATTGCTGGTGGGGCGCGTACTTGCGAGCTGGGAGCCTCTTGATGGCTCTCGTATTTGGGCGAGTGCGCGCCGGACCCCTGGTAGGCCATGATGGTCGCGCAAACGTTGGACAAGTAGGATTAGAGGCGGTTGTTGTCCAGATCCGCAGAGGGGGTATATCTCGAGAGAGGGGGTGGGTTGAAAGGAGGAGCCAGGGAGATTCAGCCACCAGGGCTGCAGGTCGTAAGGGTGGAGTGGCCGAGTGGTCGAGTATCAAGGATCCAGCAGTTCAAAAAGGAGTGTCAGCGGATGTGAATGGCGTTCCTAGTGAACCAAGGAGATAAGTTGTTGCTCCCAGCATAAAACACAGCACCGTTGGGGGGGGGGGGAAGAGCGGGGGGGGAGGGGACGAGATGTTTGGAGAAAGAAAAGAAGAGAGGAAAGGAGGAGAGGGCGGAGGGAAAAGGAGGAGAGTGTGCAGGGTGAGACTCGCCGCGCGATCGTACTGCTTGAGGAAAAAGGGAAGCGCAAAAATAGACCTCTCTAATCCCCAGTGGGCTTAGCCTCCACCACCAGCTCATCCAGAAACGAGCAAAAAATAACACCCTTTGCCCCCCGGCCACCGGACAACATGATTGCTCGAGGCGGCCGATTTCCCTCCTCTCGAGTCCTCCAATGACGGTGGTGCATGATGCAATGATGCACATACTCCATCCCTTGGGATCGGGCGCCGTGGGAGATTCTGCACTGCGGTATGGAGTCCCAGCGATGGAGCCTGTCAGGGACCAGACAGGGACCAGGACAGGGACCAAGGCAGGGGACCACCGACCCTGGAGAGTTTGCGCCTTGGAATCCACGGGTCCGCTATGCTGCCGACCGTGCAGTTGTGCGAGCTGGCCTCGACGCTCTCTATGTCTATGGTACTCGATACTCGGTATTCTTCTATGGGAGGACAACGGCCACGAACGGTCGCAAGGTCACAAGGATCCCGGATGCATGGCTCCCCTAACTACGGAGTAGTCGCTGGGTCTTTTTTCTCCTAGACTCTTCGCAGGCCCCTTTGGGTGCTAGTCTTTCTCCAGATCTCCACCCACGCTTACTCGGTTGGGCGGACCCGCTGAACCCAATCACCGGAGCTCCACTGGTGAAACAGTCGGTGAGAGCGACCCGACCGCAGAGGCGCTTCAGCCCTTCAACCTTTCCGGGCTCGACAAGGGACTGATGAAGCCCAGAGACGATGCCACGCCTCCTTCGCGTACGGAGTATATACGGCACGTATGTATGCAGTCGCCTCCATCTGCCCGCCTGGCACAGTCGGTACGGCCAAGCTTCATTCTGCATTCCTCGCGCCGTCTGGTATGCCGCGGGATCGACTCTGCACCTCCGCCCATACATCCAAGGAGGACGTGCAGCGTGCCGAATCTCCGGGGTTCTTGCCCATGAGAGGAGCTTAAGTGGACGAGGATCGCATACAAACGCCTTCGAAGCATTCATAAAGAGAGCGTATCCGTGCGGCCCTGACGAGCAATGAGAATCTTTGGCACCACCACCACCAAGTATGTATATACGGAGTAGTATATAATCCATTGATCCCGGGCAGGATGGATGAGATGCACTGTACCAGGTACACCGTCCGGCCAGCTATGACATCCCGCCAGCGCAACCATCCTTTCCGCTTCGCTGTCACTGTCCACTGTAGAAGGACACAGTCGGCGGACGCGGTCACTCTCTCAATCGGCGATCAGCTGGCTCCAGGAGGGAGTCCTTCACCCTTCGTCCCTGCAGCAGGGCTGGATAGCGGACGAGGAAGAGACCTGTCAGTCCCGTCGATAGCAAGGCGCAGCAGGGGCCGGGGAGGGCGGCACTGACTGCAATGGACTGCATGGACTGCACTTTGCCACAGCCACGGGGGCGTGGTGGCGTGGTGGCTACGTCCTCCCGTGTCTGGAGTGTCTCAGGTTGGGGGCCTCATCTCCCGGCCCAGCCTACGGACGGCGCAGGCTAGGGTGGTTGGATGGGTCAGCCGCGCAGATCCACCAGCACCGCCGAACGGTTGATTGATTGCAGACCATCAATCTGCCGAACCATCATGGATATCTCGCCCGATGACGCCTCATCTCCGTAGTCCTCCCACCTCCCTACAGATTCCTTCACGTGACTCTCTTGCTGAGCTCAGCCCCGTAATCTCCCGGGCCGACCATAGTCCGAGTCCAGACCACTGCTCGCCCGCTGGGCCACTCAGGCACGCCCGCCTCCCGTCGTATGCCGCTGGGTTGGCGCAAGGTGCAGCCACTTGAAACACTCCGGACCAGCCGTGATTCATGTAGCATCACTAGAACCACCACCAATTGATGCGTGATTTTCGTGATTTTCGCGATTTCTTGATTTCGTGATCTTGTGATTTCGTTCATCAAATATTAGTCTTCTATTCCGGTCCATCGTTCATCGTTTATCGTTCATCATACATCGTTCATCGCTCATCGCTCATCTTGCATCGGGTCCCTGATTAGTCTGAGTCTGGTCCAGGTGGAACCCCGAACCCCGTCCACGTCGTGCTCAGGCCGCCCCCCCCCCCCCCCCCCCGTGACTATCTGCTGCCCCCCCGTTCTCCTCATTTCCCAGGAGAATCTATCTCTCTCACCACTCCTCACCATCTTCTTCGCCCTTTCTTCCCATCCGGTCTCGAGTCGTGACGGGCTCGGTTTTCCCCCATTCCGCCCTTTCACCCTCGATCCTCTGGACGATGCCCGTCCATCGTCCCTGATCGGAGTCCACTTCCACCCACACTCGTTTTTCGCCGGCCTTGCGCCCGTGGACGTTTGATCGACCTCTTTTTTTCCCATGATCTCGCGATTCCGCTCACGACTGGACGCCGTTTGAGCCCAACACTCCTTTTTCCACTATCCACTCGATTTTCATCTGCACATTCCTTTGCCGCCGTTGACCGGTCGCCGTTGTTGATATCAATTTTGTTCCCCCTGTTCCAGCCGTCCTCGACTCTTCCTCGCCCACCATGCTTCTCAACCCTGTCGACCCTTCCTCCTTCTCGCCCATCGGTACGAGCTCTTTTCCTCACCTCATCTCCATCTCAGGAAAGGTACAAGGTCCCCTCCTACTGACACATGACCCCATTCTATAGATGGCTTCTCTCCCTCCCGCTCCCTCTTCAAGCGCTGCATAACATGCGACTCCGTCCCCACCTGCCCGGCCTGCCCCGATGGCCAGACCTGTACGATGACCGCCCAGACCTGTGACACCTGTTCCACCACCAAATGTGTGTCGAGCTCGACCAACTCCTCCCCGCCCTCGTCCAGTGGGCCCAACGTCGGTGCCATCGCCGGTGGTGTGGTGGGAGCGGTGCTGGCCCTGACCCTCATCCTCTTCCTCATCTGGTGGTTTGTCATTCGCAAGCGCCGCAATGATGCTGCTGAAGGGGAGGAGAAGGACCACAGCGCCTTCAATGCCGCGCGGGATGGCCGCAAATCCATCCAATCCATCGCCTCCACCGTCCTCACCCGTGCCTCCAACGTCATCCAAATCGCCTACATTCCCGGTGTCACCAATCGTTCCCCTCCGGAGACCCCGGCCACGCTGGTGCCCCCGGTTCCCCCCTTGCCGGGTGCCCACCCCGATCAGCACTTCTTCATGCCGGGTGACCTCCGGGACTCTTCCTGGACCACCATGACGGGCCACCAAAGTATGTCTCCCACCTTCCGGAGCAGTGTCGCGACCACTGTGTACCGCAGTGACGCCATCGTCAGCGCCATTCCCGCGCAGCAGATCCAGCGGTCACGGGCCAACATCGTCAGCGTGCACAATGCTCCTCCTGGCGGCGTGGGCTCCGGCTCCCCGACCCAACCGCTTCCTGTGATGATCACCCCCAGGGATGCCCCCGCCGTGCCGGCCATCACCACATCCCAACTTGCCAAGGCAGGGGCCATGCAGCACGGCGGCAGTTCCATTGTGGCGCGCCAAGTTGTGGCGAAGCCAGTCATGGTCCGTGGTGCCTCGGTCAAGAAGAAGGACGGTCAGGCAGACAAGAAGCCAATCACAACCGAGTCGAATGGAAGCAGTCATCAGTTCGACCACCAAATGTCCACGTTCGACGGTAACTCATCCGACGAAGACGAAAACGGCGACGAGACACGGCCAACCACCTCCTCCAACTCAACAGGAGCCAAGGCTACCGCGTCCGAGGAATCTGCTCAGAGCTCTGGTCCCTTCCAAGACCCCCTCAGCAGCGACGCAACCTCCTCTTCCGAAAGCCAGCAACGCAGCTCCCGTCACACCGACGGGGCGCCGCCGCGCGTACAGAGTCCCTTCTCCGACGCCAACGAGGTGAAATGAGCAAGATCGATCTGGCGCGCTGGTCTTCTGTGAAGTCACGTTTTGTTTTGTTTTATTTTGTTTTGTGTGGTTTGGTTTGGTTTGGTTGGGTCGTTGTTTGTGGGGGAACCCCCCACGTCCATTTCTCATTCCCATTTCCGTCTCGTCATACTATCCCTCTTCTAGCCTTTCTTGTACGTATGAACTCCCTTGGGGCTTGTTTTGTTTATTGGGCGTCGGTTCGAGATTTCCCGGGTGCTCTGTACAGCGAGAAAAGCACTCGCGGGACGCGTAGCAGGTCAATTTGAAATCAACTGTCCAGCTACCTGGTCAACCTATTATCTATCAATCTGGCAACCTACATTAAACCATGCCGCATGTACCTCTTGAGCGGATACCTATAGATTTGAGTAAATTCAAATCAAATCAGGTTGCACAAGTGCGTCGATCGGTAGGTAGATGATCGAAGCGATCTGCGGGAGTGGTGGGGTCAACTGGATTTACAAATATATACATCCGTTAATGTGACCTTTCCAGCACGCTCCATTACACCACGCTGTTAAAACACGAGCAGTTGGAACCAATCAATTAATACAGCCTCAACTCTGGGTTTACATCATTCCCCAAAAAACCAACTGCATGTCGATATTCTTCATATGCCACATAAATACAAAGAATGAGGGTATCTACAACATGTGGTCTGCCCGAAAGGTTCCCTAGCCGCGGGGGACCTCCCTCTTCCCCCCCCCCAAAACTACACGGCGGCCTCGTCCAACCCCATCCCACGCCCAATCTTGCGAATCAATGCGCGTTTGAGGAACGCCTCGCGCGCAAGACCGCGCGTATGTCGCGACCACGAATCGACGCCGATCACGCCCCGGACCAACGCAGACTGCAAGGCATACAGGGCATGCTGCAGGCCTTGTTCGTCGGCGACCAGATCGTAGAGTTGTTTCCCTACAACGGTTGGAGCAACGAGGACTTCGTCGATTGGGGGCAGGCCGGATGGCGAGTCAGCCGCGAGTGAGCTAGAAACTGATGCGGACCGGGCCTGCGCGTCTGCGATGGTCGCGTCCGCGCGGTGGATGGACTGCTGCAGGATCGCGGTGTTGGATTGGAGGGTTGCGTGTAGGGAAGTGAGCGCCGTGGCTTCACCCTGGAGCGTCGCCATGGCAGCCTCCAGGGACCGCGATTGCGAGACGAGAGATTGCGCTGCCGTGTCGGACTGCGCCGCGTGGCCATGAAGGGTCTCGGCGAGAGTTTGCGAGACAGCGAACAACAAGGCATCCTTTTCTGGATTGGGGGGGATGGGAGGTGCTGGTCCCGCGGAGGTGAATGATGGAAGCTCAAGTTCGAAAGGCGAGGTGAGGAGATCCGGGGCTTCTTTCTTCGGCGCAGGTACTGCCGGGGGTGGTCGTGGGTAGTTTTGTGGATAGGGAGAATGCTCTGGGTATGGGGGTCCTTGTGGTTGCCGTGGCTGTTGCTGGTGTTGGGGGGATGAGGGCTGATACCCCGGGTGTTGAGACGGAGGTGCTTGGGGTGTTGGTTGTACAAAAGTCCCTTGCCGTAGGGGCAGCGGAGACCCAGAAGGGGGCTCAGCCTGGTGTAAGAAGGCTGCTGGTGGATCAAAACTAGCAACCGGGCTAATCGGACCAGCAGGAGTTCTGCTATAAGCCGCCGGGTCTTGTTGCATGTGAGACTGTATAGGCGGTTGCGCCGCAACGAATTGCTGAGATGTTCGGCCCCCGGGACTCGTGATGCCCATATGACGCGAGATGGAGCTTCGGGAGGCTTCATGTCCCTTCGGAGGTAGTGGAGGAAGGGGCGCAGGAGATTGATATCGTTCTGTAGTTCGTGCCGGCGGGGGTTGAGGCTCGGTACCGGCGCCGATCTTTGGCGGCAGCTGTGGAGGTGTATTGGTTGCCAAATCGAGAGACTGTGTCCGAGCCGGGCTCTGAGATTGGGCTGTTGAAGGTCCCATACCAGGTGGTAAAGGTGGTACGGGTGGGGGTGGGGGTGGTGGTGTCTGTGTCTGCTGTGGCTGAGGCTGCGGTGGCATCGGTTGCCTGTATCTAACGGGGGGTTCTTTTGCGAACACTTCTCGGAGGATGGACAGCATATCGGAGATGGTTGACCTCTATAGGGACATAAAATATAAATCTAGTCAGCCTGCAGCGGGCACATCAGGAGGGTAATGCTACTCACGTCCCACGCCTCGGCCCAGTGGGCTAGATAGTGATGATATACCCGCCCTTCCAGCGTGACATGTTGTCCAACACGGACCGCCATATCTTGGGTAGGCGTTACATAGATCATTGGAGGCTCATGGGGGTAGGTATTTGGGATCCAGAGTGCGATCGGGAATCGGTATGTTGTGCCCCGGAAGGCGACAGGGAGCGTCCCCACCAGGTGCAGGAGGAGTGCTGAGAAGCCATTTTCGTACGCTGGAAGATGGTATATGTCAGAGTAATAGTCAGGAGCTGCATTGGGTAGCATAGCTCACTGTACACATCAGTACGAGGCGAGAGTGTAGGGTACTGGGCGAGCGCATTCGCAACATCGTGGTAGGCACGGTTGGGATCGTGGTAGGTCTGTTTGGGGTCGTAGTGGTCCTGAAGCGAAATTAGAGAGCTCCTCGCAATAGGCCTTAAGGGCACATACCTTGCTGAGAACCGAGTATAGCCAGTTCAGCGTCCGCTGGGGGACTGCCATGTTGATGGACGGAGGGGAGGAGGTGGGGGGAGGTGTAGGGGAAGAGTCGCAAGTTGCAGTGGTAGCCCTCCGCACCATGTTGGCTTCCCCGCAACCGTTCTTGGCGGCGTGGATTTCAACGGGTTCTCGCGATAAACACTTGCAGTTCGTCCCACAATTAATATGAAGCGAGTATATTTGGAATGAGCAGCGCTCTGCACTAATAAACTACTCGACTCCATAGGTGCTAGGTATGTCTCAGTATCCCTTTCTGCCTTACAGGAGTAAGTATGGTGAGTCTATTCGAATCGGGTTCCTTGAGATTCCTGGAATTCAACTTCTAAATCACCCATAACTAATGCCCGAATGGGTCACCATTTAAGAGATGGACAAGCAGATAAGTCTGGGCAATATTCTGGGTCTACTCATCTATCATTGCTCGTCTATTATGCTCTATATTTATACACTATTATGCAAACCGAAAACCAACTAATCAAAGATGGATGCCTTCATCGAGTTGGGCTGGATATACTCCGACGCGTTGCGGAAGCTGGTGAAGCCCCATCGAATCTGCGCCGCCATGGCAATCTCGACATCCAGGTCCTTGGCAAAGGCCCAGGCCAGACCGCTGTCACGTTGGAAGGCACGGCCAACCAGGATGACATCAATCCCCTCATCATTCATGACCTTCTCGGCAAGAACACCGCTGTTGATAGTGCCCACGGCGGAGACCAGGATCTTGTCGCCAACGGCCTTCTTGACGGCAGCGGAGAAGGGGACCTGGAAACCCACTCCAGAGGTGACCTTCTGGGCAGAGTGCACACCACCGGTGCTGATATCAATCAGATCAACCGCACCCTGCTCGGCAAGAGCACGGGAAAACTCGACCGTGTCCTCCAGCTTCCAGCCCTTCTCCTCGGGCAGGCTGTTCTCCAGCCAGTCGGTAGCAGATACACGGAGGAAAACGGGAATGTTGGGTCCAACCGTGTCACGGGTGAGCTGAGCGATCTCCAAAGAGAGACGGATGCGGTTCTCAAAGCTGCCACCATAGTCGTCGGTGCGCTTGTTGGCCGATGGGCTGAGGAAACAAGAGAGCAGGTATCCGTGGGCATTGTGAATTTCAATGAAGTCCACACCAGCTGCCAGAGCGCGCTTGGTGGCCGCAACCCACGCGTCCTTGACCTCCTGGATATCCTCCAGGGTCATTTCCTTGGGCACAATATCGCCCTCAGCGAAGGCAATGGCACTGGGGCTCTTGACATTTTCCACCCAGCCGCCAACAGCGTTGGTGGCCGTCATACCGCCGAGCCAGGGGGCCACCGTCGAGGCCTTACGACCCGCATGGGCCAATTGGATACCAATCTTCTGGCCCTGGCTGTGGGCGAACTCAACGACCTGCTTCAGCGGGGCGATTTGGGAGTCCTTCCAGAGACCCACACAGCCGGGGGTGATGCGGCCCTCGGGCACGACACTAGTGGCTTCGATGATGATCATTCCG
The DNA here is from genome assembly GCF_028826845.1 of Penicillium canariense. Classification (NCBI taxonomy): domain Eukaryota; kingdom Fungi; phylum Ascomycota; class Eurotiomycetes; order Eurotiales; family Aspergillaceae; genus Penicillium; species Penicillium canariense. The sequence goes on along the minus strand of NW_026622734.1, from coordinate 2,722,443 downwards.
GGACCGCGCTGGGCGATGCCGCCGTAGTGGGCGATGTGCCAGGGAGTCATGTGGCCATCATCGGCACTGTACTGGCACATGGGCGCCACCTATGGAGAGCAGAGGTGAGCATATGGGTTTCGGATAGTAGATGAGCATGAAACGCAGGGGAAGGGGGGAGGGGAAAGAAGAGACAACGGGACATACCCCTAGGCGGTTTTGGAAAGTCTTGCCTCGGATCGTCAGGGGCTGGAACAGCTTGGGAATGGGCTTGCCGCTGGCTTGTGGGTTGCGCGCAGTGCCTGCGGGCGGGCTCTGCGCGGGCGTGAAGTAGGAGATGCCCGCGGCAGCGGCAGTGGGGATGTCGGGCCAAGTCATGGTAACTGATGCGTGAATACAATTGAAAAACACACAATACAATCCAACGCTGCCAAATGACGGTCAACTAGAAAAGATTAAACGATTTGGGCCCGAATGGGTGTGACGCCGCACTTTATATACCTCGGTTCTGATTTCTAAGCCCTGAAGAGTTTGCAGCATCGCGGTATGGCGACCCGCCCAAACATCATGGATAGCACGGTTGATTTCAAAGAGTGACCAGAAGCAAAGCCCTTGCAAGTAAGCGGACCCTCCACACGGACCCACAGAGAGATGTCCTATTCGTAGAAAGGCACAATAACCTGCTGTTGCTCAGCACTCTAAATCGGCCCGAGCAGCAGCACAGTGCCTGAGAAATGTGAAAGTCTCCGAGGCGGGTGGGGCGGTCCAATGTGCGCCCGAAGGGAAGAGAATGGGACAGGCGGCATTGTCGAATATCGGGGACTATCAGACTGAAGTTGTGAGGTGATCAGACGGGTTGACTATGCGCTGGATGCGAGTATGCAAGTCTGCGAGTGTTGTGTGGGTTGTGTGTCCTCTTCGAAGCCGGTCAACGTTGACAACTATAAGTCGCACGTGATCTGCAGGGGTCGACATGGCACAAGCCCGAGGACGCAGTCGAGTCTACAAGTGGTCGAGGTGTCAAAGAGACAGTTTGGTTCTAACGCGAAGAAAGCTGTTTCAACCATCATTCCGTGCATGGTGCGCTTCTCATTGCCATCCGCCCTCGCCAAACTTGACCACTTTCAGCACTCCGCCCGGCAACAAAATGAAACCGCAGCCTTGAGACCCTCCTCTCCGCCTGGTCTGCAAAATCCGAGGAGGAACGAGGTTTCTGACCATAGCCGCGTGTCCGTCATGACAGACCTCAGACTTGCCAGGCGTCCACCGACTGGATGGCTTCTTGCCTGCCGGTAAGCCCGGCTTTGTGCCCGTCTTGATATTGTTCTCCCCGCCCCACTTTGCATTGTTCTCCCCACCGTGCCTGGCCGATTTGCACCATCCGGCATTGCCTCTCCGGATCCTTCCAAGAGTATATTCAACCTCCATTGTTTGTTTCGGCTCCATCATGCTACTGCTGAGTCAACTCCTCTCCCGCAGCCTGCGATACAGCTGCCCAAGATCTCGGCTGCTTCACTCTGAACCATGCTCGGCCTTTTTATACTGCAGAGCCAGAGCCCCCTGAGGAATTACCATATCATCTTGGATCTGCGCTCATCCCCAGCGACACGAATTACTTCAAGATTGAACGCCTCGTGGTTCCAATCACGTCACCATGGCGACCTTTGAACCCTACACGAAAACGCACCCGGAGAGACTGCCCGATTTTGACCCTTTCACGCAGTCCTTCAACTTGAGCTATCCCGATGGCACCCCCTTTACCATATCTGTGACCGATGTGGATACATTCATCCAGTACAACGTCCGAATCTGCATCAACTATGGGTCCCAATTCGGAGCGTCGATCGTACTGTTCGTGATCCTTCTGCTCCTAACCCGGCGGGAGAAGCGTGCGTCATCCGTGTTTCTTCTCAATTCCACGGCATTGCTATTCAACATCATCCGGCTACTCTTACAACTGATGCATTTCACTACCGGATTCGAGCATTTTTACCCATACTTCTCTCTGGACTACTTGCAGGTGAACCGTAGTGCATTTGCCATGTCCATCACGGGCAGTGTCTTCGAGTCACTGGTCGTTGCCTGTATTGAGGCCTCGCTAGTGGTCCAGGTACACGTGGTATGTGCAACCATACGCCGCCGCTATCGGTGGCCGCTCCTGGCCCTATCAATCGCAGTGGCCCTGGCGACTATTGCATTCCGCCTGGCATGGATGGTCGAGAATAGTATCGCCATCATGGAACTGTCCTACATGGACACAATCTGGTGGCTGGAGAGCGCCTGCAACATTGTGATTACCGTCAGTGTGTGCTTTTTCTGTGCCGTCTTCGTGACAAAGCTGGGGTTTGCTCTTCGTCAGCGACGTCGACTCGGGGTGCGAGATTTCGGGCCGATGAAGATCGTCTTTGTGGGTGGATGTCAGACATTGACCATCCCGGCTGTATTCTCCATCACCCAATACTTCGTCGTCTTCCCTGAGCTATCCTCGAACCTCTTGACCCTGGTCGCCATTTCCCTGCCGCTATCGTCCATCTGGGCTGGCGCCAATCTCGACCATGGGCAGCACAGCGATACTCAGCCCCTTCACCGCCGCAACCTCTGGCGTGCCCTTGCATTCGGAGTCAACAACACTACACTCAATAATGCCGCTTCGGAAAAGCAAACCTCGACAACCGGGATGACAGCCAGCACAGCTGCCAAAACTCTCTGCTATTCGAACCAGCCATTGAGCATGATGAGCAAGCAGTCGCATGATTCCATGGACCCCCTCGCAATTGCTGTGGAGCATGACATCTTCATTGACAGTATCCGACGGAAGCATTCCATCGTTTGAGAGGTTGACCTGAATCTGTCTTGTTCCAAGTCCATCCAGAACAATCGAAATGCAGAGCGGTCGGGTGATGGGGAAGTGCTCTCAGTAATCCGACGGTGTTCATTCTATCTCATTGGTTCCTTTCTCTTCCAAGATGATCTTCTTTCAGGGCGGGGAACATCTTTATGTAACTAATGTCATGTTTCACTTGCTTTCCTGTGTCGAAACTTCGTTTTATCTTTAACCAAACTGCCATGGGCATTCCATTCTCTTCTTTTCTCTCTTTATCGAATAAGATAGGATATGCATTCCTGAATGATAATTTTGACCCTTTTCAGCATGTCTCATCGCCGCCGACTTCTATTTGCGATTCTTCTGTGGTTCGTTTGGGATCGCAATATAACGAACATAGAGGAAGGATTACTTTTGCCTGTGGGCTTAGTCTGGGAGTTTCGCGAGTTAAAAACCATGCATATTCTCCCGAGCGGCTACCCCATGGACATTGTCTAGCGCTAAAATATGTGGCATGGTTCGCACTGTAGCGCCAAGTGGCTTGTTTGCCTCTTGAGTACATATTCATTTGGTCAAGTTTCTCGGTATGCTTATGTAGCGCTTTCGTCGAATACCTTCACCCCGAATTTCCACACCTGGTCTACAGCTAGATCCGAGGTTGACTGTCCCGGCACTGACTCCTCCCTTAAGACCACAAAGTCAGCATCAGCACCAGGTTGCAAAGTCCCTTTAATATGTGCCAAGCCAAGCACCGTAGCCGGTCTGGAAGTTACCGCCTGCAGCGCGACAGGAATAGAGACACCTGTCCACCGGCGGAAATTATTCAGACACTGGAGGAGCGTCACACAGCTAGAGCAATGTTGTTCAGCCTGTGGGGACAAAAGATCAAATGGGCAACGAAGCTATATTACCTTCCTGCGATGATATCCGTGCCTTCCAGCTTGACAGAAATACCCTTCTTCGTAAGCCGCCTTGTGAGCCAGTCAATGGTGCCATCCTCACCACCAAGAAGCAACAAGGCGTCAGTCACCAGCACGAGGCCTTCAGGGTGTGTCAGATAGGCCAGTCGGACACTCGCCGGATGAACATGATTCCCGTCTGCAATGATGCCAAAATAGGGACGATTGATCGCATCGCTGTTTCCGCTTTGCTTCAGGTTCTTAGCTTCATTCTGGGAATCCACATCGCTTGCGCCACCCAACATTCCTAATGGCCCAGGCTCACGGTGATGGTGGCCATTCATCTGATTATACAAATGGGTGATCATGGTCGCTCCTGCGTCAATTCCTGCCCTGGCCTGCTGGTAGTTGGCTGCCATATGACCGATACTCATGATGATTCCCTTTTGACTGAGTTGTCTGATGGTTTCTAAGCCACCTGGTCGCTCTGGTGCGATGGTGATCATGCGAACATGAGATGGGATTGAACCGGGCTCTTTCTCCACTGAGAGAAGATCTGAATCAACCAAATTGCTTGCTCCATAGGTTTCAAAAACACGCTTGGGTTCGCTGGTTGACCCGGAAGCGTGGATAGCATGAGGCAGATGGACCCCCATTCGATTATGGGCAAAGAAAGGTCCTTCGCAATGGGCGCCGAGGGACTCGGTTCCGTCATAAGGATCGCGGGAATTCGAAGGGCCTAGGAATGGTAGGTTCTAGATGTATCGTTAAATCATCAGTATGTCTACCCAACTCCCCAAAAGGACGCCCCAGCCCCCTTTGAAGCCAGGAAGCATTGCAATAGGAACAGTCCATTGACTAACCTGATGATATCGATCTGGCAACTGGCTCGTCATCGTAGGCAAGAAGCTGGTTGTACCGGTAGCGATGAGCTTCCGCCGGACATCACCGTACCGCTCAGTGTACGAGATGCCAGCATGCTCTCCGGCAGGGTCTTCCGAGAAATCAAAGCCATAGGCGCCATTGATCTGCAGATCCAAGAACCCCGGGGCCACAATGCGATTCTGGAGATCTATGGCTGACGCCGGCGATGCGGGGTTAGGCGGGGGGACGAAAACGCCAGCCTCAGGGTCACACCACAGGTCTCCCGAAACAAGTCGGTCGCCCGTAGCGAGGCGTGCATTGGTGAGATGAACGAGATGGGTCATGGTGGATTAATGTGGCCTACGAATAACATGTCAGTGTTAGGCAAAGACAAGATGGTGGTGTTTCCAAGCTTCGATATTACGGTAGGATCCAGGGGGGTGGACATACCCCCAACATGACCGGGTCCGAGGTAGCATCGGCTCGATACTCCCATTTCCATAGGGCTGAGCTAGCAAAAGATTAAGAAACGAAGGTTATTTACACACGGAACGCTCTATGTTATGAAACCATGATGCGCCAGAGGAGAACAAGACACAATCAGAAAAGCGGGTGCCAGAAGAACAACGACCACCAAAACCATCCCACATGCTATTGCAACTGAACATAGTTTGCTAAAGATGATTGTGAGCTGGAGCGCGGGAATGAGACATTAGGCCGACAATGCTTACCCGGAAATTGGCCTTCTCGGCCATCGACTCGCCCAGTCCACCACTCATTCTGGTTGTCCGTCCGTTGCACTATTTCGATCACATCACCCGCGGAAAATCCAAGATCGCCATGGGCCTGGGCCTCGTAGTCGTAAAGAGCGATCACCGTCTCCACAGGCTTGCTGAGATGCGATGGCTTAGCTCGTGGGGGTGGCGGAGCAGGTTTGCCCTTAGCGGCGGAGGAGAAGCTGCCCGTTGGGCTGGGGGTGGCGGCGGAGGAGTATGGTGGCGGAGGGTTTTCGTCAGCGGTAGAGGATGCGCGCCCGCGACCGGCCTTGGCCTCGGACGCCTTCAGGGAGCCCAGCTTTGAGTTAGTGCGACCGAGACCTTTCGTCTTGAAGTGGACGACGGTCAAGGCCTCCGCACGCTCCTGGACATCCCCCCGCTTCTGCTCGAAGGCCTCCTCGACGTCAAGAGCGAGGTTGAAATAGCTGATGCTCATGCCTTGCATCTTTTCGTGCAAAGTATAGAACACATTGAGTTGCATGTAGTAGAAGGACTGGAACAGCGGGCGAATGAACTCCGCCTCGAGGGCGAACAGCTTGGGCAGCTCCTCCTTCAGCAAATCGTTATAGTAGTTGTATTCTTGGGTGGCTTGCTCGACATCGTTCTCCGCCTTGTACAACGCCTTCTCGTCCTTGAGCGACTTATCCTTCTTATCCTGCAGCTTTTTCAGCGATGCGCGATGGCGATCGTAGTCCAGCTTCTTGTGGTCGCGTTTGACAGCAACCTTGCGGATCACCTTGATCACCTCCAGCAGCTGATCTGCAGGGCTGATTACCCGGCTCTCAATCATCTCCAGCTCGGGGGCCAAGGACTCCTGCAGTTCCCGTACGATGGTCTCATAATCTTCACAGGCCTGGATGCCCTCGGGGTTTCCTTCAAATTGGTAGGAATCCGGGTCGGAAGCGCGGCCGGAGATGGGTTTGTAGAGTTCGGCGATTGCTTTGGAGAATTCGATCTGGTGGTTCAACATGCCTGAGCTAGCAGTCAGCAATTTTCTTCCTCGCTCACACCCACTTCGATGCGCCCGCGGAACCGTCGGAACCCCTTGGGAGGTGTGTCCCTTACCGTTAATGGCCTCAAAATACTTCTTAGACTCGTCGTGCAGCTTCTTCGTCTCCTTCTCGAGCTCTTCGAAGCGACGCTCGGCGTCGGTATACACGACATCCTTGGTGTGTTCGCCGATGTTGAACTTGAGTTTGAACTGTTGCGGGGCCCGCACGAGGCTCTTCTGAAAGCCCTTGAAACTCATTGTGACGATGTTCGGGGGGGATTGGGGGAGCAGTATGGGAAGAGAAGAGGAGGAGGTGGCCAAGGCGGGGGGTTCGGCCTTTCCGTGGCCCAAGTTTCCCAGTCGCTTCACCTATGACATAAGACTCTCGGCGGACGCTACGCGGAGCTGACGGGTAATATTGTGGCTGTACCCGTGAATGATCGATCGGCTTCGCCCTACGACTCTTACGGCTAGGACGGTTTATGACGAAGTTCCGGTACCCGAACTCCTATAGTTTCGCCCCATTGTGGCGCATGGCGGTTGAACCTCGTGTTGTGGAGGAAGTGTTCCTCACAGGCACCAGAATTCCTGCAGGCCTGTTCCGGTGATGCCCAGCCCTACCCGAATGATGGAATAGGCAACCACCCGAACGGGCTACAGCCTGACCCAGATCATCTTCCATATTCGGGGAGGCACCATACTTCATAGTTTGTACTTGACCGTAGCTACTCGCTGACTGCGATGTCGGACTATTACTGGTAGTTTTTTTTCGCATACTCCGCGGGTACAATTGAGCGGCTCCTCAGGCGTATAGTTCCTACAAGCCCCCATCTGCAGTGAAATCCTCGACGCACTCCGTGTACCAGCTAACTCAGCCGGTATAGCTGACATTCCTATCACCATCACCATAACTAGTACTGTCACCACTCACCACCACTGTTGCAGTTACGCCGTGCCCAAATCCATGGATGATCATGGTCGTTGTTCCTGCCTCAGGCGTCTCCGGAGAAACCTGACCCCGGCGGCGCTCGAACGGGAAATCCCCGAGTTTATCGGGAAAATGTCACCGCCCGGCGATGTTTCTTCTAGTGGCGCGCTCTCCTCCCTCTCCCACATCTGCAGTATATTCCTCACATCATCGTCATAATGTCTACTGCTGCCCCTGCTGCTTGGAGACAGGCATCCCGCGCCTGTTCGAGGCGTCTGTCCTCGCACGGCGCCTGGACTGCCCCTCGCCGCGTCCTCGCCACTGCGGGCGTCCGAGGTGCCCGGTCCTATGTCACCGAGACCAAGGCCGGGCAAGCCCAGGTCAACGTGGAGACCGCGATCAAGGAGGAACAGAAGTCATTCATGAAGAAGGCTGGTGTCGCCCCCCAAAATGTCACCTTGCCCAGCTCCGCAACTTCGGGTGACGCCGCGATGAGCCCGTCTGCCGGCATCCTCAAGCAAGCCACCGTGATGGACCAGGGAACCCGTCCCATCTACCTTGATATGCAGGCGACCACCCCGCTCGATCCCCGTGTCCTCGATGCCATGCTACCCTACCTCACTGGAATCTACGGAAACCCGCACTCGCGCACCCACGCATACGGCTGGGAGTCTGAGAGGGCCGTCGAGCAGGCCCGTGAGAACATCGCCAAACTGATCGGTGCCGACCCTAAGGAAATCATCTTCACCAGCGGTGCGACCGAGAGTAACAACATGAGTTTGAAGGGTGTTGCGCGCTTCTTCGGCCGCTCGGGGAAGAAGAAGCACATCATTACGACCCAGACTGAACACAAATGTGTCTTGGATAGCTGCCGGCATCTACAGGATGAGGGCTTTGAGGTGACCTACTTACCCGTGCAGAGCAACGGTCTTATCCGCATGGAAGACCTGGAGGCTGCTATGCGCCCAGAGACTGCTATCGTCAGTATCATGGCTGTGAACAACGAGATTGGTGTGATTCAGCCCCTGGAGCAGATTGGCAAGCTGTGCCGGTCCAAGAAGGTCTTCTTCCACACCGATGGTGCTCAGGCCGTTGGAAAGATCCCTCTGGATGTGAACAAGCTGAACATCGACTTGATGTCGATTTCCAGCCACAAGATCTACGGTCCTAAGGGTATCGGTGCCTGCTACGTTCGCCGCCGCCCTCGTGTTCGCCTGGAACCCATCATCTCGGGCGGTGGCCAGGAGAGAGGTCTGCGCAGTGGAACTCTGGCCCCCCATTTGATTGTTGGATTTGGCGAGGCTTGCCGTCTCGCAGCTCAGGATATGGAGGTAAGAGCGATCTCCCCCCGCTTCTTTGAACCCTTTCATGATTATACTGCATCAAGAGATGTCAGATAGGCCTTGGGCGGTAGCTTCATTCCCATCAGGGAACTTTGTCCAAGGCCGATGACGTCGACGCAGGGGTAATGAGGCAATTGTGGATTTATTGTGCACGCGAACAGGCCGGCCACATTGTTTGGGATATTGGAACATGCAAATGCTAATTTCTACCCCGCTATCTAGTATGACACGAAGCACGTTCAGCGTCTTTCCCAGCGTCTCTCCGAGGGCCTGCTCTCGATGGAGCACACTACCCTGAATGGTGACCCCGAGCACCACTACCCCGGCTGTGTGAATGTCTCGTTCGCCTACGTCGAGGGTGAGTCGCTTCTGATGGCCCTCAAGGACATTGCCCTGTCTTCCGGTAGTGCATGCACATCGGCCTCTTTGGAGCCGAGCTACGTCCTGCGTGCCCTGGGAAGCAGCGACGAGAGCGCCCACAGCAGTATCCGCTTCGGCATTGGCCGATTCACCTCGGATGCTGAGATTGACTACGTTCTCACGGCCGTCCGGGACCGTGTGCATTTCCTGCGCGAGCTGAGCCCCCTCTGGGAGTTGGTGCAGGAGGGCATTGACCTGAACACGATCGAGTGGAGCCAACACTGATCTGGTCCCTTTCTTCCCTTCATCTTGCATGATTTCGTCTGGCATTAATATTCTCGCTGGATATGGCGTTGAAATTCTTTGGTGTAACAACAACCTTTTTGTACAGAATGCAAAATCCTCGTATCTTCATTACTCCTTCAGGCTCCCATGGTGTCTCTTGGGTCCATATTACATTCCATGTGGAAACCCGGCCATCACCGTTCAGCGGGGTGGGCTTGCACTCGTAGTCCCCTGGTCCGCCAGCTCGATTGATTCGTCCCGCACATCGAGCTGCACCGTCTTCAAGATCTGCAGGCCCCGCCCATCGACCGGGTCCACAATCGGGTCTTCCTCCCGCTCCCAACCCCGAGGTCGATCTGCACTCGCCGAACTTTGCGGGCCCAGCTTGTTCGATGCCGCGATATTGGCCGAACCATATTGTTTCGTTTTGGACCGGGACCCCGATGTCCCGTCGGTATAGGACAGGCCGTGTTTGTCCTCGTAGACCGCAATGAAGGATTTGAGGAATGCGGATATCAGGCTGACGACGCTGATCGCGATATATATCTCGGTTGTAATGGTGGCATAGGCCCCCAGCAGGATGGGATCGTCCGAATTGATTTGTTTGCTCACGTAGTAGAGATGAATGGCTGCGAGGGGGATGAGTCTGGGGGAGAGAGACAGGACGGGTTAGCTCGGGGGTTGGGAAGAACTTTGGGATGTTGCGCTCACAGCACACGACTCTCTAGCGTCACCCCAACCACCAGCTTCTTCTGTAACGAGATCCGGACTTTGTGAATTGCCAGTCCCGCATACACAAAGAGGAGAATCTCCGTCACGATATCAATGACGGTAATCGTGATCCAGCGGGGGAGCTATCGCATGGTCAGCTCGCTGATGCCCCCGTTGAGGCTCTCGTACGCTCTTACCAACCCGCTACATTCCGCCGCGCTAATGTCGTACCACGGTGTATCGCTACAACGAACCGCTAGGATGCTCACGGACAGGATGGTCCACGCAATGGTGACACCCAGAATCCCGCGGATCAGTTGCAGTCGCATCTGAGAGAAGAGCGTCTCATAGAACAGGCTCGACGTGATCTTCGAGCATCCTAAGACCAAGATCGAGAGAAGATCGGCCGCATATACGGTCTGCCCCATGGTTAATACCGGGAGAGCACGAGGGAGCCGGGCGCACGACTTGCCTTGAGCATCGGCTTGTTCGCAGGCGATATAAATTCGGTCCGCATGCCCCACCCCAGATGAACCTGCAAGAGCACCACTGCTATCTGCACCATTGCCAAAACCTATTTGGCGCAGGGTGAGTTAATTCTCTCGCGTGGGATCGATGGGCCATGAGGCCATGGGCCGACCTACCACAAGTATGGCAAATAAAAGGTCGTCTCGCTGCAACATCCGCCGCTGCAAGGAAGAATAGATACGAGCCGCGAGAGAAGACAGCACGAACACCAAGGACAACGACGTGATCACCACCACCAGCCCGCCATGATTATCGTCATTGTCCGTGGTGAGAGGAGGACTCACTCCCGAGGGCAGCGGTGTCGGTGTCGCCGAAGTGGCCGGCATGGCGGGCTCACGGGCAGCAGCAGCATGGGGACTCCTGGAGTCGGACTAAGCGTTAATACATATGGACGCCTAGGATGTGATCTTTAGAGGCGTGGGCGATCCTGCGTTTCGTTTTGTTCCTTTGTTCGGTCTCCTTGAGAAGGGGAGGGGGCCATCGAGGCGGGATGAGGTGCATTATGCAGGGTTCATGGGAAGGGGGTTTCGGCCAGCCAGTCCAGTCCAGTCCAGTCCAGTCAGGGTTGCAAGGCCAATCCTCGGAGCGCTTTGCAAGGGGCCCACGAGGCCCATTATCGCCACCGAGGATGTGGCCAGTCGAATCAACATCGGGAGCAGCCCGTGTGAGTGACACAGAAGTACATGCGTGTGCCCTTCTTTTCGGTCGGCCATGGCTTGGGGACACGGCCCCAGCCCCGATCGACGCGGTGTATGGCACTCTATCCATCCTGCTGGTTGGTGCATCGCCCCGTCGGAATTCTCGAGGTTTGAAATCGGGCCCAACCCGGATTGTGAGCCATGCCGATCAATGTTACAGTCCTGCAGCAGCAGCATGCGATGCCTCGCTGCGCCGTTGAGGTACGCCCTCCGATGGACTCCGTCCCAGGTACCAGCATCGCAGGAACCTCGATTACACCACAATGTTACCCAGGTAACTTTCTAGGTCCGGCAGGTAAGCACATTCGTGTATGTGGGCAAGGATCGGCACTTCTTTAGGCGCATCATATATGCAGGGAGGTAGCGCAGCAAATAAGCCAGTTACACCTTGAGCTTGCATGGCCGGAGGGTGGCGCAGCGTGGAAGGGGGAGGATTGGCGTGGGTTCATCTCGATCGCAACTCCCTCACGAGGAGTAGATGCGTCTAGAGAACTCTTTAGCACCCACGACCCAATATCTGGCCCCGCCAGGGCTGAGAGCGCGTTGCATGCAGTCCAGCCATTCCCCACATGGTCCACACGCGATAGAAGCAGCGACATGCGACTCGCTGTTAGCGTCCCTAAGCCCCTCTTCGCCCGTGACACGTACGCAGGCTTGGCGTAGTGCTTCCGACTGCGTTTGGTACCACTCATTGTCTTTTGGTCCCCGTTGGAGTGTTGGAGCCGATTGAACCACATGGCCGAGTTATGGTTCGCGGGTGGGCCAAGCGGGCCCGCGTGTGCCCGCCTCGGTCCCTGGGGGCTTCCCCGGTCCCTGGGGGGCATTCGTCGTGACGGAACTATGTATGGAGTACTTCATCCGGGTGCTTCAGTCGCCGCCCGGGCCCCCCAGGGATCGACCGGCCCACTCGCAGGGAAGAAACCAAGGCCTGCAAGCGGCCAGCCCCAGTGGAGAATGCAAGTGGTGTCGGGACCCTCTGCATTCTCCATCGGTACTGTGTACTCTCGAGCAGCAAGGTTAATACAGTTATCGTTGCCCCGCATGGATAATTCGGAAGAACTCACTCGCATCTGCCGTGGACGCTGTTCTGCGTTTACTCTCCGTTTTGCCCTCTCTCCTCCCCCGGCGCGCTCGCTCGGTAGTCGATACTCGATCGCCAACCATGCAGGCCCCGAACAAGGCAGCGAGACTGGAAGCGATGGACGTGGAGATTCTTCCCATGGACCCAGATGCACCGCCAGCCCAGAAATTAACCGTCTTGGATGACAATGACATGCAGCGCATGGGAAAGATCCAGGAACTCAAGGTATGTCAGATTGCTCGGCCGAGCCCCCCTTCGTGGCCCCCCGATCTCACATTCCCAACCAGCGAAATATGCGACCGGTGGCCGCCTTGAGTTTTGCCTCGGTTCTGCAGGCCACTTGGGAGTTTCTTTTGATGTGAGTGGATCCTTGGGCGCGACCAGCGGGGGGAAAGCGAGCGCAACTCTAACCGCGGGATGTATTGGGCAGCTCGAACGATCAGGGCTTGGAGAATGGCGGCCTCCCGGGCATGTTCTGGTCCTATATCTGGACCTTCATTGGCTTCGGATTCATTATCGTCTCCCTCTCGGAAATGGCGTCTATGGCGCCCACGTCGGGCGGACAATATCACTGGGTGTCCGAGTTTGCTTCCCCCCGACACCAGCAGTTCCTGAGCTATATCACCGGCTGGATGTCGGTATTGGCCTGGCAGGCTGGCGCGGCGTCGGGATCTTTCTTGACAGGAACCATCATTCAGGGCCTGATCAGTGTCCGGGATCCGAGCTATGAACCCCAAAACTGGCAGGGTACGCTGTTTGTGTTTGCGATGGTTCTGGTGATCTATATTGCCAACGTCTATGCGTCGGATTTGATGCCCATCCTGAATAACCTTCTCATGATTCTCCACGTTCTGTCCTGGGCCGTCATTTTGATCGTCCTGTGGGCCATGGCCCCTCATCAATCCGCCAAAGCCGTGTTTCTGTCGGGGTGGCAGAATCTGGGAGGTTGGTCCACGATGGGGTTGAGCGTGATGATCGGACAAATATCGGCTATCTACGGCTCACTGAGTAAGTCCCAGCCCACAGAAGCTGGCGTAGGTACCGGGGGAACTAACGCCCGCTCTAGGCTCTGATGCATGTGCGCATATGTCCGAAGAGGTCAAAGACGCTGGCCGAAACGTTCCGATTGCGATTGCCTGGGGATACTTCAGTAATGGTATCATGGCCACGATCTTACTCGTGACGTTGCTCTTCTCCATCCCGTCCGTGGAGGATGCGTTGAACGATGACACCGGGTTCCCGTTTATCTACGTCTTCAAAAACGCCACCTCTGTCGCCGGGGTGAATGGCCTCACGTCCATCATCCTCCTACCGGTGATTTTCAGCAACATTCTCTTTAATGCCTCGACCTCTCGCCAAACCTTTGCCTTTGCTCGCGACAAGGGCCTGCCATTCTCTCGATTTCTCAGCAAGGTGGATCCGAAGCGCCAAATCCCTGTGAATGCCATCGCCCTGTCCTGCGTGATCAGTTGCGCCTTGTCTCTCATCAATATCGGGTCGGAGACGGCATTCAATGCCATCATCTCGCTGAATGTGGCGGCCTTGATGTATACCTACATCATTTCCATCAGTTGCGTCATCTATCGGAAGATCTGGGATCCGAATAGTCTCCCCGCTCGCCAGTGGGATATGGGACGCTGGGGATTAGCGATCAACATCATTGCGCTCGTGTATTCCTGCTTTGCGCTGTTCTGGTCCCTCTGGCCGAGTGAGCGCAATATAACCGTGGACAACTTCAACTGGAGCGTGGTGATCTTCGGTGGAGTTTTCGTGATGAGCCTCTTCATGTATATGGTGAAGGGACGCAAGGAGTATGAGGGGCCGGCTGTTATCGTGCGGCCGTCTCATGGATAGTTCTCGATTGTATCAACAGCGGGTGGGCACATGTATAGAATGCGAGTCCTTGAACAGTTGTTGGTGGTATTGTAAAAACGGTTGTTTTACTTTGGTTCCAATCAAAGTTTTGGGTACATACATTTCAACCGGTCTCTTATATCATGATGGCTGGGCCAAATGAGGGCCCCCTTCGAAGAGTCAGTTTGACTCTCCTTGCACTTCGCTCGACTAGTACTAGTATTAGTACTAGTACGTACTGCAGCTTCTATTCCTTTACGTCTCCATCGTCACGTGAAGAGTAGTGACTTCGATCTCCCGACAATCACCTACTCACGTGATACCCCAGAACGGCACAATTAGCCCCTGCATGCACGCGCTATATTTCGTGCATTACTTGAAGGGAAGATTCTTCGGCACCAGCAGCAGTTACTAAACGGGCTTTGAACGTACCTCATCATCGGCTCAAATAATTAGTAGAAAAAACAAACCTCTTAATGATGTAGGTTCGTTCTGGGGGAGTTATGCAGTGCGCGGAACCGTTTTCCTGAGTCAGCTCCCACCCAAGGGGGAATCGAGAAAGAAGGAGGACTAGTTGGATAAGAAAAGCAACCACTGTAGGCATTCGACCACCAGTCCGAATGCATGCACTCGGCTGTTATGCGTCTGCTTCCCAAACAAGCTCATGGGTTGACGTTGGCACTGCCCTCCCCGGGATCGCCGCCCGGGACATTTCACCGTGAACATTTTGGGGTAGCGTAGGTGAAGGCGAACGAGCTAAAGTCTCGCTTAGCGACCGTCCATCGGAGAATACGCTCTGAAACCCACACAGCACGGCGTCCACAACGCCTCCGGTTCATTCTCTAGCACTCAGGCTAGTCACTGTGGCGGATGACCCCATCTCGCGCTCACCCAATCTAATTTGGTCGGTGGCGGAACGCAGGCCTAGCAGAGGGTCCGTTCCCTGGACAGGCCATGGGCCGATATAAACACCTTTAAAATGAACCTAAGCCCTTCATGAGCCCCTCTATTTTCTCCCCAGACGCTGGCGTCTCCGCCCCAAAATGCCCCCTCTAAAGCGTCTACCAAGCCGTCCTATATCGGAACCCCCGGACGGCCCAGAACCCTCCCACCCGCCCGCTGAGCATCCCGGATGACCCTCTGGGCTCTGACGCAATGAATAATAAACTCCAGTGTTTCTCCGGCCGATGCTTAGAAATGCCCCCACGGTGAACGGTTACGGGCACTTGCTCGGGCGGATATCCTGCCGGACCAGGAAGGAAAAACTCTGCTCAGACGATCAGACGATCAGACTCCCCCAGGGTTCCGTAGCAGACTCAGACTTATTCCCGCTATCGCTCCAAACATCCAGCAAGATCTGTTAGACAGAACCTCTGTTCCCTCAGACGGAAGCCCGCCACCTCCAGAAAGCCTAATTGTTCGCCTTCCCCCGTGCCACGTCTCTCCGTTCGCATCCGGTGGACAACCAGACCTTTAGCCTCTCCGGGAAAAAAAGGACGGGCACGCCACCCCTTCCTCCCTCACGCCCGGGGGAGTCCCTGTTCCTGGCAATTCTAGAAGGCCGTTACACTATCCCTCGTGCTTATATTCCTCCTTGAGCCCCCCCGCCTCAGGCCCGCGTGGGTAACTTATATGCTCTCCGCTTGATCTGGTCCGGTACCCGGCATCCGCGGAACTGCGATCCGGTTGCGCCTCCCATCTGCCGTGCCCGAACTCGAAGCACACGTGCCTCTTCAGGGCATCGATTGTTGCTTTTCTTCTCTCCTCTTCATATCTTGTCAAAATGTTGCCTCCGGTCCCGTCGCCGGCGGCGTATGGTATCTCGCCTGATCAGGGCTTTCTCCCGCCAGAGCCTCCTCTGGAGACTTTGCCGGACTTGTTTTACGCCAAGTGGGAGGAAATCGCCGCGAATCTGCAGCCGTTGCTGCTGAGCAGACGGATCCGGGCCGTCGTGGACCGAATGCCTCTTCTTTCCACCGTGCATTTGCATACAGATGCCGAGTGGCGGCGAGCTTATGTCGTCCTGGTGTTTATCCTCCATGGCTATGTTTGGGGAGGGGATCGGCCAGCCGAGGTATGAGAATTGCCGTCAGGGTGCTGACTATGTCCGACATATACTGACGGTTCCTGGTAAACAGAGAATCCCGCCGCAGTTGACGGTGCCATTGTTCGAAGTATGCGAGCGGCTCGAAGTACCGCCGGTAGCAACCTATGCCGGGGTCTGTCTCTGGAACTACAAGCCGATCTTCCCGGACGAACCCGCCGACGACCTGAATAACCTGGCGTGCTTACAGACCTTTACCGGCTCACTGGATGAGCAATGGTTTTACTTGGTCTCAGTGGCCATCGAAGCGCGGGGAGGCCCGTCGATTCCCCTTATGTTGGAGGCTATTGCCGCGGCTCGGGTAGGCAAGACCCGCGTGGTGACGGAATGCCTGCAGCAGTTGGCGGAAATCTTGGATGAGATTACTGCGCTATTACAGCGGATGTATGACAACTGCGACCCCTATGTCTTCTACAACCGCATTCGGCCCTACCTAGCCGGCAGCAAGAACATGGCCGACGCCGGGCTTCCTATGGGCCTTCTCTATGACGATGGCCGCAACCCGCCCGAATACCGCCAGTATGGCGGGGGCAGCAATGCCCAAAGCTCGCTGATCCAGTTTTTCGACATCGTCCTGGGTGTGGAGCATCGCCCTACCGGTGTAACCCGCAAAGATCAGAAGACAGCAGCCGCCTCGCGGGAGGACGGCCCTAAGTCCCGCCATGGCTTTATTCACGAGATGCGTGGCTACATGCCAGGTCCTCACCGACGCTTCCTGGAGGACGTGGATTCCATCGCCAACATCCGCCCCTTTGTCGACGCCCACCGCACCGACCCCGCTCTGAAGCTCGCCTACGACGCCTGCCTATCCATGCTGCGCACTATGCGCGACAAGCATATCCAGATCGTCTCGCGCTACATCATTGTTCAGTCCCGCGTGGCTCGCCGCGCATCACAGTCTGCCGGCTCCGACCAACAGCCACCGACGGTGAACCTTGCCACCGCCGTGCCGGCCGACAGTAAGAAGCTGCGGGGAACAGGCGGCACCGCGCTCATTCCATTCCTCAAGCAGGCGCGAGATGAGACCGGCGAGCCCGCCATCGACGCCTGGGCTAAGCGTCTGCTGAGCAACGGCCCTGCACGCGTGGGATTTGCCTCGCTCAGCAAGGTTGGCGAGCAGCCAGACGGCCACCTGGAAGTTGTCGGTCTTTGCGGGACATGGACCGCAGACGACAGCGAAGGCGGAATCTGCCACTGGTGATATGATGCGAAGACGACGATCCAATACGGGATATTGCATTTTTGGTTCCATCGACGAGCGTTGTGTTTAGCATGTTCTACGGAGTACGTTCCTTGCAGTTGCAGCGAACACTGGGTGTCTGGCGCCAGGGAAACTTAGCGTGATCTATTCTTGTCTTTTGTTTATTTTGTTTTGAGCATCTAGAATGCACATCACACCCCACTACACCCCACCACACCGTCACCTCCCTTCTAAAGCCCCCTCCAGTGACACGGCAGTAGTATCTACCCCGTATGCCACTTTCATCATACCCCCTCTACTCCATCCTATCAAGTCATAATCAAGGAGAGGTCTCCGTCAGATGTCATTCGCAGCTGGCCCCACCATAGCGCGTAGGAAAGTCATGACGCACTTGCAGGGGAAAGGCTTAGTCTTTGCTCATCACGTGCTATGACATCATCCACTGATGTCATTGAGCTTCCTGGGGCATCGTGCCTGGCCGTTTGCTTGCCTTGGGACTCAAGGAAATTGTGTGTATATAAGGAGCAAA
Organism: Penicillium canariense; assembly: GCF_028826845.1. Lineage (NCBI taxonomy): Eukaryota > Fungi > Ascomycota > Eurotiomycetes > Eurotiales > Aspergillaceae > Penicillium > Penicillium canariense. The sequence continues at coordinate 2,704,488 of NW_026622734.1, read as the reverse complement.
GGTGCCAGGGTCAGGGGGAAAGCATAATCTAAACAATCACTCCAAACATAATTTCTCCGTTCATCACTCTGCAATCTCCAACTACCATCCACCTTCACCTACAAGCTTCATCGAACGATCAACAATGTCTGACAACAACTCCTCCACCCTTGGCTCTTATGTCAACCAGGCGACTGGCATGGCCCAGCGTGCCTTCGGGGCCGTGACTGGCGATTCATCTGCCCAGGTATGTATCGGTGGCCGGACACCCACGACACCCACCCAATTCAACAAGTCGAAGCAGCGAACTAACACTCTCTCCCCCCGTCAGAACAAGGGCGAGCTCTCCCAGGAGCAGGCCCAGGCTCAGCACGAGAATTCCCACACCACTGCCAAACTGGGCAACACCACTGCCGACCCCAACACTGGCGCCATCGCCAAGGATGATCCCAACCGCTCGACCGGCTCGTGGGACCAGACCCTCGGCTCCGCCAAGGAGGCCATCGGTAACGCAATCGGCAACGAGAACCTCCGACAGGCTGGTGTCCAGCAGAACGCAGCCGGCAAGGAGCAGGAGGCAAAGGGCCAGCTGAAGGACTGGGGTGAGGGCATTCAAAACCGGGCCCAGGGTCACTTGGGTGCCGTCGGGGCCGCGATCACCGGTGACCGTGAGGAGCAGAAGAAGTATGAGGATATTCACGACGAAGGCAAAGTGCGCCAGCGTGGTGCAGAGGCGGACATGGCCAAGCGCCAGGGCCAGGATCTTTAAGCCCATCCCGTTGAGATTCTTCTGGTCTTCTGGCCATGGATGGATCTGGATGATCGTCTGTAAGGCCGGGGTCTAGCCACTTTTGCTTTCGGATTTGTTTTACTATTATGATCTCTTGACGACTGGTTTATGATATCCAATTTGACTTGCCTTTCGAAACATTTGAATCCTGTCAGCGTTGTCCTTTTGTAGATGAAGGTGTCAGACCAATAAATTAAGGTATAGACTAAGAATGTTGCCTATAGTGCATTTTTGGTCTAGTAGTGATTTTGCCTAGCATTTAGCCTTCTTTGGTCTTGACAGAAGGCTTCCCCTATCGACAGATTGGTTTGCTGTGCTGCATTCAATGCCAGTGGTGGATTCCGCAGGAGATTAGCATCTTCATACGAAGCAAGTTCCTTGATCGACTGCAGATCACGGGGCTCCATCCGGCAACGGGCGTATCGATATCAGTCCAACTTCCGGCACAGCCATACACTGATACACTGATACACTGATCTCTCCTGCAAGACATTCGGTCCACCATAGAATTGCTTCAGTTCTGCGAAGCGGTTCACAGCCAGAGTGACATGCATATTGCTCCCCCGCTTTCGACAGTAGCGCGGCCGGGCATGCGCGCCTTCGATCCTCGGTCCGTCTCGAGTCCAGCCCCAACCAGCGCCAGACGCCGCTGAACAGGGTAAGACAAGCCATTGGATGCAGCCGGCCAGGGAAGTTTCCCTTCCCCGCCGCATAAGCCTGGTAACTGGCATACGCAGAGAAATCCGCGCAGGCTGCCGAGGAAGGCCGGATCGGCGGCCAAGAAGAGGGTTAAGCATTTGCTATAGTCCTACTCGTCCCAAGCGAAGCCTGTTGTACCTTCTGGCAGGCCCTCTCTCTCAACCATTCCTTTCCACTTTCACGATTTACGAGTTACGATGAAGTTCACGGCCATTGTTCTGGCTCTTGCGGGGACGGCTTGGGGCGCCGCACCGCAACGGCGTGATGATACTGCGGCTACGACGGCAATTGCCACGGCCACTGATGCGGGTGGCTTCAATATCGAGCAGATCTCGAGTGCACTGTGAGCCCAGCGATCCTCAGGACTCACCCTCTCCTCGTTGAAGTGCTTGGGTTGACACTCATACTACACAGCGCCCATCTCTCCATGGACACCACCGCGAGCGCCAACTTCGCTAATATCTCGCCGCCGCCTAAAAAGCTCATTCCTGAGTTGCTATCGGTGGTCCCGGTGACCGTTCTCTTGGAACTCGTCGACGCCCAGTCGCGCAGCTCGCTGGCGAGCGAATTCAGGGCTGGAAACACGCCAGCGTGGTACAACAGCCTTCCAGCGGATGTGAAGAGTTACATATCCGTGGTGAAGTCGCAGATCTTGGGGGGAGCGTTGACGGCGACTACTGGCCTGGCGTACGAGACTAGTAGTGCCAGCAGTGCCGGCGGCACGGGAGCGACAGCAACGGCAGCCTCTTCGACGGCGACCGGGGCGACCTCGAGCTCGACCTCGAAGGGCCTGGCGGCGTCGCAGCCGGCGGGGCTGACTGCATCGGTGATCGGGGCATTGAGTGTTCTTGGGTTAGCCCTGGCGCTGTAGGTGGGTTGATGGGAATGGGTGGGGGGACAGGCTTGTTGGGGCTTGTCTTACCCTGCTGGCCGGGGGAGGAGGAGGAGGAGGAGGAGGGGGGAGAATCCCGACAAGCAGACAATCCCAAAATCCTGGCCATTTGATCCGTTTCCGGGCACTGCTGCAGTCTGCCAGTCGCACGAAGTACGAATGGCGAGGCTGATGATGGCCATGAGTTCCAGTTCACGCGTACATAGTGCATAGACCGTGATGAGCGTGCATGACAGCCTGGTCGCTGTGCTGCAATCAGAAGCCAACCAATGGATTCCAATCACTCTAGGCTTGTTTCCGGTTATGCTCCAATTTGCGGTTCCTGCTTTTCTGCTTCTCTGCGGTGGCTTGCTGCAGGGCCGGAGGTTTGCTGAGCAAGTGGCTTTTCTCCCCCCAGCGAACCGTGGCCCGCCCGCGAACCAACCGCCGCAACCTTGTCGAGAGTGCGCCAGCCTCACATGCCTCTCCTCGGGGTTCCAATCCCAGTTCCAAGGCCGCCAGAATCGATGAACGACTTGTCTCGAGATTAACGATCCTCAGCGTGCGGATGACGCAGTCCCACTCGCGCACCGGAAGGGCGCTGCGATAGTTATACTCCGACGTCCGGAGTACAGAGGACAGAGTACGGAGTACAGAGTACAGAGGGCCACCTCGGCCGATGCCGATCGCTACCGAAGAGAACTCAAGCCCCGCCAGTGAGCTGCAAAGTGACAGGTCCAGCCCGTGGCCAGGCCAATCACTGGCTAGTTCCCACAACCACTCCACGACGGCGCGCACTACGAGGGGGCCGGCTCGAACCCACCGTGAACGACCCAGTTACTGAGACTTTGGGTTCCCTTTTAGCGTTCCTTTAGCGTGAAAAGGGGCTCTCGCCCGCCTGAGTCGGCCCTCCGAAGGGGTCCGATCGCCCGGGAGCCGATCAATTCCCGAGTTGGGCCGTCCGGGGTTGAGTCTATGCGGGGATCACAGCCTTTTCCAACCCTCTTCCAGCATGGCTCAGTCCGGCTCGTGTCAACTGCGCCATGTGTACGGAGTAGTCCGTCCTCCACCCCATTTCACGTCCTACTCACATGTTGGCGCTATTGTTCCCGTCCCGCAATCGACCTCGGCGTGACATACCCGATCCTCAATCGCGATCCATGCCCATCCGGTCTGAGCCTGTTTTGCTTGTGACGGGCTGCGCGATGGGCATTGGCTGCGGCACAGCCTCGGGGATTTTGCAGCTTCGCAGGTCACCAACATCGTACCTAGCAGGGAGAACTGAGACCCGCGAACCCAGAAAAGAGGAGAAGAGAGGAGACTGCCCGGACGGGACCACGGGCGTGGTCTAGATGGCGTGCAGCGAGGAGAGACCGTCGAGCACCCATGGGAGCCTCGCTTATAAAGATCCTGCCAGGCGTGGGAGCACGCTACACGCCTACCTGGGTCCTACTTAGTGCCATCCACCTCCATTGCCTTTCCGTATCGGCGATCATCCCTTTCCTTTCAGCTCCCTCCATCACTCCATAACCACCCTCTTCCCCCACCCCACCAAAAACAGAAAATTCACAATGCGTGTCTCCCGGCTGCTTCTCTCTCTCGCCGCGGCCCCGCTGGCCTGGGCCAATCCCCGGCCGAACCCTGTAGCAGCACCCGCGCCGGATAGTACTGGCTTGCTCGCCGAGTTACCGAGTATCCTCAGCGGTGTCCAGGAGCTTCTCAGCCAAGATACCATCACCAAACTCGAGACCATCATTGACGGGGCGGCCAAGCTGCTGACCTCGGACAATGTCGATGTCCTGCAGGATATCCTGGGTAACGCGCACACCCTGTTAACCAAGGACTTTGTGTCCAACACCACCACACTCATCGGGGATGCCACACCGGTATGTATTCTTCCCCGGAGACCGTCCAGCTTCAGGAGAGAAATCCACAAGACTCACACAATGGCGATGGGCACAGCTGGTGGAAGATGTCTCAAAGCTGCTGGGCAGCATACTGGGGACGCTATAGGGAACCGCAATAGGGAACCGCAATGCCAATTGGGGGACACGCCAATGAGGGCCATGACATGTTTGTTTTTGGCTGGGGAGTGGGAGGGGGGGAAGAGTTTCTTTTCACCGTTCTTGTTATACTTGACATGATTTGATGATAGCTTACGAAGATCAAATGGGGGATATCAATAGGCATCTATAAATATATCCATATCCATTATCCATATATATATCAGCCTCGACAATCCCAATTCACAATTCACTAGGTAATGGAAGGGGGCCGCCCTCGTCAAGCAGCGCAGCGAGCGTATCTCATAGAGAATGGGTATATACACATGAACCAAATTAATCATGACAAATCGAGAAAGAAAAAACCAACAAAGCAAAAAAAAAAAAAAAAAGACCGACCCCCGTTCCACCATCCTGCGGGTTGCTCATCTTCCCATTTTTCGCGTGCCCCGGCCCATCGCATTTAAACCACGTTCAACTTCTCGCGCAGGCGCTCCTGATAGTATTTCAGCGGGTACGAGCGCAGCTTATTCGGCATGGCCGGGTACACCGCGACCGAGAAGCCCATCCAGCTGCGGTACAGCAAGCGCGTGCGCGTGGAGGAGCGCAGCCCATAGGCCTCCCGTAGCGTAGGCGGGAGCATCTCGATGGTGACGGCGCGGAGGAAAGGCTTCAGATTCTGCACCCAGCGCGGCATCTCGGTGCTCTCGCGCAAATCCTTGGCGAACTGGGCGGCATCGGTCGACACCGCCAGCGTGCTGATCTGGTCGTCCCAGTAGGACCAGAAGGCCTGGCGGGTCTCGGGCCAGGTGCCGGGTGGTACGCCCAGATAGCTCATCAACAGGGTGAACTCCGAGTAGCCGCGTTGGGCGGTCTGGTAGTCGACGCGGCCGTAGACGCGCTGGTAGAAGTCGGTCGAGGTGGCGTAGAGGGTGGCCGCCATCCACAGCTGCAGCTTGGGGTGGTGCGCGAAGCGGTTGTTGCGCCCGCCGCCGAGGCCGGGGGTCTCACCGCGCTGCAGCAGGTCCAGCAGGGTTTTGCGCTCGGCGCGGGTGCCGAAGACGAGGGTGGAGATGTAGCTGATGTGCGCCTGGAGCGCGTCGATGAGCTCGGTGGCCAGGGCCTGGTGGCCGCCGTCTGGGTGTTCAGTCTCGCGGATGGCGGGGAGCGCGGCTTGCAGCAGGAGGGCGGCCCCTGAACCCGCGAAGAGGATGCCCTCTTGGAGAATTTGGGGGAGGATCTCGAGTTGCTCGAGGGCGTGAAGACGGCCGGAGTCGTTGGTGGAGGCGGTGGCTGTGGTGGCCTCGAGCTGCTTCTCGTCGACGGGCGACGGGGGGAGGACATGATGGCGGTGATGGGATGGATATCAGTGACGGATATTATCGAGAATTCAGGGGAGAGGGGAAGTTGTTTATCGTCGAAGTTCTCTCAAGATAGGGCCCGAGGGGGGGGGGGTTGTACATGCAGTGATGATTGATAGTATACGCGAACGGGGGACCAGAACTATGAGACTCCCGTGGCTCGCCATTAAATTCCTCCTATTTGCCAACCTCACCCTTTTCTTGGTTCACCTTCCCCCGCAGCCGAACCCCAGACGGAAAAGTCAAAGCATCAAGTCCGAGTCCCACCGAGTCCACTTGCTTCGGTCACACTACGCCAGTCCGTCGGCAGCCACCGCCAAGCGCCTCCGCCGATCGACCAGCTCGGCCCATGTGAACCTTCCCCTGGCCCTGTTCTGGATTGCTCCCCTCTTTGGGATGTGGACCAGCCGCGGTTCGCAGTCGATCGCCATTTGAGTGCGGCAATCCCTACTGCGTTCGTGCCCAGTGCCTCGTGGATCTTGTCCTAAAGAGGGAATAGTGCTCCGAGCAAGCCCTGATCCACTGGCCTTCGCATCCACTTTGCGCCTGGTCCCCCCCCGCCGGCTCAAGCTGGTCATTCCTAGCTTCTCGCGATGTGGACTCTCTCGTCTTATTTCGCTTCGCCTGGATAGGCACAGGATGCTCAGGTCCCAGGCGACCACGGGCGATGGCGTCCCCGGGGACCCGATACCCCGTATATCCCCATACTCCAAGACCCCAAAAGGCTAAACAACGGAGACAAAGACTAAAAACACTTAATCGTCCCGCGCTTTCTTTTCGTCTATTCTCCGGAGGTTGACTCTTCGCACCCTGTACACACAGACTCCACGCTCGGGCTCCAGCTGTGAAGCGTCCCATACATATACGCCCCCATCTCTTTTCCCCTTCCCCTTTCCCCTTCCCCTTCCCCTTCCCCTTCCCCGTCTCCGTCTGCGTCTCCGTCCTCGCCTGTCGCCTCTCCCCCCTCTGAGCCGTCATCATGGGCAAGCAGTCTGACGACCGGCCGGCCTACCTGAGCTCCGATGATGCGAAATACTCGCTCGGGGTGCATCGTGGCCCATTGGCCTCGGCTGGCTACGACGACACCTCCAAGCTCGAGCAGGTCGAGTCCGCGGGAGGCGTCTCACTGGCCACCACCCATCGCACGCGCAAGCAGAAGCTGGCGCGCCATTGGAAGCGTTTCTGGTGCTGCTACTTGATTGGCAATGTGATCTTCCTGGCCATTTTCCTTCCGGTATTGTAAGTCGCCTTTCACGGCCCATTCTCTCTTCTGGGCGACGTATACGTCGAAGTATACGGGCAATGGTGCTCATTCACAGTCCCACAGCTTCCTCGTCATCATCCCGGCCATCTCCCAGCTGGTCGTCAACAAGTCCAGCCTGGTTCTCGTCAACGCCGCAGTCATGCAGCCCCGTCCCGATTCGATCCAGCTGACACTGGAATCGGCATTGGATCTGAAGATCGCATTGGACGTGCGCATTGAACCCATCACGCTGAACCTGTTTAACCGCGACACAGGCCCCGAGCAGCCGTGGGCAAATATCACCATCGATGGCAAGACCATCAAGGGCAACACCACCCTCGGTGTCAGCGACCAGTATACCCCGCTGACCAACGAGACCATCTGGACCAACTACGTGCATGACGTTGTGTTCAACAAGGAATCAGCCTTGTCCCTCAAGGGCTCCACCAATTCCTACCTCGGAGTGCTCAAATCGCATGTGACCATGGACAAGGACGTGTTGTCGCCAAGTAAGTCAACTTCCCTTCGGTGGTTCGGACGAGTGCTCATGACCGGCCCGCAGCGCTGAACTCATTCGATGGGTTCACCATCTCCGACAGCACCCTGCTCTTCCCCGCCCGCGACGACGGCACTAACCTCATCGGCAATGCCACTCTGCCCAACCCGTCCGTGCTGACCATCGAGATCGGCACCATTATCCTGGACATCTACAGCGGCAGCCTTCTGGTCGGCAACGCCACCCTGACAGACTTCACCCTGAAGCCGGGGAACCACTCGGCTCCGCTTACCGGAGTTTTGGACCTGGCCAAGATCATCAAGAACCTGGGCGCAGTGCTCAAGTCGCAGGCGACGGCCCTCAAGTCGGGCAACCTGGCCCTCGACACGGTCACGCGGTCCGTGGTCTGGAACGGCACCGAGGTCCCCTACTACACCAAGGTCATGTCCGAGCTCACGCTCACTGCGAACGTGGGCGTGGTCTCGACCTTGAAGAACACCTTGCACAACCTGCTGCATGGCGACGGCAGCAGCGGTGGTAACCTGTCCTCCATCATCTCGAGCCTGAATCTCACGTCCGCCGTGGACTCGGTGAAGGAGAACCTGTCCTCGACTAACAGCAGCAGTAGCGAGCTATCCTCCGCGCTGAAGCGCAACGTCCATCTCATGGGCGCGTTCAAGGATGAGCACCCTGTCAAGCGGGAAGCGATGATCCACTCGCTGGCCGAGCTCTATGTGAACGCATGAGCGCTGTCCCTGACTTTGTTGTTACGTTTTGTGGATTTTGGGCGTATATCGTCTGCCATGCAACGCGGGCCGGGCAACCCCTGTACAGAAAAACCCCCCGCACCGGCCACGCTCTGCTTGATGCCGACACGATTGTGAACTGACCGTGACTTGTGATTCCCCCGGGCCTATCTACATTGAATGGGTGGCCTTTCTTGACGGGCCATGGAGTTAATGGGTTTCTCCGTGCTATGATTGACTGCATATTTGGTTTATATACCTGCACAACACCTGGTGCAGATACCGCGCCCCAGACCATGCCATTCAATTGGCCACGTTCCTGGGTAGGGGGCGGGTATCGCGACACTGGTAGATGCAGACGATAATACATAAAGCAACGACTGAACGAATCATTTGATCCCTCTATTCAATAACAACCTATTTCAAGCGGCTCAGGCATTGTAGCCATTGTAGCCATTGTAGCCTCCGTATGGACAATTCTATGCATGTGAATCGGGGCTGTGATGCACCTTGTAGATCAGCACGATCTAAGGTTAACGGTTTGGTTTTTGACTTTGGTGTGATGCTTAGTGCATGCAAGGTGATGAGGCTCTGTTCTGATGCCAAGTGCTGTTATAGCGGGACAGCTTCCCCCGGGGGTAGGCGACCCGTTCTGCGTGCAGTTCATCTTATGAAGGCTCATACTGTGAATGTCTCCTTTCTCCGCAAGCCTTGGTGGTGTGCATGTCTTCTGATCTCTTCGCCTTCCCCTCGGTCTGCTCTGTCGAGATACATAGCGGGCTCCATTCACCACGTTTCCCCGTATTTCTTTGGCTTGCTTTCCCGCTATCTGCGTTATTTACGCTAGCAGTGCGGGGTGCGGCTGCCAGAACGATATCATCCACTATAATCTAACCTGCGGAAAGGCGATTGCGTACCGGATTAGTTTGCGACTAGCATCGTGGTGATCTATTGGACATGCCACCTTACGGAGCAGCCGGGCTTCGGCCCAATTAGCTGGACTTTGCAGGCAGTCAGATAAGAGCGGCGTTAGCTGCAAGTGGCGGCAGGTGTGGTGCTTGGCGAGTGGCGAAGCAGCGTCGACATTCCAAGTGCTGACTGCGGCATACTTCAATCTCTGCATGTACTCGATCCCGGCGAGGATCCTATTGGACCAGCAGCCCCCTGGCGCCAACGCTGTATCTTGGCCACGAAGGCTTGCAGACACCGCAGCCAGCCGAGTCAACCAACCAGCAAGGCGAACGCAGCCGGCCTCACACCGTGAAGATTTCTGCGTTGAGCGAACAGGTGGCGGAGGCAATCAGTTGGGCCGTTTGAATTAAAATCACAAAGGGGGGGGGGGAAATACATGATTCCAAGCTGATCAGCAAGCAGCCCCCACCTCCCCCGAATAAAACATTTAGTCTAGTATCTCGAATAAATTTATCTAGATTGCCTATAGTTCTAATTAGACTGCGGCATATGCTATAATCACCAGGCCAGATGATCGTATTGTGATCCTCCCATTCCAGCTAGCTTGTGTCTAAGCGCACACCGCCGTGGAAGCCAGAGTCGCATGAAGCCGTGTTTTACCTCGCTGTTCAGGCGCCAGTTTCTCAGCCGTCGAAGGCCCGGTTACATTAGATCCAACAATACGAAAGCTGCCCGAGAAGGCACATACGGAGAGATGATTGAGCCCATTGGGTCAATCGGCAGCCCAAATAGATACTTCTGGAAGCAAGCTCCAAACAGGACCGCGGTTGTACAGCAATGGGACGCTCTCGCCTGTCGATGCGAACTGCATCTTATTAAAGTATCAATATGTCAAAGGTTATGAGATTCCTGGGAATGGACCTCCAGTTCAAACAGTCCAAGAATTCTCAGTGCGACGTAGCTTAGCTTCACATTATAACTTTTTCTCTCTCTCTCTCTCTCTCTCTCTGTTGGCTACGCAGCAGCAGTCAGCTGTGAGTTGGTATTACTACGCAGTATGTAGCACATCCAGCCTGGGACAGTAACAGTAGCTTATCCCATCATCGCAGCCAATATCCCCGTCGAATAGCTTGATAAAGCGGGACAGCCTCCTTGATGAGGCCTCCACGCGAAGTCGTCGGCTTGGGCAGCACCACCGGGAAGATACTCTGCGGGGTCGCAGATGTCTTGAGAGTCTGTACCGATGAAAGTGTAGGAAAGTGAAGCGCGGGATCAAAACTGATCAGGATGAGCGCTCGATGGCTGGGCGGGAGGCCCGCGGACGTGACGGAGTAGACAAGGGTGCGCTCGTCGGAAATGGCGTCTACTATCCCGGAGTGCGGGTCTGGGCAGAGGAGGTGGTGCAGTTCGGCAGGGGCGTCTTCTCGGGGCCACAGATGAACACCGCGAGAGTCGAAGCGCTCCTCGGCGCCTTCCACGGGACGGCCGTCGGCGTCGGTTTGGGTGGGACGGAAGAGGAGGCCTGGTTCGCCAGCGATGCCTTGTTCGTCAATGGGGCATTTGCGCTTGCGGGAGACGGTACGCAGGCGCAGACGATCGCGGACTCGGACGCCGTCTGCTTGGGGCGCGGGGTCATTGACGAGGTCGACGAACGTGGCGGCGGCGAGGTGGTAACTGCGGTGCTTGGTGCGCGCGGCGATGAATTCTTGTCGCTGTTGCGGGTCATCGCTGAGCTCGTATTCGGCGTGGTAATTCCGCCGGACACGCTTTTCGGGGCGGTGGTCATACGCCTGGTCGATCTCGGGGTCTTTGGTATTGCTATCTGCTTCGTCGTCGTCAAAGACGGAGGCGCTCCTCGCAGGCGACTTGACGTCTCCCTCAGGGTGTGCTGCGAGCATTTCTGCCGGGGTCGACAGGGGTTCAATATAGGTTGTTCGGTGGTTCTCACTTTTCCCATCGCGCCATTCACGGCGACATTCGATAATGACCGGGCGCCCGGTGGTCTCATCTGTTCGGATCGCAAGATCCGTCCACATCTCGTTGATGGGACCTTCACAATGCTCGCGGCGCCACAGGCGGCCGCTCCACTTCCGGCCCTTCTGGCGGGGCGCATAGCAGAACCAGTGATAGAAAGAGGAAAATCGCTCATCGTCGTCCGAGGTAACCTGCGTCGACACGGCGTAGAGGTGGTCCTGGTACGTTTCGAAGCAGAGGGTCTGGCCAATATCCTCGTCGACCACCCGATCTAAAAGAAACTCGATGGTTTCATCCGTGGCCAGGTCCATCCCGTAACATTGCCAGGCACCTTGTGACCCGAGTGCGGCCGTAAATATGCCGTACCAGATATACGAGCGACTATGCCGTACGAAGATCGCGGCCTCGGCGGGAATGGACTTCTGGAGGAGTAACCGCCTGCGGCGCGACTGCCGCAAGGCCATATCAATCGCAATCAGCAGGTCATCCTGGGCGCCGATGCCCTGAAGACGAAACACGAGGATTCCCTCGCTATAGTGGACGAGTTCCACGCGCTCCGCGGGGTCGGGGCTCGCAAGGTCGAAACTCCCCGCAGGCGGGCCCCCGTCCAGACGAGGGATGACCTCGTATAGATTCAAGACACGCTCCTGGCGCGCACCACGATGCACGTTCAGCACACGGATTTCGTGCCCAACGCGATAGCACAGGATGCCTTGGTGATAGAGAAAATCGGCCGCATATGCCAGGACGGCGACTGCATAGGGTGCTGCCGTGGCGACCGCTTCGTGGATATCGAAGCGACGCCCGACAGCCTTGCGGTAGCCGGACTGGGCCGCCAAGGCGGCGCGGCCCTCCTTGCTGTGGGCGAGGACACTCTGCAGAGGCGGTGGATGATCAGCAAACCATGCCTAGAGGTACTATCCTAACTTTGGTATGGAGTACCATTTGCAGGACAGAGAGTCTCATTTCGGGGAGTTGGTTTCAGGGTTGGCCTTGGCCCTTCAGGGAGGAAAGGAGGGGGCCGGACTCTGGAAAGTGGCTTTTTGGCTTTTTGGGGAGGGGAAAAAAACCCTATAGCAGGGCACAGGCATGCGGCTCTTACCTCGACCGTCTTGCGCGCGATGAGGTCACTGTCCATCAACGCATGGATAGCGCAGTTGGTGCGGCTCAGGTGGATGCAGTCGCGATCATCCAGCAAGGTGGCGATCTGGTAAAAGACATCGAAGGGGAGGGAATCAAGGTTGAGAGGAGGATAGGAGGTCGGCATGGCTGGAGACTGTTAGAAGCTCGGAGAGCCCAGACAGCCCAGAATAGGTGGGAATGGATAGTGGAAGAGGCAGCGGTGATGTTACCATGAAGGGGCCATCGTGAAATGACTGTAGTAATTAGGAATCTCCGATAAAATTGAGATAATGACTGGTGAATTGATAGAGAGAGAGAGAGAGAGAGAGAGTAGGACAGCAGGAAGGGATTGATGTCTGACGTGGGTCCAGTCACGAAGGGGGAATGTGTGGAGGGAGGAGAGTGAGGAGGTCAAGAGAGATCGTGGTCGAAGTGATTGGGAGTGGCCGGCCCGCAGATAAAGCTGGCGGGCGTTTAGAGCCTCACGATGGAGGAGAGATAATGGCAGATTGGGGCGATCGCGGACGCATTAGGATTCTACTGTAGGGAGCGCACCCCTGCGCACCATTCCTCATCACTCCTCACCACTCCTCCTCATTATTCTTAGAGCCTCAATTCCAGCTTTTCAGCATTCCTGCGCCACGAAGCCTGTCGCAGATGAGGTCGCCCAAGGGGCCGATGCAGCCAGAAGAGCCGCATCTCAAGCGATTTCACGGAGGACGGAGGACGACTAGCTCTCCGCTAGTGCGGTAGTGCCTGCTTTGCGCTCGTGTCGGCCGCCACGTCGGGCCCACCTGGTATTCGTATCTGTCCATTGACTGTTTTGGGTATGGCAGAGCCTCATTCTCACTGTCTCACTGTCTTGGAGGCTCAGAGTCTCCCTCCCAGCCTGTCTCGTACAGACCCTGCTCCGATCGGAGGTCACCAGCGCGGTCCCGCAAGGATCGCCCATGCGTGTGGACCCGGCCATGAGACTCTACCCTGATTCGGACGTTGATGCTTCATCTGATCCATCTGATCCATCTGATCCATCTGATCCATCTGATCCATCTGATTCATCTGATCCATCTGATTCATCTGATCCATCTGATTCATCTTAATGCATCTGGTCGTGAGCTATCGGATCCCTCAGGAGAGATGCGAGAGTTTCAGTGCCCTCTTACCCCCTTAGGCTCCACTCGGTGAGAGCCCCCGCATTTTCGCCACTCCAGTTGAATCGCTGGACGCGCGCTGCACGCGCTGACCCTGGGAGGGGTACGTGTGGCCCACCGCAGGAGCAACTCGCGCGGGATGGGCGGCCCAAAGGTTACGCTGCTGCTTACGTTTGATTCTATTCTTGGGTCGGTCTGGTCAGCCTGGTCACCTGACAGGAGACCGAACAAACCAAGCAAACCCGCCGAGGTCACCGCGAATGGTGTTGCCTGCAGCCCTACGAGGGTGGAGCTCGGGACACTCGGGCTGGTTCCATGGAAGGAAGCTTGACGGGAGGAACGAAAGCATGGAACAATGAACGAAAAGGACGGGATCGGTCGCTAGGAATCGTGCAATTGGTGCCCCTGGCCCTTTCCTTTCGCCTTCTTCGGTCTCTCCGGCCCCTCTCATCAGCGGTGGACTCGGACATGGTCATACCGCTCGCACAGATTCTCCTCTATCCGAGGATCTGTGCCACGACCCACCACCAGTCAGCCAGCCAGCCTGAAACTGGCCGGGCTTGGGGGGAAAAAAACCCCTCCCCGCCATCGCAATTAGCTTCGTCTTTTTCTGACTTCTCGTGACCCCTCCACCGGACTCGAATTTCTTCAAGTCGGCTTCTCCCATGTACTATCCGCCCCCAGGACCACCGCCGCCGGGGCCTCCTCCCCCGCGGACGGGCTATCAACAACCTCCTCCCCAATGGCAGCACTCCCCACACCCCCCCGCCTCAGCCCTATCAGCAGCAACCGCCGCCGCAGCCCTACTACCAACAACATCGCCAGCGTCCCTCCTACTCGGACCTGCCCCCAGGGGCCTATCCGGGGGCCGCACCGTACGGTCATGCGCCTTCACCGCACCCACCTTACGCACACGCACAGTCTCCACAGCCTCCCTATCGACCAAATGCCTCGCCTCGTCCACCTTATGGGCAGCACGCCCCATCGCCCCAACCGGGGCATCGCCAGAACTTGAGTGTACACAGTAACGGTACAGTGCAGTTGCATGTTTTTTGATCCACGCACAAATCGCTGATAACCGACCTAGGTCTACCTCGCTCGAATTCTCCAAATCTGCCTCCCGCCCCGCCGCAGAACCTCCAACAATTCGGCAATGGCGCGCCTTCCAACTACCAGTTTCAGTACTCGGCATGTACCGGGCGGCGGAAGGCCCTGCTCATTGGGATCAACTATTTCGGCCAGGCCAACGCCCTGAATGGATGCATCAACGACGTCACCAACATGTCTACTTTCCTGCATGAGCGCTTCGGCTATCGCCGCGAGGACATGGTCATCCTCACGGACGACCAGCGGAACCCGATGAGCGTCCCGACGAAAAACAACATCATTCGCGCCATGCATTGGCTGGTCAAGGACGCCCAGCCCGACGACTCCCTCTTCATCCACTTCTCGGGCCATGGCGGGCGGACGCCCGATCTCGATGGCGACGAGGACGACGGGTTCGACGACGTGATCTACCCGGTGGACTATCAAACGGCCGGACACATCGTTGACGACGACATGCACGCCATAATGGTGCGGCCCTTGCGACCCGGTGTGCGATTGACGGCCATCTTCGACTCGTGCCACTCCGGTACTGCATTGGATCTCCCGTACATCTACTCGACCCAGGGCGTCCTGAAGGAGCCCAATCTGGCGAAGGAAGCCGCCCAGGACCTGTTCACAGTGTTCACCGCCTACGGACAAAGAGATCTATCGAGCATGGCATCCACCGCCATTGGGTTCTTGAAGAAGGCGGCCAACGGAGGCCAAGCGCGGGAACGTACCCTCCAAACCAAAACCTCGCCAGCTGACGTGGTCATGTTCTCCGGATCCAAAGACACCCAGACATCGTAAGTACAAGCAAACATTGCGGAGAACAATCCCGGAACAGTATTATTATTATTATTATTATCTTTTCTAAGGGACCGGGGGGCGGGGGCGGGGGCGGGGGCGGGGGCGGCTGATTCAACTGGACTAACCGATAATCATTATAGAGCTGACACCTTCCAAGACGGTCAGGCGAGGGGCGCCTTGAGCTGGGCATTTATCAAATCGCTGAAACAGTGGCCCCACCAGAGTTACCTGCAGCTGCTGAACACCATCCGGGCGGAGCTCGACGGGAAATATACCCAGAAGCCGCAGCTGAGCTGCAGCCATCCCCTTGGTACGTTGATCCTGCAGTGCCACCGATTTGAACTCCCGGTCTGACTCGTGCGGCAGATACCAAGCTACGCTTTGTGATGTGATCACATCATCACTCCTCCGGTCGGTTACTTTTCTCTGTACATATTTTCGCATCCTTTGCGCCTTGTGTATCATTCGCATCATTTGTATTGGTGTTTAGCTAGCTTCCGAGAAATGAGCCGCGATGTTATGGTTGCTGATTCCATTGATTCGCCGCATCCGCCAGCTTCCTTTGGTACAAGGTTACATATCCACCATGTAATGAAAAATACTGGGCGGAAACCTCCTGCCCTTCGATCAGCGCCCCGCCACGGGTCTCGTGTGCTGCGATGCGTGGCTATGGTTTGTCAGCCCCCGGCCCCATCCACTTGGGCTATCCCCACTGCGCACTGCGCAGGGTCAGAATAGGTCAATGAACACCTCCTGTACCCGAGACACCCACTCCGAGCCCAGCACCAAGAAAGTTATAACAAAGCCCCAAGAGCGTCTTGTCACTACAGCACGCCCCGCAATTGATGTCACCACCTACACTCTTCGATTGTTTCCTGAACCCTCATGCCAAGACATACTAGTACATCCTGGGAATTTGTCCGGAGTATCCCTGCAGTAGGACCCTGTATTGTTTCATTTTACATAAATTACCTATCACTATAGTGAGGTATTCTTAGTTTGTAAATTTCTATCTACTCAGTATAGGGGTGTCACTAAATTTTTGACCTCTTTCTATTTTGCTGGCGTGCAAGACCTTTCTGCTAGTAATATTCAATTGCACTAATATAGAAAAGCCCCTAATATTTACTATACCACCCAATAATTGCCTGCACCCTGTTGTTACGCTAGGCAAGTCATCAAGTAGAAGATTCCATTCAACGAAGATATCGAACCTGAGGAAGGAAAGGAAGAGGAGGACAAAAGAGAGATGAGCTCTCTTTTGACTACTACATGCCGGAATCTTCCATGTCGTCTCCTTCCATATTATGTGACTGTCCCAGATTAAAGTCTCTTAGAAGCCTTCGAAGCGTCTCACAAATCCTCTTATAGTTAATAAGGCTAAGCAAAGTTTTTTCTAAATACTTAGTTCCCTTAAATAGTATTATATATAAGTTCTCGATCGAAGGGCGCTTAGGGTATATGGCTGACCGGAGCATTGAATTGTGCATTTTTCCGGGTCACGGATAGTCTCTTTCTAGGATATGTAGATTAGATGAATGTAGAGCGCGAAATAGAGGGAAATACGGTTATATAACCACTTAGTATCGTTTCGGAGACTGCAGATACGCGAGTGTGTTGCTAGCGAGAGCTCTTTACCTCTAGCTATATTACTTACTAGTGTTGTTATACTATAAGATGCATATTAAATGCAATAGGATATTACCCCTTTCCCCCATATTCCCCTACAGGCCTACGCTCTGTGTATTTTGATATGATTTATTTATTTAGATTGTTGGCTAGGTACAGGTAGGATTTAGCAGTTGGTAGCTATCGGCCGTGGAGGTAGGGTCAATTACATCTGAGGAAGGACTGTACAGTGTACTCTAGCAACAATCCATACCAAGCCTGGGAAAGGAGAACGATAATTCATCAAATTGTTGAAGGCCCTTGTAGCAGCCTCGATCAAGAAGACTGTCTTCGGAATTCCTTTCTCCGGATATACAATGGAAGAACAAGAATCGTCAGACAGTAGCCAATTCCAAAGACTCCAGCGACCACGCTGTATGCAATAACTGCCCCAGTAGGAGCGATTGAGAGGCCAATTCCAGTGAGGCGGAAGCCAAGCCCACCATTGATGATACCGAGAATGATCATAGAGCGGCCGAACCATTGGTGCAAATAACCAAACAATCCCCTCTTTCCGGTTCTGCCAAAATACCGGTGTTGAAGGAGGCCCATGGCAGGCTGAAAAAGGATAAGGGATGGGACAACGACCATGCCAATAATTGGATGATAAGTTTGTATTAAGTGAAGGTCCCTTGCCATTGAGATGCCAATACCAAGACCAGCAATTGCCAGGGCAAGGGTAAAGAGTTGCAAGAAGGCATGGACCCACACTGTTGTAGAAGATGGGAAAATGTGCAGTGCTAGTGCAAATGAAGGGAAGAGAATGACAAATACAGTTATCATGATAACCGCATGGGCAATTCTTTTCTTATGCACGGAAGGAGAGTTATCATAGAAGATCGACTGCCCTGAACTGGTGGTCGTACCAGAAGAGATTAAGAAAGGGTTTTCAGATGTACCGCCGGTTGCTTTCTGGAGGTTTAGAGATGCAATGCCCGAATTGTCATGCATTGTGATTGTTGCCGATAAGCTGTCGGTGTCGAGTGGCTGCCCATTCTTGAAAGCCCATACCCAAGGACTAGACGAGCTTGTTATATCTTCATGCCCACCAGGCCATGTAATGCAACTATCGCAGCGAATATTCGCCGTAATAATCCCATTACTAATCCCACTACCCTCTAAGATCGAAACACGAGCTTGTGGGTTATGCAGCGGTTCGACGTGCTCCACGCCCAACCGGGGGGAGACGGTAATATTATTGCCGTCGGCAGAGGCATAAATAACGAATATATTTGCTCCTTGCATCCGGGATCCCTGGCCCCATGCAAACCATTGAAGCTCGCGTGTAGATTTCAATTGGAAATAGATGGGGCCTTCGCCAGAGGCGGCCGTTTGTTGAGGGATGTTCACGGCGTAAGTTATCTCGTTTTGACCTGGCGGTGCAAAGGTCTGCAACTGGGCGATTGTGAGGGTAATCCATAACGAAAACCAAAAGAAAAGGTATGTGATTTGCATTATGACAGCCAGGTGAAAATTCTTTTTCTAATATCTCGTAAAGGAGGACCAGGCAGGAGCAAGAAAGTCCTGACATTCTTTAAAGACAGAATTTCGAACAACCTCGGGAGCGAAATTTGAAGCACTAGTCTATACATAGCTACCAGCGGGCATGGCAGAAATCATTCAGGATACCGAATAAGCACTGTGATCATTATCTGCAAACGGATGGAGGGGGAATACCTTTACCTGGCCAGCTTCCCCATAGGGTATGCTCTGGGGCGCCTTGAATGTCGCTCCATGGATAGCCTCGGCACTGACAATACAGTGGAGCCAGTAGTAATGCAAGCACACTGTTATAAGTGGTTGATATAGAGCAATACCAAGAAATTGCCAGTGACAATGGGGCTATGCTCCTCAAGAACTCTCAAAGTAATGACGTCATGTGATGTGAAAACTGCGGGGAGATGAGTACCACGGTCCACATTACCTATTCCCAAGGACCAATAGGCAATCAGACTACAATAGCTAAATGGGGACCATGTGCTATCCGGCAATCCATGTTTATGCTAAACTTTCCTCCAAGTTCGCTGCATTTGCTACTTCCGTGACTAGCCATCTAATTTCGTCGTGAGGTCAGCGGTCTGTGTCTATATTAAACCGACAATTATCTAGCAGGTTGTAATAAGATGGTTAGGGTCTCTTTGATTCTGCACTGTTTTTCTGTCTTGTTAATTGTCTATCAACCTCCGCAAAAATGACGAGAATGTTCCACGTCATCCTGGCCCTCTTCTGGCTTCCAGTACTCAATGCCCAGTATGGCGGAAGCGAAAGCAGCACAACGACTACAACCCCGTCATCGACTTCTCAATCATCTTCATCAAGTTCTTCATCCAGCTCAAAAACAGTCCAGTCCGTTGATGTGGGCGAAACTGGGTTCACTTTTAAGCCGGATACACTCACTGTATCACCAGGAAATAAAGTTGAATTCCACTTTTATCCGGGAAACCACTCGGTCGCTCAGGCGTCCTTTGCCAACCCTTGTCATCCTTCGAGCGACACGGGTATTTTCAGTGGGTTTGTAGCACCTACAAGTGGTGAATCAGTCAGTCTTGCAAACTCCATTCGATATAGAAGAGATATTGACGTTATAATTTTTTTTTCCAAAAATCTAGGATACGGTCTTCACTCTTACGGTGAATGATACAAATCCTATCTGGTTATACTGCGCTCAACTTGGGCACTGTCAGGCTGGCATGGTTGCGGTGATTAACCCGCCGTAAGGATAACCCCTCTCGTCAGAATCACGATCAACCATATTGATGCTATGTCTCTTTCTCAGTGCCGGTGGCCAAGATACTCTTGCTTTATTCAAAGCCGCAGCAGCAGGAGTCAGTGGAAGCTCTACCCCGGCTAGTGTTCAAGGAGGTACTTTAGGATCAGCGAACAGTGCCTCCTCATCAACAAGTAGCGCCTCTGCAACCAGCTCCAGTGCAAGCAGCTCGTCTTCAGCCTCTTCCAGCTCAACCACCTCTAATCCAAGCACCTCGACTTCAAGCACTTCTAGCCCAAGCAGCTCTAGCCCAAGCAGCACCTCTATGGGAAGTTCCAGTGTAAGTGAAGCAAAGGCTCTGCAAGCTAGTGCCGTGAGTGTTATTTTGCTTTTCTCTGTGATTGTAGCTATGTTCATGTATTAGGACTAAGTTTATGTTTAATGATCCGTAAGGCACGCGAAATTGGTCAAAAGCCAGAGGAGGGTAATGAGCTTGTGAAAAGTAACTTTAGTAATGAGATTTTCAAATGCATTGAAGTCCTTGATGATTTCATCTTCTGCGGTTTGTAAACTGCCGTATGCCACCATCTAGGACTGGAGGGATGATGCCTGCTTCAGGAACCACCCACCCTGAAACTGCAAGACGCAACTATCTCAAGCCCAATTCAGTACGAACACTCAGGTGTACACGTGGACATATGTCTTCTCAACCCGGAGGTGCATTGAGTGGCGGAATATAAATAGAGACAGTCAACCGACATCACAGTCCAAGGCTGAAAATTTGCGGGATTCAACAATTAGTATGCCGGCCTGGGCGGTTCTCTATACACGATATCGTGTCGCGACTGGATGAACTGGTTTCGAATAATAGACCGCAGGCCGTCCCGGTCCGGTACTCGTAGCTACAGCATCACGGCTTGCCCGACAGCGGCGAGACATGAGCCATGTTATGACGAGTATAAAATACGGTACATGTAACTTTACAGGAAAATCGATATTCCGAGGCTATTCTTCAAGCTCGGACGGTATATCTTGGCATTATGGGTTCGAGAAAGAATCGCAGTGTAGGTGGTGGGCCCCAGTTTCGGGACGTCCTGTAGCATCCGACACACTGTCGACCATTCATTCTCGCACGGTCGGTCGCCGCCCATCCCTACGCCTCACCCGCGTTGGCAATCGCTTCGGCGCTAAGCGGACCTCGTTCGCATCCCAAGGTCCCAACTCGCGCAAGAGGCCCCCCTGAGTGGGGATCGGACCAATAAAAGGCCCGTGTCCGACGATCCCAGTGGGAACCATGGGTGAATCCACAGCTTTCTCCCCTTTGCGAGTCTCGAGGCGAACTGTTGGGACGCGGTGAAAGCTCGGTTCCCCGGTTGCGCTGCGTCCACGTCGTCAACCGCGTAGAGCTGTTTCAGGTGTCAGAACCACCAGGAAGTGAACGACCAAGGCGGGAGGGGGAGGCAGTGCCGCGTCATCGAATGGGCGGGTGAACGCAGAGCAAAGTCCGCCATGATGTGTCAGATTCAAGACAATAATACTGTCTAGTTGAAAGTGAGATCTGATACAGAGCAACTCCGCTTGGACGGGAGAAGAGAAAGTGCCGGGAGGGCCACTCGGGACATCGCACATTGCAACAACAGCAGCTAACCAGCCAACCAGTGAATATCCCCCCTGTCGAACCATCTATGCCAAATGATGTGAAAGCATTCTCATTCTCCACAAGGATTTGCTGTCATTATCCGCTTTATTTCATGGGGGAGGGGCGCATATGAAACATGAAATTACAGTCATCAATGTGTTACGCGGACCCGCGCCTCGCAGCTTGGGAACTAAAGTGCTCCATGTCTTTGATCCACTTTTACTTATTGGTCTTTTTCGGAATGTGATGCTCAGCTTTGCAATGGCACCTTTTTTTATTTATTTTTTTTCCTTTGCTCTTTTGACCCGAACTCCTCCCCCCTCGATCTTTCCCCTGCCTGTGATTCCTCAACCACCGCCTGGACACAAAACATAGGGCTCCCTCCAACCTCCAGTCACCTATCACTTATCACTTACCACCACCTTCTCCGGGGGGACTAGTCAATCCTAGCCATGTTGACATCATCTTCCGCCACGAACAGCTCCTACTCCTCCTCTGCCTCCTCCTCGGAGCGTCACCTCCCCTACCAGCACCCGCAGCCACTGTCCACTCTGTCGCTGGGCTCCCAGCATCCACGCGGCATCCCAATGCCCATCAAATACCGCCGCTTCTACTCATCGCCGCTGGATGACAGTGCGGAGACCCCGCTACAGCTCTACGGCATTGAGCAGCGCGAGCCGTCGATCATCGAGAAGCCCAAGTTGCTGCGCCGCGTCTCCCACGCGCTCGACGATATCAAGGAGGACTTCTCCCTGCAGCTGGATCCCACCCGCTCCGCCGCCAGCAAGATCAAGCGCCGCTCGACTTTCCTAGGGGACGCCAACATTGGTGCTCCGCGCCCGGAGACTGCTGGGGGGCCCCTGCCCCCGCGCTCCCGCCCCATGTCCGCCATATCCGTGTCCAGCCCGCACCGAGGTCTGAGCCGGAGACTCGGCCGGCGACTGTCGATTTTCTCCGCGCGCAGCAAGACTGCGGGCGGATCGAAGGGGGCGAGCATCTCTTCGCCGAATCTGATCGGGTCGTCGATGCAGTGTGGCCACAGCCAGACGACCTTCATCTAAGTTGCGGAACCTCGCATAGTTGCCAAGATCCGAGGTGGCATCTGGAAGTGACCGGGTGCTCAAAGTTGGGGCCCGTGGATGAAATGAACGAAACATAAAAAGGAAGAGGACTAGAACAATCAGAGGAGGGGATGTCATCATTCAAAGGGGGATCGCCGGCAAGCTGCGACATACAGCGCCGATCACACCGTTGGCAGTCATACATATCCGCCACATGCCACCTGTCGAATGCCACATGCCCACGCCCTCACGCATCTGAAGAAGAGAAGGTGTTTCGGAGCCTTTGATATGGTTTTTTGGGGGGTTCTTTTTTTTGCCCTGGCGTTTAGCATTGTGCTATTATATTCTGGAGTGGATTGGTCTGTCTGCCTTTAACATATTATTTGTGCATTTGTGCTGCGCATGCGTCATCACTTCGGTTTACTTACCATCTAATCGGCGAGCTCGCAGCTTTTCTGTATTTACATCTGGCTGGGCTGGCTTGCATGGACATTGACATTGACTTGCGCATAGCTTGGCGTTGGGAATGAATTTAGTTTCTTGTTTGATCTGTGTCTATTAAGACCGCTATCGCTATCAGTCGGTCCTTTTTTTGCTTTAATCTCTGCGATTCAGACGATCACCGATCCAACGGTCGGCTAGATCGCCAAGGGACGCCACGGCCGCCTCAGCCAGTTTGCCGGGACCGAGGTGCGTCAGCTAATGCCGCGTCTAAAAATAGAGCCAATCCCTTTAGGAGCGAGTGTTATTATTTCGTACATTGAGTTGCTCCGTACATGCTTGGGTTCAGGATCGCTTACAGTGACTATTGTTGCCTCCTTTCTCGATCGAGACATGTGCAGGGGTGGAGATGGTTCGTGGGAAAAGGCGGAGGTTTCTGGTGAGACATGCTGGCCAAGCTTTGGGTCGCGTCGGTCGGCTGTGACGTATCCGAGCAGTACCGCGGTGTTGGTTCCAAAACATGTGCATACGACTCGGGCCAAAAGCCCAATTAGACCCGTGATGTATGCGACTTCAGTTCCAAGTCCTACTACCCAGCTGATTCTTATCTACTGAGAAACCCCTCGTAGTCAGGAGCTCTACAAGCAGACGCGCATTTTGTTCAGATCAATCTTTTCGTTTCTCCTCAATCAAAACGGTTTCCTCGACCCCGCCCAGCCCCGCCCTCTCTGAGTGAAGCCTTCTCGGGCTTTCCATGGGTCGATAGCTCCCATGGCAACGGGCTGTAGTGAGGCAGAAAACATCGGCGAATAAACGATCGTCCCGAGTCCTTTCAAGTCAATTCGATATCCTTCGGGCGAGGCATGTAGAGCCCCAATTTCATAACATCAACGGGGACTGCCATTGGTGTTCTTCCTGGCTCCATCCAAGTGGACTGGCTCCCCAAAGATCAACGTCTTCTTCCGCGTCATCCACTGCTCCACTCACCGCAGACTAGGGCCTAGGGACAAGCTTTTCACGCTTATTGGTACATGTGTGCTTGCGATTAGAGATTACCAGCGGTGAGGAGTTGAACAGCGGCTGACTGGGCCATGCGATCGGTCTCCTGGCCCGAGTTGAGGTTAATGCAATTATCATGACAAAATCGGACGTGTAACAAACCCACGATTAGCCCCGCAATATTCATTATCACTTCAAGAATTGCCAACTTTCCGCGTCATATGATATATTGGATGGGTATCGGCCTACATCGCTACTTTCACAATAGATATAAGGCGTGTGGGGAAAATCCAAAAAAAAAAATTGCGCGTGGTTGATGATTCGATCTTCTGTAACCCCAGATGATGTTCCTCTTTCTCATTCCTCCGTTTTACCCCACTGCTCTCGTCTCTGCATGCCCGCTCCAAATTCACCTCCTTGTCCCCTCTAGCTGGCTTCATGATCTACTTTCTGTGCCCTTCGACAACAACACCGGGGATACCAAATTTGCCCCTGAGTCCAAATGTCAAAAAGTCACCGTCTTTGATTTCCTTCTTTCTAGCCTCTAGCTCCTCTACGTTCCAATTCGCGGCGATATAACGACCAGACAAGAACGCTTTGTCGCCACTGGCCAGCCACACGGCAACACATCCAGACAACTCTGGAGTATCGTGCAAATATCCTGCAAGGTATGGCACACTGTGTCCCATATCCGTCGGCACAAGACCCGGATCAAGACTCACAGAGGTAATGTTGGGGTTTTCAGTGGCGAGATAGTCAGTGAACCTGCAAATCGCGATCTTGGCAGGAGAGTAGGAGCTCATGCCCGGCGGTAATCCCTGCGCGGCCATCGAAGTCAGATTGACGATTGTTGTGGGGGTCGACGGGGTGTTGCCTGTAGCTTTTAAGAAAGCATTGGTCATGAGGAAAGTTCCCTTGACATTGACTTCCTGTACCAGTCGATTACTGTTTGAGGCTGTCATCCTGAGAATATCGGTTGCGTGGGCGGACCAACCTGAGTCCTCCACCATAAATCCACATCGACATCGGCGATGGGGTCGAGCGGGTTAATGTAGCCGGCATTGTTGATAAGCACATGAGGCACTCCAAAGCGAGCAACAATGTCCTCGAATGCCTTGGTCACGCCAGCCGCGTTGGTGACATCGAGAGAGATCAAGAGGACCTTTGTTTCGGGGTTGATGCTGTTGACCAGTTTCTCCGTCTCGGCCAAATCACCAGCCGACCGTCCGATCAAGACGATGGCGGCAGCATTGGCTCGCGCGAATGAGGCTGCGAAGCCCTAAAAGGCTGTAAGTCTCACTTCTGGGGAAATGGAAAGCGCGAGGGGGAAGACAATTCCTATCTGCTACAGGAAGTCAATGGTCAAGCCTACCAATTTCCCAATCCCTCTGGAAGCGCCAGTGATGATGATCACCTTCCCAGCCTGAGAATGGCCAGCAAGACAAGGGTCGATGGCAGGATAGACATCGCGGTGGGCTTTGCTGGTAAAGGAGAAAGCTTTCAGCTCATCGTCGACATCCAGTGCGAGCGTAGACATTGTGTCCGGTGGTTGCAGTGAGTTGGTATATAAGGGGGGAAAGAAGAGACGCAAGAAAAATAGACTGTGAGGGAAACCTGGAGGGGAAGCGTGAGATTTATAAAGCCAGCCCTAATTTCTCCCCTTCGACAGGTCCGTGCGGGCGGGTCCACTCGAGACCGCGATGGGCCGCTGGGAGGTCACCGTGGAAGGCCACCGTGGAGGCCAAAACCTGTCAGATCAAGCATGGTCGACTGCGCTGAATGCGAAGATTTTGTGATACTGTGGTAAATGGGGGCAC
Source organism: Penicillium canariense (assembly GCF_028826845.1). Lineage (NCBI taxonomy): Eukaryota > Fungi > Ascomycota > Eurotiomycetes > Eurotiales > Aspergillaceae > Penicillium > Penicillium canariense. The sequence continues at coordinate 2,678,913 of NW_026622734.1, read as the reverse complement.
TATTTACATTATAGCTCTATGGTCTATCCATCCATTCAAGGAAAAAATATACGCATCTTCTATCTCTCAACCCGAATCGCGCACCTCCCCCAGTAAGCTAGCGCGCACCGGAAAATTCAGCCACACAGATAAGACCGTAGAACGCGGGCGGAGGGACAGCACCTAGTTTGTTGGCGTAGTCGGCGTACCAGAGTACGAAGGGACAGTTGGTACTTGACTGCATGGTGATTCCCTTCAGAGCTTTTCATATGAGCGACAAGCACGCGAAATGAATTGAAAGCATTATAACTACCAAGAACAGTCCATATGAAAAAGTCAGACTGCCACAGTGCAGCACCGAGGAAGTTAAGAGGAAACATTTCCCGGTGAGCAACCCACTTCGCCCAGCACGAGGGGTATATCGTATTGCTTGTGATCATTTACCGCGTTTTCTGTAAACGAGATTCGCAAAAACTTTTGTGAGGTCCTAATCGTATTTGGTTCATTGCGCATCCTTGCCTTCTCTGTTCCTAGGGCTCACCCCGTGCCCTCACACAATCAAGCTTCCAGGAACGAGGAGATTGGAGGTCTCGTATATTTCCTAATTTCCTAGCATCCGTATGACCCTCAATCGAAAACCACTTCATCCGTTCTTGACCTAGCTAGATTAAATCAAGTCTTCCTTTAGCTGTTCATGAGTAGGACTTTGATGTATTTTATACGAAACTACTAAAAATATGCTACCTGTGCCGTCTTCCCTCCTTTCCATCGCTAGTGACATGCTTATTTATATAGACAATACTCTTAGGTGTTACGTAGGCAGCTCTGAGAGAAGCGGGGTACATTCCATGAAGATATTGAGTCTGAAGAAGAGCGAAACAAGATGAGAGCTGAGGTATCACTACGAATATCCCTCAGCAAGTGACCACATCAGATAATTGGAGAATCCCATTCGTAACATTACGCATCACCTATATTTGGGCCTTGCATTATGAAGACTTCCCCTATCCGAAGCTCCATCTCGCCCTGACATGAACCGCGATACGGAGCCAGTCAATGGTCATTGCATAAAGCACCCTTAATCTGGACATTTTTCCACTCCGTAGCGAAAGCTTCCAACTCCGCGTTTTCATAAACTACGGAGTCGTCGTTGCAATTTTCAGACCTGTATATAATGATTTAGGATAAATCCAATATGTCCATATTGGAGACTCACGTGTAAAGTTCACAAAAGACACTATGCCGATTGTATAGTTCCTCAATATTTCCAAGCCTATTGAAATTATAATCAGGTCAGTATAAGCTATATTTATCAGAACCTTAAGGGAGATTTATACTCAATAGTCTGGCCCTCCAAGGTTTTCAAATCCTTAACCGCGTGACATTGAGTGTCGGGCAGAATATACACAGCCCTTCCAGTGTCGTCGATGAGACGGGGCTAAAAATAGAGACATCAGAATGTTGGAAAAGCTTGCTTAGATAGTAGACTGGTACTATGATAACTTACCCACTCATCACGCCAGTCGTCCAATCCAGACTGCGCAACGACCGAAGTGGAAGAGAGGAGGGCTAGGAATGCTACCTGGCTGAAATGCATGCTGTCTTCAAGAAGGATAAGGAAGGTTCTGATTTCCCGGAGGCAGCTGTGGTGGGGGTTATGTTATATTTATATTCTATTTCTCTATATAAATTGCTCATGTGCCAATGCGGTCGGCACCACATAATTTAGTGGCCATGCGACGAGATATCTGCAATAGAATGGAAAAGCCCAAGTAGGAATGCAGGATTTTCGCTAGGGGCAGGGGTAGGCTACTCTTTAATGGAAAAAAAGCAATTTTTGTTGAGTACTGTGAGAAACAGAGACGGTGCAGATTCTGTGTCGATCCTATACCAATCCAAATCGTTGTTCGGCAGTGGGTGGGGTTGATCATCCAGCTAACCTCAATCGACTCCACCGGATTGTCTCTATGCAGGAAGGTGAATCTAGAATGCTTTTCATGACGTATGAGAATTATGCTTTCAATGCTCGGGGCCAAGCAAATATACCGGCAAAAATGGTAACTGACAACGATGTTTAGCTATGAAAAAACAGAAACGTAGAACCTACCATTGGTATACAGCGATTAGTTTCCCTGTACTTCACGCTGGCGGGCAAATTATTATATTCAAATAGGATTTATTGAAGCTTATGCTGTGTAACGCCACCTGCCGTGTGGCTTTTACCTCACAACAAACAAGCCCATCAAATATGGCCGAATAGTTCGTTTGAAGCATTCCAAATCTATCCCTTGCGTGTTCTGTATTACACAAGTTTACATTTCTGAATGATATAGCCAAAGTCCGTGTTCTTTGTTAAGTAACGATTGACCTTGCTAGCCTTGTAGAATGAGATACGGCATCTCTCGGACTGAGATGGCTCAGGGTAAATAATGATGGTATTTCCACGCCACGCTGGGCTCAGTCCAAAGTAGAGAATGTGATATTGATATTTGAATAGCCAACGGGTACTAAGGATAATGCAATAATAATTTTCATCATATGACTGTCCCTCATCTGTTCCTGGGTAAGATAAACCAAAGTAATCTTTTACACAGACAAAAGCCTGCAGACGACTAATACTGTAGTCTACCCTATTACAGTCAGTTCACAAGTATTTGCACTGTAGTGCCTTAGTGTTCCAAGGGGCCCACTATTTTTTCCGCCGTCCGATTTTCCCGTAGGAAGTTCCTTATTAACAGGTGCCAGCTTTTGTATCCAATACCCGTTACTGGGTAGAGGATAGTAGAGAAAGGGGGGGAGCGTGGGTTCACCTCATCGATAAAATAGGTATGGATAATAAAAGAAGGCGGTGTATGCGGGAAGTACCACAGCAAATACTAGAACGGAAGAAGGTGCCCAAAGTTGCCGGACATTGTCCGGTATATATGCATATAACATCAGCATGACATCATGCCCAAGCTCTTGAACGGTGCCTGGAATGATAAAGAGTCAATCTTAACCAGACCTTCATTCAATTTAGCGACAAGTCAAGCAATTATCTATTTTGCTGTTCAAGAGATGGCAGGCAAGGATCGCACAGTACCTTCCAACAATCATTCGACCAGTGGAGATGGCAGGGCTAGTCCTATGGCCAGTTTTGATTCAACCGAGTCAATGGACCCCGCCGTGCTGGATGAGGAAGAGAATCCGCTAGAAGATGGACTTGCTGATAATATGGTCGCGCCATCAAAGCAGTCGTATGCTGCGGGCGGAGGATACAATGCGCTGAAGGCATATAAGGGCCAGCTATATTCCGGCATGGCAGTCGGAGGCTCCCATACTTGGAACTACGATCCAGGTACATGGAAGGAGACCAAAGAGGAGCCTGACCTATGGCGAATCGACTTCCAGACGAACAAGAGACGGGCACGCAATGCACCAAAAGGCAGCGGAGCACCCGTGGGGACCGAATATCACTGGCTCATCGTGGGGCATCAGGTGAGACGCACATATGATCACTAATGAATGCAAGGAGTCGGAGTGACTAAACGCTGTCATAGCACGTGCGGAAAGTCGATGCCAACACTTATGCGACACATTTGACCGGCGCCAAATACAAGTTGGCGCATAAGTCGGCCACTGCCGAGACCTGGTCCATCCCGACAGTGCGGGGTCAACGAGAACGGGAGGTCGAATTGCTAGAAGACGCACGAAACCGTGTGCAAGGACTCCCTCCAGTACTAGCAAGTGAGAAGGTCAAAGTCGATCGGCTTGAGAAGGGCCAACAAAAGCTAGATACTTTATTTAGTAAGGCCGCGCTGAAAACGGGGGAGGCCAGGGATGCTAAAAAGCGAAAACGAGCATAGGCTTTCCATATAAATTCGTTAGCAGTGGATTGAAATAGTAAAACAAGCACTACGTATGAGCCATTCAGAGGTAACCTTTACTAAGAAGCGAAAAGGATAGTTGAGTAACCTAATCTCTCAAGCCGAAATCAAGCGCCCGCCCCTTCCAAGCATTAGGCCAGCCACCCAGTATGATGTGTAAAGTCTGTAGGTTGGCGTATACCCTAGCGGCAGCGACCTCCATATGGACCCGAATAACCCTGTCCCACAATCTGGATCTCCTCTCAAAGCTGCCATTGGTTCATCCAAAGGTCCATCAGGTGTCCGTCTACTGGCCCAATTTTGCGCATGGAATCGCTAGCCTTTTGTCCTTTCTCTGTTCGGATGTCAAATTTGGGATATGTGGTTGTCGCAAACAGACGTCTATAGACATCGAGGATCTTTAACGCTGGCTTATCCTCAAAGTCAGCGTCTGACGGGTTTTCAACGGCATCGAGATGCGCGATCCAGGCATTATCATCAACCGCTTCCACGGGGAATCGCTTTTGAATTGTCGGGATGAGCGATTCCCAAGGTACTACTGTCGGGTTAACAAGGTTAAAGAGTGAAGTGCCTGTTTCTATTTCGCAGGCTCGACACGAATCGGCAATTTCAAGGACAATTGTTGTAAGCATATCCTGGCATATATGTGAGTTCTTATCACCAGCCTGTCGACCGCAGTGCCATACGTACCACTGGGATCCAATTGATTGGCACCTGGCCAAGGTTTTGCGGGATGTGTCCAATCGTCTTCGAAGTTGCAATCAGGGACGGCAGCCATTCTTGTTTATTCCAGATACCTTTTTCTGTGGTAGGACCTCCAAGCTGCCCGACTCTGTAAATGGTAACAGGGAGGCCAGAACGTGAGGACGCTGCCGCACAGACTCGCTCAGCAACGTGCTTTGCCTCCGCGTATCCTTGCAAGGGAACCATGGATGCTTCTTCAACAATGGCTTCCGGTACCCCACTCTTGTACTCATTCTTCGTGCCCCATCTTCCAACGGTCGAAATGGATGAGATGAAATGGAAATGGGCTTCATTTTCACATTCTATACCCAGGGCTAGTAGATGAGAAAGCCCCATGATCTCGATACCTTCGAAGTCAGCTAGGCTTTTGTTGAAGTTCACATTCCATGCACAGTGGAATATGGTATCGACGGATCGCTTGAGTTCGTTGTATTTTGGCGGATCCAGACCAAGTAATTCAGGCCCCAGCTTGAATTGAACAAATTCGACCTTGGAAAGAGCGGACGGCGTGATAGAAATACCTTTCTCTTCGAAACTCCGGCACTGTCGGGACAACACATCCTCGGACCGGTTTAAGCAGAAAATTCGGCGGACTTTTGGATCACTGATAAGTTTACTCAAAAGATAGGTGCCCAAAGTCCCTGTTGAACCTGTCAATAGCACCGTCTGCCCTGTGCCGTCTCTCTTTTTCGTGATTCGAATCGGATTCGTGGGAAATCTTGATGTGAATCTCTTGACGGAAGATTCAAATATCTTTGAACGTGACTGGTCAAGGACGGGACCTGACTCGATACCGCCAGTGCCACCAGTGGCCACAGAATGCATAAACTCGGCAATTTTGGCAATATTTGCACAGAAATACAAACGTTGACTGGTAATTGCTTCAACATGACTACTGGGGTAGTATGAATGAAGTGCACCCTGCAGAATCTTTACCAGACGCAGAGACTGTAAAGAGTCTAGTCCCTGCAAAGAGAGATCGACGGTCTCCGAAATGTCTTCGGTATGAAGGATAGATGAGACAGCCTGTCGAACATACTTGGAAAAGTCCAGCGTAGTAGCATCACTGGGTAGCGTTCCAACGAACTCCATGTCCGGACGGGCGTAAATCTCCTCTATTTCCTGAGCATAATCAAAGGCCACTTGTCGACGTGAGATTGAGCCCTTGGGAGATGTCTTGAATGGTTTGGCCTTGGAGGCCATGCCGAGTTTGGACCGGAACAGCTTCCCATGCCCCGGAGCAAGTCGGTTAGCCTCCTGTACAACCGGCCATATCTGATCAAGAAAGGAATTTTCTGAGGTTTCACCCATTTGGTCCCATTTGGGCTCGACAAACAACGAGGCCTGAAACCTTCCTTGGCCGATAATAACTGCTCTTGAAACCAATGCGTGGCCCTCAATCGTTTTCTCCATTGAGGTTGGATTGAACTTCTCGCCGTTACTGAGCACGATAACGTCGTCAAGCCGTCCCTCAAACCGCCAGAGGTTAGGCTTGGTAGGATGAGGGCTGAAGAGATCATTGGTGGGATACGTGTAACGATCAGGGAAGACGTGAAAGATACCGTGGAGATCACGATTGCTGTTTCCGGGCCGACAGATAATGAGCTCGTACAATTCTTTCGCAACGGGTAGCATCTGAACACCATACGACGGGTTCCATTCAAAATACTGCCAGTCCTGCTTGTTCTCTGCTGCTAGAACCGGAATAACACCAGCCTCACTAGAGCCAAGAAAAGAACAGGGCTGGGTTTTGCCCACCAATTTATGGCCAGCTGCCGGCGAGAGCGGTGCCCCACTAAAGATAACTGCCTGGAGGCTTTGCAATGATTTGAGCCCTTCTTCTGATGAGCTTAACTCCTCTATTATTGACGGAGGAAGCATTGCACTAGCTGGTCGAGTAGCCTTGACAATTTGGCTGAATAAATCGACAGTCATTGGTCTGTTCGGGAACTGAATAAACGGAGTCGCGTGAAAAATTGATTCTGTAAACATGTAGAGACCCATCATGTGGTAGAACGGACTCATGGAGAGAATTGGACCTCCGCCTCCCACTGAGCTAGGCATCACGCTAGTTCTCCCCAGGGGTGTGGCTAATTTCGCAATGTTGTTGAGAGCCGAGATATAGCCATTGGTCAAATATACGCGATTTGGGTTGCCTATCTCGAATGAGCCGGTGTTTCTAAATTTCAAGGGTTGAATGAGCTGACCTGTGGACCCAGAGCTGTGGATAATGATTGCTGGCTCATTCTCGGCATCCTCAAAAGTCTTGCTCAATAGAAATGGCTCGGCATTGCTATGCAGGAGCTCCCAGAGCGGCGGAATTTCCCACATCTTTAGATCAGCCTTCCCTTCCTTAATACTGGTGGCATCCCTTTGGCGTTCGGGGCTGAAAATCAGCTTGGAGCAAGCTGTTTCATCAAGCATGCCTAACGTAGCCTCCACCTGGTTCCTTGGAGATGGGAAGAATGCCTGTCCAGTATATGAGCACTTCAGATCTGTTGAAACTTACTCATACGATTACATCCACTCACCACATGTCCAGTCTTCAAGCAAGCCAGAATAAAAATAGCGTAGCGGATATCATTTGCACCGATATAAGTCAGAGGTTCAAGGCTCTTGCTTTGCCCAATCTTATTGTCAATCCACCAAGCCAGATAATCAGCAGCCCTGGCAAGACTTTTGAAAGTAACACATTGCCATCCCTCGGAGATATCCGAAGAATTTGGGTGCACGCAGAAGAGAGCACAGGGACTAGTCGCTGCCAAGTTATCAACAGCGTGTGGTAGCAATACTCCGCAGGTCTTGGGGAAAGTAATCATGTTTTATTCTTGTCTGTTTGATCTTGAAGTAGAGATGGGAGATGGTAGTAGAAGTTATTATCATCAATGCACATTCAGAAGATTTAGCTTCTTATATAGAGGTCCAAGAAGATCAACCGCCCCGGAGTGGAAAAGACCTACAGTTGGGAAGGCATTAACTAATTCTGACCGCTATTTCTTCTCGATTATGATGAAAAAGAAAGGAAAGAACATAGGATTTCTGTAAGACATGGAAGGTTTGTTAGCCTCGCTGACTTACTATTCCATGGCACCCCAACCCCTTCAATGACTACGTATTGACGGAGGCTTTCACGGAAATAGTGGCTATCCCTTACCTCCACTGATACACGGTGAGGGTTTCCGCTCCCTCCCAGCCTACTTAGATCTGTAAGAGTTATTTACCCTCGAATTTCCCAAAAACCCCTAGATGCCAATTCAACGTGTATGTTCTGCGAGCAATCTGGAGCGTTCGGGATGCCTGCGTAAAGACCAAATCCTGTCCTCATCACCATTGCCATTATTAACACCAAAATTAGCTCACATAACTGTCGTAGCCTTGGATTAGAATTGTGAGATCTAGCATATGGTATAGAGTTTCTGTGGCGGTGTACAATTAGAGCTGAAAATTCACGATAGAGTTTACACTATTGTATCCAGATCTTCGCCCGTGCCACCACCGGCTTAGATCTAACTATCTGTCAAAGCAGAGAGCGGTAACTTACCGCTAGCAAGTGTTAGGCCACACTGGAGACCATATTTCTTATGTTCCTTTTTATTTTTATTTTTTTTTCATTTTATTTTTTTATTGTTTTATTATTTATTATTTATTATTTATTATTTTTTTCTCTTTGCCTTTTGGGTAACATTGGACCATTCGTGAATGCGAGCGTTTGAAATCGCCTAGTATCGGTCGTACGGGCATGGCCGCTGGTAGGGTCCACGGGATAGCTCTCAGCCCCGGATCTTCTTCCTTCAATCAATCAATCAAGATTTTCATCCTAGTTTTAATCTGGATTAACCTTTTTCGTCATGCATGCATACTAGGCCCTACAATCCTGGCTTGCTTCGACACTATCCAATCCAGGCAGAAATCGATGCGCACTATCAAATCATCTGAGGATGGGTGGTGTAGTACATACCAACGAACTAGTGAACTATAAGCCACGGATGAGCAAGGCTTCGTTCCGATCCAGTTGGACTGCCTTTGAATGCAAAAGCAGCATTACTAGTAGGGATAGAACTGCAAAGCGGATCTTCGTACATAGTTGTAGGATGGTCTATTCCGTCTATTCTCGATTCATGCGGGCTGTTTTCCAGAGTGCACTTTGCTGGAGCTGGCTCTATTCTTCTTAACTACATTTGCTGTCATCTGCTCTGGTCTATTCCCAAGCTCCGATTTCTCAATGCATGTCGGTATCGTCGGCGGAGGGATCTCCGGTCTCTATTCAGCCTTGATGCTCCGCAGACAAGGTATTACGGTGACTCTTTTCGAGGCAACCGACCGTCTAGGTGGCCGAATCTATACTTACCATTTTTCACCTCTTTCGCTTGGTGAGGATCCATATTTTGAGGCTGGCGCTATGCGCATCCCGTGTACCTCGACCCATCGTTCGGTCTTCGGCCTTATAGAAGATTTGAATCGACACAGTCATGATGATATGAAACTCCAGCTGATCCCTTACATAATGGAACATGAGAACAATATGGCATTTGTGAGCGGAAAGAAGAGAAGAGCCAACGACGTGAGTCTGGCGGCGGAACTCGGCTTGCCGGAGAAATACTGTGGTCGAAGTGCGCAGGATCTTTTGAGGATTGTCATTGAGCCGTGGGTGACACTTTTAAGGGACAACTTCGAGGCTGGGTTCGAGAATGTGCTCCAATACGACGAGTGGTCTTTTCGCCAGTATTTACACCTCGTAGCCCAGTGGCCACACGAAGTGATCGATTTCGTGGAGATGATGACGAGCCAGACAAATCAGTACAATCTGAGCTTTATTGAGGTCATACTGCAATACCTAGACTTTAATACTAAAGGTGAAAAAGCTTCGTCAATGTCGGGATATAGGAACTAATTCATTTGAGGATTAGAATGGGTCACAATCAAAGGTGGCATGTCTCGGCTGATTGATGCTGTCGCCAGCCTCGTTGGAGTTCATAATATCCACACAAATGCGCCAGTCAAAGGAATTCATACTAGTCCCCACGGAAAAGTCAAGCTTTTCATTGGGGGAATCTCTCCTAAAGCCATGATTTTCGACAGTGTCATCTTGGCAATCCCTCTATCCTCGCTGAACAATATGCTGGAGCGACCGCGCTGGAGTTTTAGCAAGGAACAAGCGATCAGTCGCACGTACTACGAACCTCTTTATAAAATGGGTCTCCACTTTCGATCCCGTTTCTGGGAACACTCTGCTCAGCCCTGTTTCGGGGGCCAGAGCACGACCGATCTTCGGGTGCGATGGGTGATCTATCCATCAAATGACCTGGGATCTAATGGGTCCGGCGTTCTACTCATATACTCTTGGATGACGGACGCGGCTCGGTGGAGTGCTATGCAATTTGAAGATCGCGTCGAACTCGCACTCCATGAGCTTGGTATTCTATTTGCTGGGGAGGATGAAGCATTGGATGTTACTCAAGAGTTCATTGAAGCATTCGATATCAGCTGGTCTTCTCATTCGTCAACAGGAGGCTGTATGTACCTCCCTGGTCAGCTTTCTCGATTTTCAGTGGAAGCAGGCAGGCCTGAAGGCAACATTTATTTTGCTGGAGAGCATCTAAGCCGACATCATGCCTGGATTGCTGGGGCGATCGATTCGGCGTCCAAAACCGTGAAGGAAATGCTTCTCAAGAGCATTTCCTCCAAACTCTGAGACTTCCAAGGCATACAGAAACGATAAATGCGGTTTGGCTCGATCTTCTTGCAGTGGAACACTAATTTAAGATAACTTTGTTTGTTTTATCTTTGGAATGAACGGAATCGCACTTAGCGCCCTTTAATCTAGATGCCTGGAAGTCGTAATACCCATATTTAGTGGTAAACTGTGGATAATTTCCCGTTTGGTTTGACTATGGTACTTATCTGGCCTTGGCATTCACTCTTCAGCAAAAGGAGGAACTCTGTGATCGAAATGACTGTATATTGGTCTCTCTGAAAAGTCAATGTAGGACGTAAATGGTATTTTAGCGCCCGAAATAGGAGAATTTACCGGGATGAAAGGCCTACTCTCTATGTTGGAAGCTACCTGCGAGAGTTCCCGAGCTCTTGAGGCCTTTACTGAACCCACACGTTACAGGCTCTGCAAATGCAGAAATGAATTTCAGGGTAAATGTCCATGTCTTGTGAATATATCGTGGTATAAGGTCTGCTAGCTAAAAGTATCCGAGCCAAGTAAACGCCCTCGGTCATGAAACGCCAAAAACCAGAATCAGAACGAACTGCACCATGGAATAATCGAGCGAAGGACTATCCTGTTATTGCTGCAGTCGCGGAGCCTTGTGAATTCAACCCAAGAGAGAAGCCATCGAAGGATGGACGCCAACGGAAATTCAAACCGCATGTCAAAAGCACGGAGCCAGTCCGTGTTCGTAGAGAGGAGTACACAGGCTATCTGCACCGCTTGTGTATGCCTCTTCCAGGGACCTGCCCGTCACCGTCGGCGACTATGTCTAAACTTATAGGTGTCGAAATTATAGCGTCACGCTTTCGAGATCGCGCATGACGATTGACATTTGGGCCCGCTTGGCTGCTTCAGCGACAAGATTGAAGTCCTGGAGGAAGGGCGCTGTGGCGGTGGGTCCCCCGAGACCAGTCACTTGATGGGGGTAGTCGGCGGCAGGCTGGTTTGCGGGTGGTACCTCCGATCGTGGTACGGACTCATGCGCGCCCTGAGGAGCGACTATTAACCCAGACATGTGAGCTGGATCGCTCAGACTTTGTGCCAGGGGTTGTGTCTGGGGCATGGTGGACTGCGCAGTATAGGCTGAGGCTGGTTGTAGGGGTGTCGCAAAGGCTTGGTTGACTGGCTTTTTGGAGAGGTTGAAAGGATTTAGCGGTTGATCTAGCGTGCCAGTGAGGTTGGTGGAAGTGCCCAGATTCGAGGTGGAGGAAGAGAAGGTGGAGGGCTGAGCGGGGGTCTGGGGAGGATGGGCTGATCGCAAGGTAGTATCCATGTTGCTCTCGATGAAAAGCCTTTCACAATGCCGGAAGGTAGCGCGTTTGGGCTGGATGCAACGGGGAGGTGTAAGATTAGTGCATTCGTGAAGCTCGGGTGGAAGCCACTATGAATGAAGGGATCGTAGCGTCACAACTCCACGGATGACGGCGATGGTATCGGCAAAGGACTTGGCGCAAGAAGATCGGAGGCCAAGTATTGTCGCGGGAGCGGTCCCCAGGACGCTTAGAGAGTGACGGGCTGGGTGGAAGGTTGAGCAGGGTAGATGTTGGGGATGGGGTGGGCGAGAAAGAGATGAGGGAAAGGAGGAAATGAAGTGAGGAGTCTCAAAGAAAAGAAAGAGCCGGCTCAACTATCTGGCGTGATTGTGATTGCAAGGCGGTTCATCCATTCCACTCCCGCGCATCTTGACAATTACCCGACGTATTGTGACCGTATCCCCACTTAATCCCCACAAAGTTACTGTATTTTCTGACGCAACCTCGGTGCAAGTCACATGACAGACACATGTATGGGTCGGCGCCAGAGACTCTATCCTCACGGCGGTTGACGATAAACTGGCCGAGAGGCGAAAATTGTGGTTGGCGGAACACGCGGATCATGGATGCAGGTTCCACGGTGTCTGCAATTGTGATTCCATACCCTGATTGGTGGTTGGGCCGGAACTATACTCTAGATCACTCACCAACCCGAGAAAACTCCGTGACTTCTTGACTACGAGGAGTATTATTGACAGGTATATGAGTGCCCTAAACCTCTTACTCTGAGACATAATATGTATAACAGAAGGCGACATACTACAGGTAAGTGCAACTACTATCCATTCATCCCTACATCGGAGAACAAAAAGCAAATAGATTTCGGCGACTGATCAGCTTTTGCCTCAGGCACCAATGCGCCCCGCTGATAAGCCCGATAAACGATATTTTCCTGGTTTTCTTCTGACGGGCAAGCACGCCAGAGCTCGCCATGGAGGACGACTTTGAGACAGGGGACATGTTCCAGGACCCCGAGGGGTTCTACCCTGAGGAGAAGCCTCCCACATTTGCCGAGCATCAGATGCTTTCGGGGAAGACGGTGCGCGTGCGTCTCGTGGGCAGCCACCCGCTTTATGTACGACCCCGCCTGAGGAGAACGAATCGGATAATATGCCCCTCAATTGCGAGGGAAAGCTACTGACAGAATGGTCAATCATAATAGGGCAACCTCCTATGGAACGCGGGTCGAACAAGCTCTCACTATATCGAAGAACACACCGACGAGCTTATCCGCGATAAAGATGTTCTTGAGATTGGCGCCGCCGCGGGTGTGCCCAGCATTGTGAGCGCCATTCAAGGCGCTCGCACCGTCGTTATGACCGATTACTATGACCCAGAGCTCGTTGTAAATATGCAGTATAATGCCGACCTGGCCGTTGATATGATCCCCAAGCGCACCGATTCTCAGAAGCGGCTGCATGTGGAGGGATACAAATGGGGTAGCCCAGTTGAACCGCTGCTGGCATATATCCCTCCCCCCACCGCCGGGGAGCCCTCTGGATTCGATGTGTTAATCATGGCGGATGTGATTTACAACTACCCTGAGCATGCGAATCTGGTCAAGACCATGCAGCAGACTTTGAAGAAAACCCCCGAGGCCGTTGCCTTAGTGATATTCACTCCCTATGAGCCATGGCTGCTACCCCAGACCGAGAGGTTCTTTCCGCGGGCGGAAGAGGGAGGTTTCACTGTGACCAAGATCTTTCAAAAGCTTATGGACGAGGTGCTATTTGAGAATGACCCTGGCGTACGTGCGTAGACCCCCTGCTCTGGGACATTGTGCTAATTCTCTGCAGGATGAGACTCTTCGGAAGACGGTCTTTGGATATGAGCTTCGCTGGAAGCCGGATCAACTGGGTGATAGTCTACTCAAGACCATTTAAAGTGCCCTTGATACCCTAGCACCTTCATGTCAAAAGTATGTAGAGAAAGTATATACAGAAAGAGAATTGATATCGTGCCATGTGGTTGCTCTTTTTTCCCCCCAGGCCCTCGGACCTTTGTTTGAAACATACAAAACATCTTTACATTCCGGTAGAAAAAGTGCATTGGGACCATCTAGAAAATTCAAGTACCGAAGGTGTGTTTACGACTATGCAGGAACAGCATAACATACATGCTGGAGGAAGCCTTGGATGGCCCCGCCGCTACACAGCGGAGTCACATGTCCCAACCCCGCGGGAAAAAAGTTCACCCGCTTCACAGCACCGCAACAGCCCACGATGCCAGTGAGTATGGCTTCCTACAACCTCGCCGAAGGCCTGAAATTGACCCTGAATCCAGCTCGTCATTCTTACCGGGTACCCCTGCTCCGGTCTCACCTACCGCGCCAACCAGCTTGCGTCGCTGATCGAGAAGGCCCAGGATGAGCTGTTCGCATCCGCCGAGACAGCGTCGCCGGTCGTGCTAAAGTCCCGATACAAAGTCCACGTTGTGTCCTCTCATGATAAATCACACCCAAGAAATGTGTACGACCATGCTAGGACAGAGAAGGAGGCACGCGGTGTGGCGTATGCGCGGGCGAAACGCGTGCTCACGCGGGACAGCATTGTCATTTTAGACGGGATGAATTACATCAAGGGGTGGAGGTATCAGTTGTGGTGTGAAGCCAAGGCTGCGAACACAACGTGCTGTGTGGTATGTTTTTGATTTGGTCAGTGAGGGCCGGGTACAGTGGCTAATTGGAATACCCAGGTCCATGTTGGAACCCCGGTCGATCAGTGCATCGCAAACAATGACGCTCGGTTGCGCTGGCAAGAGGAGAAGAAGAAGAATCAGAAGGAAGGCGAATCATCTGCATCGCAAGCTGTGTCAACTGAGGACACTGCGACCAAGTCAAAATTGTTGCCTGACGACGAAGAGGCCTACCCCCCGAGCTCCTCAACAACCTTATCTTCCGCTACGAGGAACCCAGTACCCATAGCCGCTGGGACAAACCCCTATTCACAGTCCCCTGGTCTGACGCCGAGCCACCAGTGGCAGATATTTTTGAAGCCCTATCAGGCGTAATTCTTCCTTCGGCAGAGGCACCCGCCGAATCTCCAGTATCCAACCTCACCGAATCGCTTGCATCCTCCACTCTCTCCGATATCGCTAGCACCACGACAACTGGCAGAGCGTTCAACCGCAGCCAGTCCACCCGACCAAAGATCATTCCGCACCAAGCCACCGTTCAAGCCGCGGCAACCGACTCCGGGGCACTATACGCTATGGAAAAGCGTACCACGGCCATCGTGACTGCAATCCGTACCTTCACACAAGCCAACCCCTCGGCTGAGACAGCTCTGGCACAGAGTGCCAACAGAAAGGGCATCGCAATAGATGTCCCCGACGCCTCCATCCCGGTCATAATCCCAACCCACGTCGCCACCACGGGCACGACAGACGAGCTAGCCGGCGCAGGTGGCATCCTGGCTTTGCCAAAGCTGCAGCGCATGCGGAGGCAGTGGATTAGTTTGAACCGCAAGTACATTGGCCACGGCCATGGAGCGGGACAGGGGACTTTGACGATCGATCGTATTGGAGATGCGTTCGTGCGGTTCTTGAATCATGAATTTGGGGGGTGTAGAGGAGGCTTAAGTGTAGTGTGGTGCTAGTTTCAAGGTTGTCATAGATATAAAATTAAGACCAGGACAAGCAGGAAGAGTTTCTTGTACTGATAGAGCTTCATAGCGCTAGTCATGATTTAATGAACTTATGATTTGGACAAATCTTACTTTAGCTGGGCTTAGTTGAATGATGAATTTCGGTTTATCTCTTCGAGCAGGTATCATTTCGCATCTTAGCTAAACAAACAGATTGAAACAGAAACAATCCAAAACAATAACACACAACCAACCGGGGAATCTATGGAACAAAACAAAAGCATTTCAATCTTGAGCATCCGCTCTACCGTCCTTCTCAAAAGTCCGTTTTCACCAGCCATGACATCTAACGCCATGTCTCCGCGGCTGTTCCTCCTTAGGGCTACCATGTCCCTGATTTAGCCAGAATTCTCAGCAGTCAAGGCCTGAGGTTATCCAGGAATCCTGTGCTCGGAGCACCCGGCCGTCGAAGCACGGAATCTCCTCCGAGATCCTTTTGAGAATGGCCATGGTCCCTTGTTGGCGTTGACCTGATCTAATGCAGGGCTGAGCCGGGTGTTCTATCTCCTGAGAACAGAGGTGCAAGACAAAGGCACTTGGTCCGTGGATAATGGTCAAATACAACCTCTCGGCGTTGAAAGGTAGCGCAGCAGGAAACGCAGCTTCAGCCGTGGGTGGGGTTCACAGTGGCAGCAAACGATACGAATCCTCCACATGTAATCAGATAGTAACTCATCCTGTATCACGTTCCAGGCTTGGAGGGCGGGTACAGGTCCTCGTAAGGAATGCTTCACGCGGGAAGTCCGTTGGGCATCTGGGAAACGGCATGGCCGGCCTCAAGGTGGCGGTACTGCAGGCCCAGGGTGTACAGTTCCTGAAGGCTGGCATTGACCTTCTCATGCATGGAGGTGTCCTGTGGGGTGATCTTGGCAAGTTCATCAACCAGACGGGCGCGGCACTTGTAGTAGTTGCGCTCGGCGTTCTGGAGACGCTGGCCGTTATGGGCAGTGGCTTGGGAAGCCTTGGCGAGACCGGTCTGGGAGTGGACCGAGCGGGTGCGCTTCATGGTTGGAGCCGGGGTGGCGCCCGTGACTCCTCTCCTCTTGCGGTTGGACGATGGATCCTTCTTCTTGGCTGGGATGCCGGGCGGCGAGGCCTCAGGCGAGCTGTGACGGTCGGAAGAGGTGTAGTCGTGCACACGCTTCATGTGGTCGTGCAGGTTCCATCTACGGGGGAATCCAAATCCAGGCACGGATCGTTCACATCCCTCGAAAAGGCACAGGTGGGGGCATTCTCCGTGGCCGTGCATTCCATGGGCTTCACGCTCGTGGCGGAAGAGGCATGCGTTCGAGGAGAAACGCAGCTGGTTGTCCACGCAGGAGACATGCTTGCATCGATAAGGTTTCAAGTGAGAGTCCAGGTATTTGCTGTAGGTTAATCGGTTAGCTTTTGGATCCTTGATTGATATAAGGCGCCACAGCCGGCGAGATGGGGAACTTGCTGGTAAGCGCATTTTTGCGTGGTGGGCGGGTGGCTGCACGGCTTCTCTCCGACGGAAAACGGGCAATGGTACTTTCCATCATTCTGGGGGGCCAGATGGTAGTAGTGGTGGTCTCGCGGGTTGCGGGCCTCAACACTGTCCTTAGATCTCTGGCGGGTTGGCTCCCTCACCGGTAGGGAAGGGAAAAATTCCGCTTCGGTCTTTACCTGAGGGAAGAATTCGGATTCGGCCTTGACCTGGGACTGGGCACCGGACAAAGTTGTGCGACGGGACTGCTTGGAGGGCCTAATGGTCCTGAAGGGAGGGGATTGGTCAGACATTGGCAGATTCACTGGCGTTGAAATAATTGTTGGTACCTACCTGTTTGGGTCCTTTTCGCTGAGAGGGGCGGTGTTGGGGAACAGCGGCTCCGCTGGGTTGATCACTGGGTTGCCGATTGGCGACGTGGTGAAGTCTCCGAGGAAAGTATCATC
The DNA here is from genome assembly GCF_028826845.1 of Penicillium canariense. Taxonomy (NCBI): domain Eukaryota; kingdom Fungi; phylum Ascomycota; class Eurotiomycetes; order Eurotiales; family Aspergillaceae; genus Penicillium; species Penicillium canariense. The sequence continues at coordinate 2,661,734 of NW_026622734.1, read as the reverse complement.
AGCGGCCAAGAAAGAAGGGAATCCAGAGTGGGAGCAAGCAGAGGTAATGGGAATGTCATTGCTCGCTTCTGTGAGGGGGGAGAGACCGGCATGGTCTGGAAGAGACTTGACGAGAGTTGATCCAGAGTGGTTCCAGGGTATTGACCATCAGACATCATGGCATTCCATGTCTCAGGAGCTGTAATCAATTGGCCATCCTCAGTGTGGGAACTGTGTGCGACAGAGAGGGCATCATCTGGAGTGCCCGTCTGCACACAAACATCATTATCCATGGAAGACAGATCCACGAAGGAGTAAAAGTCCCGCGGCATTTCATTGTGATCATGCAGGTCTGAGACTGCTGGGAAGTCCACGCCTGCATACATCACATCATTTGGTCCGACCGTGGGGGTCATCAGCTGCTGAGACAGCGAGAAAGAAAGCAATTGCACGTGGGGAGATTCCTTGGAAGACATGGCCTGATCGAGAGACTCTGACGTGTTTAAAGTCCAGTCTTTCATATCCTGGGGATTTCCATGGCTTGTGTGGAGGGAGCATAAAGACGAGTTGCCTGGGCTCGACAAGTTATCATCCTGGAAAGATCTTGAGGCCATATTTGACATTCCTGAGACCATGGGAGTCTGTCTGGGCTGAGAGTGAGAGACCCGCTCGGGGTCATTGCTGGTCCTGGGAGACATTGTGTGTTTGTGTTGTGTAAGTGGCCTGTAGGAAACAAGAGCTCATCAAGTCAGTCATCTACACCCCAACTATATAAAATAGCAAAATCAAAAAATAAGTCAAAAATCAAAAATCAAAATAATTGGAAAGGCAGCAGTGAAAAAAGAAAGCAAGCTCCGAGGTCCAGAAGATAGTTGACAGGCCTTGGAGCTGTTAGCGGGGTCATCATTTATCAGGCTTGGTGATCGGTGAGGCACCGAAGTCTGTGTCGGAGGCAGACTAGTCGCGAGGGTCCAAGGGGTACGTGGGTGCAGGCGGGAGAGATTCCAGGAAGAATTTGGGTGCAAGCCTATTGCGAGTAACGCAGTGTCGTCTGTAGAGCCAGGTCGGGTAGATTTCATGGCCGGGAATACATGTTGAATCTTCAGCATCATCCATGGATATCCGAGGAAGAACCCCCTTTTTTCTTGTCGACGACCAGCAGAGGCTTGCATGGTCAGGTCCATTCAGTTAGTGGCCAGTGTAATTTCCAGAAGCGGATGCTTCGAAATCCATAGGGGATATGAGCAAAGCATAACAGCTCAAGTGTGTCCAGGGAAGATCCATAGTGGCTGTAACTGATCAGAGGCCATGGTTTCAATGTCCTGGGAATAATCATTGTTTTCAATAAGTCCATAAGAGTATCAATCCAGAGTATTTAGAGGCCAGTAGTAAATCCAGGGAAAATCCATCCGCTTCAGTCCAGGCTTGGAAGAAGGGAAACCAGGTCAAAGGAGAGAAGAGATCCAGGGCAAAGTAATCCAGTGGTGGGAGGCAGTATCGATCGAGTGTGCAACATTAACAGCACTCGAAAGTCCTATTATTCAGCGGATGCTGAAAACATATCATCCATGGCAAAAGAAGCATCATCTTTCGTACTACCAAGATTGGTAGGAGCTGAGGCAAGGCACCAGCAAGGGTAAAAGTCAAGGTCTAAGGTCCATGGAATCCAGGGGAGATTTGGTCGACAAGTTGAGATCCGGTCGGAGACAGTTGACGAGACAGGTCCAGTTGACGCATGCAACAAAACAACGCATAGGAAAAGGAAACAGCGACGGGCAAGGAAAATGTGACGGGCACTACCTGAAGTGTGTCGGCAAATAGATGTGCAGACTAAAGAGAAGCCTGGGCAAGAACAACAAAACAAAAACAAGCAAATCCTGTCCGGGGAGTATGTGGCAGTGAATCCTTGGGCAAGAAAAAGAAAACCACGGAGTTTGGTTCGTGTGAATGTTGTCACGTTCCAGAATCTTTGTGAGTGTGTGGAGTTGGATGCGTTTTTGGGGGGGGTGGTTGAGGGCGGATAGATTTCGGGGTATATAGTGACAAATGCAAGAATTTGGTCAATCACTTATGATAGGGTTGAAGAGAAGAGGAAGCATGGAAAGTTAGGAAAGGAAGAGGAACACCGAGGGGAAAAGGGGGGATCAGCGGCTTTTTAGTAGGCCCAAAAAACAACCGTGCTTTTTCAGGAGGTTCGGGGAGTCGGTGTGACGGACCACGACTATCCACGACTATCCAGCATGGCGCGTGCAGAGTCGCAGCGTGCAGTGCTCGGCCAACCTCGTTGGCACCATTGAGAGCCAGTGCTGTGGACTCGCGGTGATGGCATCTGCAGACCCGGTTTGTGCAATGGATGCGGTGGATGCGCCCGAGTGGAGGAGAGCCCAGAGAGTTCTAGCGGTGAGACCAACTCAGCGTTTCGCGTGCTTGGCACGGTACGTACAGCGGCATGATTGGATACCACACGGGGCTGACGTTGCAGGATGATGTCCAGTTTGGACGATCGGCAGGTGGTCCGTCGTGTTTTGACGGGGATTGTGTGGTGGAGAGCGGTCCACGTTGGAGGGTTGCGGAACAGGGTGAGGCACTGTGTGCACCGGCTGGCGACGAGGTGAAGCCGGTGCTGACGGGTTGCAGCTGGACAGAGGGAATCGTTGGATGAGAAACGATGAGAGGGCAGACGGGGGGTGATGTGACGGAGAACCGCGCAGAATGCAGCAGTTGCAGGATTGCAAAGGAAACAGCCGTTCGAAACAAGGCAGATTGGATTATCGCTATCTATCTGGCAGAACTCGATCTATAGGCTAGAAACTACGGAGCTACATCCTACCCACAGCTTGGCCCATCTCCGAGAGATACTCGATAGGACGTAGGGAGTCGTCCTCGCTGGATCCAGCATTGCGGGCCGGGGCGAGCCATCCGACCCACATTGGGCAGCAATGCAGCAATTTCGGGCCAGCGATTAACCCTGACTGACCCCTCCTAACCCTAACAGAAGCTCACTGGCTCTTGACGCTCAGGCTCAGAGGCCAGTACGGCCACCCTAGTCATTTCGAAAGACACACTGTGGACACTCGAGTTAGCCACTATTGAACTCTTCAAGAGACACAACATTTTCAAAAGGTAATGACACAATGGAGATCAGACAAGGTTGAAAGATGGATCAAGGTTTTCGTTCAGCAATCCGAAGATTTCAGTTGAACTATGCTTTTGGTAGATTTGTTCATCATCCAAAGAGGGGAAGGGAAGGACGAGGGGGTCCGCGCACAAATGAGTCGGCGCACAAGAAGGCTGCTTACCTGCAACTGGTGGACCCAATGTGATGGGCGACCAAGCCTCCCAAGAGAGGGTAGAGAGGAACTGAGGGAGCATCACGAATGATATCCAAAGCTCGTTGAGCCTGGCATCACATCTCCACTGGCCTGCCGAGTGGCAGTCAGTCAATGGGAGGAAAGAGGAAGTCAAAACGGGAAGCCAGCCATTTTGTGCGTGTGGTCACGTGATAAGTTTGCATGGTTTGTGCAGATACCTCCACTGTGGACACCGTCAAAGCATACTCCTTCATCCTATACCGCGGACGAAACGGCACGCTACAATGAACTGGACCGGGGGACAGTTGCGACGACATTCTGGCCGTCATAACATCTTATCCAAGAGCCAGAGGCAGAACTCTGCCAAGTCCGGGCAGCTAGCCAGCAACAGAGTGTTTCGCCAACCTTCGCCCGTTCGCGGGGTTCCAGACCGTGCCAGCTGGGATGATGACGCGATCTGCAGGGCGGGACAGGGAACAGTGCGGGAGGAGGCACAGGACCAGTCAGTTGAAGCCTGTCCACCATTGCATTCCGCACCCTGATCACCCACCTGACTTACCCGAGGCGTTGCACTGACCTTCCACCCTTCACCAGCCTCAAGACCATGCGACCGAGTCTTCCTCTTTTGGCCGGGATTGCTTCCGCGGATGGCACTAACGGACTGGATACCCTGAAACGCCGACTGCTTCAAGACCCTGACTGGGCAGCTGTGTCTGCAGCCCGGCCTCTCCAGGTCGCACTCACCCCGGCTGACGAAATCGAGCGGTTTGGAAAGCGACGCAAGCTGAACCAAGCAGACCGGAAACGCTTGTCGGCTGCACATGGGAGTCGAACGACAAATGCATTTTCAAGGACCCATTGGAGAGACAAGCACGCTTCCTCCGAGAGAGACACCCCGGCCCAAATCAAAATATGGATTACTGGGCAGGCCGTCGGCCAACGCTTGGGTACCAGCCCAGAAGTAGCCAGCAATCGGCTCTCCTCCCAGTCCATGCTTCTCGATCATGAAGAAACAATGTCACTTCGTTCGCCGCTGGGCAGACAAGTTGATCACGACTTTACCCAGAGTTGAGGTCTGCCCAGACTCTCCACTAATCCTCGGCACGGTGGCCGAACGAGGCTGGATCTCACAGTCTCTCAGGCTCCCACTTCGACCGGGCCACCAACGCCTCGAAGGTGGCATAGCACAATCGATGACCGATTACTTACAGGGCAAATGGACCACGGCATGGACCTGGCATTATCACAATGCCTTGATCGTGGGCCTTCTCGTAGTCCCAGGGAAATACCACCAACATCACCCACCCTCGTCGCTACTGACTCGCTATCTAACTACCAACCAGACCCCAATCTGGCTTCCTCAACCCTGCGGCTTGTGTGCCCAAGTAGTCCCCTTGCTCATCGCGTAGATGCCACTAACCTTCGCGAATCGGATCCTCATGCACCCTACCCCAGCCGAAACCCATCCAATCCAGTTACTCGCCGTACCATAGCGGACCTCTTACCGGTGAAACTATTCGGGCAGCTTGTCCAGATCCGTAACACTCATGATTCGGAGTTCTGATATGTCCAATGGTCATCCATTTTTCAAGCTATTTGACAGCCGTTGCATCAAGACGCCCCAGGGATTTGAGGCGGTTTAAGTGTGGTCGATATGGATGGTACTGCTTTGTCCTCAGACTCCTGCTGGTTGAGTTTCTCTTACAACAGTCTATCTGTTAAATATGGGGCCGTCCAGGCTTGTCCTCAGCGCAAATACGAGAAAGGTCGTTCAAATCCCACCCATTATGGAACCTTTCGTGTTCGAAAGAACTAGTGACCCATGCATCTGCACATTTACAGCTCGAATAATGCTCTATCATTGCTGGGGAAAGACTGGAATGAAGCAAATGTTGAGTGTCTGACTTCCTGGAATCGACTCGCCATGACGCTCTGGTCATCGTAAGGGGATGAAGTCTTGCACCTTGAATTCCTCGACCTGAGCTTAGGCAAGCCAGTATTTCGATTTGAGTCCAAAAGCGGTCCACAAAACGCCGGGCTACCTGAAGCTTGACATTGTTTCCCTTGGTTTCTAGCTTGTCGTTTGGATGGATCTCACTATCTCCCCGGGCGAGTGACGGTAGAGTCGAGCTTGGACCGCCTACTTCACGAGGGGTCGCTCCTTCAGCAAACAAAAGTAATAACTAGTAACTTTAACTACTAGGAATTACCTTAAACCCCCCCGAGATGAGGACAAGCCACCGATGGGTTCACCCCCCGAGGGCCCTAATCAGCACGCGTCTAGTTGGACCTCCCTCACTATACCAAATATTACTATAATCTGCTAGTAGTTACCATGCAATTCCCCAACTGACCTCGGAGGTTAAGGAGGTGAAGTCTCTCCTTCTCACTCCCTGGGCTGAACACGAAAATCAGGTGAAGTTTTCCGCGTGTGCGCGACCTCGGTGGGCGCTTACTCGTAAGACACTGGGGAGCCAAATTTCGGATAGACTTAGTATGGTATGAAATCAAGCAATTCTTTACTTTTCGCCAAGGGAACGCTGCTGTGTCCAGCAAATTCGATGGGTCTCTGAAGCAGATCCCTCGATTCATCCAACTTCTCCCAACGTTTTTCCAGCAACTCAACTGCCCGCAGTATATTTCTAATGTGAAGTCGGGAGTAAAGCTCTAGAAGAAGGGTTTTGGCTAGTTTCCGATCTTGACCGACAGCTTCACACCTGAAAACAATCCAATTTTCAGCATCAAGATAAAGACTTAAACTTCATTAAGGGACAACTCACCCTGCAGTATAGATTGGCGTGGTGAGCAGAATCCATGGGGACAGTTTTGTGACCGGAAGGATAGCAGACACCGCATCCAAGATTTCTCTAACGCATCCCTGGACTTGATTACAAAACGTTGGCAAGTCCTGGACTCGCCTGTAAAGGTGTATCAAGCTTGCATTCTGGTATGCAACGTTGCAAGCACCGAATTGTCGAATCGTCTCCACGCTAAGCGACAGATGGTCAGGGAATTTGAGCCCTGTTGCTCTGTCGCGGCGCATCATGTCTCGAATAGTCTGTTCAAGCCGATAGGCTTCGTCTTTCTGCTCTCCTTGGGTGTAACCTCCATTTCTGGGATCGCGATCGGCTTCGGTCATCCCTTGATTCTGCGCCAATAATCCGATTTGCATTAAGACAAGGTTGAGATCAGACGAATATCCCGTATAGGTGTCAAAAAAGTGACCTTCATCTATGGCTTGTTTTGGCGCTGTTCCAGATGCCACGTCCGACAGCCCCCCAACGTCCGTAACTGCCGTTAGAGCTTGTATGGACAAGAACCATCTGGACCAAAGCCAGAAACTGTACTCAGAATGATCTGAATATCGCCTTGAGGCTATTTCCGCAAACATGGCTCCTGCACCCTTAACGTGAACGCGCCAAGATGGGCTAGCCTGTCCTGAATAGATCTCACAATGACACAGCGTTCTGATAGTGTGGAGAAGGGGTGGGGTTGGATACTTGAGTACCTCAAGATCACGGCGAAGGGAATGCATACTGGCAGAAATCAAATTGGAGATGACACCTTCAGGCAGGAATTGATCGGGAAGCGTGTTTGAGAGGGTCAATCGATGAAGAGCCGAGAATGCCATTGTAGCATAGAGTAATGCGTCAGACTGATGGACCATCGGTAGAATATCGCGGCATATCTGGTCTCGAATATAGGCATGGCTGGAGATCAAGGACGCCTCTGTGATAAAGTGGTGAAGAAGAAGTCTGGCCGTAGAAGATAGGGAGGAGAATGGGGGCTGTAGGTAGGAAGATAAGGTCACCAGGCGAGATTTATTGGATTCATGGTGGCACGGCCATGTAGGGTTGGTGCTGGTAAGCCCCGAATCACTGCTCTCGTTGGCCGATCTTGAACACTGATTTTCGTCATGGTTTGGTTTCTTTTCTCGGGGAACGCGGCCGTTCCACTTTAGAACAACCTTGTACTCGCATGTAGTTCCAGCTTCTAAGCAACGGCTGCAGCTCGGTTTTCGCTCATCACACTTCTGCCGGCGTCTTTTGCACCGTGCGCAGCCATGGCAAGAACGCTTGACAACTGAATTCATTTGTTGTATATGTAGACTTCAGTGCGCCGCATTATCCCGGTTCCCCGCCTTGTTTGTGATCTGTTCCCGCTGTCTCTTGATCTCGGGAGATGGTGGGCAAGGTGGTGGGAAAAAAGTGCGAATGACAACGATCCGGCAGGACTCTTGATCCGATACAACGATCCGATCGCGCTAGCTTATCTAAACCAGCCAGATTGAAAGCCCCAGTGCTAAGCGTGGAGACAGTGATAAGTGGCCGTTCTTGCATCTCCTCGACTTCCCATATTCGGAATAGCGTTATCGGCGGATCCCTCCGCATGTCAGGCCCTGAATCATACCACGCTTAATGAGCGTCATTGCGCATTACATGTCCAGTAGGAGGCTGAATGACAGCAGTAGCCCGTGCTCTCTGTCTTCTGAGTTGTGATTAGCCGATTCTTTCCGTTCTCACAATGTACTAAGCACTATTTACCTTACCTCGACGTGTCACCACTCCATGATGACGTGCATCACGTGCTGATAAGCATTCCCCGGATCCGCTCGACGACAATCGCCCAGCCTCTTCAATCCGCTTTCCAACACTCAGGTCCAACATTACCACGATGCATGTTTTCACGGTATGGGCTGCCTTGGCTGCAGTAGCTCATTCAGTAGCTGTCATCCGTCCCTCACCCCTCGATGATGACAGCACAATCCAGCTCCCACTTGTCATCTGGCACGGCCTAGGCGACGACTTCGAGCGCGATGGGATGCAAGAGTTAGCCTCACTGGCTGAATCAGTCAACCCAGACACCTATGTGCACATAATCAGACTGGCAGACACCGGTAGTGGAGATCGACAGGCCACCTTCTTCGGTAACGTCACCGAGCAGATTGAAACTGTATGCGAGCAGCTTGCAGCCGAACCCATCCTCAGCTCCGCACCCGCCATCAACGCCCTCGGATTCTCGCAAGGTGGACAGTTTCTTCGCGGCTATATTGAACGTTGCAATAATCCGCCAGTCCACAACCTCGTCACGTTTGGCAGCCAGCACAACGGGATCTCCGAGTTCCAGTCGTGCGCTTTGGGCGACTGGTTATGCCACGGGGCCGAGGCGCTGCTGCGGTCCGGCCGCTGGACGACTTTTGCGCAGTCGCATGTCGTGCCTGCACAGTACTTCCGTGACCCAACCGAGCTAGATGCGTACCTCGAGAACAGCAACTTTCTGGCAGATATCAACAACGAACGCGAGGTAAAGAATAAAACGTACAAGAAACATTTGGAGTCTCTGAATCTGTTCGCTATGTTCATGTTTGACGAGGATACTGTTGCCATCCCGAAGGAGAGCGCACTTTTTGCCGAGGTCAATGCTACAGATGGAACAGTTACACCCCTACAAGAGCGAAAGATCTACAAGGAGGACTGGCTCGGCCTGAAGAAGCTGGATAATCAGGGCAAACTACAATTCAAGTCTGCTCCAGGACAACACATGCACTTGTCGGAGGGGCTGCTGAAGAAGACTCTCAAGGAATATTTCGGCCCCATCGAGAATCCAGAGTCTCAGCCTCAGCTTCCAAGGCTTGTGGCTCAACCGGGTCTCTGAATTTGCAAATGATTGTCGTGGCGTTCCAATGATTTCATACGATATCCTGCTGCATTTCTGAGCCGGATGGCTTTCTTTTGATGGGCAGAGCCACAGCCCTCTACCCTCTGTTTCGGGGCTCTTAATTCCCATGACATGCACTTATACCACTTGTTATCCCAGGACCTATCTATTATACCATTGCAGCAAAACTATTCTCTTCAAATAGTTTGGCTAGACCTTTTGGCCTGTGGGAACTATCACGTGAGCAATGGCACTTAGAAGCTCACACTACTTGATCTGTCCCAACCTTAGAATGGCGAGAAAGACGCTCGGACGCTCGGCTACAAGTATAGTGAATTCTCCACTCTACGGAGTCAAACTAAAGTAAAATTCACTGCGGGCACATACTGTAGAAGATGTTGGACTCTATTGTCGTCTATTTCATGTCCACGGACGATAAAGCTAGATACAGCACCCTAGAATAGAGAGGAAGCAAGCGGGTGGCCAGTTTGAAAGCAAGATAAGCATATGCCAGAAAAGTAAAGAGAAAAGAAATAGATAGAAAGGATAGAAGATCAGGCGGAGAGAGAAAACTGACAGGCGGAACAGAAAATATGAGGAGAGCAGAAAGGGACATGTACCAGGCCCTAACTAAATGACAAGTCAGGGAGAATAAGACAGGGTCCAGAAAGAGACCCCGTAAGGTACCAAAAGTCCAAATATCAAAAACAGCTGAAATAAATTATAAACATGTACAAGGCAAGCAAAGGGAAACGGTTGGAGACGAGGTATCTGGGAGAAAACGTGCTCACCAGAACCGACTGTACAAGGGTGAGTAGGGTAAGAGAAAGTAAAATTAGTATGGGGGCCGGCCAAGACCACCGCCGCTAACTTGCCGCCTGCTCGAGTAACTCTCATTTAGGGAGTTCTTTGAAGCCGGTACTGCGGTGGCAGGGCGATCTCCGTTGGTCAGGGTACCATTTGTAGGCGACAAGAATCCATCGAGGAGCTTCCTTAGCTGATCCCGTTGGGTAGTATCCAGAGGGGAATCAGATCCATTGGGATCAGCGCTGCCGAACACATTGGAGAAGCCCGAAGCCAGATTATGGCTGGAACGACTCTTATTGCGATTCAAAGACTTTCCATTTCGGGCAGCTTGTTGGTGCTCCGACTTCGTGGCGCTCCTCACCGACTGTCGAGAATTATCGGGTGCAGTGGATGGGCGATCAATTGAGACCAAGGACCGCTGTGAGTCGTTGGGGAAGCCGCCAGGAATGGCCAATCCGACAGGAATAGGAGGAACTGGAGGGATTTCTCGGGAGTGGGTCCGGAACAGGGTCGGTGCTTGGGCTTGGTCTGTCAAGGACTTGTCCTCCCCTGAAGGAGCGATAACGGATGCAGATGCGCGGGGTGTCTCCGTTCCATTTTCTTCGGGCATCTGTTGGTATTCCTCTTCCCTAGATGGCACGGCCTCTGGCTCCATCTCCGAGACAGAGAAGGCACCGCTGACCATGCTTTCGCTTCCAGAAGAAATGACGCTGATATTCGATGCATCAACATGACCGCGAAGCGGGCTGCGTCGTCGAGGATTAGATTCAGTGTTCACCGACAGCACACGGCGCAACTCGGTGACGCGGACTGGAGACCCTCTGCCTGAACTGTGATCTGGAGTATGTGAGATTTCGGGAATGCTCATGCGGCGGTTTTTATCGTTCGCTGAGCCAGCAGGCGAGCCATTTGCCATGGCATTGATATGGCTGTTGCGAGTCATGGTGCCTCCACGAGAACCGCTGATGGAGGAAGTTTTGATACTATCTTTCTCAACCGCGGCGAGACACGTCTCTCGTGACCAGGAAGACAGCATTTGCTCCTTGACGGAGGACGGGAGACCGCTCTCTACCTGCAAGTGCGGTTCTGCCTGGGCATGGCTAAGAACCGGGAAGCTGAATCCCCGAGCCAGTGAAGTTGGGGGGCTCTGTAGAGGGGATGAGATTGTCTGGCGGTAAGACTCATCGATGCCACCGACCAAGCCATCGACGTTTCGGAAGGGTGTCAGCGTAATTGACTGGGTTGGATCGTCGTCCATGGCTTTTTCGTCCACAGCAATGCCATCAAGGCCAGTTGGGGGTAACTTGATTTTAGAGAGCCACTGGCCCTTGCTCTGTCGCCTTTCGATCTCATTGCGGATCTCGACTCCAGCATGTGTGGATTCGAGGTTGAACTTCTCTGAAAGAGCCAAAAGATAACCATGAACCAAGCTGCCGACATTCACACGGGCTATAAAGGATCCTAAGTCGACGGAGGTGAACAAGTCCTCTTGCAACTTCATGACCATGGGGAGCCCAAATTGGGCAGCATTGACACCGAGATTTTCGACGAGGCTTACCAAGAGAAGGTGAAGCACAAGCACCTCAGATTCTACTGCAGCATTTTCAAACGCTGCATCGTAGATGGCCAGGTGCAGCAGACGAAGGAAGTTGGACTGCGCGACCAAGGCCACTTGTTCTCTGTGATTTCCTGGAGCCGATGTACTCCGCCGACTCGACTTCTCCGCTTGTTCAGAGTCACGTTTGGATGCCGGCTTGATGTACTTGGGGGTGTCAATTCGAACCTTGAGGTCTTGCTTGTTCGTTTCAAGGTACAGCCATGACAAAAAAGCATCAGCATAGGCGTGGCGAACCTCCTGGTCGGAGTCGTGAAGTAGACGTTGCGTCCCTTCCCAGACATGAATTCCAACCTGGTTCCTTGTCTCAGAACCCTTGGTTATTGCAGGCACTCTAAGATTGGCCACGACGAGAATAGCCTTAACAGCTCTGAGAGCAGTTAACTTAGCGGCAGCGTGAGAAAAGGTCTCGCCTTGCGCTTTCTCCACATTAGTCTGCTCTGTTGCAGAGTTGGTTGGAGCCTTTGAGGTCATTCCGGTTTCATGGACGGTAGCCAAGGAGGATTGAGCCGCACTATCGTGGTTGAGGCTGGACTTGAAATGCTGAAGAATGGCACGCATCATGTCTGCAACCTGATCGCCGTAGTAATTATGAGTCGCTAAATGTCCGATACACTGCTCTAAAAGTGAAAGAAGAGCCCATCTCCGAGGCGAGATGAAAATTGCACTGTCGGCGTTTGGGCCCGCTTGCTTTTCAGTGTCACCTTCGGCAAGGTCAGTCGGTGATAAAATATCCGAGATGTAACGCACAAGACCAATCAGAATATCCATAACACTCAGGCCGATCATGTTGACTGACGATTTCAACAGCCAATCCACCACAGAGAGGATATTGAATGATGAATCCAACGCGTCTTCTTTGGGGGTTGTATCGTGCAAAATGTCCATAGCTGTCATCAAAATAACGAACCGAACTTGAACCGGACACCAAGTGGCAATGAGCTCAATCAGAGAAGTCGACCAGTTGCCACTTTGTTGGCTGATCCCATTGGACTGCTCACTGGTTGCAACGCGTGGGAAACGCTTGTTGGCGATAAACCGCAAGGTGACGGATGCCGCAATGCGGATCTGGCCGCGGTTACTCCCCGAGACAATGATCTGCTCCAGGCAACGGAGAGCCAGAAGTCGCGCGTCCATCTCTGCCTGTCGGTCGGCGTCGGCTGTTGACTGCGCGGCCAATGCAGGGTCACCATCGACCGTGTCAACCGTGGTTATCGTGGCGACGCTTATTCGTCGAGGTTGGGGCCCAGCACGTTCACCGTTTTCGGTCTCACGAAGTTTCGCTCTCAAGGGTACGAGAACATCCTCATTGGGTGAATACAAATTCTCTAGAATGACCGGCAGGATGATGTTCAGGGAGGTCCCTCCATCCGCGGCCAGACTCTCCGAACTGACAACACCCTTTATCGCACGAAGCCCCGCGTTTCTCCATCGGATGGCGACCGGAGGACTGATTTTGGCCGACGAATAGGGTGGGGAGGACGGGTCAGCGAAGCCGGCGTATATCCGAATGACCTCTCGGTATTTTTGAGCAAGGCCTTGTTCTGCAGAGATCATAGCAATGTCCTGGTGCAGGCAGAATGTCTCAAAGGTTGCGATCGAATCCTCCACCATGGAAATGTCATTTGATTGCAAAATTGTCTCGATGATGGATAAGACGTAGCGTGCGTATATGGGCAACTCGCGTGGAACCTTTTCGATCAGCGCGGTCAGTATATGAAGCGCGACCTGGACATTTCTGTGGAACGGACGATTAGCCTTTGCTCGCTACTCATTTCCTCATGTAATGGTGTCCCGAGAGTCTGCCATTCTGCTCTCGCTTCACTTACCCCCACCGGCGCCTCCAGACATCCTTGGCCACCCTCTTCTCCAGAAAGGCGCCGACCTTGGTCAGCTTGCTGCGACGCGTGCTGGCATAGTATAACAGGTACGAGAGTTCGCTGGGGTTGGGCTTGACCTCCGGCACGCCCTTCTGATAGCGGGGAAAGCACTTGAGCGTCAAGACCTGGTGTCGCGGGCGACACGACTGGCGTACCGACTCCATGAAGAACAAATTTGAGCACCCCCGAGGGTGGTCTGCGAAGGAACGCGGCGAGACGAGAAATGAAGACCGAAGGAATTTCAGTGGAATGCGATAGTGGTGTTCAGAACGGTGGGATGGGCCATGGGGAGGGGAGGCTTCAATGGTGGACGTTCGGGGCCAGCGTGGTCGGGAAACGGGGCAGTCTGATGAGGTAGTTGGAGGCCGATCACCAGGGGGGTGGGGCTCATCCGCTGGGCTGGCGCGGACGAGTACTTGGTCGCGAGAGGAGGGAACAGTGAATGAACACCGCTGAAGGAAAGGGAAGCAATCCCCTGGTGGTACTCAGAGTCTCAGGAGGGAAGAGAGAAGAATACCCTTTTGTGTGGAGGTTGAAGAAAAGAAAGAAAACCTGATTGGGATGGAAGTTCCGAGCCCCCGGACGAAGATGATGACAGCGCCCGCTACGTTTCTTTTTCTTACTGCCTTCTACCCTACGTTGGGAAAAGCTCCCATTTGACTAGAAAATCAGACAAGGGAAACGAGTGTCATTGGTGATTTTATTTTTCGTCAATTGCCTCGGGGTCGGCCACATGGATTGGACGCATGCGGCACCATCGCATGCGTTTGCTATGGAGCTTTTGTAACATTTCCCAACAAGACGCTTGGTCCTTCGCAACCCCGCAAATGCCGTCGCAGGAACGTGTGCATGGGTGTCGAGTGCGTCTTATCTGCTTGGGGCCTGGGGGTTTCCCTGGACCCAGCCTCGTACCTGTTCCATTGCGATTTGATCGACAAAGCCCTCCCCGACCGATCGGCCCAGTGCCTCGGTCGCACATGAAGGCATGCCTCCCCGCCATGAACTCTTGTAGCCGTTTGTGAATAACCGAACTGGGCGACGGCATTTTACTCGTCGTTCGGTGTAGAAAGGTGTAGATCCCTGCAGCAAAGCCTCCGGAGACGCTGCCCAGACGAGAGGGAAAAGAGGGGGAATATCCGCTCGGGAAAGCACATATTCAGTCCAACACGAGCAATCAGGTATTCGATCCGTTCGGCTCTTCCTGCTTCTCTTCGGGTTCGGCACCACTGGCTTCAGCATCGACTGGCATGTTGACTCCAGCCAGTCCTTCAATGACCTGAGGAAGGATGATATCGCGGCGGAACGTGTCTTCCTGGAGCAGTCGCAGGGCGCGCAAGGTCGGGCCGGGGTGGGTGAGGAACTGAGAGTATTCGGGCGTCTTCCAGTAGGAATACAGGTAGGCTAAATATGCAGCGAAGGCCTCGGCATCGGGAGCAGAGGCACCCTCCGTGTCGGTATCATCGGAGCGAGAGACACCCAAAAGGTTTGGATAGGTAACGGCGAGGTGAGACAGATAGTAAGGGTTGGCAAGGGAGGAGACGAACTCAAGCTCGAGGGTAAAGCGAGGGTTCGTCAACGTGGGAAGAGGTTGCGACGCGGGCTCCATTGTGCGGGTTCCATTGACGAAGGAAGCTGTTCCTGAGCTGTCGAAGTGGTGGAAGAAAGCTACCGGGGAAGCTTCCAACAAAGGCGGACCGCCAATTCCTCCGCCCTGGCAATTCCCCAGTGACTGTAATGAAGATCTTCGCCTATACTCAGGCACAACACGTCTTTCCTAAATTGATGCGTGTCAATCAATACGTGAAGATGGGAATTAACATCTTAAGATCATGTATGTAGTCCTAATTATTGATCTATCTCGAAACCCACGTGGACCTTGCTTGGCGGAAAGCCCTCCCAGAACTGCTGGCGACAATCGTACTCTGCCCAGAAATATATATTCCGAGCAACCTAGCCCTAGCAGCGGGACCCATCTCAATCACCGTTACCAGACCTATCTATTCAGCGAAGAGGGATTTACTGGGATATACTTACTCTCAGTAGGTTGAGCTCTGAATTTTTCGAGCTTCAGACCAGGAGTGATTCTCTGGAAGTCACCAGGAAGGGGCAAAAAGAAGTTGACAGCGCTGATGCCACTAACAAGAATTGAGATACCCATAGTCAGTTCCGCGAGGGGTATTATCTAATAACCTCCATCTAGTGTAGTGTAGCGAATACCGTACTCATACACAGCGCCGCCATCAACAAGCCTACGGATACGCATACGAAGTCGATAGATGGTAAGGATTGGTCTGGATGTGCAATTATCCAGGTCCCCACTTGGAAGACGGCTGGTCAAGTCAGGTTCGTTTTAGTTCTACGTGGGCTGTCGCGAGTTCCAAGATGTTCCATCCACTGGTAGAGATGACGGTGTACGCGAACCATACATATGGATCTTGATTGTCAATTCCGCAAGTAAACAATAGTAGAATGATTGCAGGCAGCCTATAGAAAGGATTGACTTCGTGTTCACCTGTCTTTTGGAATTGGGAAATTTTTTTTTCTCTTGACGGTGGTCCTGAATGAAGCACAAGCGAAACTGGATATAGTTCTCGCTAGTGGCGTCTCCGTTCACAATAATCCGCTCAACGGCGAGTCTAGAGCCCAAACCTGGGTGAAAGGATGTGACAGACCCAATAAATCAACTTGGTATCTAAGAAGCCTGACTGGAGACGGCAATAATTGCCCATGTTGACAGGGTTCATGATGATCTCCGCGTTGCGTCGCGAAGAGGTCAAGCTAAGGGAAAAGCGATTAACAGCGCCAATGATCAGCGCCTGCCGGACCCGTTCACCTCGACACCCCACGATTTAACGACCCTGGGGTCTCCCCAATCGGTCAACTCGGGCTAACTGATTTGGCAGTTTCCCCCGCAAATGCTTGTTCCGACCATGTTATCCCCGGTATTCGGGCCAAATATCAGTACCGACACAGTTAGCTTGAGCCACCGACGGTTTCGAGCTCATCTTCGGGACCTCACCCCTCACCCCTCCCCACTCCACATCTAGGAGCGATGTCCCCACGACGATTGTGGATGTCCGGTCGTCCGTGGGACAGAACCCTCCAGCCAATTTGTTTAATTTCCGGGAAATCTTAGGGGTATCCGGGGTCCCCGCACGCATGGCTTGATGCATGCGAAGCATACGCGGCTTTGATTGCGCCGAAGCGGGGATTAGGGCCATTGTCTCCAAGCGAGGAGGATTTTTTTGGATATAAATACTCTCGAATATCGGCACAATTGACTAGGCAGACGGCGACAACACAACCCAGAACCCTCCACAGCTCATTAATTGGCCATGCGGGCCCCCTCAAACTCTCGAGCCTTCGCCTTCGCCGCGTTCGCATACATAACCACCGCGGCGGGCGCTTCCCTCAAGGATGTCTGCACGGTTGAGTTTGCCAAATCCAAGCTCCCGGCATCGGATTTTATTCAAGGCATCACCCTTGATCCTTCGTCCGTCACTACGAACGTCGTTTACAATGCATCCAGCGCCGACGGAACCTTCTTTCCAGCAACGACCTTCTCGTACTGCAATTTGACCTTCGCATACTCACACAACGGCCGTCAGGGTGATCAAGTTCTTGTCCAGTACTGGCTCCCCGACCCGGCCAAGTTCGAAAACCGGTACCTCTCGACCGGTGGCGGGGGCTATGCTATTAACTCCGGGGTCCGATCTCTCCCTGGTGGAGTCATATACGGTGCCGTGGCGGGAGCTACTGACGGCGGGTTTGGGAGCTTCTCAACTCAAGCTGACGCAGCAATGCTCCTTGCCAATGGTACTCTCGACTACGAAACACTGTACATGTTTGGATACCAGGCGCATTGGGAGCTGAGCAAGATTGGAAAGCAGTTCACCCGGAATTTTTTCAACATGGGCGAGAAGACTAAGCTCTATTCCTATTACCAGGGCTGCTCTGAGGGTGGGCGTGAAGGTTGGAGTCAGATTCAGCGATATGGTGACGAATGGGACGGTGCAGCCATTGGGGCCCCGGCTTTCCGCTGGTCCTTCCAACAGACGCAGCATCTGTATTCAAATATCGTCACGAAGACATTGGGATACTACCCGCCCCCTTGCGAGATGCAGAAGATCGTCAATGAGACCATCTCTGCTTGTGATGCCCTGGATGGTCTGAAGGATGGAGTGATCTCTCGCTCGGATCTTTGTGAATTGCACTTTGATCTTTCCAGTGTAATTGGAAAGCCGTACTCTTGTGCCGCTACAGCCGCAAGTGGAGGCTCTGGTAAGCGCAAGAGACAGATGAGCTCCGCCGCGACGCCTGCCCAAAAGGGGACTGTGACCAAGGAGGCGGTCGAGGTTGCCAAGGAAGTTATCCGCGGCCTGCGCGACTCTCAAGGGCGACAGGTGTATTTCTCCTACCAGACGGGTTCGACCTTCTCGGATGTCACAACCCAGTACAACTCCACCACCGGGAAATGGGAACTCGAGGTGGACGGACTCGGAGCTGAACACATCGCCCTGCTGGTCGACAAGAATGGTACCGATCTCTCCAACCTCGACGGTGTGACTTATGACACGCTGAAGAATTGGATGATCAGTGGCATGCAGGAATTCGGATCGACTCTGCAGACTAACTGGCCCGACCTGACTCCTTTCCACCAAGCCGGCGGCAAGGTCATCCATTTCCATGGCGAGGCAGACTACAGTATCCCAACAGCTTCATCGGTGCGATACTGGGAGTCTGTCCGGAGTATCATGTACCCCAGCCTCTCCTACAAGGACGGCGCCGACGCTCTCAAGGACTGGTACCAGCTGTACCTCGTCCCCGGTGCCGGCCACTGCTCGACCAACACTCTGATGCCCAATGGACCTTTCCCTCAGACCAACCTGCAAGTCTTGATCAACTGGGTGGAGAAGGGCGTCAAGCCAGTGACCCTCAATGCCACTGTCCTCCAAGGTGAATATGAGGGTGAGAATCGGCAGATTTGCGCATGGCCCCTGCGTCCTGTTTGGAAGAAGAATAAGATGGAGTGCGAGTATGATCAGACCTCGATTGATACATGGCACTATAACTTGAATGGCGTGCCGCTGCCTGTCTATTAACAAGCCCCTCGCCTCGCTGTGGTCATATGTTGGGTAGATAATTATATCCGTATTGGAACCGTCACCTCATCTCTGTACATGTCTTGTCAATCTACTTTTATTTCCGCATAAATCGCGACTGGATAATCTAAGCGCGCGCCACGTGAGGATGATAATTCAGTGTATTCTGCTAGCTAGTCTAACTAAGATTTAAATAAGACAAACATTTTTGCTGAAGAGGGCCGGTATCATGACACTCCTAGGCGAAACAAAGAACCGTATTTTCCGTGCAGGTTCTCCGCCTGTGGTTGAGGTTCTGGTTGAGGTGAAGAACGGAGACGCAAACGTCCCCTTCTAGGTCCTGAGCTGCGAACCATTAATGGAGGAGAGATGGCTAGGCATCCCGTAGAACCTAGGTAATATGGTAAAAGGGGGGTTGCAGGTAATTTGTAGCTATCATTTCGGCATCCGATCCTATGCTAGTGGGCACACGAACGGTCGATGTGGTAACGGCAGTCGGCAGTCGGCAGTTCAACCATGGGTCGCGTCGCGGGCGCAGTGGGTCTGTTCTAAATATTGCCATGCGTTCTGCGGAAGAAGCAGGAAGAGGCCTACACACAGTCGGTGACAACTAGATTGCATCTGCAATTTTGCAGGAATCCTCCAGTCAGTCTAGTCGGACCGATCACCAGCTCCAACGACCATGGTCCAGGCATCAGAAATGTTCGGCATCACATTTAGCACTGACCGCGTGCAGTGGCTATTGAAGCCAAGCATCTGGATCGGTGACGTGCCTGGCAGTCGACATCAAGGATCCCCTACCAAGGGGGGAAGTGACGACGAACGGCCAATGGCGGATGGCGGATAGCACCCCGGGTCATGGCGCGATCGCCCTGCCCCGACCTGCATCGAGGTGCAAAGTGTATGCACTGACAGTGCATCTGAGAGCCGAGCGAGATCGCGCGGTCATGACAAGCACGTAACTCGCGTGTGCATCTGGCCAGCCACGACGAACCCACATTCCGACAGCCCAAATGACATCAATTGGGGGATAAGAGGACCGCCAGGGAATGCGAACGTCATTCCGAACGCCTGGAGCTGGCTTTGGAGGGGGCGGGAAAGAATCTGGCTGTGCCAGTGGTTCAGTTGTCGACTGTCTGGTACTCTGCACCCTGCTCTTTGAAATGTGCCCCTGCCCCTGATCTCCGTGACAGGATCCAGGGGAAAGGACCGGAAGTCAAGTCCACTCGCGTCCAGTGGAGTGGAGCCTGTCGATCGCGAGGGTTAAGCCGCCAGCCAGTCAAGTCGACCCGCGTGCCCCTGGATTTCTGGCCTAAATGGAGGGGGAGAGACGTCGCTAGGCCGGTGAAGTCTGGGGGAGTTTCTGCAGGGGCGGTCGGCGTAGGGGGAGGAAGGTAGGTAAGCTAGACCTGGATAGTCGTTAGATTAGTACCAAAAGGGTGTAGTCAAAATAAAGAGAAGGGAGAACGGAGAAAGGAGAAATTCCCGGGGACCTGAATTGGTAGCCATCATCTCCCTGACTCTCTGGTCAGACTGGCGCTGGCCGATCGCCTCTTTACGTACGCTTTCCCCCCCCCCGGTTGATCCCGTGTCAGTGGACTGCCCTTTCGCCCCCGAGCTTCTTCCTTCCTCATCTCCCCTCTCTCCCTTTACATCCAACCACCGTCTTGTCCTTGTTTCACCTTCAACCACCTACTCTTCCACAAACCCACCCGCTGCTCCTGCTGCGCATTCGTGCGACACCGCGACACTTGGTCAAAGACGCAAGATCCTATTAACGCACGCCGTTTGCCTCTCCACTCCGTCCCCGTTTCATCTCTCAACCATTATGAATGCCCCTCCAGCGCTCGGGTACCCGCCCGGCGTGTCGCTGGCGTCTCCAGGTGCGTAATACTGTTGGCCGATAATGGCCACCCCCTCCCCTGGATTGATCGCCTCGTGTGCTTCACCCGCTCGTTATCTTTGTTCTTCCTGAGACTTAAAGATGACGTTGCCCCCGAGCCATCAGCCTACCTGTCCAGGAATAGAAATCTAAGTGACCGACTAACTGACTCGATCTTCCCGGCGAACAGACCAGGTGTCGCCGACGGCAGGCAACTTTGGCTCCAACAATCCCTTTCGCAACCGTACCTTGTCTCCCACGGTCGGCTCGACCACCGCCAGCACTCGCCCAGAACGGCCGCGTTCCACGAATCCATTCCTGGACGACGCAGAAGCGCTGTCCCCGCAGTCTGCTCCTGGTTTGTCAACCGGCGCCACCATGTTCTCCCCGACCGAGAAACAGGACATGACCAGTAACACGCGCGATCTCTTTGTACGTTGACTACATGATTTCCTTGGTCGCAGAATACAAATGAGGACTAATCGGTCGCAGGAAAATCTCTCGCTCAAACCCGCGCCAGCTGCCCCCTCCCACTCGAATGGTACCCGCCCGAACCCTGAGGATACTTCCCGAGGTCCTCCCAGCCGCCCCCGACCCCCAAGAGAGCGACCGGACAAACGACCTGCGGACTCTCGATCGAAGGATCCGTTTGACATTTTTGCCGACCCCCCGACCCGGCCCAAAGCTGGTGCTAGTGGCCTCCGGGATAAAACGTCCCGTCGGCCCCGCCGTAATTCGGAGTCTTCTGTGATGGAGCGGTCTTCCAAACTGTTGGAGGATGATGACGAGCGACGCCGACGGGAACGGCGGCATCGCGACCGCGAGGGCCGTCACCGTGACGGCAAATCTCGCTCTTCTCGCAAAGACCGCCGATTGGATATCATTGACAAGCTCGATGTGACTAGCATCTATGGAACTGGAAGTGAGTGTTCTTGGGCTCTTTTTTCATGGTTAATTCTAGACCGCATATGCTGATAGACTCTCTTAGTGTTCCACCACGACGGTCCCTTTGATGCCTGCAACCCCCACCGGAACCGAAAGGGTGCGCGCACTGCGCCAATGCAGGCCTTCCCCAAGGGTTCCTCCAACATGGCATTGGGCGGCGCAGGCCCGAACAACTCGAACATTGACCTGAACCTCTTCCATGGTAGAATGGAAGAAGCCCACAACGATTTCTCACACACGGCGGTCCAACGCAGCGGGACTGAAACCGTCAGCTTCGATCCTGGTGCGCGTATCGACCCTATCCATGGCGTCGAGAGCATGGGCCTTGGAACAAGCACCTTCTTGGATGGTGCGCCTGCCAGTCGCTCCGCCATTGCACGCCGCCAGAGCGAGAACGATGATTCAGGTGCGGGCGGCCTACAGCGCAAGAAGAGTTTGGCCCAGCGATTGCGCGGAAAGAGCGGCACTGGCCGCCCTACACTGGCATCTCCCGTCCAACCCACCTTCGCATCTCCATCCCGTGCACCCATGGGCTCCAGCCACTCCGCCTCATCTCGGAACAACGAAAGAAATCCGTTCTTCCAGGACTACGATGAGGAGTATGACAGAAAGGCCGCGCGCATCCAAGAGACGCGGCTGGAAGGTTCGGGCGGCCGGACTCGATCGTCCAGCAGCCCGAAACAGTCGATGAGCCTGGAGCGCAAGTCCCCCAATGACCGAGGTTACGATGAGACGAAGCTCAACGCAGGCGGTGGTGGCTTTCTGAACCGGATGAAGAGCTTGCGCAAGCCGCGGCCCGAGCGTCGGACCAGCGACTAAAGCAAATGTCTGAGCTAGGAGTGGAGAAAAGAAGAGTTATACTTATGTACCTGGTAGAAAGGGAAGTGAAGCATTGGGAGGATGTGCGAACGGGTTATCGACTTTGCATCCATGGCGCAGGCACCAAGACGGAGCCGTCTCCGTTGATAGGCCCAGTTCTTGATGATTTTTCTATGTGTAATACCCAACATTGTGCGCCGCCAGCATTGGCGCCCGAAATGGCGTTGATAGGACTCTGGTCAGTTGATTAATTGACACGATTTTATTTTTTTCTCTCTCTTCTTTTTTATCTTCCAGTTCTTCTTTTCCCGGGACAAGCATGAAACACGAAGTCCTGGTATGCGCTTATGTTTGCATTTGAGCGTCTCATTTTCTTGTCTATGGGCCTCTTTTGCTTTAATGGGAAATTATCTCTAAATTTACATCTAGAATCTGGGGACCTGTGAAATCAACGCCGAAATGACGGCCTCTAGCGCTAGAAACGGCTACCTTTCTACCCGTAACTTTAGACGGCGAGCTGCTACCTAGCCGCCCACCGCCCTTTACCGCCCCCTATCCTACACCCAACTAGCACCGTTAGTTATCATCCTCTAGTCCTGATCTACGCTCGACTTCAACGACTGTTCCCCCTATTTCTACTCGCGACCAAAACAACGCCAAAAATAGCTCCCCTCTATATCTAAATCTAGCCTTCCCCCTTTCTCGCCCGGCCCGTTCGAGCGCCTATAAGATATATTATCCCCCTCTACTCCGGGTATCTCTCTACACTCCTTCTCTCTTTATCCTAATACTACTATCCTAGTCGATCTTAATATCCTTATTTTCTAAGTCTCTTACTACTAAATCTAAAAACTAGCCTTTATAGCCGACTTTTATCTATAGTATCTACGTCCCTACCTCTATCTTAGGCTAATAAATACTAGTATTAGACTAATCCTATCTTTTATAAGGAAACTCAAGCTAGACTAGAATATTTTTATAGTCTTAGATAGCTCTCTCTAAACTTTAAGCTAAAAATACTACTTAGTATTATAGTTATTAAATATTACTAGTAGAAGTAAATATATATTTACCTCGGAAAGCTATAGGGCTAGGAAATAATAAGTAAGAATAGATATTATATTTAATTAAATAAAGACTATATAGACTATCTTCTTTTAGAGGATTAAATAATCTATATAAATTTTTTTGACTAGATATTTAAAATATTATAAAATAAATTACTTTAGTTATATAATAAATACTAGGGTCTCTGGCCCCGAATACGACTAGACTCAATATACTAACGTAAAGCTATATAGGACTAATACTGTACCGCCCGTAGATAGTCGTGAGAAATCCTATAGTCTAGAGTAAGTCAAGTCAAGTGGAGCAACCCCGCTAAGGTCCAGGAGTGTTACGCCTACAACTTCAGGCTTTAAACATACAAAGGGGTTAGCGTCTCTCTTAATGTTGCTCAGCTTGACGCCAATCCTAATTTGGGAATTCACTCTTTGGGAGTCCAAGGGACATAGGTACTTGAGCATTCCCAGAGCGGTAGTGGAAGACTCAGGTTGTCGATGGCACCCAGGGAGATATCTGTCTCCCTCGAGTTGAAGTGACTTGGACAGGCTTTCGAACACAACACGTCCCATGTCACCGAGTTCGCGCATAGTGTCGCGGAACACTTGGCACTTTTCCTTGATAGCCGGAGGAGCTGGCATCGGCTCATCCACTGGCAACTTGTTCAGAGCGTGCTCGAAGACCTTTCGACTTCTTGTCAGGACTGCACTCATTGCAAATAGAAAAGCTTGGACAATAACTCACCAGAGTACCTTCGAATCCATCTCGCTTGCCCTCTACAGGGCCAGTGTGGACACCAGCCGGCTTGTATCTTGGAAGGAAAAATTAGCCGGGCCTTCTCTTTTTGAAATTGAGACCATGGCAAGTTGAGACTTACCCACAAACGATTTCCTCGCCCTTGATGTGGTCATGGTCAGCGGCCCACTTGTCCTTCGCCGACTGAGGTTCATCGTACCATTCCATCGCGGCATCGTGAATTTGTCGAATTCGCTGCAGGAAGTCCCCCGACGGATGATCTCGACAATCCAG
This sequence comes from Penicillium canariense, assembly GCF_028826845.1. Taxonomy (NCBI): domain Eukaryota; kingdom Fungi; phylum Ascomycota; class Eurotiomycetes; order Eurotiales; family Aspergillaceae; genus Penicillium; species Penicillium canariense. The sequence continues at coordinate 2,637,645 of NW_026622734.1, read as the reverse complement.
ATAAAAGAAGCCTGAGTCCACACCCGCAGCGAGGAGATCTTCATGCACCTTTGGATTGCCGTCCATCAGCGCCTTGATACTGACGGTCTTCAAGCCCACATCTTCAGCTTCGAGAATAGGCTTCTTGACAAGCGCGGGCGACATGATTGACTGACAAGGTGGAAAAATTTATGTGAGATAAAGATTATGATGAGGACGTCTGGAAGAACCTCTTATATCGAGTGAGAGTCCTCTCTGGTCGGTATCTCAGCAGTCCGGGATTTGATTGAAAACGCCTGCGAACATAAGCTGGTCGGTTGTTTTCTCCTTTCGACCCTCCGAGCCATTTTCATGCTACATTGTCTCCACATACCCCTTTTGGAGGATCTGCCATGGCTTTCTGTGATGGTTAGTCCCCTTCCTTCATTGGCTGTTTCAGAAGTATAACGTCGATCTTGCCTGATACGGCTCGGGCCGAACCCATTTCGTCCAAGGCGCCCTTCACCTCCCCCAATTAATCTTGACAGGCCGTTTTGATTTCCGTGCTCATTTGTCCTGTCTTACTATTTTTTCATGTGAGAAAGGGAGGGTAGATGTTTGAGAAGGCCGCTCGCCCTGTGCTGCCCATCATCGCTGGGGTTCCATCATGTCAGTGGAGCACTCGAACAAGTCCGAGCAGTCTCTTGACGACAAGTCCGCTCCAAACTAGAAGCCTTCAAAGTCAAAGAATGTTACAGCCTAACAGCCTTGGCCGCTGATGACGTGGAAAGTAACGATGATTCAAAGTATCCATCCGGCGCTCGGCGCATCGCTGTCTGCTTGACGTTAGCCCTCGCGCTGTTTCTGCCTATGCTTGTGAGAGCCTCATGGACAGGATATTGAATTGTACCTAACGGCATTGAAAGGACGAAACGATCGTAGCAACAGCCGTTCCAACAATCACAAACCACTTCCACTCCTTGTCAGATGTCGGCTGGTATGGATCTGCCTAGTAAGTCCACAGAATACGCAAGGGTGTCAGCAAGACGGCGGGAGGAAATTGGGTGACCAGTACTGAAACGGTGCAGTCTCATCGCGAACGCGACTTTACAACTTCCCTGGGGGCAGGTCTTTACAATTTTCTCAGTTCGAGGGAGTTTTCTCGTCTCAATTGCGGTATTTGAAATTGGATCTCTCATTTGCGCTCTTGCTCCGTCCTCGCTAGCGCTCATCCTGGGGAGAGCCGTGGCAGGCATAGGTTGCGGCGGGATTGTAGTGGGCGTGTACACGTAAGTGGGAAGTCTTCTACCGACGCAAGGACAATGCGAGTTGACTTCTCATAGAATACTCTCAGATACCCTTCCTTTGAAACTCCGCCCAGCTATGATCGGGGCACTTGGAATTACATCAGGCATCGCGTCAGGATGCGGCCCAGTCATGGGGGGTTTTTTAAAACCCGCTTGACGTGGCGCTATTGTTTCTGGATTAATCTTCCATTTGGATTTGTTGCTGCTGTGTCAACATTGGGCTTCATACCGGCGTCAAAGGACCGCGATACGCGACCGACAATTCTTCAGCGCATCAAGTCTTTTGACTCGATGGGCATGGCACTGTTGATATCAGGGCTAACATCTTTCTTGCTCGCACTTGAGCTTGCAGGAACGGAGTATCACTGAGCCAATGCGAGAATTACCATTCTCTTTTGTCTGGCAGCTTTACTTCTGGCGGGATTTGTGCTGGTGGAAAGCAGGCTCCAAGAATGCGGCTTGCTTCCTCTACGTATCGTCAAACAGCGCAGTATAGGCTTTGGCTGTCTTTACATTTTTGCTCTCTCAGCGGCAGTTGAAACATTGAGCTACTACGTAAGTTCGATCTCATTCCACAACACTGTACTTTGTCTTACCGTGATGCGCAGGTCCCCATTTGGTTTCAAGGGGAAAAAGGGAGCCAGCGCTCTGGATTCGGGTCTCATGTCTCTCGCGTTGAGTCTATCTTGCGTGATATCTGCCATGCTCACAGGAACCGTTGTCTCAATCTACGGACAGTATGTTGCGTTCATGATTGGTGGCAGTGTGCTTTTGAGCATTGGATCCGGCCTCCTTACTACTTTGGATGTCTCCTCGAATCGCAGTCATTGGGCACCTTATCTCTTCCTCTCCGGCATTGGATTTGGGGCTGGTTTGATAGGGCCCCAGACTGCGGTTCCAGTCGTTCTGGAACCTAAGGATGTCGCCTTGGGCATATCGGGCGTTACTTGTGCGCAAATACTGGGATCTAGTATCTTCATCTCAGTCGGCAGTAACTTGCTAAATGCTCGACTTAGATCTGGCATCTCTACTGGCCTTCCCGAACTTGACGTGGACGCAATCCTGCAAGCAGGTGCAACTGGTCTTCGAGCAATAGTTCCTCCAGCCGACCTTAACCCCATTCTTCGTATTTACAACGATGCACTCCGTTCGGTATTCTATGTCTGTTTGGCGATGGCTGGTGCGTCGTTTTTCATGGCACTCGGAATGGAGTGGCGATCTTCCCAGCGGGGGAAAGACGGGGGAAATTCAGAAGAGAGTTCTAAATCGTGAATCAAATGAGATGACATGGACAGCAAAATCATTCAACAGCACGAACTTGGCGCGTTTGAATGATGTAGCCCTCGGCCAAAGTCGTGGCTCCGTTGGAACCAATTTTGTGTAAAACAGAAAAGTTCATTATTGTAAGCGACGCAGTGTAGTTCATACAAGACGCGGTTTAGAAAATTTATGACTAGAGTGAGTAATAGGTCAATCGCATTCGCAGGGTTTACGTAGCGTATACACTTTGGTGGGGGAGGCACCTAAGTTCTCTGCGATAGCCTTAACGAGGCCAAGGTCCGGGCAACCTTGCAAGCCTATTCAGGTAATTAGACCTCGGCAGGGACCGCAAGGGACCAGACCGGACCGGGACCAGACCGGTGGTAACACCTACGGCGGCCGACAGCGCCGTGGTTAGGACCGGACTATGGTCCCCCGTGGTCCCGTCCGCCTGTGCGGTTCCCCGGAATTTCATAATTCTACCAAAACGAAGCTTCCTATTTAGGCTATATGAACTGATAACTAGCCAAAAATGCTATTTTTCTATATTAATTATACATAATTTTCTATGTTTATCTTGTTTACAGGACCGCACGGGGACCGGGACCGTAGTGGTCCGGTCCTAACAAAGTTGGGATGGCCTAGCGGTCCTAAAAGTTAGGACCGGGATCGGTGTTTACGGACGCCGATATCCGTGTTGTCGCACACCCACAGCGCGAAATGCGTTACCGCAACCGCCACCGTTACCATAACCGCTAGTTTTATTTTAGGTACCTTTTATATAGCGATACTATATAAAAGGTATATACTCCCCTCTCGCTTAGAGATAAATAACTCTAAGGAGCAATAGACAGAACTTTCGTTTTCTTGCAACTACTGAACTCTGAGACATCTTCACCTATACTGGCATGCATGTCTTGTGGCTAGTACCCTTTACCACGGCGTGCGCATTGGCGACCGTGGTAGATCTTGGATACACGTTACACAATTCTACAGTAGTGGTGAGCAGCGCAGAGGCATTTCATTTTGTCTTTCATTTGGCAGACTTCCTGACTGACGATCTCAGAACGCCATTGATGGATTTGCATACTTAAATTTCTCCAACATTCGCTACGCCGCGGCACCCACAGGCGCGCATCGCTTTCAGCTCCCGCAGCCGCCCAAAGTCGACCGCTCGGTTCAAAATGGGCTGCCGGATGTGATATGCCCTCAGGCTCAGCCAGCCTGGATGAATACAGCCTTCGAGGTGTTGAGCGGAGGGACACCCACTGGTGCCGACTGGGGAAACTTTACTGCGTCTGACATTCCCCCGGCTGATCCTCGTACCTCCGAAGACTGCTTGTTTCTTGATCTTCTGGTACCGGAGACGACTTTTAGCAACAAGGATACCGGAAAGAAATCTCCGGTCCTCTTGTTCATTCACGGCGGCGGGTTTGTGGAAGGTTCAAAGGCAGCATATGGGTATGGAGACGGCCTGCTGGAAAGCGATTTCTTGAAGAACCACGGCGACATCATCTATATTTCCATCAATTATCGACTTGGATTATTTGTACGTGGAGAAATATCATGACCTGGGGATTTTGGTTTGTGACCATGCTTACATGCAATGCGCACGGTTGGCTTGCAGGCTCAGAAGAAGTTCGTCCAAATCTCGGGCTCTTCGACCAGCGTTTTGCGCTGCAGTGGGTACAACAGTATGTCCATCTGTTCGGAGGTGACCCAGACAATGTCACTATCATGGGTGAATCCGCTGGAGGTGGTTCTATCATGAACCATATAACTGCCTACGATGGCAAGGATTCCGAGAAGCTCTTCAGCAAAGCCATTGTCCAGAGTCCCTGGTCGCTCTACACGCCCAAAATTACCCAGGAAGAAGTCTTAAAGTCGGTTCTCAGCACTGCAAATGTGACTACTGTCGAGGATCTACGCAAAATATCATCAGATTCACTTCAGACGGCGAACGCTCTGGTGGTCGGCAACGCTCGACCTTATGCGACTTTTGCCTTCGGTATGTGTGGTTTCAGCATTGTGCGACTCTCTAGCTAATGCGAATGTCCAGGTCCTGTGGTCGACGGCTCATTTGTTACCGACTTACCGTCTAGATTGTTGGCAGATGGAAAATTCCGCTCCTCTGTGAAACTGATGACCGGCCACAACTCTGACGAGGGGATTTTCTTCGCATCCCCCTACATCAAGACAAATGACGACTATAAAAGCTATCTCGCAGCTCTCTTTCGAACATTGTCTCCCTCGCAAATTGGCACAGTCAGTGAGCAGCTCTATCCGGCCAAATTTGATGGCTCATTCGGATATACGGACGAATTGGGTCGTGTAAGCCTCACTCTAGCAGACGCGACAATTGTTTGTAATGCGCGATACCTGGATGAGGCAATCCATGAGAGCTATGCGTACGAGTTCTCTGTTCCTCCGGGCATCCATTCTGCCGACCTTCCCTACACATTCCACGACTCGATGTCTGGAGTCGGGGTCAACGTTTCGCTAGCAGAGCTTATGCAAGCATACTTTACCGAATTTTCTACGACGGGTTCGCCTGATGGGCCAGGCCTGCCTCCTTTTCCCAAGGATGCCGACTGGATGGTACAAAATTTCAACTCGACGAACTTCGGTCCCATGAAAGATCCGGCGTCGGCGAAAAGATGCGCGTGGTGGCAGATGGCGTTAGGTGATGAGAGAGAGAGAGAGAGAGAGAGTTGCAAGCCCGGAAATAGCTTCCGCCCACGGGGCTCTTCCTGGCGGCCGTAAGGCCGGGTCTGAGTAGTGTACAAAATTCGCTAGTTCCGAACCCGTCTTTATATTATATTTCCTATAGACTTCTCCCTCGCCGTATCTGTGCTAAACTGCCGCCGAACTATTGCTGAACTGCCGCCGCGTCGCGGTTCCTCGTGCGGCTATTGCTAAACTGTAGTTCTCTCCTCTATGCAGCTATATGTCTTCGTTTTGTTTGGGTTTGCTTTGCCTAGGTTCGCGTGTGTGTTTCTAGCGCTTGTGTCCGTCCGCCGCCTATCGGTTTCCTTCGGTTATTTCGTCCGTCTCGGCTTAGTCTGAGTATGCCCCCTATTCTCTCCTACTTAGTCCCGCCCTCGTAGCGCGTATTAGCATTTCGTTGTCTATAAAGTGTAATAAATAGTTTTGATGGGAAATACTACTAATCGGTAGGTATACTCTAGCGTACGAACAGCCCCTCGTATAGTACCGGCTATATGGTTTATTCGTTTACCGTTGTGTGGGGATCACTTGTTGTCCTTGTAGGGTAACGGGGCGGGTAGTAGATACTAAAGGCGGCTAATATCTAGTAAAAACCTTGTAGCTTTCCGCGTGTACTCTGCCTCCGTCAGCGCCTGCTCGACGTTTCGCGGGACGGACCAGGGGTATCCCTAGATCCTTCGCCTGAGTTCGAAGTAGTTGGGGTAGTCGATCAAGATGTGTCGCATCGTTTCCGGGGCCTCGCTGCACTTGGGGTATCTCGCTGTGTCTGCCCGATTCACGCTATATAGGCAGGCGTTAAGGCCTATCTTTCCCGTTCGAGCCTGAATTAGTGCACCGCGCTCCGTCGGTGTGAGGTCCCGGTATAGCGCGAGCGTCTTGCGAGTGATTTTTGGTTGGAGTTGCGGACGATAATTATGGTAGAGAATGAGAGATTATCTGGCCTTACATGCACTGCACTCAATTGACGTTATCTTCTGGTAATTTGCAGCTGTTTCACATTCCCTTATCTATAAGCATGCCGTAGACCCTTCAACCACTCTGAGGGAATAGATGTTCATCCTGCAACAGCTTTTCCATCACGCTCGATCGCAAATGCACCGAAATATCAACCCCATTCTTATACCAAGGCTGAAACTTGCCTGATGCAAGATCTGTCACAATATTCACAGCAGGTCTCGGTCCTTGTTTAACTTGTATATTGCCGTCCATATCGGGAAATCTTCATAGGCAGCAGAGTGAAGGTGGGCTTTGAGTCCGTCCGGGTAGATATGCGCCAGAGTCGACCGGATAGCTGAGGCCAACGGTGCTATATCCGGTCGCTGAGCACTTGTGGCGTCCATTACCACGTCAAGCATAACGATTGGCGAGCCGAGAAAATCAGCGCCCAGAGAGAGCCGCTCCCGTAATCCATACACCAGATCACAGTGCACATGCTTAATAAAACCGATGTATAGCTTAATATGGAGTAGGATAAGGATGCTTCTAGAGGAAGACCAATCTAGCGTAGTATCTATAATCTACTATGATACGCTTCGTGGGCTTGCCTACCTACTGAACATAAGTCCTGGGAATATAGGTAGGTAGCGAAAGATTAATCAGCTTTATCCCCGAGAGTATGGAGGTATATCTGATTTCAAATATTACTATACGTTGATCTCATTTTATCGAATCACCATTAGGGAGACGAAAAATTCAATCGGCAGCGGAGCGACTTATCTTCCATTCGCAAGGAGATTCTGGCTCTCAGATAGCTCAGGTAACTAAGATGGTTCTGATGCACTTTGTAGCCTCCGGATCTGCGCGTGGCCCAACACATTCCATGTGGTATGAATGGACAGTATTTCTAGGTAATTATCTTGTTTATTTCACGGCCTAGCTCAAGAGGCACGATGGGTAGCTAAGTATCCTGGGCTAACCCAAAGGTCATCGCATTCCAATCCATAAAGATCGACAAGATGCTTATACGAAAGTTAATCGTGAAACCCGTACGGTTCTGCTTACCCCATTTAGTTTTATGATTGAGACTTCTTGACGATGAACAATGGAATAGTTTTGACTTTCTCCATATAATCAAGTCCAAGGCAAAATACGTACGGTTGATAATAGATCATATGCATTCATTAAATCATGGCCTAACCAGCCAGGCCTCCACAACAAAAAAATAAGTTGATAAAGACGCCGTACACACCATATGCAAACAAAAATGGTATTTTACTAGAAAGAAACCCAAAGTACCACCTCCTGCGAGATGCTCACTGAGGCGCGGGCGCAGTACGCGGCAGATGCGGGTTCGGCACCGGAATACCGGCGCGGCGCTTGGACTGCGGCTTGGGCCGGGACAGTGTGTACCTAAGAGAATATGTTAGTTTCATGATAATTTCTAGAAGGGTAAGGGAGATAAGCGTAACATACTTGGCAAATGCGCGCGACAGGGCTTTCTTGCAGCTGACCTTCTGGCTGCTGATGAAGGAGTCGACTGTGACAGCAATGGCACGGTCGATATCCTGTGAAGAGCAGTACTCGGACAGGCGCATCTTGCAGAAAGATTCGGCGATACGCATGATGGCTTCCAGATGACGGACCTAGACAGAGGGGATGAGTATAATGAACGGATTGTGTGGGAAGAGGTAGAACTTACAGTAATCGGGTAGGCACCAGTAGCCAGCGACTCGCGACGCATGTCCGCGAAGAGACGAGCAATCTTGTCCTGGTCGATCTGGTATAGCTTGGGGTGACAGCGCTCACGAGCATAGAGAATGTATTTCCGCAACAGCTCCTGCGGGATCTCGCCCTCCTTCTCCTCTTCGGCCTTTTTCTGCTCGGCAGCACGGCGCGCAATCTCCTCCTGGGTGGGGGGCAGACGGCGACCTTCCTTGTCGATGCGATAGCCCTCCATATCGATACGGTGGCCATCAGCGTCAACAAGGTTGCCCTGGTCATTCCGCAGAGGTCGGGCTGGGTTGGCACGATGGTGCGACTCAATCACAAAGTTGGCCAGGCGCTCATCCTCGGCGGGCTCGACCAGATCACGGACAACACAAAGGATATCGAAACGAGACAAGATAGGCTCGGTCAGCTCGACGTTCTCTGAGAAGGCCTTGGTGCTGTTGTAACGGCCGCCCGTGGGATTGGCAGCAGCAACAACTGCACAGCGAGCCTGCAGAGTGGTGACGATACCGGCCTTGGAGATAGAGATGGTCTGTTGTTCCATAGCTTCATGGATGGAGGTTCGGTCCTGATCGTTCATTTTATCGAACTCGTCAATCAGACAAGTACCACGATCAGCCAAGACCAGGGCACCACCCTCCAAAGTCCACTCGCTGGTCAGGGGGTCACGGCGAACGCTAGCCGTCAAACCGACAGCACTAGCACCCTGGCCAGTGGCGAAGACGGCACGGTGAGCAGTCTTCTCGACGTACTTGAGCACCTGAGACTTGGCAGTACCGGGGTCACCAAGCAGCAGGACGTTGATGTCACCACGAATGGACATCTTGCCCTGGGCCTGCTTGCTAACACCGCCGAAGAGAGAAAGTGCCACGGCAGTTTTGACATCAAGGTGGCCGTAGATGCTGGGGGCCATAGAACGAACGATCTTGTCCACAATCTCGGGGTCGCGAGACAGAGCACGAATCTCGCGCTCGTCCTCTTCAGTCAGATTGAATCCAGCAAGCTGATCGTGGGCTTTAACCACATGATTAGCCTCAATGATGGTAGCGAAGACAGGGAATCCGTTCTTGTTGTTCAATTGAGCATCAAAGCTGTTGCGATAGATACCAGTGATCTCAATCTCATCACCAGGCTTGGCAGAGTCGATCAGGTCAGCCAAAAGGACGACCTCACGCTGGCGAGGCAGACGACCAGCAGGAACAGAGCCGGGAGACTCCTGCAGGGTCAGCTTCTGATAGTTGCGATAGACGGTCTTCTCCGAGTTGACAGTGAAAGGCCCACGGGACTGGCAGTTCTGGCAGTACGAGATCTTCACCTCGGCGCTGGCTTCCTGCTGGAAGGGTCCGAGAGTGATACCACACTTCTGGCAAAGGAACATCACGTATTTCAGCTGTGGGAAGACTCCGGTGCGGCGCGTGACTACACCGCCGACACGGACCAGACAGTTGAGATGCGACTGGCGCAGCTGGCGCAGAGTATAGATGATTGGCACATCAGTGATGCGCACGTGGATCTCGTTGTGAATGTCGTGATATTGGGGATAGTGGAAGAGAGTGACGTCGAGGGCGACCTGATCAAAGACCTTCAGGATTTCCGTGGGCTCGTTGGCGAGGAAATAGGACAGAGCAGCCTTGGTCTCGCTCAAGTGAGCATAGGACACCTCCAGCGAGGCAGAGTTAACCTCACCAAGGGTCTTGATACGGTTTCCATACACCGACTGGCCTGAGGGGTCGATGAACTCTGTCAGGAAAGCCTTGAACTCGCGGTAGATGGAGCGGAGGACTTGAGGCTGGGTGACCCAGTCTGTGATGTTGGCGGCCTTGACGTCGGCCAATTCTTCTAATGACAGCTCCTCCATGCCTTCATCTGCCATATCGATATCCTCACGGTCCTCATCATAGTGGTGGCGACGACGGCGCGGCTGACGCGACAGATCCAACTCCATGTCATCATCATCCTGTAGGAAAGCAGCAGGCATGCGGCGTCGACGCTGAAGTTCCCGATCTCTCTTGTTCAGGCGAGCATCCAATTGCCGACGGGTCGCAGCATCGAGTTCATCGTGATCTCCATCGTCGTCAATGTACCCCTCGTTTGCGTACTGGTCATCGGCCGCATCGCGGTAATCCCGCTCGAAGTTGTCGCCGAACAGATCAATACCGTCTTCGTCCTCGGCTAACTCATCCACATCATCAATATCGGGCACCAGCTCGGCTTCTTCGTCATCATCATCTTCGCCTTCCTCAAAGGGAGGCATCGGAGGGGGTGACGAGCCCAGTGCGGCGGCTGCTCGAATTTGTCAGTTGGACCCACGCTGGCAGACTTTTCTATCCGTGACAAATCTGCACATACGACTAGAGGGAGGCAATTGCCCCGGCGAAGACATGTCATCTGGTTCTCTTGAGCGCTTGCGGGTGTTCGATCTCGGGCCGCGGTTTGCGGCCGAGTCGCTGGGTTGGAGAGGACTGCAGGTGCGTTAGTTTGTGGGCGCTTGAAGAAAACAATATAAATAAATCAGAAGGCACTTACTCCATATTTTGTGTGTAGCTCAATCGTCCAAATAAGGGTGGATTGAGACCGAAATGGAGAGGGAGGAAATGGTAGGATGGGGGGAAGCTTGTAAATTTCTCGAAGGCGTCGAAGCGTGGTGATCAAAATGAAGAAGGGGCGGGAAGGGGGATGCGACGCGTCGTCCCAAAATGGCAAGATTGGCAAACGCGACGCGTTTCAATTAAACCCCCAATCGGGTCGTCACGTGTGAGTTAACCCATCTACACGGTGTATAGAGTCCACTGGTAGGTCATCTATTAGTACATCCAGGGGGAACTAGTAAAAATATATCCAGCAGATGCTTAGTTATCAGTATCACTAATAGAGGGATATCAATAGCTGGCCTTAATATTGAAAATTAGTCCAGAACAAAAAAGTAGGATCAAACTCCAATAAGACGCTCCGAATGCTGAGCGCTCCGAAGGGTATTTGAGCAATACCACGTAACTCTGTGAACATGATGTCCCAACCAGTATCCACATGTCAAGGCCAGTGACACTTCTCTCTGCGCCGCGCCTGGGTTTCTCTGGCATCCTCATTTTACATCTATCTGCTCGGAGAGTAGCGGCGCCACTGGATCACGCGAGGGTCGCCGCAAACCCAGCCACACACCGCCCGCGCATCGCGTTTGCCCCAGACTGCGCAACTTTTTGGGACGCCGCATCGCAACGCCCCACAGACTTGACGCCTGGATGTTTGCTCGAGGCATAAGCTTTGTTCAAACAGCACGACATTCAATCTCTCATGATGAACTCCACGCCAACTGGCCCGCTTGAGGCCCATGCCGGCCACCGCGAAAGCTTCGGATCTCAGAACTCCCAGACCGCAAAAGAGTACGCGCTGATGTCCCTGCCTTCCCCCAAAGTGATGTGAAGATGATCGCTGATTCGCTCCAGATTTATTGAGTCTCAAATTCGACTTGAGGCTGATGCACGCGAAGTCTTACCATATGTAAGCGATTACAGCCAAATGCAGCCGTCCAACCCCGAGCGAGACTGACCATGCCCAATACTTAGTCCTTCGACTCGTGCACCCATGACCTCGGCCCTCTGCGCCAGAATCTGTTTGCCTGTTTGACCTGCAATCCGCCTCCGGCGAGCCCCGACGATGAATATACCCCTGCGGCCGTGTGCTACTCCTGCTCCATCGCATGCCACGGCGAGCACACTCTAGTTGAGCTCTTCAACAAGCGCAACTTCGTCTGCGACTGCGGCACAACCCGTATGCCCCCGACCTCTCTGTGCACTCTGCGCGAAGACCACAAGACGGGCCGAAAGGGCGTTCACTCCCAGGAGGCTGCGCCGGGAAACAATTACAACCACAACTTCCGCAACCAGTTCTGCGGCTGTGATGAGAAATATGATCCACACCAAGAGAAGGGGACTATGTTCCAATGCCTGGGTCTTGGCACGGTTGAAACTGGGGGTTGCGGCGAGGACTGGTGGCACCCGGAGTGCCTCATCGGACTGCCACGCGACTGGTACAAGAACAGTCCGGACAAGAAGCAATTGGCTCTTGGTGGCGGAGACGGCGCCGACGCTGGCGTTGGCGATGTGGGAGAAGATGAAGAAACCCCTCTGCCCCCTGGATTCCCGGCTGAGCAGGATTTCGAGCAACTGATCTGCTTCAAGTGCATTGAATCCAATCCCTGGCTCAAGAAATATGCCGGAACCCCAGGATTTCTTCCACCGGTATATCAGGATGGAGGCTTGAAGAAGAAGGAGGAGGAGGAGGAGGAGGAGGGGGAGAAGCAGGTGAAAATGGAGCAGACCCCTGCAGCGGCAAAGGAACAGCTGGACGCTTCAAAGAAGCGCAAGGCCGATGACGAGGAGCCCTCTCTGGATGAGCCCTCTACAAAGCGAACCAAAGAGGACGACACCCCTACAAAGGATGCCCAGCCGTCTGAACTTGCCACTATCGACGAAGAACCCTCTACAATCCACACTACCACCGCCACCACCGCCACCACCACAACAACGGAGCCCTCAAAGCCCAAGCACGCATCCCTCCCCAAATCCTCCCCTGCTGCATCCTTCTCTCTTTTCCTCCTCGAAAACTTCCATGACCGCCTTTGCCGGTGCGCAGAATGTTTCCCCAAACTCGCCCCCTTCCCGCAGCTGCGGGAAGAAGAAGATACCTACGAGCCCCCACTCTCAGATGATGGCGAGGGCAACGGTGTCGCAAGCACCGGGACAGGGAGTCTCCTCGAGCGCGGCGAAGCAGCCCTGAGCAATGTCGACCGCGTGCGTGCTATTGAGGGTGCTATGGTGTACAACCACCTCCGCGACAAGGTAAAGGACTTCCTCAAACCATTTGCCGAGAGCGGGCAGATGGTTAGTGCGGAGGATGTCAAGGAGTATTTTGAGAAGCTGCGAGGTGATGAACAGGGTATCAAGGATGCGGCAGGTCAGGCTTCTACTATGGGAGATGGTGGCGGTGGTGGTGACGCTGAGGGGAACAGTCGCCGTGAGCAGAATGGTGAGTGTGGTATATCTCCTTCCATGACTGCTGATAACTAACACCTTCTTTGCAGGATATTGATTGTGCGAGATCCTATGATTCTTGGAGTTAGGAGCTTGCAACTGTACTTCCTTTGCTGAGATTCGGATTGAATTATACCAACTTGGTCTGGATCGCGGAGCTTAGTTCGGGATCGGATGGGATCGGATGGATAAGGACTGGGACATGGAAATGGGACTGTACTCAAAATTACTCAAGGCGTAATATGATATCATGAAATTTTTGTTCACGAGATTCATTTGAAGTAATGTACATGTAAAAAGGTATCTGTAAACTAAACCAGAAAGGGGGAGCTCGCTAACGCCACCCGAAACAACAGAAACCTGCCCATGAAGGTAGGGAGCCTCCGTAACCCCCGCCGTGTGTGCTTGGAAAAGAGAAAAGAAATAGTAACAGGCACCTCTGCAACGATCAGATATTATTCCTTCAGACGCTTCGTGGCTCTCATCAACGAGTCGTCCGGCAGGCCGCTGCGCTTGGTGCCGGGCAGGCTGCCGGTCCGAATATCATTGTCATCCTGAGTGACCCGACGATGCGGGTACTTGTGCTCGATGCCTTCGAAGCAGTCGCCGCTAATAGGGCCTCCGTTAGCGAAATACGGGTGCACCAGGGCTTCTTGGGCTGTGATCCGCTTTGTTGGATCATATTCGAGCATGCGTGACAGAAGATCGAACCCGTCTGCACCCGGAGTACCCGCACTCGAGGTGGCAGAGTATCCGCCATTCTTCAAGCAGCTTTGATACCAGCCCTCGAGATTATGCCCGCGGTGGAAATGTGCTGGCTGCCGGTGCAGTACCAAAGACTGCAGCTGTGTATATTCTGGCATCGAGACGAGGCCTGGCCATGTTTCCTTGCGGGGAAGGCCGAGAATCTCAACTATCTTCATCATCTGATTGCGCTGGAAAGGGACTGTCTTCTTGCTGTCCATCTTGGCTTCTTCACCTTTGAAGATAGGGCGTAATGACAGGAGTTCGGCGAAGATGCAACCCACTGCCCACATGTCGACCGCAGGCGTATAATGTCGACTGCCCAGGAGAAGCTCTGGAGCTCGGTACCATATTGTGACAACCACCTTGTCTCCGGAGAATAGGGAATTAAGTGGTTTGTAAAATAGACGTGCCAGACCCAGATCACCGATGCGGATGGCTCCGCTGGATGTGACAAGAATATTGGCTGGTTTGAGGTCGCGGTGCAGGACCCAGTTGGTATGCAGATAGAGCAAGCCATTGAGTAACTGGAAGAGAATGGACCGAACCATGGTGGCCGGAATCGCGTGTCGTTGCGGTTGTGTGTGATGATGAATAATCTGAAGCAAGTCATGCTCTGTGTACTCAAATACCATGAAGATACATTTGTCCTCTAAAATGATCTCCTCCAGCTGGACCACATTGGCATGTGAGAGCTCCGTACAGAGAGCCATTTCACGGATGGCGGATTGAGACAGACCGGTGTACTGGATCGATTCGCCTTCCTTGTCCGGCTTGAACCTAAGAGTGCAGATTAGCTACTCGAACCAACATGGCCATAGTACCAATCCCAAGGGCAATGCATACTTTTTGATCGCAAACTCTCCCTTCTGGCCATTTTTGCCGATAGCCTTGTATACGCGCCCATAGGTTCCGCTGCTGATGAATCCCACAATATGATATCGATCTCGCACTCGGACTTTGCTGGTATAGCCGCCGGGTCGGCGGGAGTCGACCGTCTCTGTAGGAGAAGGGAATTTATTAGCGTATGCATGGGGTCTCGCAACGGTATTGCGGGGAAAGGAACAGCGGAGACAAATCAAAGGATCCGAGCGTCTTTCGATGAAACCGACATGGTGTATGAAGATCGCAAAACGAAAGATATAGGCTACCCTCCTCTTTGCGTGTTTTCCCCAGGACAATCATCCGAAACGACACACCAGTCTTTGCGAAAGGAAAGAAAATTACCCCGAGGATAGAAGCCCCCGACAGGATTCAGAAACGGGAAGCCTTTCCCAAACATCGTGAAGAGGGGAACGACCACGACAAAGCACAGATGGCGCACAGGTGACGTTAGGCAAATGCAGAAGGAGCAATGACAGCCGGAGGATATGCAACAAGGCAAGAATCCAAGAATATATAATAATTACCATCGACAGTGGCCTGCAGACTCCGTTTGAGATTCTGGCCGACAGTCCTGGCTCGGGCAGAGATCGAACCGGAGGAGGGCGGGTTCGTCAAACTCATTGGATTGTTACTCATCCATCGGAATTTCGGAGAGGGGGCAAGGGGCCACGCGAAAGGCGGGTTCCGTCGCGATGTGCAATTGGAAGGTGGACGGACTGTGGAGGCGGCGGCGATTCGGGGAAGTCGGCCGGATATGGGGGCAGGTGCGACCTTAGTCAGCGAGGATAGAGGGGGCGAATCTCCACCTTGTCCGGTGGAGGAAGGAGGTGGAGGTGGAGGTGGAGGAGGGAGCCTCGCAAGGAAAAGGGGAGGGGATGAGTTGGGTTGGAACTGAATCAGTGTTAGGATTGGCGTTGGGGTCGGTGAAGAGGCGGAGTCCCGTCGCTGATGTTCCTCCGTCCGCCCTGCCCAGCGAGTGAACTAAAGAAGTCGAGGTAACCAAGGAGAGTAACTACAACTGGTTACCTCCCGCCTTATCGCTCCGCCGACCTGACCTGCTCCGCGAACGTCATCTTGAGCCGTGCTACTCCTCTGCTCCCCAGCTACTTCTTCTCTTCTCCGCTCTGCTCTCATGAAATTGGCGGTCTCGCGACTCTCACCATGGCTACGGGTGACTCGACTCGGTCGCGAGTCACACCATACTTGATTTACCTCGTGTTTATCGTCACATTAGGCCCGCTCCAGTTTGGCTATCACTTGGTACGCATGGCCAGCGATTCCCGTGGAATTCTGGCTCGCAATGCACGCCAGCGAACGGTAACTAACAGCTATCAAAACACAATTAGGCCGAGCTCAATGCCCCGCAAGCAGTCGTGACCTGCGAGAGGAAAAGCATCCATGCCTCCAGCGCCGCGACGACGGGCCTGCCGCAATGCATTCCTATGAGCCCCTCCCAGTTCGGCCTGGTCTCCTCGGTCTACACCCTCGGTGGTCTGGCAGGCGCCCTGCTAGCAGGGCCCGTGTCGACCAAATACGGCCGCCGCATTGCGCTGTTCGCGACCACCATTTTCTTTGTCCTGGGACCCGTGGCGGAGACTCTCGCACCTGCAATCCCCGTCCTCACGCTGGGCCGGTTCCTGTCCGGGATCGGGTCCGGGGCTGCGATCGTGGTTGGGCCTATTTACGTGTCCGAGATCGCTCCGCCGGCGTCGCGGGGCTTCTTTGGCGCATTTACCCAGGTCATGACCAACGTGGGCATTCTGCTGACTCAGGGTCTGGGATACTTCTGGAGCCATGATAGCTTCTGGCGACTGATTCTCGCCGTGGCTGGGATGATCGGGTTCTTGCAGTTCCTAGGCCTGTTGATGGTCCCTGAGAGTCCGACCTGGCTGGCGGAGCACCATCAAGTGAATTATGCCCGGCGGGTGTTGCAGCGCATCCGCGGCCACGATGCCAATATCGAACTTGAGACGCAGGGGTGGAGGACATCTGGCGTTCCCGCCGAGGAGGAGTCGCTGCTGGGTCCATCACCGGCCAATCCCTCTACGCAGACGCCTGCACCTGTTACCATCCTACAGGCCGTGCGGGACCCGTACTACCGGCCAGCCATTATCGCGGTGGTGGGCGTGATGATCGCTCAGCAATTCACCGGGATCAACAGCATCATCATGTACAGCGTCTCCCTGTTGCAGAGCATCCTGCCCACGACGGCCGCCCTCCTGACGGTGCTGATCTCGGCCATTAATCTCGTGATGACGTTGGCCTGCTCGCCATTGCCGGACCGGATTGGCCGGAAAACCTGTCTGCTGCTCAGCATCGCCGGCATGGGCGGCAGCTCGATCTTATTGGCGCTGGGGATCTACTTCAACCAGCAGATCCCGTCCGCCATCGCCGCGCTGCTCTTTGTGGCCTGTTTCGCGGTGGGCCTGGGGCCGGTGCCCTTCATCCTGGCGTCGGAGCTCGTGGGGCCCGAGGCAGTCGGTGCGGCGCAGAGTTGGGCACTGGCGGCTAATTGGATCGCGACATTTGTGGTCGCGCAGTTTTTCCCGGTGCTGAACGACGCCCTCGGGGGCCGCGGGAAGGTGTACTGGGTGTTTGCGGCGATGGCGGGACTGTTGGGAGGTTTCATCTACTACTGGGTCCCGGAGACCAAAGGCAAGGCCAACGCGGACGAGGTCTGGGGCCGGATGGATCGTCGGCAGGACTAAGAGGTCGATCTAGTTTCTGGCTCTGTTTGTATCAGGTCATCGCTATGTCTTTTAACGATGTTTCTCAGCTCCGAATGTTGCTGGTTCTGGTTCTCCTTTGGGCGGCCGTCCCGCAGCAAACGGTGGCCCACGCGAAAAAACGAATTGCGCTGCTGGCTTCATGAGCCGTTTCTCGCTCTCAATTGGGCGATTATCGAGGGTCTCGGTCGGCCTAAAGTCTTCCCACACATCCGTCCGTCATCAACCGAGGATGCCAGAATTCCCTCCCATGGCAGCTTTGTTTCTATACTTTCGGCAGTTGCCAGAGTGGATTTTGTTTCCGTAGGCCAGCAGGGCTGGGCAACGCGGTCGTGCCAGAGTACTTCCCATGATAGTCGCCTAGCCTCACACGATTGATCAGATCTACATACCTCTCCGTCTACCCTTTGATCCGTGGTGTTTGGCCTTGCATGCGCGAGCCAGGCGATGCGGGGTAGTTGGTTGTGTGTGCAGTCGTGGCGAGTGGACCCTTGCATGTCGAGCCATTCGCATGACGTTTGACCGGCGGAGAGGCGATGAACGAATGAACCACCCCATGCACAAGTCGTGACCGAATCCAACGGACTATATAGTTATGATCCGCGACCTGTAGATCCTTGTCGTCCGCCCTAGGGCTGTTGCTCGCACACATTCTTCTCGGGTCGAACAACAGGGCCCCTCCCAAGGCATCCATATTTCCTCATTTTCGACCTCCTTCCCCCCCCCCCCCCAATTTCCCGTTTCCAGTCTGTTTTGGCGGGAGGGTCCCCCAGTGGAGCCAGCCTGACGTCGCGAAGCAGCTTCAAGTGAATGGTCTCGCCAGCCCAAGGAAAAGGCCCCACGGTCTGACCGGAACTAACTCAACTAAGTGAACTATCGTCTGCCAGAAAGCCTGAATCCGTATTTCTCCGTCCCTAGCTAAGGCGTTTATTGCCATTACCTACTGCTATTACTCCTGCGTTTCCTCCCGTTACTACGCTGCCATTGCCATTCCTACGCACTCTCCTTCCGGCTCGCGCGATCGGACCCTCTTGACTGTCTTTCTCTGCCTTTCGCCAACCATCGAAGACCAAGCCCAATCCCACTACTCAACGGGGCTAAACCCCAAATCCTCGGATATTCCCGAAGTGGTCAGAATCCAATTGCCTCCCCAGCCGCTGCGGTGGCCGTGTTTGGTTCGAGTGGGCGGCACCACTGTCTTGGCTCCGTCGTTGTGGGATCGACCCGAGCAGCAACCGGGCAGATCGCAGATTCGCAGATCGCAAGCTGGGGTCTTCCGAAACCCAAGCCACCACCTCGCCGGAGACTGGCCAAACACCACCAGGGGCCAAGAGCCACCGGACTCTTATTTCTGTTGCCCTCAGTCTGCAATTTCCCTTTCTCCCTTCTGCTTCTCCTGACCCTCCTCATCTCGCCGCTTCTCTTCCGCCATGGTCCGTTTACCGCTGCCACAGCGGCTGAGCTCGCATCTGTCCGTCAGGAGCGCGAGCTCAACCCCGGGCCAGAGCAGGAGTACCAGTCCAATACGCTCGGTGGACCCCAAGCCTCTGCTCCTCAAGGTGACGGTGATCAAGGTAAATCGAAAACAGCCATCCCTGTGCCCCGCTCCGCGGCCCGCGCCACCTGGCCTGAACCTCGCCCGCTGACACGGACATCATGGGGTATCTTCTAGGGTCGAAATCTTGCCGCGAAAGATCGAGGTGGCACAAGTGATCCGGTAAGCACGCAAGCACCAAGGACTTTCCGGGCTCGGCCAGAACGAGGTTGCTGATGCACCAAACACCAAACAGTACTTAGTAGTGACATTGGGCGACGCGAGGCAGTCGACGCCGACGATAACGAAGTCCCTGAACCCAGAATGGAACGTCTCATTCGAAATGCCCGTGATGGGCGTGCCCTTGTTGGAATGCATCTGTTGGGATCATGATCGGTTCGGCAAGGACTACATGGGCGAGTTTGATATTCCGCTGGAGGATATCTTCGCGGACGGTCAGATCAACCAGCAGGTGAGTCAAGATGAAACCTAAATTGGCACGGAGGATGCGATTGGTTCGAAATGGGTCCAAACCAGATGGCTCACAATCGGTTCCAGCCCACATGGTATACACTCAAGTCAAAACGGCTGCCCACCCGGTCGACCCTCAAAAAGAAGAAGAAGAAGGACGACAATGTGTCTGGCGAAATTCTGCTGCAGTTCTCCCTGTCGGATTCGGCGAATCCGAACGCCTCGCCCACCGACACTTACCGAAAATTCAAGAGTCTGGTCTCGGCTGGGGAGGAGGAGGATCAGCTGCCAGACGACCAGCTGGCGCAGGTCGATCTCGACGACCTCGAGCTGGAGACGTCCGATGAGACGGATGATCCGACGAAGCCCGAGGTCGTCGAGAAGCGCCGGCGACGTCTTCGGTTGGCTCGCCTGAGGCGCAAATCTCTGGCTGCCCGGGCATATCAATTCTCGGGCTCGGGCTCGGGTGTCCAGGGTATTGTGTTCATGGAAATCGTACGAGTAACAGATCTCCCGCCCGAGCGGAATGGTAAGAGCTTCTCCGGTTTTATCTTTCTCTCTCTCTCTCTCTCTCTCTCCCCCACCCTCTTTCCGGCCTCTTAGAAACAGGTGATTGATGCTTTTGCCTTCAGTGACGCGCACATCGTTCGACATGGACCCCTTTGTTGTAACATCTCTCGGGCGAAAGACTCTGAGAACGCCCGTTGTCCGACACAACCTGAACCCGGTGTATCATGAGAAGATGGTCTTCCAGGTGATGAAACATGAGCGGCTCTACACGATAGGCTTCACGGTGATGGACCGCGACAAGTTCTCGGGCAATGACTTCGTTGCATCCGCGGGCTTCCCACTGCAAAAGCTCATCCAGGCAGCGCCGAAGGCTGACCCAGAGTCGGGGTTATATCAATTTGTAGAAACAGAGCCCCCGAGCCCGACCAAGTCCAGTTCCCGCTTTGCCCTCAGCCCATCACCATCGTCTCCAAATCTCTCCAAGATGGGCAGGCCCCCGCTGAAGTCGCGCAACTCAGCCAACTCAGTGTCCTCTCAATCTGTTCTCGATCTGGTCAGCCGGCCCCCGCCGACCTCTGTTCCAGCAGAGGATGGCCTCGGATTGGATAGTAGCAGTTCTACTCTACAGCTGCCCGAGAGCAACGACCCAATCCCCCCAGCTGACGAGGATGGACTGCGGGAGTACATTATCCCCTTAACCCTTAAGAATCGAGATCGTTGGGAAGACAAGCACTCGCCCGAGCTGCTTGTCAAAGCCAAATATCTTCCGTATAGCGCGTTGCGCCAGCAATTCTGGAGATTGATGCTGAAGCAATATGACGCGGATGACAGTGGCCGCATCGACAAGGTTGAGATAACCACGATGCTCGACACCCTTGGATCCACCCTGAAGGAATCAACCATCGATAGTTTTTTCAAACGATTCGGCAACGAAAACGAGCCCAGTGAAACGGCCGACTTGACGTTTGACCAATGTGTGATTTGTTTGGAAGACACGCTACGGACCCTACAACTGCGGAACTCGGTGCCCGGTGTGCCATCGTCCAACCCCGTCCCACGGAGACCTGGTCTCGCACCATCATCAGTCGGAAGCCAAGAAAGTGAGGAGCCATCCAGCGACGAGGAGCTCGTTATCGAAAGCAGCACCAGCATGCCGTCCAATGCTAATCCCCAGGAAACAGCGGTCCCAACTCTATCCAGTGAGGAGCAGCCCAGCTCGAACGACGAGGATCTCCAGCCGGGCGATCTTGGTGACGAGCGTGGCGAAGAACACGTCGTGGAGATCCGCGAGTGTCCGCTCTGCCACCAGCCTCGCCTTGCGAAACGATCGGACGCGGACATCATCACCCACATTGCAACATGCGCGAGTCGCGACTGGCGACAGGTCGATAACTTGGTCATGGGCGGCTTCGTGACCTCCAGTCAGGCGCAGCGCAAATGGTATTCCAAGGTCATCACCAAGCTCTCGTATGGTGGGTACCGGCTTGGAGCCAACTCGGCCAATATCCTTGTCCAAGACCGGATTACGGGTCAAATCAACGAGGAGCGTATGAGTGTCTATGTCCGTCTTGGGATTCGGTTGTTGTACAAGGGTCTCAAGAGCAAGGAAATGGAGAAGAAGAGAAGTAAGTTTTGTCCTTGGATCCTCACAAAAAGAAAGCTCATCCTAATGTGTCTGTACTCCAGTTCGTCGCGTTCTGCGCTCTCTTAGTATCAAGCAGGGCCGAAAGTATGACGACCCGGCATCGGCTAGCCAGATCCAGGACTTTATCAATTTCCACCAGTTGGACATGTCCGAGGTCTTGTTGCCTATTGAGAAATTCCGTAACTTTAATGAGTTCTTCTATCGCGCTTTGAAGCCTGAGGCTCGTCCGTGCTCGGCCCCTGATGAGCCGAAAGTCGTGGTCTCCCCGGCCGATTGCCGCTGTGTGGTCTTCGATCGCATGGACGAGGCCACCAGCATCTGGGTGAAGGGCCGTGAGTTCTCGGTAGAGAGACTGCTGGGCAACGCTTATCCTGACGACGCGGCGCGGTACAAGAACGGTGCGTTGGGCGTGTTTCGCCTGGCGCCCCAGGATTACCACCGCTTCCACGTTCCCGTGGATGGAGTGATGGGCGAGCCCAAGACCATCGAGGGCGAGTATTATACTGTCAACCCGATGGCTGTTCGCTCAGCACTGGATGTGTACGGCGAGAACGTGCGCGTTATTGTTCCGATTGATTCTGTTGCCCATGGGCGTGTCATGGTCATCTGTGTCGGAGCCATGATGGTCGGCAGCACGGTCATCACCCGCAAAGCCGGTGAGAAAGTTGCTCGAGCCGAAGAGCTGGGATACTTCAAGTTCGGCGGTAGCACGCTTCTGGTCTTGTTTGAGGAAGGAATGGTGAACTTTGATTCTGATCTTGTGGACAATTCCAGGGGTCCCTTGGAGACACTGGTACGCATGGCTTCCACACCTTCTGCTGCTTTGACTTCGTGATACTAACCGCCTTTCAGATCCGCGTGGGTATGTCAGTCGGCCACAGTCCCGACATCCCCCAGCACGAACCCGACATGCCGAAGAAGGCCGAGAACATCACGGACGAAGATATGCAGGAGGCGAAGCGCCGCATCGAAGGCAGCCTGGCACCCCCCGTTGATCCGGTCTCGCTGGCTGCCGTCTCATGATTGATGCATGAATCTATTGATGTCAAAAAATGGACTGGACTCGACCCCGGTCTGCCTTTTTCGTTAATCATATTGATCGAGTGTGATTTCCTGTTTCCTTGTGTAATATTAGCGCTCAAGATTCTTTCCGGGCACATAGCGTTCACTTCACCTAGCAGCATCTGCCCATTTATGGGGAGGCACCCGCGCGGAAGGGGGAAATTCCAAATTTGGATCTGACAAGACATTATACAATGCCTTCAGCTCTTTCTCATTTCTTTACACATTCAACCATTTTTTCTTCTGTCAATGCCCATCCCAAAATAAACTTAGTAGGCAGGAGAGCAATAAACAGTCTAATCAGTTGCGAAGTGTATAGAGAGGAGTTGCCTAAAGAGGACTAGCGCCCCACGCGCCCCGACCAAAACAACCGCGTGCCCGAATCCCTCCAACCAACCCACCTTTGCGCATCCTTGCCGCCCGCAGCTTTATTCGCATTGCGGGCGTGATACTTGAATTGCAACCTAGAATACTGTCCGCACATGCGATCACTACCTGAAAACTGCAAATACGCCCTGACTCGCCAACCCCGACCGAGGAGGCCTGGAATCTGGCGGATCCGACCTTTAGCGCAGGGTCAACGCGAAAACCAACCCAACGGTGCAGCAACCGGCCCCTCTCAACAAAGTTCTGTCCACAAACCGCTGGTCGGACGTCGCGCCATTTTTCCAATCGGTGATTTGCTCGCCGAGGGTGCCCGTCAACACCCCTCATCGCCCTCGTCCCAACGATCCCGCGTCACTCACTCCTGACATGACCATCGCGGTCCTGGCGGCCCCAACGACCAAAACAAAGCGCCGCGAACCGCTGGGGACGATTGGAATGGCGGCCTTTCAAGCGCAATCGCGTCCCGGGCCCGCGTCTAGCGAAGCCGGAAGAAGTGGAGGGCAACGGAAAAGCAAGCGACTGAGCGCAACCAACCACGGATTCGAGGAGATTATGGACCATGAAGGGAAGCGGAAAGCAGGTGAGTGCGGTCAAAGTGGCGGGTGGTGATTTGAGAAGGAGTGTGAGGGCAGCGCTAACAGGATCCCTTCCTACGGCGACAGGTTACGATGAAGATGCAGATGGATTTCAGTTCTCGCGGCTGCCTTCGAAGAAATCGAAGCCTTCGGTGGAACCTGTTCCTGAACTCGCCCATTCAGATGTGGAAAATGCGCCTCCAAAACCCTCGCCGCGGAGGGGGCGACCACCGAAGAAGCGAGTGGGGGAGGATATTAAAGGAAACGGGGTGCCAGCAAAGGGGAACGCCGCCGAGCTTCCGACGAGGAGGCCGACCAGGGGAGCCGCGAAAACAACAGATGCCGAGCCAGAACCACAGCTCGAGTCTGTGGCGCGCTCGCCACGGAATGGTGATGGTCTCGAAGATCAGCCCTTGGAGAGGAAGAAGAAGAGGGGGCGGCCGGCGCGACCTAAGACGAACGAAACGAACGGATTTCAGTCGCCAGACCAACCACCCGCCGGCATAAAGGTGGCTCTACCAATGGCGGACACACCAGTCATCCAGCGCAACAAAGAGTTTAGAGGGGCGAAATCGAATAAGGGGGGGCCGCCGAAGCAGTCTGCAGATGCGGGGACGAAGAGCCAGCGACTTGATTGACTCGGGGACCTCGAATGGTAGGCAAACCAATAAGCGAAACTTCGGGGAAGAATGGGAAAGAGAGCTAACTGTACCGCTTTAGCGTTACCCCACCGAGAAGTGAGCACGTCGGACTTTTATAAACACATTGCCGATGAAGGGCTTCCTGAGCCGCGTCGGATGCGGCAGCTTCTTATCTGGTGTGCGACGCGTGCATTGGGTGACAAACCGTCGGGTTCTCACTCGGAGGATCAGAGTGCGCGCCTAGCAGGTGAGTTCCTTTTGGGTCCACTATGAGAGAAACACGACTCTGATATTGGACTCTAGCTCGTGTCATTCAAGATGAACTTTTGAAAGATTTCTCTTCCAACTCAGATCTATCCAACTGGTTCAGTCGCGAGGAGGTGGGCCCGCCAACGGTGATCGTGAAGAAACCGAATCCACGGAATATTCAGAACACAGACAAGATCAAGGAGTTGGAGGCTCACATACAAAAGTAGGGCCCCAACATGGGATACGAGGAGAGAGGCGCCTGGCTAACTTGCTTGTGGCAGACTTCAAAGAGAGAGGCATGCTCTGAATGCACTCCTCAAACAACCCGCAATCACACGCATCGACGCAGGGCCGCCAAAGAAATCCCCTAAGAAATCCCCCAGGTCCAAACGACAACCCGAAAAATCGCCCTGCGATGAAATCGACCCCTCCCTCCTCGATCCCTCACAACAAGCCATCTACGCCTTCCTCAATCCGTTCCCATCAGCATCTCCGTCAACGCCAAAAAACACTGCTCCCTCAACCCAACCACCCATGACACCCTCTACTGTTTCAACCCGGCTCTCCAGAATCACAACCGGCCTCGCACCAACACTCGACGCCTTCGCCGCCGGAATCCATGATATCGAACTATACCGATCATCAGCAGACGCCGTCTCTTCCCGAATATTGCGCATCTGCGCACAGCGCCTAGAAGAGCGCGATGCAGAGAACACGCAGCACTGGCTCGCCCTGGAAGGCGAAGACGGCGAGCTGCGACCGCCGAGGGCATCGAGTTCGCGGGCCTCCCGCGAGGATCTGGGCCTCATACTGGGGGCCCTCAGCCGAGTCGAGAGGCGGTAATGGTAGTCATCAGCAAGCAAGCTCGTATTTCCAAGCACTGTACAAAACTTTTTTCAGCGTCCTTATTCGTTATTCGCCTGTCTCTTCTCTTGTGTGACCACTGGGGGAGAGCTGGACCGTACTGGATTGATTGATGATCATTTTGACGAACCCGCCGGGGGCGGGCTGGGTATGGCGCAAACGGCTAAGTGTTAAGTTAACGAGAGTCGGTCTGTCTTCGGAGTGTTGATGGGATGGGATGGAATAGGATGGGATGTATTGCACTTCCTTCTGTAAGCATGGAGTTTCCGGTGTTGTGTTGTTTCTCATATACCGCGCGTCGGGTTGAATCTGCCTTTTTTTTCTTTTCTATTACTCTCTTTCTCCTCCGGGACACGAGGTTTTGATGGGCTGAGGTTAGGTTAGCATGGTGGAAGTTACAATGCTATTGACAGCCTACGCAGTCGCTGTTCGTCTTGGAGTGTCCTTATAAGTTGCTACCTGTAAGGCGGAGTGTGTCGTTAGGTTCATTCATAGCATTCATAAGGTCCTACCTTAGTGGATCAATCCTCATCCAGAGCTGTTAATCTATCGCACAAGCTTAGGTATACAGGTCTTCTTACTTTACATATCCCAGTGCCGATGATTGTTCTTGCCAGTGGCTACTATCACTCACGAGGTAAGAATAAGGAACAGCACCACCTGCAGATACACCCGCACCTGCGTTTTCCATACTTTGTCTCTGATGTTCACGACAACCTCAAAATACATACCTAGGTACCGCCCCCTAGATAAGGGAATAATTCCATCTCTCAGTAGACTGCTCTCATGAACGCAAGCTTCTCTACGAACAGCGGCCCCAACCACCATCGCCCGAGTATATATCAAGCACCAACCACGCCAATTCCAGGACAACCACCGTCCTACATACACCCACGTGGAGAGAAACCCATTCGAGACCCGCAGGCGCAGATTTAAATACCCTTACCCTGCACGGATTGAGTGGCAAGTACGCCTGCAATAGCCCTGGAGTTGAGCGGCGGGGGCCTCGCCTAAAGGGGTAGAGGTTAGACATGAGGTCAGTCGGTCGGACGGCAATGCAGTCTGCAAGATTGCTGGGTTGATGGCAAGATTTAGTTGGCAGGGCTATAAGCTGGGGCCTGTGCTGAAGAGCCGATGTAGGAGGCCAATGTTCTACTCTACTACCTGTTCCTTGCTGGGGGTTGTGGTTAGCGGGTAGTGGGCATGGAGTGCGGATTTCTTATGACTTTGGCAGGGTTAGGGGTGACGGGCGCGGTTGTGGTTGTGGTTGGAACCCTTCGGTTTGAGGGTAAACACAAGATGCAAAAGGGGTTTAGGATATGGTATTTTTGAAAGACAGCGAGAGATCAAACTATTTGAGGATCTGTGATGTCGATCTGGATGACGTCCCCCCAACGACATCAGGCGGCACAAAGGAGTTCCTCGCTATCGACCACGAGGGCAAGTCAAGTCTACAACCTCATCCATACATCTGTACACCCTCTCCTACCCAGGAATGCACGACCAGGGGGTCATGTTCCGCGACAAAATTCCTCCCAAGCTTTTGTGATGCACAACGGCTGCCTCGCTGGTCTCCACACGAGGCTTTATTTGGTGTCATTTTTCGGGTCAGCCCACATGACAGCCAGGAAGAAAGTCTAGACAGGCCGGCCCGGTTATTAAAAGCTCTAGCGGGGAAAATAGTGGATCATGGACTTTTGTCGACGGCGTTGCGCAAGTAAACTCTCCGGGCGGAATGTGGGCAGCACTCATGTGGATGCCGAATGTTGACGTTGGTTGAGGCAGGTGAGAGGCTCGTTGGGCGTGAGGATGGTCATTCCTCGAGACGACCGATTCAGATAAATATGGAGGCTCGAGATACGGAGCAAAGGGAATGGCGATCACTTGCTACGCTAGAGTGACTGTACAGTGTGATAGCACAGGCGCCAAAGATATCCATAGCACATCACAGAGATCCACCGCGGAGAGGTTGGAGATGCTGCATACAGACTGGGGGCATTCTCGATAGTCATGTTGTCAGTTCCATGGCTTTCTGCTTTGCCGAAATAGGCGCGGTATCATATTTGCGTCTTTGGGAATTACTCTCAGGTAGGTTCGCAGATTGAAGGAACCAGGTGTCCGCAGCGTCCATGGTCCATTCGCATGCTCACAGGACGACCGCAGACTTTAAGCCGATCTATGGAAAGCCGTCAGTGACATCATCGCCTGTGTCCAGTACAAGGACCAGGAGCCCAAATAGATGAATCGGGACTCAATCAGAAGAAGATCCCAGTGGCTAAGCGTCGATCCCGCCATACCCATCGCGCCCCTTCCTCCACGGTGCCTGTTTCTGGCGCCGACGCGAGGCGTAGGACATGCGTGTCACTATGACGGGCAAGATGCGCCGGCTCGGCGAGAAAATATTAGGTAATGGTCCCTGCATCCTTCTAGGTTAGACGGCCATCCTCGGCAGGCCTGGGATGAGGAGGGGCTGTGCGACGCTGAGGAGGGGGAAGAGGGTGGCACGGCGAGGTGGTGCGGTCGCATCGCTGCAGTGGGGACGGAAGACAGATGGAGAGCTGCATGCTAAGCTGGGTCTTTTGATTTTCCTTTTCACTTTGCGCCAGTTCGGAAAAGTCACAATGGTCAATCGAGGCATCGAGATGTATGGAGACCGCCTAGACCCAGGCGACGAAGAGGCCCATGCGGGTGCAGGGAGTTCGGCATCCCGAAGATAAGTCGACTCGGGGCACTTTCATCCACGCCTTGCGACGTGCTTGCGCGTCGGTCGCCGATAGGCACTTGATAGGGATGTAGTGGGGAGCGCGAGACCGATCTGCAGCTCGCAGCAAGTTGTTCTGGGTGCGTTGAGACCGTTGGGCAGGTCCGGAGGGATCCAGCGCCCCGGAAGCTTAATTGTGCCTGTCTTTTGCCAGCGACGCAGTGTGCAGGGTCGTGGCTCTCGTCCTGCGACTGGTCAGTGGCTGTTCTGTTTCCCCTTGCTGAGGGCGATGGACCGGTGGGTAACACATTGACGCGCAAGGAGCCCGTCGCCCCTCTTTGCGACACCGGCTGACATCATGAAGGATGGGAAGGGGATCTGGTGGACCTCGGGTTTGTGCAATCTGCAGCTGTCTTGTTTTCGCCCTTTTTCCGGTGAGGGAGGTATCGGCGGATCGGTCGTGGCATACCAAAGGCCTCGATATCGTGGGGACGACGCGAAAAGGAGAAAAGCAAACAATCTTTCCCCAGGAAATGGTGCGACCTCAGCATCGTCTGGATCTTCTGTACGCGCAACCTGCGAGAGATATCACGGGCAGCCCTCATTAGGGCCCTAGGCGCCTCGGGTCGGGTGTAGATGAACGGTTCAGAGTACGCGATCGAGGAAGGGTGAGATTCCTTCCGATGGGGTGCTTCGCCCCACGTCCCAAGATATCTCGGGCCACGGGAATGGATGGGATAATTTGGATAATTTGGGTCCGTTGGGTAGCTTGGACCGGTTATCGTCGATCAGGAACGAGGCATCTTGCATGTATGCACTTCCCCTGTCGGGCGATTTCCTTGGAGCCTGGGCGGATTGGCAATGCGATAGGTCCGGTAGCCATGCCGCGTAGACGATCTATCATGCCTTTCCTGTCTCTGTTATGCCGGCCTCGATGATCAGCGATAAGCCAGTGCCGAGTAATGCTTAGACCCAAACACCACATATTTCCCTGATGGCGATTGCGCCTGAATCGACCAATTACTGGAGGCACTGCAGGGTGTCGAGGACGCCTCCTTCGCGCCGGCCCACCGTACCCTTCCAGAACCTCCGATCACGGGAAACCTTTTCTCAACCACGACACCCTTTCACGAACCACCCTCCGCTCCGTGAACTCCTCCACCGAAGGGGGCCTCGCAGTGGGCTCTTGTTACTTGTGGTACCTCCCCCGTGGAACCCGGAAGTCGCTTCTGGTTCCTTTGCCAATGGAGCTCGGACACGGGCCCGCCTTCTGACCTGTGAAATGATGCTTTGATGTGATTGGGATGATTCTTTCCTCATTGGTGTCATGTCCCCCTCTCGGCGCTATGCTGATCCGGAAAGTTTCGATGAGCTCCGTCGATCATCTGTGGCAATCTCCAGCCCTGGGGCCTCATTGCCCTCGGCGCATACACCCTGGCCTCGCTATTGTGCCCAAGCTGGCGGTTCCCACAACGTAGGTCCCAAAGGAGGCTTGAGATGGTCTCTCAATGGGCATTGAGCCCCCCTATCGCCCAGCCACCGATCCAAGCCCGGTGATTTACCATCGTGGCGAACAAAAAGGAACCTACGGGAACTGACACCGGCGTTGGAACTGGAAGACCAGTGGAAGACCAGCGCGTCAGAGGGTCCCCCCTCTTCCACCACTGGGCTACACATTCAACCCATTGCCCTATCACTGCCCAAGGTACCTCTGATCCTCGGGTTCGCTGGTCTTCGGCTCTTCCTGCCTTGGTGTGGCCCGTGGCCCAGCTCAATCGCACCGTTCCTGGGGCATGTCTCTAGCCGCGTAAATAGCAGAAAACACCCGCAGGGCCCGGGTTGTTCACGATCCTTTTATACCAGTCCCTTCGAGGCTGCCTTGAACCGTAAAATATACTACAGCTCCCACCCCCCGCTCCCTTCCCTTCTGTCCCTGTCGATTCTCAAGCACCAGATGTGATTATTGTCCGATTCCACACTGTGCACCCGCACTGATTATGCATCCGTGACATAATTTCTCATCCCTGGCTGCACGCCTCCTTCCGATCTGCTCTCTGTGTCAAGAAAGCTCCTGTTGGCGTGTGGGATCGGGCCAGCCCTTGGTGACCAGCACGTCTGATTTGCTCCTGGCTCTTGAAAACCGAGGTCAGTCATTTGGCGAGGAAGATCTATCTGTCAACGGTCTGGTGGATTATCTCATGAGACGAATAGCAAAGCAGCTTCCTGTTGAGTCTCCCTGCTGGCGATGTGATTTCACATAGTTGACTGTTGCTAGGTGAACATCCGACCACGAATGACCACCTCACTTCAACGCTGCTCTTCTTAGATTGGCGACTGGTCCCTGAAGGTGGAGAAGGTGCTGTTTCGGATTGTAAAACAAGAAATAAGATCGAAGAAAAAGAGGATCCGTGAAGGAGTTTCAAGCCAGGAGATTCCGGCGCGGAAGAATGGCGGGGGGATACTTCGACCTCCCCATCGCCCGCCGTTTCAGTACTTCTAATGCCATGGCAGCATCCGCCAAAGCATCGGGCTTACGCACATCACCATCGCCCGGGTCCAATGATGGCCCTGGCCCATGCGGCCTGCAGTCCTCGACCGAGCGAAGACCGAATGACGCGGCCGCTCAGGGCAAGCATCGGAATGCCGGCATTCTGCGCAGCACCAATCGTGTCAAGTTCACCATGGGCGAGCCCGAGCTGAAGGAGCCGAAGGAGATAAGGGAGCCCCCGGGTGGAGCTACGGCCGAACCCCGACTGGACCGCAGGGGCAGCTCACAGCTCCCCCAAAGACCCGCGCCCACCGCCAACATTCCATACATCCAAGAAAAGAGAAGCGTGGACCTTCAGCGGGGACCCTCAGTGGAAGATGGCCCAGCAGGCGCGTCAGTGGATGTCACCGGCCTGACGATCAACTGCCGGACCAGCGCGCTGGCCACCAGCGAGGATGATGAGATCAGTCCTGGCGCCACAGCCGGCGCGAATGACAAGGGGCGAGCAATACACTGTGCCCATGAAAGGGCCCAGCGGCTTGCATCCCTTCTGAGCCGGCCCCAAAAATCTCCGAAGCCAAGTCCTCGGTCCAGCTTGGTGTCATCGATTGCTTCCACTCCTACTGAGGTAGTATTTCCTTCGGAAGATGGCGATGAGATTCCTATGATCAGCTTCCCCGAGAAACAACAACTCTTCGACGACCTCTCTGCAGCAGCGCTTGCCCTAACCGATGAAGAGGAAGCGGGTGACTTAGACGGGCGATCTACACCACGCACTGCTGAAACCCAATACATCGTGCGCCAAATGGCCCGACGAGACTTCTCCTCCTTGATCACCCGCGTTCGAGCTCCCTCTCCCGGTCCCCTCTCTGGCCAAGCCACCCCATCCGAGGACCGGGACTCGGAGACCTCGATCGAGCGGCCGAAGCTATACCGCAACGGTATCTTATCTTCGATCCTGAAGCTCTACGACCAACAGGGTAGCGAGCACCATCACCACCACCAAAACCACTCCCCATACGGCCGGGGTCGGTATGGCCACTCCCGACATGGGAGTGTCTCCGAATACAGTGGACGCGGGTTCTCCCCCGACCCTGTTTGGAAACCGCACCGGCCCAGGAAGTGGTACGAAAAGTCACCCAGCCAATCCAATACCTCCCTCACCAGTGCCAGCAAGAACAGCTCCCCAATTCACCTGCTGAAGCGGTCCCACAGCAGTGGCACTGTCGGGGCAGGCACCGGGACTCGTCGATGGGCGAAACCCTCCCGGCTGGAAGATGAGATCCGTATCACTGTACATATAGCCGAGCTTCTCTCACGCCAACGGTATCTGATCAGGCTCTGTCGGGCCTTGATGAAATACGGTGCCCCCACACATCGCCTGGAGGAGTACATGCGGATGACAGCGCGTGTGTTGGAAATTGAAGGTCAGTTCTTGTACATCCCAGGATGTATGATCATCTCGTTTGACGACGCCGCCACGCACACGACGGAGGTCAAGGTTGTTCGTTCAAATCAAGGCATTGACCTGGGGAAACTGGCCGACGTACACGAGATATACAAGGAGGTGATCCACGACGTGATTGGTGTGGAAGAAGCCATCCAGCGGCTCGACGAGACGATGAAGAAGCGCAGCAAGTTCCACATCCTGTTCCTCATCTTCGCGCACGGGTGTGCAAGTGCATCAGTTGGACCCTTTGCCTTCAATGCCCGACCAATCGACATGCCCATCGCCTTCCTACTCGGCTGTCTCCTCGGCATGCTACAGCTCATCCTCTCCCCGAGATCGAGTCTGTATTCCAACGTCTTCGAGATCTCGGCAGCAGTGCTCACTTCCTTCCTGGCTCGGGCCTTCGGCAGTATACGATACCAGGGCGAGCCGCTCTTCTGCTTCTCCGCACTCGCGCAGGCGGCCATTGCCCTCATCCTCCCAGGCTACACCGTCCTCTGCGCCAGTCTCGAGCTACAATCCCGCAGTATCGTGGCCGGTTCTGTCCGGATGGTCTATGCCATCATATATTCCCTCTTTCTCGGGTTCGGCATCACCATCGGCACCGCCGTCTACGGTTTACTCGACTCTCAGGCATCCACTGCGTACACGTGCCCTGCCAGCCCGATCAACAACGAGTATCTCCAACGCTTCCCCTTCGTATTACTCTTCACAGCCTGTCTGGCCATCGTCAATCATGCCAAGTGGAAACAGATCCCCATGATGATGGTCATCTCTCTGGCCGGGTACGCGGTCAGCTACTTCAGCTCTAAGCGCTTCTCTTCGAACACGCAGATCTCAAACGCCCTGGGCGCGTTCGTCATTGGCGTCATGGGAAATGTATACAGTCGACTCCGTCACGGGCTCGCAGCGGCTGCCATGCTGCCCGCCATTTTTGTCCTAGTGCCCTCCGGCCTCGCGGCCAGTGGATCCTTGATCTCCGGGATTACTTCGGCGGAGGAGATGACTCGGTCTCCGTACGCAGTTGTGACCAACGGCACGCAGGGGTTCGTCGATGCAGCGAAGAATCTATCCGCGACTGACGCACGGAACCAAAGCTACGGTGTTGTCTTCGACATCGGATACGGCATGGTCCAGGTGGCTATCGGCACGACTGTCGGCCTGTTTCTCGCTGCGCTGGTGGTTTACCCGCTGGGTAAGAAACGCAGTGGGCTGTTCAGTTTCTAGCAGAGGCCCACGCCTCATCTTCACATCTGCCTTCATCCCATTCCGTCTCACGTCCGTGCTTGACTTCATTCGCATTCCCTCAGCGTCCCTTGACCGCGTCAGGACCCTTGGACATTTCCCATCCCAAGTCTCCTGATAGTGGCCTGCACTATGATGCCATGCTACCGGCGGGAGTCAATGGTTGTCATCCCTCGCACAGCAATCGAGGCGGGGGGCGGAAGCGGGGGCGTGTTTGCTGTTTGCTATTGACCGAGATATTTCATTACCTGGAGTTCATATTTTGTTAGGGAGTTGGACAGTGCTCGCTACTTGCCTTTATTTCCTTTCCTTTCCTTTCCTTTCCTTCCCTTCCCCTTACCTTCTTATTTGACTTTTACCACCCTCATTTCCTACTCCCTTCGTACCTCATCGACAAAGTCTATACCGACTCACCCACCGGCCGAGTAACTTGTTCATTTTTTGCTTGTCCGGCCATACATAGAAGCTACGATTCTCACGAGTCATGACCAAAATCATCGAGGCCCCCGTTGCGTGTTTTTGCTTTCTTACTGTCTTTCATCTTTCATTTACCAAACTTTTATATTTCTGACCCTTGATTGTGTTTCCGGATATCGATATCTATTGTCTAGTGTCTACCAACTGCGAGAATGTCTATCTGCGCCGCAGCGTGTTGTCTCTTGTGTTTCCTCGTTCTAATTAGGTTCTGTTTGCTGCATGACAATTGGGGTCTCTATCTGTTTCTGAGCGAAGTCGCTTCCATTTACTGCATATGAGGGCAACAAGTGTGTGTTTGTGTATGGTTTCTACCTTCCATTTGCTTAGCCTGGTCTTTGCTGGTATCGTTCTTTTGTCTTTTTTTGGTTGTTGTTTTTGATGTGGGCACTCTGTCCTCTTGTGAGAATACTTAGTTTATGCCAGCTTGGATTCGGATTCTGTCAGCTCTCTTCATGGACGCGTTGTGCCTTGTATCTCAAGATAAGCTGAGTCGTCAAGGGAGGGTTCAAAAGCCGTATTGAAGAGTTTCATTGTCGTAATTTCGAAGACATCACACACTACGTTTACTTGAGTAAAGAGAATCTTGGCTGCAGAGCTATGTATTGATTGATTGCACTGAAAAGGCCCTTGAATCAGGTACCTGGGGGTAGACTGTCTGTACATGACCGGATGTACGTCAGAGACCCGAAAATATCAAATGAGAGACGACAGGTCAAATCAACACTGTCAATCAAACCACGGAGCTCGCGATCCGTGAATCGGGAGATAAAAACGGATGTGGTTGGTTCGCCTCCCACTCGAAAGGGAGTTGGAAGCTGAACAGCGGGAAGAAAAAATAATGGAAGGAAACTGATAACAGTTGGTAGGGATCAAGAAAAGAAAACAGGTCATTGTAGACTGATCCAGGTCTTTCATCACACACACATGAAGTCTGACACGAGTAGCCAGGGTAGAGGAAGAAGGAAGGAGTGGGAAAGGTTCGGGCAAAACAAAGCAGGAAAAGACACTTAAAAAGCCCGTCCAATGAAATAGAACTGAAAAAGAACGCAAGAAAAGGTCATACGTCGCTGTCACATGATGGAGTCGGCATTACATCAGAGGGGTCTTGCGCTTTTCGGCGCTGGACAGCACAAGCATCGGCGTCTTACGGCGTTCAGGTGCTTGCACAGCCTGCCCCTGGCCCGCAACGACGGCCGCCACGGAGGGAGAGGTAGTGCCAGAGGTCGGCGACGAGACACTGTCCGAGAACTTCGACACGAAGTAGCCGTCCTCGCTGGTCGGGGTGGCGCTGCTGAAGGGACTGTCGGGGGACTTGCGCTCCCGGCCAGTCTTCTCTTTACGCTCAGATCCAATAGCGCCATTGGCAGCAGCCCGCAGACTGCCCAGGCTGGGCTTACTGGAGAGGCTGCCACTGCGCACCGTGGCATCGTCGCCATCAGAGAAAGTAAATTCCTTCTCACTGGCGGGGGTGTTGGTGCCGCCACTGCTGTGGTATCCGACACTACGAGTATCACCCCGACGCTCAATTCCAGCACGAACCAGGTTGTGAACGGCACGGCGTCGCTGGCGGGTGGCAAAGTTTTTGCTTCCTTCGTGCTTGGAAGTTGGCTTTGCCACGAGATCCTCGAGGGAAGGCGGGCCACGGGGCTGACGGATAGGATGCTCACCAGCACGAGCCTGGCCAGGACCAAAAGTTCCAGTGGCTGGGGTTGGGGGCAGAACAGCAGACCTGGGGCCAGCTCCAATGTTGGCCTTGGTGGTGTCAATGTTGGTCTTCAACGTCGGATTGAACGATGCGTTCTTGCGGTGGTTGCGTCGGAAAGCAGACGACTCAATTGGGGGGGGAGGGGGTGCCACCGCAAGGAGAGACCGGCTGCGAGAACTGCATGGGAGAGGGAACAGAGTCGGGCGGGGAGATCTCAGCACGGAACTGAGGAACCTGCTGACCAGAAGAATAGTTCTCGGCATAGCCCTGGGGCGATCCGGCGTCCTGGAAGCTGTTGTCCATGATATAGCTCTGCTGACCAGTGAGGGGGTTGTAGACACAGAACCAGCCAGGCTGCCCAGGAACTGGCTGCACAATCGGCTGCACGCCCTGCTGAAGCTGCTGCTGATAGAAACCCATGCCAGCAGCCATCGAGAGCGAGGGCATTGTCTGCTGAGGCATTCCTCCCAGGTTGAGACCCTGGAATTGCTGGGCTGCAGCGGTGACGCTGATAAGCTGTTGCTGCAGGCGCTGCTGCTGCGCAGCCAGGAAGAGATTGGTCGACATCAATTCAGCATACAGATTCTCATCGATGCCATTATCGCCGCCCATGTCAAGAGTCGGAGGTGCGAGCACCTGCTCCGGCATCGTGTACATAGGATGATT
This sequence comes from Penicillium canariense, assembly GCF_028826845.1. NCBI lineage: Eukaryota > Fungi > Ascomycota > Eurotiomycetes > Eurotiales > Aspergillaceae > Penicillium > Penicillium canariense. The sequence continues at coordinate 2,601,671 of NW_026622734.1, read as the reverse complement.
CTGCTGCGCATTCATCCCGTGGTTCTGAGCGTACGCGTGCTGCGGGAATCCAGCTCCCGTGGCAGTTTGGGGGACACGGTCATTCCCTCGGCTAGTATAATTAGCATATCGAGAGTTATCAAAGCCATTGCGCTGCTGGTGTTGCGAGGGGATCGTGGCAGACCGGGGGGCAGTTCGGAGCCCGGCCAAGAGATGCGATCGGCTGGTTCGAGGAGTTGCCATGGGCGCAGAGGCCTGAGACTCATCAATGGTGGCGACCTGGGGAGGCATGCTCAAGCGCTTGATGTGCGAGCCCTTCCCCCGCGAAGCGAAGCCGGAGCCCGGCACGCCGAGGGAAGTGCCATTATTGAAGTTGTTGTTGTAGGTCATATGAGCAAGACCGCCAGCGTCCATACTCATGGTCGTCGAGAATGTCGGAGGAAGTTTGGCGGATGAAAGGGGTGGGTGCAAGGCGCTGCAGGTCAAAACGTCAAGTCGCGTTCAGTTTTCCGTCACGGGGCTAGGCGAGCGTTTGGGATCAACCACAAAGCTTCAAGCTTTTTTTTCCCGGTGTGATTAGGTGATTATTGGATGTCTATGACAGGAAGTAAACCAAGAATCGAGATCGAGTCGATCGGATTTCGGTGAGAAATGAAGGAATTTCAGAAACGACAAGTCGCGATGTCTGAGCCGGGAATGTGAAGTCAGCGAGATGCCTAAAGAACAGGCTGGGAGAGCAAAGAGTGGGTTGCGTACCAGAAGCGAAGGTATGCAGCAGAGAGCCAACGACAGGCAGGCTCAATGATGAAGACAGCGGAGGCAGGATTCCAATATTATCGAGCTGTACAGAAGTGTGCGAGTGATTCTTTTTCCGACAGTTGGGCGGTCCAGAAGCCGAGGAACGGTGAACAGATGAAAGCCAAGAAAAAGGCAAGGCGATGCAGCAACACCAGAAAGGAATTATGAGAATATCGAGGTCTCTCACGAGAGGCCGAGAAGCAAAAAGAAGGCCAGGAGATGCTCTGCAAATCCCAGTTGGTGAAAAGAAGTCCGACGCGCTCACTGGGGGCACGAAGACTCGGGAGGCTGAGAAAACACAACCAAGTGCGAGTCACGACCGAGCAGGCAAGTTCAAGAACCAGCTGGAGGCAACTGCGAAATGAAAAGAAGAGAAGCCCCTGGGCACGATGGTCGATATGTATGGAAGACCGTGGGGAGAGGAGCAGGTCGAAGGCGACTCGAAGGACGAATCGGGCTTCGGGTCTCGGCCAGACGCGAGCAACCTTTTCTCTTCCAATCTCTCAGGGGCGGAATGAATCGGAAAGACTATTTGCAGGAAGTTCTGTGGGAGGATGACTTATTTTGGGGGTTTCCCGATCAACGCGAGCTGCTAATGAAAGAATGCAGGGAAAGAAAAAGAAAGAAGCGAAGATTAAGATCGGGTGGAGGATGGGGTTGGGTGAAAGAATGAGGAAGTGCGAGGGCGAGTGCGGGTGTGGGGAGAAGCGATGGTGCCTTGTGGCCTAAGGCAGAGACAGGTCACGGCCTTCAGGAACAATAAAAACACTAAGCTATATTGGGTCTAGCGCGCGTCCATTGGGGAGGACCATAGGCGGGTGCATTTATTTGGTTGTCTCTTTGAACATCCCTTAGCACAATCCGATTCTCCGATGAACCCGCACGCGAGCAACCATTGCTTGCCATCCGGTGTGAATGGCAGAGACAAAAAGTAACCGGGTCCGCACCCAACACGCCAATGGGGGCGGTCCCTGTGCCCGACAGGTGCGGAGGGTTCTGGGCTCGTCACATCTCAGATCCATCCATTGGCTGGGGGACACCCACTAGCGGCAGCCCCCAGGTGGCCAGCCTCTGGCCACTCGACGTCCGCTCGGCGTCTCACAATGCCCCTAGAGCCGCCCGGCGCTGCTGCCAAGCACCCAGCTGCAGCCAATCGCTCCGAGTCGTCCGCTTGCTGAGGCGCTCTGGTCCTCCCTCCCTTCACTGTCTGTGGCAAGGTACTCCGTACACATAAGCCTTTCTCCACGGCTGAATGATCGAGTGAATCGCATGGGCCACGGGACCGGAAGATACGGCAGTTCGTGGCTGAGGGCGATGGGGCAGGCGCGGCGGACATTGAGGCACTAGTGTGATTATGATCTACGATGGCCCACGCCGATCCAGTGTCAGTCTAATGAGCATGGGCACTTTGCACGGATGTCCTCTCGGGCCCATGGACCTGACTAGGAAGCTATGACGATTCTCAGCTCCGATTTGTCTGTCTGGATTGTAAGAAAGTATGTCTTGCATGAGACGTGCAGCAGGAAATTCGTACCTCGCACATGGCCAAGGTGCGCGGGACGCCTTTCTTTACAGTATGGATGCCTGGAATAAGGAGAATAGGGCCAGAGCTATGGAACCCAGCTCTATGCCTGTGGATTACTACCAAAGCTTCGACAACGTCAGGTAGAAACGAAAAAAAGCCATTTCTCGCGTAGAAAAATTTGAATTGTTTCCCTACCCAGGCGCTACTCCGCGATCATCCACAGAGAGAACCCACTAAGTAAGCGTATCACCATCTAACGTAATTCCCGGCCGACCGAGCAACCCCACCCCCTATAGAAATTTTAAACCAAAATATATCAACCAAAACGCATCAATTTAGCTATATCTGACGATTTTTACATTGATTGATCTTATAGCCAATTCCCCTACACCCACTACACCTTGGTGGTGCCCTGGTTGCTAGCTGGGCTAGTTGAATAGCCTCATCGGCCTGCTCATGCGAAACGACCCGATTAGCTTCAACTGGCTGATTTAGCTACGTAACTAGCTATTAACCCTCTTCGACCGATAGGCCTCCTTCGTGAGCTATCTGCCGATTTGATCGTGTGCGTTTTTAGCGTATTTTCTTATTCCCCATACGTAGATCAGCGTTTTCTTGCGTATATATCGTAAGGTTATAAAGCGATATATAGTAGCCTTTGATGATTTGATCTAGAACGGTTTTTAATGGGCTCGGAGGGCTATTTAACCGTTATTTTAATAGATCTTTGAGTAACGAAGCTGATTTTTTAAGTTAAACGACGGTTCTAGGTATTTTTGGGCTAAAATAGCTATCGCTGGTAGCTAGCCGGCTATTCGGTAGTAACGGTGTTTTGAGTAAGATATTAAGCTTCGAAAGCACCCGTTCTAGGTCAATTAGAATAAGACCAGTAGCTGCGAAGGCGTTTTAAATAATATTTAGTTAAAAGGCCTCTGCGCATACCCGAGGGTAATTAGCGAGGAAATCAAATTTGTCGATATAGTTATATAATACGCGAGCTAGATCGCTTATAAAGCGGCCGTATATATATTTTAATATAGTAAAATAGCTAACGTTAAGCGGTTATAAGAGATGCGAACTATACGGAGGTATATAAAGTAGTATTATATTATTTTTAGCGTAGATTCGGTCGAATTAAGGTATAAGATAGCTACCGTAGCTATTAAGAATTAATAGCCGATATTTCCTTTTCGTACGTATCGTCGTCGCTAGGATAAAAAGCTTTTATAGCTAACGAAGGCTAATTTCATCGGTTATCTAGCCGTTTAGCGATACCTCGATACGTTAGTCTTTTAGAAGATAAAGCTATTCGTCGAACTAAAAAGCGATAAAGTTTTTGCCTTTAAATATTACGTAGGGCGGTAGCGAATAGCCGTTAGCGCTTACTACTTCGACTGCAGTAACCTATTTACGATTATCTAGTTATAAAAGCAATCGCCGACCGTAATATTTAGCTCTCGTAACCACTTTTTATATAGCTATAAGACCTATAGCGAAGCCTGTCTTATTAAAGTTATAGATATCCCCCGGTTAGATACCTTTCTTATTAATAATATATCGAACGGTCGTAAACTAGGCTTGTAGTGAGTTTAGATCTTTATTTTAGGCGCGTTAGTAATCGTAGCGTCGTAAGAAGGCTAAACGAAGCTCGTCTTATCGGTTAACGAAGCTTAATAGCTAATTCTTGCCTATTGTAGCCGGAGGGTTCTTACTACGCGTAGCTAATAGAATATTAGCTATTTCTCGTATAGTAGACGGCCTAGGCGCTACTCTACGTGTATCTATAGAGATAACCTACTTAGTAAGCGAATCCTCTTCTAATTAGGTTAATTTATAGCTAGATAGGCGTTTATCAACGTATAGGGCTCGGCCGTCGACGCGGTGTTGTAGTGTTAAACGCAGTATTCTATATAGCTTCGCTACTGCGTTAATAGACTTGATGCGGCCATTTTTGATATCATCAATAGCTAATAAGAACTTGCCCTCTTGGTCAACCAATTTTGACGCGTTTTTGACGCGTTGTGGTGGCATAGTAGGTAGTTGAATTAGGTAGGTGGGTAAAGAAGCATGATTTTGGATGGGGTTGCTCGGTCGGCCGGGTTGCTCGGTCGGCCGGGAATTACGTTAATGGGACATTTTGAAGCATTTAGTACGCATAATCGGACGAAAAGTTATAACCATTGACGCGGTCGCGTAGCTTGAAACGCGGTACCTTAACGTGCATGCAGCGGCTGCAATAGAAGAGATAGACTTATTTTGAATAGCCTGAATTACAAGCTCGATCCTACCCCCTTGATAGGTAGAATCCTGCTTGGTTTTACTTCAAATTGGTGGTATGATATGTGTTTGAGACCGTGGTAGCGGTAAGGGTGTGGAATACGTTAGGACTTTGTGGCTAGGACATTGTGGTCCTTACAACAGCGACAGGGAAACCAGTAAATTGACAGGTTGGGGTTTGAGCCTGACACAGCTCCCTTTCACACCTCCTCAAGAGCCGCATCATACACAATGCCGGCCATCTCTCTAGCACGGTCCATCCATCCAATCACTCTTCCACTCTCCTCCTCGCCAATAACCTCGCCCATGCCCTGAGAACCCCCTTTTCTCCTCGCCACTCTCTCCGCGATAACATCAGCCTGATACCAGATGCCCCAACCCCTCTCTACGGGCCTTTCGACCACCTCCTCCGTCTCCATGCCATTTTCATCCAGATGCTCCTCGTCATACCACTGAACATGTAGTTCCTGAGGTCTGATGGGAGGGAAGGGAATAGATACTGACGCTTTGGTGGCTTCGATACGTACAGCCGGTGCTGCTTTTGTGGCCTGTAGCCGTTGATAGAAAGCTGGTTTGCTGGAGCCAGGAAGAGTCATGCTCGTCGTGACTATAGCGACCGCCTCCGGTCGCTTGCTGCCGCTTTCATCATTCTTTGCTTTGGCTACTATGACGGTGTTGATATCGTCCACCTCCCCTTGCACACCCGGGACCGGCATGGAATGCGCATGCACAACTTCGGTCTGCGTCCTGCCTTGGCTGGATGGGAGGCCATTGAGCGCGAGATCAGCCCACGTCAATGCATATACGCCCTGATCCAACAAACTTCCCGCTCCGGCCGCCTTATCGAGAAACCGGCTTTCCTGGCTCAAATCCGGTGACACGATCGGAAAACTGAACTCGGCGTAAACGCGTTTCACGTCGCCGATGCGCGGAAGTAGCTCATGCTGGAAGTAGAGCGTAGCAGGGAGATAGCGCGTCCACATCGCTTCCATGAGCACGACATCTCGCTCTTTTGCTAGCTGGCACAGTTGACTGAATTGTGCGCGGTTCATCGTTGCTGGTTTCTCAACGAGCACATTGCGTTTGCACCGTAGGGCTTTTTGCACGTGGGCGTAGTGCAAGGGGTGTGGCGTGGAGATGTAGACGATGTCGAAGTCTCCTTTTTCCAGCATTTCTTCCCAGGAGTGGTAGACAGTGACGGATTCGGCATTGGGTATTTTGTTTTGTGTCAACCACTCGGCTGCACGAGAGGCGCCGCCGGTCGTACTGACTGAGACGAGCTCATGTTTGATGGACGCGGAAGATTCCCGGGGAAGGAGCAAGTCTGGTAGGAAGACGGAGGCGATGTTAGAGAGGGAGAGCGCTGCCCAACGGCAGGTGAATTGGTCCTGCGCCATCATGGGCTATGTGTATATCGTATTGCTGTGCTGGAAGTCTTCCTGACAGTGGCTTAGGTTTGGGAATGATTGGTCCTCCCTCCAATCGATCAAATTGTGGCTGTCTCCGAAGACGTGCGTTTTCAGAGATGTGGTCAGAGGCTGGAAATCGTCGCAAATGAGGAGGAATTTAAGCTTCGAGGTTTCTCCATGTTCTTGTTCTATCACTTTATCAGTAGGCGAGCCTTCCCCGGACCCCAGCCACGGGCGCGTCCCTTCAACCATTTAGGCGTTCTTGCCACCATTTAACCGCCCTTTCAACCGCTTAAGCGTCGTTTAAACTTGAAGATTGTCAAAGCGCCCCAGAAACTGCCGGTTTAGAGCAGGTAATGGCCTCTTACAAGGTACCATAAACCAGCTATATGGACGGCGATAGTGGCGACGCGGGGATATCGTGCCCCATCATATTTTTTTGCGGAGATTCTGCCCCTCACGTTGTATAGCGGCCCTAAAATTCTTCAAGCCGCCTGACTTTTTCTTATAAAAGCAAACGTCGTCGGTACAACACAAAAGCCTCTTCTCCAGACTCACTCTGTGTAATCTTTTGTTCCCCCCACCAGCACTTTCACACGCCAAGCCTTCGCTATGGCAACCAACTTTGTGAGTGCCGTTAACGCAATGTACTGCGTACCTAGCTTCTGCTAATAATCTACAGTTCACGCTCAATGGCAAGACTGCTGTCATCACCGGCGCAGCACGCGGCCTAGGCCTCACATTTGCCACCGCACTGGCGAGCGCAAACTGTAACCTCGCCGTGCTGGACATCCTCCATGAGCCCTCACCCAGTCTTCTCGCGTTGCGAGACCACCATGGCATCAAAGTGGAGTATTACCGCACGGACATAACCTCGCGTTCCGAGGTCACTGCCGCTATTGAGAAGATCGAAGCGGAGTTTGGGAGAATTGATATCAATATCAATGCCGCGGGCGTGGTGTCGGACGAGTCCTTCCTCAAGACCACTGATGAGAATATCGAGCGCACTTTTGCCGTCAACTTTACAGGTTCCTTCCTTGTGGCACAGGCTTGTGCAAACAGCATGGCTGCGCGGTACAAATCCATCCACGGCAGCGAGCCAGCATCGCAGCCTACCACGGGCACAATCATCTTTATTGCCAGCATCGCAACGTACATTGCCTCCAGCGCGCAGCAGATCAGCTGCTACACGGCATCCAAAGCAGCTGTGAAGGGGCTGGTGAAACCCATGGCCATGGAACTTGCCCCGTATGGGATCCGAGTCAATTCCTTAAGTCCAGGGTATATGATGACGGATATGATGCGAGGATTGCAAAAAAAGCAACCTCAACTGGTGGACCAGTTTGAGAAGGAAACTTTATTTGGCCGTATTGGGATGCCTGCGGAATTGAAGGGCGCTATCTTGTATTTATGCTGTGATAGCGCCAGTGGGTGGTATACAGGGCAGGATCTGTTGGTCGATGGCGGGGCGAGTACCTGGAAGCATCCAGCTATTTTAGCATCAGACTAAGAAGAGTAGCAGAAACATAACCTGCAAATCTGTATTAACGTTGGCTATTAACATATTGCAATGCACTGGGGTTGCCCATTACTTAACACGATTAATTCTTTCATCGGTCGCGAAGAGAGAGACACTGGGGCTCGGACAGTACAGTGGGTCTCCGTTGAAAGGGTTTGTCCTGGTAAGTGTCAAACAGGCCAGCTAGGTACCAATAGAAAATTTGCCTCTTAACCACCAAATCGGATACATAAGACTTCACATCTCTCAGATACGTATTTTATTCAGTCCGAAAATGTACAAAAAAATCCCATTCTCATATATAACACAATGTATACAAGCACGACTTCAATCGAACCAGTTCTTGAAGGCCCACGAAGACAATATCCTTCTCAATTCGGACTGTTAATCCACAGTCAGCCCAGAAAATCTTCCCTAGACTTTGTTCACCGACTCTTCTACATGACGAGTTCCGTCCTTCTCGCCCTCCGCCGCAAGCACCCTTCTTGGATCGAGATCTGTAAGGCCATCGACCTCGTCCAACAGCCTTCGCGCAGCTACCGCAATGTTACCACCGGCCTCATTGATGCGCCGGTGATAATCTTCCATGTTCTTGCTCACAAGCAGACTCTCACTTGTGAACAGCAGGTTGACCTCTTCGAGTGATCTACCGGCGACCTCGGGATAGAAGAACCATACGAGTGGCATGGCGAGGACATTCATGCAGCCAAAGAAGACAAAGGTGGCCCATCCCAAGTGGTCTAGCATGATGGGGATCACGAAGGTGTTCATTCCGCACCCAATCGCCCAGCCCAGAACAGTGAACGAGTAACCTTTTGCGCGCACTTCCTGCGGCCAGATTTCCGTGCCATAGATCCAGCACGGGACGATGTTGAACATGGTGAAGAACCAGAGGTAGACGAAGACGAAGGCTGCTGCGGCGGTACCTAGGCGGGATGCCATTGCGGGATCAGTGGCTTGGTGATTTTGACTCTGCTTGATAAGCGCAGCGACAAGGAACAAGGCGATACCCTGCGTGACGAAAGACATCATGAGAGATTTAATCCGGCCTATGCGGTCGATCACCAATGATGCAGCGGCGGTGCCCAGGATACCGAAGGTGTTGACCAGACCAGCCAGCCAGGCTGACTTGTAGGCATCGAACCCGGCAAGCTTGAAGAGCGTATCAGCCCAGGTGGCAATAGCGAGGATACCTGTCCATTGCTGGATCTGCTGGAGTGCCAGACCCATGACAACGCGTCGACCAAGATGCAGTTTCCCCGAGAAGCGACCGCCGAGGACGAGATTGAGAAAGTTATTTCGTTTGTGGTATGATGCTTCGACAATTGCTTCAAGCTGCTCAACTTCGAGAACAAGCTTAGGGTCATCGGGATCCAAGTCGCCACGGATCTTGCGCAGGATTTCGACCGCTTCCTCTCGGCGATTATTGGCCATCAGCCATCTCGGCGACTCGGGAAGGAAGAAGACCGTAAGAATAACAATCAACACGGGAACCGCCATAAATGCCAGGGGGAAACGCCATTGGAACTCCACCGAGGACGACCGGACACCGAAATTGAGCCAGTACGCAATCACAATGCCGGCGTAGTTCGCAACGAAGACGAGCGAGAAGTTGGAGCCGCGGTCGTGCGCTTGTGAGAGCTCGCTCACCCACGGCGGAACGATGGCGTTGATGAACCCGATGCCGATTCCTGCGATGACACGCGCGCAGATAAACATGTTACTGTTGTGACTAGCGGCCATGAGCGCCCCACCGAGCAGGCAGAAGAGTGAGCCGATCCAGACGCCTTTTTTGCGGCCGAGCTTGTCGCCGACCCAACCTTTTCCCATCCATCAGTATCTATACGTGCACTGCTAATCAAACAAGGGATGAAGTGATTTGACCGTACCTCCAATGAAACATGCCCACATGGCACCGAAATAGTAGGCTGCCAGCAGACCACCCTGCTTGGTGCTGTCGGTCACAACACCATTGGACCCGATGTTGGCCATGGCAATGAAGCCTGGCGTCGTGCTGACGGTGCCCAGAACTCCCTGGTTATAGCCTTCGAAGATGAGGGCAATAGCGGTGAAGAGGTTGAGAAGAAACATGAGTGCCTTTCCAGGCAGATGTTTCCAGAGTTGGACGGCCATGGTGACGGTACGCAGTTGGACACGCACACGTCGGGCTGTCACTGCGTGTGAGGTGGAATGAGGTCAAAGGAAGCGAAGGTAGAGGGACTATAGAGTATTGTGAAATCAGGAGGATTGACGATCATTTATTTATGTACAGTCTGATGACGAGCACACGCCACCCCGTCGGCTCCAAGCCCCAGACCCCAGGCCCCAGACCCCAGATCCATTCATCTGACGGGGAAAGACGGGGAAAGCTGATCAAGATACTCCGGGAATCCTGCCCTCGCCCCAGGTTTTGAGGCCTTTTAGCAGTTTAGCCTGCCCTTCCCCGCATTATTTCCATGGCTTTGACTCCACCGTTTAGCCGCTTGGCCGTTTGGCCGTTTAGCCGTGTCCTTTCCGAGTGGGACAAGTACTCTCTGTACCCCGGCGGTATAGTCCTATAGTCCTATAGTCCTATAGCGCTATAGCCCCCGGGAGACGAAAAGAAACCCAACCATCACTGATAGCGGTCGTTCCCATGCACGACCAGTTCACCCACATTGTCGTCGGCGCCGGCTCAGCGGGCTGCCTTGTGGCCAGTCGGGTGGCCGAGAACCGGGCCTTCGACGTCCTGCTGATCGAAGCCGGGCCCGACATTGACACCCCCACCAACACTTCCTCCATACCCCATGGGGTGCATGATGCCCGCCGGGTGCCCATGGCAGGCCAATCCGCGATCTTTGACCCCAGGATCGACTGGAATCTTGAAGTGGACGTACCTTGCGGCGGGCAGATGATTGTCCCGCAGGCGAAGGTGATGGGCGGAGGGAGCAGAATCAACGGAGGCACCTTTTTACGACATACAGAGGCTGATGCAAGGGAGTGGGTTGCGTTAGGGAATGATGGCTGGGATTTCGAGAGTTCCGTCGCGGTATACGAAGGACTCGAAGGGGACCCCCTTCGAGGCACACGCGGTCCGCATCCCATTGCCAGAGCGAGTATGGACGAAGCAGGCAAGATTCAGGCTGCCTTTGTCGACGGCGCTACGTCTCGCGGTCTCCAATATATCCCGGATCCGCAGGCCACGGGAGCGGAGGGTGTCGGTCCAGCACCCGTCTGTCGTCGCGGCTCCACGCGGGTCAGCGCAGCGGACACTTTTATCGGCCCGGCCCGGCTCTTCCCTAATCTTACCATCTTGGCCGATTCGTTAGTCGATCGAGTGCTCTTCCAGGACGGCAAGGCTGTGACAGTTGTGCTGGCCAATGGCCGCCAGATACACGCAACCCACGAAATCATCCTCTGTGCGGGCGCAATATTTTCGCCGGCTATCTTGCAACGCTCGGGTATCGGTCCAACGGAGCTACTTCGACAACATGGGATTGCGCCTTTGGTCGAGCTGCCGGTGGGACTGAATCTTAGCGACCATCCATGTATTCCACTCGTCGCGCGGCCACGACCCGGTGCTTACACGGACACGGATTATTCCTTGCAGATGCAAGCGCGATGGTCGTCGTCGCTGAACCCCGGGGCTATCGACTTGCAAATGGTGTGTTTCTCATATCTCTTCGCCCAGTCGACGGACCCTTCCATACAACGAGGAGGCCAGCCGCAACGAAGCTTGGGGGGCAGCGAGACCGGTCATGTTGCGGGAATAGGATGTAACATAAATAAGCCCACTTCACTCGGCATGGTGGCGATCCGTTCCAGGGACCCGAATCAGATGCCGATAGTACGTCCTAATTATCTGAGCACTCCACACGACCGAACTCTGGCCCGAGAGGTTGTGCGCACTGCGTATGCCGTGCTCACGTCGCCCGCCATGCAAGCCGTACTCACAGCTCCGCTGGGCATAACTTCACAAGTTGTAGCCGACGACGTGATGCTGGATGGTTACATACAAGCTCAATATTCGACAACTTACCATTTCTGCGGTTCGTGCCGAATGGCTACCCGTGAGAAAGGCGGCGTTGTGGATCAGAGCGGGCGGGTGTATGGTGTGAAAGGGCTGAGGGTGGCGGATGCGAGTGTGCTGCCGACGGTGCCAGCATCGAATACGATGGCGAGTACTATGCTGGTCGGGGAGAGGGTGGGAAGGAGCGTTTGTGATGGTCGAAGTATTCAGAATGCCGCCAGGTCTCACATATAGATAGGTACCTAGGAGCGAGTTCCCTGGGAGCCTTTGCGGCAGACACTTGTATCGTCGCTGTGCTCCGACTGGACCTTTTAAGAATCGCAAGATCTAGATTAGTCATATTACCAATTGTCACATCACAATCATATCTATCACATCGATCGCGAGCACGTCGCGTTGCGTGAGACGTACCCTGCTCTCCTCCTCGTTGGTACCCAGGAATTTCTTTAGTGTATTCAAAGTTGAATTCGGTCCTGGGGCAGACTGAACCCAATCGGATTAGCGTGGTAGAACCTTGGAATCGGCAGATTTCGCCCGAATCATTGCGGTCTGAGGGCATGGAGGTAATCCGCGGCTTGGTGGTGGATTACGTTATTGGAGCTATACCTCGGTAAGTTAACTAAACCTGAGGCTTGGCCCCAGGAAGCGGGGATGATATTTGTCCTTATCTGTGTTGGGCTTGGAGCTGGCTTTTACCATGGCCGAGAACAAGCTCATCTGTGTCATAGGAGCTACGGGAAACCAAGGCGGATCAGTCGCCCGTCGGTTTCGTGAGGCGGGTTTCCGTGTCCGTGGCTTGACCCGCGATACATTGTCCCCCGCAGCACAGAAGCTTGCGGCTGATGGCATTGAAGTGATGAAATCAGATCTGGATGACTTGGAGAGCCTCAAGCCCGCTCTAAAGAATGCCAATGTCATATTCAGTGTTACAAACTACTGGGAGCCATTCTTTCGCCCGGACTGCCGTCAGAACGCCAGTGGGTTGGGCATCTCACCTGCTCGGTTTGCCTACGATGTTGAATATCAACAAGGCAAGAATATTGCCGACGCCGCAGCTGCGACCTGTGATTCTCTCGACTCAAACGGTTTCCTAGTGTCCACGCTCAGCCATGCTGCTAAGTCCAGCCAGGGGAAATTCATCGAGTTGTACCATTTCGACTCTAAAGCGGATATCTTCCCCTTCTACGTTAGAGAAAAGTACCCTGACCTTGCGGCCAAGATGTCCTGCATCCAGACCGGCTACTTCTATACAAGTTTCAACATCTTACCTGACTCGTATTTTGGCAAGGCAAGTAAATGCTCCCACAATTGAAGAATTGGACTGATGATCGTCAAGGTACCGGATGGGAGCATTGAAATGAGGTTCACCACGGCCCCAGACAGGATTGTGCCACACTTAGACCCGGTCGGGGATATGGGCACTTTTACCTTCGCCGTCTACCAAATGCCTCCCGGGAAAGAGTACATGGCGGAAGGGACAAGTTGTAGTTGGGCGGATTGGATCAAGACGTGGAGCGACATAACTGGCGTGCCTGCATCTTATCGACAGATCACTCCCGACGAAATGATTGAAATGACTCCCGATCGAGACTGTGGCATCGAGGTAGCATACATGTTCTCTTATAGTACGGACCCAGGATACGATGGAGGTAGAGCTCTTCTCACTGCCGAGGACATTCGCAAGGCAAGTTAATATGTACCACCAAAACCAGCATCACTCACTCTAACATCAGAAGACAGACTGGTATCGACTGCCCGATGACGAGTTGGAAAGAGTGGGCAAGCCGCCAAGACTGGTCCGTCGTGTTAAACAAGGGTAGCTAGGTAACCTTAGCGAATGCTCCAGGAAGTTGTAGAGAAGCTCACAAATACTGATATTCTCTAGTTCAATACTAGTACAAATGATTTATCAACAATAGCAGAAAAAGGTGCCTCTCGGGCCACAAAACTTCCTGCTAGTATTAAGGAAAATTCGTCTTCGACCAATGGCCAGATCAGCATTTTGATCTGACTTTGCCTCACAAGCAACGACAAACAAAGGCCATGGACTTGTGCAGATTGGCAGGCGGTCCAGTATCTCAAAGCCTTGCTTCAGGTGAACTTCTCTCTCTTGGCGCCTGGGCAGATAATATGCATGCAGTCGGTAATGATAACAGGCTAAGAGGCTACCTGAGAACTGGCCTCGCATAGGCCCACAACCATAGAGGATTGGCAGTTTTGCGAGTGATTCGTGGAGAATGTGGGTCATTTCAGAGCCAAGCTTGTCCGCAAAAGGTTAAAAATTGCGGAGTGGAAACAACTTGCGATCACAATGATTTTCTTCTTATCTTCCAAGGCAGGAGAATGCGATCGCGATAACTACCGAATGGAGGAGATACCAAAAATGATAAGGCTGGCCATATATAATATGATGAGAAGAAGCGCGTGTGTCAGTCGTGAATTTGAATGATTTTCCAGCACTGCAATATCACTGCCCTTGCTCACACATTTGAAGAGAACGTCATTTCCGGATATGGCTTCATCCAACACAGTTCGGGTAGGAGCCGTTCAGGCAGAGCCAGTCTGGCTCGACCTTGACGGCAGTGTCAACAAAACCGTTGGCCTCATTGAGAAGGCCGCATCGGACGGTGTCCAGGTTCTTGGATTCCCCGAGGTGTGGATTCCAGGCTATCCATGGTGAGCGCCGAAATATTGTTTTTGGTTCTCTGAAGAATTACCCTCCCAACTCCCAACATCGGAATCGCATTTTCTGGGCCTAAATCTATAGTCTCTATCATCATCAAATTGAGCTTGTCAACAATTTTAACTAACAGCCAATGTTGTGGGCGGTCTAGGAGCATGTGGACTTCAGCAGTCATCAACAACACACACATCATCCACGAATACATGGCAAACTCGATGTCGCGGGACTCCGAGCAAATGCGGCGCATTCAAGTCGCTGTTCAAAAAGCCAAAATGTTCGTCGTTCTCGGATTCAGTGAGCGAGAGGGTGCCAGCTTATACATGGCGCAATCTTTCATCTCCCCGCCAGGGGAAATCGTGCACCACCGCCGCAAGATAAAACCAACACACGTTGAACGCACTATCTGGGGAGAAGGCCAAGCAGAGTCGCTCAAATGCGTTGTCGACTCTCCGTTTGGCAAGATCGGGGGCCTCAACTGCTGGGAACATCTCCAGCCACTGCTGAGGTACTATGAGTACTCACAGGGTGTCCAAATCCATGTGGCTAGCTGGCCAGCCGAATTCGAGATGCCCGACCCGGCAAAGATCAGCTGGCTCTACCATGAAACAGGAGAGGCAAGCTATCGAGCGAGCCAGTTCATGGCTATTGAAGGCCAATGCTTCGTGCTCGTAGCAACTCAGATCCTGACTGAGGAGAATCTCGATAAAAACAACTTGACTGGGAATCCGGTCACTAAGACGCCCGGAGGTGGCTTTTCCATGATTTTCGGGCCCGACGGAAAACCCTTGTGTGAGCCGATCGATGCTGGGGCTGAGGGTATTCTGACGGCAAATGTAAACCTCCGAGACATTGACTACCCCAAGGCATTTATCGATGTTGTTGGCCACTATGCTCGGCCAGATCTGCTTAGTCTCTTGGTGAACCCAAGTGTGGACAAGCATGTAACCATGATGGAAAAGTAGTTAGTATTCTGCCCCTATTGAGGCCGCTGGGTGACTGCATTTGTCAGAGACTCAGCACAATGGACTCTTAGCTTCTCATTGTGTCCGACTGGTAATGACTGAGACCTAGAGGTATATTGCGAGTGAGAAATGAAATAAACCACTTGGAAATATTTGGAGGAGTGATTGGATCAAAGCCACGCCAATAATAATTCGCAGACCACGCACAGGTGGCACAAGAGGTTTTGATAGCCTGCGAGCTCTGCAGTATCTCGTCTCATTGCATTTTTATCCACCATCTAAGTGCCTAAGCCAATTTCAATCTGTTTTCCACTTACAGTACTTGTGATTAGCTATCATTAACTAAGGAGTGGGTAACAAAATCAGGAGTTTATTGGTTTTTAAGCTCCCCTTAGAAGCCATTCCATGCGGTATACCAGCCTTGTATTGACCGTATATTTACGAGATGCAGGTTCTGGAGGCGTAGTCGCCCATAGTTGGATCGGAAGTATTAATTGTAACAGTCCATCCCTGAGACACGCTATGTACTTACATGCGCGACGCACTGCATCTAATCGCCTGGGAGCGGACCGAATAAGACTATCTATAACCCTCCGATCTAATGTATCCCACACAGTGGCTAAACAACGCCTGAAATAGGCCCATATTGACCAAATTTGGACATAGCTCAAAGACCTTGAGTTTTAGAAGCCTCCAGACCGGCTTAATTGGGTTAAGATCAGGAGAATATGGCGGCTAATCTAACATATAGATCCCGTGTAGTTCAAACCAATCCAGCGTAATTTTTTGCGCGATAAATCTTCGCGTTATCTTGTTGAAGAATTTAGCTAGGTTGATAGTGTTGTATAGGGCCTTTTTTGAGCGTATCTAGATAGGAATCTACCGAATATCCTTCTCGAAGCGCGGTAGGATCTCATTCTATAATAATCAGTTTCGTGCGCCCACTAATCCATATTGTAGCGCGAACTATCTACGAAATATCCTTGACATAAGGTTTGAGATTTACAAGATCATATCGATAGGCTTTAGAGTAGAACCACTAGACCTAACGCTTAGTATTCGTATATCTCCGCATAATAGAACACTCTTCCGAAAAGATTATATCTTCAAGACCATTTCCCTCAGCTAAAGTAGACTAATCCCTTATAAATTTATACTACTTCTATATAGTCGGTCTCGATAGTTATCCTCGCTTTCTTGAACTTCGTTTATAAAGTTAGTAGGTATTCAAAATTCTCTAAATTATATCACGATTAGGATTCCTATCGATATCCGCGTGTAGGACCTTATAACTCTACTAAGGGTTCTAGCGAGCTATCCAAAAGATCTAACGATAGGCTACGGGTAAACTTTTGTGGGCGACCGCTTCGAGAATAAGATTTGATATCTACGCGTTATATAAAGCGTTAAGCTATACGCGTGATAGTACTACGCGAGTAGCTAAATTAGTTAGCCAGTTTACTAACCGATATACGAATTTCTCTACTATATATTATAGTAGAACGCTACTTAGGGGATAATTTAGCGTTTTGTTTATGGTTTCCGCTTATTTTAGTGCCAAACGAACTTGTAGCCATAATATAGTGATGAAATTAAACATAATGGTTAGGGAAGACACGGTATAAAACGCGCTAAAATCACTGGCGTGTTCCCAGACTCTTGCGCTATTAGTGTAGATAGGCTGCGTGGCTAGGGAGCCAACTTAATGCGCGAGGAACGCCGAAAGGAGGAATTTCGGGGAAATGCTAATCGGGGAGGTACTCTCCAGCCACCGCGGTCCCGTCCCGGACCCCGGGCAGCTCCACAAGCTCGATACCGATAGGATTTTGATAATTCGTAACGAAAACTTAGAAGCGTGGCTGACTAGGTGACAATAATCGGCCACGTGGATATGCGCCGTTGCATTCTCCAAAAGTCTGTCCAGGACCACACCCGTCCCGTAAACGACAGGGACTCACGCATCAGGCGGCACGAGTCGGATGTAGTCTTACCAGAATAAGAACTTAGATGTCCGTTTATTTACGGCATGATATAACCCTCGAGGACGTGAGAGGCACGGTAATAACCCGTATTCTAGAGAAGAGGCAGGGCACGTGTAGGAGATAAGCCTTTGGTTGTGACAAGCTTCGTGGTAACCGATAGTGGCCCACACTAGACCGTCGGGAAACAATTGTGGAGAGGCTGGAGTGGAGGGTGAGACATCCGAACCAGTAATTTGACCACCACCAAATGTGGGAATTAATGCACGTGTAAGTAGTGGGCGCTTCACAGTAATACTCTGCACGATGAGTCGCAGGTGGTGAAAAGGTTTGATTTGTCTTACCAGAAAGCGGCCCACTTAGGACAGGCACCACATTTCTTCCCAGCGAATCACTTCGTCGCTAACTCGGCGGCGAATTCAGCATCCAAAGTTCTTGGTAAGAAAGAATCGTTGAAAAGACTTCTGTAAGTCTATCGAAGCAAAAAGCCACAAATCCCTACAGTATCCCGCTCCACCAGTCGCGCTAACGTAGTTCATGGTGATGAAGCGCCCCTTCTGCTTTGGGGCAAGATCAATCTCAGGGGCATTGACCATCTTTCATAAGCCACTTGAGTTGTATTTAAACAATGACCTGGCTCCGGCGGGCCGTCTTCACCCTGACCTGGCTAAGTGTGCTTCGATCCGGGCTCAATAGGTGACATGATTACTGTTGATGCCGAAAAGACCGAGAAGGTCGCTAACACGACCCTCGAGGAGGAGCTGCAAGTTGCGCCCAAGAGTCGCTGGGCACGAAGCTGGCCAATCATTGCTTGCGGTGCTGGTCTCTTTTCCGATGGTTACCTGAACGGCGTATGTTGCACTGAAACGTCTTGAAATCCGTTGTCGGGAGAAACACATCTAACTGCCCAGTATAACAGGTTATTGGATCTGTCGATACCATCTTGTCTCGGATTTACCCCGACAGCTACAAGAATTCGGCCGCCCTCCGCAATGTCTCCTCTCTCGTCTTCGTTGGCGAGGTGGTCGGCATGTTGATCTTCGGTGTTACCAGTGACTACTGGTCGCGCAAATGGTCTCTGATGGCATCTACTGTGCTGGTCATCCTCTTTGCTGCACTCAGCGCCGGCTCGTACGGGGCCAACGGCAGCCCAACCGGTCTCTTCGCTGCTTTGACGGCCTATCGTTTCTTGATGGGTATTGGTATCGGTGGTGAATATCCCGCAGGCTCCGTTGCTGCGGCAGAAAGCACGAATGAACTGAAGGAGGGCCATCGCAACCGTTGGTTCATCTTCTTCACCGACTTCATAATCGATTTTGGCTTTGTTGTAGCTGCATTCGTTCC
Organism: Penicillium canariense; assembly: GCF_028826845.1. Lineage (NCBI taxonomy): Eukaryota > Fungi > Ascomycota > Eurotiomycetes > Eurotiales > Aspergillaceae > Penicillium > Penicillium canariense. The sequence continues at coordinate 2,583,187 of NW_026622734.1, read as the reverse complement.
CATGGTTCTTGTTCTGATCTTCGGAGAGGACCATCTCGAGGCCCAGTGGCGCATCGCCCTTGGTCTTGGTGTTCTTCCGCCACTCAGTCTGGTCTACCTCCGTCTAAAGCTCCAAGAACCTGAAGAATTCAACCAGGAGCGCATGCACCGTTTCCCATACGGTCTGATCATCAAGTAAGTTGACCGTTCACCTTCTGATAAGTAAACAAATCGTTAACCATACGCCACTATAGGTATCATTGGAAAAATCTGGTAGGCAATCATCGTCCCCAATATAGACCTCCGCTCCCCTTGACTTAACATATTGCAGCTCGTTGTGTCTCTCGTCTGGTTCATCTACGACTTCTCAGTATTTGCCTTTGGAACCTATTCCTCCGTCTGGCTGGCAACTATCCTCGGGAAAGAAGCTCCACTGTGGCATACTTTTGGCTGGAACGTGGTGGTTAACCTCTTCTATTTGCCTGGCTCGTTGATGGGCGCATTCGTCAGTGATTGGATTGGCCCGCGCATGTGTTTGATTCTCGGAATGACTGCTCAGGCCGTGGTTGGTTTCATCATGTCGGGCTGCTACGAATTTTTGTCGCTTCCTAAGAATGTCGCTGGATTCGTTGTTGTCTATGGGTAAGCTCATGATCAGCGCCCACTGTTTGCCTCTATCTACTGAGCGATAAGACTGACAAGTGTAGTATCTTCCTTTCCCTGGGTGAACTTGGTCCCGGTGATAACATTGGCCTCCTGGCTTCAAAGACTAGTGCGACTGCTGTCAGAGGCCAGTATTACGCTATTGCTGCTGCCATCGGTAAAATTGGCGCCTTTGTCGGCACCTATGTGTTCCCTATTCTCCAGAACAACCCCAATCCTATCGCCGCTGGCCAAAATCCATTCTTTGTTGCCAGCTCCCTTTGCATTTTTGCCTCAGTGATTGTCTATATAGGCTTGCCCCACATTGGACAGGTGAATTTACAGTTGACTCTTATTTGTCAATAGATTTGTATACGTGACTAACCCTTTCGCTAGGATACCATGACCAAGCACGATCGCGAATTCCGGGAGTATCTGGAAGCCCATGGATACGATACTTCTACTCTTGGACAACGCACCGAGTAAATATCTGAGCAAGCCAGAAGGTTATGGGATGATGAGGAAGAGTGATATAACCGTATTACCTCAATTTAATGGTGAGGCTAATATTTGCGCAAGAAAGAAGCTCAGTAGTATACAAAGATGAGATAAAACTGAAGAGAAGTTGAGGCGATTGAGAGAGAAGAGAGAATTGTATTAGATTGATAATAATCAAGACTGATAATAATTTGTACTGGGATTTGCAGGGTATTTTGTAGATATATTGTATCACGTGCAGATCTTTTCCGAATTGCATGTGCTTGGGATATGATAGATCTAGATGCATATCATGATATAGACCACTCTAGTCTATATAGTCATATAACCTTTATATTAACGTCTTGTATCAATCTATGTTACGACATTGTCCATGGACCTGCGCAAGGGGTTCATCTGCAAACCCGCATCCTCATGTACAGGTGCATGTGATAATGTTACGAAATGTGTCTCCCCATGAAGCTATTCCCACCATAGGAGATCACGTCGCTTGGCATTCAACACATAGATTCCCTAGCCAAGCCCCATCGATCCCCCTCCTCTTCCACTTAGGTATCCTTGGGCTACCCCGCTCCAGGAAGGTGGTGTACCTCGGCATAACATTTGTCGCTTACATGGCGAGACACCACCGATATCCCTCCACTAGTATAAGAAGTCTCCCATCTTCTCATCTCTTTGATTCCTTAAGAATCAGTCTTTGTTCTATATTGACATACTGGTCCCTCCTTACCTGATTGACAGGCCCTCTACCCTGCAAGTAGATAGCCGTAACAGATAGATCGTCTCAGTTAGATCGCACAATCCTTATATATAGCCACGCGGGTTCCTTGGTGGAGTAGCGATTAGTTTGGAATACACAGACACATTACGTGGTTCAAGGCATCGCCTTGTGTTCTTCACTCGTGATCCAAGTCATCGTATAGGGCTCCTAACAGGAGGTCCTAACAAGATCTGTCCGATTTTGATAGAATTTTTGCTTTGGCAACTTCCAGAGGTTCTCGATTGGATTGAGATCTAGGGAATAAGATAACTAGATCATAATCTCACGTCCTAGGTCCGCAATATACTCACGTATGATATAAGTAGTGTGTGATAGAGCTTGTCTTGCTGAAAATTCGAGTTTAGATCAATAAGTTGGTAGGATTCGACGGTATAAATTAAATATAATAAATCGATCGACCGTGAATTGGGATCTCCGGAGAATGCGAGAAGTGCAGTTCGTCGATGTGTACCAGAAAATAAGGCCCAAAATATCTGTTTATGTCGGGATATATCCTTCTATTAGCGGAGGGATGACATCCCTTGCTTGGTGTACGTATTCTTGCGCGAAGCTGCGGCTCTGGTGTTGTAGTGACTACCTAGTGTCGACGCATGGGATTAAGGGGTATCTTGGAACCTAACCTAAGAAAAAACATCTATCTACATGAATCAATTGACTTTTGCTTTACGAGCATATACACTGTCCACTTACCTGTGTACACGGTATCTAGCTGGTGATACCAATAGTTTAACTTGAAACACTTGGTATGGAGTTGGTTGAACTTTGCCTTGAACTGCTTGATCTGAGGGACGAATAAAGGACCATTAGGATCGTGGTCCGATTCCACGTTTAACTGTACATTCATCAGACCAGAAAACACAATCGAAATCCTCTCTTGTGTAGTGTTGATACTGTAGAGCCTATTCAAGTCGTTTTTCGGCCTGGATTTGGTTTAGGTAAGGCCGTTTCATGACTCACCACTTCCGGATATTCTCTGTATAAAGAAGACGGGTAATTGAGTCCTTTTTTGCATTTAGAACTGACTTTAGATAGAAGATCTTTGTACGTAATACGTGGTGCTTCATGGATCTTTTGGAGGAACTTTTGGCGGTGTTCTTCGTCAAGAACTTTTGGACGTCTAGATCACTGTAAAGCTTGCTCTTTATGATGAACTCTTGATATTAGGTATGTCGTCTTGATTGTTGATAGTGGTATATCTAGAAATTTTCTATGAATCCCTTTATAAGACTAACTAGCAACCTCTTTTAACGTTATGATTTGTGTAAGTCGATTTGGGTCTACTTCTTGCCTATAGCGACGTGGTTGATCAATAGCTGGTGTTGTAGGAGGCCTATGGGGTGTAGGCAGATGGCCCTTGGGCACTAGGCGCGGTGGTAAGGTCCTGTTAGCACATGAAGGGATAACTTACCGCTAGCAACTGATTGGTTGCTGATGGGCCTATATTCGTTTAGTATTTCATATATAACAAGGCTGCTGGGCAGCAATGCAGGCTTTCTAACAGCTGAGTAACAGAGACATAGCGAGTAGCGGTGTGTCTTATGGTGTGTTTTTAACAGCGTTTCGCCCCCATCTTTCTACTGAATCAATTAATATCATTCAATTGTATTGGTTCCGCTTGATATCATTCGTCGTCTTTGCATACTAGGCTATATAGTATTAGCTTGCTATGATAATGCCCTACCTATCCAAAAAGATCAAATGCGACTATGACCGATATTCAGAGGAAAGCGCTGCGTATAGTTGCCTCTAATACACGTCCAAAGCTACCTAGAGAGCTTGTGCGGCGTGGTTTCAAGAGCAATTTGGTCGAAAAATTGATCGGACGACGGTTTATCGAACCTTTCAGCTCAATACGACTACCTGGATAACGGCTAAGCTGGGACTAAATCGAGGAAGTCTACCGCACATTGGCCACTTTTAGATGAGGCTTTATTCTAGTGGAAACGACGTCATACAGAAAAGGGGTTTCCTATGACTGGGTTCCTGGTTCGTTTGAAAGCTGCAAAATATTGGAAGAAAATACCTATGTACACATACCTTTCAATGCCAATACAGACAGAAGAGAAACCCCTCTGTGGGGGAAAAATTGACGGCCACTTGGAAAATGCGCGTCGAGTAGTGTGCAGCCATCCTGAAATTGTAAGAGAGCTTTCTCCCTCCCACGGAAAGAAGTGGTTCAACGGACTCGGAGAATAGAGACGAAATGGACAAGACACGAAACAGCAACAATGGGGTATCTGCTGGTCAGTAATCCCTGCCTCAGGCAGAGGAACACTGATATGCCAGAAGGAGAAGAGAACAATGAGAGTCGTTACGGATACAAGAAGGGGAGGGGGAGGACAAGAAGAACAAGAACCGCGGTCAATTAGGCATCCACCACTGAAACGCCATCCCCAGCGGGAAGTGTAGCTGAGTTGTTCTGGGACGGCAGCTGCCGCAGCTCCGGCTCGGGCGACGCGCCTTTGCCGTTCATGCGGTCGAATTCCAGGGTCTCAGCCAGCTCGGCTGCCATCGGGTCAAGCTCTTCTTCCTTGAGACCGGTGGCCAGGGCCACAAGTTTACGGTGGACGTCAAACTTGGTGCTCACGCCCGCATCGGCGGTCTGCTGTGCAAGGTCTTTGACCGCATCACGACGCGTCTTTTGGGCTGTGATCAGGGCGCGAGCAAGGGTGAACCGCTCTATCAGCTCCTGCTGACTGAGAGAAGATGGATCGGGCTTCGGGGTCTCGGCAGGGGCGCCGTTGCTCAGCTGCGACGAAAGACGGGCATGTTGCATCTGCTCGAGGAGAGACTCATAGTGAGCCCGCAGCTTCTCGTATCGTTCAAGCTGGATGTCGCTGGGCTCAAGCTCTGCCTCCTTTGCAGCCAGTGCGGCCACTTGTTTCTGAATCTTTTGGCGATCTGATTCCAGTTGTTCGTACAGGGCCTCCGGGTTGGCGATGTCGTTGGAGTCTTGGTGGGTTATCTTGGAATTGCCGTAGGTTACGGCGAGTCTCTTGTTTGCCTCAGACATGATGGTGCCAATCTTTGAGAGCAGCTCGGAGGTGACCGCGGAATCGACCGGCGGCGCAACCGAATGGCGATCCGAAGGCATAAGATCGCCTCCAAGGCCATCAATCTGATCATTGGCCATGGTGACAGAGGACGGGGCTGGTGGGATATCGTGGTCTGCGTGGTGAAAACGTTGAGTGATGCTGGTGGCCGTCTCCCCCTTCTTGTTCATGAGGTCGCCGGCGCGAGGACAATGGGTAAGGAGCATATTGACTAGTCGAAATGCGCCGTTGCGTGCAGCCACCAACACAGCGGTGTCGCCGTTGTCGTCCTGACATGACAACAATAAATCAATCTCGTCTTGCGAACAAGATTTGCATAATTTGTCAAGAGTAACCTCGCAGTAGTACCTCGAACTCTTCCACTTGCCCTTGCTTCTGGTAGTTTCGGAAATATGATGAAACAGCGTCGCACCAAACCAGTCTCTAAATGAGATGGTATCCAAGAGCATATCTAACAAAGCCGGGAATGTGCGCTTCTCATAGTTATTAGTGAACAGAACAGCTCGCACGAGCGGGGTTTCTTCGTGAATAGACAAAACTTTCATATTAGCCCCTCTACGCAGGAGATCCTGCACAATTACCAGGTCACCCATCGCACAAGCCCAGTGCAAGGCCGTATTTCCCGAATCATCAATGGCACGATCAACTTGGAATTGTGCGGGTGGCTCTGGAGGCTGAATGCGCGTGGCCTGAGGAGCATCGCCCACGGTCATAAAATAGTCCAAGAGCTGGTCACCATAGATGATATGCTCCTGCTCGCTAATGGACATGACAGATGCCTCATTCACTCCTCGCTTGCGCTTGCGACCTCCATGCTGGGACATTTGAAGCATGTCTTCATCTGCGACCATGGAGGATGATTCAATGGTTGCTTGTTCAATTGACTCGTTGTCATCGAACCCAGCGCTCATCTCATATTGTTCGTGAGGGAGGGTCGGGGGGCCCATGCTCCGCTGTGGCTGTACAACATTAAAAATCTCTGCTGCAGCAGTGCGGTTGGTAGATTTCCGTGGTGCCCTCGGCTTCGAGGGAGCCGAGGAGTGTTTTGGTGCTGGCGGTGGACTCTGGTCTCCAGCGACATATTCAAAGATAGGAGCTAGTTTGGTGAATATATTGTTTCGTTCTGCAAGCATGCGGGCTTCCGGTAGTGGGATCCATGTTCCTGTAACAGGTGGTCTTGTTAGCTAAAGGCATCCTTCTCGTCCAAATACTCAAAGCCATACCCTGGTATTTGCCGTAACCGCCTTGTACTTTTTCATGCACACCCTTCTGCACCTCTCGCTCGAGGATTCGAGTTCTCGCGGGCTTATCAAAGCCAGCAGCCTTCAAAATATGTGTTGCATTAACCCAGTCATCAGCCCTCCGTCGCATCACACTGTCGCCATCGATTTTGAACTCGTACACCGGGACCTATATGGAATGACCAGGTTAGAAGTGACCGAGGTAAACAGCAATGACCAAGGTCCTTTTGCAGCAGAAAGGGATATATCGGATAAGGTACATACACTGCTATAAGTAGCAGAGTAGATAGTCTCCATTGCCGCCATGATGAGTTGTCGCTGAGCGCTCCCGACGAACCAGCACGTTTCCAAACAGCGATCGTGGCACGCACGTAGGCGCCCCAAAACACCTCAAGGATCCACAAGTCAATTGAATCACGATTACTTCAATGTTCGACACATTGCATGCACTTAGGGTCGGACCGGGGGCGTCAGGACACGGTTTGCTGTGTGGAGCTAGGGTGGCATCGCAGAGACGCGCAGAGACGCGATTAAAACCACGTAAAGTGGATTTTAGGAGCTAAACCTCTTTCGGGTGTACTGTCACGTGCTTTCGGTCACCATGTCTGTGGTCATGTGACCAATATCGGGAAGCAAAGGCAACATGGAGAAACGGTGCAAACCGCCAACTCTCGCCGTCCTCGCCCTGTCTCTCCTCTCGCCCCCGCCATCTCCACCCCGAATCCTACCAAAATGACTGTCGTCGAGTCGGTCAAGAACGCCGTGGGTCTTGGGGAGACCTCGGGTACGATTGCCCGGTTCAATTGAGCCAATCATCCGAGCCTGGATCTTGATGACCTGAAGCTAACGTGATGCTGTCCAGCCACCCGCAAAGAGATGTCGGAGGCCCGTCTCCCCATGCAATATCGCGACTCCTGTGCACACCTCCTTATTCCGCTGAACCGCTGCCGGCAAGCCGAGTACTACCTTCCCTGGAAGTGCGAGGTACGCATATCCCCGATGGCCGCGTTTATGCTCGACATCAAATTCCTCAACACCTCTCTCTGACGAACCACTTGCTAACCAATGTGTTTTTGCTGCTTCAGGACGAACGACACTCTTATGAGAAGTGTCAGTACGAGGAATTCAAGAAGCGCGTGGCCAAGATGGACGAGCTCCGCGCCTTAAAGGAGGGTGCTCGCAGCAACTAAGCTTGTCAATTTTGTGATATGTTTTCGCGCGGTCAGGACTGCTGAAAAAGCAGCAGGTTATGTACATAGATGATATACCGAGACTGCTCATGGACTGCCTTTTGGCGTTGGGAACTCCCAGGGCATTGGCTTGCCCCTCTCTCGGCTCTTGACAGAGCACTTCGAATTTCCACCGCGGCCTATACTATTCAATACCGGACGTGACTCCTATCTGCTGCGGACAAATCAAAGCTGAAAGCACACTTGATCGCTTATGGTCTTCAAGTGCCCCGCGAGAGACCCTAGGTGTATCACATGCGATTGGTCAGTCATTCGTACCTTGGCTAATTTTAGCATGACAATATTGTGATACGAGTATTTGTCGCTCTGTAAGCTACAGCATATGCTGTTGTGGGTCTGTGCTAGGTCGCTAATCACCCTAGTCGCGAGAAGATATATTTTGTAAATGTCAATTACTGATCGTCTTCCTATTTGTCAGCAGAATGTCCATTCTACTGACTCTCTTACCTAACCCCATAGCTTGTCCTCGTATTGACAGGGTCCGTGGCTTGCAGACCCAACTGAGCCCTGCAGGTGGTAGTTGCGCGATTGTTGGACAGTTTGGCTGTGCCACATATTGTCGTCGGTGCTATGACTGGGATATGGCGTGGCGCGATATGCGCCCGTTAGTATGCAGGGCGCTCGGACTTTGACATTTGACCTCAAGATTCCATAGAAGCAGAGTCTGCCATGAGTGCATCTTGAGTCAAAGACAAATAGAATCGAGGACAAGGCCCTCGAGAAATTAGGAAGCATCATATACTCCCCTAGGAAACGCGGAGCCATCACCTGATTGCTTAGAAATCCGCCCGCCGTTATCGCCTGTGCCCCGCCGGAAACTGTTGCGGCGTCTGAAAATTCCCCCTCATGCGAGAATTCCAAAGAACCGGGCGGAACGCGGGGACTATGCGCCGCTGGTCGTCTTCTCCTTAAATCTCTCCTTGAGCCCGCTTACGATTGTCATCTTTTCACCTTGCCCGCGGGGTGCACCTCTTCACCTCGGTCTATGATCGAGAATCCCGCTTATTGACTCGCTCTTCCATTACCGGGGACTGTTGGAGCGCATTACAAAGAATTGGCGGTCCCATACGAACACAATGGGTCTTCTGTATGTGCACTATTGTGTAAATATCGAAAAGCCAAACCGTGACTAACTTTCCTTTTTCAAGAGCGTTGGGTACCGCACTCGAATGGTCAGAGGCCAAAAAGAAAGCTGGCCAGGTGCGCCAGTGGGGAATTGAGGTATGCGAGAAGAGGGGTATCCTTGGCGAACCACCCTGACTACTTCATCGGCGGGGTATAGGGCTGACGGGTTACGCAGCAACTTCTAGCGAACTGGCGGCGGGCAAAGGGCAAAGAGCGCGATGCTCTCCTTTGGGGCGACGAGGTAGGTTGACTCGATTTCCACCTCAGCCGATTACCTGATGCTTCAAAAGCTTACTTCTTCACTTTGCATACGATAGGTCGAGTACCTCGTTGTAGCCCTCGACGACGCAGCCAAGAAGGCCCGGTTGTCTCTCGCCCAGGCCGAGATTCTCAAATCCCTCGCACAAGATGAGGCACTATGGAAGGCAGGCTCCTGCAGTAACGGTGGGAATGGAGACCAGTATGTCTAGCCTGGCTACCAACCCAAAAGTGAGACCTATTTCTTACAAATCACCAGCGACGGCGAGGAACCCCCGCACTTCCATCCCGAGTTCGGCCGTTTCATGCTCGAAGCCACACCAGGACAGCCCTGGGGTATTGGGTTTAAAGATCTGCTGAAGGTGGAATCCAACATGAAGTGGAGACGAGAAGTTGCAAAGGCACACATGGCACCGAACGAGTCCCCTATCACTTTAACCACCTTCCCTCGACTGGGAACAAAGGACGACTATATCCAGCCATATTACCCCCCGTCTGGGCCCGCACTGCGCTCACAATTTGTGCCCGACGAAATTGCCAATCCACATATCCGTTTCCCGACATTGGCGGCCAACATTCGCTCTCGAAGAGGGCGCAAGGTTGAACTGAATGTGCCGGTCTTTAAGGATCGAAATACCCCTTCTCCATTCAAAGATCCCACTGTCAACTACGACCTTCATCAGTGGCCCGAGGATGCCGATGTTCGCAACGGTGCCGCCAAAGACGACCACGTCTATATGGACGCCATGGCCTTTGGCATGGGCAGCTGTTGCTTGCAAATTACCTTCCAGGCCAAGAATATGACTGAAGGCCGGAAGCTTTATGATCAATTAAGCCCCCTTGGACCAATTCTACTCGCTCTTACTGCTGCAACACCTATCTATAAGGGATTTCTTGTCGATACGGATGTGCGCTGGAATCAGATTAGTGGAGCAGTGGACGACAGAACTCCTGAAGAACTTGGTGAAGCTGTGAGTGTTTTTTTTTTACTTCCGCAATTCGGTTTCACTATGGGCCTCGCGCGCTAAATCTTACCTAGCCCCTCAAAAACGATCGGTGGAGGATTCCCAAGTCTCGATACGCTTCAAACTCTACTTATATTTCCCAAGATCCTCGATTGCGCAAGGAATATCTGGACCCTGATCTAGTGATTGACGAAAACATTAAGAAACGGCTAATTGAGGGAGGCATGGATGATTTGCTTGCTACCCACTTCGCACACCTCTTCATCCGTGACCCGCTAGTCATCTTCTCTGAGGACCTGGAAGAACTCGACTTGAACAAGGGAGATCATTTCGAGAACCTCCAGTCCACGAATTGGCAACACATGCGATTCAAGCCCCCGCCATCAGACAAGGACGATATTGGCTGGCGTGTTGAGTTCCGGTCTATGGAGATCCAAATGACCGACTTTGAGAATGCTGCTTTCTGTATCTTCATCGTTCTCGTCACGCGCGCTATTCTTAGCTTCGATCTCAATTTCTATATACCCATCCAGCGCACTACCGAGAACATGGAAACGGCTCATGCCCGCAACGCCGTGCTGGATCAGAAGTTCTACTTCCGCAAGGATCCCTTTGTGCGCCGAGCACCCAGGCATGCCGCGCAGCATTCGTCCAACAACAGCGCCTTTTCTTCTACTACCTCATCTGCAGTCAATACTCCCCCACCATCTCCACCCCTTGGCCCCGTTGAAACAGAGTACGAGCTGATGACCATCGCTGAGATTATCAACGGTTGCTCTGACGGATTTCCCGGTCTGATCCCCCTCGTGGAGTCGTATCTCAACAGCGTCAACGTGGACGTCGAGACACGATGCTTTCTTGCCAGCTACCTCGATCTGATCCGGAAACGCGCCGACGGCACGCTGTGGACTGGTGCAAAGTGGATCCGCGAGTTTGTCGCCAAGCATCCGAGCTACCAGCATGACAGCGTCGTTTCTGAAGAGATCACTTATGACCTCATCAAGGCGGTCGAGGAGGTGACTGCCCAGGAAGGGAAGAATGGCAGCGTTGGCTGGGAGTTCCTCCGGGGCAAAAAGAATTAGAAAGACCGCTTTTGCACAAGCATACGCTGATAGATATTCTTGGGATGTTCGTGAAGGCAGCATTACAGAGATGATGATGTGATGATGATGATCCTCTATTAAACTGATGCCGCCCAACTAGTGGCATTAGAGAGATCATGACTCCATTTTGCATGTATTCTGTGTCAAGCAATCAAAGAGGGAACCCTCTAAGACTACAGATTTAGTTATAATTGGACAGCTCAATTGCCCTCCCCTAAAGCTTGTCTATCTATAAGCACTTAGTGCAAAAGCTAGATTTCAGTGGATCGACCCATCTCCTTCTGCTAATACCTGCGCCCCTTTGTACTGCGCAAACTAAGAGTAGGCACAACATGATCACACAACGTGGATCGATGCAAAGAATGCTGCAATGGCAATAGCATTTCGTTCCAAGAAAAGATATAGATATGACGGGGGGAAACGACGAAGCCAGAGTATAATGACCGAGAGGATGTCAGAGAGTAAAAGCTCTAGACCTTTGAACTGGTCTTATGACTGCGCAAGGGCTACACTGTGCTCCGCCAGTGCGTTGTAACTTACCTCTGCCATTAGCTTGTCAAGTTTTGAAGGTCAACGAAGAAAATTGGAATTATTGCTTGTCGCTTGGGTATAACGAGATAAATACTAAATAGTCAAGTAATACATAATTTTCCTCTCACACAAGAATCATCTCGCACGTCCATAGCTCCATTCCATATCCTTCCCGGCACAAATCCAACAAACATCAATTCGGACCCTTGACGGTGACAGGGCTTTCCAGCTCTGTCACAACATGAGTATTGCTCAGCTCAGCAGCCGTAGTATCACCCTGGAGCTCGACCAACCGGACGGGACCTGTTGCGGATCCCGGTGCAGAACGGGTCGGTGCCGCCTTTTGTGCCGTTACGGCAGTCAATCCAGAGCCCAATGATGCGGGCGTAGTATACGATGATGGAGACCCATAGGAAGGGTCCGTGTATGCCATGCTTGGGCCCGCAACAGGTGGCGCCCTTTGGCGCTTTCTTCGACCCATGAAGAATAACAGCCCCCCAATTATAGCAACGCCCGCAACCACGCCGATGACAATACCCGCGATTGCACCACTGGATAGCCCCGAACTAGACGAGGAGGCAGAAGCAGAAGCAGCAGCGGTGTTATTTGTGGGTGTTTGAGTAGCTGCCGAGGCACTGGACGCAGAGGTAGACGTGGTCCTCGTTGAGGAAGTGGATGTAGTGGTTGTGGCTGTGGAATCGACCTTGAATGAAAGGATCGGCTTGCTAGCATTCTTGTTGAAGATGTGCGTCGCATAGCCCCCCGGAGGGCCGGAGCAATCTGTATTTGAATACAGCGAGATAGCAAAGGGACCTTCCTCAGAGTCCCACTCGAACAGCTCACCCTGTGCATTATTTATCTGTGTACAAGATTTGGGTTGCTGGTCATGTTCGACGAAGGAGTCATTCGATGCATTGCGCCAGACAAACGTCCATCCATACGCCGGCTGTAGAACGGATAGGACGTGCAGCGCTAACAGATATAACGTTAATTCCATCTGATAAGTGATAAGAATAGCAGGTGCAAGATAAAACGTTCGCATTCAGCCTCAGCGAAGGTTAGTTATGTGGGAGTCCACAGGGCGGGATTTATGTCGCTGCAGACAATGTGCAAGGGGGCGATGGGGGGGAAAGGGGGAATAGACTCAGAGACACCTCGTATTCACTGTACATGTCTATCATCATAGCTGAGCATCGTCGCGTTCCAGTGGATGGAGGGGATCCTTCTGATCTCCGATCCCTACCATCTAGGGCAAGCGATCTGCGACCTTGTCATGCACGATTCGCGAGACGTCCCCTCACTGGGGACAGGTTGGTGAATCTTAATATTCTTAGCAGCGGCGAAGGCCCTTTACGGTTGATCAGATAGCGATCGCGAGGACATTCTAATGATTGGAGACTCAGAGATGTGTTTCGGTCTCCAGTCCCGGATTGGAATTTAGGAAACATTTTGCAAATCCAATTCTGGTCCGTCTCAACATTGAGCCCCTCTGCAGATCACCTCGGAATGATTGCAGATGCCTGCAGCTGAAAACCTTTTCGTACCGCGGGTGTTGGGATTGGCCCTGGTGCTCAGAAAAAGTGGGCGGTCTCATGAAGTTTTTTTGGACGGGGAAGTTCAGGGCCACTCGATACATTCACTCCTCGCGAGCAAAATCAGCATAGGTCCAATGCAAAAGAGAAAAAAAAAAAAAAGACTAAAAGGAAAGCTCCTTGCAGAGGAGCGACTGAACTGTTTATCTGGCTCCCCGCAGAATGTGGTGCGACGGAATACGAACGTAACCGTCAGCTTCGTGTTTATGAATATCGGGCGAGACATCTGACTTGGGAAGTGACTGTCACCTTCTGATATTGTAAAATCCTAAATTGGACTGACTCACATTCTTGGAGTCTCAGTTCTTGATCATGATTTGACTGCAGCACCTTGTCCATTTGTCCCGGGTGGGAGATCGGGGCTGGGAGAGTCATACGGAGGGCCAACCTTTAGCGAGGAGAAGCGCGTTTAGCCTTTGATCTGCTCCAAGCGTACAGAAAGGCACTCTTGACTGAGACTGGTCCCGCGAATATGTATGTGGGTAGCATATAAGACATCAAAGTCCCATAATGTCGCCTCCCGGAGCATCCACACTCTGACACAAGTATATAGATACTGCAAAGATCCAACACGATCATTATGCTCTAGAGAATTGCTTAAGGCACAGAATTCATCCCTGTGTATTCGAACATAAACCTGCGAGATTTTGCAGGATTCCCTTGTCCCGGAAACCAAGGCATCATTATTATTACCTGCAAGAGTCTGAAAAGTCCCCTGCCAGCTAATTCCCCGAACAGTCAATCACCCCCTGATCCCCAGAATCCCTAAGATTCGCCTCGAACCAAGACAACATCCGCGAATCAGAAACTGCTGTCAACACTATCAACTCGGCCCTACCATTCAAGACTAAGGCTTGTCTTCTCTAACTTCCGCCAGGGCAAATGATATACATTGGGGAGGGCCACGAAGCCAGAAACTCCTCTCCGGATAAACCTCGGTCTTCACTGACCTCACAACGGCCCAGATCATCACCCTATCCCCAATCCGGGCATTCATCCGCCAAACTTCAACGCTTTCGATATTGATTCTCCGCATCAACATCCTGCAAGCAGGCAATGCTGCACCGCTATGAGAGGCCCCCATTCCACCAGTCTCACCAGAACGGTTGTCCCGACTTCCCCGCACTTCGGGGCTTGACGGCTGCCGACGGCCCTGCGAGCTAATGCTTAGCAGGCCACACGAAAGCCAACGGCAATCCATCACGGCAGATCGTGACCGTTCTCAAGGCACAATCTGGCTGACTTGCATCGTCTTCCCGTGAAGCGAGCGCTGATCGTGCACAATTTGGGTGTGGGGCCTAGTGGTACCTTCCCCGCAGGATGTCCATTACCCCGGAGATTTCTGGCAAGATGTCTATATGAGCACTGCTAGCCTCGGGCAGAATGTCCGATGTCCAATGCGCAGGATAAGGTAATCTCAAGGCAAGCTTTTTACTATGTTCGCAGTGGCGATCGGTTTTCTTGTTGGGTGGACGACCGTCCATGCAGCTCCTAGCGGAAAATCCGCTCCCAATGTCGCCGTTCGCAATGGAACGTATACTGGGGTACACAGTACGACATATGGTCAGGACTTCTTCCTGGGTATGCCCTATGCGCAGCAGCCTGTGGGCAACCTGCGCTTCACCGTGCCACAGCCATTGAACGAGAGTTGGGATGAGTCGCGCGATGCGAAAGAGTACTCTGATATTTGCGTTGGATACGGGGTAAGTCTTCTCCTCTGCCCCTATGATGGAATCCCTCTGACAATGCAGCAGACGGACTCGATTTGGTATCCCCAATCCGAAGCCTGCTTGACTCTGAACGTCATCCGAGACTCTTCTGTCCAGGAAAACTCCAAGCTCCCCGTGGGAGTCTGGATCCACGGCGGCGGATTCGTGATGGGATCAGGGAGAGACGAGCGGTACAACATGTCTGCTATTGTTGAAAACTCTTACAAGATTGGTATTGCCCCACGCAAACAAGCCTATCTTCGTCTCCTGTGAGATAGAGGATTCACGCTGACTCATGAATGACCGTCAGGCAAACCATTTATCGCCGTCACCCTCAATTACAGGCTCTCTGCTTGGGGTTTCATCAGTTCGAGCGAAGTGTCCGGCAGCGGTAACACGAATCTCGGTCTGCGAGACCAGAGACTGGCACTCCAGTGGATCCAGGAGAATATCGCCGCCTTCGGTGGTGATCCGACCAAAGTTACAATATGGGGCGAGTCCGCTGGTGGCATGTCCGTGGGCTACCAGTTGACGGCCTATGGAGGCCGAGATGATCAGCTGTTCAGAGCCGGCATCATGGAATCGGGGGGTTCTATTTCGGCTGGTGCCAATAATTACACGACATACCAGTCTTCCTATGACACTCTGGCTGCCAGCCTCAACTGCTCAAATGCAGTGGACTCGCTGCAATGCTTGCGCGAAGTTCCTTTTGAGATCCTGAATTCAGTTCTGAATGGGACTGATGGCTCCTCTGTCTACAACTTCTCTCCTGTGTTAGATGGGGACTTCATAAGGAACTGGGGCAGTGTTCAGTTGAGTAACCACGAGTTCGTCAGGGTTCCTATCATCTCTGGGACGAATATGGATGAGGGGACTGCCTTTGGACCCACGGGAATTAATACCACCGAGCAGTGGTATGAGTATCTCACTGGTGTGTCTGCAGTATCCATAATTTGCTTCCATTACTGACTCTCGCCTAGACGGTTCATTGGGCAGGCAATTGCCTACGTCCATCGCCCAGCGCATCTTGGAACTATACCCCGACGACCCGTCACAAGGTATTCCAGCATTCCTAGGCGACCAGCGCGTGCCCTCAATGGGCTACGAATGGCGACGAACCAGCGCCTTTGCGGGTGACTTTATCATGCACGCCAACCGACGTCGACAATGCGAAGCATGGGCCGAAGTCGGAGCACCAGCCTACTGCTACCGATTCGATGTGCACTCTGCCGACGTCCCCCTGATCGTGGGAGCGACGCATTTCGAGGAAGTCTCATTTGTCTTCCACAACATCGCGGGGCTGGGCTATCATTACGGG
Organism: Penicillium canariense; assembly: GCF_028826845.1. Taxonomy (NCBI): domain Eukaryota; kingdom Fungi; phylum Ascomycota; class Eurotiomycetes; order Eurotiales; family Aspergillaceae; genus Penicillium; species Penicillium canariense. The sequence continues at coordinate 2,567,142 of NW_026622734.1, read as the reverse complement.
AAACCTTTTGCGGGAGTACCGCAGTCCTATATCGATCTTAGTACCATGATGACGAGCATGTGGGCGTCGTTCATTCACGATATGGATCCGAATTCGGGCGTGGTGAACAGGTCCGTTCATTGGCAAGCCTATGGAAAGAGTCAACCGGTTGATCTGTTGTTCAATGCGAATACAACCAGCCACATGGAGGCGGACAACTGGCGCAAAGAAGGAATTGATTATATCAATTCTATCGCGACGGCTGTCTGGCGGTAGATGGAGTTTACCCGATGCCTCTCCTATTTAGGCTCGGCTCCGCGGTTTATGGTTGGTAGGTGTACTCCGTTAGGCAGTAGAGCGAGATCCACATAGTGATCGCAGTACAGTTTCCCTGGTTCGTACTCCTTGGGGGAATATCAGTGATAATTCGCGTCTTGTCAATGCCGCCAATGCCGCCAAGGGTGGTCCGTAGGTCCAGAGTTGGAGTACCGGCCCATTATTCGCAACACTCAAATAGGACTAAACATTCCACGTGCTCCCCAGATCGGTGTTCCACGGCCGGATCGATCTGATCTGGAACCGAGGCCCGTCGATGATTATTGGTTTATTCATCGATGGAATCTGGCCCCCGGATCCGATCGCGTCCGATTGGGCCGAACGAACGCCGTTTGCTTTGCCAGGAACCAGACTAGCGGGATTCCAAATCCCGAAGGGAAGCCCAGAAACGAATCTGCCCCGTGATCACCAACATGGCCCAACATCGAAGTTCCACCGAGCCGACCCTGACGAGCAGGACGATCTTACCGAGCTGGAGCCTTGCCGAACCCGCCGATCGGACACCCGACGATTGAGAACTTGTGTGGGGGTCGCGCACGACTTGCCTTTTCCGCCCACATTGAGTGGTTCCCATGGAGCTCGGGACTCAATAATGTCTCTCGCGTCGACCCCATCCACCATTGAATTTCGACAGGTTTGGACGACGGAACACGCTTGAAGTATACTAATAGTACTAAGTGTGGAGCGCCTTCTCCGAAAAGGGACTAGAGAACTGTAAGGACCACCAATGCATGCATACCATGGCCCTTGGACCCCAACCACGAGCCGCACCGAGACCGGCGCGAACCAGACCACACTAAACCCGCAATACCACAGTGGAGATAACATACCGGATGTCACATCCAGCGCGTCAAAAGCACAGGCGCTTAGCAAGTGGAGCCTCCGGGGCCTCCTCTCCAACAGACACGGTAGTATTTTGAGAATGCTGGGCAGGACGAACTATTTTCTGGTGCAGTTCGTCTCCATCGTGAATGGAACCCTATCTGCGGCCCCATCCGATCCAGGCTGCAGCCACTTTTGCCGGAAGAGAAGTCCGTCCAGTGGTTGTACATCCTGGACATTGGATACACGATTGACTAGTGACGCGGCCCTCCGTCCCACGCCACGATCGAGCTCTCCGGCAGCCTTGACGCGAACGAGAGAGGGTGGGGCCGGGGCAACGAAAGAAAACAAAGCAAAGCCCGAGGCAACAAAGAAACGCCAAATCAGGCAAAGGCCCATACAGAGGATATTCGTACCGCACAAAGAAACACACCGCCATGCGAGATGCTGCATCCCGCGCGTGGGATTGTCTGCGAAGTCGATCCGAGATCCCCCGTCAGCCAGCGGAGCCCTCGATGGAGTACACGATCACCGCTGCAAGTCGAGGTCGAGGCATTGTGTAGCAGACCAGACCCCGTCGTGATGTTCATCAGCCACCGCCGATAGTTCTTCCTGCCGTGCCACAGCGTGCCACTTTGGACGCGCCGGACTACGAGGTTCGATCGCAAGGCCGTTTCGTCCTGGGTCTCATGCATGACGCATGCCATGGGTAAGGGGAGATCTCAGGTTTGATCGATCTGGGGGGCCGTGTTGCGTCGAGCAGATTGCAGGAGGCGATCTCGGATGCCTCCCATCCTCCTCTCTCTCTTTCTCGCTCGCTCTTCCTGCGTGTCCCTAGCATGACCCGTGAAACTATTGCGCCTCATACAGTAGTGTCAAAAAAGGTATGGCGCGGCATAGGACTGTTGTCTCCTCTCGCGGAGCTGACCGAAGTAGTGTACATCCTACGGCGGGACCGATCAACGGGAATCCCGTATGGTATCAGGCCCGCCTACCCATGTCCACAGGACGTCGAGAACACGAAACGTGGATGGCTCCAACGCTCTGATCCCTGTTCGCTCCCGTACTTCGTCCGCTGAAGTGCGTCCCCAAAAGCCCCTCAAATCAATAGTTCCGTCCCGGCCGCCTGGGCCATCGGTGCATCTCCACCGCGGCGCCACTAGTGACCTCGATGCCCAACCCAATTTCCCACGCCAGATAGACTTTCGACCATCGAACAGCGCGTCCGTCCGCGGGTTGCGACCCACGGTCCTCAGCCGCCGCTAGTGACCCGCGCGCCCGGAAACACAGAGTGGATTTCACCGTGCTCGGGGAATGAGAGTCGACGATAAGCGAAGTGAGCTGGGAATAGTGCGGGTACCGTGGACTATCGGGTCGACTTGATATCGAGAGATACAAGATACAACCGCAGTCGGACCTCGACGCTCACAACAGCGGCCGGGGATCAGAAGAAAAGCCGTTGGCTTCGGCAGTCGGGCAACCGAGCGCACTGTTTCTGCCTCGGTAGATTGTTTTCTTCCGGATAGATCCGATGTGGAACGCGATCTAAAATGAGATGACGCCATGTCTTTGCAGAAGCCGAGGACGGCGCACTGTGGAGGGAAAGTATGCGGCGGACAGAGTACGGGGTACTCCGTACTTCGTACACGGTACCTGAATAAGGACTACGTCGCCGGTCTCAGTTCAATAGTGCGCCCAAAAAAAAAAAAAAAAAAAAAAAAGGAAGAAAAAAAGAAAGAGAAAAGCACCGGCCCCACGCCGCGAATGACGCAAACGCAGAATCCGCAGAGAAGCGCAGAAGAACAAAAGCAAAAGCTAGGGATCCACCGCACCCATCAAAATCATTAAAACAGCCCCCAGAGCGGGAAAGGGGGAGGCCCGGGAGCCCGGTAACAATGAATTTGCCGATTGACGCCCATATACTCCGTACTCCGTAATCTCCACGATGATGATGGGACCCTCCGTGCGACTAGCACGACTGGAGCGGCAGGAAGTCAAATAGGGCAACGACCAGAGACCGCCTTTATTTTTAGTTTTATTTTTAGTTTTATCTTTAGTTTCATTTTATTTTTATTTTTATGTTTATTTATTTGTTGTACCCGCGTCCTGCCAGGATCGCATTCGTGGCTCAAAAATAAGGTCCGAAGAAAACAAACAATTACCGTGGCTCATGCTCGAGGAGCTTTTGACCGACATTTCGGGACGCCTTTCAATCCGATCGACTGGGGCCCAGGGATTATCCATGTCGCATGAACGACTCGGCCCCCGTGTGGGACTCCACCAAGGAATCGCAACAAAGAAAGTCCCTCCATCCCTGCTGAGACCACGTAACAGGGTCCCCGGGATAGGAGCGATGAACCCGAGGGGGAACCCTAGTCAATCAATAGTGGGAGCGCAAATCTCGGGACGATCGCAGAGCAGAAGTGGGTTGGTTGGGAAGGGCGTGGGAACCGAAAAGGCTTGTTCTTCAGGGCACAGGCTCAGGGGTCGATCGGGACCAGCATCAAGTCCATCTCACCATCCTAGGATCTCCCACCCTCTTCTGAGGGTCAAATCTAGTACTCCGTAATGGGGTCGCACTTCCCACCGACCGTGCGGTCATAGGTGGAGAATGGATCTCCTGTGCCGGCCTGCTGCCCGAACTCGGCGCCCTCGGGCACTTCTGTAGTGGTACGAGAAGGGTTGAGGCCCCGTCCCTCGATTTGGCCGTGCTGGTCTCTGCAGCCGTTGATGTGCGCGGCTAGCACAATTCCTAGCCACGACATCGACGGAGTATGTAGGAGGTACTCCGGACCGAGCCCCTTCCCACGGGGCCTCCTCCACTCGAGGGAGTACACGAGGGCACAGGCTGACTGGCCATCACAGGGCTATGGTCTTGGATGCCCTAAATCTAAAATCTCCAATCTTCAATCGCTCGGAAGCGGATGGCTGCGCAGTCGTGTCATGCGCGGCGTTTGGATCGCGATCTCGGCGGGGGCCCGATCTCGGGACGGCGATGCCATGCGCTCAGAAGGAGCAAACACCACCTGGCCGGGCAGTTTGGTTTTGGGAGGGGGAGAAGTGGATATTCGGTTCGACCGGATATGTGAATCTACTCTTTTCTTCTCTTTCTCTTCTCGGTTTTGGTCGGTCATTTGCCTCTATGGGCAGGCTAGTGGTGTCTAGTTGCTCGTCTATCGGAGTTTATTTTGAGTCCCACGTTGTATCGCCATGAGGTAAGCGCCCGGGAATTAGGAAACTTCACGATTCCCACAGTTTGGCTCGCACTAGGGGGTGCGATGGGCGGATTAAGCTGTGTTGGCTGAATTTCGAGGCGATCCTAGCCCAAAATAAATAATAATCAATAAAAAAAAACTAAAAAAATAGGAGCTGATCTAAATGACGGATGGGGGTGGAAATAAGTTGGAACGCTCAAAGCACACTCAGTCCAAAACGAACGAAAATAAGGCAAGACCCCTGGAATTTCAAATTCAGCAGTAATAATTCTCCGTGGCTTTCTTGGGGGAGACCCTTTGGCGTTTCTGATTTCGTTCGTACGATGTACCGTCACGAGATGACAGACGATCTCCACAGGGACCCCATCAGCCAGTCCCCAAAGAGGGGCCCGTCTTGATTGGGTGCCTCCTGGTTTCCTAACTGGGATGGTGCGATCAAATGTAGTAAGTCCTCACTCCCCGAGCTCGCATGGCGTTCACGGATCTATACCCTATTTGACCTTATCGGTACCGCGCCCGTCACTGGATGAGTATGTGTATCACGATGGACTCGACGCCGTAACCACAATCCTCTCTGTCTCTGAGAAGGAAAAATAGGAGAAGAAAAATGGCACAACAGCCACGACCACACATGGCCTCTCTCACCACTTACACCCCGAAGGAACCTTGCCCCATTTGGACCGCCATTTGGCCGACGGGATCTCAGAATTTCAAATACTCTCAGCGATCTGAGGATCTCGATCGATACCGACCATCCCTGCTAGTGTCAGCCTTAGCCCCGAGCGTTTGGAACCCTCTCGATCCTGCTGCCATTGGCCCCCAAATTACTGCACCGTCCACACCGTTATTTTGCCCATTTCCTCAACTCGCCAGATTCCAGAATGCCAGCCAGCGCGCGGATTCTGTGACTCCGAAGTACGGTGTATACACACACCGAGTTTCCCGCCCTCAGCGACTCAGCTACTCCGCTCCTCAGCCAGCCTGTCGTCCCTCGATCAGTGGCCCCCTCCTCCTCCCCCCTTCCCGGTCGATCCCCCGGCCAACCCCTCCTGCCAATGCGACTACAACAGAGGCTCGGGTGGATGACTCGAACCGCACGAAGCCTCGACCCCGGCTGAATGTTTGACTCGGACGATATTCCCATTGCAGACGACCGGTTCCACTGATCCCCGAACAAGGGGTCCCTATCCAGGTGCCCGCGAACCAGCCTGTCAATCTCCAGTCTATAGTCCCAAGTCCATACTCTCCCAAGCCTGACCCAGCCAAGCCCCATCATCAGCCCCAGCCCCAGCCCCAGCCCAGCCCTCGCCTAAGCCCAAGCCCATCACCACCACTCGCCTTCCCAAAACCACTAACGACTCCGTCTCCAAACCTACTGACCCTCCTAACTCCTCCGGGCACCACGGACCCATGACAAATCCTGACACGCGGGATGTGCCCACACCCCGCGGGCCTGCAGACTGATTCGCGGTGGCTTTTTTTTTCCCCGACGGTGTCGGTCTCCTGGTATGAGGGAGGGGCACTGGGCACCGGGAAGTATTTGAGATTTGAGATTGAAGGTTTAGAATCTGACATACCCCGTACTCATAGACGAAATAGGAAATACGAAATAGGAAATAAGATTCAAGATTTGAAATTTCAGATTTGAGATTTGAGATTTGAGATTCGAGAGTTTACATGGCGGATGCGATGCGACAGTGCGCAACGACAGCGCATCCCCATCCCCCATCCCCCATACCCCATCCACATCCCCCATCCACATCCCCCAATAATCGGTCCGGTCCATAGACCAATACGTCGCCAGACCGATCCCCAGAAAGGAAGCCGCTGCACGAGGATAGGCGCACTTGCAGCCCGGTACTATCTAGCTAGCCTAGCTGACTACCTAACCAGTTACGGAGTGCCTCCGTAGGTCACGAAGGAGGTCCAGGTCCAGGTTCAGGTCCAGAGTCGAACTCACCCCATCCGTCGCCCCGCGCTCCGCGCTCAGCGCACAATTAGGGTTTCCGCTCAGATGATCGTGCAAGTCTAATCGCGGCGATCGGGAACAAAAGGGGGGGAGCGCATTGCCGATGAGATGCATGGGCGAATTTGCGTACGATCTTTCGCCTTTTTTCCTTTTTTTTTTTTTTTTTTTTTTTGCTCTCGCGTTTTTGTTTTGCAGATCGCCCCATTCCGCATTCCAGATCCATGAAGATTGACATGGGCATTGAGTGTCAATAGTTCAACAGTAGTTCGCACTTCTTACTCCCTTGGGTTATTCCTGATGCCCATGGAACGCGGTGCTGGGCATGATTGCCCGCCACGGGGCGCACCGTGGCTGGGAGAAGTGAAAAAGAAAAATCGACATGGAAATCGAATTCAAAAATAAGAAATTTAAGGCTGTTCGTCGCCTCCATGCGGTCATGGCTTGGCATAAGTTACTCCGCTAGTACAGTATATCCCTATCCCTAGCGATACGCCCATACTTCTTTGGATCGGTCGAAAATGGTAGATAATCGGAGACGCATACTTGTAAGTATTAAGTAGTACTCCGCAGATCCGACGGCTCTCCACGGCCGGTTCCGCTCCGGTGTCTGTCTTGGTCGACCCAGACAATGGCCCTCGGCCTTTGCCGCAACTCTGACCTCATCGTTCCGGCCGATAGCACGGCCGAGCTAGATCCTATCTCCAGTGGCAACAACCATGCCACCCATCTACACGGGGATCTACCGTAGCGAAGCACCAAACCAACGGTTGTCTAACCACTTGCAGAGATGTTCCACTAGGGTAAATTGAATTCCGATCCCGATCGCGATCTTGCAGAATTACACGATAGGAAAAAGCACAATCATGCCATACAACTCCCAATGGCCCACCCGCAAGTCAATTCCAGCGCAATCAGCGCGCAGTGTGCCAAGGGAATATTGGGGGGCCAAGCGACCACCGAACATTCATCATCGATCAGGAAAAAAGCATATTTCATCCAATATAGTCCGTGGAGATGCTAAGGAGACAAGATCGTACACACATCACAGATGGGGGTGGGGTAACATACTCGGACACGTGCGATGACAGGGCGGAGACCAAAAAAAAAGTGAGAAAAAAGCAAAATAAGGCTCGTTGGACAGACAGGTCAATGCAGGGTATAAACCAGAACCAGAACCAGAACCAGAACCAGAAAGGGACGGGGGCGGAGAGAAACAGTCTTGACAAAAAGCCCCAGGAATCCGATATCAAAAGAAGGTCTATGAAGCCGGGCTCCCAACGCTGCGAGGGTATTATATAAGGGCCACCAATTAGGAAGGTCAAGATTCCCATCCCAAAAGGAAACCAAAAGAGTCAAACAAGAGGATATGCCGTCACGGGGAGCGAGAGGAGCAAAGCCCAAACTCATCAAGTCCCCGAAGGAGAAAAAAGAAAAGACAAAATAAGAACAGAAAAGGGTGGACAGCACAAAAGGAAACAAGGATTGGGCGCGAAAAGAAAATGAAATGACAAAAAAATAAATAAAGAATAATGGGCCACACTGAACTCCTTTTTTGCCCCCCGTTTCTATTTCCCGCCTTTTTCCAACGCCACATGAGAAAAAGCAAGCTTAATGACTGGCTGGCGATGCGGAGTCGAGGACCGTCTTCGGCTTCAGGTTCGATCCCAGGGTCGCCGCTTTGTTAGCGCCCATCTTGCGGGTCAGCTTGGCATAATGCAGGCCGCAGGCGTTACACAGCGTTCGGGCACCATCTGGACCCCGACGCCATTCTGGCGTTTCGGCTCGGTTACAGCTGTGGCAACGACCAGGAGGGGCCGCCTTCTGCAAGAACGTGGTGGTTAGCCATCCGGATTCCAGCACGGTCGGAGGGGTGGGGGGACTGGAGCAACTGAGTCACGGTGGTTGGCAGGTGCCAACCATGGTGCCAGGGGGGGGAGAAAGGGGGATAAACGGGTAAAACAAGGGAGAAGAGAGACGGAAGAATGAGGGAACACGGGAAACTTACTCCACGCCGTTTCTTCGAGTCCGCCCCGGCGAATCCACCGGAGCCCTTGAACTCTTCCTGGTACATGGCCATATGCTCGTCTTCCCCGGGTTGCTTGAACGCCTTTCGCTGCGCCATTTGCTCCGCCAGGGCCTGTTCCTGGTTCACCACGGCCGTCCGTATCCGGATCAGGGCATCTTGGTTCCGGCGCTGCAGATGGAGCATGTCCTCCACTTCGGTGAGCGTGGGTAGGGACCCCAGAACGGGTCCAGACCGTTGCGTCTGGTGTGCTCGTGCAGCGTAGTGTCTTGAAAAGTCCAATGTCCGCGTGCTGAGCTCGGAGATCTGTTCCCAAACGGCAAAAGGAAAAACATGTTAGCCCACAAATTCCTGGTCTCAAACTCTGGCACCGCCAGTCACAATGCCGCGAATCGACAGGTCATAATCTCCCACGCGATTATTAAGTCCCCCACCAGCGCACACAAAAGGAGCACTGCCGCTCGCGAAGCCACACGAATAGACACAAAGATACAAGGCCAAGGGTACGAAAGAAAAAGAAAAAGAAAAAAGAGGAGATCCATACCTCATTCAGAGATGTCTCCACATCGTAAACGTCGAGATGTCGTTTCACCGTGTCAGCATGAGGTTGGCCCGGCATCGGACGGCCCACGAATCCACCTTTGACCTCTTCCCGCGGCGCACCCATGTATGCTCGGTTGTCGTAAGGCGCGGGATGGTATGACGGGCCCGTCGGCGGCGGCTGTTGCTGCTGTTGCTGCTGTTGCTGCGGAGGAAAGGAGTAGTTGGGAGCGAAATGGCTATAGCCATTGGGCGACGCGACGCTGCCCGCCGATGGTGGCGCGCTGTAATCATAGGCGGAGGAGTTTTGCGATCCGGAAACCGAGGTGATGCCCGTTTTGGCGCTCTGCGTTGGCGACTTGCCCGTGCTGAGCGAGTGCAGCGACGCGTTTCGAGACTCTTGCGTGTTGATTGAGACGAGGCTGGTGCGTGACGCATCGGCCTGTAGCTGGGTTTGGTGTGCAGGGTAGCCTGGTTCCCGCATCATCGACCCCGTAGCCGGGCCATTGGAGAAAGGGTTGGGAGGCCCGGGCGGTCCTTCGGTGCTAGACCGCCCGATGAGATGTGAGGGAGGAGGTGCGGTGTGTCCCGATTGTGGTGGAGGTGCGGAGGTAGGCGCGGGATATGGGAGAGGATTGTCGTTGCCCAGGGCCTCGTGGATTGAGGGTAGGGACTGGCGGCCGCCAGTCTTGTCTTTGTCGTCCTCGAGGACCCGGCGCGATGCTGGCGGTGAGATATACCCCGATTGCGACGGTGCGCTGGTGGCCGGCGCGTAGGAGTAAGGGAGGGGTTGTCCGGCGTACATGTTGTTCGGGCTGAGGAGAGGGGTCGGAGAAGCGGCGACAGCGTGTTTGGGAGGATACCCCGAACCGTCCTTGCCTAGGAAACCGATGGCGGGCAAAGGGTCTCTGCAGTGTGGACCATGGTCAGCATTGAGGTCCGGACTGATTGCGCGCGCGACAAGGGAAGACCCAAAAATCAAGAACAGAAAAAGGAAGCACCGAGTCGGCCAACTCACCTGTGCCTAGGAGCGGCTTCCAAAGACCCCATCACGTTTCGGGGGAAGAAGAGAGGTGATGTGATGTGGGAAGGATGGAAGATGGTTGGAGGATGGGGGGGGGGGGCAGAGGGATTCAATCCGTCACGCCTGGGTTCCTGACCTCATCAACGAAGTTCGTTACGCGTTCACCGATCCGATCGCGTATCCAAGATCCACGATGAGAAGAATCAAGAGTATCCACGGAGGACAGGAAAGGGAAGATCTGGGCAACAAATATGATGCAGCAAGATCCGGCCGAATGAAACCGATCTTTCTATGCGACCGATCTCACCAGAAAGACCGTTCCACTCGAGGAAAATTGGATGAAAAGGGTCTCCGGATGGCGGCAAGATCGGAGATGCGATGCCGTCACAGACAGGCGAGGGCGACCCAAGATCTTTGGAGGGGCGGTGTTGGTGGCGTTTGAGGGTTTGGACGGGGTTTGGGAGCGGGGGTCCGCCAGCAGCCGGTTGCGAATTAAGTCCGATGCGATCGGGGCAGACGAGCGAAGGTTTCGGGGTTGAAGGGTCGAAGTATATCGTTCGGTTAGAGGGGATATTATTGTCTGGAACCCGGGGACATTCCCTCCGTCGCAGAGCTTGGAGGGGGAGGAAAGAGGAAAGGATCCAGCAACGAGCAGAACCCGGTCAAGTCAATCGTTAAGAATAGATAGAACAGAATATGACGTGAAAAAAAAAAGGCGGAAAAAAATTTGAGAATGAAGTCGAGATCGATCGCGGAGAGTCGCAACGCAAGGGATGATGGATGGGTCAAGTTGGGCCTCGCGTGGGAACGGATGGGGGGAGCCACCAACGAGTATTCGGCGTGACGGGGGAATGTCGAATGTCAATCCAAGTATCCCGGAGGCCACAGGGAGGAGAGAGGTCAAATAGGTAAAAGGCTGGGAGGAGAGGAATGGAGGAGCACAGAGTTAAATAAAGTAAGATTTCGATCCCGCGATCGATATTGGAGTCCCAGGCCCAGTTAGGAGTAGGAGGAGGGGAAACCTCAAATAATAAGGGAGAGGGGGGGGGGAAGATAATAAGATAATAATAATACTAAAATAGGACCCAACCCAATAAGGAATAATACAGTAATAATCACTGAAAATAAAAAAAGGATAAAAAGACAATAATCAAGGGGATCGAGGCTACTTCATTTCGGGCCTTAGATTGGAATGAACGGGGGGGAGGGAAAAGAATGGCAAGGCCGGTACGCCAACAGGAACTTTAAAAAAGAAAATTCAAAAATAAAAAAGAGCGTTGCGCATCGGAGGAATCAAGTGGATCGAGATGGGCAGCAGATCGGTATACTTGACGATTGATTTTAGCAGGTGGATACCAGGAAAGCTACTGGAGGAAGGTGCTAAACGCCTAGGGAGGGACTAGTCGTAGTCGGAAGTCCAAGTAGGTGAGAGGGGGAGATTGAGAAAAAATACTGGGAAATTAGTAGATCGGTCATGACGCTGTTTTACTGAGAGGCAAATTACGGTACAGGCGAACTGCGGATCTTCGCATGTGGAGTTGACTTTTGGGATCATACCTATCACTGCTAGTCTGGCTTTAGTTGCGATGGGCGGATATCTTGGGGCGTACAGTGGGGACCAGGGGGCGTGTAGAGTGGAGGAAGGGGAGACGATAGTGTGGGTTTAGTGAGCGTGGGAAGGGGAAAATAATAATCATCAAATCATCAGAGGCCGGCCATGAAGGATGGATTCCCGCCTGCACTCCTGGACATGGACCGTATACAGCGAGGACGGAGGAGCAGATACCAACCATTCCAAGACCGAAAAAGAACCCCAATAATCATCCTCCGTGTTACTCTATACCAATCACATGGATCTCGTCTCCAAAAAAAAAAAAAAAAAGAAAAAAGAAGAAAAAGGGAAAAAAGAGACAAAAATAAATAGAAGAAGCAACATCTTGGCCGAGGCGATGCTCTCCATCTGCTGTGCTTCTAGAAATGCCCCCTGCCCTACCCCATCTCCCTGCGAGGCGGGTGACTAACCAACCAGTCTGGATGGAGGTACACCCGGGCCTGTCCTGGGGTTTACTTCGTAGTCGCATGGCGACTGAATTTTGCGGCCTCCAGGCGGATTGAGTGTACCGGTACAGTTTTTCTCGCTATTTCCCCATAACTCTGATCTATGGGCACACAAAGTACCTACCGACTAGACCCAGGGGAGATCGAGGTTATCACATCCCCAGCAACGGACCCTTCTCGTGGAAGGGTTCAAGAGATTACGGAATCCTGCGCCGGGGCTAGCGACGCAACTATACTATATCGCTCACGACTACTCCGACTGTTGGCAGGACCCCCAAAACGCTCCCAAGTGAAAGGTCCCATCATCGTGGGTGTCACATGAGGCCAGCGATCTCCGAGCATTCGCAGTTGCTTCTCGACTCGTCAGCCTCGGCCATGCATGAGATCAGACCCCCCAGGCTTATTAATGCCAGACGTTGAGGGCATGATGTCAAACCCGAGGACGCCCGAGCCTGTAGGCCAAGCAGATCGGACTTGGATGTGGGCAGATTCGCTAGTTGCATGGAACTAAAATCCATTCCGATTGTCGCTAACGACCGGTCGCAGTAGTAGCAATAGTAGCAATAGTAGCAATAGCAGGAGCCGGAGCGCGGGTGGTAATTTTCTTTTTCTCCGGTCCGCATGGTCGGGGTGGGAGAAAGGGAACAGCAGGTATGCCTTTTCCGATCTGAGGAATGGGCGTGTGGAGAAAGCCCGCTAGTGTCACTGCGCGGGCCCGGGAAGAAAGAGTGCCGGGCCTCCGATCTGAGGAGGTGGAGGGCGTTGGGGTTCGAGTTGAACGATCGTACCACGAGATCATGCGAGCTCCGCAGTATAGTATAGTATAGTATAGTATAGTATAGTTGATACGATGGCGTCCCTGGTATACTGTAGGATCGGCCCTCCGTACGGTGTCCTGCCGTCAATACTCAATACGCCATGCCGCGAGCGTGACTTGCGAAAGTCAAATACGAAACTTCCCTCGACGTCACCGCAGCGCCAAATCAGAGCAACCAGAACTCAATCATGCCAACCCCAGTCGCAAAATACGGAGAAGGAAGCCAACCACTCCTTTACGGAGTATCAACAGCCATTCAGCCATTCAGCCGTTTCTGGTTCCCCCCACTCCCTCCCATCCAGTCAAGTTTCGGAGTCTCCCCCAATTTCCCCTCTTCCCCAGTGATGTTCCGTCGGCGTCCACTTCCCTCTTCAGCACCTTCCCCGACCATTTAAACGGGCCCGGGCCGTCGTCACCTTGCGCTGTCGCGCATGGCCTAAGCTTTGGATCGAGATCGGATCACACGGGAGGTCACTGGGCAGATCGTGGGTGCGCGTGTCCGCTGCATCACGGCAGAGACCCTACATACACACCTCGGAGACACCCCGGTAAACCCATCTCGTCACGGTACTCGAGGCTAAACGCTCTGCAACACGATACTCGGACCCTCATCCCCCAATCTGAACATTCCATGCCACTCGATCAGGAGATGCGACCGGAGGAGGATCCCATTCTCGGCGTCTTGCCCCTCTCCCTGGTGACGTAAGGGTCCAGATCGCATCTCAATTGAAAGGCCATTCGGGCCTCATGCCCGGGATGGCGCTGGCGCCCTTCCCGGCCGCGTGTCCAGTCCATGTGTGGGGACGGATAGGCGATAATCGATAATCTGATTCATGGCTAGATAGGCCTTGCGTCCGTCTCGGAGCCCGGTAGATGATTTCTACGTATATTATATATTAATGTGGCGATTGTCCTCAGCTGATCGGGAATGTTCTCGAGAATCATCAGAATCCGGCAGAAAGAACAAAGAGCCCTGCCGACCACGCGGTTGCGAACGCGAACTTAAGTTTTTGCCTCGAGCTCATCTGCTCGGAGTATACTGCCAGAGCTTGTTCCCTCTCTCCCCTCCACCCCCTCCCCTTCCTGCTAGCTCCAGGCTGGTGGCTTTGGCGGCAACCCCCCCCCCCCCCCCCCCCAGTGGAACCCGGCCGTTAGCTAGCACATCATGCCCGTTGGGTTTGTTTTTCTCCGCCCCCTGCCCAGGCACAGACGACCAGAGACCATCCTGGATACTGACCGCTCTTGGCTAGGCCCCTGCACCTACGTGGACGAGTTCTCCTCTTCGTCTGGGGGTTCCAAGTACATGGTACCTTATCCTTCGTTTGGTAACACTCAACTTATCTACCTTATTCACCTCCAGCCCCCCTTTTCCTCTCTCGCGGCCTGGCGCACAGACGCCGGGATCCATAGCGGGAGCATGGCCTAACGGCCCTGGGGCCCAAACGTCGGTCTTCAGACTGGTCCAGCGCGGGAAGGTAATCGAGGCGAGATCTTCGGAACATCTAACGCACTTGGTTGATCTGGGCTCAGCGGTGCTCTTGGCATGCAGTGCTCTGTCCTCGGTTTACTCTCCCTCGTCCTCTCACGCCCCCTGCAGCTGTGGCTGGCTTGATCATTCCCACTTGGGCCTGCGCCGACAGCAGCACCGCATCCCAGGCCTATACATCTATACCTCTCTATACATGATGCTGTATCTGTGAATGCCGGCCACGATGCAATCGGCACGTAAAATACCCTGGAAGCCAGTACATGCAGATGTGACCCCCGACATGCTCAGACAAAACCTTCGTCCCCAGCAATAGGCAGCAGTAGCAGCAGACATGCAGCGATCTCCAGAGCTGGTCCACCCGACCAATGGCCCCCCTCCTCGCGGGGGATCCGACCTGCTGTCCCGGGTCCGCAATGCCATCCTCGGAGACAAAGGATTTGTAACTGGGTCTCCCCCGAGATCGAGCGCTGCAATGCGAAGGACTCGATCCACATGGTAATCGCTGCATCGCGCAGAGCCGACCCCAATCCTAGCCCAGCACCACCCGGATCGCACCATTTCAGCCACCCTACGATGCGTTCCGTGCACACCTGTGAGTTAGTGGCATGCACGGTAGGTCACCTCGCCTCAGTGCCGAACTCAGATACACCCCAAACATCTCCACCCCCCTTCCCACCCCCCTCGTCTGGGACGAAGGACTCCACAACGTGCGTGCTCTGGCGTCTATTGCAGGGGGATGAGGGTGGTGGTGTGAGAGCATGTGGTTGAAGCTAGCAACGAGCCCTTTGAGCAACTCTCCCGGCCTGTCGTCTCCAACGAATGCCAACAGAGGCATGAGGGGGCGTGTGCTACGTCTGTCCTGACGTATCTAGACCATCGGGGCCAAGGTTCCAGAGGCAGGGATGCTCAGCAAGTCCGGCTTTCCCCGCGACATTAGCTTTCGATCCGGACCATCGGAATCGTGACCGGCAGCCCGGTCGCAGTACTGGGTGCTGAGGTTGTACGAGATCAGATTACACCCGCCGCGATCGGGGGCATTCGTGTCGAGCCCGGATGCAAAGAAGACCGGAGTTCCCCTCCCCTTCTTCCCTCGAGAACCGCTCGTGCAGCAGGGGACGGAGGACGAACCGAGGTTGATGTCGGTTGCCTAGTTCCGGCAACTGTACATCCCAATTGCGCGTCTGACGAAGGACGCTGGGCTGTTTGGATGGGATGGAAGGGGGGGGAGTGTGGTCCCCTGCCAACACACAGCACACCATGTCGGCATCGGGCGGGAACTGTTCGCAGGAGCGGAGCCATTGGGGTAGAAGGGACTGCTGTACGAAGACGGAATCGGGAGAACAGACCACCACGGACCTACCACGGGCTACGACGGGCCACCACCCGCTACTGTAAGAGGGCGCGGATGATTTTCCTGCGGAGCTATGCACTGGAGTCTTCTCACTCGTGGGATAGTATTTTGCTATGGAGTAGCCAACGAGAACACCACTTGTCATCGCGGGACTTGGTGGTGGGGGTTGGGAAACCAACGGGGAAGTGAATATCGATGTCGAATGTGGAGGATGATGCTCGGCGATATTATACCGATGACCAGTGGTATGGAGTCGTCCAGGCACTCTAGTCCGCCAGCAGGTTTCCCCCCGAAAAGAAAGCCCAGATCGCTTCCACTACCGACCAATGGGGCCTGCGACCAGATTGTTCATTTAATCTCAGTGTCATTATAGTGTCAGTCGGAGGCACAATTCGAGCTAGTAAGACGCGAGGGAGTCCTGAGGGACGGGAAACAGAAGGCCTGGATCTTGCAGGGAGGTCTCGGTACCCCGTACAGAGTATTATGATACTGTGCACTATCCTCGCACGGGGACGAGACTACGACAAGACTACTACGAGACTACCGACAACTGGGTATAGATGGATGGAGCTGACGGACATGATCGACAACGCGCTGGAGAGGCGAGTCGAGGGGGCAAACCGTTGGGACCGTTTTGGGTCCCGCCCTGAACGGCTCTTAGTGCTAGCATGCTAGAGGCTTAGCGGGCTAGGCTAACGGGTTGACTGCTCTTTTAGCATGCGCAGAGCAACTGCGGCCTTTCGAGGGCCATGCTGATCGTTGGCGACTCGACCCTGACACAGCGACCCGCCAACCTCTGGAGGCTTTCCCAGCCGCCCGGCGTGTGGAGCCCCCGTTACAATTGCTACGAGGACGATCAGATAATCCTATCCGCAAGAGAATACGAGCGGCGCCTTTACTCAAGTTGGCAAGAGATTAAGATCCGATCCCAATTTCAGTCGCTCTGCGCACGTCCATTCTATTGTTACCGCGGCTTCTTTGCCGCTTGCGTTTTCCTCCCCGGTCAATGTCGACTCGATCGAACAACACACCAGGAATTGAGTGGGTAGGAAAATCAGACCTCCAGAACAAAACGCTCGGAGATCCCCCGAAAGGTTAAACCAAAGAAAAGCAAAGCCGGAATCAAAAGAAGACTGTGAACAAGAGGCGGCCGATCCCAGTGGAATCCGTCCACATTCCAACCTACCAGTGCGTTCGGAGTATGCTGCTGCCGTGGCCTCGCAGCAATGCTCCTGAAATCCTACAAGCTACGAGGACATCAATCGGCCTCCAGACCTCTGGTCACAAAAAAGGGGAAGGGGTCTCCCAACCTCCCAACCTGCTATCTCACCGTCCGCAGTGACGACGGCGAGGGCGAGTACATCCCCTTCAGGAAACGCTCGGGGCAACAAACTTCCGCAACGAGGGGGGACCTCGGGAGGCGCCTTGCTTTTTCTTTGCTTTTTTTTTTTTTCTTTTTTTTTTCTTTTTTTGGCATCAATGGCCCAGGGCAATGTATCACAATGGCACTACTCTACCCGTCTGCTTGGGATAGGCATTTCAGCCGCGTTGATGGACTATTGAGCCTAAAGCTTGGGGCCGAAAGCCGTTTAGCCACTGCCCAATTGGCGAACGTCCCAGCGCTCGATGCAATTTCCTTAGGAGCGGGTCGAAATACACGAAGAGAAATGGCTAAGGAAAATCCAATTAAAGACCAGATGGGGACTCCACTCTGCCTGAAGGGCGAAAGAGACGAGCGACAGCACGGTTCCTGCCCGCTGCTCGACACAGTCAAACCTCCGGTAGCAGGACGGTTCCATGACGCCACAGATGTCAGGGCTCGGGGCCAAGCAAAGCTCCCTCTCGTCTTCTGGCCGTCCAAAATTAGGACCGCACGCGCCCCAACCTTTGACGGCGTGGGTGGATGAGGTGGGGAAAGGGGGGGGGGGGGGGGGGAGGAGGGACGGGCTTGGTGGGTTTGACTTTGACTGGGCGTTTGTCTGCTTGGGGCTTGAACTCTCCGAGAGGTGGGGACTCTTTCCGGACATCAATCCGATCTCTGGGCCAGAGTAAGTTGACAGCTGGGCTGTCACAACAGCATGCTGAAGAGGCATCACAACCGAGTCGCTCTACAGAGAGCGGAGTATGTAGTATCTATCTCGCACGGGCTGCAGATGCATCATGCCCGTCCCCAAAGGGCGCAGAGCAGGATCCTGCAGGTTCTACTCGATCGGGTCCGTGAACTGCCTGACAGGCTGGGATCAGGCGCGACTAAACTCACTCGAGCCTCGGGCCAGGCTGATGGACCAGGGCATGTCTGCATCGCGACCGAACGGGGTGACACCACATCAACCGGGCGGGCCATGAATCATGTCTCCTCCAACGGATGGGGCTACGCCATAGCGATCTCATTCGGGTATGTTTTCTTTTTACTTTTTTGCTATTGCATGATTTCCTTGTTTCCTTTCTTCTTTTTTCTTTCTTTCTGAAACGCTAAATTAAAATCTCCGTTTTATTCCCGACCAGGGTCAGATGGACCCCCGAACTCCTCATCGGGACCAACTAGGTGTCAGATCTGGCATCGTGCTAGAGGTGATTAGCTTGACGCTGTGTACGCTGAATCTCTGACTAGGTATGTATTGGTATGCCCGTACCTCGTCCGTTGGTACTAGCTCGAACGGACGGGACTATTGAAAACGGTTTGGCTCTAGCCACATTCCCTGGGCCTGATGCTCCATGATGCTCCATGATGCTCCATGATGCTCCATGATGCTCCATGATATAATTACCGAGAGCCACCCGTGGGCCGCACGTGAAGACCGGGGGCAGCGCTCTCGTCTTCAGTTGCCATAGTGTCCGGCCCTGTACGATCCCACGAACGTCATCACGGTGGCGATGTCACGGAGCATATCGACAGTACTCCGAATATACAGTCCGGAGAGTACTAGGGGTGTAAATCTGGATGCTGGGATGAGAAGAGGGGGGACACCCGCACTAACTGTGATTCCACTGGCAGCTTCTGCATGCTCCGATCTGGAGTCCTGGCACACGGGAAGAGACTCTGCTCGATTGCTGCCCTGGTAATTGTGACTGTAGGTCTGCTGCTTCCTCTGGAAGGAGTAAGCTCAGCCCCAGTCCCAGTCACAGTCCCATCAGCCTGGCAGACCCGATCTATCGACCAAATAGAGCAGAAGCCCCGAGTCACTGGACCGTCCCCTGCTGTCGAGGCCTTGAGTCATGCGACGGTGCTAACTCGTCCCTTGTCTGAAGCCTAGTGACCCGACAGAATGGAACTCGTGCGATGGAGGAAAATCCCCATGGCGACAAGGGGGTCCGTCGCGCAAAAGAAAAAGAAAGGAAAGCAAAAAAAGGAAAAAACGGGGCACGATAGCAAGCCGGGCCGTTTCCAGACCCACACCCGATAGACCGCTTCGATCGGCGGGGAGGGGAAGAGAGGAAAAGAAGGTCAGTGTCCCCTAGTGTTGAGGCTTAGGGGCCACTCTCGGTTAGGTCGGGTTTGAGGAAGGGGGCGACTCGGCAAGCGCTATCATGGTACGCAAGTGCGATACGACCCAGGAGTCACGCCAATGCTGGTGGCAGCGCGGATGGACTGAACAGCCTCTTTGCGACGGCCTGCGATCCTCTGACAGGCGGGCAAGATTGGCGTCTCCTCTCGCTTGCCGAGATTCCCAGGCCGGACGAGTGGGCTGGCCGTTATTTCCCCTGCTCCACGCCATCTTGGGCAATGGATCCGACGGAAAGTCTCCGCCGACCCACTTGCTGCAGGACGCTGGCGCCGTTTTAGGTTTTCGTGCAAATCCCGAGGAAAGAGTGGACGAGCATTCGCCATGGCCATGCTATAGACAAAGACCATCAACAAAGGATAGAAAGCCGAGAGGCCTGGTCAATGCCTCGAGGATCAGGACAGACGGAGGAGGATATTGATTACAGTAATTAGACTTATGGTATGATCTGGTGTTCTGTTCACAACCCCTGAATCTTTCGAATACGTCAAGCTTAATCCAAGCTAATACTCCGTACTCATCAATTCAAAGGGAAAGAAAAACGTCTCCAAAACGCAGCGGATCCACCATCTGACCGTTGAGCTTAACGGCAAACAACCCCCATCATTTCTGTTGCCGGACAATCAGAACCAGCCGAAAGAACCCCCAACTCTTCGCACATCGCGATCGACGGGCAAAGGGGGAAGTCCCGGATATAGCGACCGGAAGCCGAGGAGATTTGGTGATGGGCTAGCGACCAGCGAGGCGGGCCCAAATTAACTGCTGATTGAGATCCGCCGCCAGTGGGGACCAGGTGGATGCGACTATCGCTCCAGATGTTCCTGAGCTCGTTGTCCAGAATATCAACGTCGGTTCGCCCAGAAAATAGATTGAACTGCAGATGAAGCGGATGAAGTGGATGGTCGGAACGGCAACTATTGAATTGGCTTGCTTCTTTCTGTCGGTTGATCCGGTACCAGCAGGCGGTATTTGGACCATCGGCACTAGTATCGTTCGTTTCACGATTTACTTCTGCACCCCCATGTCTAGGAATAGAAATGGGACCGGTGGGTTCGACATGGCAAAGGGGCGATGGAATGATCACCCTCGTTCTCGCTCTCGCCTTTGTCTCGTGATGAGTCGGGGTTGACTTGCTTCTCCCGACATAATTCAAGCCTCCCTGCACTCCTGCTTGGTGCTCCTACTAACTTTGAAAGGGGCAGGCTCAGCAGGGGATCTGTCAAAGCAACCTAGGCAAGTTTTCGCAACGTGCCTCGGTCCGACAGAAGCAGACAAGCCACGGCAAATCAAAGTGGCGAAGCACTGGTGGCGACTGCAAATCAGTATCGCACGAGCCCTGGCATGAGTGGCGGGCAATGGGCGAAGCAAACCTTCGCTTCGAAACAGAGTGACCATTGATCTGCCTTCATCCATGGAGAAGTGGTGGGTTCCCCCGCAGGGCAGTTACCAGTCGATTGCTTAGTGCGCTTTTCTTTGCAGCTTTGGTCTGCATATGACAGGCGGCTTTGATCCCCGCGATGTCGGAGGGGCTGGGTCTTGGGCTTTGTCTACACATCGTGCGCCAGTCCCGGCCGGCACTAAACCGAATAAGATGTAAACACAGCGGGAGCTTCGGTCTTGATCCACTACGTCTTATGGACCGGGGGCCTTCCGGTGGCGGGCGAGCTGGTTGCTTTCTCCGGCATCCCATGCAGCTTTGCGCCGTGTTCATGCATTATGAATCATGAGCCTGTGCCAGGAGAGGCCTGAAAGTTCGGCTCAGTTGTTGGCTCGGCATAAATTGGATGGTCGGCAAGCACAGAATCCCAGCTCGAAGCTGGTCTTTACTTTTGTCCTCTGATACGAGTGCGAGGCCGGAGTAGACTGGACCATCCCCGGCAGATCTCTTGAACTAAATGTCCAGATTGGGCGAGTTTTCCAGCTTGCGGGACATGTTGAAACACGCCACTACAGTCGAACGCAGATGTATCACGAAAGCCACACTATCTTGTGCTCGAAAATCCTTTGCTGTTACCTGACTCTTTTAGAACAGGACAGGGATGTATTCCAAATCCGCGGCAGCGGGTATATACACCCGACCACACAATCCTCCGCAATCTGTGTCATTCCAGGCGCATCTAAATACATTAGTATATAGCCAGGATCCAAGCGTAGTTAAAAAGAAGCATTAATTACCATCCATCTCGCCCTGCCGTATATTCTATGTTGAGAGATGCTATTATGCAAGCTGCAGGTGCAAGTTCCCATTTTGCGTTTCTGACAGCTGCTTGTGCATGGGTCTCTGCATTAGCAACCAGTCTAGACCGCTTGCAAGTTCCGCCAGCCAACGCCAACTACGACTTAATGCAAATACTAATGCTGGGGCCGGGAAGAGGGGAAGAGGGCATATTGGGCCCAAAAAAAGGGCAGAGAGAGCAAAGAGGACCAGCAACGAGCCCCAGAAAATTAGGTTTTTGTGACAGCTGAGCTACCTGCGAATAGGATCGGGACCGGGATTTGAATTCACAATCCGGGATTTGGCACCATATGAGCGAAATATTTGTAGGGGTAAAAATGGACTCGAATGCAGAGAAAGATAAGTAAACACGCCGTCTGTATCTATGTATGTACTTGGAGTTAGCATGGCCTTTATAATTATTTTTCCCGCCTATACTTTCGGTTCCGTCTGTCGCGAAACATGGCGGCGTCCAACCAATAGCACAACCCCGAAATTCGTATCCACCCAAGGTTCCGCATCTTCAACCCAGGGTCAAGGTTTGACTCCACGAGGAACCAAAGGAGGAACCCCCGTCAGATCCAAAAGTAAAGCATCCAAAAGGAACGACAATGCAAGCAAAAGTACAGGTCCGCTCCAACTATAGAGTAGAGCCAGCCCGATCCCAGAACGGCCCTCTCTTCCCGGCGCCACGAGAGGCCCCCGGGGAAAGTCTCCCAGCCCTCCTAGCAGCAAGCCCCAGCCCCAGCCCCAGCCTCGAGCTTGACTTTCCTGGGAACGCATCGTGACCAATGACTGCCTCCGCACCCACGATGCCTCGCTCCAAGAGGAAGGAGACCGGGCGAACTAGTATCCATCCGCGAAATGAGACCGATCCGTGCGATCGACGGCAGCAGCACAACAGCCGAAGGATCGGCAATCTTCAATCAAATCAACCACCGCGCCGATCGACCGGACGCAAAGGCTGGGCCCTGCTGATCCGCGGTCCTCGGAGCGTGGGGTCTGCCATGACAGCCAAACTGCTACCGCTTTTTGGTCCTGGCGGGTTCCGCTTAGTTCCCCACTGTGACCACTGCGGTCAACAAAAACCTGTTTCAGTAGAGCATGAGAGGGCGACGAGGCAAAGAAGAGGAAGTGGAGGAATGGAAGCGCGGGCTCCACCCCGTTAACCAGACGGGAAAGGAGCCCTGGGTACGAATTGGTGTTTGTGTTCCCCGTAATTAGACCCCCGATGCCGTCTGCTTCGTTGCTCTTTTTGCGGTTTCTTCTTGCTTGTCCGGAAAAGAAGTTGTTTCCGGAATGGTTACATTGCTCTCAATGGGAGCCAAAGTAGGGACCAGCCAGCGTCTCGTCAAGAAAAGGGAGGCCCGGCCAAGAGATGAGGACCTGCTGGCTCTGTCCGGTCACAAACTCAGTTCGTGCTCCGGTGGCTGGGCAATGTAAATGCTGATTGGAAAGGCCTAGTGCGAACAGCGAAATAGAAGTACCTCACTACTGTACACTATCGCACGTCTGGAACAGCAGAAGGAAATCCCCGGGCGGCAATCAAGCCGCTTCCGCCTCGCTGTCGGCCTCGCATCCGGCAACCTTGGTACTTTCGTGCGTGCGATGTGTCCACGACGATGAGTGCACTTTTGTTGCTGCCTTCTCCAAGAATAACGTGGCAATGCATATGTGCTTAATTGCCCTGTGGGGAGAGAAGACTCGAGGACTGTACTCTGTGCTCCATGCAGGATTCATGTGGCACCGAGGTCTCGTCGTGGCTCGGCCAGTATTGCTGCCTCCTCGCCGAGCTGCTCGACCCGCCGCTACCCATTGCCAACCGAGGGTCTAGCAGGCATGTCTCTGAATGTCTCCGTAGTAAGCTTTGGGTACGGACCAGGGTCACCAAACCCCGACCCTAGCTGACAGCCCGGGCTGTCCCGCGTTGAGTACTTTTGCCGTTAAACCCAGTCGCCTCATTGGCTTCCATTGAACCGGTGCGCAGGGATTGGATCGGGGGGTTGGTCGGTTTGGGCTGGCAGGACCTAGTGGAGAGGACGGAAGGCAATCAAGAACCGGCGGGTGCGATCCGAAGGAGGCGTCCCTTTAGGTCGCGTGCAGACTGCATATGCAATGCAGATTTCCGTTTGGAATGCCGGAGCGATCGAGTCCATCCACACTATATGAGACTTCGCTCTGGGTCCTGGTTCGCGGGGGAAATGGCCCGCCGACGCTTTCTGTCCGGGGTGTGGGCCGCTAGGCGGCACGAATCGTATGATTCCGCCTCTTTAAGCTTTGCATGCACACATCTGGTGTGTCTTTTTGGGAGGTGTTTTGGGATGTGCAGTAGTGTGGGTAGTGCGATACATGGCTGTCATGACAACGGGTAGCTGCTCGATCTGAAGTAGTTTGGGTTGGAGGCGTAGACCTATGGTCTAGATGCATTGCTCGTGCAGGGCCCGTATTAGACTCCCGGAGGACTCCAATCAAGCTCTGTGTCCGTGGCTGTTTCATACTTGACATCGAGGTATGTGATGATGGGATGGTTGTGGTACATGCAGCGTTGCGCTGTGCCTGGATGTGTACAGGCGCTTGGTACTCGAACCACCCCGCACTGACCATTATTGTCCAGGGCATATTTAGAAAGCCATAGCAAGGCAAATATGGTATTCCCCTTCGAGGCTTGATGCTCCATGCTCTTAACTTGCTCATCGTCGAATTTCTCGAGGTAAATCAAAATGAAAGCTGTCCGTCCTGTCGACTACTGTACTATCAAGCACGTGACGAATGCGCGTTTGTACGTCACCTCGAGTTCTTCCTGCTGCCAAAACCTTCCCAACCAAAAGTTGTTCATCCTGACCCATTTTCCTTTCAGGTTCATCTCGAAATTCATTTCTCGACATGCCCCGACCCATTCTCACACTATCGGAGATTCCCACTGTGTCATCCTTGTACTCGCTCGCCAGACTCGGGAAGACGAGTTCCGAGCGGACTCCGGTGCGGGCTCTCAACAACATCATCTCCATCATCCGTTACGATATTACCAGACTCGAGGTAGACTGTATCGTGAATGCGGCTAACCGTTCGCTGCTGGGTGGCGGCGGCGTAGACGGTGCTATTCATCGTGCTGCTGGCCGCCAGCTTGTCGAGGAGTGTGCCGACCTGGAAGGGTGTGATGTCGGTGATGCCAAAGTTACATCTGCATATGACTTGCCTTGTGAAAAGGTTGTGCACACCGTGGGCCCAGTCTACGATACGGAGTTCCACAAGGACCCAAGGCGCCCTGAGGCCCTGCTTCGCTCCTGCTACCGCCGCAGTCTGGAGGTCGCCGTTGAGAATGACATGACGTCTATTGCATTTGCGGCCATCAGCACCGGCATCTATGGCTATCCCAGCATTAAGGCTGCTACTGCTGCCGTTGATGAGGTACGGAATTTCCTGGAGCTGCCCCAGAACAAGGGCAAGCTCGAGCGAGTGATCTTCTGTAACTTCGAGCAGAAGGATGTGCTCGCTTACGAGAGGGTAATACCGTGAGTACTTCATACACTCTGACTTGACTTGGAATGCGTGCTAAATAACCATAGTCAAAGCTTCCCTCCAACAGAGGAAGAGCTACCTAGAGGCTCCCAAGACACGGATGCGTAAGTTGGAGCGCTTATCGAGGGATGTATTTTCTCTAGTCCCTCGCACTATTTTGCACAATGTTTCCATCAATCTGTTATTCTTTTTTGCCCGATATTCTGTCTTGTCATTTAAATACAAGATGTTCACGATCATGCCCGGATGGATAACGATTCATGATTTGTCGGCGTTTGCGGGGATTACTACTACAGCCTGAGGCCATCACAATCAGATAAACATGAACAAACGATGCAAACAGCCGTGTTCTTGATCAATTTATCAGTACCGTAGTCACTCCAGCCTCAGCAGTCATTAACGCAAACCCTGTAAGACAGGTTCTTTACTTTCAACATGAATGTCTAGTTATGGTTCTGCCGACCTGTGTCGCCGTTGACGCCACATACACCCACCTCTCCTACTCCCTCACCCGCAAACATGCCACACCACGACCGGAAAGCGCCGGGCTCAAATCTACGCGCCCTCAATCCTACCGAAGCTAAAACCCTCTCTCGCAGCGGGAAACTCCCTCCAAAGAAAGCACCAGCCCCCCCACTCGAGCCAGTGCCAGCGCCAGCGCCAGTGCCAGAAACCCCGGGCCCCAGTCTAGCCCGCAAGGGGCCCTTCCAATCCTTCTTCTCCAACTTCCGCCAGCGCTATGCAGCCCTCCCACGACCAGTTCGGCTCATGTGTCGCGGAGCTCGTGTCCTCGTTCCGTTGATCCCTATTAGTCTCTTCTTTTCGGAGCATGTCATGCAAATAATGTGGGTCAAGGGCCCGTCGATGACGCCGTATCTCAACGAGGACTATGACCAGATGCACACGAAGAGCGATATGGTACTGGTTAACATGTGGTCTTTGCACCGGATTCTGCCCTGGAAAAGGCAGACGAGGCTGGAGAGGGGGATGGTGGTGACTTTCCGGTAGGATTAGGATTCTCTCTGTCTCGAGATATTTCCATGATCTATAGGGTGCGACACCCAAACTGGACAGGACACCCAGACTAATACGTTCATTTCTGATCAGATCGCCTGCCAATTCCTCACACATCGCGATCAAACGAGTCGTCGGTCTCCCTGGTGACCGCATCACCACTCGCGAACCATGCTTGAAATCTACTCAGATCGTTCCTTTCAACCACGTCTGGCTGGAAGGCGATGCCGCAGACCCCCGCAGGTCGCTTGACAGCAATACCTACGGCCCCGTCAGTATCAGCCTGATCACAGGGCGCGTGGTCGGTGTCCTGGGACCGCGAATGCGCTGGTTGGATTGGACACAATGGGAGTCAGGGAAAGTGGAGGATGCTGGGCTGGATAGTCGGCTTGGGGAGAATTATCGACAGAGTGTGCGCGACCGCGTCCTGAAGGAAGCCGTAAAGCTGGAGCGACCAGCTGACTTTTGAAACGACCTTGGGGATGGCGGTGAACGAGTGTTGGTTGGACATCTCCATCTATGATAGCGTCAGGACGCTGTCTACATTGTACATAAAATAGACTTCCTTTGGGATGTCATTGTATCATTACTATCCATGTATGGCGTGTACGTGTGTATAGAGTCAACTGACAATGTCCAAAAGCATAAGAATCCCCGAAAAGCTAGATGCGTTTTTTGGGCCCGGGGGAAAACACATGTTGTGAGAGATAAGCAAGAAAGGAAATGAGGGTATTTATTATAAAGAGACAATCCGAATATCTTCCTGCCTCTCTTCTTGCAGACGGTCGATCTCCGAAGAAATGCTTAGAACCCAGCGGTCTTTCTCGACACGGCTACGAGCTTTGAAAACGATCGTTCGACCGTGTTTTCCAAGTGTTGACACATGTCGCAAGCTTCTTTTGATTTGACCCGTTGCGGCTCTTTCCTCGGCACGGAAGTAACTCTTCTTCAGAGGTTGCCAAATCACAAACGTGATAGCTGTATCCTGGTCACGGCTGGTAAATGTATTAGACGCAAGATAGATTCGCGGGAGGGCGTGGAGACCTGGGTTGTTGCTGTCAAATGTCTGATTGGCATAGAGCAGATCGGCCTCGGTGGCAAGTCCGGAGTAGATGTAGCAGTCGCTTAGGTCAATTGTTGTATCGTGGTCTTGATGGATGTGGGGGATCTCGGCGCCATTGCGCTGGCGTAGCGTGCTCCGGAAGATGAGCAGTTTGCCTGCAGTGAGAATTACGTGGCATCGAGCGAAGGTGGAATGGCGACGGGGTTTGCGATAAAGTTGCCCAGACATCTGGATACCTTCAGTATGCGATGTTCATCGAGGGTACATGATATCAATAACACAGACCTTGATCGGCCGACAGCCAGCCAGCGCGCACATATTGTGCAAATGTGGAGATGTCTCGGCCTTTTTTACCTCCCACTTCTTTGCAAACTGGCCCACAATCGATTCCATTTCTTCGTCGATTTCTAGAAGCTTCAAATTCTGCTGCCGCATCGCCTGAAGTTCGGCAGCATCATCTAAGCTGCGTGCCCTCCAGTACTTCACCAGGGCACCTAACCGCTTCACCCATTCAGCTCGCGTGCCAGCATCGTATGCCTGTAGGCGAATCACCAGGCCATTCTCGAGTGTCATCTCGAATGTCCGGTCGCCCTCGAACTGCTTAGTGGTACCATCATCCTGTCGAGTGTCCGCGGGCTCGGGCTGGAAATCCACAGCTGGGCCTTCTTGGATGTTTTGGTCCGCAGGGCTGCTCCCACGCTGGATGTTCCGCACTTCCCGTACCATGCAAAGGTCGATGTACCCCTCGGCCTGGCTCATGTTGTGCACATTTCTCTGTAGCTGAGCATAAGCCTCCTCGTCGTGCCGTTGAACGAAGTTGGCATTCCCGCTCTTCAGCCACGCAATCTCGCCCTCTTCAACGGGGTATGGGTCGATATCCCAAGACAATGGCATCTCTTCCATGATCTGGCGGGAAGTCGGTATACTCGACCCTTCCATTGGAGCTAATTTCGGCGGTGTCGGGGGATAGGCCTTGGCCGGTCGACAGAACAATAAGAAATGATCCTGCGTGTAGAAGTACAGATGTTTGAAGAACATCTTGTTCATCCGTTGGTGCAAACCCTTTTGTGATGTGAGTCGAATCAGGAACCCCTCGACGGGTGGAGGTTCCATTTCCTTGACGTCTGCATTCTTGATTGCCGTAGGGTAATGATATCGCGGTCGAAGCTCAAGCTCATGTGATGACTGCATCGCAATAGTTCCGTACATGTTCTCCTCGTTGGCACCGAATAGCCATTCAAGACGATCGTATCGTTTCCAGGCAAGGCCCATTTTTTCTGTTTTTGACCAAGCTCTTAAAACTTCGGACCACTCGGGACGGCCCTCAAGCATCTCCATACAGCCCTTGATAATAGTCGCTGCTGCAGATTTCTCATTAGCTGCAGCCCTGCTAAATATCGTAGTGTGCCTCTCATCATCATTCTTCACCCCAAGCTGTGCCTCTGATTGATCAAACGGGTGTTTGAAAATTAACGAGACTCCTAGATCCGGAACATTGATGGGTAGCTGGCTGGGACGGCGCCAGCCAAGCACCTGCCGAATAAATGTGTACCACTCGGTGGCATGAGCTGTCGACTTGGGGCGGATAATGTATATTTTGGTGCCGCGTCTGCAAGGATGCCAGATCACAATAGTCTTGTCGAGAGCCGAATAGAGATTGACCTGGGTGTTTTTGGGGTTCAGCATCACTTCATAGTAGGGAGCCGTTTTGTTTTTGTTATTCGGGCTCTGCGCATCGGGGATCACTCGAGTTCGGTACATTTGCAAGGCAAAAGGTGCGTGATCAGCAGAACCTTTTCGACATACGACCAGAAACTCTCTCCACTTGTCTACAGTTCGAGTTTCTGTCCGCAAACTGTCATTTTCCGTATAATCGGCAGGCAATTTGTCTTGTACGGTCTCTTCGACAGAAACCAGCATCTTTTCTGCTTTGACAATTTCACCGTCCTGCATCTTGCGCCCGCGTGGGCGGTTCGCAGAGATTGCACCCTGGGTCTTGGCAATGCGAGAGCGCAGTTTCTGTTGCTTGTGCATGACATTGTCATCCAGGTTGTATTTTGCCATCTTTCGATTGATCCGTCGGTGTATTTGTCCATTGCGTCTGGGACCTTCTTGCTCAGTAAAATCTTCATTCTGAGGTTCCTGCTGGTCAAGCGTAGGCCGCGATATGCTAGAGGCTTTGCTCTTGGGCTTCTTCTGATCTTTCAGGCTGGGTCGTAGCAAATGCGTGGAGGAGTCAGCCTCACTTAGGTCTGCAGAAGCACTTGAGGTGAGAGGGCTTGCAGCATCATCCCTGGCTATGCTCAGCTGCTGCAATTCCTGCGAAGTAGGCCGTTGAGTAGGTGTCAATCCATTGGGCTTTATGGTAGATATGGTAGACGTCCGGTCTGTGTCCACGGTGCTTGCAAGATCTTCCCTGGCGGTCACAAACGACGAGGAGGCATTTCCATTGTCATCTCTCCGTCTTGAGCCTCTTTCCGTCATTGGGCGTGGTGTTGCATCGGAATCAGCTTCAGTCGATGGCTCATACTCGGACAGCGACTCGATCTCTTCCGTCTCCTCCGTCGGATGAGTGAGAGTACGAAGCTCCCCCGGTGGCTCCTCGGCATCCTCCTGTGTGCTCTCCGCGGGCCCTTCCTCCGGTGTAAAGCCCTCGCTTGTGTTGGTCAGTGTAAGGGTGGCTTCTTCGCTTGGAGCAGGCGCCGCGCCCTCCGCGGCGTGGGGTTCTTGGTTTTCTTGCTGGTTGTAATGAGAGGCCACAGGGTCGACTGAAAACGAGAGCGTCTGCGATGTGTAGTTCCTAAACCGAAGCCTCGACTGGTACCATGACTTGCGGTGGCCATGAATCCAGCCCTCTGGGATCGGTCCAATAAAGAAGCGCCGACTGGTCATATGTAGATGATGAGCGGAGGCATGACGCTGTGGACAGAAATACCCAATTAGTATGACGCGGACACCGTGTTTAGTGAAGCTTGAAGATTCAACACCCAACTTACCAGCTTCTGTTCCGTATGGGACCCCAGCGGCAGGCCCTGGTACTGCCTATCCTGCAAGACATGGGGAGCTTCCAAGCGCGCCGACCCGTTGTGAGGGTCCGGGGTGGTCATCGCATTTGGTGTATTACCCACCAGGGGTAGCAGCAAGGATCGATGGGCTACACATTAAGAGTGAGGATCACTGCAGCGAGGAGGGAGGAATTATCGCCCAGGTACGATGGGACTGAATAGTGCGAGTGATCTTGGATCGCGTTGTAACGTGACGACGATGACGTAATGTGAGACCAGGACCAAGTGTAGGAGCTTCCTCTGTTTGCACTAATTGTTTCCAGGTACCCCACTCCTTAGCTTGCGTGGCGGGCGGCGGTGAGGGACGGGACAGCTGTTGATATCCCGCCTTAGTGGCCGTCTCCCCCCTCCGTTGCTTCTCCCTTTCTGCACCTCGATTGTTCCAATTGTTCCAATTCTACTCGTCCATAATGGCTCGCACTAACGAAGTCCACGCCCCCGGCACCTGGTTCAGCAACATTGAGAGATCCTTCGAGGAGGTACCAATCGATGCCGCGAATGGCAACGCTATCTCTACCGCTGAGTTTCTCGAGGCCGCGGGGGCCTTGGTCACTTTGTTTGGTTTGTGTCCCTAGATCCCTGCATGTAGGCCTGAATCTAATACCAGACAAACTCCAGACGTGATTGGCGGCGTGGGCTTGGCTGCAGTCAAGAAGGATTTATCTGGAAACATTGAGGTTTGTTGGTCATTTTTGTCCAGCAAAGGGCTAGATGCTTATTTATACTACAGAAAGTCCGAGAGAGGTATAACAAAGCCCCTGCTGAGTCCCAGACTCTGCAGGACCTCGTGCGAAATGAGCTCAAGTCTAAAGAGCACAAGGCTACTGAAGGTCTGCTGTGGCTGGTTCGGTAAGAGATGATCATCTTTTTCTCTTCTATTGATTCATACCTACAACCTTAATTGTCTGTTTGGACCTGTGCTGATTTAATGTTGTGTGAACAGTGGCCTGCAATTCACTGCTGCGTCGCTCCGCCTGAGCATCAACAACCCGTCAGAAGAACTCAATGCGTCCTTTTTGGGAGCCTACAAAACGGACGGTGGTCTCAGCACTCACCACGGCTATCTGATCCGGAAGGGCACCGAGCTCGCCATTAAACAAGGTGTGCCTTATCGGAAGGACTTCTACGCGAAGCTGGGCAATGACCAGTCCGAGGTCACCGCTGCCCTGGACAGGGAAGTCAAGGCTTTAGAGAACGTGGTGGACATCCTGCTGAAGTTCCAGGCCACGCCCGAGGCCCAGTGGAAGTAAGCTAGTGGTGGGTGGTCTGTTTTTGGTGACTCGCAGGTTATGCGTGTGACCCGGCCTGTACATACTGAATATATGTCTCTGTGAGAACGTGAGTTCAAGCGTTTGTCGTTATGGCAATGTCCAATTGCCCAGGTGGCTTTAGTTGTGAAGCATAACTCAATTTATCATCCTTTTATACCTATAAATAGAGTTGGATAGTAGACCACTTAGTGAAACCAATTCTATTGGAACTAACTGTTTACCGCCATTTGTAGTATAGTGGTGCTGGTTATATTCCTCCGCATGTGGCTTTCAAACCGGAGTTCCCATCGCCGTATGAGCGTATTGTGCAGAAGAGGGGATTTACTTGACCGATTTTTCTTCTTCTATGTAAATAAATATTTGTATGGAGGAAATAAGGAATGCAAAAAAATGATCTCAGGTTTTTCTGTAGGAATAGCCGAACGCGGGGGTCGAACCCGCAACCTTGAGATTAAGAGTCTCACGCTCTACCGATTGAGCTAGCCCGGCAGGGCTGGTTGAAGGGCAATGCGAATTTTGACATCATAAATAAAAGTAATATAAGCATCTGCTTTAGCATGGCTTCTCAACTTAGCTTACCCACGTGATGTAAGAATAAATAATGGGATTCCGAGGATCACTTGGCTTTGCTAGTTAATTCCTACTAGTTATGTCTTGGCTTAGATTTTGATTAAGCATTTACATAAAATGGGCCCATTGCTTATTTTCCTATATTACCTACTTACTACACTGGTGATTGGTGATTTCAGCTTGGCCCGTGTTTATATATCCCGAAACCCACCTTGGATCCTCACCAGTCAGTGTCCCGGGGCCTACCTGGTTTATGATTGACTTAAAAAGAACAAAGCTAATATATTTATCGGGTAATTCCACAGAAATATGGAATTGAAGTATTTGTTCTTTCAAATAACTATATAACGTTAGGATGAAGCTATTCGTCGCTCTCAGAGACGAAGAAAGTCTTCTGCACATTCACACCGCGAAAGAATGTACCCTGTTTCGGATTAAGATCTTCCTGACTGCTTGAGCGACTACCTTGATTTGAGGTATGGACGGTCGTAATAACCGCATGGGAATCTTCCGGATCCAGATCCGGCCGCCAATACTGAGGCGCAGAGGGATCCGAGCGGACAGCGTTCACACTGGAGAGCGGCATGCTGCCGCCAGTACGCTTGCTCCGAGTTCCCCCGTAGCTGGGATCACGAAACCAGCGGAAAAGTGGTCGGAGTGTAACGAGACTGCCCGCGGAGATGCCCAGGCCGGCTTCGACGTTGGACCAGATTGAGATGTTGGTGGTGGCGTCTGTCGAAACCAAAGGCCGTTAGTCTATTTTCCCATAGTGTCTCTGTCCCCTATCACGACAGTACTGAGTAACGGGCGCTGATAGAGAAACTCACATAAGAAATCAGGGTTCTTGTAATCATGAAGATAAGGAATACGGACGATGACCGCAGCGCTAGCAATGCAACCCAGTCCCAAAACAGCAGCCAGCGCGCCCTTGGTCCTCATGTTCATCTGGAGATTCCACACAAGGAACCCAGGAAGAATTCCTAGAATGAAATCACACAACGTGGCGGTGACACTGTAGACGTAGGCGACGATGATGATGCTGTCGACGCTCATGCAGTGGCCATGGACGTTCGCGGTCGGATCTGGCAAAAGTCGAGCTTGCTGCCAGAAGAAGGATACTGGCTGGCATTGAAGAGTCAACATGAACCAGAAGGCGAGACCGACAATCGTGGTCACCCCGATGACTGCCCATAAAATGATCGCATGAATTCGAGCAATAGTTAGGCGGAGGAGAGCGACAGCGATCGATACCTTTGCGATAGCGCATACCCAGACATAACTAGTTTGGCCAAGCCACCACCACTTTCGACACTTATTAGTATTGGTTCCGAATCTTCCTCCCCTATACATCTACAAGTGCATCAAAAGTTGGGGAGAATGGTACTTACAAACAAGGCGGTCTCCATCGTCTTGCGCTCCAAGAGTTCCTCCAACTTCTGGCCGATTCCATAATATGCGCCAGTGATCCCGCATAGCGCAAATAAAATGTTCAAGAACTAGTTCATAGGCTGTTAGCATGCTGGGAGACCGTAGATGGGGTAGGAATCTATTTACCATCGCAAAAACCATCAAAGCATCATCCCAGCCAAAGGCCTTGACAAGCTTGAGTCGGACAAAACATCGCAGGCAGACCGTAATGAAGGAAATCCCCAAGAAAATGGTGGTGACGATGACAATGGTCTTGCTGCGACCCTCCAATGGTAGCATTGTGATAGCAAACTGAGATCGGTTGGCTATTCGCAACGCATGGTTCACCCACCAAATCAATTGTAGATGGTAAACTTCCAGTACACCCTCCCCAGGGATGTTAAACGAGTGCAATCTGGGGGAAAAGAGAGGAACGACAAGGAGATGAACAGAAACCCGCTGCCGAGAGCCAAGCATTACCATCGGGGTCGTCAGTGGCGAGAACAGGGCTGGTCCAGTTCGAGCGGGTCCCCGCGGTGCCGTTCTCCGTGATTTCGGTCAACACGATCCGCCTGGAATGTCACTGCGGCTCCAGGACGGGTAATTTGTATACTCTGACCACGCTAGTGCCGTCAACGAGCCGCCTGCAATAATAGCACGGGTTATATTGCCCGTGTGGGAGGCCTTAGGGCAGCTGGGTTTGAACCATGTGCCGAGGGGCCTGTGGGGACAACCTACGGTGTACGTATACCAATTTCGCTCTCGTTGTCGCCCGGAGATGAAAATGACAGAAGAATATGTCACATTATTTTCTCTCGCAGTTGTTGTAGGCGTCTCCAGGCTTTTTTAGTCGAGTTCCAAGGGACTGCGCATGAAGAAGATGGGGCGGTGGGTTTCGGAAACGGATACAATCCTGTAGGGAGGAGAAAGTTGAACCAGGAAAACCCTGTCAGACTTTCCAGAAGGGAGGCGAATCTAGCGGACGCTATTTGCTCCTCGCATGGAGCTACCCATTGTAACCCTGACGGTGTCATGGAACCTTGTCAACTCTCGTGTGGCTAGAATCGCATCGATCCCAGCTGCTCAGGCCCCTCGTTGCTCGCTAAACACTGGCTGGTTTCACGGCCAAGACTCCGGCAACATGACTCGAACGAGTTTCTAGTGCCAAAATTCTGTTGGGTCGTTTAACTAACGAGATGTGCGCAGTGCAGCGCTAAGTGGGGACTATTTGTTAGCGTCCACATGCAAAACACTAGCCCTGTTCCCATCTGCAAAGGAAAGGGGTCCGACCATTTTTACTGTCATTCGAGCGAACAATGCATTAATACGGTAATTTGACTGGCTGCGCGACCTCCGAGGAGCGTTTGAGCCTAGGTAGCGTAGGCATTCGTGGTCCCCTATTCAGCCGCGAAGAGGGGGGATCTGGTGTTTTGCATCTACCGTGGACTCCTGAGCCGAGGCGATCGTCGCTTGAACTACAATATACTTTGTAGTGAGTGGCTGCCTGGCGAAATTTGGTCAGCCAGGAAAGTGACTACGAGCTCGTAATGAAGATTATGCGCATACCCCATGCAGGGCATTAGCGAGATAGATTAATCGATCTGTGAAATATCCCGATATCGACATTGTGATTTAGATCTCTCATGACTTGCAGCTCGCCGGCAACCTTGGCGAGATCCATCTCCGGGGAGCAGTAAACAGAGCGGGTGCTTAAATGACGATCGATCCGCTGGAGAAGACTCCTGCTATAAACGAGGTGCGATCTGCAGACTCCAGACACAAGTCGGAGATTACTTGACATTTTTATCTCCTCCGCTCTCTGGAGAGAGGTGGACCGTAATGGGTGCCAGAGATCGTTTGACACCCTGTCGCAGCCGTGCCAGAAAACAGATAGCCAAGGCGCAGTGCTTCATGGAACAGCTGCGTTGCAGGGAATAGTAATACAACCGGAAGGAGTAATTGGAGAGGGACGCTGTACCGCTCCTTGTCCTGCAAAGAATATGTATACAATTACAGCGTCTAGAGGCCGCGCGGAAGAATTTAACTATAGGAGCTCGAGTCAAGCTGGATACTCATCCAAAGCTGTCAAAAAAGGCATAAATTACAGGTTCGAACTCCAGCAAAAACCATCCCAGTCTAATAGAAATTCATACCATTGCCGGGGTAGCTGCCGACCGATTCTTCAGGAACCCCGACCGTGGAACGTTAATTGAACTATGTGGCCCCATCAACCCATAGGGAAGTGGTCGGGTCTATCACCACGACCATGGTGCCCGCGCTCGTATTCGGGGACGGCCGTTGGAACTACCCCGTGCGAGTTAATAATACAGTAGGAGACCCTGGGCTAGTAAAAGAGATCTGATTGCCTAGGCTGCAGCTACATTTCTTTATCACATGGATGTCATGGAAAGGAGCTTACTTAATTGATAACCTTGAGTTATTCCTTATATATCCCCTGAAAGCCCGCTCAACGCCTGATGCTATGCACATATCACGTAAAGTGCTCGAAAACACGATCCATCCACGAAAACCCGGGCAAACAAGGAAGAGAGAGCACAATGTTTAAGACGCAATGACGTCTGTGTACGGCGTAGATGAACGAAAGTAGAGATTAAACGTTGACCTGTAAATTGCCGGTGTAGACGCCTTCGAAATCGAGACCGGCGAGCATTCCGCTGACGCGGTCGATCTCACGGCTAAGATCTTCAATGTTGACAGCTAAACTGCTCACCTCGTCGAATTTGCGCCGTCGATTAGCGTCGGAGATCATTTCAGACACAAAGAATTTCTGTTCCTCCAGGACAATCAGCCGTTCTCGGAGAGACTTTTCCTCTGCCTCAAGTGCTGATACGGCGCTGCTAGTATCACTGGTTAGGCTGCTGGTGCTTCCACCAGCACCAAGCCGATTGTTATATTTGATGGAAGCAAGTGCAGTTTCTTGTGGTCGGACGGCGGCTGGAGATCCGTTGACCGGTGTACTTGGGGAGGAGGTGCGACTGGAGATGAGATCTCCTGGAGACGCATGCTTGAGAACTTTGGGGAGAGATTTCAAAGGTAGCATATGTAGATGCAGGAAATTGCTGGCTTGCTGGTAGATGGCTTTCTGTAATCGTTGTTGAGAAGGAGAGTTGGTAGGCATGTCACGGATTCGCCGAGCCGCAACATCGTACTTTGCAAATGAATCAATGAGCCGCTTGCGGACTCTCGAAGCGTCGGCAATCTGTGCGGAAGACGGTGGCCGCCTTGGATCTCTGCTCTGATATTAGCTACTGCATGAGAATTACAAGAGATGTCTAGACATACTGTAATGCAGTAAGGAGCTTCTGGAATTTGGGTAAGTGAAGGCGGATGCCCCTTTCAAACTGGACCAGATTCTCATACGCCCTGACCTCGGGGGGTTTCCTCGAGACATCTGCTTCAAAATCTTGGCGATCGAATATGGTAGTCTTGCATTCCTTGCAAAGCCTCACATCGACATTAATACGATTCTTCGCCGGGGACTTTTCAGATGCTTTTGAAACTGTAGAGAAATCAGTCATACTAATCTCAGACTAGAGTTACATTGAAAAACTCACCAGGGGCTATACTCAGCCCAACTTCACTGGAACAGCCTGTGTTGGGATCGCCGCAGATGACACGCCCGCAAGTTCTGCAGTGGTGCCTCCGAAAGGAATATCCAGAGAAATCTTGCTGACAGAAGGGGCATCGTGAAACGCTGGCGTCGTCCTGCCAACTAACAACTGTCTGCTCCAGAGCTTTCCGCTGATCACTCTGCCAGGCGATGGAGAACAGTTTAGTTGAACTGTTCTGGATTTGATCAGGTGGTAGACTGGCCAAGAGCTGCGTGAGACGTGTCAACCGTTTTTCAAGCCTAGAGACTTCGAGGAAATCTTTGTCCACAGTCTGCTTTCTGATAGCTTTGAACATGACTGTGTGGTCTCTTGTCGTCCCTATTAACTGTAAGCTTGATCCATTTGGACGTGACATGTAGGCACACCCACCACTATGATCGTTATACCCTTCTCTCGACTTGTAGCAAGTTTCGCAGACTCGGGCCCAAATCCCTCTCATGGGCTCATGCTGTGCCGACCTCGATAACTTCATCTGGTACATTGTATGTTCCTCGCAGAAAAGCTTCCCGCATTTCCGGCAGTTCACGCATCCATTGGTCGCATTGAGTCGTTTCCCGCACGAAGGTTCCAGGCAGTTATCATAAAGGCAAGCAGCTTGCCAGTGTTCCTTCGTGATGAGGTCCTCGGGATCCAGTAGTTTTGGGGCAATCGGAGGTTCGGAAGCTGCTGCGTGAGGTGCTAAAGGGCGACTTGCGACCGACGTGGTCTGATTCTCGTTTGACTCGAACACATCCAGACCTTTAAGCTTCTGATTCAGCACAGCAAGGGGCTGAAAGCGCCTCGCTTTCTCCATCTGCACCTTGAACCAGTCCTTGACCTCATCTTGTGTGTCATCTTCTAGGTTCTGGTGGATGTCGTCGAGATGCCTGTCAAGAGGTTAATCGTCATGCGCAAGGATCCGGTAATGAGGCTAGAACGCGGGGGATACCTATTAAGCTGTAGCAATGTCACCTTTGGACGTGTCAGCCAATTGTTTCCTTTCTCTCAACAGTAGTGCCGGTGGCTCGGGAAGCATCCACCTACCATCTCCTCATTGCAGATCGGACAAGAGAGCTGAGCTCCGGGCGCGGCCGGCGCCGCCGATATCGAGGTATCGCCATTCTCCAAGGATATGCGCGAAGTAAGGTCTTGGGTTTCCGATGAGAACTGAGATGCGGATGCCTGGGAGCTAAGTGAAACACTGCTGGTGGTCGGCGACAGCACCCTTGGCCTCGGCTGCGGGGACGGGGCTGATGAGAGCGCGTTCGGAGTGCCTAGAACACGACCTCCGCCCAGCGTCCTCCGGGACATGATTACGGGGACATGAGAAGCTGGGTAAGTATTAGCTGTTTCAGCCCAACATAAGGCGCTGGCTGCACAGGTCGAGGCGCCCGGGGGGGACAGTTGGGAGCGTAAGTTGGGGTGACGATGCGGCGGAGCCTTGCGCTTGCTAGTAGTGCCTCAGGCACTAACAGTTTTCAGCCTCGAGTTACTTCTAGGATAATAAACCGGAGAAGTCTTCCTAGAGGTGTGATTTAGAATTGGAACAGATCCTTTTCATATATCTTATAGAATCCTGGAATTTATACATATTACCTGAGACTTCCTAAAGAAATCCATGCTGGAGCAACTAAGGCAGATACATAGGGCAACCGGGTACGGTATGCCAATTTTCCGAGGCCAGTTTAGTCTTCTATGCGTAACGCTTGAATTTTTCTATCAATAATTTATCCGACTCATCATATGGTCTTGAAATGGAATACGCATGTCAAACAAGACCCGCTGAGTTTCCAGTAATCTTCTTAGCCCAAGGCTCTAGGCCCTTGCCCAGAAACAGTGATGTACCCACTCTGACGGTTCTCATTGTCTATGAAAGTCCCATAGGTGAAAAGAGTGTATATAACGAATGTAATCTTTTTGGTCAATCAAGTCAAGCCTATTAAAACATATTTTTTGATATAATTTTGTGATTTTGCCCTTTTTTTTCTCTTTTTCTTCCTTTTCTCTCTCTCTTTGGTTTTCTAGACCAATTTGTAATTCCCCTTTTTGGGGTTCCTTTTCTTATTTTATAAAAGTCGTCAATCGTGGCCGATACCCAAGCTTGGATCTTCTTTCAATGCGGATTCCTCCGATCATGGCCGGTACCCATTTTAACGCTCATAATCCCGATGATAGCTGGTGCCGGTGTTTGGGTTGTCGTATTCCCTATGGACATGGGTGGTGCCGTCATCGTGCCGATCCACGTCTCGATGTCGGTAAACGCCGCTGGGATCGAGTCGCTCACGATGATGCCGTCGGGTACCATCGGAGCGGTAGTCTAGATGTTGGTCGTAGGCGCCACTACTGGGATCGTAGGCCGTTGTGCCATATCCCGTGTCATAGGTAGTGCCGTAATTCGTGTCGGTGACATCCGAGCCGTAGCCTGTTGCACTATATCCTGCAGTGCCGTAGCCCGTTGGATCATATGTTGTTCCAGTTGTGTCATAATCGTAATTGTTGTAGCGACTGGCCATCTTCGATATCTGATCAACTTCCTCGGAAGTTCGAAACTTTCTCGTTTTTATGGATGTAGAATGATAGAAAATGTGAGACTGTGGTTCAGATTACTCGCAACAAAGCATAATTCATACCTGATATTTATATTCAGTCTCGGGGCATTGGATACCCCGGCATGACCTTGTACTGACATCACTCGACTTGACATGAAAGAGGTTGCCAACACTGAGGCAAAGCAAACTATTGGAAGAAAATTTCATGGCAAATCGTTGTGATTTTGAGATAGAATGTGATTGGATGATTTTCGGGAGAAGTTGGTTCCAGGCTGTCGCCTCGAGAGGCGAATGATGTTGAGCCCAGAGGCTGTGGATCCATAAAGCCCATAGCGCCATCCTAGAAGAGGCAAATACTCGCTATTTCGAGATTTTAAGAATATAGATTCGACGAGAATAATGTCAGTATTTCGATCCTATTCTAAACGCCTCATGTCAATGTCCCAGCTTCCCGATTTAGAGAGCTATGGAATTGTGATCACTACAATCAAGGCCCTGGGGCACTCGGTGTGTTCAGACTTACGAGTCATTTGTTCAACCGCTGATATCATCGACATAGGTTATCGACTGGAATACGCCCAGCTATTCAGAAGCTCCTTCATGATATGTAAATAATACCTTTGAAATCGTTACCGTAATTCCATGATTCTCGAAATAGAAAGAGACGGTGACTATAGATGGAGGCAAAGCCTTCTATGAAGCCATCAAGCTATCCGGAGAGCTAGAGTTGACAACGGGCCACTTGGTTCTGCAACCCATGCCCGCCACAGTGTTCGGTCACTCGCCACAGAGTGAGGCACATGCTAATGAAATCAACAACATAAACACTGCTCTCCGCAACTACAGCAAATCCTACCTGAAGTACTGGGATCAGACTGCCAAGTTATCCGAAATCGGGAGACTCGCGGATGCTATACTTATGCCCGTATCCCCGACACCTGCTCCTGCACCAGAGAAAGTGCAATATTTTGGTGAGAAGAAAGATTTTGGGTACGTTCTTTGTTTGGGAGGAAATCGCTAATATTTGGCAGCGTACACCACCGTTGCCAAAGTACTTGACTTCATTGTTAGTGCTGTGCCCATTACAGGTATACATACCGCTGAATGAGCTTGACAAACTAGGCCACGACGAATGCGAGTACAACCACTAGAACGAACTAGACTATTTTATGTATAATTTAAGACAACCAGGACCTATCAGACTGAGTCGCAGTAGGCACCCAAGTGGTCGGACGAATACTGCGAGAAGAGAAAATTCTCGCAATGACCAAAGTGAT
The DNA here is from genome assembly GCF_028826845.1 of Penicillium canariense. NCBI lineage: Eukaryota > Fungi > Ascomycota > Eurotiomycetes > Eurotiales > Aspergillaceae > Penicillium > Penicillium canariense. The sequence continues at coordinate 2,526,455 of NW_026622734.1, read as the reverse complement.
TGGGAGCGTAACCAAGGATGCCTCACGGGGTCAATATCAAATTGTGAACGTCGTGATGGTTTATAACCCTGAATCGAGTCTCTAGACACGCATAAAGTGCTTGTGCTTGCATTATAAGTATGTTTTACAACCGTCAAATCCACCTCCTGAGACCAACAAATGCATCCACCCCAAAAAGCAAAACTAGGGTATTCAACTCTCCCGACCCAAAGGTGCCAGCGAATCTGTCAGGAACTCAGTCGCATTCATCAAGTCCGTGCTGCCGTAGACGACCCGGCGGCGGCCAATAGTGCGGTTAGCGGGCGGCGCGCCATCAGCGCCAAGCTGGCCACTGGTCCGGTGCACCCAGTCCTGCAGGTTACCGTACTCATCCATGCTTCCACCGCCGACAGTAAAGACGATGGCCTCGTTGAAGGCCTGACGACGCTGGCCGAAGGTAGCATTTATGCCGGGACCCGCGCCGGCCATTCCACCGGGCATCTGCGTGGTTCGCGATGCGGAGGCAGGGGGCATGGCACCACGTGCGTTGGCACTGCGCGGGTCGAAGTAGAGGTAGTTCTCTGTCTTGGCGATGGCGGAGCTGGATGCTGCAGCCGGGTCCATTATAGACTCAGTGATCTTGGTCACGGTCAGATCCTTATTCGCGGGTAGGAAGTTCTTCACGCCAGAGATGAGCGAATCGAAGTTGGCACCCAGGGCACCCGAGGTAATGCGATCGGTGAGACGGTTAGAAAGCGAGGAGAAACCGCGGAAAAGGTCCGAGGACTGTTGCTCTGGGGCGGCGGTTGTCATCATGGTCATCCGGGTAATTTCACGGACCTGTCGGACATAGGCAAGCGGGGTGACGTCCGTCACACCCGCCTTGGTCAGGGCCTCCTCGAACTGGCTCATTTCTGAGCGGTTCAGCTCGGTTTCCGTGCTGAGGAACCAGATGATGAAAATGCGCATTTTATCCTGCGGGTTGCTACCCTTGGCCGGATCATTGATCAGCTCCAAAAGCTGCGTCTTTGACTGCTTGGTTATGTTTTCTTCCAGCTCGAAGAAGTTGTCCAGCTGGCGGTCCTTGATACCCTTCAGCAGGGCAGTTGCGATGTTCATGTGCATGTCAAGAACAGCTTTACGCTCCCGCAATTCGGGGAGAAGTGTGATGGCTGCCTTAAGGTGCTGCGCAGAGGCGCTAGTATCGTTCTGGAGATCTTCAATAGAAGAAGCACCAGTCTTCTTCGTAATGTCGTTCGCATCCTCTTTGTACCGTGTCAACTCAGCATCAATATCTTCGGCGACCTGTGGGAAGGGTGCCCCAGCGTTCCGCTGCCAGAAGAAGTCGTTGCTGTTCAGGTCGTACGACTTCTTCGCAACATTGCCCGAGCCCTGCTCGTCCGCATCCAAGGTGATTCGATTCAGGCGCATCTGAAGTACGTCCTGCACGAGCGACTGGTACGTCCAAGAGTGAGAAAGCATGGGGACCAAGTCCACATTACGGTCCATAATGATCAACACAGGGCGAGATGAGGGTACGCCAGGTAAGGCTCTTTGATTGCCCGAGAAGAGGTTGTCTTTGGAGTTGAGAATGTGGTCACGGAGTTTCCGGTCTAGTTTGGTAGCGATTAATTCGGCCGCTCCACCCTTGGGGCATCGGATGATGGGAATAGTGCCTGGGCTCATCAGTCAGAGACAGAGTCCGCAATCTAGAAACAACTACGCTTACCCATTGTTACGCTCACGCTGAACAGGCCACTAACGACCTTATCGACGATAGCATCCAAGTCCTCGTCACTGGTCTTCCCACTGTTGATCTTGTAGTATGCATCATTTCCGAGTCCCAAGCTGAAGAGATCCGGTTCCGCCACAATGAAGTTGAGATATTGATCAAAGACTTGGGCGATGTGCTCTGACGCACCGGAAGTGGCTATCTGCGAAGCGAAGTCCTCGAGGAGGGGCCGGGGGACGGAGGAGAGGAAGTTTACATAGGCTGGGGAGTAGAGGCCTTGGGAGAGGTCGCGTGTGATGGCTTGAATGTTGGCTTCGTTTGGCTCGACAAGGTAGACGACTGGAACATCGGGAATGGGATATCGTTGAGAATGGATGTTTCTTTGAAAATCGCTCTTTGTTAGCGGTTAGGGTTCTCAAAGCCGGAAGGGTTGGGACGTTGCCGTACAGATGAATGGTGATCCCCCACGCACGGAGGTCATTGACGCGCAGCACACTGCTGATGACATCCCGGCCCATGCCATCGAATACCAGGACCTTCCAGATCGGATCGCCATCCTCGTTTAAGATCGGGGTGGACTGGGAGATAAGGCCGCCGTGGGCGGACGACTCATGAGCACCCTCGCCTGTGGAATGCGGATCATGGTTCAAATTCAGCAGCTTTTGAATTGACGCTATATAATTAATATTTGGTTAGCCTTGAGCAGTTGGCAATTGGTCGCGGGGGAGTATGCGGTCACCTACCGACCTGTCGGTCGCGGAGGGACATCGGATGCGCCATGGCAGAGGCGGACACCACGGACACAGTCGGAAAGACAGTCAGAGTCGAAGCAGCTTCACGACATGAAAACCGTGTAAGAAAAGGCCCTGAGATGGACGGCGTGGATGCTCGACTGTTGACACCGTCTCCCACCGGCCGCTCCACCTGGCCGCAACATCGGCTGACATAAGACAAAAACGGCAAACAGTGCAAATGCGGAGATCACATGGGACGCGTGTCTTCAGGGGTAAGCGACATACGGTAATTACAGGCTTTATGCCCAGCTCGGCAGTTTCCATCACCCGGTCCAGGGAAAGTCGCTGTTCTGCCCGTTACCGCTCTGTGTCCCTGCAGCTTTTCATCCTCCCCTTCCACCTCAACTCCTTCCATCATCCACCAACCCACATCTTGCCCTCCCCGTTCCCCCATCCCCTTTTTCTTTCTACGTAAAGCGAATGGCTATGATGCTAGAGAGGCTCTTTGTATAAGGGGCCCGGCTATTTTCTCACTCAAAGGAGGTTTCTGAGACCCGTCTTAGAGAGCAGGGAACAGAGGAGCAGAAAGCTCTGCAGAGACCCTGGGTCGCGGACTGGAACAAGTACAAAAGTGACGGGGAGGAGACATCCCAGGCATAACTCTCGGGATCCTGGAAGCTCTCGCGCATTCTATTTCTTCAGTGTATTCGCAGCTGCAGAGGCGTCATAAGACGAGCAAAGGCCCATCATCGTCACGGAGGGAAACAGGAGAAGCAGCCGAATCAGAGTTGGGTGCCTGAGGCGGCCACGTCACTTTGCGTCACTTTAAAACAACCGCCGAGACACGCTGGCAAAGGATACTGGAATACTGGAATTACCCCATTCTGGAGCAGGTCTAAGGGATTAAAAAGGTACGAAAGTACTCAAATGGACCTGCATCTCGTCATATCGCATACTAGCCGTATCGCCTCAATTCTTGTCGCTGTCACTTGACTTTTACCACTTTTGGCTGGACTCGCTTCTCATGGTGTTTTTTCCAGTCTTTCATCTTCCGCTCTCAATCGCCAGTCCCCAGTCAGACAGACTCTCCCAAGGTTGTGCGGTGGTGTCGATCCACCCACTCACAAGCCTCATCATCCTCACCACCCCCGTCGTCCCCCGCAAAACCCCCCTCGGCCAAACGATCCTCCGCCCCCGCTGCACTCATCCCCAAATCAGCAGGCGGTGACGACCCGAATTGTTTGATGCACGTGATACTGGCACAGTAGCAATAAACGTCTCTTGCGAGTTTTGAAGTCTTGAAGATTGACTTGACTCGTGGAGGCCACCATTATGGAGCAGTCGTCGGCACAAAATCCAATGCCGGGTCTGCCCCATGCGGGGGCCCCGCAGGGAGGCCTGCCTGCGGAGTATTGGAATTCCCTGGACTCCATGTACCCAGATCCCCAGCTGCAACCTCAGGCGCCGCCACAGCAGGATCCGTCTGTGCAGCAAGCGCCGATGGGAATTACTTGGGATCACGTATTTCAGCAGCAGCAACAACGAGCCCAGCAGCAACGGAACCCCCTCGCACCTCAGTCGGACCCCAACCACGGCATCTACTCTTCAATCTCTCCTCCTTCTTGGCAGTCGAACCCGCTCCAGACCCCTGGTCGGTATGCCGTTTCTTCTCAATATCAATCACATCAGCAGGCCCCGCAGTTCCAGCAAGGCCAGATGACATTCGACTCCCGCTCCCTCACTCCATCCGAGAGCTCGGCGTTCCCCTCTTACTCGTATCAGCCGAACTACTTCCACCCGCAACAACTTCATTTGCACGATTCCTTCCCGTCTCGTACCGCTCAACCGCCACAGCAACATCAGCCAGTGGAGTTTGCTGCTGCATCGCAATCCTCAATCCCTCAATTCTCGATGCCCTCGGGCTATCCTTCCGATCTCTTGTCTAATTCAAATACCATCGATCTCACCACGGACTTTCCCAATCCTGAATCGGGGGTCTCCCATCAAACGATCGATCCTTCCTTCCTCAATGAGTATGCACGATCCTCAAATCAACCTCCACCCCTCACCAGCCACTTTCCATATGGCGGCCCGGTGGAATTTGAACGACCGGAGGGTCTATTCAATTACTTTCAGAACGAGCTTTCTGTTCAGCCCCAACTCGGTGCAGCTCCCAATGCTGGAGTCCCCCCAACCAGTATGTATTTATATATCCATCAACTCCTTTTAACGCTTTGTCTAATGTAACTAGGTGGGCTTGCTCCGAGACCTGCCGGATTCCCTCAACACCCGATCCTTGCCCCCGCCCCCAAGAAGGCTTCCGCCAAAAAGCCAACAGCAACCAGAAAGGTGGGAACCAAGGGACAGAGGAAGGTCAAGGCACAGTCGGACAGCGGGAGTTCCGATGAGTCTGAACTAGAAGTTGAACCGGAACCGTCTCCGCTCCCTCCTGTCCGCTCAAGCGAACCTCTTGAAGCGGCTCACTACGACACCATTCAAGCGGTGTGGTCTCCACGTAACCTACGCGTCCCCGCCGAGAAAGTTAAGAGCTCTTTGGTCGCCTTCAAAGATGTCGTCAAAGGGCTTCGCGATGCCTGGAAGGACCAGGTCCAAGCAATGAAAACCGCAGAGAACCAAGGAGACAACGAGCAAGCAACCAATCTCAAGCAGTCAGTGGCCTTCCAGCGTCGCCTCATGGAGAAGATTGTCACGACCACTTTAGAAACGGGCCACCCCGTTATTGTCGAGAAGTATGAACCCCCAATTTTTACCTTCCCTTTTCTCCTTTCTCCACCCCTTTCCCGTGGTTGTCATGGCTATAGAAGTCTGAAACGAATTGAGAGCATCGCCAACGTAACGCATCTTTTGTGGACCTGGATCAAGTTCCCATTGATTACCATTAATATGGGTAGAAATAAAGGCTTTCTTTCCGTGTCTGAGGCTCTTTACATTGAATTGTGTGCGGCCCCAAGACGGCTAAGAGAGATCAAACCTGAAAATGCCCGAGTGCTACACACTTCAAGGGTTTTCACAAAGATGAGCTAGTACACGCCTTTTGTGAGACCCAAGATCCGTGTTCCTGCTCCAAAAAGGCCTATCAATGCCCCCTTCATTAAAGACCCTGTGCTATGGCAACATGCCCCCCTTCTTGGCCTCGCATTTTTCCGTCCCAACTCGTTTCAATCAACTCACACTAACCGTCGCAACCAGGCTTGGTGAGCATCCCGTTACGCTGTCGGTGTTCTACTCGTTCTTGGCCGATCGCTTCCAAGCGGCCGATTTGGAAGGATCGCTGACGTCGAACTTGCTGAAGGTGAGCTTCCTCTGACATCTGCCTTCTCCTTTAACCTGCCTCGATATAGTCTCTCTAACATTCACCCACCCCATTCCAGCTCCTCGTACGATTTGTGACGGTAGATGAGGAGTTAGTGCAGAAAACAAACATGTCCAAGCTGCTTCCGCGGTTCATCAAGAAAGGAACTCCTGCCGTTCAGGGTCTTGCGCAGACCATCCTAGAAAATGCCGCTGCCTCTACCAAACGGAAGCAGAGCAATGCAAAGTCGGGCAAAGAGGAGTCGCCTGCCAAGGGAGACTCGCCGTCGGCGGAGATCGCTGGATCTAAACGTCCGCGCGACGGTGAAGGCAATAACCATCCTGCAACGAAGCGGATGGTTGTCACGTCAAACCCCAAGGACTCGACGAAGGCAACATCTGCCACCAACGGTCCCATCAAGCGTGTTGCCGAGAGTGTCCAGAACGGCAAAGCTACCACTGCACCAGCCCCTCGCCCCAAGGCAAATATAATCGCTCCAAAACCAACCAGTCTCTTTGGTGCCCTGAGTTCAGCATCGAAAAGACCTGGCACCACAAACGCCGAGAGAAAGGCTGCCGCAGCGGCCGCAAAGCCAATGTCTGTACATCTTTATTTAGAGTGGGACGAACGGATGCACTGACTTTCACTACAGACCCGAAATCAAGGAGAAACCGGCTGCACCCCCTTCCAAGCCTGCCTTTTCGTTTGATGCCATCATGGCCGACCTCAGCAAACCAAAGGAGGCCGTCGTCGCCAAGCCTGCTGAGGACGCGCCACCCGAGACGGACGAGGAGCGCCAGAAGCGACTGCGCAAGGAGGCACGGCGCAAGCTGCGTGTCACCTGGAAGCCGGACGATTCTTTGACTGAGGTCCGGCTGTTCACACATGATCCTGATGAAGAGCTTGGCCCCGGAGATGGATCCATGCGTGGCGCGGGCGACGTCAAGGGAGAAGGCAGTGTGCTCAAACTCCACAAGGACCTCGAAGAGCTGGAGGAAGATGACCTCGGTGGCATTCGGGAGACTACTCTCAATGACTATACGGGTTTATCTGAAATCCTTATTGACTCTGGAGAGATGAAGAACGCCAATTTCATCAAACGTGGCGGTAGCCAGCAACCCGTTAGCACGGAAAAGCTAGCTCAGGATCATCGGGAGTCGACTACGCTCATGGTGTTCTACACTTCTCCTGCTGACGTCCCACCGACTCCCAAGGAGCCCCTTGCTGTTGACTCTGATGAGACCGTTCCTGAAGTAGTTCCCTTCGGAGATATCCCCGATCATGTCAAGGTATGTGTGGACTTGCTGTCATATGCAAGACGAGATTGATTGATTACTGACTGTCACCACAGGCTCGACAGGAGCGTTACTTTGATTACATCAATCCTAAGCCCGCTCCCGCTCCGGCGCAAGCGAGCGCTGCGAGCGCCGGTGGGTTTGATATCTCCAACTTGCTCAAACTTATCAAGACCGGGACCCAGCAGCAGCAGTCTACGCCCCCTCCTCAGCCCCCTCAGCCAGCTCCCCAGCAGGCTCCCATGTTAGACCTTGAGCGGACCATCGGCATGTTCCGCCAGCAAAATGCTCAGCCGCAAGTTCCTCCGGTTTCACAGATACCTGCGACACAGCCGCCTGTCGCGCAGAGTGCTGTTGATTTCCAGAAAATCTTAAGCGTTATGCAACAGATGCAGCAAGGGACTGGCTTCCCCCAACCACAGCAGACGCAGCCGCAGCCCATTTTGCCGCCGAATTTCGGCGCCATGTTCTCGCAATATTCCGGCCAACCCCAGCAAAGTGGCCCACCTACCCAGAGTTCCGAGGATCCCGAACGCAAGCGAACGCGCGAGGGTGGTCAATTCGACGACCAATACGATAGCCAGTGGAGCCGCGGGAAGCGGACCAAGGCTAGTGACCCCAAGCCTGTAAGTTGAACCGCCCTGGCAGCTACTTCATACGATAAGACGCTGACTTCAAAACAGTACAAGGTTGGGCTGGTTGCCTGCAGGTTCTGGAAAGAAGGCAAGTGCAGAAAAGGTGACAACTGCACATTCCGGCACGACGACTAGACCCTCCGCCCCGTCTCTGCGCAACCAGATCATCATTCTGGTTTCTTCCGACAGATACCCTACCTATACCACCTCTTCCGCGCCACAATGCTTTTCTCTTCCTTGTTAATTGTATTTCATACTCTACATCCTATCACGACGATGCATAGCACCTCCCTAGAGATTCTTTCCAGGCGGATATTACAAGGCGTTGATCGACCTAGGGTTCCGGCCTCGGTGGAAATGGTTCTGGCAGATTCGAGTTCCTTCGGTGTTTTTTGTTTATCTCCTCGCAACACTTTGCATGGCCCCCTCCTTCATAAGGGGGTGCACTGGGCGTTATTTGTTCCACTTCGTTCACATCTCTCCAGTTCTCTGTTGTTTAGTGGTGTCATATTCCTTGCTTATCGCCGGTCGTGGGTGCACAGCATGTGCGGCTTGCAGTCGTGGAGGTCATCTTATGGCGCGTCTTTTTGTTCGTGGGAACTGGGAAGGGAATTGAATTGTACATTAAGATAATATCTTCCTTACAATGGACATTCGATTCGATGTCTCCTGGAAAGAGCAGAATGTCGCAAGTCTCTAGTGTATCATGTCCACAGTGTCGTAGGTCACGTTTCTTTGTATCAGCATAATAACCCATTCTAGCGTGGCCTTGTTGATCTACGCAGGAAACAGATCAGCCCGCACCCCCGCCAACCGACACGTCCCCTGGTACATTCTCTCCAGGGTGGCCCGCATGATCTCCAAATCGATCGACTCGCCCGCCCAATACCGCAACGTCTTAATCGAAATGCGGATCAGCGCCTGCCATTTCCGTGGCGGAACAAGCACCCACGCACCGGGCTTTTGCGCAAGCAGACTGCTCAGCACGGCGGCGATGATCTGCACGGCGGCACCAAATGTACTCCGCATGATGTTCCATATCCACTCATGCCGAAAGTGGTACCAAAAGTGCGGGATGAGCTCGGCGCAGTTGTCGATGGCCTGTTGCGCTTGACTGAAAACTTTGTGGGAGAGCTGGGCGTTGCTCTGGAGGTCGCCGGGGAGTGAGTGGTAGTGTGATGCTAGGTAGAGGACTGGCCGGTATATTTTCTCGAGGGCGAGTCCCCGGCGGCCCCAGAGGAAGAATTCTAGGTCTTGGTTGTCGGGGTTTGCCTTGGGGAGGCCGGCTAGTGTAATTTGGTCGCAGCTCAGATGGTACCTGCGGGGTGCGGTGAGTGAGTATCCCATGGATGGATGTACTGTGTATATCGGAGAGCATCAGGGAGGTAAACAGATTGCGGCGACATACCACGAATCTACAACCTTGACAGCCTCGGCTGTTCTATCGACTATGCCGCTGGCGTTGGTGAGCCATTCCTTCTCTCCGCACCGCCACATGTCGATGAGCATATCGTTAACTGTTCGGCGGTTGCATATAGATCCGATGTAGAACTTCCAGCCTTTCTCTTCGTCTGACTCGCTCAAATCAGCCTGTAGCTTTATTAAACCTTCGTCATCATCTTTCATCTTGTCTTCCGGTGAGGTCGAGTCGGTTTTGGATGGGAAGGGATGGGAATAGCCAAGGCTTTCCAGTCCACTACTCCATAGAGGAAGTTCACTTTGCATCTCGCTGTTGAGACTTGGTTAGTCGATACTCAGGTTGGAACGGTGACGTCCAAAACTCACTGCTCCGCCTGGATACACGACCAATATAAACGTGATTCCAAATTATGATAGCTCACGTCTGCGGTCCATTGCTCCCTGCACAAGGACCGTAAACGAACTTCCAATCTGCAAGATGCTTGCTGGAAGCAGAACCAAGCTTGTAATGGACGCATTGCATGCCTATGATAGAAACCAGCAAGTAGAAAACACGAAATATCAGTGGGGGACGTATGCAAGAAGCCGAAACGCTGTTTCGCCGCATCAAAATAAGCCTCTGCGAGCCCGATGTTGGCGTCGGTTGGGGGTGGTCCAGGGACTCGATCTAGATCCTCGGGGATCTCGTTCAATGGCACGAAAGTCGAGGTGCAACAGCCTAGTGCGCATGCAAGAAGCTAGAAAAGGTGATTAGACTTCGGACCGTTGACTAATTCAGTCGGTATTAAGCAGCGCACCACTTGGCACGATTGACCGTCCCATCCCAGCCCTTGCACAGTGACCTCCCTCGCATAGCGCTCGAGCTTCTCCCTATCCACAACAGGGTTCCGGCGGTGGATTAGTCGGAGGTATTTCCGACATAAGTGCTGGATGTCATCGACCAGCAGGCCAATGCCCACTTGCCGGGGTGGTGGCATGTTCGACTGTAGCTGATTGTCTAGTGAATCGAGGAGAAAGGAGCGGGTATGCTTTTCTGCCTCGGTGATAACCTTCTTGAAAATGGGCCACCGGAGCATGTACTCGGCGGAATTGGCCGCGTACAGCGTCAGGGGGTCGTGCTCGTCCGCGCGGTCCTCGACGCCCGAACAACTGCCACGGATGTTGCTCCCCGAAAGAGGGTCGTCTAAGGGGCTGGTATTGCTCTGCATGCTCATCTCAAATAAAGAACCCCTGAGTGAGCGGCCCGATGAGACTATGGATCCGCCATCTTGTTTGATGTCCTCCAGTAGCGTGGTAATTTGGCCCAGTCGTGATAGGATCTCATGGTTGCTTGAATCAAAGCCAGCCCTTGAAGGTACGTGTGAGTTCAGCTTGCTGTTTAGTCACCGCAGTCAAACAATCCAAAAGTCAAACGCAGCCACGCACGACACTTACTGGACAGGATGCGGCGAGGCCTCCGGATAGATGCACTCAACCCCCTGAATGGCACAGTAGCTACAAATAGGCCTGGTATTGTCGCACCGGGTCTTGCGCAGGCGGCAGGTCTGACAAGCCGTGGGGGCTCGTGTCCGACTCTCGCGCTTCATAGCGAGCTTGGGGTCTGCAAACTCCATGACGGCCCTTCACGAGCTGAACCAAATCCCCGATGAGAAAGTGCAACGTGATGATGTGCAGTAGGAATCCCGGGGAGCTTCGGGGAGCGTCGCGAGGAGGGATCTGAGGAATGTTCGACAGAAGCAAGACCCATGGACGGTGCGGCTTACTTAGAGGGGTTCAGTCCCCGTCGCAAAAACCGACCCTAGCCCCGGACTGGAAACAAAGGATTGACCAGGAGATCCTCCGCAAGGCGCGGGTTGGTCGGGGGTTGCCAACTGTGGCGTGGCCAGATGAGGCGAGGAGGGCGGCTCGAACAAAGAAACCACAGCCTGTGATGCTGACAGGCCTCACCTTGGGCCTGCCAGCCTGCGAGCGCCATAAGGGTCGAGCAGGGATCCCGTCCTGTGTGATTGGCGAACTGGGTACTTTTCATCGCTGCTGGACCGATCCGCGTCCGGCGTGGCGCCTACAGACCCCAGGGACTTGCTGTGCAGACCCAGGATTAGGTGGCCAATTCGTAGAGTGACAGGCCGCTTTTTGAGCCGGCGCTGGCATCCCACTTTGAGAGCGGGCATCAAGAATAGGAGTGGCAAACCGACTGTATTCCTGAAATCTGATCGCTCGATCTTCTTCAGAAGAGCTCGGGTTCTGGGGTCTCCGGGACAGGAAGTGTCTAATCGAGGGGCGGGGGTTGGAGGAAGTACGTGCGCATTGTACATCGTCATGAGTGGACGCCGCCTGGAAAGAGTGCAGACTGGTGACTTGCATCCTGAACAGAACTACATGGAGAAGCCCTAAAGAGCACAAGAGCACTAGTTGCGGAACCCAAGAAACCCAATTCTGCCTAGTTCGATTCAGCCTGAAATTTGCGAGAGAGAAATCGTCTTTGCCATATCGTCACTATCGCTAACGTTGCAGAGTACAGTCGCCGATAGGCTAGTGGGAGTACATGTAGAAAACATTCGGTCTCAAACAGACAGAGAACCGGGTAGAAAGAAATGAGTCAGTTGAACGCCAAAAGATATGCTGATGGACCATGCAAAAACCAGAGAAGCGTGGCGGATGGCGGAGCCATTACTATCACTACTACCGGGCTCTCTTCTTGCCTCGAGTCGGCAAGGGTGCTTCACACAGTTCGGACCAGGCGTCTTCGAAAACAGTCTTCCGCGGGCCGATCTGGCCTTCATAGAAGTTCAGCTTGCGCACGACCTCCATAGCGCCGGTGCCCAGGCCCATGGTCTTGCCCATAATAATACATTCCGAAACGCCCTCAATCAGATCAGTGCGGCCAGCACCACCGGCATCGAAGAGGTGGTCGGCGGTCTTTTCGAACGAAGCCAGCTGTAGCACCGAGTCACGCATCTTGGCCAGACCGAAACGAGTGATGCCTAGCACCTCGCCCTTGTACGTCATTACGTCGGCCAGGAGCTGCATGTGGCGAGGATCGATGTCCATGTCCTTCATGACCTCGCTGATTTCAGTAATGATGGTGCTTCGTGCGGCTTCGATGCCAAGCACCTCGCGCGCCTCCATGACGTTGTTAGTCCGGGTGTGCAGACCATCCACTCCAGCAGTCGTCATACAATCCTTCAGACCGTAGCCTTCCACTAGGAGAGTATTGGTGGTGCCTTTCTCATCGGTTCGGATAATGGCACGGGCGGCCTGGGGATGACCCATAATCTGGATGTTGGGCATCATGCGCTTCAGGTGCTTGAGACGCAGGAAGGGATCGGCACTGGTTGAGGCGATCTCGGTCTTCGACAAACCATTCTTGCTGGCCGGGTCGAGATCGATGACAAGGGTAATAGAATTGCGCGTAGTTCGGAACTTGAGGTCATCAGCCTTGAAGCGCTTGTGATTTTTAATCGCGGCGACGATTTGCGGCATCGTGATCTCAAGCTGCAGGTCATCAATCGTCTTTTGATTGATCTTGGCGGTGACACAAGCCTCGTTTCCAGACCATTTCTCATTGATTGAGTGAATCACATCGCGCAGGTAGGTCTTCTCAATGCGTCCCTTCACAATACGAGCGGAAGCAATTTTGTCTTTGGTGACAAGCTCGCATGCAATGACCGGCGTACTGATCTCCTTGGAGGCGTTGATAATTTCCTTGATACGGGGCACACCCTGCGTGATACTCATACCAGCAACACCAGCGAAATGGAACGTTTTCAAGGTCATCTGGGTACCGGGCTCACCGATGGACTGGGCACCGACAGCACCAACGGCGTGGCCTGGTTCGACTTGGGCTTTCTTGTACTTCAACAGACAAGCAGTAATGAAAGCCCGGAGGGTGGTCTCGGTCAACTTGCCAGTGTGATTCAAGCCCTGTCGGCTTCTCTCGTCCGAAGGATCAAAGTCACCCCCATGAGAGATCAGCCTTTCGGCCTTGGTCTGCACGTACTGCTCAATAGAGTCAAGGAAGTCACGGGCACTCTCGAATTGGTCGACACCATGATCGCTGCGGTCCATGTATCCTAGTTCATTGCCCATCAGGTCCTTGCGTGTGAGCTTGGCGCGCTCCTTCTCAAGCATCTCTGCACAAACTTCCATGATTTCTTGCGGCAGCAAACTTCGCTCGTCATTGTTGTAGGTAGTAGACTCGGAGTGAATGAAGGTTCGATCGAAATGCACCGGCTTGGCTTTGCCTTCCATATCCACGGGATCCAGTTTGTCGTCACCGTACTGGAACTGGACGATGGCAGCTGACGAGTTCCGCACTGTATCGTCGTATCTCGTAGAGAGATCCTCAAGTGACTTCATCAGCCGACGAGACATGTAACCAGTTTCGGCAGTCTTGACGGCAGTATCGACCAGACCTTCACGACCAGACATGGCGTGGAAAATGAACTCTGTAGGCTCGAGCCCGGAGAAGAAACTGTTCCTAACGAATCCCTTCGACGGAGGCTGGCGCGCATTCTTCGGGAAATGAGGAAGCGTGCGATCCTGGAAACCATCTTGAACACGTTGACCACCGATAATTTGTTGACCCACAAGTGCAACCATTTGGGACACGTTGATACTAGAACCCTTGGATCCAGACGTAGCCATGATGAGGGGCGAGTTGTACTTGCTGAGTTGGGCAATACATTCATCTCCAGCTTGCTGACGGACCTTACTGAGAATACCAGACAGCTGGTTTTCCATTGTCTGCAACTCGTCGCAACCGGGATACTTTTCCAAAGTACCGGCTTTGTATTGGGCAATAACGGCGTCGCAAGCAGCGTAAGCCGTTTCGACCAGATCATTCTTTGACTGGACAAGTCTGTCGCTGGGGTAGACATCCGTGATACCAATAGAAAAGCCGATATTGGTGAACCAGCGGGCCGACAGCTTCGACAGGCGGTTCATGCCTTCAGCAGCAGCAGGTGGGCCAAAATCACGAAGCATAATGTAGAACACATTGTCCTTCTTTCCAGAACCGATGGTAGACTTGTCCATGACACCGCACATGACTTCAGAATTACGAATCACCAGCCAGCCATCGTTCGGGTCCAGATCCTTCGGCCGACCATCCTTCGGTTGCTTGAATTCACGGCAAGCGGCGTCAAGGTTTACAAGAACAGGGTCATCATTGTTGGGGTGCATCAGAATATTGAACACCTGTTTACCCGTCCAGAGCATCTGAGGCTTGAGAACAGAGGGGGGTGGGAGATCGAAACGCGTTTCGTGGCCCAGCATGTAGAGACAAATCTGGGTGAACGAGCGACGGTCAAAGAAATTGTCTTTACTGCTCAGCAAATAAGCAGCACTGATGAAATCCTGAATGGCGGAAATGATAGGCTCGCCGTTCTTTGGTGTGGCCAAGTTGTTCTTCACACCCATCAGCTCCATCGCTTCAGCCCTAGCCTCTTCTGTCTGGGGAACGTGCAGATTCATCTCATCTCCGTCGAAATCAGCGTTGTAAGGGTTGCAAACACACTCGTTTAATCGAAATGTTCGATGCGGCCGAACCTTGGCGAAATGGGAAAGGATACTAAGCTTGTGCAGAGAGGGCTGTCGGTTGAAGAGAACGATATCACCGTCTTCGATATGACGCTCAACTGTGTCACCCTCCTGTAGCTCGTTGGCAACATGCTTCAGGTTGCCGTACTTCAGCATCATTTTGAAGGTCGAGTCCTTCTTAACAAGATAGTTTGCTCCGGGCCATTTCTTGCTTCCGTTCAACACGCGCGCCTGAAGCTTTTCCTTATTGTAACGAGTTACAACCTCTGGGTATGTCATGTTCTTGGCCACAAGTTCGGGGACGGCGACTTCGTCGACTCGCAGGTTAGGATCGGGCGAAATGACTGTACGACCAGAGAAATCCACACGTTTTCCTGACAGATTGCCACGGAATCGACCTTGTTTTCCCTTCAGTCGTTGAACGAAACCGCGAATGGGCTTTCCCAGGTCAGCTTTGTTCAGGCCTGGAACATCGCTGTTGATGTAGACTGCAATTTGCAGCTGCATGTAGTCCCAGCATTCCATGATTGTCTGCACTGGAGCACCCTTCAGCAGAGCGTTCTTGAGGTTGATGTTGCTCTGGACGATATCGCCCAGCTTTGCCGTCAGATCGTCTTCTGTCGATGCACCTTCTTGGCCTACGGACGGCCGAATGCAAACCGGAGGAGCCGGGATGAACTGCCAGAGGAACATCTCCGGTCGTGCTTCCTTTGGATCTAAGCCCAAGAGTTCACAATCAGTATTGGAGATTCTCTTGAAAAGCTTCAACACGCGCAGGGCATTCATGTCATCCTGTGCCTTCTTGAAGTGCTTTTCAATCTCTGTGTTGGCATTTCGTGCTTCGGCAAAGGAGTCATCGAACACCGTTTTGCTGATTGGAGGCTGCTTCTTGACGGAGGTCGACGAGTTGAATGCGCGGAACTTGTCGTGAGTAATTTTCAAGGCACTGGAGCCGGCCTTTTTCACGACACCGTTGATCGCCTGACAATACTCGCATTGTCGAGTTTTCCGGCAGCGCTCGTTGATTCGCTTCGCAATTTGCATTCGTCGCAGGTTATCTAGTCCCGGGCGGCGCATCTCGCGCAGGAAAGCACGGCGCTCCGTCTCAGGGAGAAGGATGCGCGAACACTCCTTGCAAATTTCCTGGAGAATACCGATAACGCGCTTGAAGTAACCGACATGGAAAGCTGGCAAGACCAGTCGAACGTGGCCAAAATGACCATTGCATTCCTTCAGGTGATGTCCACACGTCTTGCACTGTGCGGTCTTATTGGAGATACCCATGCGCGCATCGAGAGGGCCATGAGAAACCACGGCGCGATCATGGTCGAGGTCGAAGAACTTGCGGTCGGAGACTTCCACTACAGCTTGACTGACAATGTCATCGTTTGTCCTGCGAAAAAGAGCAGTGCCTGCGTTAGCGACAGGTTCCGCGCCAAAGCACCGTAGCTCGGCTTTCAGCCAAAAAAAAGTGGGCCCACATACAAAACGCCGAATTTGAGTTCCTTGATCACTTTGGGAACACGATCAATGACCTGGGCCTTGCCCAGGTCGATCTGGGCACCCTCTGGAGGCTGCATTGCGCCGTCGTCAAGGGTAGGACATGGCAGGGTGACTCAAAGCTGACTCGATCGCTGCGGGCGGGTGTCAGCCGCAATCGACGGGACTTGAGAGCCGACAGACAATCGAAACTGGTTAAACGGGTGCTGGAAGGAGGCGAGGATTTAAGAAACCAGCAAGGTCCCGGCAAGAAGCGATGGGGGAGAAGGATGGCGATGGCCGGAAAGGAATGAAGAAGAGCAGCGGCGGGGTCTTGCCATGAACTTTTTTTCTGCCGCAGAAGCTCACACCGCCCACGGAGCGTTGACCGGCCGTATACATCGGCCAACGATCAAATCACTGGAGATCTCATGAAATACCGAAAGACTCTGGGAAATCTAGTGAGACTAGACCTATTAGCCTCACAGATGACTCGCCAAAATACGGTGCATTAGTATTTATGAGCACGGGGGAACTTAGTACTCTATATCACCCTAACGATGAGCTCGTGCCTTCCTTTTTGGGATGTCTCAGGCCTCGCGTTTGATTGCCTTCACCGCCTGTGGGGTGTTCCTTCCTTTCCACACTGGGATCAGTTCCTTTACCTCTCTTCCTATACTTCTATCGAAGCTAGACTCTGATTAGCTTAATCCACTTCATTCATTTCGCTTGCCGCTGATGTCCCTGCCCATAGATTTTCACGCTTAGATACGATAGGGATCATCGAGTTCATCATGATGAGGGTCTCTGCCCAAGGTATTACCTGATTATCGATCTCTTTATCCCGTAGGCTTCTTGCCACTTCATCAGCAGCCCAAAACATCCCTTGCCCGAGACGGGCCTGCCAGGCAATCCGAAGTCCACCACTTCAACCCTCCAATTTCTGCAACTTGGGCTCTGCCATTAATCCCCAATCGAGTTTCTCCCCGTAATTGAGGGATAATTCTGATGCTTGCTACCATATGAGATCGTGGGAATGTAAGGCTATGAAATTGCTGAAGAACAATCGGATACTAAATTGTGTACCTATACTCTGCAGAACTTAGGATATGCTGGAGTCTGAGGGCGGAACCCCAGAAACAACCAGTATACGCGGGGAAATCTGATACTCTTGACTTGAAGATGTATCCATGAGGTTAACCAGAACTAATAGATGGTCTTGCTCAGAACTAGCAAAGTGCCAGATACCATGCTTTGAAGTAAATTGGTCATTTCTATCTCATTCGTCAACTTCCTTGTTACCCAGCATCTGCTTCGGGACTTCTTTCCCATTCACCGGAAAGTTCCATCGTAATCGACACCGCAACCTTGTAGGCAGTTCGGCGGTGATCACCGAATTTATGTATACTGAAGAGATCAGGTTTTACCGGGGTCTCGTAGGACATAATGGTATTGTCTATAAGAAGGAGGAGATTGGAAGGTCTGCGATCGAACCCCAACTCCAATGAGATGGAAGTCGATAGAAATCACTGATATAACCTCGAAAATCCAGCCTCAGGAGGCTGTAACCAATTCCTCTTGTCATACTCCCACTCATCCGCACCCTCGATGACATGGAACGTATATGCATACCGACTCCGCGGGCTCGTATTCTTCTCGCTTTTGTGAAGCACATTTCCGTGAATCAGAACCAGAGACCCAGCCTTGACATTCAAGATCTCTAGATCTTTATCGGTAGGCTCGCTAGCCTTTTCCTCCTCCATGCCCTTTGGCAACGAGGCGCTGTCGTTCTCAATGAACTCCGTTCCCTTGTTGTCGGCCTTCCTTACAAACCGGCGGGCGATGTGTCCACCCTTTCGGCCCTTGTGGGACCCCTTCCACATGCCCAGAGTCCCGTTGCCGGGCCCCGCATCTTGCAGGGCATACCACCATCCAACCGCCGACGGCGGGTTCGTATATAAGAACTCGGAATCGCGGTGTGTCGGGACCGCGCCACCGATGGAGGGCTGTTTGCAGATAACCATGCTCTGGAGGACGCGCGGGTCTTTGAAGCCCAGCGATCTCGCAACAGCCGCGTTCTGCTTATTCAGAGACACTGATTTAAAAGGTGGCGACAATGTGTGCAGCGAGTGTCCGATCTTGTTAACCGCTAAATGCTTTGGCTTGATCAGCGCGGCGCGTCCCGTGAGCGGGTCAGGTTCGGAAGTAAACGCGTCCGGCTCGAAGAAGAACCGGATTTTGTCGCCAGAGTTCAGGAAGTAGTCGTCACCCACATGGTCGGCCTGGTCATCGTCGCCGGTGGTGAATTGCGTGAGTGGGTGCGAGTCCAGCGAGAAGTCGTTGAGGAGCGTGTTGGTCTCGGCCAAGAGGGCTTCGATCTCAGCTTGGGTGAGATAATCAGGGATGACCAGGTAGCCGTTCTCGCGGAACGAGGCTACTTGCGATTCGGTGAGGCCACTCATTGTGGTGATACGGAGGAGGGGAGATGAAGAAGTCTCGAAGTTGGAAAGGCGGGGAAAGGTGATAAGCGATATCTAGCTGCCGCCGGATCTGCTATCGGAGTATGCCGTACGTGTATCATGATGCCCGATAAACAGAAATCACTGGGCATACATTGGATTACTTGTTTTCAGTAGAAATTTCAAGGGTTTAAAAGACTTTTAGGAAACAATTGAGCATCCCAAGAAAATATATGATCGTAATTCGACATAGGTATCATTCGTCTTTGTTGTACAGAGAAGATACCAAAAAAAAAGGCAAAGATTCATTCAAAAGCGCCGCCAGTGCCGGATATTCGAGGAAAGGAAAAAGGACGAATACACAACCTAAAATCATGACCATAAGTCGCGAGATATAATAACAAAGCCTCCCATCCAAGATAAAAGATAACGGTACATCAAATCATCACATGCGAATCAAATCCTTGTTTTAGCTAGCATAGCCCATCGTGACTGATGGCCGGGGCGCGTATTTGCGCACGGCTCGGCTCGGGCTGCACCCCACGGACCCGATGTCGATAGTCTTGAGCTCCCGGCTCAAAGCATCCATTCCGGGGTTGCCAGTACTCACATTGCTGGCTGCAACAGGGTACCCAGGGGATCCGTGAGAGACTGGCACCTTCGATGGGATGGGAGGACCGGAGTTATAGTCGTACAATGGGGAGCGAGAGCCGGGAGAAGGAGACACGGAGCCCCGCGAGGAGCGCGGCCGTTCCACTGAGGTTGGGGTGCTGTAGACCCGGCCGTTCGTGAAGCTACTGTAGCTCTCATGTCCACGATCAGCGCGAGGCGGAGTGTGAACGTGTTGTGGAGTGTACTTCTTGCTGGGTCGATCAGTGTCAGCCGTAGGCCGGAACCCCACACGAGGCGGGCCAGTAGTGCGAGAAGTATCATTGCCGCGAGAAGTAGGCCTGGGGGAGTGCTTGAACCGAATGATAACTTCAGGTTTGCGACTCTTCCTCTCTGGCTCAGGTGCCCAGGTGTCAGCGGGCAAGTGGTCAGAAGGATCAATTTCGCGGCCATCGTCACCGATGATAGGCTGATCTGGGTCTCGAAAAGGTTCAATCTCCGCGCGCACTGCCGCGTCTCTGGCTTGCGAAGGTGTCTCGTACGCCGGCGATGGCTCCCTGCTGGTGGATGGCCGGGACGCATGCGGGTTCAAAGAATTGTACGAGTCGGGGGAGAATGGAATCGAGGAGCCTCCCCGGTCACTAGAAATTGAGGGTCGTGGGCTAACAGACTTCCGTGTCACCACCATCCGTGTGTCCGGGCTTACCGATCCGCCCCTACTCCTGATGGAGCTCCGATCATCTACAGGCTGTGGAGATGTCCGGAGAGGATAGATGGGGGCCTCGTATGGTATGGGAATTGGCGCAGGTGCATACGCGGACATGGATACTGGAGCCGGAGCCGAGACAGGCGCTGATAGTGGTTGAGGGATCATCATCTCATCCTCCATGTGACTCGTGCTGCCCTTGCGGCTATTCCGTCCCTCAAATAACCGATCCTGTTCCTCACTTTCGTAGCCAGCCACCAAACTTGCTGGCATGGGAGACGGGTTGCTGGAGTAGACAGGGCTGTATGGGGTATAAGGCGAGGGTGATTGACTAGACGTCGGCTTCACTGGCGATGGCGGCTGAGCCATTCGAGACCGATGAATGGGGGGCGGGGGAGGGGGAGCATCCTCTTCCTCATCTTCCACGCGCGGCTGCATCGTGGCGTACTCGGGATGATAAGGATCATTTCGGGGTGCAGGTAGAGCCTTCATTGTGCGTGGTTGATACCGTAGTTCATCTCCTGGGCCAGACGAGGAACTTGGTCGAGAATAATCCAAAGGTGCTGGTTCATCGACATGACCAGACGACCGCGGGGAGAATGTCGAAACATGTCCAAATGTCATGGGATTCGCACTATATTGAGGAGAGATCACTGAGCTGTAGGCGTCGTGAGACTGCGAAGGAGACCTGTCATACAGTGTCCTCCCATGCAGATCAGTCTCAAATGGCGGTTCCGAGGTTGATCGGTAGTCACTAGGAGGCTGATCATAGTCGGAATGACTGCACATTTGGGCGGAGCGAGGGTCGTATTGAGGGTCGGGGTCTTCGTTGGGGTGTTGAGTTTCATGTGTATTGCGTCTCATCATGCCGGCAGGTGGAAGAGCGGGAGTGGGAGCCGGGTTGTCCCATTCGCGTTGATAATTATCAGGGGCATCATATGCTCCTCGGGCCTTTACGCTGGGGGCTGGCGCATTATATGATGGAGCATCATGAGTATGCTCTGAACGTCTTGGCGGGTAAGGGAGGGCATCTGGGTTCGTAGCCGGTGCGGGTGCAGGCATGGTATGTGCATGATCACGCATGGCAGGCCGTGATGGCTGGGGATGCTGCAGCGGAGGAGCAGGAGTAGAGTGAGTTTGTTCCAGAACAGAGGGCCTTGGTGGAGGGGCTCCAAATGGATCTGTAGGCAGAGGCCGTCTCTTGACTTTCTCCAATTGTCGAGGGCCAGAAAGACCAGAGCTTGATGGGCCACCACCACCACCACCACCAGTGGTCTTGCCTTGAACCCTCTCAGCAGCTTCTTTCCGTCGCTCAATAATCGCCTCGTCTTGTTGCCGGGTGTCGTAGTAGGTCATTTCGATTCGAACATCACCAGCATATTTGCCACGGCACTGTAGCGGGTGCCAGTGGTCGTTCTGGCTGCCCCCTGGGATGATCAGGTTCTGCAGGTCGACCCAGGTCTCCCCGATCAAGTCCGTCTTTTTGTCATCGTTGAAAATTGAGACCTTCAACTTGAAGTAGTCTGGTGATTCGTGTACTGTGAATCGGAGTTCATGATCCCTGTGAAAAGCTTTCGATTAGCCCTAGGATTGGAACAGTTCTGCGTGTTGTGATAACCTACCATCGAGGAGTTTGTCCACCACGCAGGTCGGTAGGAGTCTTTTTTGCCTCTTTGCCTAGCCTTGCTGCACAGTATGGATTCTGCTTGCCCATAGTCTTGCGATTAGGCAAATTCTTCGCACGGTCAATGATGGCAACCAGCGTGCCAATCGCAGGCCCATCGACCGACATGTCGGCGAAGATGCCCGCAGCATGGTTGATCTTGGAGAGCTTTGACATGACAGTTGAATACGGATTTCAGCACTCTCTTTTAACCAGATCTGGATCAAGCTCAGTAGCTGGAGTATAAAGGAGTGCCGTCCAGCATTGATGTTCAGAGAAGAAGAGGGAAGAGGAGGGGGAGAAAAAGAAAGATAAAGCGCCCACCTTTTGGAATGTCAGATGCGGTATTGGGGGTGGCTGGGGGCTGGGAATCTACAGGTGCTGATTGGCTGAGTCCCCTGATTGAAGCGTCTCGACCGCGGTAGATCGGGGCCATGTGACCATACATGACAATACCACAATACAAGTTATCGATAAACAAGCTCAGCAACTCATACGTCAGTTTGTTGTTCTGTACTTCTACTGCTAATATTTCGCTCTTTCCAGCCTCGCTTGACGCCAGATGGAGAGGAATAGGTTATGCAGTATCCATCTCATTCCATCTCATATCTCATTTCACCCAACCCCAGCCAGACATTGAGAATGAGGTGGATCGGCGGCGTCAGCTTTGATCAGGTCCCCAGCCACCGCGATCCACCACCAAAACATTCTTGACGTGGACAGGGGGCATCCCCCACTAGGAGGTGCAACGATCGGGCGACTGGTCTAGAGTCGCGATCGTCATCTTTCAATAGCGCGGTCTGTGAGCCGAGTTTTACTCGATACGCTGCGCAGCTGTCAGGCGCGGCTCCCCACCTGTAGGGTTGACAGGATGCATGAGACCCTCACCTCCCCCGCCGAATTGCCATAGCGACGACCAAAACACACGAACCGGATTGACCGCTTCTCGCCACTATCGAGTCTGGTGGAACACTAAATCAGGTCCAAGGAGCTCATCGACAGTCTCCTTCATGGTGAGACAGATCTCGATAATCAATGATGTACCGCCCTCCCTGCTTCCAATGTCAAACAAATTGATTGTTGCCTGCGTCACTGCCCCGGTGGACAAAGCGAAGCCGAGAGTTCCGATCATTACGGCGCTGGGGCCAATTCTATTAAAAGAGATACCGGGCGAAGAACCCGGCAGCCTGTACGGAGTAGCAGTAGCCGTAGCCATACGTTGACCAAGGTCGGGCAATATCTTGGCCGGTTATGAAGATGTCGTCAGGTAACTTGACTAGTTTCTTTATCACATCATTCTCGCAGATAACCCGAGAACATAAGCTTACCTACTCAGTATGGGCTAAATGGAATCCCGCGAAAAAGTGTAAGAACATATAGAATCAGACCTGATAGCAGCCAATCTAACAATCCTGTACGTTTTGCAGCAGTGTTTACAGCGTGCTGCGACCATGCAAGGCACTACACTCTCAGGGGAAGATGCGGGAGGGACCTGGTGCCTCAATGGCCTTATGGCCTTGATGCCTTGATCTTCCAGTTCCTGTTTGCCTCAGGCCAAAAGACCTTTCGCCGCCATTCCCGATTAGGCAGGGTGAACTTTTTTGATCGGCAGAAAAAAGATCCTCAACTTTCACGAACAGACACCTCTGCGAGCCACGAGGTTCTGTTAAGGCTTTCTTCCCTTTCGCATATTACGCCTTCGCCTGTCATCTGATACAACGCACAGCTCACCATGGCGGCGCCCGTCCTGCCTCTGCAGCAGGTGAAACTCGCCTCGCTGCCCTCAACCCGCCTTACTCCAGAGCAGCAATACTGGCGCACCTTCAAGAACCCTCTTTTGATCCCTTCGCCGGCCAATGGCCCTGTCAATCTCATCACCCAGCCTTCCGCCCCGTCCTCTTCTGCCGTATTTCCTTCTCTGACACAACCTCCGGATGTTTTCACCGTAACCACCGGCGCGCGGGTTCAGATCTACTCGATTCGCACACGAAAGCTCCTGCGGACAATCACTCGGTTCGATGACACAGTTCGCAGCACAGATGTTCGCCCCGATGGCCGTATCTTTGTGGCAGGTGACGATACGGGTAAAGTGCAGGTCTTCGACGTGAGCTCCCGTGCGATTCTGAAGACCTGGACCGACCACAAGCAGCCCGTGTGGGTGAGCAGGTTTTCGCCCAGTGACCCAACATCGCTTTTGACGGCCAGCGATGACCGGACCGTTCGGTTGTGGGACTTGCCTGGGGAGACAAGCGCGCGGACATTCGCCGGCCACACCGACTACGTGCGAAGCGGTTCATTTATGCCGGGCTCGATGGCTTCGTCCGGGTTACTGGTGTCTGGTTCTTACGATCGCACGGTCCGTATTTGGGATCCGCGTGTGGAAGGCCGTGCGGCTATGACCTTCAAGATGGCTGCTCCGATTGAAGCCGTGCTACCCATGCCGGCGGGCACCACAGTTCTAGCTGCCGCCGACAACAAGATCGCTGTGCTAGATATCGTAGCTGGAAAGCCGCTACACATTATTCAAAGCCACCAGAAGACTGTTACATCACTCGCATTGGCATCAAACGGAGAGCGCCTGCTCAGTGGTGCGCTGGATGGACACATGAAGGTCTTCGAAACTACTGGATGGAATACCGTCTCTGGATCCAAATACCCCTCTCCCATCCTATCGCTCAAGGTCATCACCTCCGGGATGGCATATGAGGACAAGCACATCGCCGTGGGTATGCAGTCGGGTCTTCTCTCGATCAAGACCCGTCTGTCTGGCCAACAAAAGGTCAAAGAGCGCGAGCGCCAGAAGGAGATGCAAGCCCTTCTGGAGGGCAAGCTCGAAGAACACGACCGGCAAGTTGCGAAGAAGCAGAAGCTCCGCGGCTCCGGGTGGGAAAAGCGTCTTCGTGGACGCGACTTTATCGGCGAGGGAGTGGACATCGTGATCGAAGGCCAGGATCGTAAGCGACGGAAGAAGGAGCAGCCCTGGGAGAACGATCTCCGCAAGGGACGCTACTCGGTCGCTCTGGACCAGGTCCTCGCGTCCACCGACAAGACCGCCCAACTCACCCTCTTCACAGCCCTTCGTCACCGCTCGGCCCTGCGCGCCTCACTCAAGGACCGCGACGAAGTCACACTCCAGCCCGTTCTGCACTGGATCTACAAGCACATTCGCGAACCCCGCCTGGTGGACCTCAGCGTTGAGGTTGCCATGAACCTCCTCGACATCTACTCAGGCAATCTGGGCCAGTCCGCCCAGATTGACAAGCAGGTGGAGCGGTTGCACAAGCGGGTGCGCGACGAGGTAGAGATGGCCCAGCATGCATGCCAGACGAAAGGCATGCTGGATATGTTGAAAGTCATTTGATTGGGATCATTGCTCATGTGAACTGGCTTGGAGTTTTTTTTGGCAGGGTACCCTTGGGATTCTGACATCTTTCTCGGTGTATATGGCGGGCCATTGATCATTCTGTATATTGCATAGAAATTAAAAGTCGACCTATTTTAACATTCCACCACCGTCTAAGAACCCCATTTTGAATCTTCACTGCCTAGGTAATACCGATTGGAAGTTCAATGCAGGTAGCAAGGTTCGATGGTGTAGTCTAGCAGAGCCAAGCCCCATATATATACTCGGTGTACTTGCGCTTGAAATGGCGGTCTACACCTGGAGAACCTGTTCTACTGTTGCTTCTGATTTTATGATTGGGATCCAGAATCAAATAGAAGCAGCCTTAACATTTGGACGTGGGAGGAATCCCGGTGAGTAAGGGCAATGTATTAAAGTATCGTGAACCGCCCCAGTGACCCAACCAGCCACAGCGTCAGTCAGGTCCAAGCGCGATCGGCCACTTTGTAGCCCTTTCTCTCTTCCCCCTCCCCACCGCCAGGATTATTCCACCGGACTTCCCGACTCCTCCCTGCGAGATACCCAAGATAAACTTGGTTTCGGCAATTTCGCAAGATCCAAAAATCGCAGCATTCCTCCACTGCGCACCCCTCCTCGGCTAACCCTTGGCAACGTGCTCTGCCCCCTCCACCCCATTTATCCGCCCCGCCCCTCAACCATCTTGAGCAGCAAAAACAGTTGTCCTGCTCCACCCTCGGTTCTATTGTGGGGAGAGTCGAGACCGACTGATTGGCAATGCTCTGAGACCAGGAAAAAAAATAGAACCACGGCACAGTCAGCACGCCCGTTCCGCCGGGACGACCTAGGAAATCAATCACGTCACGCTGTCCTCTCATCATGGCCGCCGCCTTCGACGAGGAAGATCTTTCGATCCCACTCCCTCCTTCCGACCGTGACCGTCCGCGTGAACGTGCGAGCAAGCCGGTCAGCTCGAACCCCTCCGCTATGGCAATGCCCCCGCCCTCGCGCCCGACCGGTCGGGGCGACGCCGCGACACAGTCACCGGCTACCATGCGGGACATGCAGCGCCTCGATCAGTACCAGACCGTCAAGATCTTGGGCGAGGGATCGTTCGGAAAGGTGAAGCTTGCCATCCACCAGCCGAGTGGACGGCAAGTAGCCCTCAAGATCATCTCACGGCGCAAGCTACTATCCCGGGACATGGTTGGGCGCGTGGAGCGAGAGATTCAGTATCTCCAACTGCTACGACATCCCCATATCATTAAATTGTAGGAATAGCTGCTCCCTCCCCGCCGTCCCTCGGGACAATTCACCCCCTATGCATGATACTGGAGTCCTGGATGGCTGACCGAGTACCCCGCCTTCCGCTAGATACACCGTGATTGCCACCAAAACCGACATTGTGATGGTCCTCGAGTACGCCGAACGCGAGTTGTTCGATTATCTGGTTAGGAAGGGCAAATGCGGTGACGACGAGGCCCGCAAGTTCTTCCAGCAGATCATCTGTGCCGTCGAGTACTGCCACCGACACAAGATCGTCCACCGTGACCTCAAGCCGGAGAACCTGCTCATTGACAGCAACAAGAACGTCAAGATTGCCGATTTCGGATTGAGCAACATTATGACAGATGGCAACTTCTTGAAAACCAGCTGTGGAAGCCCGAACTATGCCGCCCCAGAGGTCATTTCTGGGAAGCTCTACGCGGGTCCAGAGGTGGATGTTTGGAGCTGCGGTGTCATCCTATACGTGCTTCTGGTGGGCCGCCTGCCATTCGACGACGATTACATCCCCGCCCTTTTCAAGAAGATCGCAGCCGGCAACTTTCACGTTCCAGGATACATATCTCCCGGGGCTGCCCGGCTCATCCGAGCCATGCTCCAGGTACACCCGGTCCACAGAATCACCATCCCCGAGATTCGACAGGACCCTTGGTTCACCAAAGACCTCCCCAAGTACCTGGAGCCACCGCCAGAGGAGTTTATCGCCACGGATGTGGATCTGAGCAAGATCGATCCTCGTAAAGTTGCCCCAGGAAAGTCACTCCCTGCGCATAATAAGATCCATCAAATTGCCGTGTCCAAGTTGGAACGAAGCATGGGATATGGCCGGGAAGATATCGAAGATGCATTGCGGCATTCGGAGCCTAGCGCGATCAAGGATGCTTTCTCGATTGTCGTTGAGAATGAAATGATGCAGACCAATTGTGAGTTGCGATATCATTCTTGGTTCTATCTGAGCTGCTGTTAACCATGGTTTACCAGCCCCGATCGAAGATAATCTATTGGCCCCGAGTGTGACAGCCCAGCCCAGGGCACCGGCACTTGCACTAGCCCAACGCAACCCCGCAGCTCCAAGAACTCAAGAGCCATCTGCGCATGCTGCTACTCGAGCCCTAAGTGTCTCCCGCCGTCCACGAGAGGAAGCCCAGCAAGCAGACGCGGATGATTTCGAGCTACCACGTCTCAGTCATGTCCGCATATTGCCCACAAGCTTGCCCTATGTGCATGATCAGCTCATGGAGCAGCGTGACCGAGAGCAGAAAGCTCGTCTTGAAGAGCGCCGACGAGAAGTGGCCGGTACTGAGGAGGAACGTTCCGGGTCTGAGCGCAGAGAATTGTCTCCCGAAGAGCAGGCGGCCACTGTACGGGCATTGAAGCCCCACGCTCGCAGTGTGGTTGATTTGGATAAGCTCAAGTTCGAGCCACCTATTGGCCATCCCATCACGCAACAGCCCAAGAGATCTCGCAAGTGGCAGTTCGGCATCCGTTCCCGGAACCAGCCTTATGAAGCGATGCTGTATTTATACCGAGCAATCGCTGCTCAGGGTGGGGTGTGGGATATCCAGCCTGTTGAATCAGGCACAAATATCGGGCCTGACGCGACACCTTCCTTGGAAACACCCAAACCTCTCCAAAGCAAATATCCTGACCTCCCGTCGGACTACTACATTCCGAAAGACCCCTGGTTCATCCGCGCTCGCCTTCTGAAGGAAGGCGTCCAGGCCCCGGGAGCATCGACAAGTGTTTTCAATAGTCGCAGCGACCTTGAAGAGCTGCGCCGCCGCTTCCACATCTCTGGCATCTCTGCTCCGGGTGAGGACAGGGAAAGAGATGTCAAATCCTCCACGCCTGACAACAGCGTCCCATCCGCACCTTCATCGGCCACCCAAAACAACGGGTTACCGGGTATCTCCCATGGTGTTTGGGTCTTCGTCGATATTCAGCTCTACCAACTGGAGGAGAACAACTATATGGTCGACTTCAAGTGCGACGGCTACCAGAACGTCATCCGCGCTCATGGCGACTCCGAATGGCACCCGATCAGCAAGCGCTTCATGAACAAAGAGAAGGAGGTCACCAGCCCATACCCGTTCCTTGATGTGGCATCGGACCTTGTGGCTCAGCTGGCTGTAGCTAGCTAGATGCCTTACGATCATGACACTTTCCATCATAGTCACCTTTTTCTAATATCTTGTTAATGTCTCCCGCTGGGGATGCGGAGTATGATTGTACATGAATTTTTTCATTCTGCATCTGGTAAGCGTGTTTAACTGGTTATCTCTTCACATTTCCTGGAGTTACTTTGCCTCTATTTTACTCTCTGCCATATAAAACACCTTTGGATTGTCAATCATCGCACGGTCAGTTCCCCTCGTGGACATTTTAGTTATATCGTACATCTTTCGTTGTCCATTCTGGTCAGCGCTTACGGTGGGCCCACAGGCTGAGTGTGAAGTATTTGAGGTTTCCCGACACACAGCCTCTGATGATAGCGTGCATGGTAACAATGCACACCTCCAATCACATATTCTTATTGAAGGGTCGCGTATGGGTTACATTTGTTCTTGTTATGCCTCGCTGGCATTGCTACTCTCCTATATCGAAGATCCAGGATTATTCCGTCACCAGTTGGACTGGAATTCCCGAACGCCGCTGCTTACCCTTTGGTGATCTATTGGCTGCAAAGTTTCTTCCATTATTTGCCATCATTCAGGCGGGTAGAAGCCCGATCCGGCTGCGTAGAGCTCCGCTGATCGGCCAGGCAAAGTCTATCAGTACGAGTAGCTGGAGATTGCTGAATCCTGTCCTGAGTAAGTGATACTTTGAGGGACCTATCTTTAGTGTATTGAGATAGTAAGAAAGAATTCGTCTTATCTCCGGCGTGGAAGACTTATGTATGCAGCAATATCGATGAAACGAAGACGTGGGAACGGAGACGTCGGACATAGAGAATGAGGGCGAGGAATCATAATGGCTTTCGTATCAATGGTGCCCGAAGCTCGCCAACCAAAAATGCCTTCCGACCCAACGAGTAGAATGAGGAAGGATTCGTATTCTGTTACACGAAAAATACGAAAACAAATTACCCCTTAGTCACTCATAGTTTGTGTCCTTGCTATCAGCCAGGGGGTGGGCTTCGTGCGCCAGGATCAGGACTCTTGTGCATCTGCTTCCCTCACTTCCCCGTCTAGAATTACCCCACGGGCGGACTATACGCTAATTTCTAAATGGAGGTATATTGCTGCAGTCATTGGAAGGTTGTTTCATTAATCTGCGGCTGGGCTGGGAGCTTCTGGGATCTCTATTCGGCATGTCATTCTGCCTGACTCCGAGACGCGGTTGTGAAATTCTCCGTCTAGGATATCAAAAGAGTTCGATAGTCCACACGTCCCCCAATCGGTCATTTGATTCCCCTAGCCCACCGTGAACCACAATAGCATTTGTACCGACAACATCAGCATCAAACCAGCCCCGTGCGAGAGGACGTTGATCTCCTTGAACAACAACTTCCTCCCATTTCTTGCTGCTAATGTCGAATGCCCACACGTCACTCAACATCTTTCCCGCTCCTTGGTGACCCAATGAACTAGGGTCATGCTCACCGAACAAGGTGATTAAGAATGACCGGCCTTCCAGACGAACCGGCAGCAGACAACTCACACTTCGCGGTGCCGGGCCTGCCTTGCCATCGGGTGAATAAACGTGCGAGGTCCAAGCATTCGTCTGAGGGGAGTAAATGTCCACACTTCCTCCCTGTTCGGTATTCCCATCGAACCCATTCATCCGATACAACTTGCCATCTATAAAGGCGATCGAAGTGCCTCCCCGTGGAGGATCGAATGCTGGGGTCAGTTCTGTCCAGCCTCGCCGGGAGAGGCTGAAAGCCCACAGGTCCGATAACCTTCCCTTTTCGGGGCAGCCCGCATGGAGGTACAGTGTATCTTCCCCGTCACTAGCCATGCAGTGATAGCTGCGAGCGACCGGGAACACCTTTGCGCTCGCATCCGGCAAAATAGATGACCAACTTGCTGTCGCAGGGTCGAATTCCCAGACCGTGCCTTGCTCCTCAATAGGTGCCATCGCGACACCGCCTCGGCCAGAGAACATATAGATCTTCCCGTTCAGTGTACAAGCGGCAGTCCCAACCCGCGGCGAAGGAGACTGGGATGTTGCAGGCACGGAAGTAATTGTGGCATTCCCTAGATGACGATGACGGGTTTCAGTGTCATCGTTAAATTTTTGAATTCTCTCATTCATCAACCTTGACATGGTGCAACTTACCGCTGCCCAATGAAACAGCGTGGATATCATTGTCTCGAGGCTCGCGCGGTCGCAGCTCCCCACCAAAAATGTACGCTCGATCACCAACAACCGAAACAATCTGTGAGGAGCGACGAAGGATTTCACCCTCCAGAATCTTGTGGCATCTAGCAACAATTTTCGCCATTGGGAAGATAAGCGCTCGGATTTCCGTGATTGTTCCGTGATCGGAGTGAGTACCAGGAACCAGAGGTGTCAGGGAAGACTCCTTTTTATAAGCACGATGGATTGGCCCGACTCGGATCGACAACGGTAAGATCCAAGTAATCCTGCGGAGGTCCCAGAGGCTCCACAGCAGCTGCAATAGTGGGCCGCTGTCAACGCGGCCTCCGAAATCTCCGAAACCTCCGCAACCTCCGAAAACCAAATGCTACTACTCTTGTTCACCCTTCGCGGCCATGCCTCCCAAAAAGGCATTCGCTCTAAAGAGAGCGTGCGATGTCTGTTATGTACGCGCAAGGGTAGTAACATCGTTGGGGGGAAGAGCACTGTAAACACCCATTATTATCAAAAATCTCCCATTCCACCCCACCTGGATTGGACGTAGTTGCTCCAAAGGCGGCTATTGACTAAACTGGGCCTTACGATGCGGTGTCCATTAAAAACAACTGGTTTCGGAGACATAGCTCTTAAAGGATACAGAGCTCAAAGGCTACAGAGCGTGGATTACATTGAGTGTAGAGGACAAGAAACTCAAAGTTAATTGTCGGCAAGCGTACGACGCCATGCTGTCGCAGATATCCCATGTCCTACCAAGAAGAGCTATAATTCAGTACAGGATTGATCGGTATCAGTCATAGCAGACTGCAATGAGCTAGGGATTAAAAGTCAAAAGCCGAGAAGATCCTGTCCTGACCCGTTCGCTCGAGCGCTGCAGGCGCTCCACTTCGGCAGGTGCACTAAGTGTCCCCGTTGAATCCGTACGAAGATCGCGTACAGCAAACCAGCGAATCCAACAGCAATCACACTGATGAGGGCCGGCCACTTGAACTGATCCGGACGTGAGAAAACGATCGTGGAGATATAAGAGCAAATCTCGAACAGGTTCTGCCAAGCAGCTTCGGTCGACGAAAAAGAGCCTCGCGCCTCAGCTTCCACACCCTGTAAGGTTCCATCAAAGTCAGGGTCTGGCGCTCTACTGAAAGAAGGCATTGGCAAGGCCGGGAACAACTCACCTCCTGAATAATAATCTGTGCACATAAATCATACCCTCGCAAGCCTACCCGGCTGAGAATTGTACCCCCCACGAGACCCGAGGCGGAGAGCAGAGGTTGGTTAGCGTAACTCCAGAATATAGCCATGCCACCTGCTAGGCATATAATCTGCCAACTTGCCAGCCAGATACCAGCACGGATCGGCCCGATTTTCCCCATCAGCCCAGGAGCAACCCAGGTGGCCAGCACCTCAAACATGACAGACAAGGTTCGTGCAACGGCGATCTGCGTCGAACCATAGCCTGCGGCCAGAAGCCAAGTGACCATTTGTCCCGCAAATGACAGAACCGTCAAGTAAAGCAATGCTCCGGCAAAGGACGGGAGGAACACTCGATGCCGAAAATAAAAACCGAAGTCTCCCAAAGCCTGCCGTACACCTTGACAGCAAGCTCTCCAGACGCGTGCAGAGAAATTTTGCTGTGCTGGTTCTATCCTTCGGAATTTAGGCGATGAATGTTTCGTTTCCTGTAATTCTGGTACTTCATAATACACCTGAGGTAAAGTGTTAAGAAACAGTGCTCTATGAGGCTAAAGGCTTCGCGCTAGAGATCATACCTTGGCGATCGAGAAGTACTCCACCACGACCGAACAGACATTCATCCCGAGATTGACGAGAATAGCGGCCTCTGTGGATATGCCAGCGATAAGAGCGATGAAAAGAGGCCCAATTAGTTTGCAGACCAAGTCAATTCGTCTCATTTGGGCGTTCATTGCTGTGTTGAATGAAAAATTAGCATGGAATGGCCAATCTACTTCACATCTGTATAACGCACTCCTGAGGCCTCCATTATTTTCTCCAGCAACGACCACAACCTGCCAGATTCATGTCAGTAGTGATCAGCATTGATTGATTGGCTTGTATAACCCTACCCAATCTTTCTCCACAGCGACCAAGTTCAAGACAGAGCATAACTTCTCAAAACAAGCCAACAGCGTGAGAATCGCCAGCAAACAAGTGTTGACCACTCGTTTCATTGGAAGGCCGATCGCTAGCAGATAGAAGATCACACACGATGCAGCCACAACAAGCCGTTGGAAAACTAACGTGGTCAGTTGTTCTGATTGACGGATGCGCTTGTCTCGGTCTGGTCGAGAAAGACTTACCGATTGAAAGCCGAACAACCTGCAAACGGTTGCCGACATCGATGTAGTGTCCCACCGCCGGGGCGAAGATGATTGCCGCTAGTCCACGAGAGAGCGCATACGCAGACATAGGCAGCAGCGTTCCTGGATAGACTGAGGCCAAATACAGAACGGCCCCGAATTCGAAGACGCGGGAATTCCAGGTTGACAGGAAATGTGATGTGTATAGGCGATAAGCTATCCTGGTCGGAACCTGACCTTGTGCATCATCCTTATTCACCGAGGAAGTAGAACTCGAAGCTCCAGCATTTTCAGGATCAGTGATCAGGAGCGTGCGCTCATCAGGAGCTGGTTGCTCTCTTCGGCAGGCGGGCATTCTTCACACGGCTTCCGGGAATCATTGCCTGGAGAGTCTTTTTGCTGGGCCAGAGATTTATTGAGGTTGAGTGTTTAAAAAAGAATGACAGGTACCCTAGGGCAGGGTACCCTAAACTAAAGTCCGGCGAGATCATCGAAGGTCTGATGCGGTTCCTCCTGATACGTCTTCCTCACTGATCGGACAATGGAAGTGAAGTGGAGAATCCAAGGCAGCCAGTCGGTAAATAGTGGCTATGAAAGTACTTGAGACAACCAATGATATGCGTGTGGATCGGGACCCGCATCACATGATCCCCACTTCCGCCCGTCGATTGCTTCAACACGGCCTCCGAAAACTCCGAAGATTCTCTACCGTGCACTCCGAAAATCTATAGCGGTTTGATGACTGCTCGCCACTATGCCTCCGAGAAGGTCTTTACCTCAGAAAAGAGCATGCGACGCCTGCTATCGACGAAAGGCACGTAATTACCCATATGTCCGAATGGAGGGGCCTCCTACCCTGCCAGCTGTTCTGACACTGGTCACTTGCATTTAGATTCAATGCTCTCATCCTAACCCAAATGAGCCTTGTGAGTGGTGTAGTCATCGGGACCTTGAATGCACTTTTAAGAGGGAAAAGCCCCAGAAGAAGAGGCGTAACAGGTCTGAACCCTTCCCAGTCCGGCACACTGTGAGATTGCGGGCTTGTTTTAACAGCGTCATCTTTTGGCTTCCAGTGATGTACAGAACTTGCTCCAACGCATTCAGCAGCTGGAGGGTGTCCTGTCGCGAGTTGAGCCCACACCATATTCGGCGTCACGAGATGTGACCAATCCTGAGCAGTCGACGATATCGGACCCTTCAAGCACCAGATCCCCCAATGTTTCTACCATAACAAGCGACAGAGAGCAAACTGCCAGTTCTGGGAACTCCCTTTGCCCTACTAACTTGACACAAACACCCGCTAACCCCTGTGACTACCTCGCCGAGGAGTATCCAGCTGAGGGTAATAGGCCCGCCACTCAATGGGGACCCAACTGGTACTTTAATGGAATACCAATGTCCTCTGAAGCAGGCCGCCGATGGATCTCAACAAGAACCGCCCAGGCAGTCACATGGGCCGATTTCAGTATTCCCATCATGGAATCTTCCATGCCTTCGGCCCTTCAGCCATCTTTCTCCCTAGAGCTATGCGAATTGCCTGACCAGGTCGCTACCCGAGAAATTATAAGGGCGTTCTTCAGATCTCGATTCAGACTCTGCTTCCCTGTACTGGACGAAGTCCTGTTTGAGACAACGATGGAGACCGCCTACGGACCTGCGGATGGGCCTCTGTCCTCGCCTATACAAATCTCAGCCAGGGCATGTGTTTTGAGCGCTCTATCCATTGCGCCTCGCGTAAACACGTCGCGTCAAACATCCCGCCCCATAGATGTAGACTTGTGCACAGCCAAGGCACATTGTCTTTTATTACACATCGCTAAGGATATTAGCCTGTCGACTCTCCAGACAGCACTAATGTTGGTTAGTCCGGGTTTCAGCGTGGCTTGCTTCTAAGGCTTCAGAGGATTCAGACTGATATTCTGCATTAGCAAATCCAGCGTACATTCCATGCCGACTGGCAAGGCGCTGCCTTCTTTCAATCGATTGCGTGTCGGATAGTCTGCGCTCTAAGAGGACACCTCTACCATCCATCAAATTCCTTTGGGCTTGACAGTTCCCGTTTAGAGCGCGAAAATTACCACACTCGATTGCTGTTCTGGCTGTGCTACATGCTCGACAAAGATATTTCCCTTTGCACTGGCAATCCTCCTCTTCTCACCGATGTCTATTGTGACCTCGATCTGCCTGATAACTATTTTGACCATTATACCTACTTACCAGGCTTGGATACATCCTTTGCAGGTGACGATGGAACCCACAAATATCTCACCCCCCATCTTCCTGGAGACCCTCGCCTTAGCCATCTGAAGGAGAAAGTCTGTCGACAGCTCTTGTCTGCCCGGGCCTCGAAGGATAATGATAACCAACTCCTTCTGAATATCCGGCAACTGGATGACGAGATAGAACACTGGCGGCTATCCATCCCTGTCAATTTCCGCCCTGCACTTTCCGTCTCGAACAATACTTCACCAAACGTATCCGACGAAGGGATTCCGTATATAATCCATCGGATGTCTCTGCAATTGGACTACCACTACCTAATGACCGTCGTTCATACGACAGTGAGAAAATGCACTGTTGAGGCCAGTGACGAGATCCCGGATCTGCATAGCGTAGTTCATTCGAGCTTCGATCTCTCTTTGATGGCTAGTCGCTCAACGCTATGGTGCTTAAGAACTCTCATCAACGCGGTTGGGAAAGATGCGTTTCGGTAAATAGATTCCTGGGCAAGCCCTGTGCAACGGATGCTAACTGAGGCCGGAGGTTCGTAACATTCTATTCAACGACTGCCGCCCTATCACTCTTCCTCAATATAGTTATTCATCCGCTCCCAACACAATCGCGGCTTGATCTGGAGCTTCTTATATCGGCTGCCAACATAATACGAAACATGCCTGTGCGAGGTTTGACGCAAGGCGAGATCGCTTGTGTCCAAGAAACTGGCAATTTCGTGATGAGGCTGGTGTGGCTTGGGACATGTGCAGTGACCAAGGCGGAAAAGGAGGAATGTGAACTTAGCTAGAGGCTCGTCAGTGGTCAAGTCACGCCGATCAAGGCTTCCACTTTTCCTCTCTATCATCATCAGTTACTGTACAGTTTTTGTTGGCAGATTACCCTTTCGCACTTGGTAGCCACGCCTTGAAAATCGTTAGCATCGGCTATAGCCTCTAGCAAGTCTCGGGATAGTCGTGCTGCAGGAGAACGGATGCCAGGTTTGGGAGGTCGATGAGGCATGTAGTGGCACAGGCGCAGAGGCAGAGGACGTGAAGAAGTTTTGTGTAAGATACATCATCTTGTGTAACGTAATTGCGCTGGAAAGAAAAGAAAAGACACCTATCTACAGTATACCCAAGATAGGGTTATCACACTTGGTCAAATATAGATCAGCGCTGTTTCGGATACCGACCGAGAGACAATTTGTATCTTACGGGGAATCTGTTTTCGAATTCTACTGTAGCCTTTGAAGAAAGAATGACTTTACGTTGAACCTGCGTCTCTCTTATCTCCCTCCATTCAAAAGTAACGATTCATTGTATACAGACAGAGATCCCTTGGATATTGTAACCGAAAGACTTAGCAATGTAACCAAAACTTGATGATTCTCGGCGTGGAAAGGGTTGACCGGCAACTGCAAAAGCAAATGGGTCGTGTGACAAATATCGGAACACAGCGAATCGATTCATGAAAGAAGAAAAAGAAAAAAAAAAGAAAAAACACAAGGTCTGCGAGTTACAGGTGGTTGCTCTCCACTATTCCGGAATGACTACTCGCAAAGCAAGCAATGGTAACACTGAATTAATTGGCACGCAGGTCGAGAATTAGAAAACACAGCGCCTCGGGTCCGCCTCAATCGGTCCAATCTCGAATTACCTTGTCCGTGGACTAACAAGGCCATAGAATTCCAACGGCTTCACGCTGAAAGCCCCGTTGGAGGTCAGTTGGTAGTTTGGGTTCTCCAGCTCGAACGAAACCTCTTTCAGAATACTGGCTAGAGTGAAAATGGACCAGCGCCATGCCCACATCTTGCCGTAACACTCGCGTTTGCCATTGCCAAAGTTTTTCTTTGCTGCTGTAGGGAGATCGTTCCATTTGTCACCGAGGACCCGCTCTGGACTGAAGGTTTCAGGGTCGTCAAAGACTTCAGGATCACGGTTGACCGCGTGCAAGATGGTAACCATAATTTGGTCATGTGGAATTTCGTATTGGCCACCAGCGAGAAGGATCGGGCTTTTGTCCTCTGTAGGAATCGGCTCAATGTTGAACCCAGGCGCCGTGGCGGAAAGACGAAGTGACTCGCGTATGATGGCTTCGCAGTACGTCAGTTGTTTGAGGGTTTCAAGCTGCACCTTCCCCTCTGAGCCAACCACTGAGTCAATCTCCGCGATCACTTTGGCGTGCTTGTCGGGATTCTTGATTAAGTAGTATAGGGCGTAGGAGACAAGGTTGGCTGATGTGGCAGCGCCGATGAACATGGTGACCACTTCATCCACAACCTGTGTGTCGCTGAGCTTCTTGCCGGTTTCTGGGTCCTTTGCATGTAGAAGTGCGTCCAGTAGATCGCTGCGAGAGGCCTGGGGCTCCTGCGTTCGTGCATTGATAATTTGGGTGGCATAGTCACGCATGGTCTGGATATCGTTCTGGAAGCGACGTTGGTACACAAGCCAAGTCAGGATTTTCGGGCGAGTCGGCCGCTTCATTGCTTCCATGGTAATGTTTTCCAAGGCATCGAGGATAGGAGGCTGGGGACCTTCGAGGACTTCCACACGCTGGTTGAAGAAGCATTGCATACAAGAGGCTATCAGGAGGCGATCCAGGTCATTGGTGAAGAGAACTCGCTTCTTGATCGCTGATGTCCACTTCCGTGTCAAGTCCGGAATCACCTTTGCCATATCCTCGAAACACTTATCGGTTCCCGACTCATTGACGTATGGCATCATGATCCGGTGGGCGATTCCCCAGCTTTCCTCGTTATCGTACGCGGTGAACAGACAGTCGTGTGCACAATGGCGCATCTCCACGATGGGGCCTGTTACGCATTTGCGAAACCTCCGCTGATCACAGATCTCCCCCAGCAGTGCGACATTGCTAATAAAAACCAGTTGTTTACCTAACACCGTGATCTTGAAGATTGGACCTGTTGAACCGTGAGCCATTCATCATTCTACACGCGCCTGGGCCAAGGGGTTGCATTCTACCATATTGCTCCGCGAGTTTGATCAGGGACGTCCACGTCTCATTTGGGTTGACATCGAACACATTTCCCAGGAGCGGAATGCCCGGTGGCTGAGGGATCTTGGAGGACATGGCGCAGTTGATTAAAGATGAGTAGTAATATACGTCTCTGGACGTCAGATACTGTACAATCGAGCATCGCAGAACGGGGAGGAGGAGCCTGGTCTTTTAAAAGCCTCTTGCCCAGCTTTGCGACCGGCATCAGCTGGTCTATTGAGTGCCCAGAGTGCCCGGGGACCTGAATCGCAAGCGTAACGCCCACAATTGTAGCACGACCAGGCTTGCTGAAGAGACGCATAAGATTGAAAGTCGGGCACGCTGATTGGCTCCGGTGGTTCAGTCACTGTAGGCGATAGGCTGATCCGAGCCCCGTCTTGGGAGACCGGCACATACCCGCTTCACGGGGCGGCCTTAGTGGCCCGGAGCGAACCCCATAAGGCGGGTGAACCCGGTGCTTGTGCATTTAAAGCCGCTGTTAATAATCGAGACACGTCACACAATGTTAAATACTGCTAAGCTGACTCCCTCATGGGTTTCGAGCTCCACAGAAGCAATCTGTTCATCAGCTGCTGTCCCAAAGCGAAGATCCTACTGAAACGAGATTAGTGTCTTCATCAACCCAAAAGAGCTACATACCGACCTTTTAGATCACAAGCCCGCCGCTTCGCTAGCTGGCACAAAGTCCCGAGGCGCCCCAGCGGGCTGGAGCGAAGATCCAGCCAGGCTCACGGGAATGATCGACGCCCGAGCTCCTGCAGAACCCACATTCATCCAGTCAGGTGATTTGAAGGCAATCGTGAAATTATACATAGTTTGGTGGAAGGTACGGCTCATTGATCATGTGTTCTCGCGGACTGTAACTTAAGACTTGATAAGAGCACAAAGTGGTAACTACGAAAGCCCACAGTAAACAGGAGGGCTCTAGAAACTCTCTACTTTTCAACTCACTCTTCAACTCATCACCCAAGAAATAGTACCGCATGATGGTCAATTATGTGATCATTGGGCAGGAAATAGAAACACCAGTGTGTTTTGATTGGACCAAGGAAGGCTAACTAAAGTATATCAGAAGCGTGCGTTGGGCATTAGAAGTGTCGGTTGAACAGTAGTTCATGCGCGAGCATCGTCTATCCATGTTACGACCATCTACATATGGTATTCGTTGCTATTGAATGTATCGAGGATAAGAACTATGGAATTTGAAAAAGGCTATGATACATGTGCTTATTTTTCCTGGTGCGTAGTGTCTTATTTCCTCGTCTTCTTCAGAAACTAAATGGCATGTTCCAGAGGCTGGCTCAGTGCATCCCACAGTAAGCCGATGCCAGCGTTTACTGTTCCTTGTCGCTAAGCTTCTTGACTGAGCCACGGGAGGACACACGAGTGACCATTCTCAGGTAAAGACGCTCACTGCGGCGGCGCTGGCCGTCGGAAGATCCATTGTTGAACCCTGCGCGACCAAATCCCGCGGCGGGAGAAGCGGACTCATCGTGCGCATCAAAATCCTCCTTCTCGTCCTCCTCCTCATCGGTGATCCTGCCACTTTGCTTCTTCTGAGATGCACGCGGTCGAAAGACATCTTCGATTACCCATTGCTTGAAGGTTGGGAGGATCTCGATGTCAGGGAACCGAACAAGGCTGCCTTGCTGTCGGGAGGGGGTCTTAGGTTGCTTCCGGGACTTGGAGCGGGCAGAGCTGCCGCTCAGCTTCGCCTGCTGTGCCTGGTGGATCTTTTCATTCTGACGAAGGCTAGCCATGTGCTCGCGGATTCGCTCGATGAGGTGCCGAATGGCATCAAAGGACTTGCCACGACCAACTTCCTGACGAAGCCATCTTGGGACCGGGGCAACAATGGCAGTGGGGTGTTTGCGGCCGTTTTGAAGAGGTCCAGATGATGCGGTGCTAGCGGACTTGTCGTTCGTCCCGTCCGCCCTCAGGACCTCTCGCCGGCGAAGAATGAGTTCAAAGCTAGCAACTCCACCCCAGACCTCCATGCGCCGCAGCGACTCCAGCAAGAGATCACATTGAGTGAAGGGCCACTGGTTAGCTCGATAACGTGCTCTCTGGTAGTGTTTCCGACAGTAGTGAACCCAGACGCGTGGCGGAAACAACTTGGTGGAAGCCTTGTTCCGGCCAAAGACATGTGAGACTACCTTTCGAAAATGCATTCCATC
This sequence comes from Penicillium canariense, assembly GCF_028826845.1. NCBI lineage: Eukaryota > Fungi > Ascomycota > Eurotiomycetes > Eurotiales > Aspergillaceae > Penicillium > Penicillium canariense. The sequence continues at coordinate 2,486,202 of NW_026622734.1, read as the reverse complement.
TGGCGAGGGAGTCATGCAGCAAGGGAAGGAAAACTCGCACATGAGTGTGTATTCTTCGGCTTCCGAGTCCGGTGGCGGCGACGGCTCTCCGTCGCTGAGTTGCTGTGGTTCTGGGCTGTGACTTGCCCCGCCATGGACAGTGAAGGTATGCGGTTCCTGTCCCTGGGGGATGGGAGACTCAGGTAGAGCCAAGGCCTGCGTGGGGGACAGCATAAAAGGCCGCATGGGAGGGAGGACTGGGCTGAGCTGTGGTTGTGGAAGGAGAGGAGGAAGGAGAGGAGGAAGTCGAAGGCCATCTGGTATCTGCTCCAGGGGGACGATGTGGCATTCAACATAACGAAGGGAGCCAGCGGCCGGGGGAGGCTGTTGGTGGGAGGAGAAGACCTCAGCTTCAGGAGCAGACCCGGTCATAGGAGATAGACCGTGAGTGATTGCACCTATCTCCCCTGAACTTGGGGAACCGAATACCCTGTGAAATTGGGTGCCAGCGTCTTGAGTCTGAATTTGGTTCCAAGGGTAGTCCCTGTTCTCCATGCCAGAGATACCCACGTGTGGATCAGACATGCCTGGCAGTTGCGATCCCGAGTAAGGTTGCGACATGGTTGAGGGAGGAAGGCGAAGCAGATGATGTGACTTGAGGCAAAGTGGGAAGGGGAGATAATGATGGTGAGAGAAAGTTGGGAACGATGATGATGAGATATGTGGCAGTGAGCGAGAGGGGATATCTGAGAGACTGGATGGCTTGCTGTTTAAATGCGATGGTTTCCGGAACTTTCCTTAGATTCACTGAACTCGAGGATTGACTTGAGTACCAAAGAGGGAAACGGGCAGCCAACCAGCCCACGGCCTCAGACAGCCATCTCCATCGTCTTTTCCTGCTTATGCACCAAAGAGAGGATGATACTCGCTACAAAGGTCAACGCGAATACAAGTCTAGCATCCTGAATGCTCCGCAACGTGGCATTCATATTATGCATATTGGAATGAGAAAAACGTTCACGATGTACCAAAAACACGTGGGAAAAGCTCTGTGCCACAATACCTACAAGAATCAGAAGAACCACGAGCTACTCAACCGACCGATGCTTCCATTGTACTTTAAAAAGGTTCAACTCCGAGGTGCCCGAGAACTAGATAGCCCTACACAGCCGACCTTATAAAATCTAATCAATCGGAAGGAGACTTCAGTTCTTCACATAATGTCACTAAGAGCAGTCTCCACCTTTGGTGGAGGATCGGCTAAGCGTTTTAGTATTGACGGGAGATCTGGTATACTATGTAGGAAATGACAAGCAAGTATTGAGGCGCTAGGCAGGAACGGCTCTGCTGGTTGCTTGATACTTGGGGAAAGAGCCGACTAAGTCAATAAACCCTCTTAACTAGTGATCTTTCGTGTTGTAACAAGATTTAGTTCTTGAGGGGCTGAGACGAGGCTGACCATTGGCTATGAACTAACCCGGAAAGAGTTGTGCATATTTACACTAGGATTAAATCCTGATATATACAGTGTCAATCATGGGCTTACGTTCCATTAGGCGTGCGAGCATTGTGCAAGTATCACAGAAATGGCAACATCGGGTGTTAGTGTTTAAGTGTGAGTGCATTGAGACACTTTATTCAACACGACTCGCATTCATCCAGAAGCATAATAGTTGTTAATTTCATATGATGTCAAATGAAAACTTCTAATATCTCAAATAAACTAGCTTCTCTGGCTAGATAACTACTTCTACGTCCTGGCTTATTAGAAATCGGCATTGTGCCTTGCGAAGTGGTATTCACAAGTCGAACATTCAAGGCTGTTAGATTCACTCCAGTAAAGCGAAAGGTCCTGAATCTACTATCAGCGGGTGCATAAGTCCTAGATCACTGTTAACCTGCGCTGTCTTTTCCAATCCAAGCCAGTGCCAGAGTCCATACGCCAGCGCCTCTGCACAAAGACCAAGTAGGATGCCCTCTGCCTGAGTGCGGTCAAGCCGAGCTGCACTACATTGACTGGACACCTGGTCTTTAGCTGGCTAAATCCACGCAAATGTGGATAACTACCCTTCAAGGTAGTTCGCGTTTTCTAGGTTGAAAAGCCAAGTGAATAGCCTCGCACGGGAATGATCAATGCATTCCATTGCCCCTCTGATGACAGCAGTGGACTTATTGATCTCGCCGAGAAGACCTGATTTCGGTCCTTCCGGGATTGGACTCTCGGTATTCTGGCTGACGGACGTATCTTTTCTTCACGGTGTTCTCGCTAGGACAACAATGTTGATGATCTCCCGGAGCTTAGCAACAGCTTTCATTGAGTTCATGGACGAGATTCGGAAGCTCCCACTGACCGCACCACTGGACAAAGCTTGTTCAATACGTTCATTTGGCCGAGGAGGGTGAGGCGGTTAATAATTACAGGGACAGCTTGGCTGATTGGTGGAACTAACCAGGAACGGTGATCGGACTCCGCGACGCAATGGTGTAACGGGGAGCAGCCATAGTGTTTCAGAAGCCACCACGTGTTTCGTTCCTCAAGACCCTCGGATTTGTATTTCAATGACTGCATACTTGAAAAACTTGCAAGTTTCCTTACTGACGAGCGAGTTAGGCATCCTCTTGAATTCGTAAACCTTGATCTCTCGCTGCAATTAAAACCATCCTTTCGCTCGGTCCGTCGGCTCTAGCCGATAGCTGCAGAAGGGAGGAAATGGTTTCCCGATCTTGCTTATGTTCAAGATGCACCTCAGTGGCTTCACCGGGATTCGGTTGGAGAGCTGGTTATGTAGGAGATGACTTCTTGCATGATGTAGAATTGCCTCGGAGGGGCAAGTGCAGTGAATACGAGAACGAATATCTCCATTGACCATTTTCCGTATGGGGAGACATCGATCACTCTTCAGCACTTCCTATATTGACCGGGCGCAACCGAAGGCAACTGAAGTCCGTGGGCAATATAGCAGATCTTGAACCCTGGCGGTCGCTACCCCCGTCCACGGTAGCATTGCTAGGTTGCGCGTTGGCTTGAGGGAAATTGCGGGGTGGTGGAGCAGGATCGAAGAGGGTCAAGGAGTGGTGCGACGCCATCCCCTGCCAGGTAATGAGCCCCGCTCCAGGAGCAATTGAATTGAAATCAAGCATCCGTAGCCACAATTAGCACCGGATTGTGGCAATGGGTCATGGTAGTGTTCTTTGGTAAACTTTGCGACCAGCTGCATTGCGATGCGCCGCCGGTGGGCGCAATGCTCTGATTGGGAGGTGCCGACCTTCAGGCCCAACCTGTGTCAGCTTGCTTGTTCGGCAAGGCCGCCTAGCTGAAGGTAAATTACCAGGGTACACGGATGCGCCGGTGAGTCTGCGCATCAAGAGTATAAATCTGACGAACCCAGCTGTCTAGAACGGTGAGAATAGCACGGCTCTTCAGAAAATCTGCTATTCACATCGAGCTATTTTCTGGGAATCTTTCAAGATGCTACATGCTACCTGGTCACTTCTCAGTTTCGCTGCTCTCAGCTATGCTGCGCAGAAGAGGGCGGGGTCTGCATCGGCATATAGTTCCAATTCCGCTGGGAATTATAAGCTTTCTTCCATCGCAGCCCCCGTTCAAGGCAGCGGCACCCCAGGCTCAGAGTCAACTTGGAAACTGAGCGTCGATGATACAAGCACCGGCCACAAACAGACCATCGTTGGCTTTGGCGCAGCTGTCACGGATGCGACCGTCACTTCCTTCAATACTCTGTCCAGCTCGCAACTTCAGGCCCTTCTTAATGACCTGATGACCGGCTCTGGCGCTAATTTCAACTTGATGCGTCACACCATCGGAGCCTCGGATTTATCTGGAGACCCGGCATACACCTACGACGACAATGGAGGCTCTGCGGATCCATCCTTGTCGGGCTTCAATCTTGGGGACCGCGGAACTGCTATGGCGAAAATGCTGGCTACCATGAAGTCTCTGCAATCGAACTTGAAGATATTTGGTTCGCCGTGGAGCGCCCCTGGTTGGATGAAGTTGAATGGGGTTATTGACGGGAACACCCAGAACAACAATTTGAACGATGGGTATTTGAGCGGAGGCACGGGAAGCTCTGGATACGCCAGCGCATTCGCCCAGTATTTCGTGAAGTATATACAGGCCTATAAGAACCTCGGCGCTCACATCGATGCAATTACTGTTCAAAACGAGCCTTTGAACAGTCAGTCTGGCTATCCGACTATGTACGTTTATGCCGACGAGTCCGCACAGCTCATCCAAAACTACATCGGCCCCGCCCTTGCAAATGCGGGCCTAGACACAGACATCTGGGCATATGATCACAATACCGGTGAGCCAACGCCAACGCATATGGAAATGTATTTGAAGCTAATTGTCAACCCTCAGATGTCCCTTCCTACCCTCAGACGGTCATCAACAACGCAGGGAAATACGTGGACTCCGTTGCTTGGCATTGCTATGCTTCCAATGTCGATTGGACTGTCCTCACCCAGTTCCACAACACCAACCCTTCTATTAAGCAATACATGACTGAGTGCTGGACTCCAGCTGGAACCTGGAACCAGGCCGCTGACTTCACTATGGGGCCTCTTCAAAACTGGGCCTCTGGTGTCACTGCGTGGACACTCGGCACGAACTCGGCCGATGGTCCCCATCTCTCCAGCGGCGGCTGCGCCACCTGTCAAGGCCTGGTCACTATCAATGGTGGCAGCTATACCTTCAACCCAGCCTACTATATGATTGCGCAGTTCAGCAAGTTCATGCCCCCCGGTGCGATCGTGTTGAATGGATCTGGCAGCTATACCTACTCTAACGGCGGTGGCGTGCAATCTGTGGCGTCGCTCAATCCAGATGGAACTCGCACAGTGGTTATTGAGAATACTTTCAGCAATGACGTTTATGTCACAGTGTCAACGCAGAGTGGACAGCAGTGGAGTGGAAACGTCCCGAGCGAGTCGGTGACTACCTGGGTGCTTCCGGCGGCGTCCTAGGGGAGGGAGGCACATAAATCGTGTGATTCATAAAGCAATTTGCTCGTTTCTATTGAAGTAAATTGGAAGAAACAGACGTATATATTGAGAGATACAAGGAGGAAAGAAATCCATATAATCTTCGACGATCTGGCCATTTTCATTGAATTATCTTGACAGTGCATATACACTCTTTCTCTTTCAGTTGAGGTCCTTTCCTTGAACCCGCTTGCCAGCACCAATGCTTTGCAGAGAAAGATCAAACATGACCCTCGGTTCTCCATTCGAATATAATCCGGACCTTCCCATGCAAAAGCCTTTTGCGTTTTTCCTCGCGACGACACCACCAGCTGATGAAAATAAGATCACGGATAGAGAGAACCAATTAACCCCGGGATAGTGATCTCAGCGGGGACGGGGGTGTGGCGCGTGCCTATTTTGTAGTCATCGCGGGAGAGCGCCGTGGGTCGTGACCGGATCACCATCATGATGAACGTTAGGGCTGCACGTGACCGGCCTTCCGGCGACGTCCGACTGCACAGCAGGACGAATCGGGACAACTCAGGGTCTAAGCAATACATCAAAATACATCCAAACTGCACTAGTCAAGATAGAAGTGGGAGGAAAGTATATTGAAATAAAAATTTGCAACATTTTGTTTCTTGTTCTATGATGCAAAGGTCATTATCGTGTTTCGGCAGACCCACGAGGGGTTCAACCGAGAGCGAGGTCCAACTCCCTATGTACAAAAATCACACAGAAATAGCAGGTGATGGGGAGTTGACATCCAGGCCCGACAGCAGACAAAGTAATTCTTACTGTCAGTTTTTATATGGAGGGGACAAAGCCCCAAGGGAAACAATCATCAAGGTAGGGGAAGTGTCGCTGAAGTAACATCATAAGTCGGGAAGGTATCATGCACAAGACGCCAGGGGGTATGCAATGGAGGGGAAAAGAGAGGCAAGAAAAGAAGACGGGATCACTGGGCGGCAGTGGTCAGAGATGACTGCAGTGCCTGTGTCAGGGCCTCCTCTTGGCGTTTGCGTTCCATCTCCATCAGATACTGGGCATACTTGGAGCGGGGATTGTGGATGCCGCACTCGGTCTTTTGCTGGCCCTTCCAGCGACCGGAGCGCTCGTCCTCGTTGTCAGCAACAGGCTGGGTCGAGTGCCAGTCACCGACGCTCTTGTAGCCACGGTCGAGGAGCTCGTTGTAGGGGACGTTGTGCTCCTTGACGTACTGCTTGACCTGGTCGAAGGACCAGTTGGCCATAGGGTTGATCTTGATGAGGCCAGCTTCGTCAACCTCGATGACGTCGAGGTCACCACGCTTGCCACCCTGGCTGCGGCGACGGCCAGTGAGCACGGCGTGGACGTTCATTTCACGGTAGGCACGCTGGGCGGGCTCGACCTTGGCAACCCAGTCGTAGAGTTGGTCGTCCATCTCCCAGAGACGGGGGCCATACTTGGATTCAAATTCAGCGGCAGAGTCAGCACCGAGGGGCTTGTACACGTGCACATTGTTGTGCGGGTAGCGCTTCCGGACCCGGTCCACCAGGGCCAGGGTCTCAGGGAAGTGGTGCAAAGTGTCGAGGAAGATGAGGTCGACCATCTGAGGCCGGGGCACCTCAAGCTTAGACAGCATGTCCAAGGTGACAAGACCAGTCAAGCCAAAGGCAGTGGTCTGGAAGAGGTGAGGGAGAGATGTGATGCACCATCTCAAGATGTCTGTTGGAAAATCGAGTCAGACCTTGATCGTCCAGCAAAGGCGGGGTCGACGGAAGGATATGGGACAGAGAGAAGACTCTTAACATACCTTGGGGCTCGAGGAATTGGAGTTGACGGTTGAGGAACTGGAGATGAGGCTTGGTGAAAACAATCTCCGGGGTATAGTCCTCACTTGAGCCACTGCTCACATAGCCAGACTCGGTGTTGGTATCCCTGGAGTCGATGCCATTCTCGACGTCCGTGGGGTAGTGGGAAGGCATCTTGGCCGGCATTTTGGCAGCAATGGGAGGGCAATGTGCAGGCAAGCAAGTATAGATCAGAGCACAAGGGGAGCTAATTCACACCACACCGTGGGTTGGGAGGGTACCGAAAAGAGCTTGCGGAGGGAGTTCAAGATGACAATGGCAGGACTATAAGAAGAACAGGGGAAATCACGACATCATTTCGGATGTTCGTCCCTGGCATCTCATCCGACGGCCTGCCATTGCCGTCCATTCTGCCGTGAATGCAATCACGACATTGCCAGTCACCGCCTGCCGTATTGGGGGTCCATGCTGAAAAATTCAATTGCTTCAGGCTCTGGGGGAATCACGCAATACCTGCACTCTTGGTCTGTCTGGGTCGCCGGACGAGCTAATTTCACCATGTCCGCCATGGCAAGCAGGCATTCCGGCACTCCCACGGCACCACTTGCCAGTTCGGACTAGCTGTGAACAGTATAGCTCTGATTTTTGAACTTGCTTCACGGGCTGATAAATCCATCCGGGCGGAGTGGGGAGGATGCAAGGCATGTTATCCCCGGCCTATCCAAACTCCGCGGCTGACCAATGCACCTTCCGGCGCTGGGTCGCCTATTGCTCTCTAATCAATGATGTTAGCGGTCTTCCAGAAGACCAACGGAGATCTTGGAGGGTACCTGATCCATCAAGCTATCTGTAGAATGATGACCTGTGTATGTCATAGCAGGTGAGGTGGCGGCGGGGTGCTTCTGCCCTGCTATCCCCTGCTTTGCTGGCCCCCGCAGTCCGGATAGTACTCGGCTATTCTGCCCGGCGGTGAATACCGCCTTAGTTACCATGAATGTCAGGTGATTTCTGTGGGCCCTGAGCCACGTGCCGATCGGCGGCGGCGCTTTTTCGAGATGGAGGGGTTCTTTCCGCAGGTCGCTGGCGCTGCATACTAATTGTACCGTCTTGAGAGGTTGACCCTGCTTTCTTCTCCCTCTCCCTGTAACTCCATGGCCGACTCTACCTCCTCCCGCCAGCGGCCCTCGCTTGGCCAGATGCGAAACAATTCGTTCCTGCAGGACCACCAGCAGTATAAGGCCCCGGTGCCTCTCTCCATCAACCAGAACATCGGCGAGGTCCTTGGAGCGCAGCTGGACGACAGTCTGTCAACATTGACCAACCCGATCAAGCCGGATACGGAGCGCGTCACCGACAGCGGTGTCATCCACAGCCTCTTCAATCACCAGGCCAACCAGCTCCCACAGGGCACCGCGCGCATCGTAGCGACCATCTTCTACAAGTCGGCCCACCCCGTCCACCCCCACTTCCACCCTGATGTCTCGCCTGCCCTGCAACCGGGCGATAAGCTGCCTTCTCCGCGCGTCCCAGAAGGATCGGCTCCCACAGATGACATGGAGAAGATCCCCCGGGAGCCGCCTGCGCCTGAGCCGGAGCCGTTGGACCACCTGTACGGGCCCTACGTCTCGCAGCTCTGCTTAACCAATTTCCTCCAGACCCTCGAATCCCTTCCAACTCCGTACCAGCGCACAAATTCCTCGCACCGCTGTCTGGATCGCGAGGCCCATCCCCGCGTCGTGGAGGTCATATTCTCCCCGCCGCCCGACCCCGAGTACCTCTCGTTCAGCGATTTGCGTAAGCACGAGAGTATCTGGCGGTTCGAGCGCGAGTGGAACGTCGAGGTCGTCTTGCAGCAGGAGAGTGTCTTCCGCCGGCATAAGAGGCTAGCAGTTTTTGATATGGATAGCACCCTGATCGAGAACGAGGTCATCGATGAGATCGCCAAGTTTATCGGGGTAGAAAAGGAGGTTTCGGTAGGGTTTCTTGACAACAAGTTCTTCGCGAACGTGCTAGAAGCTGACAAGAAACCCTAGGATATCACCGAGCGTGCCATGAACGGCGAACTAGACTTCTCCGCGTCCCTGAGGGAGCGCGTCAGTCTGCTCAAGGGCGTCCCCGCTGATGTATTCGACAAACTCAAGTCTGTCATAACCATCGCTAAGGGTGCCCGTGAGCTCTGCCGCGCTCTTAAGGCTTTGGGATTCAAGATGGCTGTGTTGAGCGGTGGCTTCCAACCTCTTGCTGAGTGGCTTGCTGACCAGCTCGGCCTGGACTACGCAGTTGCGAACCATGTACGTGATAGGAAGGACTGCCAGTCATTTAGCTTTTCTAACTTTACTTTTCAGCTCGAAATCGACCCCGCAACCCAGACCCTCACCGGCAAGCTGGTCCCCTCGAAGCCCATCATCGACGCCTCCCAGAAACGTGCCCTCCTCAAGTCCATCGCCGCCGAGAACAACATTCCCATCTCTCAGACCATGTCTGTCGGCGACGGAGCCAATGATCTTCTGATGCTCCACGCTGCAGGCCTTGGTGTCGCCTGGCGCGCCAAGTCCAAGGTCCAGCTTGAAGCCCCGACCCGCATCAACGGCGAGAGCCTCACCGATATTCTCTATCTGCTTGGCCTGGATAACGAGGATATTTGCGAGCTGAGCAAAGAGTCGAAATGATTGATTTGGTAGAGACGGTTACAGACGATTACACGGGAAAGAGTATCCTCCTGTGTCATTTGGCACGAGCACAATACCCATCCTATTACGCATGCTATTGGGCAATTGATATCCACTTGGTCGAAGCTTAAGGCTGCATGAACACGCGCTAGCCTGACGGCATTCTGACCTACATTTTCTTTTTACATGAGCAGCCTGGAGTTATATTTGCTTTTTTGATCGGGGAGCAAATGCGGAGTAGATGGGAGTGTGTATGGTGCCACGCTGCATTGATGCGCTTTTGTCTGCTTCTAGTGTGGGTATCACATAATCGCGTAGGTGTATAAATACCCAGCAGCGCATATAGGTTACGACCGAGACATAGTCAATCCAATTGGCATGCAATAACAAAGTCCTTCGTCTTCTGAGCAGGGTAAATGAGATGATATCATATTCGATTCTCTGGTCCTTATCACATGGTCCATGAAGACGATGCCGTGGATGTACAGGATAGAAAACCGTCGATGGTGATACAAAGACAAAAATGGCGAGCGTTGAAATGTTGAATCAGACGACAGAACAGAACCCCAGGACCCAACCAAACCGAACCAAACCGATGCAAAATTGACGCCGAACGAGACGAAATGGTACATAAACCATCCACACAGAGGTGATGTCAAGGTTGAAGTAGTTTATGTGCTATGTATATTATCCTTCTTTTGTGATAGAAGATAGAACCAAGGAGAGAATGATCACCGGGTGACACCATCAGCAGTAGCCAGAGTCTGATCGACGGTGCGCTCAGCGGCTCCAGAGCCGGCACGGCGCTTCTTCAGCACGTTCTCGATGAAAGCCTCACCGGCCTTGTAACTGCTGCGGACCAGGGGACCAGAGGCACAGTACAGGAAGCCCAAGTCAAGCGCACGCTGACGCCAGAACTCGAAGCGATCCGGGGTCACGTATTCGTGAACAGCCATGTGGCGCTTACTAGGACGCATGTACTGGCCGAAGGTAACAACGTCAACATCAACAGCACGGAGTTGTCGGAGGGCGTCTTCAAGCTGCTCATCCGTCTCACCGAAGCCGAGCATAAGCGAGGTCTTAGTGATAAGATCCGGACGGGCTTTCTTCGCCGCGTCCAAAACGCGCAGCGACTGCTGGAAAGTGGCGCGGCGATCACGGACGTGCGGTGTAAGAGCCTCGACGGTCTCTACGTTGTGAGCATACACATCCAGACCAGATCGTGCCACGACGCCGACCATTTCCAGATTACCCCAGTAGTCGCCAGTCAAACACTCAACCAGAATGTTCGGTGCCTTCTGTTTGATTTTGATAACCGTCTCGGCGAAATGGCGAGCTCCACCGTCCGCAAGGTCGTCTCGGTCCACACTCGTCAAGACCACATATCCAAGTCCCCAGCGCGAGATAGCCTCCGCGGTATTCTCGGGCTCATGCGGATCTAGCGGCGGAGGGGCGCGGTTGGTCTTGACACTGCAGAAGCGGCAGCCGCGTGTGCAGGTGTCACCCATGAGCATGATAGTCGCAGTGGCGGCGGATTTATCACTGCCACCCCAGCAGTCGGAGATATTGGGGCAACGAGCCTCCTCACAGACAGTGTGTAGATTCAATCCACGCAGATCCTTCTTCAGTCGTTGGTAGTTTTTCGAGTCCGGGATAGGCGTCTTCAGCCACGAAGGCAGACGAGTCATTTCCTTCTTGCGACCGGCGGGTCCAACCATGGCCGTCTTGAGGGCATAGGCCTCGGAGGGGTCAAGGGGTTCTTCCTTACCCCCTGACACAAAATCTGCGAAGGAAGGTCCTGCATTCAACTTATCCTTGAATGTCGTTGCCGGTCGTCGGGTGGTTCCCGCAGGTGTGTTGGTGGCAGATGAGGCATCGGTTGTTGCGTAGGTGCGGTGGCCGATGGGGAGGATAGAGGATGAGGACGGACAGAAAGTCGCTCTCACGGAGGACAAATGCCGTAGGCTCCGTGTCGGTACTGCCATTGTGAACGTGTGGATGTGTCTGCTTGAGAAACAAGCCCGTCGCAAAAGAAAGATGGCAATCCGATCCAATCCCGCGGGAAACCGTTCTGACTAAGCTGCACCGGTCGGGGTATCGTTGTTCCCGCCGATCTTGTTGAGGGTGGGACCCGCGCGTCCGAGCTTATTGTTCAACTAATTACAGCTTATAACCTAGATGTGGAGATTTATAGCTGAAAGGCATTATGATTATGCTTTACTATGCTGCTAGCAGACTAATTGTACAGGCTTCGCGCACAACCAACAAAGCACACTTCTGAGGGAGCGAATCGCAATGCAAGGGTATGAATGTGAAACAAAAGAACACACACAACAACAAAAGATATGAAACATTCGATTAAATCGAAAAGTGGGAGCCGTTGCTTGGAACGGAATGGGAGATGGTCGAACGAAGATCCGAGTCGGAAGGAAATGATCAAAGAGAGAGGATGGCATCAAAGGAGAGGATTCGGCGAAGAGGATCAAGGAAATAGAGAGTAAGGAAGGATTAGCGCGGGAAATTAGTTTCGAGGACTTGAGCGAGGACCTCGATCGCGGATTTGAGGGTATTGTCAGATTTGCCGCAGATAGCAAACAGCAGGTTGTCGACTATTCGTTCGATATCCTGGCGGAGCTCTGTGCTACGCGGACCTAATACGCGGCCTTTGATGCGACCGGGTGATCCAGATGGGAGCTGAATGCCGAGAGTACTGTATGCCTTGGCTGGGACGGCATCAACCGCGTATGGGACATTTCGTGATGAATGAGACGGCTTTCGGTGATGGAATTTTGCGAGTGAAAGGAGATAGTTGCGGGCGATGAGTGCGGCGCATAGACAGTCGAGGAGATTCTCTGCGACAGTCGGAAAAATGGTCCGAAAGGGCCGTAGCAGGGCCTTTTCGTCATTCTTCCGTAGAAAGACAATAACGGGAGAGGTGAGTCGCAGCATGTTGCGTGGAAAGTCTCTAACTGAATAGTCAAGCTCGCGAAGAGTCCATTCATGGTCGTCAAGAGTCCATTCATGATCCCATGATGCCTGCTTCTCGCGCTTCTCCTCTTCCGAAGTGTGTGCCGCGCGGCCTGGGGAATGCCTGCTTGTGAAGGGTAGTGCTTTAGGGCTAACGCTGCCCGATCGAATCTCTGGTTGTGGTGATGGCTCGCGCGGCCCCAGGGCTGAATCAGGCCTGTCACACACAACAGTAGATGTGACACTATCAGAGGTCAATGAGCCTGGGTCTGAGTAGATGTCGTCATCTTTGCTGTCCTGATAGCTGTCCATAGAATAGCCCGATTCGCGTGTTCCGTAACCACTATCAGACATGTCCATTGGTGGCTCTAGTGGTGTATCTGGGCTGAAAGCGGATACTTCCTCCTGGCGCTGGTCTGGTGTCATTGGGACAGACACAGTTTGACGTACTACAGACGGCGGAGGGGCCACCGCTGGCGACGTTTGCCGTGCGATATCCACGAGCCTTGGCTTGCTGGCGACGGCAAATCGCTAGGGGGAAAACCAAGTTAGTATGCGGCGTCCAAAAGCTATTGTGTCAAGATGCAAGACTCACCACTGGCTCATCCAAGGCCCTCGGCCCAGGAATGATGTCTAACTTCGGCATTGGTGGATCTTTTTCGATAATCTGGAACTTCCGACGATTAAATTCTTTGGGGTTGTCGTCCTTATCTAGCGGGTCTAGCGGCACACCTTGCAACCATGTCTCACAATACGAGAAGTTGCTCGGAATCCAACTGGCTTCGCTAGAGACAGTCGTTGGTCTCGGCCGTTGAGGTCTCGGAGAGGTAGCAGGCATGGATGCCTTGACACTGTGTAGAGAGGCGGATGATATCACCGGCGTTGGCACTTTATCAGGCTTTTTCGTCGTTGAGATTGTATCATTTGATTCTTCACATTGCCGAATGAGATTGGAATGTGCTTCATGGACATTTGTTACATCCGTTCGTCTTTTTTCAGGTAGCTTTTCTTTCCGGTCTAGAGAACGATAGGCCTGGTAGGGGAGCTGGTCTTCGGTGATCGTTTCCTCAGTGAGGTCTTGCCCCAAGTCCACATCACCCCCGTCGTCGTCTGTGGTGTCGGTATCGGTGTCGGTGTCGGTATCGGTAACTGCAAAAGTGCTCTGAATGCTCTTTCTCTCGGACTTGGAGTCACTTTTACATTCAAAATAAGAAGCTTCGAGGTCAGCGCTTGCGGGCCTGAATTCGGAAATTGGAGGACTAGGAAGGAGACCAAAAGCAGACATGCTGGCTGACGTTAGATTCTGGTCTGATCGCCATGTTCGCAGTGAATGGCCGGCCGGCGGCTTCGATGACTGTGTTGGCTTTGTAGGAAATGAGGGCGCCCCATCGTACGCCGTAAATACTGGTGACGAAGCCGATGCTGGTGACTTGGGCAACCTCAATGGAAAGGGTTCCTTCATTCTGCGTACTGATCGGAAGGGTGAGATGCAGAAGGTGCCTCGCTCTGCGGGTCGACGTGGAAATGACATCGATTGTTCATGGAGCTCTGTGGTCGGCAACGTGGGAGCCGGGACGAATGACAAAGATGTCGGATAATGCCTGCTCGTTCTGCGTCGAGGTTGATATGTGGGCGACCATCGGCGCGGAGACGGGATGGGCTCTGCAATAGGTTCTCCAATGGCCCTGGCATCGTGGCTTAACGACGACGAATGGGATGCTTGGTTTCTCATATGAGTTTGGATCCGGGCTGGATAACATGCACTAGTAGGCATTTTGGAGGTACCGCAGTCCATGGTGGCCATGGTGCGGTCCTTTCCGACGAGCAAACCCTAGTCCCAGGTTGAATGGAAGCAAAAAAAGCAAGACGGCGTCGCACGAGAGTTACCCAGATGAGATCGTGATGCAGCAAGCAACGAGCAGCAAAGCGGCAAGAATTTGGGTCAAGACAAGCCAAACACGAAATCACGGCCTCCGCAGGGGCTCGATATGTCCTTATACAGCCAGAGTGGCGCTAGGCAGGTCGTTCCAGGTGGATAGAAGGGTCACCAGGGCATCGGTTGCGCATCCCCCTTGACAGGACCAGGACACTCCTGCCATAGAGAAGACCGAGCATGTAGAGCGAGCGTTGCCCCTTCTTCAAAGGCCGTTGCCCTCCGGCACGAAATGATCTCAGCTCGCACCAGGCACGGACCATCATAATAATGAGAATGGGTGTCGCGTCGTCCTTGCATTCCCGCGAAAGATGAGATCCAAGGCAGCTGAGGTCCTGGTTGGTCCTGGATCGGGCATCACTGGAAGCCGAGGCCTGCGAGGCCCCGTCAACATGGAAAAGACCCTCGCCTGTCGCCTAATCTCGTCATAGTTCGGCGGCCGGGTGGAGCTCAGGAATGAGACAACTGGGATGGGGAGAGGGGGAGAGGGCGATCGCGGCGAATCAGCGCCCTTGAGAAGGGCCCTAGGATCGACCACAGGGTGCCCCGGGCGGGTCCTCATTGGATGCATTGCATGTATTGCATGTTGTGTCTCGTCACAACAGCAGAAGGGGCCTGCCCCTTGCATCGCAGCTGCTCATGCCTGGGCGCAATCTGAAACTAGAATATAAAATGCTTCGCCATGGCTAGAATTCTCAGTACTTGGGTTTTCCCCCGCGGCTTGTCATAGTTCCATAAATCCAGTCGACACTCGACGATGCAGGTCCGCGGTCCATATCCTCAGTCTTTGTAATTGCCGTAGCCACATCGAGTCTGCTTCAAAGGTCGTGGATTTCATTGTTTCACTGCGACCAACCCTAAATTCCCTTATCGCGTGGCCGCCCTAACGAGTGACAGGTCGAGCTCCAGCCCCGCCCCGGCTCCAGCACGGCACATTTTAGAACGATAGATGCTATTCTCATCCTCGCTCTGTAATATTAAAGTGTCTGCAGGACCACGGTGTCAGATCGCGTTCCGGGTAGAGTTTAGGACCGATCACATCGCCCGTCGAGTATGGCGCGCATTCCCGATACACGCCCATAAAGTATGCAAACAAGGCAAACACCGCGTTATCAGTCGGACTTATCGCAAAGGGAAAAAAAATTGGGCGCGGCTGGGGAGAATGGAAGCTCTTGTCTTTCCCCCATATTTCATGCACCGTGCCCCATTCCCCATGCTGTCCGAATCCTTCGTCGCGTCGACGCTGTCATCCGCTAAAACTCCGGCCGCCACGCTGCGTGATGTCGGGATTTGCCTGCAGGAATTCCAGCCATCGCCGCAACTGCGATCAACCTTCAAGAAGAGCTCCACCAATACCAATTGCCTGGCTGTGAGCCCGTCGCATATCTTCTCCGCCCAGGCAGAGAAGGCTGTGGTTCATGTCTATAGCCGCGAAAAGGGGAACCAGGAGGCCCTAGTACCATTCCCGGAGCGTATCCGCAGCATTGCAGTTGCTGGCGCGAAGTACGGCGATGTGCTGGTGCTGGGAACGGAGGGCGGCCGATTGATCCTGTGGGAGGTATGGCTTGGTCCCTATCTGCCGGTCGATTGAATGATCTATCACAGCGCAGCTAACACGAATGCCTCTAGACATGTACGGGGCGTCAAGTGGCTACCACAGCCTCCCATCTGCAGCCCGTCACCTCCATCGTCGTCGACCCCACCTCCAATTTCATTCTCTCTGGCTCTGACGATGCCAGCATACACGTCTGGTCCATTCCCAACATCCTTTCCTTCTCCAGGCCCGCCCAAGGTCGGGACCGCCAGCCTCAGAATGCACCCATCCGCACCTTCTCCAACCACCGCGCTGCCATCACCTCTCTTGCCGTTGGCCACAGTAGTGGCCGCCACAATATCGCTGTGTCGACTGCGAAGGACAACACAGCAATTGCATGGGACTATCAGACTGGACTAGTTCTCCGAACATATCTCCTTCCCTTCTCCGCGACCTGTGTGAGTCTGGACCCAGTCGACCGGGCCTTCTACGTGGGTTATGAAGATGGAAGCGCACAATCTGTAGACTTCTACCGCAGCAACTCGGTACAGCACCCCCTCCATGATTCGTCTGCACAGTCTACACCGGCCCAGGTGTCTGCCGAAGATCGATGGCTCCCACCTGCCGCCGACTCGGGTGCCACCAAGGCCCTCGCCCTGTCGTACGACGGTAGCACGTTATTGTCTGCCCATGACAGTGGTAAAGTCCTGTCGTGGAATATTGCCCGTCGGAAGTTTGCTGCCTCGATCGCCGATTACACACATCCAGTCACCAACCTAGTGATGCTGCCGCCGAGCGGCCTGCCACACTCCTCGCATACCCTGAATAGGACGATACACGCAATCGTGAAGCCGCGTCTTGACAATGCCTTCGCCGATCCGTCGCATGCCCCTGGCGCCATCCCAGCCGATTATGCATTCCAAGCGCACATTGTCGCACCCTCACAACCTAAATCGCGCGCACCCTCCCAATTCTCCCAAGCGCTCACTCATGCATTCTTCCCCGATTCCATCATCGAAGATGGCCTTGCTGAACTAGCTGCATTCCGCCAGCCAGGTGGGAGCGATCTCATCCGTGTGGCGCCCGCCGCCGCCCTGGCAGACACTGCACAGGCGACCGCGCAAGACACCCACGTTGCAGACCTTGAAGCCGAAGTCGCCATGCTGAAGAAAAAGGCAGCGGCGAATGATACTGCTAGACATGCAACTGCTGACGAGGTCGCGCAATTGCGCTCGAACCTTACTCAGCTGCAGGACTACATCAATGAGCTGCATGGGAAGCAGGAGGCAGCTCAGCAGGACAAGGTGCAGCGGCAAGCAAAGAAGGAGGATCGTGATGCTAAGAGACGTGAAGCTTGGTTTGCTGCAGAGAAGAAGGGTCGTAATGGCGATGCTGCGATGAAAAAGACGGAGATTGATGATGGCATGCTGACCAGCGAGTCGGATGACCAGAGTGATGAGTAAGGGTTTCGCAAAAGCTTAAGCATTGGTTTCGGGGTTTCTGTGACCTCGAATGGGATATTGGCGTTGTGGTGAATCCTTGTTTCTACTCACTCGAGGTTCATCATTGGGATAATAGTGATGAACACCAACTTCAACCAGAATATATCGTTCACAAATCGACTCGATTTTGAGGCTAGGGTTTGGCCCCGTTGCTTCTGTCCAGTACTTCTATTTTCTAGCTACCCATCATGCGAGAAATGTCTCCATCACTGCTCATTCAGGCAGCTTCAAGGTTGATCCTCTCCGATCAACACCAGCCGCCTGTAAGTGGGTCCAACCAAGCACCATACGGAATCTCTCCCTCATGCCCAGCTTCCATTCCATTACATGATCAGCACATCTTGTTGATCGTGCTGTTCTACTACGTCTACGACCTTTAGTCCCTCCTTCTTACCATAGTCTATTCAATCAACGGTTCCAATTACTTCACCAGTTTGCTAGGTTCTTCCAGGATTACTGAGTGTTCCTGAAGAAACTTTCTACAGGAATCCTCAGGTAACTCCTGATGATCTGTCACCGCCAGCCATCGTGGACGTAAACACCGCCTTTTCCACGAAGAAAATGCTCTTTCTTTTCTTCCCGCGATCTCAACAAAGGAGCTTTCGTACCAACACCTATTAGCCATCTTCCATCTTCCGCATTCTACCTCCCATCTCTGTTTTCTCTTCCTCTTTCGTAGCGTTCTGACCGGCGAGCACCACAGTATGACAGCACTTACATATTGGCGACACCTAAACGCAGTCAGACCACCACGAGAGAGGAAGTAATCAAAAAGATGGAAGCTGGAAGATTGAAAATTGATTATAGGTTTTAGTACGCAGCACTATGATATGGTCGATACCGATCAAAACCGGAAATCTGGGCATTCTATATATCTAGCGGAGCTCTGCTCTCGACCATCCAATCGTTGGTTAGGCTGTGGCGTCTTCGTCAAAGCAACTTTTTAGTGGGCTAAACTGCCGGAATACTTGCATTTACGGAGAAGCTACAGTACTATATTCTCAGCATGTAGTTATGAATATTAGTGCTCTTCTATATTGTACCAATTTTCAGCTGAGTAGTGGGTAGCTCTTTACTTCTCTAGAAAGTCGGGAATCCACCCCCTCTGTCACCATACAAGACTTGAATGAAGCCGCCAACAAGAAGATGGGCTGTTTCCCATAGCCCAACTCCGCGCACCCGAAACCGGTTTGCGCCCAAGCCGCGCCAGCGCCAGCCTGTCAGGCGCAGCCACTGCGGGGCAGATCGGGGGCGGCCGATGTTGATCAGCTCAAGCGCTGCCCTGCTTCACCTTTCTTTCTACACGCTTGACTTTCAACGTCCATCTCAGCGCCCCTTGCGAACCAGACGATCGGAGCGAGGACTCAAAATGACCGCCCAGACGCTGCGGGAGATCTCCGCGCACAATTTGCGCACCTTCAGGCACCACTATGTCTCGGAAATCTCGGGGTCGCTGGGCGATCTTGGTACCTTCCTGCCTATCGCGATCGCGCTAGCTGTGAATGGAACGGTGTCGCTGGCCAGCACTTTGATCTTTTCCGGCATTTACAATATCCTCACAGGGTTGTTCTTCGGTATCCCGTTGCCCGTGCAGCCGATGAAAGCTATTGCGGCAGTCGCGATCGCCCGCAGCTTCTCCAGTGGTTCGATCGCGGCGGCCGGGATCTTTGTTGGTGCCTGCATTCTGGTATTCAGCATCACCGGACTTCTACACTGGTTCGCCAACATGATTCCCATCCCGGTCATTAAGGGGATTCAGGTCGGCGCGGGCTTATCGCTGATCATCTCTGCCTGCGGTAGCATGCTGCGCCCACTGGACTGGATCAGTCCATCTTGGGCGGACAACCGTATCTGGGCGATTGTGGCATTCCTCGCCTTGATCATTACTAGTGTGTACCGCAGGGTTCCATACGCATTGACCCTATTTGTCATTGGTCTAGGCTTCGCCATCATTTGCACCGCGCTGGCGGGCCATCTTCCTGCTTTCACTCTTTGGCACCCGTGGCTCGTGCTGCCGACTCCCCACCAGTGGCGTCTTGGTGCTTTGGATGCTGGTATTGGACAGATTCCTCTCACGACGCTCAACTCCATCGTGGCGGTCACCCACTTGGCCAGCGATCTGCTGCCAAATGTGCGCACTCCCTCGATCACCCACATCGGCCTCAGCGTGGCCGGCATGAACCTGCTCGGTTGCTGGTTCGGTGCCATGCCGGTCTGCCATGGATCCGGCGGTCTTGCAGCGCAGTACCGCTTCGGTGCCCGCTCAGGCGCAAGCGTGATATTCCTGGGCGTGCTTAAACTTCTCATTGGCTTCCTGTTTGGCGAGACCCTGGTCGACTTGCTCAAGCGCTTCCCCGCCGCGTTCTTGGGCGTCATGGTCATAGCGGCAGGCCTGGAGTTGGTGAGTGTCGGTGAGAGCCTCAACACCTCGGGTGCTCGGGATCTAGCCCAGGGTGGAAGGGGCATGCTGGGAGCAATGGATCAGCACATTGGCCCCGTTTGCACCGACGAGGAGCGCAAGCGTCGCTGGACTGTTATGATGGTTACCGTTGGTCTGCTAGTTGGATTTAAGAATGATGCAATTGGTTTTATTGCCGGTATGCTGTGCCACTGGGCCTACGAGATTCCGAACTGGTGGGAGAAAGGGCGCAGCCGCTGGGCAGAGGGCCGCCTTCGCTTGCGGTAGAGTATATCATCCCAATGAGTCAAAGTCAAGGATGAGCTCGTGCACAGTTCGACCTACCTTACCATCTACCTTCATGGGATGTTTCATACAGCCTCCTGTATATGTCGGTCACAAACTATATATGTATATAACGATATAATGACGTTCCGGTAACCTACCACATACTATCTACATTTTTTAAATGACCTCTGACACATCGACATCAGCATCCGCCTGCAACTGAGTCCCAGTCTCTGGATTGTCATACTGCCGATGCTCATGCGCCACCGACGACAACCCCGAGGAATCCACTTCCACATCCCGGTGGAACTTGCGCCCAGCCGCATCCCGCACCTCCCGGTGATGCCGCGTCGTCGGGCCAGTATCATAATCTGTATGCTCATCATAAGCACCGGTGTCTACATCCACCACCCTCGTCCCGAATGGCACTGCCATATCCTCCAAATGAGGCGAGGCTACGCTGCCATACACACTTCCGGCCTCGAGAGTGGATGATCCGGACGTCTCGTCATCGAGATCTGTGATTCGCCGCACTCCACCTGCAGACGAACCGCCCGGTCCTGGGAGCGCTAGCTGTTCCTCCCCTGTACTGTCGTAGCGATGCTCTTCAACGACGGTGGGTTGGCCCAGATCTTGGCGGGCTGTGCGCACGACGGTCGTGCCGTCGGGCTTGGTGACCGAGGTCGTTAAATACCGGTGGCCAGTGGTGGTCGTGCCATCGCCTCCGTTGCTCGTTGAGCTGTAGTAGTACGAAGAACTGCTGTAAGAATCGGACATCTTGGGGGACGGGGAGGCTGGATGACAGGTGCGAAACGGAGCTATTGGGTCGTGCCACGGTTGTTCTGGCTATATAGATCGAAGATAGATCGAAGGTGTAGGTGATGGATCATCGATGCTAGACCATCGTTGTTCTCCATATATATTTGCTTGGTGTGGCGAGACATGATCTCGCCTGACATCATGTTGTGCGGCGAGCTTCTTGAGTGGCGGGGGCGGGCGACGCCAGTCCCCGGGAAAGAACTGGGGCACTGAGCCAGTAAGAGAAAGTCATCTCACAGGGGGGCTCTTTCAGTACCATGGAATGTAATTTAGCAGCATGCCGCTTTTGTATGGGTCAACAAATAGCGAACCGTTGAAGCTAAGGTACTTTGGCCCTGATAGGTCGCAGGCCCACGGTAGTGCTAACTATGGACAGCATCGAACTGATCCGAATGCGCTTGTTCTCCTAGCTCGGGTTCGGGAACATGCTCGGTCTCGTTGATCGAATAAGATAGATAATACACACCTCAGCGCGGATGGAACTACTGCAACTACTCTACGAGAATGAGATACAAAGCTCCCAACCCAAAAGTGAAACACCAACATGACGGAAACGTCAGAAAGACAGCTAGGCTCATGGCATAGTGGATGCTCATATCGAGCATCTGTTTGAGGGATTGCGGGACCAGCGATAAGATCCGGACAAGGCAATGACCCGCATGACGATATCAAGAGTATCTATTGCTTCAATATCCTCTTCGCCATTCTTACACTGGCCTGGAGACGATCGATTCATGATGTCCATATGCACGCAGCATATTTTGGGTGTGCGTGGCCCGTAACTACCTGGGTGACCAACCCAAGAGGGAAGCAGGCTCGCAAGCTACAATGGGGTCTTGCTTTTATCTCAAACAAGGAAGGCTCATCTGTATTAAAGAGAACTGACGTTGAAAAGTACTACCGAATAGTGAAGCCGCCATCGACTCGTATATCTGCACCGTTGATCATGCCGCTCGAATCCTATGTAGCATCTTAGTTTCGTGACGAAGTCCATTTCCAGAAAACTACTTACTTGGCACAGGAATACGACCGCATCTGCAACTTCATCAGGAAGGGCGAATTTGCCGGTCGGGATGTTCTTTAAGAAGGTCTCTCGCACCGAATCTTCTCCCCACGCCTTCTGGCCCAGAGCCGTCCAGGCAACCGTGGGGCTGACGGTATTCGCGGTGATTCCACGACTTCCCTATTCAGATGCCATGCTGCGAGTCAATCCCATCAACCCGGCTTTGGAGGCGCAATACGCACCGTGCCGGTGTAGCGCCACGTGTGCCGCCTGGGAAGAAATGCTGACGATCCTGCCCGGCAGCGGAGGGCTAGTCGAAGACCCCGCGACTTTCGACGCGGCAAAGTAACAGGTTCGCGAATGCCTGCGAGCAGAGCATTGGGCCGAACACATTCGTGGTCAGATGCTTCATCGTCTCCTCGGGAGGTGTGCTTTCCATGTCGCTCAGAGACACATAACCTGCCGTGTTAATCAGGATACTGGGGAACGCGCTCTCCGTCCAGGTCGACGAATCCGGCGCAATCATGTCTTTTTGCAGCGAGAGAAATGCAGATTGAACAGAATCAGGGGACGTGATATCACATTCATATGTGTCGATGTCATTCACGCTAGAGCCGCCATAGCCCTCTTCAAGTAGCTGGTCCCGACGAGCCGCCTCGAATGGAGCATATAGAATGGCGAGACGGACGCCTTGCTGCCGCAGTTTCTTGCCTATGCTTGACCCAAGTCCGCCTAACGCAAGCCTAGAGTTAACTCTTCTTTCGTGGTACTTGGCTATGAGCGCCCTCGGTCCCTACCTAAGCCTCCTGGGAGGATCGCTAACCTGCGCGCGAACGCCATTTACCGCTCTGCAGTGTAAGGATAAGTGGGAAAAGTATAGAGGAATATGATTGATTAAAGAAGCCTTGTTAGCCAAAGTGCATTGAGGACAGTTATGGGAGAGTGACGTTGGGCCAAGAACCCCTCGCAACAGCTTGCAACATGCCGGACGTTTCGGGCAATGATCAGTGGTCCCTCCGACATCGTGCGGGATCAGGTACCTTCTACGGGAAGCGACCTGACGGCAAACATGCCTACATCACGTTCGGTCGATCGACTCGCTGGACTGGACTTTGTTGTTCGCTTGGCCAAAATCTCACATTGTTGTAGGGTGAATCATTACACCACAATGCCTGGACATTGGCGCACGATCGCATAGGCATGGGATCATCAGTCAGAAGAACGCAGTCGAAAACTACATCTACGAGGAGAATTACGGAACTAAAGCGGCTTGCTGCTCGGTCCTATCCCATGTCGTCTTGGCCTTGGAAGAACATCGACTGGCACCAGTCTGAACACAGAAGGGCAGGGCGTTCTCTGCATCAGGTACTCCGGATGAAGAGATCGCACCACGATCTTGCGATGTCCAACTGGCCACAGACTTCTCGCCTGGCAAGTAGAATCGGGCGGCGTGTGTACCAGACAAGCACGAGGTAAAGGAGTCGGGGGGAAGAATCTCTTCCCCCCGACCAGCAGCAAACCGCAATCTACAAGCCATCAGTAGCATCTGCCCAGGTCGCGCCTGTAAGGCAAGACACGGACGGTGACAGAAGGGAAGAAGGGAAAAATAAAGCAGGCATGTCCTTTCGCTGGTATTGTCCAGATCAAGTTCTAACGGTATATCTCAGAACGAGGTTTACTTTGCAGCAAAGCCTCGAACACCCGTCATGCGTGCTCATCAGGAATACTTACCCAGGCTGCCGGGGAAGCCGGTAGCCGAGTAGATCCACCTCGTTTTGTCTCTTACCTCATCGGTGAGGAGACACCACTGCCCAAATTTCAAATGGGCATTCCACGTCTCTTAGACAGCGCTCTCCTTGCCCGATATGCCGGCAACCACATCTCGCTCCACGGAGGCATCGCTTTCAGATGCCGAGTCGCTGACCTTCAGATGCTGGAACCATTCCTGCTTCGATTTGCGGTACCACTCGCCCAGTGCGAGGATAGTGACTCCACCCATAATGACTATCGCATAGTTGAACAGGCTGGAGTCCTCATCAATCGCAGCATCCGAATACTGCGGTGCGCACAGGACTGCGAATGCGAACCCATTCCAGACAAATGTGACGATGGCGGCCACCGCACCGAACCGGCCCAGATCCCAAACCCCCGGGCAGAAGGACTTTCGGGTGATGAAGGCGCGACCAATACCAACAAGACCATACGCGGCAATTGACCCAGCTGCCGATGTCGAGACCAAGCTATAGAAAGCAACCTGGGATGCCAGCTGGGTGCAAAGAAGGAGCGCCGCAATGGCGGCAATGAAGATGACCGCGTTGCGGGGCTGTTTCGCCTTGGAAACTCGGGAAAGCACCTCGCTGAAAGGGAAGACGCCGTCACGCGCAACGGCGAAAACGAGGCGCGACACCGCTACCAAGGAGATCGAAGTGTTGAGGATGGCGCCGATCATAGACACGATGGTCATCACAACGTGGGCATGAGGTCCCAGCGCCAACGCGTACATGTTGATGAACGGTTGGGGCGCGGCGGTGTCGTAGAACGTCTCGATCGAGGGCATACAGAAGAGAAAAAGAATGATGATTGGGAATCCACACAGCGCAGAGGCAACTGTAGACCAGAAGACCCCCTTCGCAGCAGCCTTCTTGGCCGAGATAGTCTCCTCGGCGACGTGGCCGGACGCATCTTCGCCAACGAGACAACTAGAAACCAGGTACCAAGACAGCACCCAATTAAGGCTGGGAGCTGTCTCACCCCCGTTATACACGGATGTGAAAACGAAGTCGGCAGACTGAAAGCCATAGGTATTCGACACGCCAATCGGGAGCCAAATGAAGTTGAGCAGCATGTCGATGACGATGACGGCGAAACCGGTGCGGAAAACCCACGCGTACATGCGCGGTGGCAGGAAATTCAGCGACGTGGCGATCGCCAGGAACAACAACGAAATAGCCCAAGTAACCGCGCGCGCACGGCCAGTCGAAGTGTCGTGAGGGAAGCTCGTCTCCGGGTTGAAGACGATAATTTCCGACACCAGGTAGTTGGCCACCCCGAACGAATCGCTCGCCAAGAAGGCCGTCCACGCGACGAGTGTCCACGCGGCAACCATGAACGAGACGAAACGTCCTAGGCGTCCACCTCCCCAGGATCGGAAGGCCCAGTAGTAAATGGATCCGGCGGCAGGATAGGCAGAACACGCTTCGGCGAGACAGGCAGCCGTGATGATCGACAGGATACTACCGGAAACCCAGGAACTCCATCTGTACGGAGCATTAGCACTTTGTCAGAGCAGCCGTCATGAAACGGAAATCGGTCGACTTACAGCGCCGCAGGTCCACCTGCGCTCAATGCGATGTAGAACAGCACCCGGATGCCTCCGATGCAGTACAGCGCAGAGAATGAGCAGGCAAAGTTATCAAACGTGCCCCATCCACGCGCCAAGACAGCGCGGTAGCCAAGCTTCAGCAACTCACGATCGTCCTCGTTGGTCACAGACCCGCGGTGGTCTGTGTTCTGGACGTCTTCATTGGTCTTGGCTCCGTCCAAAGAAGCCACAGCATCGGCAGCAACCATCACAACGATGTCTTAAAGAAACAGGGTGAGTAGCACGGCTATCGGATCGTGCCTCTAGAAGAATCCAACGACAGCGCTTTGGATTTTAGAAAGAATCAGGAGTCTGCCCAGTAGAGTTTTTTCCCGGTGCGCCATCACGTGGTTGATCCATGCTTTACCGAGTGGGTTCAGCCACGGTTGAAAGTGGGGGCGCGGAAGCTTGTTGGGGTTGGGATTGGCATCATTCTAGAATTGTAGAATTGGTAGAATTCGGCAAGCGGAATGGACATGGGAATGCACCAATTTTGACTGTAGTCACTTCATGCTATACTCGGGTCCTTGTGTGTGATGGATCAAAAATAGATGCGAGTAGCCAGCAGCAGGGTTTGATGCGAGAGACAGTCCAAAGATTATGATCCATTTCCCATTTCCAAAACATGCAGCTGCTCTTTCAAGAACTGTATCGTGACACTCAACTCTGCCCCTGGTTCGAGCAAATACTGCGACTGCCGCGTGGAATATTCCACCACGCCCGCCTCGGGGCACATCGCAATACGCCAGGCGAGCAAATACCCGGTCACATTCCAGGCCACTTCTTCTTCTGCCGTACGAAAGATGCTGCCCCAGTAGTCTCCAGTCTGGTCGTGGTTTTCCTGCCAGTTCTCGCTCCATGTTTCCATCCATATAAGGTAATTTTCTAACACACGAGGCGGAAAAGATGAAAGGATATCGACTGAATCGAGGCCGCCCTCACCATGGTCCAGAGCACAGTCCTTGATTTCGGAAATAAAGCCAGAGCCAACTCCAGCATCTATTCGGTAATATCGGAGACGCTCCTCGGGCCATTTGCTGCTGGTAGAGGGCGGGTATTCGCAAGTAGTCATGGCTACCGTTGTGGGTTCGTCGCAGCCGTGCATAATTTGCAAGGTCATGTCAAATGTAGTTTCGATCACCGTCAAGCTATGAGCGGATGAAGTCACATCAATCCCGTAAGACGAGAACCCTGATTCGGACATGTTGCGTACTGAGCTAAAATGTCTTGCTGATTGGGGATTGCTGCAAAAAACAGCCAGCGGCTTGAGGATGTTGGAAGTCATTATTCTCACGAAATGTGCAGTTCACAGAGAATGGGGACCCGAGCAAGATATTTGAAGAGGCTAAATTCAGATGACTCGCAAAGTCAGTCCGTGGGATTTAAAATGCACGTTCCTCCATTCTGGCTTCAGCTTTGGACAGGGATACGCTGACCCGGGGAGGGGTGGGAGTCTGCAAATCATCCGCCCGTTTTTGCATCGCCCCGCGAATATCGTTGGTACCGTCTTGTGGCTGCACCACACCTTCTCTGGCAGCGGCGACCGGGTCTAACTGGTGAGACTCTTCGATTCTCTGCCACTGTTCGCATTTAAGTCGATGCTATCGTAGTAGATGGCGGGAGAAGTTTTGTCGTGTGTAGCAACAACCATGTGTGGTACAAAGGAGAACATGGAAATCCGGTAGCACTCGGAGGTACGATGGAAGCGTATCGCCTTCTAGGTCCACCGCCGAAGTTGTTACGCTGTGACTACGCTCGGATATACTTGATTGGCTAAGCTATCGACTCGCCCTCGCTCGGATCCTGAGTTTTTTAGTCTAGGTAAGGTAAAAAGGTAAGGGTAGTATATTATGTAGTGTGTTATAGGTAGGTAGAATGGGTGGATTGTGAATAAGATAGCCCTAAAATCTAACCCTACCCCCTAGATTGTAGGGAACGCTATTCTAGGTCGGCCCTCGGGTCTTAAGCTTAGATCGCCCGCCTGACCCGCTAGCTAGTGGGTGATTAGGAACGGGCGAGGCGTATCAATACGCTATGCTAGTGTATCGAGTTAAGAGTCTATGCGCAACTCAATATGGGGACGAGAATAAAATAGGTGGAGGGTGAACGAAAGGAGAAAAAAAACCTAACTCTATTACTCGAATAATCAAGCGTACGCTACAATCCAGTCGACATAGAATGTACCTATTCCTTAAGAAAGGGATCCATATCGTTGTTAGGGCCATCCCAACTTTCCTAGGACCGGACTAGACTGCGCCAAAAACCGCAAAACCGCAAAACCGCAAAAAACCAAACCGCAATTGGGGGGGTTTTTGGGGCTAATTCTAGAAACCGCAATGGTTTTTGGTTTCTAGGTTAGAAACCGCAATGGTTCTTGGGGCCCCAATGGTTTTTAAAGCGGGGCTAAAATATCACGTGGATAATATTCTATCGATATTTATTGGCTACATCTTAATTACTAAGCTATTTTAACTAGTTTATAACTAGTTATTATGCAATTTTATGTAATTTTATGTAAGAATGGTTTTTGATGGTTCCCCAATGGGGAACCGCAATGGTTTATGGTTTGGTTTGGTTTTTGGTTTTAAAAACCGCAACCATTGCGGTTTGGTTTTTGGGGGCAAGGTTTGCCCCCAATTGCGGTTTTTGGCGCAGTCTAGACCGGACCACTACGGTCCCAGCCCCCCAAGCGGTCCTACGAACAAGACAAACATAGAAAATTATATGATTTATACATTATTTATGTAGGAAATATAGTATTTCTGCCAACTAATCAATTCATATAGCCTAAATAGGAAGGTCTTGGCAGAATTGTGAAATTCCGGGGGAACGCACGGGGACCGCGTAGGGCTATAGGGACCGGTGGTCCGGTCCTAACTACTTTAAGAAACACTGAAGACCGGACCCGGTCCCGGTCCTAAGATTTGGGACCGGACCCGGTCTTTGCCGAGGTCTAAGCATGCGTGCGTTGTCGTAGTCGAGGAGCATTCTGTACCCCTGACAGATGGTTTGACAGACCTGAGCCCCAATAGCTTAGTACTTCGTTATCTTGTAGTCAGACATCGTCATGATTGGGTTGGCCTCGCCACGAGTCATTCGAGATAGGGTTATTCCTCCTAGGGTGGGTCGGCTGTATACCTCCTCTTGATACTCGATCATAAATGCTTCCAAAGTAGCGCGGTCATATTTGTTGAGGTCAAGAATACTCCGGTTTCCCTGCTGGCCTCGCTCAAAGAGTAGACCTTTATACAACAACTACACCGAAGTTTGGTAGGCAACCGACAAAACATCGGGGTATTTTCAAGATTGTGCAATTTGTGGTATAGATCCATGTAAGTCTGACCTCGAGGCTGAGTCGTGGGAGAGGATGCCCCCGAGGTTCGGTTGGCGGTGGTGGTCTTGTTGAAGGTAGGACTGTGCGGCTTTTCCTCCTTTTCTGTGGTTCCTGGATTCCCTTGTTTGGGTATGGCCAAAATGTACCAAAGGCATAACACAAGGCCAAAATGACGAGAACTGCCACCATGGAGCGCTATAGTCGGAAATTTTCGCGATGGTGTGATTGAAATTTTCAGTAATTCCTAGGCATGCGATGCCTCTCTATTGTCAACTATTCTAATTTATATACCCTGTTACATTATATTATCAATTCTGCACAGTAAGATTATTACTGGTTTTGTTGTCGTGTATAATATGTTTCTCTACACAATGTGGTAGGCTTGAGACTGTGGGCCTTACCAACCATGTTGAGACATCAACATAGTAAGACACCCTCTCATTGGCGCTAGAAAGGCTGAGTGGCGTCAGTCATAGAACAAGGGGGCTCCCTCCGGGCTGACCGAAATAGAAGCCGATTCCCACCTTTGAGAATACGCACCAGAATCATGTGCCTGAGGGGGCCAAAACATTAAAGAGGGGGAAAAAAGCATTCTGCCCGACTTTAAATTGCATCCTATTGTATCATGCTCAACCTCAGATTCTGAGAATACCTACAACATCAAGTTCATCCATGCCATCTATAAAAACTCCTCGCGCTTCCGATGATGGTGTCGACGCTGAAGCTAGAAGCACAACGCGGGAAACAGGCGAGACCGTCATCTACCCTAGTTTATCGAGAATACAAAGTGTGCTCTTGATTGGTACTGTGGCCAGCGCAGGCTTTTTTTACTGTTTGTTAACATTCATCTTCCGCTATGATTAATTTGCTAATGTACATTCAAAGGTCCTTTGCGTCCAATCCGTGGTTATTATCCTCCCCTCAATAGGTGAGGCTTTGAATATCCCATCCAGCCGTCAGGAAATCATCGTTTCCATGTACAAAATTTCCCTCGCCTGTCTGATGCTATTCTGGGGCCGAGTCGCAGATGTTTACGGCCATCGCCCGGTATATCTTTTTGGCTAAAATTTGCGTAGCTTCTCGCAAGCAGGGATAGTCCTCTATTTTGTCATTATTCTATTAGAAGACATAGTTCATCACATAATTGCTTCTTGTCAAGCAACCATAACTTTTGGCGTTTATAATCGACTTACCCGGTGTTCAAATGTATTTATTATTTTCTACGATGCAAATATATTTTCGCCGAGCATGTGCAAGCTATAGCTCATCTGAATGTAAGTTGTCCCAGGTGCAGCTCATCCTGCGCAGAGCAAAGCCCAATCATAGATAGTGCTCGGCTTTGCCTTCCTCAACTGAAGCATCGGAATTCGAGCATTCAATGTAGAGTGCCAAGATGATTGGACGCCTCACAAAGGGTGTAAACAAACGAGGAATGTTCATGTGCTGGGTGGAACTTGATTGAGTTATATCCAAAACGGAGTTCCCCTCTTGTATTATCATTTTCCAAACAGTATTCGCAGCAAGAGTTGATGCCCCTATCGCGGTGAGATATCAGAATGAGGCTATTATCTAGCTCTTGGTGCATTGCACTAGGGTTTGCTTGTGCAACTATATTTTCCACTGCGATGGGAAAGATCCCCCTCCAGGAGAAGCCCCCAAATTCAACTTTTACATTCGACCAGCTATGGACGCTTGAGAAAAACTTCTGGGATTCCTTTCTTTACCCAGCAAATTTGAACCAAACCCAGGGCAATCAATCAACCGTATTCGCGGCTGACGTAAATATTCCGCAACCCCCCATATCGGTGATGAGGTGTACTGAATTTCTTTGGTGGTAGGTTCAAGGTCGCGTTGACATTACTCGTACATTCGATGGCGACGAGCTCAACCGCGAGTACATCTTCGGCCTGTTCGCAGATCCAGTACACGTCAGCCTTGTCGGTGTCCCGATTTCTTATAGCATCACTCAATTTGCTGCCAATGACAACATCGCCGCTGCGACCACCGTTGTGACATTCAACGCCACCACCTTCGGTGTCCTGATCCCTGTGACCATTGATACATGGATTGAATTCAACTCGGACGGGAAGATTGCCCAGTACGATGCCGTGTTTCGCTGGTTCGAATACTTGCTGGATTTCCTGATCGAAGGGGTTGCGACCAAGATCAATGCAACCTCCTCTGACCAAGCGGTCGCGTACGTGTCCGACTTGCTGGCCAAGACTATATGCGCCACCCACGATCAGTATTGCACGGGATCAGACCAGCAATATAGTGATAACGACGCGTGCTATAATTTCCTGACCCAGTCCATTCGGTTTGGCAAGAGTTATGAGCTTGGTCGGAATACGTTGCTCTGTCGTGAGGTTCATGAGCATATGGTCCAGTACCGGCCCGATGTGCATTGTGCGCATATTGGGCCTAGTGGCGGGGGCTACTGTGTGGATGATTTAAGCTATGAGCAGACCGTTTTGCAACAGTATTTCAATAACTCGTGGATTCCTTACGGTTACGGGACAGGCCAGGATGTGTGGCTCAACGGTTGAGCGTATTCGAGTGGCACGCGCATGGATTAGCACTGCCCCCAACCATATACAGCCCCAACTTCAACTTCGCACCACCAGTCTCTGAAGACTGGCAGGTATTCATTGACCAAGTTACTCGTCAACTACTCAAGGCCCTGGCTTCCGTTCTACGAGATTCTAGTCTAAGCGTAAGCAACATTGAAAATAATTTCCTCAGCCTGGATACTTTCGTTGAAATGCACAAGTTGATTGATCTGCTTCCTGGCACATTACAATGACTATCTTTCTATGGATGAATTCCAGATGCTTGAAATAGCCTCTAGCGTTAGCAAAGTCCTTACGTCCAAGGGCTAGTCCAGAACGTCCGTTGAACAGAAAGCTAAAGAGCAGAACGCTGAGTTACGAGACTTATGTCTTGACAACCTCTCAGTCTTCAAGTCCTACCACCTTATTTACCTCGATGGATCTGGACGTGATAGCGGGTTGGATTCCGATGGGCAGGCTGGTCTAGACCTCAGCAAGGACCAGACCAGACCAGGGACCGGACCGCACCACTACTCCGGTCCGGTCTTGCGGTCCTAACTACTTCGAAAAAAGACCAAAGACGGTCCTAAGATTTGGGACTGAAGCCGGCGGCTGGTCACCACTAGTATATCCTGCGTCCGGGTACCCACCTATCCTGCTGCGTTCCGACAAATATGAGGCAAGCTTGCCCGATCGGGCAGAAAGGAGGTATCCACAAGAGAACTCCAGACAGATACTGTCTTCTCTTATTCTCTCTCTGGCCTCGATACCTTCGTTGGATGCCACTACGTTGGTTGATCCTCTGTCTCTTCGTACTTGGACGTGACAGACTTATACCAGCTTCAAGGGTCTCTAATAACACTAATAATAAGGTAGAGAGATACAAGGCCACCAAGGAATGTCCACATATAGTTTGGCTAATATCCGTCTGGTGGTAATAGCTCACATTCATTTCTACACCAAGACCAGTCAGTCACATGGAAACCGTCTCAGGGAACGGGATACCTTACCCCGTTCGCACGCTCATAGAGATCCTTGTTGTTGTCAAGATTCTTTAGGGTCTATTGACACATATTCTTCTTAAGCAACAGCCACTGAGACCATCTACTCATAACTTGGTCGACTCTTACCGGGTTCGCAGCATCATATTGGGCCGATTGGTTGACGCGAGGCTTACCGTCCGGGTACTTGGCCCCCTCCCTCGCTGCTGCAACCTTGGCCTTGTTCCACTAACCCATCCGCCCTAGTCAGCTGGAGTATATACACATCCCTTGGAGAGGACGATATGGGAATACCTGGTGGGTAGCGTAGGCGCCCTCGATCTTCACGCCGGCATTAATAATGCCGTGGGCGTGGCTCGCAGCGTCGGACCAGTCGGGCATTTTCGGGGGTGTATATAGATAGAGTAGATCTTGGCGAGTGGGCTTATTGTTTGGCAGGGTTAGAGAATTGTTGGTCTCTTCAACTTGAACTAGGAAAGTTGGTCCAACTGCTCCCAACATCAAGCGACCATATGGCTCTATTTATACTGAGGGGCTGTGTCCATGAACGAGTGAGCTATGCAATTCTGGTACATGTAAAACACCTATACCACATGCCCGAACATGTATCGGCTCTGGGAAGATGAATAGGGATGAGTATGCGCTATCGCGCAGCCATGGCTGCAATCTGCCAAAACAGGCAGTACCGGGGCAAGGCTGGGCAAATTACCCGGGTAAAGATCCAGCGTGTTTGAGGGTCATTGGAAGGGTGAGATCAGCTGAGCCTGAGGAGAGAGATAGAAAATGATAGTATTCCTTGAGGCGCTCCTATTTGCCAGGCTATTCCGGACGTTACATTTGCACTGCCTCCTAATCGACCCAATGCCAATACAATCTGCATTAGAACGGTTGGGGCGCCAAATGGCACTGTGACTAAAGAGTGGTACTTTTGGGCGAGTGTTATGGGCAACCACGCTTGGTAACCATGCCCATGGCACGCGCTTTTCCCGCTGGCGGTGCGGATACTGCTGATGACACCTCGAGCGTGTGCATGCACGGATACCCAACCAAATCCCAGACCGCAGGCCACCCGTGGAGGAATAGTTATAGATATAGAGACTTCCCATTGTGGCGGGTGGTGGTAGGAATTTTTCATTGGAAAAATTTTTGCATCTCGCTCACTTGTATTTTTCATTCGCTTGGGGGATTATGTTTAAGTGATGCACTGGCATCGCTGGCAGATGAGCAGGTGCTGATAGGGTTTCCTGATTAGGCCGTACGCGTCTAATATACGATAAGGGTTCCTTGCGTCCATTGCCAAGAAGCTTTCGAGTAAACACCCTTACGCGAGACCAATGAGTAGATACAGAACGATCGGCCGGATGACAATATCCACCGAACTGAAGATAGTAGGGAGTATAGTCGGTTAATACACGCATTGACAAACTAGCCTCAAAATACCCAATAGTAGCGAACGTGTCACATGTATGGCGGAGAGACTCAAGCTCTAAAAAGAAAACAGGAACGCACGTTACGCACAGTGTAGGATTGATGTTGAGGAATTTCAGCGGCTGAAAAATAGTGGGTCTCTCAGGAGGCCAAGTTACACAGTAAATAAAAATACTAATGAACTCTGACTGTGCATTCTGCAAGAAATCAGGAACTATAGTAAGAAGGGGAATGATAGCGCGTAAAAAAGTCTCAGCGGTATAAGATTCGAGACTACACCTGACCGGGGAGAGATGGGTTCTCTTCATCCAGACCCTAGGGGAGTCTGGAAGCCCAAGCCTCTCTCGGCCCCCCGTCGTCCTTCACGTCTCCAATCCGCCAGCCCCACGGAGACATCAATCCTGTTTGTTCGCTCATCCAGAGGCAGTGCGAGTGGTATTGAAACCAACTGCCAACTGCACCCCGATACTGGCTCGTCTGCGTTCCCCTCCTGAGATACATTTCAAGGCTCCCCGACAAGCACAGTTTTGGACGTCATTAAGCTTCGACGATATGATGCTATTAAGATCTTTAAAACTGGCGTTGAATGGAAGACCTGGGACTGGTGGAATTGCCCAAAAAAAGAAGATCGTGTTGATACTACGTAAAGTGCTGATTTTCATGTTCATGCTTTTGTTGATACAACTTGATATGTGACATGTCTACCATAATCAAATAGTGTATCTCAACCTCGAACTTGATTTCCTGCGCCCTATTATCCCAGACCAGTCTGGACAC
This sequence comes from Penicillium canariense, assembly GCF_028826845.1. Taxonomy (NCBI): domain Eukaryota; kingdom Fungi; phylum Ascomycota; class Eurotiomycetes; order Eurotiales; family Aspergillaceae; genus Penicillium; species Penicillium canariense. Next base: position 2,451,881 of record NW_026622734.1, on the reverse strand, counting down.
ACCCAGAGATGGGCATGGGACACGAGAATAAACAGATAAATAGCCTTTAAAATACTACCAGCTGATTAGCTGAGAACATCAAGGCCGATTTCCTGATGTTGCATTCCCTGTCAAAGGTCACGATAAGCAGCAAGTTTTATGTAGTGTCTGTCTCAAAAGGAAAGCTAGTCCAGCAAGAACGCCAGTCGCATGGCTCGGGCACCTGTGGCCAGATATCATGGAGAAGTAGTGTGAGTCTCTCAGGGAGAGACAACTCATCGATTTCATCAGAATAAACGCTCGACTCTGTTCTCTCTCGTGCTATCTCCCGCGCTCTCGTCCCAATTTCCTCCACACTTGGGGATGCAGGATTTTGGAAGTTGTATCGTGTGACTAGGAATGACCGCGCAAAGCAATAGAGTAGATAACTCTCTTCTCCGGGGAACCGTTCATTTCCAAATGGCACCACACGAAGATATTGCAGGCGGGAAGCCTTGTTGAGTTTTATCATGGCCCAAATACCAAGAGCAAGTTTCTCGTCTCTGGCCGCATTCATGAATGTTGTTCGGAGGGCAGTCGGGTCTTCCATGTCAAGGTGGCGCCGTGCTGGCTCTATTCGCGCGTCGAATTGAAGATCCAATACAAGGCTGTCAAGGTTGAAGAATCCCCCAAGAGCTTTGTACAATTCACACTCTGCTTGACTGCCCACTGACCTTTGAACCTGAAGACGTAGCTCTTCCAAGTTCGGACAGCAAGTCGCCAGCTGGACGATGTCAGAAACTTCGAGTCTGGGGTATTGTGAATGAGCCGGACCAGAGGGTTCGATAATGAGCCCCTTCAATGACGGGCCATGCTGTTCGACGATTCGATGAAAGTTTTCGACTTTGCGAAGACTGTGGAGACAAAGATATTTCAATGGTCGAAATGCTCGTATGGCGGCGATTGAATCGTCGTGATCAGCTTTGAGGTGGATCCAGCGCCGACGTCTGGGATTCGGTTCGATGAAGAGTCGCTCAAGGTTGGGGAATAGTTTAGCGACTTTCGCCAAATTCTCCGGTTCATAGACCTTCGCAAGAACGGCTGTTCGAAGGTTGGAAAGATTGCCAGCAGCAGCCAATTTGAATAGAATATCTTCACGTGGTCCGGACCCGGAGATTATAATTGATTCTAGTTGAGATATTTGCGAGGGTGGGCGAGCATCGATCAGGCCTTGCCATTTTCCCCTTAGCCGAGCGAGGGGGAACCCGAGGTGGTCAATCTGGCCTTGTAAGTCAAGATGCTTCAGTCCTGGAGCGGTAACGAGAAAAGGTAGCATTTCGTCGAGGTCTTCGCGTCCAGCTGATAGGCGTTTGCTATCGATAAGGGTCACAGCGAGACTATGTAGACCGGGTAGTTGAAGAACATTGATATCGAATTCGTAGTCGCTCCAAGTTTCGCGGTGGTTGAGCTGTTTTCTAGTTTCTGTACCAAGAACACTGTAGCCCACCGCCTGTCGCCACGTAATATTCACCCTACAATTTGGATGATAATAGGATATAGCTTGCTGTAAGTCACTTGTGAACTCATTGGTTGTGATAAAGTCAAGCTGCTCCAGGTAATCAAGGTAAGCAATAAGAGACTTGAGTGGTGCCCAGCTTCTGTCCCGATGAAGTCTACCGGGGTTATTTATGAGGACATTTATACCCGCACACGGATTAACACTGGTCAACTAATACTCCAAAAAGCTAGTTCTCGTGGCTGGCGCTCTGTCGGTTCTCAGATGGGTTGCCCAAGGCTCCAATTTCCACCGGAAGGCTTCTTCCTCCCCCTTGCTGCTCCTTATTGAGACACATAACATAAAGTCTCCGGGCGTATTTCATAAAATGGCGTCCTTGAGGATCCTCTGTTACCTCCGAGACGGCGGCCTACAGGCTTTCCATATCCCAGAATTTGAGAGTAAGCTTTCGATAGAGAATCGGGGCCGCCGCATTGTAGCAGATCCACTTGACCCAGCTCAGGGAGGATAGATCTCTGCATGGACCATGTTCAGGGCCTTGGAGCTAATGGTCATGAGCGTCACGGATAAAACAAAAGGTATGCAATTTGGGCGAGTAGCGACGTACATAGAGGCATATCTGCCCCAAGATTTCATTTGGCACGCGATCCATTGCTCTTTCGATGTCGTTATTCGTCGCTCAAAAGAAGAGAAACAGAGAGGAATCGAGATGACGTGTGTTGGATAATAGGGATGGGATTTTACTAGCGAATATGATTTAAGTTTAGCAACCACACTTTGCCTAGATTGTCAGGTATACTAGCTGTTAGGCTCACAGATGAGTTCTGTCTGTAGTTACAAAGTAATAATTACTAAACACATGTGGTCTCCTGTGAGACCTACTCCTTGCTAGCGGTAAGTTACCGCTCCATGTTTCGACACCCCAAGATGAGATGAGAGCCGCCGGTGTCGGCCTTCGTAGTGACGTATCCGGTAAAGCGGCGTTTTGCCTGTGCCCAAGTGCGCTTGGACAACCTTGCGGCATTCTCTTCTGCTCTGGGATATTAAAGTCTATTCGTGAATGTACCTGGGACTGCCAACCATCACGAATGCTCCCTACAGACAGGATTTATGATTGATATTAGCACTGAAATAATAATCCCGACATCGTTCTATCCCCGGAATTCTTTGCGACTGTACATTTTTACCGAGGTCAAGCGGTACCGGCCGCACCCCACAGTAGGACTTGTGGGGAATGACGGCGGATGCGAGAGAAAACAATGGGGACGCTCCCCTGAATGATCGCTTGCAGTGAGCACGGATGATCTTCAAGCATTAGCCATCGTAGGTGAAATGTAGACCCCCAGATTTGTGATCCAATTCACTAATCAAACCCCAAACTCTGGGGTTTGCATGTCAAGTAGCCGCATGGCTTGCTGGGCTGGGCATCGGATGTGGGGTAAAGCGATGCGTCCTACGAGGCTCAGGTGGGTTCCAAAGCCACGCCAATTTCTGTTGATCAACGGGGAGCGGCGAGCACCGAAAGACGAAGGGCGTACTTAGGGTTGGCTCAGCACAGCAATGGCCAACCACTGTTATATCACGTTATCCATTCTCTTTGAAAAATCAAACGGTCGCCTATCAAGCTGCTATCCGTCTTCAACTTTGGTTGACTTTAAACCCGGCAGTTTTCCATACTCCATTATTTGTGGGAGGTTTGGTGTTTGTATCGCTACTATGGGGTGGAAACCATATCTTGGCCTGCAGGGTAATTCCCTCCTGCGGGCAGTCGTCATGCTGGTTGTATGCCCGACATTTACTTGTTATGGATACAATATGAGTGTAGCTGGTGGTCTTTTGACCCTGGATACGTTCAATAGCCAGTTCCCGCGAATGGACACCTTCCACACCAGCGGGGCACTACAACAACAAAACTCACAGATACAAGGTCAGCCAATTATCGATTATCACGTATATATCTCTAAGACTCGCCTTTCTAACCCATGAGGATCTCCATAGGCACTGTGATTGCACTATATACAGTCGGCGGTATTTTCGGCGCCCTCTCTTGCATCTACCTAGGCGATCTTCTTGGACGACGGAAGGTTATTTTCTTTACAAACCTAGTTTCCATCATCGGCGCTATTCTTATGGCCACATCTGTCGATTTCGCTCAGTTAATCATCGCCCGTCTCATTCTTGGTTTAGGAACCGGTGGCTACGTTGCGACTGTACCGGTCTGGCAGTCAGAGATTTCCCCGGCACACAAACGAGGATCTAATGTCGTCACCGACGGTATTTTCGTCGGGGTTGGTGTCACCGCTGCGCTATGGATCGACCTAGGATTTTACTTTGTGCAGGATAACTCGGTATCATGGAGGTTCCCACTCGTCTTCCAAGCCATTCTCTCTGCAACTGCGATGGTTTTCATTTGCCTTCTCCCCGAATCGCCTCGCTGGCTTATCAAGACTGGCCAAGTCGATCAGGCGCGTGAAGTGTTGGGGGCATTGCTCGAGGCCGACCCTAACTCTAGCACTGTTTCCGAGAGTATCGACAATATTGAGGCATCTCTCGCCTATTGTGGATCCGGAAAATGGACGGATATGTTTACAAACGGAAAACAGCGACTCTTCCACCGCACCTACCTCGCTGCTACCGGACAGATGTTCCAACAGATGTGTGGTGTGAACTTGATCACCTACTACGCTACAACTATCTTCCAGCAGTATCTCGGCATGGACCCCGTCAAGGCCCGAATTCTCGCTGCTGCTATTGGTTTGATGCAGCCTTTTGGTGGCTTCCTGGCATTTTTCACGATCGATCGCCTCGGTCGCCGACCACTTATGCTATGGAGTGCAGGAGCTATGTCTATCTGTATGGCAGTTCTGGCCGGCACGACCTCTACCAAAGGAAACTCTGGCGCACTTGTAGTCGCTGTGATCTTCCTCTACGCCTTTCAGTTTATATTTACCGTCGGCTACTCGGGCCTGACTTTCCTTTATGCTACTGAGATGGCGCCACTACAAATTCGCGCCGCTGTTAGCGCTGTCTCTACCGCTACCGTATGGGCTTTCAACTTCCTGCTGGCTCAGGTAACTCCCGTTGGCTTCGCCACCATTGAGAATCGATATTATATTGTTTTCGCTGTGCTCAATGCCGCTATCGTCCCAGCTGTCTACTTTTTCTTCCCTGAGACAAAGGGTCGCTCCCTGGAGGAAATTGATGAAATTTTCGCACAGTCGAAGAGCATCTTCGACCCGCCTCGTATTGCTCGTGCCATGCAGACGATTCAGGTTGGTGAGCCTCATTCTGAGAGCGGGGATAATTCTGGGTCGAACGATGATGTCCGTAAGGAGAGGATCAAGGCCTGAATAATGGTTACGATGTTGTTTATGTCGGTCTGGCATTGACCAAATATGGAGGTGTACTCCTTTACTCTCACAATCCTCTTTGGTCTTCATTTCTGGCAGCAGGTCTCCCAGAGTACAAGGCGCTCGGAAATGATTGAAGGTATTGAGAACAGCTTGCGAATATAAAAGTCTTGAGCTGTGGATACGAAACAAAAATTAAGTCTAGTGAGCATATCGCCTATCATGATCCTTTTACGGTAGTCTCCGTCTCATGCATCCCTACAGCATATAGATGGTCCGTTCTAGATAGCTTCGTTCCCATTCTTCACCGGCAACTAATCAATCAGGCGTCCTCTATGTAGCTTGTCCATTTACTATTCACAGATATAGTCGAATATCGGGGCCCACCGGAGAATCCGTTCATTCCTTTGGTGTGATTTTGCCGTAGAAACTCCAAATCCTTTGATACCAACTCTCAAATTTCCCTGGAATCACATAGCTGATTGCCATCATCCCTTGGAAAAAATGATTTTAAACAGAAGTCATCCTGCTCTGTCAATACCTGTGTGTTGGCAGTCCATGGGTTGTTCACGATCGTTGCGTAGGTTCTTTCCGGCAAAGAAAGAAGCTCTCTGATATAGCGGCACATAAGCGGAAACAGAATATCAAGTAATTCATTATTTCGTACAAGTTGAAGCTTTTCGTAAAGGTCAACCGCTAGAAAGCCGAAGTTGTACCGAGGCCGATAGGATCGAAAACATAATCGGGTAGATTTAATTAATGATAGCGTTCTGTCATTTCTTCGATTGTTATTACTATTTACTATTGCGGATCCAAATCTAAGATGCATCGGCTGCTGAATCCGTCGGTAGCTTTGTGACGGCCGCGCCCGCCTAGGGACATGCGGCCCGGTATATTTTGATCATCAACAAGGGTTGGTATTTCCAGACTCCCTATCAACAATAATAAGTATGTGCAATACTAAAATACACAATAAGCACTCAAAGATCTAAGAGACAGAACGTCTTCTGGATATTCAGTTTCGCATGTGCTCTTATATGTGCCCTTGCAGCTGCGTTGTCTGAAGAAATCGCCCGAACAATCCGTGGATTTCCCGAAGTCTCTGCCAGATCCTGAGGGGTATGTCCATTGCAATCCCTCCAATCCAAAACAGCATCAAATCTCTCTGAGTCAAGTAGGAATTCGATTCCATTTCCATATATAACAGCCGTGTGCAAAGCTGTTCGACCATCCTGATCAGTATGGCTAGCATCAACATCAGACAACTGTAGCAGCAGGTCCAATGTCTCAGATTTTGGCTTGCATGCGATGGCTCGCTGCAGTACGTTCTGGCCGTGATCGTTCGTCCAATTGAGATCAACATTAGCACCTATTTGCCACATTTCCCCGGAATTGAAAAGGAGCCGCATTATGGGTGTCGAGAGTCGTAAGGCACTGTACTCGAGTGGCATTTTGCCGTAATAGTCTTCAATATTCGGATTGACTCTCGGTGAGTTCACCAAGATTCTAGCAACAGCGTGCTGATTATGTTTGAAGGCAAGATGAAGTGGAGTAATCCCTTTTTTGTTTGTGTGATTCGGATCAACGCCCTCGAGTTCAAGCATGCGTTTGACAACCTTGATAAGGCCCTTCGCAGCGGCCATATGCAGAGCTGTGCTCCCGCTTGAGCTTTCAATATTGGCATTAACTCTCCCAGTCTCCAAGAGACGAAGGGCAATCGTTTCAGATCCATGCCCGACAGCCCTGTGCAATGGGGTCTGGCTGTCGAGTCCTTTCACATTGACATCAGTATCCTCACAATCAATCAGAATCATGGCCACTTCTTCAGCATCATGATCAATTGCCTCTTGTAAAGGTGTTATAAGATCAATGGCCTTTTTGTTCGGGCTAATTTCCTGGAAGCCTAGCAAGAGTCTGGTGACAGTTGCATCTCCAAGCCTTGCCGCATCGTGAAGGGCGTTTCTCGCATTTCCCCATCCTGTCGGTGAAGGAGGCACCCTTCGAGACTCCAGCATCGCCTTAACCACGCCCATGTTGCGATTTTCAAATGCTTTGTATAGCGACGAACGTCCTTCTGGATCAAATTTACTGGGGTCGGTCGATTTCCGTTCAAGTAGCATCTCGACGATCTTTTCGGTCCCGGTATGCCCAGCAGCAACATGCAATGGCGTCTGGCCGGAACTATCTTTTTTATTGGTGTCGACCTTTTCACACTCAATCAATGCTTTGCACACTGCCTCGGGTGCAAATCGAATTGCTGTGTTCAGCGGTGTCCAGCCGTTCTCATCACACATATTTGCGTCCAAGGCCTCATGCGAGAGCAAGTGCCTGACTGCGACTTCATTGCCGAACAGAGCTGCCCGGTGCAGTGGCGTACGCCCGTCAGGGCCGGCTGTATTCAAATTAGCCCAATTTGCGTGCTGACGTAGAAGCTGGAAAATTTCTTCTTGGCCATGTTCAGCTGCCCAAAGCAGAATAGGCTGCCTCGTATCCTCGGCTTCGAGATCCAGAATGTTGCGATGCAGCAATCGGAGTAGCAAATGTTTCTCTTGTGGTTCTTTCGCGGTCAGGCTGACGTGAAACAGACAGTGGGTCCTTGCATAAGAGAGAAAACTGAACTGGTTCTCGGGTTCGTTCTGTGGAAGAACATTCATTTCCGCTAGGACTTTGCCCATGTCAAAGCCAGGCTTTTTCCGGGATTTAAGTAACTTGACCGCAATATCCTTAGCCGTACTTGAAAATCCAAGAGTCGATTGAATGATGGCTGTTGGTGTTGATTCCACTCTTAAATTGGGTGTGGCTGGCCGTTTCGAGAGCTGTGTCTCAAAGACACCATAGTTCAGATAGGTGATAATTATATCGGCCATGCGCCTGTGTGCTGTAGCGATCGTAAATCTCCAGTCCGCTGGGCTTTGGGAGTCGATCAAGAACTGCTTGACACAGCTGTGTACGAGTCTCACGGTCAATCCCTCCTCGTCGAGTGTCAGAAGGCTTCCACAGCAGGTCAATGCATCAAAAATATTGTTAAGAAGTCGCGATGGGTTCCAGGTTGTATCGCCCGGGATCACACTCAGGGCTTCCCGCAATTCTTCGAGAGTTAAGGGATGATGAGCGGATGCAATAACCTCGAAAATGCTTCTTCGGTAGGAAGCCTTTGAGCTTGGGCGATTGGTATTATCTGATTCCCGTAGAATGCGAGCAAATGTGGCAGACAGGTCCGGGAGGAAGATCAGCCAATGCGCGGCGGATGGCCTCATCGGTGTCCATAGCGCATAGACTGTCAATTTGCAGAGCTACCCAAAGAAACATTCCCTGTGACCCCTGCAGTAACCTGTCTTCTATTTCGAGAATTATAGCCGGGTCTCCGATAGTTAGCCTTCCAGATTCCATGCGGGCTTCTAGCTCCTCCTCGATGAAAGATTCGATATCGGTCGAATTATCAGGCACCGCTGCAATCACGATCGAGGCTAAAAATTTCCACTCCTGGTCGACAGTAAGCGGGTTTCTAGGCTTTTGTCGCAGAGAAACACAAATTAATATCGAGAAGCTGTCTTGCAAATGCCGGAGATCTTCAATCACACTTGTCCGTACCGTGGCAGAGCACTCGTCTAGGCCATCGATGATCAAGCAGGCTTTGAAAGTGGACGGAAGCGCCATTTTCAGCAGGCGATGCATTAATTCCCATTCACCATTCTCGGGTAACTCCCAATCGCCCAACTTTTCTGGCAGTCCAGAGGCTTGTTCTAGCAGTTGTCGCGTCAGCGAGCCCACTATTACTCGTCGTTGTAAACTTTCCGGGAGGTCATGTCGGCAAAAGAAGAATATCACAGAACTGTCCTTCCCCTGGAAACTCAGGTTGAGGTAATCAACCATGTTGGCCAACAGGACAGATTTTCCTGATCCGAGAGGCCCGGTCAGGATCAGAGTTCCTGAAGATTTTCGGTTCTTCCACTGCATAAATTCGGGGCATTGGCAAAACAAGGATGTACGCCCTGCCTTTCGTGTTTGCTTCCATGGCGTGAGGTGGTCATACGTTGAGCAAAACTTGAGGGCACGAAGATATTCCTTCATCCGACGCTGATGGGAACTTGACTTCCGGAACTTTGCTGACAAGATTTTTGTATGGGCATCAGCTTGTTCCTCAATTCTTTGCGCCAGGAGGTAGTTAACCTCGTCCTTGATCTCCTTGGCCCATGACTCAAGCTGTGACTGATAGTCCTGCAACTTCGGGTCGTTCAGCGTTGTGCCGAGCTTCCCAAACGCAGACTTTTTGGTGAAATTCACGATGTGGTGACACAAGTGAACAGCCACGATGAAGTATTCATATAAGCATGACCGCAGACTATCAGATCGAGGATACAAAAGGGCCAGTTTCTCATAACGCGGTGCGGAGCGGCCGATTGCCATAAAAATATTAGACAATTTTTCAAAGTAGTATGAAAAGCTGAGAATCATCTATTTTGTGAACCCTGTTAGTCTTGATCTAGAAAGAAACAATCGAGCAACTAACGAGCAGCGACATCCGAACCAACGTCCAAACACCACAGGCAATCATATTCTGTGAGCCTCCCACAATGATATCTCCAAGACCTGCAAACTGCTGGACAGATTGCAGAAAGCTCGTAGTTCGCGTCCCAAGGCATCGACGGTGCTTCCTAGAGAGCTGTTGGTCGATTTCTGCAGTCAAGTGCATGACATCATTGGTACTGGGAGGAGCATTGCACGCGCGGCTTGTATGTTTATCAAATTCGATCTTTTGATCGATGGGCAGATCCGCTTGGAACTCGGCAATGGCTTGCGAGAGTCGAATCTGAGGTTTGAGGCGCGATGCAGATGCCAGCGCCCTTGACATGGTGGTGCGACACAATCCTGGCTCCGGCCAGGATCAATCTTGCAGTTGAGGAGAAATGAAGAGACATCGCCCAGGGCGGCGCGTAACCTGGGTGGTGCGGCTGAGCTGGGCGCATTTGAGTGGGGTTCTGCGCCACGACGGGGTTATGCTGTCTGTGCTATGCGTTGGCCTATAAGAAGATCCTCCGCAAATCTCGCAACTCCTCGCAGGAACAGGCCAATCAGGCGCCGGTAGAGTGATCGTAGGCCTGTCAGAATTCACGGCGAAAAGTGTCAACCACCTGCCGAAGCCTCGGCCTGCCCCGTCCCTGCAAGTGCATTCAGTATCAATGAACCAAGCTCTTGGCATAAAACAATATCTTTGTATGAGCGAAAGCAAATCAATTATATATAGCAGGTAGTTTGTATACCCAAATCCTTTGATTAACAACGCAGTCTATCACCCTATTCTGATTAAGCTATAAATAGTTCTTCGCTGCGACCAAGATTTGTAGAATCGAAACTCTGCAGAGGAGAGACCTGGCTTCAGGAAATGGAGCCGGCGTTGTCATCCTGCTTCACCTCATTTAGCTTATTATTCCTTGGTCGCGGTCGATTCCCGGGCTTGCACGGTTTCATCTGCACTCCTTCATGTGCATCTTTCTCCTTGGCCATTTCCTCTTCTTCCTTCTTTTTCTTCAGCCTCTCCTCTCGTGCTTTCTCAGCCTTTTGCCGTAGCACTTCCACGCGTTGTTCTTCTTGTACTCGAGTCTTCTCCGCCCAGATTTTGAGCCGTTCGGGATCCTGAAGACACCAAATGACGATACCCCGCGTGGCGAGTGCATCCTCCAAAGCGCTATGTCCGAGTTTGCTGTTTTGGATTCCATAGCCGAGCAGCTCCTGGGTCAGGGTCTTTAATGCCCACGTGCGCCCGTTCGCCTGGTCGGGGAACACGGCCTCACTGGTAAGGATTGAGGAGTCGACAATCCTTTGGTGATAAATCCCCAAAACGTTCAGATCATTCTGGAGAGAATGGCCAATCAGCACCGTTTCACTGTCTGCAAAGGTCCATAAGTGCCGCCGTGCTTGTTCCCAGCCAAATAGAACTTGTCTCTTGCTGCGAGCGTCTCTCATTGTTTGAGGCGTAACACCACTGATTCGGGTGTTCCAACGGGTCACCTTCGCGGTCGGCTGCACATGGTGGTCGATGAGAACTTCGCCCGTGAGGAAATCGACGGCGCTCAATAGAGCAACTTCCATGTGGTCACCACATTCCACCATCTCACAGTCGAGAGCGATGGCCTTTCTCTTGCTGCATTCCGGGTTTGAAGCCAGCGTTGCTTGAAAGCGTGCCCGTGGCAGCGAGCATTGAAGCTTTGGGGGTTTCTTGTCTTGGTTTCGTCTTTTAATGGGAGGAGTGCACTCCAGCGCAAAGCCCCGTGCCCGAAGACGGTCATTTGAATGGCAGTGTTTGAGCAGAGACGAAAGGATTAGTTCTTGCTCCTCCAGTGCAAGGATCATCGGATAGGCATTCTCCTTAATAGAAGATGAGCTGACACTGATACCTACGGATCGCCTGGTTAGTACTCTCTCGGTTTCACCAACCACTCATCAAGGTCATACCTGGTCCTCTGGGGTGAACAGGATGACGTGAACTTTGAGAAGACTGAGAAGCAGTAATCCGCGGGCCCGTTGGTACAGGAGTCGGTCCTTGAGCTGAGTTCGGAGTACGCTTAATGGCTGGCTCTGGCAGGGCGGCAGGTGCCTGGAAAGATGGGTTGGTAGAGGGACGCGGTCCGCGATATGGAATCTGCCCTGGGTTTGGAGTCGATATTGTCGACGAGATTGGCTCGGCAGGTGCCTTCTGCAACAATAAAGGCTTGCCTGGCACGTCGTGCTTCTGGTGGTGGTGGATCAATGAATCCGCGCTCTGGAATACTCGGCTGCACTTCACGCACACCGTCGAGACGTGTCCCTGGGATGAAAAATGGCTCCGAACCGCTGCTATGCTCTTGAAGGCACGTTGGGGGCATTCTGGACACGCGAATGTCTTCGAAACACTTGGCTTTCCGCTGGGGATTTCGGGATGCAATGGGCTGACCCCTGGAAGGGCACCGTATTCCTGGCCATTTTGGTGGAGACCTCCCATAGAGTTTGCAACTGACATGTTTTGAGGCAATTGCATTAAGATGATTCCTCGCGCTGGAAGTCTGGCGTGAATTTACTCAGCTTCTGGCGCGGCGTTGCATGGAGCGATTGGCACCCTCCAAGGCAGGGGTTGCACCTCGTGCCCGTGTCTTGGCGCCCGCTGTGGCCTCGGGTCCGGAGTCACGATAGGTCACCATACACTCTAGATGGTGCGGCTGCCATGAACCTTTCGAGAAAAGCCCATCGACAGTGCAGTCTTAGATATAACTAGTCTTATGGCGGTCTGAGCCCTCGGGCAAGTTAATCGGCCCTTTCAAGAGATAGGCATCTTGTTCGTTTACAGTGCTAAGTGAATTCAGATCCGAAAGATCCTGCCCACAAGATAGCGTCCGTGTTCCTTGCATCTGAACATTCAACGGTATGAACAGGAAACTATCTCACGGACCCAAGTCTACTCTCGCCTGGCGATGTCTGTGAGCATGCACGATCTACTCTTTTAAGTTAGCGGGCGCAATTAAATTGTCCATGCTACGTGACAGAGGCCCCATAATTCAAGTCTCTTGAAATTCACAAGGCCAGTAAGATGGAATACAATACATGAAGTTGGTTAAAAAAAATACAGTCACAAGGGTAAGCTCATGGGATGGGCGAGCGGCGTCAAGGATCTCACTGTCCACATGGGCCGTTCACAATCCGTTCCTCCTCCACTTGAACCCCCTGGAAGTAAGCTCCGCTCCTATGCGTCACGAAACGAAGACGTCATGTCGTAGAGCGTCCGGGACCTTTTCCGCGCGGGATCGGCCAGAGCGAGCGCGAGGAATGAGGCAATCACATACGATCACTCTGCACACACCGTGGGACAAGGCCTGAAAACATAAAGAGGCAAGTACCGACCATTTGGGCGTCCAAGCTTACCAGAAAAGACTGGACCCCATGCCATCTTCGTGGTCCCTCTCGAGAATGTACATGCGCAGTAACACTCCAGCTCCGGCGCAAGTGGCAATGTGTTCCTTCAGCTCCTCCCAGGTGTGGGCGATATCACGACGGCCCAGGATAATACGATCCAGGCGGGCTTTAGGGAGCCGCGAATCAATACCCGAGTACTCGAGGAGGTTGGGGCCGATGTAACACTGCTTCGAGAGCCAGTCACATCCGCGGCACATGTAGCGGTGCTCGCAGTCATCTTTGTCGCGCGGGACCCACGGGAACGGAACAGTGACCAGGCTAGACATGCGCGGGTGCATGTAAATCACCGGCCCGTCAAGCTGGCTGGGGTCATCCGCGGTCTTGAGCTGCATGTTGCGCAGAAACCGGAAGGACGCGCCAACCAAAACCTCGTCGAGAGTCGAATCGGCATATACGTCTGGGTCGCCGGGCTTGGAATATCGCATCATGTTTTCGCGGCTACCCCAGATCTTCAGGGCGGCGAGGAAGGCGGCTTTGGCTGGCACGAGAACACTCTCATCATCGGCGATGACCTCTGGGAAGTTGGCGGTTGAGAAGACTGTCATCCGGGATTTCACAAGAGGCAGGCTCTCGACCTGCGACTGACACATGCAAAAGGCATTCATGGCATCAGAAACGGACAGGCACCAGAAAGCCGGGTTCTGAGTGCTACAGTTGTAGCAGACACGCTCTCCGAGGGGCAGGAACAGGCTTGTGCCTTGTCGGCCACAGGTTCGGCAGTAGGGGTAGTGCAACTCCTCCGCAAGGCCATAAAGAGTGTTCCATCCCTTCAACCCGCAGAGGGCATAAATTGCTCTCAATCGAGGGACAAACCGTGCAATAACACTGTAGAACACATGATGTTCCAGCAGGTAGCGGGACATGCGGCAGGTCTGGCTAAAGTACTCCGCAGACGCAAGATCCATGAAGCTAATGACATGGTACACGAGTTCGAGCGGAAGGGAAGACAAGACTCCAGGACCGGAGACCACACTGTCCGGCGGAAGGTAGGTGCGCGGGCGGTCAATTCGGGCCGTGAGGCCTTCTGGATTATCGATACCCTTGAGGGCAATCACCTTGCGGAGCTCGTTATGATTCTGCCAGTTGGCAGGGTCAATGGCCTCTTTCCAGCACGGAAGTAGAATCATCTTCTCTTCGTAGGTAAGGTGAAAGGCCATGCTGAAAAACAGAGATAGGGAAGTTGATCATGTGTGAAGAGAGTTACAAAACGCTCAAGGTTGAGAAAGGGCAAGTTGACCCGTTCTAGCGTAGGTGAAAGGAAGAAGATGTGGTGATAGCATCGGGAAGGGGAAGAAAAGGGAAGAGAGAGGGGACGGAAGTGGTAAAATGTCGTCGCGGCGATGACGACCAAGCGCCATGGAACTTCATGACGCGCCCCAACTATTCATAGGAGTCAACAACAACGGCATGCAGCCTCATGAGGAACGAGATAGATGTTTGCATAAGTGGATCAACAACATAAAAGGCCAGCCGAAGTATGAGTTGAACAATTGCAGTTTATTTGATGTGTATCACACTGCGATGCTAGTATAAGGGCTCATTGCCAGGCGTCATTACGATACTCCCTACTCAACCTCTTCCATCGGGTTGGCAAGGTGTTCGGTGCGAACGACATAATCGTCATCCTCTTCGTCTTCGATGCGGCCATCGGCCATCTCTTGATCATCTCCATCGAGGGATGCATCAGAATCCCCTCCGGCCCGTGAGCCTTTGTCCTTCTTCCCAGCAACACCCTTCCCCTTGCCTTTGCTGCTGGTAACAGATTGGCCGCTGGCACTACGAACAATACCACCAGGCCACTGCTTCAGGCCCTTGAGGCGGCCATGAAGACTGCCAGCAAAGGAGCCGTCCCCGTCGTTCATCGGAGTCTCCACAGGCGCCGATGAGGCATCCAGACTGAAACCTTCCATGGCGTCAGCAATCGTTTGGGGGCCAGTATTTCCAGGATCCTGCTTTTGCTTGTCCACGGACTCGAAACTCTGGCGAATGCGTTCGAAATGTTCCAATTCCTTGGCACTGGAAGTCGTCAGTCCCGCCATCATACAAGGTGCCATGACACTCGGTTATTAACTTACCTCACACTAGGAACAAGCTCCTCTTGCGCGGAGAGGAAGTCCTCCTCTGTCACCGTCACCGAAACATCCTCCGGTGTCGCCAAGTGATCAAAGAAGTAGGCTGTCGTCACAGGACCACCCGGAAGCTGTTTGATTTTCTCATCTACAGCCGTGGACTTCCGGGTAATGGCCTTGAGCATGGCATCGGAGCAAAGGGCATACAAATCAGCACCAGTATACGTCAGCGGAAGCTGTTCTGCGACGCGGTCGAGAGACACGTCAGGGTTGAGGGCGAATTTCCTCGTGAGTGCCTCCAGAATCGTTGCTTGCTTCCTATGCGTATCTGACACGCCGAGGTAGAGCATCTTATCGAAACGACCAGGGCGCAGAAGTGCTGTATCCAGCAAATCCGGGCGGTTGGTCGCGCCAATCACGAAAACGCCTCCGCTGTTCTCCTCTCCGCCGTTCATGCCATCCAGCTCGGCAAGCAACTGGCTGACAATGCGGTCCATCACACCGCCACTGTCTCCCTGGTTGCCACGCTTGGGCGCCACTGAATCCAGTTCGTCGAAGAACACAACACACGGCCGAGCGTCACGGGCACGTTGGAAAACCCGCCGCACGTTGGCTTCAGATTCACCAATATACATGTTGAGCAATTCGGGGCCCTTGACAGAGAAGAAGTTGAGGGAGAATTCAGTAGCAATGGCTTTGGCAAGCAGCGTCTTGCCGGTTCCAGGTGGTCCATAGAACAGAATACCGCTGCGCTTCTTCATACCCTTGGCAAACAGCTCCGGGCGTTCAAGGGGCAATTGAATTGTCTCGATCAAAGCGTCCTTGACGTTCGTTAATCCGCCCACATCATTCCAGCCAACGTTGGGGATCTTAGGGGCGCCAATAGAGTCGGCGAAGTTCTTGCGGGCTGCCTCAACTGCAAAATCAAAGTCGGCTTTGTTCACTCCACGGGCCCCATCTCCGCCAGCGATTAAGACGTCTCTCACGTAAACTTCGGACCCAGAGAGTTGCTTGCTTGCAGTCTCTGCCAGCTTCTCTAGACGGGCAGTTCTAGCGCCTGCAGCACGCTCCACAACGTCGACCAGGTCTCCTGCGACCAATGCGGCAGTCTTCAGCGCCACGGTTCCCAGCTCAACATCGGACGCCAGCTTGATGCCACGCTCCGCGACTGCGTTCCGCAGAATACCCTCACGCTCCTTCTCCTCGGGTGCCCCCATCTCAAACTCATGGCTGAATATGCTGCGGATGCCCTCCGAAATCTGTTCAACATCGGTTGTCGTCGCAATCACGACCCGAGCCTCGCTGAGGATATCATTCATTGCAGTCACAATACGGTCAGCCGTTAATACCTCAATATGCTTAATCAGCAGGGCAGTGCAGTTCGGACCACAGTGGAATGCCCTCTCAGCACGGGCTTTGAGATAAGCTTCGGTCTTGACGTCGCCGCCATTTGCACCTCCCTCGGTCAGGATGTCATAGGCATCGATGGGGAAGGTATGGAGGCCGATATCGGCGCATGCGCGCGTGGCGACAGTCGCTTTGCCGATATGTCGCTGCTGCGACTTCAATAGGATAACAACGGGCTTCATGCCCAGCTGAATAGCACGCGGGCTTGTTGCGGCGGCCATCAAATCTCGGATACGTTGTTGCAAGGGCGCAATGAATGACTGAGGAGGCTCTGCTATGATTCCATGGGGCGCTGGCGCATCACCAACGGCCTTGGGGATCGTCTTAACGCCGAGCCAGTACTCCCAGCCGTTACCCAGAATACCGGGCACTCGACTGACATCGCTGCCAGCCTGAACCATGCGAGTGCTGCTGGGATCAATGACCGCGACTCCACCCCATGGATCCTCGCCCGTCTCCTCCAGTTCGTCAATGCTAGTCGGGACTACTTGCCCGACACGGAACCAGGCAGCGCCAACCTTGCGAGCCTCCGAGCTCTCCGGGTTAGGCCCTTGCCCTAGCCTAGAGATGATGTCGTCTTCTTGGTTTGCATTTTCGCCACCGGCTGTGCCAGAGAATACCGATCGGCCCAATCCCACGTCAACACTGATACCGACCAGATCGCCACTCTTCAATATCCGTCGGCGGGACTCAAAGTACTGCTTGAGTCCAGCAAAAAGCGCGGGCTGGAGGATCCGATCCATTGAGAGAGGCGTAGAGATCTTGAGAAGTGTGACCTCCTTCGCCAGGGGAGGGTTCTTGGCAGCGCTGTTCTTCATGTGGTGCAGAAGGCCGGGCTTTGACACGCCATTGGCAGGCGCAAATGTCATCCGGGATATACGAAGGTATTTGGGGTTCTCGATGTTGCTGAGAAGCAATGGAGGCACAAATACAGAAGGCGTCAAACGCGTCGGCGCAAGCTGTGAGAGGCTCGATCGGCGAGCACCAGAGTGGTTGATTGCATACCGGGGTTTCGCTGATGGGAGCCCTGGTAGGCCAAAGACCTTGACGGGCCGCCAATCCACAGCGTCTTCGGGCGAATCATTGAAACTGCCGAACTTCAGCGAGGCGAACATGTTCATCTGGGGCTCCTCGGCCGCTTCGATTCGCACCCAGTCACCCGAGAAGCAACCGATCTTAGCGAGGGTGCTGATATCGACAAAGATGAAGGAATCAACATCTTCATCGTCGCGTGGGCGAGGGTGGAGGACCTCATTCGGGACTTCTTGCAAGAGTCCTTCAACCCTGAAAACTTTCCCGCCTCCCCGACCGGGCCTCATGGTTGCTGATGTAAAATTGGACGCAACTGAGCCTGGGGTATGGGTCCCATCCACCCGTCGACCACCTGCTCGGGGTGTAGCGGAAGTGATGGAGGACATGACGCCGGATGGGGGTTGGGGAAGTTCGGGGGCTGAGAGCGAGATCATGTCCTCCAGTGAATCATCAGAGTCGTCGCTCATAGAGCCTACCGAGCCCTCGGTCTCTGATTCCTCGGCCGCAGAGGTGGCTTCGACTTCAGTGCCGCTCTCTCCGGCCTTGTCTTCGGCAGCGGAGTAGAACTGCTCGTTGGAAGTATCGTCGGCCTCATCCTCGGCGACCTGTCTCAGGAGCGTCGGCCGCGGGGGGAGAGCTTGCGGTGCGCGGTTGCCCTGCGAGCGAGCTTGAACAAGGACTACCTTGGTTGTTGGCATCAAAAGGCCTTGTGATACCGGCTCGCAGAAGGAGATGCGAGCAGGCGGCGCGGGCGCATAGGTGATTGGATGCGGCGGAAGAGGAAGTGGAAGGACGTCCCCTATATGAACGAGTCGCTGCGCAGCCAATGCCTCGCGCACAGCCGCAGTCAACCGCTGTTCCGCGTCCACCGCTGCCTTTTTCGAAGGTTTTCTTGTATCCGCGGTCTTGCCAGTCTTAGACCACACTCCGTTGAGTCCGTGAGCACTGGACGGAAACCCACCGCCAAACTTGTTCTGTACATCGTCATGGTGACGAAGGAGGTGCCGCTCGACAGTCACAAAAACTGTTTCAAGATGCAGCGGAGCTACATCCAGCAGCCGGATCTCCACCGCCCGGTGAGTCTGCAAGGAGTTCCGGGATGCGTCGAGCTTTCCAAGCGCCTGTAGGAAAGGCTGCAGGGTGTCGGCGGAGTCAGGGAAGAGAACAGTTGACTGCGATATGGGCGTCTGAGAGCGTTCTGAGCTGTGAATCCGCACGGGAAGTATCGTCCAAGCTTGGTCCTCCACCGAGGAAGAGGTCGGGGAATGTGGGGAAACGGCTACATAGTGAACTCCGTCATGCGTCGCAACATCTGTTCCAAAGCGAAAGCAATCGAGTCAGCCGCCATGCCATGGTTAATCGCAATCGCAATTTCATTCGCTGAGCTGAGGTCTCTGAGCTGAGGTCTCGTTACTCACCCTGAAGCGACTGCTGCGGAAAGAGATCCTTAGCCAAGTCCTCTGATAAGAGGCCGACATTCCCGCGAAGCTGATGGTCTAGCGCCAGCCGAGCAGCAATCGGAGGTTTGTTATGCAGTCTCCTTTTGACTACACGTTTCCGCCGTTGTCGAGGCTGCTGGGAGCTCTGTCCGTAATGGTCAAAGTCCATTGGCGCGGTGACTCCAATTGCCGGCGGGAAAGACCGTGGGGAAGGCTGGATTGGGGCAGGGCGGAAAGAGATGATGCAGGAGTAAGGTATCCAGACCTGAGTAGGTCACCGGCTCACCATTCGACAGTAGCCGGGAACTCGTGTCTGCAACGTGGAGGCGCGGGGAGAAGACAAATGCGCCGGATCCAGAATCCGGGGGAAGACAACACGCGGGCAACTCGGCACCGCCCGCCATTCTGCCACTGGCTGTACCGAAGCCGAGGTCCACGATGCGCTTGGTTGGACTACGGGGTTCGGCGTTCGGCTTCGTTTAGGATCGGTCGCATTCTCTCTAGTTTGCCATGTCTAACATGATGCTGCTGGTCAGGAAATTCCAGTGCAGGGTGATTTCAGCGCTATATTGCTTGCGCGGGCTATAGATCTCCTCACAGACTTCTCCTTTGACTCCACTGGTGGTTCGGCTTGTGATCCGATCAAACAGCAGCGGGCACGTAGCACTACTGGATGAGATCATTATATCTTGGGGTGTAAATCACCCCAAATTGAGGGAATTTACGCTGCCTGTAGATTTGAGCCCTTGTACCAGTTCAACTACCGGGATCGTGCAAACATATTGCGCTAGTACCTAGACCTCGCCAAAGACCGGGTCTGGTCCTAAATCTTAGGACTGGGACCGGGCCCTCCGGTCCTTAGTCTTTTTTCGAAGTAGTTAGGACTATACTACGGCTCCCTATAGTCCTTTGCGGTCCCCCGTATGGTCCCCTATATATTTATAATTCTACTAAGACCTTCCTCGGCTATATAAACTAATAATTTAGCTAACGTAATCCACGCCCGGTCGGGTCACACGGCCGGTCGGGTCACCCTCAAACACCATACAAAATGCGATTTTTCAGGTTATAATATATCAACAACAAGAAGACAATTCTGCTTAATTTTTAGTATAGAATAATTTCCTAGTATTAGAAATAGTATAGTATAGCTAATATATTCAGAAAATGATTAATTACTACTATTACCAAGAATACGCTCCGATCGAGTGATGAAGATATATATATCTACTTTATAATACCCTAAAATATTTCTCGACCTAATAAAAATACCTAGTATGATATATTAAACACTAAGATACCTTAAGTCTATATAATTAGCCTTGAGCGTTGAAGTATGATATTGGAAAAAATTGCAGTTTATATAGTGTTTTAGGGTGACCCGACCGGCCGTGTGACCCGACCGGGCGTGGACTACGTTATATTTTGTGACGCATGACAGAACGATGGACGGAGATCACCTGATGGATGCGGAGTAATGGAAACACCCGACCGAGCTAACCTGATAGGGCCTGTTTATATACGCCCTCTATAAGATAGTTGCTAGAGCCTCTGTAGTTTCTTCCTTTTTTACCTTCGTTGTTTCGTTAAATATACCTAGTTACCTTTCTCGTTAGCTCTTTCCTATTATCGTAATATATAACGAAGGTTATTTTTACCCTTGCCTATCACTATCGAAGCTATATAGATACAAGTAGTACGCTACCGCCGTCTTGCCTTACTATAACCTACCCCGAACCAAAACTAATAAATCCTAACTAATTCCGACCGATCCGAAACGTTCCTTCCCCTACTAAGATAAACTAACGCTATAGTTCCCCGGACCTAAAACCGCTAGAATACTAACTCTAATAAGCCCTATTGATTGCTAGAACTTGCCGAACGCCCACCACTCTCGCGCGCAGGTCACGCACATCCACGGGCTTACAGAGAACAGTGGGTTGTAAAAGGGCAACGCTAGCGCAGAAGAGACGACTCCTCCGTGCGGGGGACGTCTTACAACCCGGCATCCCGATTCCCACGGGTGAAAACTCGATGTGTCCCCGATTCCACCCTTCATGGCGTCTGAGTTTCGGAGTGGACTCCGAAGCCCTGCGAAGCCCTGCGAAGAGATGCCCGCCCACATGCGCAGCCGCAGCCTGTGATCCGACTGCGACGGACCAGAATCGAACTGTCTACAAGCGCCCAATTGATGTCGACAGGACGGCTGTGTGTCTGTAGAACAGCAATAGATCAGATGCGATCGATAAATGGCGAAAATCCTCTCGGTTACAGCCGAGTCATGTGTCTCGGCCCTCGTTTGAGTTTAGTAGTCAATAAGGGCTAAGATTTTTGCCGCCCCAACTAATCAGCCCGACCATTCATGCCCACTGCTACATTCCAGCGCACAGGATGACTGAACAGGAATCAACATGCCGATGGGGACCTCCATGGTCAATCAAAATTTTGAACTTTTTTCCCCCCTGAACTCGCTTCCCTTGTCTGGCGACTTGGGACGGCGCCACTTTGTTGGAGCTAATCTCCGCGGGAGGCCCGGCGAGATTGCGTGTTAATCTAGTTGTATCCAACTCCAACGAGCACATTTTCAGAGTGGGATCAAAAGGTTAATATATCGAGGTATAACCAGGATGGTTTGAAATTAAACACCTTATTAGGGCCCTAATAGGGAACTATAGTAGTTTATAGTTTAGTTATAGTTTGGGTAGTTTAAAACTATAACTATTATATAGTTGAGTCTTTAGGGGCAAGGTTTACCCCTAATTATGGTTTTTAGCATCATCTCATAGGTACTATATTAGGCTAATTTTTAATTGTATTTATTTAGTAAAATGCCATTTCCCTTTGTATTTATTATCTACTATATTTTGGTGGGTGTTTACTTAGCTCTTGCTTCCGCCAGAGGAAGCGCCTACATAGCCATTGCGCACTATCTGGGCTGCATTAGGTTAATAGAGTTATCATCATCATCATCTGAGCTTAGCATATTGTGTTTGGTGGGGCACTGACCCCACAAGTGCATACTTCTCAGGCCTAGACCTTGGTGTCCTACGCGATCCGAATGGATGGTGACTTTTCCCGCGCTATACAAGTCGCGAGACCATGGTCAATCTGGCCTGTACAAGATCAACTTTGAGTTTATGTTTTATCACTCACTCATATTTTTATTTCTTTCAGCGGGGAGCAGAATAATGATTCAATGAAGCCGGTACATGATTACACCAGATATGGCGTTGTTCCCAAGAGCATTTCCCACAACCAGAACTGGTTCATTGGCAAGCACAATATATATATTCATCAGTGAATGGGATGATAGTGACTAAATCTCCCCTCAGGATCCCACACCATTTTAAGATCTCTCAGTTTCTTCAACCGATCCTCATCATAGCCATATTTTTCCTCGATGGGCTCAGTACCCGTGGCATAGTTGACATATCTAGATGACGCAAGGGTTAATCAGGTGAATGGAAAGAATAAATCCATAGGGTGCACGTGGCGGCGTGACGGTGCAAGACGTACACTTTATTCTTGCGCATACCAGACGCTTCTTGCAAGATCTGCCGGAACTTGTCGCCCCACATGTTGGCAGCTTCATCAAGTACAGGGTCAGAGTAGAAAACAGAGGCACAGCTGGTGGAGGCAGGTTATCGTCAGGATTTGATTTGGCCATATTAAGCCAGCGGACGAGGAGCACATCCCCAGAATGGTCGTGTAAATTGGAAGGACTCACACGTGAAAGTTCAACGCTCTCCAAGGGAATGCCGTGCTCTCATCCGGCACCTGGCGGACTTTTCCAAAGGCGTAGCATTCGAACATGACGACCGAGTTCTTGGCGGATGGATGAAGTAGGCGAAACTCCAGATAGTGTTTCCATAGTTCCCCCGCGGCCGCAGGGTCAAGTTTCTCCAGAGCGACGGACCACGTCGGCTTCTGGCCGCCTTTGTATTGGCCGCGGTCGAGAACCGCGTTGATCTTGTTGTACGGCGTTGGCGAACTCTTCTGGTAGATAGGCCTTAGGCTGAAGAGAGGAGCAAATGCCTTTTGCGCATCTGAAGGCGTACCGGCATACCACAGTTCCAGCATGACCCCTGGCTGTAAAGCCATATGGGTTAGCGCTAGAGTTTTCATGACATGTACCGAAGGCCAAGCAAAAAGAGGGATCACATACGAATTCAAATGGTGGCAGGCCGGTGAAAGCGTAGTGAATTGACATTCCTTCTCCCAGGTCAAGATCATTGATGGTCTGAGTGACTTCTTCGATATGGTCTGGGAGGAAGATCATGGTGCTTTCCCAGTGTATGCCGTTGTTGATTTGCGGAAATGCGTTGACCTTCGCCGCCGTCACGATGCCAAAGTTATGTCCGGCTCCTTTCAAACCCCATAGAAGCTCGACATTTTCGGACGAAGAGACGGTGATGATGTCCCCCTTCGCAGTGATGAGCCGGAGAGATATCACATTGTCAATGGACATGCTGTAGTTGGCTTGAAGTCGACTGAAGCCGCCACCAAGCATCGCGCCACAGGCGCCAACGGAGTTACAGTTGCCGACAACTGTGGATTCAGTGAGTTAGTCCATTAGTCGGGTAGAGTACGATCAACCAATCTATCGCATGCAGAATCGACGCACCGACGTGTGCTTTTGCGGCATAGGCCGCGTCGATGACTTCACCAACCAAAGCCCCGGCTTCAATGATGGCCCACCCCTCTTTGAGGTTCACGGCTACGTTGTTTAAGCCTCTCAAGTTGATGAGAATCCCAGAATCTCCGAGATTCCATGATGTTGTCCACCCATGACCGCCAGTTTGAGCGAGGAATTCAACGTCATTTTGGATAGCCCATTGGACCTGGCCATTGTCAGCAGCTGAATCAACTCTCGCCATTTTGTCCATCTCTGAAACATTCCAATCATCAGAGACTCTAAGGAAATTCCACCTACTGTCTTTTGGACATCATTTTCTGTCGCTACGTTGATCACCGCGCCTGGCTGGGGTGCTGCATACTCACTCCACCTAATGGTATTTGGATAGAAGTCGGGGTCGCCAGGGAAGTTAATTGATGCCCCTTCATTGAGAACCTTGTCCAAGCTCTTCAGTTTATCCTTCAGATTCATGATGATTTGACTTGAAAGCAACGTGTTCACGAGCACCTTGTCTTCGGTCGTCATAAACACCTTGATTATTTGCACACTGAGTCCTTCACACTATATTGATCGAATACTCACCGAAACTTTGAGCTGAGAAAAGGGAAGGAGGAGCTGGTCTGCGCAGTACAGGGAATGCACATACCAGATGAGAAGACAATGTTCATTCCATCCAAAGAAAGCTCAGGGTTCACTTGCTCGTGCTGCATTTCTCAGCAATGGTGATCATTCTACTCTTTTATCTCACGTCATAAATATGTCAAACGAGGCTCTGCAATGAATATACTAATTGTAAATCTGTCATTTGGAGTCCAGAGCGCTCCAAAGAGTCTGCTGACAGGACTTTATGGATCATCTGCAAGTATGAAAGGACAATGTTCATTCCGTCCAACGAAAGCTCAGGCTTCACATACCCGTGCTGCATTCAGCAGGGGCGATCATTCTACTCTTTTATCTCACGTCATAAATATGTCAAAAAAAGTGTCAAACGAGGTTCTGGAATGAATATACTAATTGCAAAATTGTCATTTGGAGTCCAGAGCGCTCCATACAGTCTGCTGACAGCTCTTTGTGGATCATTCACTTCCACTGTCTTCAACCACTGTTTTGCAAAACTTGCTGCTGCTTTCGGCCATAGATGATGCAGTCCAACCAAAGAAAGAGGTAGTTGTGTGGTAACATGCACACACTCGCTCACGAAGTACCAAGCATAAGCTTATCTACATGCTTTCTTACCCTGGGGTACACATCCGTATGGGCAGTGACTCCCATCCAGCAATCTAGGTGGCCTCTTCCCTCGAAGACAACCCTCTCGTAGTCATCTGGACCATGTGCATCCCGAAGCATGGTGTATGAGACATCCGTGCTCTCAGGTGCATACACTGCATTATTTGCTCCTGAGAAGAAGAAAATGGGAATGCCTTTAAGGCGTGCAATGTTATATGGAGTCACGAGGTTGATCGATGTGGGGGGGTTGGTGGTTACATGACCGAGACAACCCATGGACGTGAGATGACCGAGGGAGCGCATGGATGTGCCGCCTAGGAAGTTCGCCAGCTGTGCGTGAGTTGGCTCGTTGAGGTTTTTGTGCGTCCAGAGGCTGTGGGAAATGGAAGCAACAACAGTTAGTGGTAATCTTCTCTTGGTGGAGCGGGAATTGAGGGATGAGCGCAGATGACAACAGATTACTTACCGGCCGAAAACTAAACTGCTTCTATGGCAGACGACTGAATCACAGATCTCTGCTTTGCTTCCCACGGGGTAGAAGCGTAAGACCTGATTGAGAATCTGTTGGATGAGAGAGTCGCCGAGGCTGCTAGTGCAGCTGAACCACGAACCCGCGAGCTTGTTGTAAAGGCTGTTCAGTGGGATCGGTAACGAAGCTTTGGCCCGGTTGACGTTGGCAAATATCGGATTCATGAAGACATTTGACGCGGTGATGCCTTTGATCCACCCGGCTGGAATGCTACCATCCAGAAGGCCCATGGACAACGCGACAGAGCCAGCGCAGTGAGCAATCACGTAGATCTTCTCCGCTTGCCCGCGTCTCTGCCCTTCATGCAACTCGCGGATTTTGGTCAAAGCAGCGAGGATGTCAAGCCGCGCGTCGAAGGTGGTATCTCCTTTTATGGCCGTCATGGTCTTGCCCACTCGATGCGTGACACAGTAGATCCGGTAGCCCGCTTCGCGGAAATAATCGATGGCATTCTTTTCGATAGTGGGAAGGCCGAATATTTGATAGTCGACTGCAGCGCCAGGAACAAAGAGAATAGTCGGTCTCGCGATGGATCCGTCCCTGCCTGGTGGATTCCACATTTGCATTGTGGAATGGATGCCATCCGAGGCGATCACAGTGAATGTCTCGGCTATCTCCGTTACGTTGCCGTAGCCATGAAATGTGGGACTGGGCCATTGGAGGCATGTCAACGGCGCGAAGAACATCTTAGCGGCCTCTCTAGTAAAGTAGGTAAGGAAGCTGGCCGCGGATTTGACCTTTGCGTACAGATTGCGGCCAGTGGGTTCGAGTGTTGCAAGTTCCGAGACAAAGTCTGCTGGTTGGATATGAAGCGTACCGCGTCCGATGACCTTACCGTCTGGTACTGTGATGGTGACGTACAGAGTGGATGTCGCTTTCCAAAATCCAATCGGATCAAAAGCAACGGAGGGATTGACAACTTTATAACCATTGAAACAGAGCTTCTCACGAGATGGGGATATCATCTCGAAGTTATAGGTCAAGTTCCGAGTAGTTGGTTCTCTTGTATCCTGATTGAAGAGCTGGAAATCGCCCCGATGCACCATGAATGGACCCTTAAGTCCTGCACAGGAGAAGGAGCCGGTCAGCATGGCGGAATGAGCGCTGCTCGAGACCACTTGGGGAAGTTAGCCTGCAACAGAGAAGAAACCTGGGATGTGGTAGAATTACAATCTTCGGTGTCCCAAGACTTCACACTGAGGAAAAACCTGGCCGCCTCGCATTCGCTGCGAGCGATTTTGGTGGCAAGATCAAAGTCTTTAACATCATCTCCAATGTGGATGAAGCCAGACATTACCTCCGTAAACCCAATTCCACTGGTCTGGTCATCCTTGGCCAAATCTATGAGTTCTTCCGTGGTTTTAATGTCTGCATGATCCATCACCGGGAATCTGGGTTCCCCATATAGGTTTAAGATGCCTATTACAAGTAAATATCGTCACCAGTGAATTTACTCGATTTAACTTACCATTGCTCGTATCGAAGTCAATGTCGATACCTCTCTTTTTTGCAGCCAGTTCGACTGACCTCTCGGCCAATGCCGTGATTGTGGCGAAAGGATTGGCTCCGAGAGCCGTGGGAACGAGAGCGCCGTCGCAGACATACAAACCTTCATGTACGCCAGTGCCGTCGCCTTGTAATACCTCGCCCATATGGTTTGTCCCGCCATTTGCACCTGTTCCATCTCTACTGATACAGGCTCCACCGCTGCAAGAAGAATGTCAGCTATAGGTAGCATTCGCATAATGGGATCCGACAGCACATACATTGCGTGAACAGTAATTTCTTGCTGCCCCAGAGCAGCCCAGAAGGGACTTCCCACGTAAGTTCCTCCAACAGCATTCGTCGCCTGCGCAAGGACTGAATCGAGGTACTCGACGTGCTCGGAGCGGCCTACGCCCAAGAATTTGAGTATCGGTCTATCATCTTGAAGCGTGAGAGTCGCCTGGTTGCCTAAGGTCACAAGTCCTATTAATGGCTGCATCGAGACATCAAAGAGAATGTAACAGGCGACTTACTGTCATGCGACATGACGAGATATACCTGAGTCTTCTCAGTGCTCCCCTTGCGGAAGTATGGACCCAGAAGCTGGCTGCCCTGCCTTGCCAACAAGTGTTTGACCTTTTCAAAAACACCAAGTCCCCTGGGAGCGATCTGCCCGGGCAAGAGTTCAAGCATAGTTTCGAATAACGGAGCCAGCGCTTGTGGTATGGTTCCTTCTTCGATGACGAACCCATCCAGCGGATCACGTTGGCTCCGACAATCAATCACCCCGGTGATACAGGGCCCGATGGGACGCTCTGGTGACGGAAATGGGCGCCCAACAGAGTTGACATTGTAGTCCGTATTGTAGCTATCCCTTACCGTGTTAGGGATGGAACACACGGGGGAAAAAGGAGCCCACGTACCCAAATGCGAGGATATCTCCATTGCCACTCATTCCAGTGCCGATGCACTCACTCATCTCCAGGCCCATCTGTTTACTGCGGAGAAGAATCTCGGTGGTGCCCAGGCTTCCGGCCCCAAGGAACACGCATTTTCTTGCGTGTACCCACATCAAGTCCTCGTAGATGTTTTCCTTGAATGCTCCCCGCTTGCCGCCATGCCAAGCAAAATAGACGATATATCCTTCTCCATCCGGGGCTGCCTTGAGATACCGCACTTCACATTCGCAGAACATTTCCGCGCCCCAGTTCCAGGCGTCGCTGAGATAATTCACCAAAGTACTCGACTTGCTCCCGTCATTGATGCCGGTGGCGTCCATGCCGGTGCCGGTGGAAGCATGCATTTCGACTCCAGTACTATTGGGTCCATCCACAAAGCGAGTGGTCTGCGGAACGCGATAGAATTTCTCGCCCCATCCCATAAGATTGGCTTGTTTCTGGAGTAGATCCAGTTTTGGCAGATTCGGATAATCAAGAGGATACGAAGCAGGTTCCAGAACGTCTCTGGCCCGGCCATAATCTGTAGGATGTTAGATCAATTCCAACTCTCCAGATCCTCCTATCCAGCAAGAAAGGAGGAGAAATCACAACCAGCAATCTCCTGTATCGAGCACATCGTTTGAAATCCCCCAGTTCTGGGCTGCCCGTAGAAGAAAAGAGGAAAAAAACATACACTTTTTCCATGCCGCCTCATCGTTCAGCTCCGTCGGCCAACTGTTCATGTTCAGAACCTGCTGATCGGCTTCCAAGAAGACGTTCGCATTCAGCAAGCTGGTTCCGCCTAGACCATTCCCGATAAACGCATTCTGTCCTTCCCCAACCACCAGGTGGTAGAGTCCTGTCGGATCTCCTCCTTCGGCCCACTTGCCCTTGGTCCTCCAGGGAGCGAATTCCCCGCTGACATGCAGCTCCTTCACGGCATCAGGCGGTCCCGCTGGAAACTCCCCGGGCCATTTCTCCTTGCCGCGCTCCAGCAAACAAACGCTCTGCCGACCCCTCGCCATTCGACTCGCCGCGACCCCCCGCCGTATCCAGAGCCAATGACGACAACGTCATAGGAGGTTCGCATGAGCTCAACAGGGCGGGAAATACGGGGATAGCGAGCATGTGATGTATCATGTCTGTTGAATTTGGCTTTGGTTTTGTCTTTCAACGGTGGTTGATCGACTTTAGGTCTTTGACCCTTGGTGGTGATGAAGGGGTCTGATGAGTTTCCATCTGTGGTCGGTTTGGAGACCTTGAGCTTTGGGGGACGTCCAGACCGGGAGTCAGAGGGTAATAAGCCGGTGGGATTGCAGGGCTCGTCACCGTCAACAAGAGGAGGCCGGATATCGCTGGCCATAATTCTCTGTTTTACGTCTTTCTCCCAGCACCTCGGATATATTCCAGTGTGACACCGATTGGCATGGAGGCTGCCGGTGCAATGGAATCTTTCTTCTAGACTTCCAACTCCTTTATAGCTCGGAGGTTTCACATGCCTATCATCGATAGTTATAGCTTCCCGTTCTTTTCGTCTTCTGGGCCTTATTTGAAAACAATATATGCAATTACAATCTGGACATCATCCTTCGCTCATAATTTGTCATTAAAGGAGCTACCGCTTGCTTTCATTGCTTGTCTCTCAATTGACAGATAGGCTTGTACAGAGCTCATCTGGGATCAAAAGGTTCGGTGTCGGGTCGCATGAGGTCATCGGTATTTGAGTGCTGTGTACAATATTTTAGTGCGAACCACTATCCACACTTCAAGTTGTTACATCGAATCTAGCCATGAAAAGGAGTACTTTTTCACAAGTCCATTTCAGCCGCGGCTTATATAAAGTGTAGTTTGTTCACTACTGGATCCCATGTCAGAACGAGTGGGGCCACGATAACACTAGAACCAATCATTCCCGAATCCATGGATCCCCTACATTGTGACGTTCTCGACCTCATGGACCAAGTAAACTTGAGAAAATTATCAATTACAACCGTATAAGCTGACTGAGCTCCGTGACCTTATGAGATGAAGGTCTAGAACTGTAGAGATTCGCCATGTGAGGATTGCCACCAAGCAGTAATAGTTGGATAGATGTCACTTCCAAAGACAAAGAGCAGGGTTAAACAAACCTAAAATATATTTGTATCCAGAAGCAGCAATAGACATGATTCATCACATGGATTGAACTGAGTTCTGTGATTTCCACGAGGTCAAGTTCTAGAACAAAACAGAGGCACCTCAAAACTTAATTCATTTCTGGGATCAGAACGTCGTTTAGCATCATTCAAAGTTATCACCCTGGAGTAATATTCTACAAAAAGAGACCCAATCAGCCTACTTACGTCTATGACTTCTGTGCATCCTTGGTAATCCTTGACTTCCCATATAAGGTGATTAGAATACATTACTGGCCATAGGACTTGAGGCAGCCGTATGAAATGTCCAGACATGGCAGGACATGACGTGCACAAAAGTTTAAAGGTCATGACGAACTGAGGATGGAATATTTACCAGTATGGACCCACGGACAGACTGATTCAGCGTCCGCCCATTCCTCCTGGTTTTGTATGGTAATTCGGGTATATTCACAAGTACAGCGTCGTAACACACTATAGCAGACCCCTGGGGCTCTCCCAACAGATCCTCATAATCGAGAACCAACACACTCCAGCTGGATAGCCTCTGTACTAGCCAGTACGCAGAATCCCTTGGCAGGTCAGGTTACATTTTACCTGCTGTATCCTGTTATATAAAGCATGATGGTTATCGAATTTGTCTGACATTCAAGACCAAACAGGCTACCCGAGTTGCATTTTTCCATAATGGCAGTGAAATTCTACGGCTCCCAAACTACTAGCGAGACAGTGGCTCCTCTGTCATATACAGGCTCCCCTTGGAAGCTCTTTCTCTTCGACAGCCTGCTGTTCTTGCGATGGAGCCCCTACCTGATCAATATTGTCCTTCCACTGTGGCCCTGTCTATCCCATGGCCTGGACGAACTCTATCCGTCCCTGCCCAATATCTATGACATCCTCCTGCATACTATTCTCGTCGTGGCACAATCGTTCTTCCTGATTTCTCTCCCATTCCTGATCACAGTCCCCTTCGTCTTCTACATCTTCTACATTGGACTATTCCTCGCGTTGAACACGTCCGTATGCAAGCTGCTCAATGGCAACATTCCCGAAGACGGTCTCAAGTCAACTGAGGACGATCATTCTGCCACTTGGAGACGGCACGATGATGAAAGCTGGATCTTCCTCAACGGCGTGGCGGTGGGGTGTGTCTCCATTGCGGTTTCCCAGAGTCTACATAACTTGCTAAGATGCCCTCACAGGAAACACTGGCTGCAAAGTAATATTGATAGAATATCACGAACCTTTCACCGTCCAGTGGTAGGGGTGCACAATAGAACGTATGTCCCGTCAATCTTTTCGGGAATCATGTTGAGGCGTCCGAGTCCTTGAGTCTAACTGGCACCAGAAACGGCATCATCTTCGATGTCATTCAATGCCTGATCCAACGCGCTTTACTCTACAGTAACTCCAATATCCGCCAGTGCCACGTGCTCATTAAGAGGGCTCTCTACGCACCCGGAATCAAGAAGGTTGTTCTCATCCTACATTCTCAAGGCGGCATCGAAGGTGGCATGATACTCGACTGGCTCTATGATGAAGTACCTCATGACTTGCTCAAACAGCTAGAAGTCTACACCTTCGGGAACGCCGCGAACCACTTCAACAACCCGTATCGAGTTCATATTCCCGTCGGTGCAGGTGCAGGCTCAGAGCCGACCTCTACTCATTTGCAAACGCGGAACAAGCGCACAGTGACCCATATTGAGCATTATGCAAACAGCGAGGACTTTGTGAGCCGATGGGGGGTTTTGCACTTCATGCGCAAAGTCACCGAAGACCCGCTGGCGAACAGATTCATGGGCAGCGTTTTTGAACGGCCTGGACGCGGGCACCAATTCAATCAGCACTATCTTGATAACATGTTCCCACTTGATCCAACTGGACGATTTGTGCGTCGCTTGGCCGATGGCGATTTTATGGAGATGGATGTCAGGATAGGTGACGGTACAGAAGCCAGGGAGGGGCTAGATCAGACCCTTGATGCAACATCAGGAAGCATCGGGCCCGAGGCAAGAATTCCAAGTAGTCGATCATCAGTGCGGACGGAGAGCCAAGTAAAAGCATCGAGGCCAGAAGGCACTAGGATTTCGGAAGTTGAAGTGGCGAGAACCAACGGGGTTCCCTGGAAGGTGAAGGATTTGAGTCGATTGTGGGGCTACTGCAATGGCGACTCTCCTGCGGCCATGTTGTGAAAAGAATGACAGGTACAAGGCCTCTTCGACTTTCTCTGTTCCCTACCCTCTGAATTTTAAATAAGACAGTTAAGAGCTTAGTAGGGCCCTACTGACCTCCGATCACACTAGTGAACCCTGCTGAATGACGCTGAATCTTGAGCTCAATCTCGTTCACGTTGATCCAAGCGGTGGTGGCGGATTATACTGATTTGGTCCATGTCAAGCCGATTTCATCTTCCTGTGTATATCCGTACATACTACTTGAATATTGTGCCGGCGATGCTATGGTCCACCCTCCCAGCTCAATCCATTGAGATGACATAAAACAGGAAGATGTGAATTGCCAATGGAGTCCAAGCGGGTCCCAGAGACCAGCCACTAGCGGTGAGGCCCCCAGGTACCGTGACTTGGGCCCAAGCTTTATTTTCATGGCTCCGGCCCCCAAAGTTCAATTAACACCGCTGGGTGTCCCGGTCAACAGGGAATTACGTTAGCGCGATTAGTCGGCGAAGACGAACTTCAGGCGAACGTATGAAGTCGCTACGGGTTTTCTTCCTGTTGGCCATGTTTCGGATATATGAGGTAACCAGTCAGAAATATTACACCTAGGGATCTAAAAACTTACCAACGGTATTGACCTACCTTGTCTGCAGGTATTAAGACTAGGGTTACGTCTCGGGGAAACCCTAAGTCAATTGTAGCTTTATGAGGTCCCGTCGAGTCGACCGATTTCGCTACGCCACTAATATCTAAAACGGGATCTATTTGGCTCTAGACGTTCAGAATAAACTTACCCTCTATCGCCTTTTTATCTTATAATATTCTACTATAGTTATACGAACTACGGCTAACTTCTACAATTTATTATAAGAGACCTACCCTAGGCTCGAGTGTAGGCCTAGGTATAGTCGATGCGGAGAAGGACAAAACGGGGTTTAATTCTTTGCCAGCTTAGCCTATTATTGTATATTATATATACCTAAATAAATAGTACCCCTGCCGCCTTAAACATTTAGGCCATAGTCCGCTATAGAGAATAGAGTTTCCTACATCTCCCTAACTAATATAACTATCGGGCTAAAGGGATAAAGAATAAGGCTACCGTTAATTAGTAGAAAATAATGGCCCTACGTGTAACGAATAGACTGCGCCAAAACCCGCGTTTGGGCCCGGACCCTAGGCCCAAGGCCCAACCCGTATAGGCTTTAGGCCTAACCCTCCGGGCCCAACCCAACCCGCGGGCCTATTACGGGCCCCTAATAGGCCCCTACAAAAGCCTAACTTTTTATAATATCTAGCTCTTGGCGTTTATAAAGCTACTGACTCACTTAAATAGAATACTATTACTTACCCTATTATAGTTACTACTATAATTTCTTTAGTATTTACTCTATTAATCAGCTAAAATATTAAGAAACTTATACGTATTTAGATTAAATTTATTTAGTAATAATATAATTACTAGAAGTAAGAGCTATTATATAATAAGGTAATATTACTAGTATAGTTTTAAAGCTACGATATATTATAGCTATAGAGATATATATTTAATATAGAGTACTATTTAGGCTTTCGGTAGCTCTTACTAGCTTTTATAGGCTCTTATAGGTTTTAGTAAGCTTTTATAGGCTTTCTACGGGTTTTAGTAGGTTTTTATAGACTTTCTATAGGTTTTAGTAGGATTTTATAGGTTTTCTATAGGCTTTCTATAGGCTTAGGATAGGTACTTAGAGCTAGAGCTTATAAGACTATAAATAATATATACCTAAACTATATTAATAAGGCTTAATTTCTAATAGCTATTAGATAGTTAGGCTAAGGATATATATAGTATCTAGGTAGTAGATAGCCTAAATTTCTAATAGCTATTAGAAATTAAGCCTATAGATATTTATAGTATCTAGGTAGTAGATAGCCCTAAATACTAATAGCTATTAGTAATTAAAGCTAGAGATATTTATAGTATTAATATTATAAATAGCTTAGAATCCTAATAACTATTAGAAATAAGGGCTCTAATAGGCTTTTATAGGCTTTTATAGGTTTTCTATAGGCTTTTATAGGCTTTCTATAGGTTTTTATAGGCTTTCGTAGGCTCTATAGACTTAGCCCTCTAGAATAAATAAGTATTACCTAATTATATAGTATAAAATAGCTTAGTAAGGCTTATCTTATAATATATTAATCTTAATTAATTATTATTTATTAGGTCTTCCTAATATAAAGTCTTCTAAAGAGTTAAGGTATATTTAATTTACTAAGACCTTACTTCTCTCTAATATCTTTCTTAGCTTATAACTATATTATAGAGTTAAACCTCTAAGCCTTTCTCTTTATCTCTCTATAATAGTAAATTAGAGAATCTTACTTATCTTACTCTTAAGAATATATAGTTATTTATACCTAAATTGTAACGATTTTACTACTTGTTAGGGTAGAAGGCCTATCGATCAGGTAAAGAATCGATGGCGAATAGATAATGAAACAATTATGATACAGTTTAGCCGTTCTTCTTTTTAAAGACTGAATCTTACCGATTTAGATTAAAAGGAAACGGGACACTCTCTTTTATTAGGGAATAACGATACCGAGTAATGATAAAGAATGATATAACTACTTTTAATATTAACGCTTCCCTATATTAGACTAATATATAATCCTTTATAATTTATTCCCCCTCTAATAGTAGCTGTCCTTAGCTATAATAGAGAAACAGGGATATTTCACTTCCGATTTATATAAGCAATAGACTTATAATAATAGTGTTAGTTATAAAGTCTATTTTACTTTTATAATTCCGTAGGCTAAAGTTCCTATCACTAATCCTTAATTAAATTAGCTAGGAACCGTAGCCCCGGGGTAAAGAGAAGTAAGAAAGAGAAAGAAAAGAATATAGCTAAGGCTATTTATAGTTTTTCTTTTTAGAGTCGTTATCCTTTTAAGACCGTTTTATTATAATAGGAATAATTAGTAGCGAGAGATATATTAATAGAGAATTTTAGTTAATTTAGGTATATTTTATATCCGAAAGTAGATATAAGTAAAAGGTACCTAAGATTAATTAGTATTAATATTAATTCTTTTATTATCGAGTTCTATTAGGTTTCCTATTTTCGATTAATAAGAGAAGGCGAGTAATTACTAGGAATCTAGGGGTATTTCGATATTTTCTTTTATTAGAAAATAAGGGTTTTAGCGTATTTTTATACGATAGGAGTTTCTAATTAGGCCGGAAGTTTCTATTCTAGTTATAGTTCGTTACTATTTATAATTTTTTAAATTATATATATATAATAGACCGGTAGTAATTTACCGATAAATTAGATATATTTCTAGTTCGTATAATAAAGAATTCTACGAACTAGTATACGTCTCTAATAATATAGGTTTTATAGGTAACGATATAATTTATCTCTTTTCGGCCGTTTTATCTTTTCTCGGTATTAATTATAAAATCCTTAGGTTTTTTCTTCTAGCGAAATTTTCTTCTTCGCTTATTAATACCCCTCTCTAATTACTATCTTTCTATAGTAGTTAGTTACCTTTTTACTCTCTTTCTATTAACCTTTCTATATCTTTTTAGCTAAGATACCTAAAAAGGCTATAGCTAGTCTAAAACTATATATTACTAAGATAGTTTTACCTATATTACTATAGTGTATAGGTTATTTCTATATTACCTTTATATAGTAGGACGGTACTAAACCCTTAGTAGTTTAGTACCGAATAATCTATCCTACTTCGAAGTCTTACGAGTACTATTATAAGAATTATAGAATCTATAAGGTAATATAGAATCTCCTATATATCTCTATTAATTAGATTTTACTAATTATATAAAGATCCTAGGTAGTATAATTAGAGACCGACTAGATTTTACTAGGCTTCTCGAGTTTATTAAGGAGTTTTAGGCCTCTTATTAAGATAGTATCGTTATTAATACTCCCCCGAATTACGATCTTTTAATAGGTACCTATCCGTTAGTATTTCTAAGGTATATTATTTAGGCTATATAATACTTTTATAATAGCTTTAATACCCTAGTTTCTACGTATTAGTACGAATATAAATTTAAAAGCTAAAAGGTAGCTAATAATATATATAATTATCTTCTTTTCTATAAGGTTTCTCTAATAATTTAATAGAAAACCTTAGTTAATTATAACTAGTATTTAATTTCCCGATAGATTACTATTTTTCTATTAGCTCGCCTTTTTATAGGTATTTCTTAAAAAGATATCGAGGCCTATAAAGATTCGATTTACCGCCGAATCGGCCCTACGGACGATAGATATAGTATATAGGTAGCTTATAAGAAGATATTCTTTAATAATATTTATAACGCTATTAAGGATTATCTTCCGTAAGAGCTATCTATTAGCTAGGAGGCTTTAGATATAGAAATATAGGTAACTAGCTAGTTATACCGTATTAATAATAACTAGCCTATTCTATATCTAACCTATTAAAATTTAATATAGATATTATAGGGTTTCGGGGTTTTTTCGTAGCTAGTTCGAAGGATATTTCTAAATTTTAATATATCTAATAACTTTTATAGCTAATAGCTAATTAAAATCTAATCGATAAGAATTAAGTAGAGAATAGCTAGCTTTTTACTACTATTTCGGAATAAGATAAAGATTTCTTAATTTTTTTACGGAATATAGAGACTATAGATTTTATATTATCTATATCTTCCTTAGGTACCTATTAGTTATACTCTAAGGGCTATTCTTTCTACTTAATAAGGAAGTATAATTTACTATATAATTATTTCTCTTTCTTAATTTCTTTAACTTCCTATTTATTATTATCTTCTAGGTTAGATATTAGTAGTAATTTATAACTATTTCGGTCCTATTACTCTATCTATAGTTTAAGATAGGATATATAGAATATATTATAAAGTCTTAAGTATTAAGCTAGTAATATAAGACGATACGCTTATTTTCTAATAGTATTTAAGACCCGAAACGGCCTAATAAATTTTAGAATAAGCTTTCGAGAGGATATTTTAAGCTTAAGATTCTTAGTAGATAATCGAATAAGATCTTTATATTTTAATATTAATAGGATATAATAGGTATTAAAGTATTTCGCCTAAGTATTAGTAGCTTTTCGCTACCGATCCTTTAGATTTTTACGAAGCTTTTCTAGCTTCTAAATATAGTCTAATACCGCTAGGACCTCTTTTAAAATAGATTCGTCCTTAAATCGTAAGTAAAAATCTAGCGAATAGCTATATATTATTTTAAAAAGAGACTTTCCTAAAGTTATATTAATAGTATTATTACTAGCGAATTCGGCTATTTATAGTAATTTTAGCTATAATAACTATTTATTACTAGTAAAGTAACGAAGATAGTATTCTAAAATTTAATTTATCTATTCTATTTAGCTATCGGTTTACGGGTAAAATACTATTAAAAGTCTTAGTTTTATATAGGATAGATAATATATCTTATCTTAAAATTTACTAGTAAATATCGGACCCCTATCCGATATAATTCTATCTAGAGGTCCGAACTTAAGTTCGATCTCGTTATAGAATAATTTAGTAAGATCTACTACGGTTATTAGGAACGAAATAGGGAAGAAATAGGCTATTTTTATAAGTCTATCTATAATAACTAAGATTAAATCTATAATCTTTTCTTTAAAAATTATTTCTAGAAGACTAGTAATAAAATCTATAGTAATTTTACTCTATAGATAGCTAGGAATCGGTAGTAATTCTAGCTTACTATATAGTTAATACCTTAGCGTCGCTATCCCTTAGTATATTAGATATACTTTAATATATTTAGCGACGTCTCGCTAAAGATTTATCTAATAAAACTTCCGACGTAATAGTATTTCGGTTCTATTTCGGCTAAAATAGCTTACTAATAGATCTTTATAGTAAAAGCTTAATAGCCTACGCCTTAAATTTTCCCCTATAGAGATATATAGGCGATTTTTAAAACAGAGTAATCCCTCGGGATTAACTATCTAACCTTTTCGCCTTATTTTCTCTTATAAAATAGTAGCTACTCGGCGGTAATACTCCTTATCTTCGGCCTAAATATACTAAATTAGGTAATAAAGATCGGTATTAGCCTTAGCTAGATATATATTCTCGTCTCGGTATATATTTTATACCGATTTAAGAGGGATTCTTTAGGCGTAATCTAGTTCTTCCTATATAGCCTAGCTAACTATAGATCTACTTAGGTTATTCTATTAATTAGATAGAATATCTTTAGATAATATATTATCTTCTAATACTAGCTAGGATTTATTAGCTAAATAGCCTTATAGAGTTATACCTTATAATTCTATATCTACCGATTACTTTAGTAGTATTTCGGTAACTAAACGGTTCCGAATCGGGAGTAATAGATCTAAGCTCTTAATTTCTTTAAGGGCTAGATTTATTTTTCTGGATAATCTATCTATAGGGTTTATCTTATCTAATCTATATTTAATTATAAAATTAAATAGAGATAAAAATATACACTAATAAGCTTATCTCCCTATTAATTTAGTTTAGCGTATAAATCCTTATAGATTCTAATAATCTAATAATACTTCGATAGGATATAAAGAACCTTCGAAATAGTATCGCTAGTATTTAAATAACGAAATAATAGCGAATAGCTCTTAATCTAGTATCGAATAATATAATTTAGCTCTATTAAATTTTCTTAACTAAAAAGCGATAGGGTAATAGTACTTATCTTAGCTTTCCTAAGATAGAATTCTAGATATACTATAATCTAATATATCTATTTCTAGCCTAATCGGTTTTATTAGATTAAAATATCGTAATAATAATACTAATTAAAATATAGCGATTAGGCGTCGAAACGCTATTTTTTCATAGATATTTAATTTAACTAGACTAGGTTTTCTCCCGTTTTTACTACCTTTTAGTAAATCTATTAAAGATAGTACGATAAAGAAGTAATATAGGATAAATCGACGGTAGAAGTTATAAAATCTAAGAAATACTTAGATATTATAAAACGTATTAGGAAGTTCCTATAATTTAATAACATCTACCCGTTATTTATCTATCGAAACGCCTTTACGTCCGATAATAAAACTAAGGAATTCTACTTTATTTTAATAGAAAGTATATTTCGAAGGTTTTATAAAAAGCTCTACCTAATATATCTATTCTAAGACTTAATAGATATACTTAGTATAAGACTCTCGATCTTTAGAGAAGATTAAGATATTATTAAGATACGCTATATAAATAATATCGAGAAGGCCCCGAAATATTATATATATATAACTTTAAAATATAGTAGATATATTAGTTAGGCTAAAAGGTATAACTAAATACTTAAAATAGCTATATCGAGTACGAAACGCTATTTTCTATTTATCTCTAGGGCGGATATAAATATAATAATAAGCGTCTTTTATATCGATTTTACTAAAGTATTAAGCTCTAGAAATCCTATCTAGGATTTCCGAAATAAGAGATAAAAGATACCGATTCTTTACTAAAACCTTATTAAGACTACGATAGTCTATATATAATCTTAGGCTACTATCTTTTTTTAGGATAAAGAAAACTAGTACTTTAGTAGGGCTCTTAGAGGGACAGATTCGCCCTAGTTTTAGGTTTTTATCGATATAGTTTCGTAATATTTCTAGTTCTCGAAGGGAAAGTAGATAAATTAGTCTATATAGCAGGACTACTCTATTTTTAATTAGAATTAAATAGTCGGTTAATTTATAAAGAGGAAGGATATTTATATTTTCTACGGTAAAAACGTCCTTAAATCAGTATAGTTCCGGTAGTATTTTAGTATAGATATCGTCCGTTTCTTCTTCTTAATCTCTTAGAAGCTAGATTTCTTCTAAGGTTTTTATAACTACGAATATAGTTATATAATTTCGATATAATTTTATAAATTTTCGGGGGTAGAGATTAATAATTTCTTTATTTTTAAACTACTACTAATAATTCGCTAGTAAAAGGTATATATTTAGTTCTCGAAGTGTAGTTATTAATAAAAAGATAGGACTTCCTTCTAAGTAAGGGTCTCGATTAATAGCTATATAAGATCTTTTAAAAGTTTTAGTAGTTCCTTGACTATTAGTAATAGTAATAGGAATTTTCTAAATACTATATAAAGATATATTTCGTCGGTTAATCGCTTCTAGTATTAGTACTAAAAATTTTATCTATTATAATCGATATTATCGAATAAATTACTAATTTACGATATTATATTCTATACTAGTATCTAGGTCTATATAAGTTTCGATATTATTTCGGACCTAAATCGGCGTATATAATCGTATAACTATCCCTATTTAGGGAATTTAAGTTAAAGGTATAAGGTTTAATTTAACTCGGAATTATTTCTCTCTTAATCCGAGTATATTTTAAGTAATTAGATTTTAGAAGAATTCTATTTAGGATATCTATTAGTAAGATAAGAGTTATTTTAATAAATAATAGTAAACTAAATATTTACTATTTCTTCCGATAGGGTTTCGGCTATCTTTTAGTTTTAAATCGGAGGGGTTTCTATCTTAGTTATTTTAGTTTAATCCTCTATAATTAGATAATCTAGATCCTCTTTTTATTCTTTTTAAAGATCGATTCGAAGAATTACCTCGATTTAGTAAAGTTTTATTAGCTTTTCGTTTCTAATCTATATAAAATATTTCCTAAAAATAGATTATAATAGCGACTATTTCTTTATAAGTTTTCGGTAACTATTAACAGTATTTTAATATTTTTTAGCGTAATAGGTTACTAAGCTTAGTAAAGAAGTTTAGGCCTAGTTTACT
Organism: Penicillium canariense; assembly: GCF_028826845.1. NCBI lineage: Eukaryota > Fungi > Ascomycota > Eurotiomycetes > Eurotiales > Aspergillaceae > Penicillium > Penicillium canariense. Next base: position 2,411,237 of record NW_026622734.1, on the reverse strand, counting down.
TTTATCGAGTTTTAGAAAGTAAGATTCTAAGGTATCGAGTTTATTATAGAACTCTCTTAGATCTTAGTCGGTTCGGTATTATATTATTTTATATTTAATTTTTATATCTACCTTAAAGGTAAAGGTATTTTAGATAAGGGTAATTATCTATTCTTTAAATTAGTTCTAAGAATTTTTAACGTTTCGCTATTTAATCGAACCCTTTCTTTTAGTATATCGGTACTATTTTTATCTATACGATTAGTCTATATAGGTAATTATTTTAAGAATATATTTATTATTAATCTTAAAACGCTTTAGAGAGATCTTAAAAGTATACTCTATATTATTTAACTAGTCTTATTATTATTATATAGTAAATTTATAGATAAAGACTAGAATATTCTTAATTTTAATATTACTTCTTCTTTTATTAGAGGAAGGAGGACTTTTCGGTAATAATTCGCGACCGTCTAACTCTCGGACTTATATTCGAAGATCTTAGAGTCTTTCCTTTAATCTTTTTTATTATTTAAGTAAATTAATTCGAGATCGAATCTGTCTTATTTCTTTATTAATTCGATTAATATCCGAACCTATAGTTTCTTCGGATAACTCTAGGCTAATTATAGTAATATTACTAGTTTTACTAATAGGTTCTAACGCTAGATTTTCGCGATTATTCTACCTAGCACTTTACTAGGTTACCGGTCGGAGGTTCGATAATAGTAGGGCTATCTTTTCCTTAGGTAATCGAAGAAGAAGATTTAGAAATTATAACGATTTTACTACTTATCAGGGTAGAAGGCCTATCGATTAGGTAAAGAATCGATAGCGAATAGATAATAAAATAATTATAATATAGTTCAGCCGTTCTTCTTTTTAAAGACTAAATCTTACCGATTCAGATTAAAAGGAAACGGGACACTCTCTTTTATTAGGGAATAACGATACCGAGTGATGATAAAGAATGACATAACCACTTTTAATATCAACGCTTCCCTATATCAGACCAATACGTAATCCTTCATAAGATTACTAAAATAATTAACTATATATAAAAGCTCTAATATATATAGATAAATAAATACTACTATAAAATAGATTTTAATATAGGAGATATAGTCTATATTACTATATACTATTAAAGACTAGACTATTTAAACTAGAAGCTATCGAACTAAACTAATATACTATATAAGATTATCGCTAAAAAAGACTATATATTTAGGCTTAAGCTATTTTTATCTATTAAGATATACCTAGTCTTTTCGCTAAATAAGCTATATTATATATTAAAAACTAATCTCTTACTAGATTAGATCGAGGATCTATTACTACTAGTACTAGTTAATAATTAGTAAGAATAGGAAATTAAAGAGATCCTATAGTTATATCTATATTACTAAAAATTATAGTATAAAATTAAGTAACTAGGCTATAATAAGAATAATACTTAGTATTATATAGCTAATTTTAAAAGTATACCACTAAAACTAATAGATTTCTACTAATAATAACCTAACTCCCCTAGACCCCTAAAGAACCTATAGATCTAGCTAGCTATAGTAGAAGTCAATAAATTTATTAGTAACTATATTAATAATAATATCCTAGAGTCTTAGGTAGACTGCGCCAAAAACCGCAAAACCGCAAAACCGCAAAAAACCAAACCGCAATTGGGGGGGTTTTTAGGGCCAATTCTAGAAACCGTAATAGTTTTTGGTTTCTAGGTTAGAAACCGTAATAGTTCTTGGGGCCCCAATAGTTTTTAAAGCGGGGCTAAAATATCACGTAGATAATATTCTATCGATATTTATTGGCTATATCTTAATTACTAAGCTATTTTAACTAGTTTATAACTAGTTATTATGCAGTTTTATGTAATTTTATGTAAAAATGGTTTTTGATGGTTCCCCAATAGGGAACCGCAATGGTTTATGGTTTGGTTTGGTTTTTGGTTTTAAAAACCGCAACCATTGCGGTTTGGTTTTTTGGGGGCAAGGTTTGCCCCCAATTGCGGTTTTTGGCGCAGTCTAGTCTTAGGGCGAGCCTCTTTAAAAAAGAAGGGCTATATAATATATAATAGAATAATAGATAGAGATTACCTAATAGATATAGAGTGATAGAAATACCTAACTAAGCTAACCTAATAGGGCCTATTTATATAAGCCCTCTATAAGATAGTTACTAGAGCCTCCGTAGTTTCTTCCTTCTTCACCTTCGTTGTTTCGTTGAATGCACCTGGTTACCTTTTCAGTTGGCTCTTTTCCATCATTGTAACAGTTTTACTAATTTTTACTAGATATTTATCCTAGGATTTATAGATTTAGTAGCTCCCCTAACTAAATCACAACTTTGTACTTAGCTCCCCAGCGGCCACTGGCAACTCTGACATATCGCCGTAACGGGGATATAACAGAGTATAATGGAACTCTCTCTCTCTCTCTCTCTCTCTCTGCCTGATGTATATTTCGAACTCAAATTGGTTGGCTGCCACGACATTGAACACTTGAAAATGCACCGAAAAACCCTTTTCAAAACAAAGGTCAGCGTCAATTGAAAACTAGGTAGACTGCCCAAGTTGTAATTATTGTTATAAACATGAGTTTTGAGATCGGTGTAATTGAAAAATTCGCTCAATTCTACAGTGGCTGGCTGCCGGCCTTGGGCACACCGCCACCGAGGCTTCTCCGCAACCACAAGGGGCAGAGGTGAGTAGCTAACTATGGATACTGAGTCTCAGATTTCGAGCCTGGGTTTTTATGCCAAGACAGAGAATAAGTTCGTAGAATTAAGATGCATTTTTGGGTCGCAAGTAGGTCAACAGTTTGAATCGCTGTAGCTGCAATCTGCTAGAGTGCACTTGTGACGACCGCTTTCGTATCCCTGCACAATTCCTACACTACCCAATGGTCCAATACGCAAATTTCTCCGAACGTTGCATCTGGATCTAATATTTGGGAGGTTGAATGCAAGAGCTCCTGAATTGGAGGGCTTCCTTCACTGAGCCTGGTGGATCCTTGCAGCTCTGGCGCTTGATCAGCATCATGCTATAGAAGCACACCTGGTTTCCCAGCAGGTGCCACGTAGGAAAATTGGAAGTTTACAGACGTCTCAGTGGAGAATTATGGATTATAATTTGGTCAAGTATGGAGATATCCGACGGAATCGATATATCCGGTTCACTCCCGCTGGATTTCATCGGAACAGGTGCGCTTGAACCCGCCTGTCGCAGCCACAGCTTTGAAAGATGGGGGTGCGATCGCTCCCAGTCGTAGGATGGCGTGGGACACTGAGCGAGTTCTCGGTAAGTAGCTCGCGCACTTCCTGTATGTGGGGTTTGAATGTAGAACGCTGGCGCCTACTTTCATTCAGTTGTCGCCTTGAGGCGGCAGCCCTAACCCGATGTTTGCTACGCGTGCAAGCAAATTCCCCGAGACGCCCATAAGGTCGGGTTTGCCCTATCTAAAGGAAAGTCGAGCCTACGCTCATGAATTACATTTTCCCCGACACTCATGCTCTTTGACAGATCACCAGTTTCGGGATAGCCATTGTCTCTTTCTTACAGCCGGTACCCTGTCGACCGGTGACATTTGGGCGTTGTGGCGGAGCTGCCACTTGGCATGCAGCGAAGGGTGCTCAGCCCCGGCGATCAGCACTTGCAGCCTGGTCACAATCAAATCAGGCAGACGAGAAAACGAGAAAAGCTGCCGGTCGATACGAGGAACAACAACATAACGGCAGCAGCCATCCGCAGAGGCTCAAGTTCACGGGTGGCGGGCCCACTGAGAAATCCAGACCCTGTCCCCACGGCGTTATCGTGATGTGGCTCGGGACGGAGTACAGATTGGGCCGAACGATTGTGCTCCGAGTCCACCCGCCCATTAGTGGTTGTGGATCAACAGATCGGGCGTGTTCTTCCCCCGGAAGACGGGTCCAGGAGATGTCTCCGTACCTGGCAAGGCTAGAGAGACTGGGATCTCTGAGCCTTCGGCCCTGTGGGCCAAGGCGTTCCGAACGATGGACGAAATCCTCCATGTTCTATGACTTATCATGAGCGCACTACATTCTCTATAGGCGATTCTCTAGGCGGCCGAATATCTGACGTCGCCCTGCAGTAGTACCTTCTAGCGGGAAGCTGACGATGCAGGCAGTGATTTTACTGAATGGAAGGAAGACGCCCTGGTCGCAGAGAAACCTTGAACCTTGTCGGAGGGTTGAGGCTCTGGGTTTTTGGGGCGCACCAAAAGAACGGACAGAATGAAGGCTCCGCGGACCCCGTGTTCCAATTTGGGAGCCCCGGGTGGAGCTGTGTATTTTACCCGTCGTGACGGAATCGTGACATGCGTCGACAGGGCCGGCACAGGGTCTTGCGGCGTCTGCCGCCCTTTGCCCGCCCTGTGCTCCTGGCGGTGTCAGCCCATCCGGCTGACGGTGACAATACCATACCACTCGCAAGTCCAATCAGCGGCAATTGAATGTGCTCAGCCATCGCACGCGATGCCCCTTTTGGTATTAGCGTTTTCGTCTATCAGGCAGACATCCAACGCGCAAGACCGTCTGCTCCGTCAGCTTCCTCCTGCGACGCCCTCTTTCACGATTTCCTCTCCCACCGTCGTATTTGCTTCTCGGTTTTGGCATTTTGATCTCGATATTTGTCTCCGTCCCGAACCAGATATCGCCATTTGTTGTGGATTTCGGTGGCCTACCTACCCCTCCTCGCTCCGTATCTTCTTGGCCGATTAGGGATCTCAATCTCATCTTTCGATCAACCCTTGAAAACGTCGCTCGTCTGCGCCCGCTCCGATCGCACCGATTTCTTCCATAAGTTGCCTTGTGTCCTTGTCGGCATTCCAAGGCCTTTGGAGCGCGCTATCGGTTGATTCATGAGCCAGCCGCCGGCCTGAGACGCCCATCTGCTTGATTTCTCTCTTCTTCTCGTATCCTTTATTTCAGGGCTTATCTCCCGACACTGTGTTCGCTTGATATTTTCGACGGAAAGGGCACCGGTGCCCTTTATATAGAGACTTGGTTCGACGCCGCAAGTCGGACAAATCTAGAGCCCGGGTTTAGTCTCTGACTCGACCGTACGTCAGATCACGAATCAGCTGGATCATCCATCTGGTGAGTCATTGGAAAGCAGCCAATCGTCTTGAACAATCTGTCCTCTTGGGGCACTGGGTGTAGTTGGGCTAACGCTGACGTCCCTGTAGAACCAATCCATTATGGTGTCTGCTCAGTTTGAGTCCACTCGGGTGCATCCGCGTCGCCGGCCCGTCATAAACACCTCGCTCCCCTCGCTGGCCCCCGAGTCGGAGTCGAGTACTTCCAAGATGCAACTGAAGAAGGGCGAGACGTTCCACACTTCAACGAACCCGCCGTCAAATGATCGTGATCCTGTCTTAGATATCCGGTCTCTTCCTCGTCGCTCGCCGACCTCTCTTGAGGCCATCGCCGCCAGCGAACAGCGTATGGCGTCCATTCTTGAGCGCTTGACCCTTGACGACCAGCCAGAGGAGAAGTCGTCCTCTGCTGATGACCTCCTCAGCACTCGTAGCGTCGATGAGGCTTGTACGGAGACACGGTCTCCCGTATTATCGACACTTCAGCCGTCCAGTGAGGATGGGCACGAGCTGTTCCCGGTGAAGAAGGAGCAGCAACAGCAAGATCAGAGCACCGAGTCCGACAGTGGACTGGGCTCGTCGGTTAGCAGCCGCGAAACACTCTCGGACCCGACCGAGAAAGGTGCGTGAATGTGACTTGCCCATCCCCCATCTTCCCCCAAGCCCCACCCAACTTCCCCATTAGGCTGCCTGCGTTAACATGGACCATTGTGGTAGTGAATAATGGTATTCACAATGGACAATCGGCCATCACCACTTCTATCTCTCACTTCGATGAAGGCTCTACCCCCAGGCGCCAATTATCTATTACTGCCTGTAAACAGATCGAACGCTATCTTCTCGTCCCAATTCTCAAAGAGCCCAGACTCAAGCCTTTCCACCCACTTGTGAAGAGCGTCCCGACCCGAATCGGGAACAAGCAGATTGTGTGCCTCAGAGACCTCGAGAAGATTCTCTTGTGGCTGGCTCCTGTAAGTTCACCTCGTCAGTTTTAAGTTCTTTTGGTCCTCTTTCCTTCTGGCGCCCATGCCAGTCTGCTTTTCTCGCTGCATTCTTCCTCAGTCGCCTTGGATCCAATCCTGGGCTTCCCACATCTGATCAACTCTTGCCTTGCGTTTTTCCTCATTCACGGTGTTCTGGCGTTCTGGTGCTCATATGGTCTCCTTCAGAAATTCTCGGCGTCTCGCTCCTCGTACCTGAACTTCTGCGAGTTCACGATTCAGTGTCTGCACACTTCAGCTTCTCACCTGAACGACCGCGACCAAAGACTGCCCGCTGATCGCCCATACACTAACGGCTACTTCCTCGATCTTGTCTCCCAGGTTCGTCGCTACGCGGCCATGATTCAGGCCAACCGCCAGCGGGTCCAGGCGGCCCAGAGCGCCCAGTCCGATGAGAAGAAGGTGGAGCCCACTTTGTGAGTACATCGAGCCGCAAGCTTCCTTGATTTGGGGCACCTTGTGTTGTGTCGACCGAGGATACTGACTGTTCAACAGGCTGTCCAGCGCTGCCCTCGAGGGTGGGCTCTCCAAGAACGGCCGCCCTGTCGAGCTGGTCATCATGCAGGATGGCAAGCCTATCTCCTTGGCTACCGGCCTACCTTACGATATGGATGCCCCACCCACCTTCAAACGGACCATGACTCTCGATGAGATGGCCGATGAGGGAGTCATGCGCTCCATGGCTCGCCGCAAGAAGAACGCCCCTCCCATGGATATCAATCAGAAGTGCTCTCACTGCGAGAAGGTCTTCAAGCGTCCCTGCGACCTGACCAAGCATGAGAAGACTCACTCTCGTCCATGGAAGTGCACTGATGTCACTTGCAAGTACAACCAGATTGGCTGGCCGACTGAGAAGGAGCGTGATCGCCACATGAATGACAAGCACTCCTCGACCCCAGCCATCTTCCGCTGCACGTTCCCACCCTGCACGTACCATTCGAAGCGTGAGAGCAACTGCAAGCAGCACATGGAAAAGGCTCATGGCTGGATCTACGTCCGTTCGAAGAACAATGCTCGGGCTGGTAGCAGCAAGCGTGGCTCTTCTCTGCAGGCTACTCCCGGCACCCCCAGCGTGTCTACTCCTGCTTCTCGCCAGACCGACTTCCCCACTCCGAGCCTGGGCACGACCCCGTCTCCCCACGAGCCTGCCATGTTCCCTGACACTCTCCACTTCAACTTCGCGGATCCTCCTGCGCCGGCTCGCAGCGATGATTTCCCGCCTTTCTTCGATACTGGTTTCGACAATTCGCCCTACCCATCTTCCTCTTCTGCGGGGATGAGCAATGACCTGAACTTCCCCTCTACATTTAACCTCGACAACTTCCAGACTCAATTTGAGGCCGGTGACCCCAATAGCCTCATTCCTCAGCTGGAAATGCACCGCCAGTCGATGAATTCGATGTCGGTTCCCTCGACCGAGTCAGTTCCCGACCTCATGGGTCCTTCCCTCTCCTTCGACGGGTCTCCCCTAGCCACCACCGACAACACCAGCATGAATTTTGATCTTGACTGGAGCAATTTGGACATGTCCAACATCACCGACGACTTTACTGCGTTCCAGATGCAGCTGCCCACCCCTGCCCTCTCGGAGAACCAGGGCCAAGGCTACAAGGCGTTCCCCAACGACCCGATCATGATGAACCGGGCTCCCGATAACCAACTCGCGGGTGCTTCTGTGAAGGTGTCGGGCCTCTCTCCGGGTGCTCAGGGTAACTTGATGCTCTACTCTCCTGACTCGGGCATGTCGGATGGTAAACTCGCCGGCACCTATCAGTACGGTCTTCCCAAGGTCCAGCAGCCCGCTACCGACTTCACTCTCTACAGCGACCCCACTCCTCAGATGCGCCCTGCCATGCACCCTGCCATGCAGTCCAACCAGCAGACACGCCAGCATGCATCTCAGGCCCAGGGCCAGAACCCGATCCAGACGCAGTTCGTCCAGCAGCAGCAGCAGCAGCACCTCCGGCAGGGACAGCCGCAGCCACAGCCGAACGCGGCCATGTTCCCGCCGCTCAACGACCGCGATCTTGCGCTCATGAATATTCACTCCTGGACCGAGACTCAACAAGCGATGAACCCCGAGGCTTACTTGCCCCACGACATGGATCTGGAGTTCATGAAGATGGAGTAGCTGCCCTTGCTTCATACTGCCTCTGCTACTTGCGACTACCCTTTCCCCCAAGATCTGCGATCTGTGGGGGCTCTGACGTCTTCTGTGTTTCCCACGTACAATTAAGCAAGCGATCTGTGGCTACTGATTTTCCTTTCTGATCTGATTTCTACATATCTTGATTGTCCTTTTCCAATGTATTTGGGGGGTGGGATGGGTTTCTTTGGGTGTGTGCCGCTCCCGCAAGGGGATGTAGCGTGCACTCCGGGATCTGTTCTGACTGCCCATGGGTGGAACCAGTACCTAATGATGCGATATGCAAGACGCAAATTCTAGCAAATTCAAGCAAAAATTTTCTTATCTCGGTCTTTTCCCACCCGTAACAGTAGGATAGTCGCATTCTTCTCGCGTGTCCTCGTGCTAGCTTCTATCCCTGTCGGCTCGACCGCATGATCGTCAGCCTCGTACATCTCATCCGCCTGCCCGCCAACGAATGCCAATGCTGGGCGCAGGTGGGGAGAGAGGCCGCGTCAGGGTGGCTAACTCCGCCTGAGCATGTTTAGCGAGGACCCGGCTATGATCTCACTTTCCTCGCGCCCAGGTCCAACCTCTAACTGCGGAGGATGGTAGTGCCACTTGACCCCCTCATATGCCGTTCACCGTAACGAGGTTGAACAAGTGACAGATTAATTTCCCCCTCTTGCTTTTGCGGTGATGAGGAGAGCAGTGGGATAGATCTGGCAGAGTCGAGCGAAAGGAGGTGGGCTTATGGGCCTATGGCATGCATCGATATTTTTAAGTCCCGTAACCGTGGACTGGCTGAGGCTAGGGACCTGCCACACATGTCATCCGCGGGCTAAGACGACCGACGATCCGGACAAAAGTGGCTGGGGAAACCCCATGGGTCGTCAGGGCCCCCGCCCTGACGGACCGGGCGAGAAGCGTATCGCAGGGCGTTGCGCCGGTGCGATCTAATACCGCCGGTGACGACATTAGTCCCCCACCACCAAGATTTCTGTCACGTACTCACCCTTTCTCACCTCCCAGCACTCCTCCGCAATTACTCTCTCAAGCGTGGACGAAACCCAGCAGACAATACCCCTTCGGCACATCCGCCCTCCACCAATCGGCACGCCTCGCTCAAAAAAGCTCAGGGGGTTGCTGTGGGGTGGTGCAGGGCTCGGCCACTATTGAATCTCGGCGAGAGCACCAGGCCAGGCAGACGAGTTCCCCCTCCCATCTCACCACAACCACCACCTCTTTTAAGCTGCGTGCGTGTGCGACGGATCCCAGTGACTCTGCAACCTTTCCGACCGCCGACTCGCGCCCAAAATGTCGGAGCCCCACGACAACGCCGTCGCCAACGGCAGTCAGCCCGGAGCTGGTCAATTGGCCACCCCACCGGATGGCCAGGTCCTGACGGGCAAGCAGGAGCACTGTAAGTTGGCGACGCAACATCTGAGGGACACCCGAGGGATACGCTAGATCGCTGTTTGTGCTGACGTCGTTGGTTCGTTGTGCTACAGATCTCAAGCGTGAACTCATCGCCCGCCAGGTCAGCAGCGAAATCTCCGAGCTCAATTCCCCCACCGCACTACAGCGCTTTGGGGCACCGTTTCGGTCGGAGTTCGGCGAGGTTGCGCCTGTCGACTCGGAGCTGCCCATCTTGCGGTATATCTTCGTGCACCATGTTCGCAATTTCCCATTCCTCAATCAAGCGCAAGAGAAGCAGTTCTGGCAGGATAAGCTACAAGTGGTGGGTGTTTCCGCCTTCCCCCTTCCCCCGGGAGTGGAGAGGTATACTACACACGAAATGGTCTTAACGTGGTCCCGATGACTAGTTTCTCGAGTCCTTTGCCAACAAACATGTCTCGTCTTCGGAGGACCGGCTGGAAGAGACGAAGCGCCGGAAACTGGCCCGCAAGTGCGAGAAGCTTGTGGAGCTGATGATGGTTTCTGGTGTGCCCACCGCATCGGGATACGAGGAGCGTATTCAGTTCTCAGAGATGGAGGTCGTGGACCGTGGCGCGAACGATAATGGACTGCTGGTCAACATGCCCGAGGGCCATGCGATCAATAGCTGGGATGTCAACGTGGCAGCGGTGCGGGTGACGTCCGTGAAGCGGACGGTCCGCTACCATCCTCACGCGGTGAGTCGACACGCCCCAGAATAGTGCTCCAGAAGGCAAGGTCAAGAAGATGCTGACACGCGTCACCACAGGAATTCATCATCCGAGTCCGTCGAGAGGGCAAGGGAGGCTTCCATATAGGCCGCAGATACGGCGAATTCGTCAAGCTGCATCGCAGACTACGCACCGAGTTCCCCGGCAAGCACCTGCCACCTCTTCCGCGCAAAAACAAGTCCTCGACCACCTCCAGCTGGTTCGGGTCTGCAGACGACGACAACTCGTCAGTCTCGTCCAACTCGACACAAGATGCCAGTGTATCCGACGAGCCAACTTCAACTACGGGTTCAACTCTCGCCCCTGGACGAGTTCATCGTTCGGTTTCGCGAAGCTCTTTTACGATCGACCAAATCCGCGCGTGTGTCGGCGGAGATGGTCTCACGGGAGACGGTCTTGTACCGTGAAGAGCAGCGCGTCTCTCTCCGTGCGTTTCTGCGCACGATTTTGCAGAACAGGCGGATTGCCGAATCCAAGGCAGTGGAGGACTTCTTGACTGCCAAACCTATCACCCTGAACGAGGAGGAGTGGATCGATGTGCAGCGGCGGAAGGAGATGGACGCGGTCAGGATCGAGGAGCAGAAACGCTTCTACGAAATTGCCAGACAACGTGCCGCCGAACTGGATGTCTACATGGAGAAGTTCCGGAGGGATATCGTCGAGAGCAGTATGCACACACTTCGCTTTTGATGCCTTGATGATTGTCCTAATGTGCTCTTACCAGATGGGTTAACCAAGCTTTTCACCGAGATTCGGGAAAAATCGTGCATTGCGGAGCTTAGCCCGCAATATCAGAAGTTTGCCGAATGGTTGCGGATTGAGTAAGTCCTATAGGCTTCTTCATGTGCGTGGTGTCCCTTGACTGACTGGAGCAGGGTCGCTGCCACTGTATACCACCTGTTCCTTGCCGAAGATAACTCGCCCGAACTGTTCGCCCAGGCCAAGCGAATCCATGGCCTTGTCCCTTATACACTAATGAAGAATGTGATTCGCATCGCCAACCCTGCAGCGGTTATGCACGGTGTTCTGGACCTCTTCCTTGCCCAGCCCTTTGGCTCGCGGTCGCTGCTGCAACGGATCTTCTCTTTGACTCTGAACGACAGTATCAAGGACTTCGCAAAGTCCATCACTTCAGTGGCTGCTAAAGTTGACGACCCTGTGCTGACCCAGAAGCTCAAGAGTTTCGTGGATGCCGAAGAGGTCGTCAAGAATGAGATCCGCGAAGAGGCCAAGACGGAAGACGTCGACATCATTGTCGCTATTCTGCGCTCCGAGCTCATTCAACCCGGGCTGACCCCAGAGCAAATCGGCAAGGTGTTTAACGGCTGGGTGGCATGGAATCATGCCGTCGACCATGTCGACCTGGAGATGCAACAGGGTGCCCAATGGTTCGCCAACATGAAGCAGCTCCTGAAGCTCTACACCCGCCAGCGCGACAAGGCGATGATGCTCAGCATTGTTGAAGAGCCCGTCACTTTGCAGCTTTTCCGCGACCTCTTTACCATCTTCTACGAGCCACTCGTCCGCGTGTACAAGTCCGCCAATGTGTACAGCAGTATCACAGACTTTGCCCTGTTTGCTGACGACGCGATCTCTGTGATCGAGAGTGCCCAGCGCCAAGATGCCTCGGCCGACCCAAACCAGACAGTCCAAGCCTTCATTGATCTGTGCGCGCGCCACGAGGACAACTTCTACAAATTCATCCATGAGGTGCATCTTCACGACAACGGCCTCTTCCAATCGCTCATGTCCTGGATCGAGGAGATCCTCGATTTCCTGCGCAAGGGTCCTAAGGGCGGCAAGATGGACATGAACGCCCTATTCCAGGGCGCTGTGGGCGTCGGCCAGATTGACAGGGACATTGCGCTGGCAGAAATCAACGCCCTGATTAAATGGCAGGAAGACCGCAAGAAATGGCACCTGAACAAGACGCGGCAGAAGATGGCTGCCGAAGGGACCACCGGCGAAGCGATCCCGGGCACGACCACCTTCAAGGGCAGCGACTTCGGTCTTGACGAGGTACGTCCAGTCTAATCCCCTTCCCCTTCCTTTCCCTTCCCTCTTTCTCGCTTTCCCAATACCTAACGACTCTATTATAGGCCGACCTAGAAGACCTTACCATCTCCGACGAAGCCTCTGACTCTGAAGACGAGGACGAGCATGACGACGAACTCGACGACCCGATTGCCGTCGAGCGCCGCCGCCGCATCAAGAAACAGGACCAACTCCGCCGCACCGCGGGCGAGCCCGTTAAGCCAGAGGTCACCGAGGTCCTGAAACTGACGGACCCGTTCGTGGTGATGCTGCGACATGTGCTGGCTGATTAGATTAATTTTACTTGTGCTTGCTTGCTTCTTTTTCAAAGCCGTGCCACGAATACCATCCATATGTTTTTGATTCGTGATGATTTCTGTCTAGGGGGCCCCTGGCATTTGTGGAGCCTTCTTGCTGTGTGCTACGTTGCTGCTTCTTGTTACTTCAGACCAGCGGTATTGGGAAGGTGGGTGGTTATGGGTGGTTATGGGTGGTTACGGGTGGATTTGCTTAGAGACCGGCGAGGTTGGGAGAGTACTTCCAGGCATGAGGAGGATGAGTCACGCATTAGATCGATGGGGAGAACCATGATACATATTATACTCGGATACAGTGGCCCACGATGCAATTAAAAGGTATCTTTTGTACGTTTCATGAGCTACTTCGTCTCGTAAAGGGCTTCAATCCATGGTACGGAAGGATGATGAGAACGCAGCCACCACACACACACACACACAGAGAGAGAGAGTGACTGTTTGCTCTATTGATTGGAACTAGGGGACCTCTCATCCAGTTGGAGAGCTGGCCACACGGACCCATCGGGATTCCCAGCAGATATAGTATCTAGGCCATTCAGCAAGCCTGTATATCGATCGGGGAACGCCAAGAATTCCTGCATCAAAGGCTCGTGCAGCGCCATCTCCGTCGTCATGTGGGGTTCATTCTCAGAAAACGCGCCATCAGGATCGAACTGATCCGACAAAGTGGAATCCAGCCCACTGTTTAAGGAAACAGGTAGCTCTGACTGCAGAGTGTGGGAGTTTCCGGTTGACGATGAATCTGTTGCAAAACATCCGCCCTCCAAATCTCGTCGAATAAGCTGAAGGTGCTCGAACAGATCGGTCGCCACGAGGCTCCCTTTGATCCGGAGGGTTCTCAACATCTCTGTCACGGTTTCCACGTATGTAAAGTCACTTGTCTTTCCAAATGGAACCAGGCTCGATATGATGAGGATCAGACCTGATGTGAAGACATAGTGGGGAAAAGCGTAGCCATATATAGAGGAAGAGCCGTCTGTCCATTCATCGAGACAGAGATCTAGACTGTGTCTTGCAGCCCGAATGCACGCCTCTCCCAAGGTGATCAGAACGGGTGAATTTGTAACCGCAGTGCTGGCGTCGGCTTTCGAAACAAGTATCAGAACATGTAAGAGCACCGGCCGGGTGGCAAGGACGAGGCACTACACTCGTAATCATCCATAAGCACTCATAAGCATTCATCTGTGGTTCTAGGGTAAGCCCTCAACGTACATAATTGAACTGTAGGTGAATCAGGATGACGTGTTTGGGACTGGGACTTTCCGAGCGAAGTCGGACCTGGTCAGGAAGATCCCGCACCCATTGCTTCAGTTTAATCAGCAGTTTTCTCTCCCGGCTGAGAAAGCTTCCCAAATGGGAGCTTCGGCTATAGATATTTTGAATGATATCTCCCGAGATCCGCGCGAGGCCAATAGCGGCTCTCTGATAAGAACTGTCGGCGAATTGCTCTTGATATGTTTCCAGGGCTAGATTGGAGGGCATCTCAACGTGGATGTCTTCGTCGTGTGTTTGGGCCGGCAGGCCGAGTTTACAGCTCCAAAAACGGTCAAAAATAAAAATGGTCCACCATATACGCACGCGGTGTTCCCGACGCAAGGCATCCACCGATTGATCCGCTGGGAGGCTGTGGTTCAAACCACATCCCAAGGCAGCCCGCAGCGCTTGGCCCACCAGTGAAAAGGCGGTTTGCCCTCGATTCAGAAACTGGCTGTATAGGGCCTAGGATAGCATTGTCAGAAACAGAAAACTAACTTCCCCGCTGAGAGGAATGGAGGAATGGAGGAGGCCAATCATACCAACGCTAAGAGCCCTTCGATATGAAATATACTTGGGTTTTCCGGGAACAGCGCGATGAGACTCATAGCACGCATGTAGTAGGATAACCCTGGCACTGGACCATCTTTTGATACCAAGAATGGGGTTGAATAAACCTCGCCGAGGGCGAAGAGAGCAAAGTATTTACAGCCAAAAGCCGTGTCGTCCAATGCTGTTCTATGATAGCTGTCCTGGAGTTGATCCAAGGTGTCCTTTCGAAGGGCCAGGTGAAAGAGCGGACTGGTGTGCCGAAGTGCAGTTTTCACCAGCAGGTGCGCTTGAGCCAGTGGCGGCCATTGAGTTTCCGCATGTAGGAGAGAGATCAGGCTTGAGTCATCCACTTGTCGCATGGGTGGAAGGGTCAAGGGGGAGACATCATCGCCTCGCAAAGACTGGCACAGGCGGATAGCGAACGTGATGGAAGATGCCTCGCTGACATATCTGGGGAGTGCAGATGCATCGTGTGAGAAAAACCATGCTCGATTGCGTATAAGAGGATTCTGGACGCTCGACTCAATCTCCTCTGCAGGGAGATTATCGTGGGTCATGGACGGGTCCCGCGTATCATTACTGCCCGCAATTGCTCTTTGAGTGCGAAGCTCACGGCTATCTGAAATGAGCTGTTCCAGATAGCTTTGAAGAGATCCGGTCAGCTTAAGGTGATAGGCTTCGATCGATGACGGATGGGGCATCATGCTCCCTTCTACAACATACCTCTCATCGATTCGGACTTTTCGATCACGGACCGCGTACCTGCATTGATTACCTTGTCCAGCTACGCGGCACCTGGAGCACGGTCGTTCTCCCGAGCATTTGCTCTTCTGTGCGTGACATCTATTGCATCTATTGATTGATGGTGAGTGGAGATGTTCGGGGACGGAGATAGGCAAATCAAGCTTACGCGACCGGCCTCTTGGGCTTTGTTGTATCTCTTCCGTGGCCAGCTCGCCGTGGCCTCGGAGATTCTTGAGACATGCTGATACTCTCCAAACTGCTGTGACTACGGATTTCGCGCACCTGCTGCGAATGGGGAACCTTTCCCGGCGGAAGTCTTCCATCGCCGATTGTCTGTCGGCGGTGTTTCTCGTTCGCCGGACCAGATGACGTCATGGCGTGCACGCAGAGACTGCTTCGAGTAGTTTGATCAACAAGAATCAATGGGGAGTCAACAGCGGAGCAGATACTACGGCGTCTGTTCCATTTGTAGATATGCGGCTGTCTCAAACCTCGCGTTAGGGGCAACTCTGATAAATGGTATTCGACATTACGAACACTTTCGACTCCAGAAGATGAGTGAAAGCGGCATCAATGTACTCTATCATGCTGGCACATATCGTCAGCAAAATACAGCACATTTTCTCCAGATGGTATGACTTACAAGGTCCAACTCAAGGACAGGAAAAATCGAGACCCATGAATACCGTTCCTTGTATCGGCGTCTCATAGTATGGTTCTATGTCCACAAATCCATATTGGCGATAAACCTTTTGCGCCGCCGCCATTTCCGGCAAAGAATCCAGATGAATTCCACAATACCCCATGTCCTTTGCTCGATTGACGATGCATCTGACAAGCTGCTCGCCGATGCCCTCTCCTCGAGCGCTTGGTATGACGAACAGGCGTTTCATTTCACACCAGCCATTGAGGCTTTGGCGAAGCGCAACACATCCGACGGCCGTGGAATCTGTCGCACAGAGAGGGGGGCTAGTTGTTGAGCACCTGGTCCTTGCGTTGGTCGCTTTATCGCCCGTCCCGTCTAGTCGGGCTATGAGAAGAGCCCCTCCTTCACAGTCTGTATATCTTCCTGGTAGAGAGTCAAGCTCTCGCTGAAAGTCTTGAAATGTGAGGTCAATTCCGAGCGAGGACGCATAGTCGGAGAAAAGGCAGCGGAGGGCCTCCGTGTCTTCGGGGAACCTCGCCGGTTCTATCGTGACCGCCATTCAAGAATGAAGTTGAGTCACGTTGGTGGAAGCTTGTAAAATGAGAACAGAGTGTTTTTCTTGAAAGAGGACGCTCGATACCCTCAACAGCATTAACACAGCTCGCTCTGTAAAAAGTAGTCCGAAGGACCTCGAACGTCCTTGTGCCAGGCCTCAGGGGATGGTCGATGGTGAGAGGCAGATGATATCTCTTGCTTGGAGAATCGTTTCGGCAAAGGTGTTTCCGGACCGTTCTTCCCACGCGGCTAACTTGTCATCCGCCGGGCAGCCAACATCCAATTATGGAAAAGGCCATATTGTATTGTCGTTCCGATGGGACGCCAATTTTTAGCCATCTCTTGTGACGGAAAATTGTTATACACTTGCTGGCGATAAAGGAGCAAATTGTGTGGTGTCACAATATGTACAATTATTTCCTAAGAACTTGACTATGAATGCACCCACAAGGATGCGTGCACTACGTACAATACCGTAGTCCTTGCGAGCTTCTCTTTATTCAGTTCGATCCTTAGACCGGAGCCAGTGGGGCGCAATAACACTTCTGTTTGCCCATTTCAGCGCACCATCGACAATAACATCTTCATCGTGACGCTTCCGTGGCCAGTGCGTATCGCAAAGTCGAGGACTCGAGGTTGGGCAGCAAAGTCACCGTACCACTCGCCTAACCCATATGTGTCATCTGTGATAAACTCGATGATGCTGCACAAGGCGAACGGTTCGTGCACGCCACACTGTTTAGCAATGGCAGGCCACGGACGACCACTGGTGTGAAGCCGATCTCTTTTCTGACCGTCTGTGGAGACATTATTGCCGGTTCAATCAAATGACCAGCTAGGACTGTCGTACACAGGAAGTTGATTGCTCATGGTCAACAACTCCTTGGACTCCCTACATATTGGACCATCTTTTGGGGGTCGAGCTAATCCGGGCAAGAGATACCATTTTCCAGATATTATCCGGGCGCTGAGCTCGGAGAAAGCAGCTTGGCAGTCCGGAAAAAGCTCCTACAGCCAAGCGTTGTACCCCGCAAGGGCCGGTGGTCTTGGCTTCAGTTAGCCTGCGGGTTATTTGTTGCCCTCAAGGAGGGCTTCCGCGGCAGACGGGGTGGTGACTGGATTACCCGTCAGCTCAGAGCACGCGTCCACGAATTCCTCCGCAGATTTCCCAGAAGGGCCCAGTGTTGTGACTATCATGCGGGCATTCAAAATGAAGTGCCTCCAATCCCCGCATTCTTGGCTATCAGGCCCACAAAGTAAGCCGGTTGCCAAGGCGGGGGATCTGGGGGTCGCAGCAGTCCGAGTTATGATTAGCTGGCTGGCCGTGCAGCTCAGCTACTGCCCATCTGTCTGCGCCAAGCGTGGATATCCGAGACCGTGTATATATCCTCCCACCGCGGCCGATCAATTATGGTCAGACTCGGAGACATCTTTGCTGAAGCAGGTTGCCCGTGCTTCCTTGAGCACTGCCAACTGGAATTGCTGCATCGCATCGCACCGCAACCTACCGCATCTCGCAGCCATGGCTCCGAGGTCTATTCGCAAGGATGATGTTGAAATCGCGGATCAGCCTTCTCATGTCGAAAGCGTCCCGAAAGGTTCCCATGTCGCAGAGATCGGGACCTTTCGCGTTGTTGGCCTGACCCCAGATGATGAGGCATTTTATACCAGCTTCTCAGAGGAGAGTAGAAAGAAGGTCTTTCGCAAGGTAAGTGTGACTGGTCGCCCATGTGTAACATGACGGCAGCTGATAATTTTCAATCAAGGTGGATATTCGCCTGATCCCCATGTTGGCCGTACTGTACTTGATCAGCCATATTGATCGTGCCAACATCGGGAATGCCAAAATTGAAGGCATGGTTGAAGATTTGGGCATGACGGGGGTTCAGTATAACACTGTCCTTTCGATTTGTGAGTGATGCCTTGGACAAAGCCTGGAAATCATGATTCTTTGATGGTGTAAAGACGACGGTCAATTCAGAGGGGACTGATGTCCATGCTGTAGTTTTCGTTCCCTACGTGCTACTCGAAGTTCCCAGCAACATTATTCTGAAGACATTCAAACGCCCTTCCACATACCTTGGCATGCTCGTCCTTAGCTGGGGTATTATCATGACCTGCACTGGCCTGGTCAAGAACTTTGCTGGTCTTATGACTACTCGAGTTCTTCTGGGTATCTTCGAGTGAGCAGATCTGGCCCCGCAACTTTTTGGATAACGAACCATACTTATATGTTGCCGTACAGGGCTGGTTTCTTTCCGGGAGCGATTTATCTTTGTTCCTATTGGTACATGCCCAAGGATCTGGCTCTCCGGATTTCATATTTCTACTGTGCTAGTGCGCTGTCTGGTGCCTTCTCTGGCCTGCTAGCCGCCGCCATTGCTCTAATGGACGGTGTTGGAGGTCTGGAAGGATGGCGGTGGATTTTCGTCTTGGAGGGCCTTGCTAGTGTGGTCTTGGGTGTTATGTGTTTCTTCCTCCTCATCGACACACCCTGCCTTTCCACGCGTTGGTTATCTGCTGAAGAAATCAGATACCTCGAACTTTCCATGTTCATCAAACAAGGAGGCACTAGCACCGAGGAGACTGGCTTCAAGTGGAGAGACCTGAAGAAGGTGCTCCGGAACTGGAGGATTTATGTCCAGGCTTATTTCTTGCTCTGCCAGTCAGCCTTGTCTTACGGTAAGATAATTTCCGACTGTATGATCGGCATTCTGATTGATGCTCATCCGTATGTACGATCAGGTACCAAGTTTACCCTCCCAACCATTACCAAGGCAATGGGCTTCAGCAATACCAACGCTCAACTTACCTCTGCCCCTCCATATGTTGCCGCTGCAATCTCGGCTATCATCTTTGCGCGACTATCCGATCGCTTTTACTGGCGAATGCCTTTTGTGGCCATCCCAATGGTCATTGTCTCTGTCGCGTACGCCATCATCCTGTCGCTGAATGGAGCCCTGGAAGCAAGGAAAGGAGTGGCCTATTTCGCGGTCGTTCTCGCCGTCATTGGTATCTACCCCATTCAAGCGGCTGCCGCTTCTTGGAATGCGAATAATATTGCTCCCTCGTCACGACGGGCTATCGGTATTGCCCTCATGAATTGTGTTGGTAATATCGGCGGCATCATCGGTAGCTTCATGTACATCGAGAGTGAGAAGCCCAAATACCACACAGGCTTTGGACTCAGTCTCGCCTTTGGTGGAGTTGGACTATTTGTCGCTCTTTTCCTCGAGTGGAGCTACAAGAGGGGCAATGAAAAGAAGGCCCAGTTGGCCGACGACGCAAGAGTTAGGTATACCGAGGACGAGCTGTTTGACATGGGAGATAAGTCTCCACTATTCAAATATGTCCTGTAAATGATCTTGTTTAAGAGCAGACAGGCGGTATATGAATGAATTTTGCACTTGTGGTTCCCCAGTACAGGCAGACGCTCAGTTCTCTGCGGAGTTTCTACTCGCAATGTCGCAATGGCGCTGGAAAATGTCTATGCCTTTATAATGGTACTACTCATGGCGAGTATTTAGCGGCATTATGATAGGCTGACTTGAGAAGACATTTTGATTTCATATTTCCATAGTACCTGTACACTCCTGGAGACGGAAGTTCTTGGGATTCTCCTTTCGAGTGTCACAATCGTCTTGTTCTTTCCTCTAATGCCTGGCAGATGCCACCAATATTTCTAACAACGCAAGTTTTATCTACTCTCAAGTCGTTTTTCTTATCCACCACATCATTCTTGCTTTTTCTCATGTTTGACCTCGCTTTGATATTGATAGTCACATCAACCATCTCCACAGACGTATTGATCTAATATTCTGGCTACCTCCAGGTTCGCATACAACTCCGCAATCCCTTTAGGCGTCACTCCCTGTGAGTCCGCCAGACATGCATCGATACCCTCCACCTCCAGCAGCCTCTTAACAATCTTTGAATTGCCACGTAAAGCAGCGAACCACAGTGCCGTCACGCCAGTGATGTCCGTGAGGTTCACATCCGCGCAGCGCACCCCAGCAAGCAGAGATTGAACGATCTCAAGATGACCTTTTTCCGTAGCAACCATCAGAGGTGTGATGCCGTGAATGTTGCCCAGGTTCGGATTTACCCGGTGGTTTGTCATGAGGATAGAGACCATCTCCGGTAAGCCGCACTCTGTCGCGCGGAATAGTGGGGTTTTGCGCTGCCAATTGTCGTTTTGGTTGGGGTCGGTTTTATCCCACTCCAGAAGAAATTGAACGACCTCTTGGAGATTGCGTTCGACCGCCACCATGAACGCCGCATGTTCATTACCCGAGATCCCACTCACATCCCCGTTGGGGTTCAGCTTGTCCCCATAGAATGAAACCATGTGCTTCATGATATCGACCTGACCACAAATAGCGGCGCTGTAGAAGACCTGCTGGCAATGTTCTCTATGATCGTGTCCGTCTAGTATGAGCCTCAGGTGAGCCGCAAGGATCAAGGGAGTATCTGAGGTTTTCATTTGCGCGGCCCTGGACAGTGGTGTTCGCCCGTTTGTGTCTGGCACTCGTGGGTTGATTCTTGGGCAACCTAGCAACACGGGTATCAAATCAGGCTCATTAATTACGGCTGACATGAGCGCCGTCTCCCCATTTTTGTCCTGAAGATTGACATCGACGCGATCCTCCTTTAGCAAGACGCGTAGAGAGGAGATATTGTTCTTCTTGACTGCCCACGTAATAGCAGGGCAGATATACATCAGGTCGCGCGAGTTAGGGTTCACGTCTTCACGAATCAGGAGAAGACTCAACACATCCACAGAGTCATAATATGCTGCTAGTAAAATTGGCGTAGCGCCTTTGATGCTTCGGACAATGTTCATCGTGGTCTGTGGATCGGTACCGGCTTTGAGTGCTTTGATGGCAGTCGCTGCTTGATTATGGATGGCGGCCCAACAGAGTGCATAGGGTGTCTTTTGTTTTGCATCACAATAATACATCTCGGTGTTCAATGTCGCATAATGTGTTCTGCTGGCCCGTACAAACGCGTTGAAGTCGCGTGTACTTGTGAGATATCGGGTAACATAGAGCAGGAGCTCTGGAGGCAGGAACATCGGAGGGCGGGTGGACGGTTCACCCATTCTGCAAGATGGAATAGACAGTCCTAGTTGGCAGCTAAGACAAAGCACAAGTTTTTCGATCGAAAAGTTAGGCAGTTTGTGCGTGTACTGATGGAGTGAGGGTGGCCGAAGTGTCAGGAGTGCACAATCCAGTTTGGATCTGCAGCCTCATACTTTCAGTGTGCGTTCCGACCACTCCAACTCGGAAGGATGATTCAGGCGCCGGTACCACAGCAAGAAGAATCCGCTCAGAATTGAAGAAAATGACGGAGTCAGACCAAAGTTCCACCTTCAGGAAAGTCGCCGCCAAACCTCGAGAAGTGGGCATAAAAACGATTTACAATCAAGGCCACCGTCAAGGTTCGGTGGTGTAGAGACAGATGCCCTGCCTCGTTGCCGCATCTAAGTATAATATATGGGTGTAGTTCGCGGCGCAAAATAGACAGGCTGGATAAATCCTGCTAGGCATGAAGAATAAAGCCGGCGACAATTTGGGTGCGTTATAGGTACCTAGACCATGGACGTTAGTGGACCAATGAACAACAAAAATCTCGTGAAGCGAGTCCCAGATGAGAACACAATGGATATCTCAGAGTGGAAGCCTGGGAAGGTTAATGGACCTTACGCAGAAAAGATCGCTTTCCTCCAGGAACAGTTGGGAAGGGGCTGTGGTCTCAATGGAGGATATATGGTAATTGGACCGTCGCAGGGTTCGGTAAGTCCAGGCAGACTCTCAAAGACATACATGAATTGAAAGTCTCTTAGGTTTATGTAAGGAGACTAAGCATCGCTTTCGAAGGACCAGAAAGCTGCCCAGCGTTAGGGAGAAGGAGGGGGGAATGACGTGGGGTCGCAAAGGTATGGTGGGGCCCGATAAGATAAGGGTTTCCATGGCGACAGAGGGCCGACCGAGAACGTACCTCAGCAGCATCAACCCAGTCGAGTCTTACCTCACCAGCATCCCTAGGGACATGAGAAGCGATGATATCTTCAAGCAAAATGGTCCCAAAGTCACCGCGCACAGCGGTGCCCTTGCACGGCCTCTTCAAAGAGGGCATCTGGTGCTGTAACTGTCCAGCCCGGCCACCCGCAGCTCGGCGCCAGACGAAGAATGGCGGAAAGAACCATGGGCGATGGTGTGAGTTTCTGTTGAGGATGTCAGGAAACACATAAATGAAGCTTGTGACTAACTCCAAACCTTCATAGTTTATACCTGCGCGCAGCTGCCCCCGAGAAAGTGCGGCTTCTTTCTTTGGGCTGACGAAGCCGAGCCCCGCGAAAAAGCCGTCGTCCTTTCGAACTCTCGAACCGAAATTGATCCCCTTGACTCTTTCATGCGAACTCCTACAAAATCAACTTTGGGCGGGCCCAACGGCTTGTTGACTCCTCAAACTGAGCGTCGGGTAATCGACATTCCACCGCGCCAATTCAAGTCGCCACCAAAGACCGCGAAGGCGAGAATGATGGCGGAGGACTCTGACGAATTCGGTTGGAACCAAGACTCTGATGATGATGATGAAATTACGCAAGCGTTATTATCCAGTCAGGCGACTGAGCCTATACTGTCACAACCGATCTTCTACCCAGAGTTGGCCGTGAAGGTCCCTCGTACACCTGGAACGACATCTCCGGGAAAGCGCAAGCTATCGGAGTTTGCATTCGATCAGTCCAATAGCACTCACTCGGAAATACCAACCCCAACCTCGACTCGCGCTTCTCAGTCATCCCGATTCCCGCCATCTTCGGCGGAGGTGTGTATGACGCCGACACCAAGCAGAAACCGCGATCTGCTCAGCTCAGACTCGAAGCCCGATGAATCGGATCTTTTTAGACAGGCCAGCGCTATACTAGAGACGCATGGCGTTGTGTTACCAAATCGCGCGTATGATCAGCTTGTCCAGCTTCTCAATAGCCATGATATGAAATTGAAGGGTGTCAATCGTGCGCGGGACATTTTGCGCACAGCAATGAAGAAAAAGGAAGATGAGATTCTCCTTTTAAAGGAAAAGAATACGAATCTGCAGGCGCAAAATGAGATGGATCGGAGTATCATCAATAGTTTTAATCGTTGAGCTGGGATCTGTTCACATGCGTCGTTCGTGATGCTGGCTATCATGGCAGCATGTGAATGTTTTTTATTATTATTTTCTCCCCATTTTCCTCTATGCGGTCTGTTTTGAATTAGTCTTTTTCGGTTCCAGCGTCCGGGCAATTTTCAGTTAGCATAATGGCGCTATGATTTATATTGAAGCCCATACGATCCCCTCATGAGCACTAAATCAGTTGACATACATCACATTGTGTGGGGTTCTCCGCCCACAATCCTCATGTGTGAGTCCTGGGGCCAGGGCATGCTTTCCTCGATTGCCAGCTTCCCCTCCCTTTTCTTATCTTCGCGAACCATTAGCTTTCGTATCATGTCAACAACTTCCTCCGACATCTTGATCTTTCTAGAAAGGCATGGCATCATGGCACATTGCGGCAACCCAGGAAGATTATCAGGCAGTCGCGTATGTCAATCAATCCGTTACGAGGTCGTCTTTGGCGCGGAAACTGCAGGGCCACCACCAGTATGGTCGCCAGGAATACCTGCCCCAACGTTTTGAGCATTAACTCTCATTGAACCGCGAAGTCAGCAACTTGTCAATGCATAATGTGTCGCAAATGGAGAGCTAGCCTTCTAGCTCAATTCGTCGCCATCAAGTCAGAGCAAATTGTCCCGCCTTTATCGTCCTTTGCCTCTTACAAAGGATATTTTATGGACTGCGATAGTTCATTGATATGGGGATCCAATGACAAGAAAGATGGATTGGAGCTTTTTCTTGGAACCATATATGAACGATGGTTGGTCGGCAAGGAGGTGGAGGGTTCGGAGAAGAGTCTTAAGCATGGCATGACTTTCGAAAGGAAGGGCTCTGTAGGAAAAGAGCTCTGCAGGCCCTCTCAGTTCCAATTCTATTGTGAGAATGAAATTCCTGGCGTCACCGATCTTCTTCCTCGCGGACGGAAATTGCTTCAGGTAATAAGGACGGTCTCGCCGTGTCTGATTGTTGAACATGATTTTGGGTTACCTCACAACTGCATGACCGGAAAGAGAGGGGAAAACGTATATGTTATTTAATCATGCCAAGTACTCTACGTGTATTATCGAAAGTATTTCCTCATTCATAGCGACAGAACCAAATCCTTCAGCTTCTGGAAGTTGGGGGTGCCCAAGCCAGTGACTGGATCCCAGCCCTCGGTAGCATTCCAGTGGGCGCCGGGAATCACCAGGCTGCCGCTTACTGCCTCATCGCTCTGAGGGTCAATGCCAGTGCAGCCGTAAGAGCTGCCGCCGGTGATATCGTTCAGTGCCTTGTACCCCTTTGAATACAAGAAAGGATTCAGGAAACCGAGTACCGGCTTGCCAGCACGCAGACGAGCGTCGTTTAGGAGGCCAACAATGCCAGCGAAAGTAGGCGCTGCGGCGGAGGTACCACCGGAGCCGGCTTTCTTGCCCACGTAGATCACCTCGTGGCTGCAGATGGTTAGATACAACGATTTTATTGCCCTTGCAGGGGCGGGAAGACCTACCGGGGGTACAAGCTGTGGGCAGAAACATCCGGGAACCCACGGCCTTCAAAGTCGGCGTATTGGCTATAGTACTCCTTAGTCTCCGGGCTGACTTTGTTCAGGTAAGCTTCAATGGCGAAATCCTGGTACCAGGCCCGAGAAAAGTAGTTGGAGAAACCGCCAGAAGATGCATTCCAGGCAACTTCCGGAGTGACAGCGGAGGTACCTCCAACTGCCGTCACATAGGGGCAAGTTGCTGGGAAGATGGGGTTGAATTGCGGAGTAACACCGTCGCTAGCCTGGCAGGCCGAGCCAACGCCTACTGATGTTAGATCATCTAAAGGGGCATATAGGCGTGCGGGCTAGCTTACCCTCGTCTCCAGAAGAGTGGATGATGGTCAGTCCACGCAGGGTGTTCAAACCTATCAGGTTGCAAACAAGCTTAGCATATTTCTCGGGAACGGTCTGTGGTGAGCTTAGCGAGAGCGCCACTAGAAGATAAAGGGAACAAGATGAGATCAGATTAATCTTACCTGTTCATCATCCCCATAGGAGTGGGAGATCACTTGGGGAAGCTCGGAGTTCTCCTTTGAGAGCAAGTACTCATAATAGATCAGGTACGGCTCGTTTTCGTCGTCAGATGCAGTTGGCTCGTCCGCATCAGGGATGAAAGGGCTGTAATGAATCAGCACATCGCAGATAAACTTTGTATCGGGTGTGATCCGTCCTTACGCGACACCACCAGTGATAAACTCGTGCACGGGCAGCGGGTGTGCAACAGCGAAAATCAATTGCACGTCCAGATTGGCCTCACCCAGATTAGCCACGGTGGTACTCTGGTTGTTCACACCACCGTTGAGAAGCTCCACACTGAAGCTTTGGGAAGGGATATCAAACAGCTCTTCATATTGTGCCAAATCAGAGTACGAAGCAGACTGGTTTAAGAAGCTCCTAAATCCAATGCGGCTACCGGCTGAAGGCTCAGGGACGTAATCGCCAATATTGTACATCTCCTTCAGGCACGACGGAGTAATAGATGTTTGGCACGCCGCGGAGACCTCGGTAGACGAGGCTCCATGGGCCTTGAGCTTCCGGGACCTCGATGGCACCGGAGCAGCTCGACGCGTCTTGCCAAAGTAAACAGTTGGCGAGATAAGCTCAATGTAGTCGGCCAGGTCACTAGGGATGGAGTACTCAGTCGTGCGCAGCTTCACCGAGGCTCCATTCTGGTAATAAGCAAAGCTTGTGCCAAGGAGCTTGTTGACCTTCTCAACGGTACCAGTGAAGTTGAGCAGAGCACCTTCACGGGCAACATTGGAGATACCTGCATTCTTGATCCATCTCAGGACGGGAGCATCATCCACAATAGGGAAATGTGTGTCGATGTCGTCCTTGTCTAGCCACTGTCCGTAGGAGGCCTGGCCGGGAGTCGATATCTCCGACAGCTTCGCCTCCAGCTGATCAAGGTTCTGACGATTCAGTGCAATTGAAAGTGCCATGGTCGAGTCAGCCGAGGGCTCTTCAATAAGTGACCAGGCACTTGGTGCCCCTCCGGCTAAACTCTCGCAGACTACACCCAGAGATGGGCTAGCGAGGGCGCAGAGCAGCCCAACGTAGACGGTGCAATGCATGACGACTGATCTGCAGAAGCTCCGATTCTCTTGGGACTGAGGATGAAGCAGGAAGGCGAGAAGGCAGTGTTCAGCACCTCAACTTATCTACTCCGGGGCCGTTGCAAGATATGAGATTTACATAAATGCAATAATTGTGGTGGTATTGCATATTTTGATTCGAATACTTTCCATCTTTTACTAGATCACCCGACGGATTCCGTACTTCAGACGTTACATTGTGTGCGGAGGCTGTTATCAGTAGTGCAAGTATCGTCAGCACTGAGCAAGCGTTCGTAGCGACATTTACTGTGCTTGAGGGAGAGCTGGAATAGGAATTCGGCACAGAGCGCTCCGGGCATCTACATGCTAGCTTCGCGACGATATGGTTCCCATACATGACACAAGCACAGTGTAAGAAGATTGCAAATTTTCCAATCCTGATGAACAATCCCATCGTGAATTGGGGCGGGGGCGGCATGCTAGCTATCGGGTCAGTCGGAGCGATTGTTAGGGAGTGTCTCGCGGGGATCAACTCCGGAGTCCGCCGGGGTTGAAATCTCCACGAAGCTTGACGTCACGCCGAGGTTGTTAGCTGCTTGCTTAAATCAAATAGACGGCACGATTGTGGCCGGATCAGCGGTTAAGCCGGATTTATCGGATACTGAAGACGCCAACGGTGGGGCTGTGTTGAGGAGCTCAATTTCTGTAAATAGTTGAGTGATAACAAGAAAGAGATTACAAACGACATTGATAATCAAGCACAAGACCAATCCCAGAAAATGGTACATCGATCATAGCTAGTGGTCCTGCAGTGTAGACGATACTCGACATACAAGGCATAAAATTATTACTTTCTGACCTGATTTACCTGACTAAACTTGACCTGATAGAATCCCATGAATTGGAGCATTAACATAATCGTCGGGACTCTTTCGAAAAAATTGCGAGGATGGCAGGATGGCATATAGCAAATAATCAAGATTGTGGGGTAACTAAACCTTCGATGGTGTAGTTGGATATCACGTTCGGCTGTAATGGATTATCATATAACCGAAAGGTCACCGGCTCGATTCCGGTTCGAAGGAACATTATTTTTTTTGCTTTTTGAAAGCAATGTCGTATTGTAATTGAGATTCACCATCACCGCCCAAAGTTGCGGTTTGATTTTTCTCATGCTCAGTTAAGTTAAATCTGACCCGGATGTAGCGATGGCTTTTTCCACCCCAAATTCCGATGCGACTGTCTAGTTTGTGACGCGAGTAAGTGTACAGAAGTGGCCTAGCATTTCCTAAGGTCGAAAATTTGCATGTTATCAATCAGTGATCGCTATCTCTTCTAGACATGCGCTATCATCAGCAACATTCAACATGTATCCATACCATGCGATTCCATATCACTGTAAAATTGCTGCTCGCTCAAAGCGTGCTAGTCTTAGTCAGGTGCTTGCTGAGAACCAAGTCTAGCTCGAAATACATCGTATTATCTACCCTCATATTTCTTCGGGTATTGCCCTGCTTCTTTGGTCCCACAGCAGATTGAATAACGAGCAAACGTATGGGCTCTTCTTTATGACTGACCTACCTGCAATACTGTTCATTGTTTGAAATGCGGCATACAATTTGTTCCATTGGTGCCAATCCGATAGACCTAAGTACTCGTGAATCGATTATGCCCAATACTATCCCCTCAAAATCAGTACTAGATCCCGACATACGTTCCGCAATAATAACATAGAATTTCAGGAAGCAAACAACGGAGGCCTACTACATTCGTCGTTATAGATCGGCTGATAACGGTTGTCACGTGTACGATAAGGAATTTAGACGCAATTTATCGACGCCGCCTCTATTGCAACTTCTCTCCTCCAGCAACCCTCTAAAACATATTGCAAACCTCCGCAAGGCCGTAGTACGGCCTTCCTGTCAATGGAGTCAAGCAGCGAAAGGCTCCAGCAAGTTCCTCGCGAACTGCCCGCCATGTTCCGCCCGCCTGTCAACCGCGCGATGCGGACCCTCGACCGATCATTCTTCCGCAAAACTGTGCCCATCGCCGCCGCCAAGATCTTCGAGATCTCGCAGGTTTCCAAAATTCGCCAGGAACTTGGTAAGAGCCGGGATTTGCTGGCTTTGCCGCGACTCAATACTGTGCGGGATTTTAAGGAGCAGGATGGGGTGACTCACAAAGGCCTTCTTTTGCGGGAGGATGTTAAACATGATGGTGGGTGAATGAAGCATTCTGGACAAAGTCGAAATGCGCGTGAGCAAGTTCTTATTTCAATCCCAGACAAGTCGAGTTGGTCGCCGACAATCAACGAGCTCGTGGAGAAGGGCGCTGTCTCCCTGTCGCCATATGATCTGGTGTTGGAATATGACTACTGGAGCTATGGTATGGCGAAAAGTTTTCAATATGGGTATGATAGCTTTGGAACTAATTGTTTTTGTAGCTGAAATTGCCCACGCCATCCTCCCAGAAGAGATGGAAGAGGTCCCCCAAGGGTTTACACAGGTGGGGCATGTCCGTATGTTTCTGCCCAACTTGACCAAGCAAGGATTGTTGAAACTAACGAACACACAGTGCACCTAAATCTTCGAGAGCATTGGCTTCCATATAGATATATTATTGCAGAGATTCTAAAGGACAAAAACCCCGCCATCCGCACAGTCATCAACAAGACCGAAGATGTTGGCTCGCACAGCCAATTCCGCACATTCCCATTCGAGCTGCTTGCAGGCGACAATGACCTGAACGTCATCCAGCACGAGCAAGACTGCGAGTTCCGATTCGATTATTCGCGCGTCTACTGGAACAGCCGCCTGGAGACCGAGCACCGCCGACTTGTCGAGAAGTTCGAGCCTGGCCAGATGGTCTGCGATGTGATGGCAGGCGTTGGTCCCTTCGCCGTGCCGGCCGGGCGAAAGCGCATCTTTGTCTGGGCCAACGACCTGAACCCGTACGGGTACGAGGTGATGCAGGATGCGACGAAGCGCAATAGGGTCCAGGACTTCGTCACTCCGTTCAACCAAGATGGACGCGAATTCATCCGGTCCGCGGCGAAGTCGCTCTTGGGGGCAGCACCCGTGACTGTCACGATCCAGCCCAAGGGACGCAAGGATAGGAAGAGGAAGATGGTCGGAGGCGAGGAGATCGAGCAGCCTCCCGCGCAACAATATACTCGCCCGCAGTTTGTCGACCACTATGTCATGAATCTCCCCGCGACTGCCATTGAGTTCCTCGACGCGTTCCAAGGCCTGTACACCGGCAAGGAGGAGCTTTTTACACCCACCACCTCCCAACCGCTCCCGATGGTTCACGTCTACTGCTTCTCGGGCCACTCCGAGAACGAGGTGGATGACCACAAGGATATCTGCGAGCGGATTTCAGAGCGGATTGGATTCACCATCACACCCGAAGACCGGGTGGGAGGCAGTGGCAACGCTGCCATTGAACTGGCCATTCACAACGTCAGGCTGGTCAGCCCCAAGAAGCAGATGTTCTGCGCGAGCTTCCGTCTGCCGCCTGAGGTCGCATTTCGCAAGGTTTAGAGGTGTGTAGCAGTAGATGCATGAGAGGCGTTGGGAGACGGGTTGCATATAGCTAGAAAAAGCTGATAGACCAAAATCACCACTTGATACCCTGGATTATATTATTTCTCCCAGAAAAAGAAGATCCATGACATTCCCGCAAGGTTCAAAGATCGTATACCCGATTGGGAACCTGAAAGGCAGCACGCTCACCGCCCAAACTGCCGCCCAAACCTGCAGTTTCAACATCCCACGCCGCCCTCCCCCAGGAGCTCACATCGACGCCTACATCTCGGATCCCTTCGCCCGCCGTATCCGAGAATACCCACTATGAGCGTCCAACTCCCTCCGGCAACGCACCGCAAGCGCGCGCTGCCCCAGGGCGAGCTCGAAGCCGCGTCGACACTCAAGCTCGGCGCCGATCAGCACACGCATACGCTCTCCCTGTCCGAAGCACGCCTGGTCATCCACAAGGTGTTGGAGAACAAGCGCCGCGGGGGAAACAAGTACGAGGAGCCAGAGTACGAGATCGCACCCCGACCCTGCGACCCGGTCTATCTCGATTGTGCCGCGATGGAGGCAAGTTACTGACGGTGGGTGCGGGGATGTATAGGAACCTGACGAAAACATTGGACTACCTGGATACGTTTGCGCGGTTCAAGGACGAAGAGAACATTAAGGCGGTGGAGCGGTTACTAAACTCGCACACGGAGATGGAAATGTTTGAACGGTCGCAACTGGGTAAGTGCAATGCGGTCTAAGCTGGAGTCTGGACCTGGGCTGGGCTGGGCTGGGCTTGGTCCCGGTACATGTCCGCCAACCGCCGTCGGAGCATACCCCAGGTATACTTGGGAAGTGTCGCGATGATGGCGGTTATGCATTCTCTCTTAGTCCGGGAAAGATGTACTAACCCGGGTGCCTTTTGCCATAGGGAGTCTGTGCTGCGACAACGCCGAGGAGGCCAAGTCGCTCATTCCGAGTCTGCAGAACAAAATCTCCGATGCCGAGCTGCAAGAGTTGCTGGACGAGATGACCAAGCTCCGCAATTTCACGGAGTAGGCCAGACTATCTTTCTAGAAAGACATAGTCATCGTCCGGGCCAGAGTTTCTCGGACGAGACCGTGGGGCGATGACTCAGTCGATCTCTCCTGTTTGGGGCATAGGGAGTTTTTTGGGCGTTTGGTTCATGGGTCCTGGAGGATTTCCGGGCGGATGGGGGCATTGCACATAGAGCAGATATACCAAATCAACGTGCTGTTCATCTTGCCAATTGCTAATTATAATACCTCGTTCGCGGGTAACGGATCTGTATCACTTAAGCCTGACTCCGTAGTACTCCGTATTCCGTACTCCCTAGATGTTTCGTGTGATAGTTGGTTCGTTCTCATCCAATGATGTTTTCTATCCTCTGTACTCGATGCTCCGTACTCCGTATAATCGAACACATGCTCGTCCAGGCTCCTCCCGAATTCCCCCATCGCCCCTGGGGGTCGGAGTTCTGCAGGGAAGGAGAGCACAGGTGCCGGGGACCAGCTCGCCATCTCCGTGGACCCCGTTGGCCCACCGGGCGGGGCCTTACAATTAACCTCTTTGCCAGGGCGTAGGGAAGTGTCGGAGTGCCGGGTATCCTCGAAGGTACGGAGTGCATGATGTATAGCTCTCCGGGGGGCCTAGTTGCATAGCTCGGGAGGGACGGAGTAAAAAGCGCCACTCAAAAAGGTAAACCAGTCCCCGACACAGCCGCGTCGCCCCATCGAGTAAGCAGCGGCCGAGGCTTCCTATAGGCTGCAGGAGGAGGTTTGGGGTGCATCCGTTGATCGGTGGCCCTCCCCACAGGAGATTCTCTGATTCCCGAATGCTCCACTTTTTGAGGACGCCATGATTGGCTCTGTAAAACGGCGTTATCAAGGGCCTCTGATTGGGCCTATCCAAGGACCTCGGCTGCTTCTGGCTCGGTGCGTCTGGGCAGGTGAATCTATTCCGTAGTACGTGTGGTGAGGATTCAGGTGGGACGACATGCTGCAACTGATCCTGGCCGGCTGGAGAACCGGGGTCCTGTTGTTCCCTCTCGTGATTGAGGACGGAACGCTGGAGGTGTCGCATGCCTGGTCATGGATCATCGTCGCTACGGTGTAGGCAATTAAGGTAGGCCCGGTTAAACGCTCGTTAGGTAAGATCGTTTCATCGTACGTAATATGATGGCGGCTGGCCCAGCAGGCCAATCAGGGCTGAGCAGCTTATCAGACATGACAATTGGGCCCGCCTAATTATTATTCATGGTTATTCTTCTTATTCATCCGTCTGGACTGGGACTGGCTGCCGCGATTCTGTTACGAGACGAAAAAGAAGATCGTCTGGAACCCGGGAACACTGCACCGGTGCCATCCCAATCATGGTCGATCTATATACTCGACGCGATGTCATCACCAACCCTCCCCGTTCCCCCGACTCTTTCCCCAGCTCCAGTTCGATGCTTTCCTCTCCTCTACACCTCTCGCCAGGTGCACGCACGACGGAACACATCTCGAACTGCTTGGTGTAGGAATGACGGAGCAAACTATCCGCCATCTCATCCTGCTACAATCTTTGGCGGGCTCGTCGGCCTGATAGATCCGTGGAGAACTGACCGATTTTACTTCTCTCTTGCATACGCCCCAAGGACATCCCTGCGTACTCTCTGCCGACTGACGATACTACCTATCCTCCGGTGCCGGGCTTTCTTCTGATCGCCGAGATAGACCTTCCTTTTTTTCTGCGATAAGCCCTCGTGCGCCGCCCCGTCCACGTCTTATCTCTCATTGCCCCAAACGGTCAATGGCCATACCCTGTCATGGGCTCAGGCTAACGGACGTAGTGGTTTTGATCAAGCTCTCGCCCCCCAATCCCGTTCTTCAGTCCGCCCAGATTGTGGAGTTTGGAGAGGTCCAGCCGGTACCTCGTCCGTGGAGGCGCATCCCACCCCCCCCGGATCCTGCCCAAAGCCCCAAACGACCCTTCGGTGACGAATTCGATTTGCGAATCGCAGCCTATCAATTATTTATCTCCAATCTCCAGCGCCATTATCTATCAGACGCCTGCGGAGCCCAGTCCCCGCTACGGTGGGAACCGTTTGATCTCGTTTATCTATAAGCCTCTCCCGCCCACCTGTCCCTACCATGGCGACCGTCATCACCATCCAGCCCTCCCCCACGGCTGGCCCGGCTGCCTCACCAAGTTATTCACAGCCTCATCACTCGCCCGCTGACCACCTACGCCGCCGCGCCCATCCGGCCTCATCCACCCCCAACCCTCTCTCGCCCTCGCCGGTGTCCGGCCATTCGACCCTAGCCCGTGTCCCTGGCCGGGATGGAGCAAGCTGTGACGCCTGTCTTCGTAGAAACAGCCGGTGCGCCATGAACGATATTACCCACAAGTGCTACTCGTGCGACTTCCACCGTCAGGACTGCACCTTCACCCTATCTGGCCCTCCGGCCGAGGCGCCCACCAAGAAGAGGAAATTGGACGACGCTGCGCCGCAGCACGGGGATTCCGTAAAACGGTATGTATCTAGTGCACACTCCAATGGCCACGTTGGTGGTCCGGGGTAGCTATTTAGAAAGCATATAGAGCTGACTCTACCGCCCCCAGACCCTCCACCGTCCCATCCACCCAATCAGTCACGGAGGGCGACGTTCCTCGCCCGCAGCACTCCCACGCCATGATCCGGTCGGGCTTTTTCAACCAAACTACTCAGCACATTGGTATGACCACCGAGCTAGAGCCCACCCTCCTCGAGTATCTCCCGCTGGACGAGTACGACGAGTGCACTGTGTCCGCCTCGCGCATCCGTCGCTGTGCCGACGACTGCACCTTCATGCGGGTCATTCATGCCGTGCCCGTCGGCGACTCGCAGGCCGTGTCGCTGGACACCATCGAGAGCCTGGTTGCTCCGTATGGGTCGACCCTGATCGAGAAGTTCTTCGAGCACGTGCACCCATCCTTCCCCATTCTGATGGAGGACGCCTTCAGACAGTCATACCGCGAGCGCAGGCAATTATCTCCGCTGCTGCTGGCGGCGGTGTATGTATTGACGCTGAAGTTTGTGGACGTCGGTGTCGCGTCACAGACGGTGCGGAGGCCAGACGCCTCGCGACTGGAAAGCACAGCGCTAAGTCTGCTCGTCGAGTCATTGCCGTTCCCGAGTATCTCAACGATGCAGGCGGGTCTGCTGTTGACACAGAAATCGACCCTAGCCACTGCGTCGTTGAACGGGCAGCTGGTCACGGCCGGGTTCGAGCTTGGTCTGCACCAGGACTGCTCGAACTGGCGCATGAAGACGTGGGAAAAGGGTTTGCGGAAACGCCTGGCCTGGGCGCTGTACATGCAGGACAAATGGTCCTCGCTGGTGCATGGCCGACCCTCGCAGATTTTCGCGTTCAACTGGACGGTTAAGGACCTCGTGGAGCAGGACTTCTCAGACGCCTTCGCGTCCGGCACGAATTCCGCCCACGACGACGGCGACGTGGGCCATGGCCCCCTTCTCTTTTGCCACATGGTCGCGCTAACGACCATCCTCTCTGACATCCTGGACCGCTTTTACACGCTCCAGGCGATCGAGGACTTCCGTGCCGCAGGCAACCAGCGCACACGCCTGATCCTGGATAAGGCGAAGCCCGCGCAGATCCGACTGAAGGATTGGTTTTCGTCGCTGCCGGCGGCGCTGAAAATGGAGTCCTCCAGCGGCGAGCTGGTCGAGACGATCACAGACGAACTCGCACGCAATGGCGCCCTGCACCTGGCCTACTTTGCCACCGAAATCACGCTGCATCGCTGCATTGTGCGCTCGCTCGCCAGCGATGCCACCGACTCCTACCTCGCGCACATCTGCCGCTCCGCCGCGAAAACTCGGCTCATTTCGGCTATGGATTTCGTCAACCGCCTGCGACCCGCGCACCTGCGCTCGTTCTGGCCGGCATCCGCGCGCACAAACTTCTCGCTGATTGGCTCGTTCGGCATGCTCCTGCGCATCACGGCACCGACCCACGAAGAGGCTGAGTTCTACCGCGTGCGGCTGTGTGAGTACCGCTGGACGCTCAGCGTGTCCCATAAGAACGCTGAGTTCATGAGCTTCGCGCTCGAGAGCCTCGACCATGCTACTATGCTGGATAGGCATGTCCCCGCCAAGCCGGGCATCGATGAGCTGATGGCTTGCTCCACGAAGCAGCCCGCACGACCCATGATGGGCCCAGGCGATTACGACGACGCAATGGGCGATGTCGATGTGCATGGCGGGACGGCAGCTAGCTCGTCGGTTATTTCGGGTCTGGCCTCGCCGGCGACTAGCATCAGTGATGATGAGGGCGAGGACACACCTCTGCATCCTCTTTAAATCGCACCTCCTACTCTCCATTATACCTTCCCTCTCTACCTTACGCCTCTATTTCTCTCTATCTCCGACTCCCTCTCTACCTTCTCCACATATCCTGACTTTTAACATGCTTACGACATCTTCGGCGTTTTAAGGATTTTTTTATTCACATGAAAGCACATGAACGAATACCTCTTTGCATGATTGCATGATTGCATCTACTCCCATACATATATTTCCGCACCGCTGCAGAGAAGATCTGCGGTTGCGTTCTCGGGATTGGCTTTTTTTGGAAACTTGGCTTCATTTGATTTGATATGGTCCGGATATCTATCTGGCTTCGATTTTGGACTTGGAATGTCATATTCCTTTGGGATATGGATTATGGCTGTATAGACATGAATGGGATAGATTGGATTGTGAATGAATTATGATTTATATCTTGGATTTCAATAAGCCTCTCGTACGGCTGTCTAGAAAAGGAGAACTCATGTCCTCCAAAAGCAAAGTATCCCAGTAAAGAAGGGTCGACCAGACTGTTGTGTCCCGACAGATTCCCCCCACCGGGCATCATATTACATAAGCATCATTAGGAGTAACGTAATTCCCGGCCGACCTGGACACCCGGCCGTCCTGGACACCCACTCCCATTAGAAATTTTTGCATCAAAATATATCAACCAAAACGCATCAATTTAGCTATATCTGACGATTTTTACATTGATTGATCTTATGGCCAATTCCCCTACACCCACTACACCTTGGTAGAGCCCTGGTTGCTGGCTGAGCTAGTTGAATAGCCTCATCGGCCTGCTCATGCGAAACGACCTGATCAGCTTCAACTAGCTAATTTAGCTGCGCAACTAGCTGTTGACCCTCTTCAACCGTTAAGCCTCCGTCATAAGCTATCTGTCGATTCGAACGTATACGTTTCTGGCGCATTTTCTTATTACCTACGCGTAGGTTAGCGATTTTATACGTAAATTGCGCTGTGTTATAAAGCGCTTCGTAATAGCCCTTAATAAGCTAATCGAAAATAGTTTGTATTAGGCTTGGAGGGCTGTTTGATCGTTATTTCTAAAGATCTTTAATCAACGAAGCTGATTTTTCTATTTGGACGATAGTCCTCGGTGTTTTTAGGCCGATTTGGCTATCGCTAGTGGTTAGCCGGCTATTTGGTAGTAACGGTGTTTTCAGTAAGATATTAAGCTTTAAAAGTACCCGTTTAGGGTCAATTAGAACAAGACTAGTAGCTACGAAAGCACTTTAAATAATATATAGTTAAAAGGCCTCCTTACGCACCCGGGGGTAATTATTAAGGAAGTCGAATTTATCGATAGTATTATATAATTAGCGAGCCAGATCGCTTATAAAGCGGCCGTATACGCGTTTTAGTATAGCAAAACACCTAACGTTAAGCGGTTATAAGAGATACGAACTATACGGAGGTATACAAAGTAGTATTATATTATTTTTAGCGTAGATTTAGTCGAATCGAGGTATAAGATAGCTACCGTAGCTATTAAGAATTAATAGCCGATATCCCCTTTTTATATATACTACAGTCGCTAGAATAAAGAGCTTTTATAGCTAACGAAGGCTAATTTCGTCGGTTATCTAGCCGTTTAGCGAGACCTCGATACGCTAGTCTTTTAGAAGACGGAGTTATTCGTCGAACTAAGAAGCGATAAAGTTTTTACCTTTAAATATTACGCAGGGCGGCAGCGAATAGCCGTCAGCGCTTACTACTTCGACCGTAGTAACCTATTCACGATTACCTAGTTATAAAAGCGCTCGCCGACTATAATATTCAGCCCTTATAACCACCCGTTATATAGATATAAGACCTATAGCGAAGCCGGTCTCGTTAAAGTTATAGATATCCCCTAGTTAGATACTATTCTCATCTATAACACGTTAGACGGTCGCAAACTACGCTCGTAGTGATTTTAGGTCTTCGTTTTAGGCGCGTTTATAATCGTAGCGTCGTAAGAAGGTTAAACAAAGCTCGTCTCGTCGGTTAATAAAGCTTAATAGCTAATTCTTACCTACTATAGCCGGAGGGTCGTCACTACGTATAGCTAATAGAATATTAGCTATTTCTCGTACAGTAGAGGGCCTAGGCGCTACTCTACGTAAATCTATAGAGAGTACCTATTTAGTAAGCGAATCCTCTTCTAATTAGGTCAATTTATAGCTAGATAGGCGTTTATCGACGCGTAAGGTTTTGCCGTAGGCGCGTGTGTGTAGTGTTGAGAGTAGTATTTCGTATAGCTTCGCTGCAGCGCGGAGAGAGTTGATGCGGCCATTTTTGATATCATCAAGGGCTAATAACACCTTGCCCTCTTGATTGGCCGATTTCTGCGCTGATTCAGTGCGTTTTGGTAGCATAGTAGGTGGTTGAATTAGGTGGGTGGTCAGGAAGACGCGTTTTTTGATGGGGTGTCCAGGACGGCCGGGTGTCCAGGTCGGCCGGGAATTACGTTATTTAGCTTAGCGTCCTTCCCATAACGGGAAGGACAATGAATTATTCCGTTCTAATCCCTGATGCCAGCTGGTAGCTATCACTCGATGGTCGACACACAGTAGTACTCACAGTAAGAGCAACATTGACGTCCCGATAACGCATCATATTGCTTGTCCTTCCCAGAGAATGGATTTCTCTCTTACTCTTGAAGATGACACTTGGGACCGCTTCTACCACCCCGATGCAGACGACGAGGACCCCCCAACAATGGACGAAATCCGAATCGTGTGGGAATTTGTTGATCGCTACGGGACTCCTCAGGCCATTGCAGTAAACGAGGCTGCTCGGAACTTTATGTCCCTTTGTAATGATGACCGCCACGGTGGTATTGTCGATAGAGGCGAGCGCGTCGGGTGGTTATTGTGGGATGTTGGGATTGAAATGCCGCAGTACCAGCCTGCCATTCTGAAGTTGGTAGAGGCCATACGAGCGCTGCCAGGAATAGACAGAACCGAAGAGCAAATTCGCGTCTGGCGATTCAAAGAAAGGCTGGAACGCTGGAGGGACATGGAGGCATTTGATGAGATTTGGTTCACGGCTTACCAACGTGAGTGGTTATTCTTCTGGCTGCTCAGAAGTGGAACGCTGTGAACATTGCTGAATTGCGGCTCCACGTTGTATATCTCTGATGTCCCTGCCTCCTGGACGATACCCTCGTTCATTCCGTGTGTATAGGCTGGCTAATGTAACAATTGCAGGTTACCGGGAACAGAAATACACCGGGGACGCCTTTACTGAAGAAGCCTGTTCTGACTTCGTTAACGCCAATGCATTCAATGCGCTTCATCTTGTAGCCTATCCCCCGGATCCTCCATGTTCTTCGCATGAACTTGCCAGGGCATTTTGGCTCATCGGTTTCACGCTGGAGCAAGATCCATGGAATCATCTACCATCATGGTTACAGGAAACAAGCACTTCTGGACGAGTGAGTGACCGTACCTGGTACATCACATCTTTAAACGTGAGTTACGGAAGACTCTTAAATTGAACTAATTATTGACTTTATAATTTAGGCTAATGTGCATGCGCTGGCGCCTTTTATTCAAATCGCCGGACATATTATCTTCCGTTTTGTAAACAAGAAGGACCTCGCCTGGCTGGAATCTGTGAAATCAGAATACCCCGACTCTGATCTGTGGAAGGGAAGTACCATGTTCACACTAGATCGCTGGGAGTTTTGGAGAGAGCGACTGCGATGGATCAGTGAGCAAAATGTTCTCAAAGAAAGGACGCGAGATGATGCTCGGATGTTAGAGAAACTTATGCAGAATATTCAGCAACATAGTGAGGGAAGTGCCACAGCATAGCTCGAGGAACTTGTATGTATGTCAACCTTATTCTGCTTGCCCTGAAGTCACTTATCATGGAATGAGACTATCTCTTCCATCTATGGATGGGCTCTAATACTTAAGCTAGAAACCATATCAACCTTCGATCTAAAATTCTGCCTGATGTCTTCAAGAGATATAGGACGAATAGGGACTCATTCAGTTGGTTGAATTCTCGAAATGGAAGGACATGCTATAGAACACCTTCGTGGCCCTTCATGTGCCCCATATGATCTATCTCCACTAGCTGAACAGAGCTAGTGTTTGGAGCACTATCAGGGATCCGGATCTTCCTCTGGCTACTCATATGTCCCATACTACCATTCCCCTTCGTTGAGCCGAACACTGAAGGGAGTAGGCGACCGAGCAAGGACCGCATGGCCGGCATGCAGACACAGAAAACTCCCACGTCGACTTCAATCACAGACCAGTAACCGCCAGCGGCATTGTCCCCTGCATTGAATCTTGTGATTAGTTCATGAATCCATGGGAAGGAAAGGGATTTGAGTGGTAGGTAGCGTACAGGTTGGATTTGTGCTCGTGGCGAAGATTTTTAGCATTACCGTCCGGTAGATGCTGACACCTGTGATCCTATTCCAATAACTGGATATCAGTATTTTGTGTCTATCGCATGGTTACGGAAAGGGTGGGAAGAGAGAGCGGGGGAGAGGAACAGGGCAACTTATAAGAAAGCCACAGAAAACATAAACACAACCTGAAGTTTTGTAGTGATGGAGGTCTGGAGATACAGCACCTTCGGGATAGGAAGGGAGATAACCCAGGCATCCAGCACAATATTCAAGGCTGCTGCGGCCAGCACCAGAGCATTCGTCTTCACGCATTTCCCTTCGTGTTCCCCATCCCAACCATTGCAGTTGTAGCTCACGGGCGAGCATTGAAACGTAAGAGCGATCAAGAAAGTGATGCCATTTTTGCAGGCAAGTGCAATAGTAGCATCTTTGATTGCCCAATCGATGGGCTGATAGTCAGGAGGGAGCCATAACTCACTTTGATTCTGAATAGCAACCCATCGATTTACCTGCAGAGATATCACAGGCTTTGTTTCGAAGGAATTTGACGGCAAGCGTTCATGCCAGGCTTTGCTATAGAATTCCCCCAGGGGATCTAACATATCCCTTATACTTATAGTGTCCTTAAGCGCGCTAGTAGTAAGCTCCCAGAGCTCGATCGTTCTGCCGTGGAAATTATTGGAGCTGGATGCCAGCCACCGGCCGTTAGGTGAGAATTCAACAGACCAGACTGGATCCGGGTGGCCCTCCCAGGTGGCCCTCCAAGGTGTCCTTGAGGGCGCCAGTGGCTGAATCCCAGAGTGTGCACTACCGCCGCCATGACCGGCATTCACATATTTGAATCTTGACAAGACTCACATTGCAAGAATATTATAAGGAAGTCTCCCTTTGGATCTGGCTTTAGATCTCATCCATATTGGTGTCGACAACTACATGCATGTCCTTTAAGGTCATTCAATGGATCGAGGGCTGAGAACCTGTTGTGAGTCTAACCCGAATTCGCATATTTTAAGCGATTTCGGGCCCTTGGGCACTGGCGGCTGACTGCATGGCGCCGCTAGGGGCTTCGGGTACGGTATCTCTAGGCGAGAGGTCCCCCGCTAAGTATGTGGGCCCCGTATTGCAAGATGTGGGCACTCTGCACTGTGCAACTATCCAGCTTTCGACCATAGGGTCCAGTAAGTAAGGCACAATCATTCGATACCGTACTTTAAAGAGAGATGACATGATTCGGGAGCAGAGGCGCGAAGGGTGGCATTGAAAATGGCTGTACGCCAGCCGGTGGTCAAATCCAGCGACTAAAGAAGGTTTAGCTGTTCTTGGATACGTCTCGGAGCGCCCCTGTTCAATAGTATGGCGCCGAATCCGCCAGCTCAAGCTCAAGGTCCTGAACGCATGTGGCTGAGACCCTGTGAACAATTAGCATCTCAACGAATCCTGGTTAGCAAATAATGTCCAATTGCCTTTCAATCGCCTGCCCCGAGCGTCATGGCATATTATTGCCGGACGGCTATGTCATTCATAAAGTCTGTCAGTGACCCAGAAGTGCTGCTCCTGTCAGGAATCTTTTCCCGGAGACAAGCTTTCCAAAGGCAACTGAATTGGACGTCTATAGAAATGTCCAACGGCACATATACCTATACTGGGGTCTGGATAGACTGGTCTGAGGGCGCTATCTGTGGGGCAACGGTGACTTTATCCCAGAAATGGGCGGGAATTCTCACTGCTTCCTTGGCCGTGGTCGTTTCTTCCGCTGGAAGTTTGTTCTGGAACATCCTCGCCTTTACAATTCATCAAGCCTTTACTACCAAGGTTTGGAAAAAACGGGATGCTCTGCACCACCAACGCCAAGTTATACTTCGCAATAAGGGTACTCTAGCTGCGGCCTGGGCGTTACTGTTGCTTCCATTTGCAAACCAGCGCAAAGCGTCCAAGCGCTTCTTGCGATCCTTGCCTTTTTCAACATTTGCAATCCTCACTCTCCTACTTTTCAGTCTCTCCGGTCTCTTTACAAGTTACATCTCCAAGCTTGCAAGTGCGTCCACCCTTACTCTTAGTTCAGACTGTGGAGGGTTTGAGGTCGATGTCGTCGCGGGAGTGATATCCCCTCTGATTACAAAAGGCCTTTTGGATACCTATGACGCGGCGACATACGTTCGACAATGCTACCAGGGGGACCCCAATGGGCCGACTTGTAGGACATTTCCTCGCCCATACCTACCATTCACCACTAATTCGAACACATCCTGTCCATTTGGAGACAATATGTGCGCCTACAACAATCAATCTGCATTTCAGATGGATACTGGTCTATTGGACTCACATAAAGACTTTGGCATCAATGCGCCACCCGAAGAAAGGCTAAAGTTCCGACGAGTTTGTACCTGCGCGCCAATCCACCATGGAGCTGCTCTTGCCACAGTAACGAATGACTCAACGTTCGGAGAAGTCATCTATGTCAACGCTGGATCACAACCTGCGTTAGGCGATAATTATACGTTTGTGTACACACCAGCTCCAAACTCGGATAGTTTTGGATATACGTTGGAGTAAGTAATCATAGGCTCCCAAACATAAGAAGAAACTTAGTCTGACCTGGAATTCCAGGGTCCAATATGCCAATGCCGATCCCACTGGCATTCTACACACCATATCTCCCGCATGGGAGCCAGCACCCTTTTTAAAATCAAACCGATTCCGATATAACCCTGATGATGTTGAACCAGAATGATATTAAATACCTTGAATGCAGCGACGATCCATGGATGACAGCTCAGATCAACGAAACAATGGCAGAAACAAACACTACCCTGGTTATGTGGTCCAAGAGCTATGAAATCAATCTCTTGGGATGCATTGACCAATATCAGGT
Source organism: Penicillium canariense (assembly GCF_028826845.1). Lineage (NCBI taxonomy): Eukaryota > Fungi > Ascomycota > Eurotiomycetes > Eurotiales > Aspergillaceae > Penicillium > Penicillium canariense. Next base: position 2,368,367 of record NW_026622734.1, on the reverse strand, counting down.
GTGCAATCCGAATAAAGCTGGAGATTCTGGCTGCACCACGCTGGGTGGTATCGGGAGTGCATTGCATCAGGCCTTTACTACAAAGATTGGATCGCTGGGGTTCAATATTCATCAGGTTATGACTGCCTCACGACTTCTCAGTACGGTGATCGATAATGGCATTTCTTCCAACGTGAATGGACGAGGAGGCGCCGCTCTCAATGGTAAGTTCGAACAGCTGCGTTCTTTCAGAAAGCATAATTACAAGCTAATAGTACTCCTTCCTAACTCTAGCATCTATGATGGCCTACCAAAATATTCAAACATACATTCCACCAAACCAATGGCAAATCGAAGTATCGACCTGGTTCGCAACGTCTCTCGCCAAAGATCAATCCCAAATCGTCGAGTGGGCCGCCGGACCGAAAAATCTGCCATCTGGAGGGTGGCACATCACCAAACCTCAGAATAAATACGCACAATCCCAGTGCAATAACCAGCTCGTGCCCAGAGCTTCGGGATATGAGAATTTCTCAATTCTTGGACTCGCCGTAACACTCATGCTCTGTGGGATCATTGTTATCATTGGACTGACAATTGATACGGTTGTGGGCTGGCTGCGCCGAGGGAAATCGAGGTACATGCGGGACCAGTGGGAAATGGAGGAAACTTTGGCCCTCCAAAAGGCAGCGTACGTGGGTATGGACCTTTGGCGGGAAGATGAAGAAGGTATGCCACCAAGTTCTGTGCTTTTGACTGCTTCACCTCAAGCTATTCCACTCCGCGCTGGAGAGGCTAGAGACGAATGAACAATTATTATGGACAAGCACAGCCCCTTTGATGAATTATAGCTTCCGAGGGAGATTCAGCAAGCCTGGACGTATCTCAAAACTTGTGACATAAAGATAGCCTCTCATTTCTAGCGCGCTAGAAGCCATCGTAGATGTATAGTCCAAAGTGCTCATACGAAGCCGTATCGAAGCCGTATCGCTTGTTTTGGATCTCGATTAACCACTCATTATTCTAGTGCAAACCCCATGAAGAATGGCTTTATTGGATACATTTTCTCATGTGGGATCTGCGATTTTACAAAGATGTCGCCCCAGGTATGCCGCATGTTATATTCCGACGTTTTTCCCGGCTGTTTTTCTTTGGCCGAGATCAATCGCGCCCAAAAATTGTGTAAACGTGCGGGATAGAAATTCGAACGGAGCCAGCCTAGCCACGGTGCTGCAATGGAAAATCCATAGTTTTCCCCAGAACCGCAATAGCAACCTGATGACCCGCTACTTCTCCCAGCGTGTAGTGATTGTTATCATTTGGCGAAAGCGTTTCCGGACGACTATGTTTTTTATCAAGAAATGCTCGGGCAGCGACATATTCTGTTTCCAAGGCACATATCCAACCAACAGTGTACTGATCTGGGTCTGACGTCGTGGGCGTTCAAGTGACAGCGGGGCCTTGAAGATTTATTTCATGTCGATACGGTTCATATAAATCTGATTTTGCACGCGAATCAAAATCTCAGACGCAAATGAAAAGGCTGAAGCGAAAACGTGAATGAAAGCGCTTCGCCTTGACGTTGGTGGAAAGCGGGGTAAGACAGGAGTGAGGCTGCTGGGCACCATGCAGATCATTGGCTTGAATTATTCATCTATGCCAAATCTACGAACATGAAAGCACAACTTTCCAATGCTTGGCATGTATATCAATCATGGTTTGGTTGGCCTTCGCTTGACTAAACCATGTGTTATTTTATGCATCATTTTCAACATGTTTATCGGATTTACAGAATCCAAATAGTTTGGTTGCAAAAGCATGCGCTGAACATGCATGAAAATCCGCACAGCCGGCGCCATAGATTATATATCTCCAACATTGAACCGTGGACTTTCATGAACCTCCCTCGCATTTTTCAACCCAGTCTCTTATATCACAAAAACGTCGCGCAATGCCCAATATGTCCCCATTTTGTGTGAGAAATTCAACAAAAAACCCCGAATCCTGTCCTCTGCATAGAGCTGTTTACGCATCCGGTCGGGAACATCATCATTGGTTTCCTGGGTGCCATGCTCGTCTCGGACGTATTTACCAAATCAATCAAATGATGGGTCTCAAGGCTGTAATGCTTCTTGCCCACAGGATCCTGCCAGCACCATTTGCCCAAATCGCATTGCTTTCCAGGACAACGCATTAGTCTGTAGACATGGTCCCAAACAGGAGCTTGCCCTCAAGTACCTTCAGCATTAATCTGAGCATCCCGGTCAGCAAGCATTTTCCGGGTCACAGATCTTGTTCCCCTCTTGTCATTACCTGTGTACATACTGCAGCTGAAACATTAATCAGATGACCGTTATGACTTTATGAGTTCAATATATGATACACGCATAAATTTGCATAATCTATATACGTATTAGCGGCATTTGGCATTTAGGGGCTGAAAATAATTTCGAAGAGTATACTTCGGAAACTGAAAACGAAAATATCTGTATTTGCACCCTTCTTGGTTGGAATTCGTAATGAGATGAGATTGCCCAACAATTCCCGCAAGAGCTGGAGAATGCCGGGTGTAAACGGGTTCAATATCGTAAAGCCTCCGAATCAGAAGCAAGATAGCAATCCACGTTTTATCGGTTGCTTCCTGGCGATAGGATCCGTACCAATGACTCCGACGCGAACGATCCGATAGCGGATAAGAAACGACGATGACGAAGGGGGTTATGACCGGCACTATCCGTGTGTTACTCAGGGCGATAATATAAAGGAGGAGAAGCGTTATCAATACCCAGGAACATTCTTTCTCGGAGAATCAACGTTAGGCTCGCTCTTATTTAGTTAGGATAGATCTTGCAGATTGAACAGCGTATATTCCCACCCAATAGTGCGTGACCGGAAGCGATAGTACGAACTAACTAGTTGTCATATCTTCTATAATCCTGGCCCATGTCAGCCCCAAGCGTCCCCGATAAATACCAGGACAAAAATTAGGCCGGTGCATTTATATCTCCCTTGACATGCATTCAACACAGCGCCCATATTGCAGATTCACTATTGGCCCCTCGTAGGATTCAGATTCGCGCGAGGGCCACTATTAGAATAACCACTAGGTCAGCTAAGCGCCTATGCCACGAAACAGTAGCAAGCAAACGAAACATATCTACTGCAGTGAAGCAGTGTATTTAGAAACTGGGTCAAACCCACAGGTCCCGTTCAACCTGAGTAATCTGGTTGTTCGCCTTTTGCACCCTCTTCTGCGTCTTCTCATTATCGCACACCGTACATGTCCCGCATTTCTGGTGCTGGATCGTTGCAATGCACCTGGCATTTTTCTTTTGCTTCTCGCATGCCTTACTGCCTAACTTCTTGCACTGGGTTGTGTGGGTTATTTCTTTGGTGTTGGGGCTGCCGCATGAGTATTTGTGGAGCTTGTATTCTTGTTGACACATTGTTGGCTGTGGACTTCCAGTAATGTTAATCTGGCAGGGGCAACCGGAAAGCAGCGAGTTGATGGCGAGGGAACTGTAATCTTAGTGGAGTAGCACACAGGGAGGGCTGCATTAAGTACCGAGGTTTGGACTTGAGCCTCAGGACAAGGAGGTGCAGGTGGGTGGGAATACGAGGCCAACGCACCTCCTAGATTATCCTTACACCCACGCAGCTCAGCAGCTCAGGGATGGGATTATCCATTTGTTCACGTGGTAGCCACACAACAGGATCCTTGAACCGTGTTGGGTTAGTACAGGGTTCATGTGGTTCCACGTTGGACCGCCATATCAAGCCAGGCCATGGATGCGCTGCAAGGCTGTGAATGCCCAGGTCTTGGCATTGTTATCAGAGTCGGGGCTGGCTGCCTTGGGAAGGGCTAAGAAATGATGGGCAGTTGTGGTCACGAACTAACTCGGGAGAAAAGCAAAACATCTTATCTACACGATGGGGCGTCAGACTTTTCACCATATCAACGGTAGCACGGCATAGCTTCCATCCGCAACTGGTTGAATGCTGCTTCGTGAGCGAAGTGATGCAAGTCTAGTTGCGACATTGTTAATCTCGTCACCATCCCCTTGAGCACGACAGCAAAGACCCTACCCGTGAAAGTTACCCCTGTCGGTCGGTAATGACACAATGGCAGAGATAATAGGCGTAGTAGCCAGCGCAATAACCCTAGCCGGCACCACTGCCAAAGCGGCCAAGGGCATCGTAGCCCTCAAGCGCCTATGGAACGAGGTGCATCAAGTGCCCGAGTATATCAATTCATTACTAGACCGTCTAGCCTTGGTGCAGTCAGTGTTAGGCGACTTAGATACGGAGCTCAGCCGCGACCAGCAACTGTTCGCGAGCAACAGTGCCATCAAACTAAGCATCCATTACTGCAAAAGTGCGAAGGACAAGCTCGATGCGCTCGTGGACGATTTAGGACAGCGCGTCGCAGATAAAGAAAGGTTCACCAGAAACAGAGCAAGGATCAAGGCTGTTTTTGGGAAGGAGGTGGCACGCCGGCTTGAGGATGAGATACGAGATGCGATGCAACTGCTTGGGATTGCTCAGCAGACGTATGCGATGTATGTTTTCCCCTGCTGCTGTTGAAGGACTCGGCTTGCTAACGTGTACTAGAGCGTTGGTTAGGCAGCAGCCAGCTTTAATTGCCGGTCAGATAGCGTCGACTGCTGGCCTTAATACCCAGGGGCAATCTTCACACAGCGCCAAAGTAATACCAAGCACAAGGATTACTAGTACGAGGAGCAAAGAGACAACAACGGAGGAGGGATGGGTCGCACTAAACAAAGAGCATCCGAGTCTGCCCTGGACGTATTCAATTTTTGGAAGCTACTCATCAAAATCCTCCATCGTGGATTCGACTGCAACTCTCCCAGGCGAAGAAGGTCAGTCGGACGAGACGATGTCTTTGACATCCAAACTAACACTTCCAAGTCTACCGTGCGCGAATACAGCTGCCCGCATGGCTGACCCGGTCTGTATGGGATATATGTGCCAAACGAGCCAGCAATGGGTGGACGTACAACCTTCGACACTGGACAGTGAGGGCGTTTGATACGGACGTCTTCGACACTGCCTCTGACGGTGACCTCTCGGCCATGATTCCTCTGTTTAATGAGCGTAGGGCATCGTTGTATGACCGCGATCCGCGCGGATGGACGCTACTACACGTGAGTTACCAGTCCGCCGGCGCCTCCCACAAAAGAGCGCTCCCACTAACGAAGGGTAGTACGCCGCATTTCAAGGCGATCTCGACACAATCACATACCTCATGCGCTCAGGTCTCAGCATGCACGAAACAAGTGCCGACGGATACACACCGCTCTACTATCTCTGTCGAAACAACGACGAAGCCAGTGATATCGTGAGCGTATACCGCTTCATCAAATCCACCGACGACCTATCCGATGCCGCATGCGCCTTTTTCCTCCCAAGAGCTGACTACTACCGGAAAAGCACTCTGCACCGCTTTCTTTGGAGCGTACCCGGCCTATGGGACTTAGTGAAGGCGGAGTCGCCCTTGGTTACCCTTGATGCCCGGTTCACGTCGATTACCTGGGAGTATGTTGACGCGAAGGTTCTATTAGATATATTTGTTCGCGAAGTATCAGATGCCGAGACTGTACGACACCAATTACACGGGGCCACTGTGGGCTCGCTTCACGAGTTTGCAAAGGTCTACTTCCGGCATGTCTCTGGAGGGTCAAACGCGCAGCACATGAAAACCAAATCCTCTGAGTGGAGGAGGCTTGCTCGTTGGTTATTCAGAGGGTTGCGAGCTAGAGATCTCAGTCGACAGGGAAACGAGTTCTGGGAAGCGACCACGCCGTTGTTTGCGGGATTGATGGATGCGAGATGGCTGGTGCCGGTGGAGAGGCGGGAGGTCCGACAGAATAAACGCCAGCTCGAGAGCGCATTAGTGTTCTGGCTCGAGGACTTGCAAGCTGCGGGTGTGAACCTGGCTTCATACGGGTGGTGGGAGCGGAAGATGTTTGATGAGGGATGGGCGCTTCAGAATGCTTCCTGGACTCTTCTAGCGTGTGATGGGAAGGGGCCACGATTAGCGTCCATCCACACTGGGCCTCTTCCCCGAGACTGGAAGATACTTTGGGATTGGGAGCAAAATCCATGGCTCAGCGAGGATGTGGTTAGTGTGTTCTTCCAATGGGCTGAGAGGTCCCCTCCGGTGATGCCGGGTTCATGGCAGGGTGATGAAGAGTTCTGAAATCGGCAAGAAAGACAAGAAAGCGCTAGTGGTCAGTTGGTTTTCTCCGACATCCACACCACTCAGGAACCATGTACTGTGGGGGTCTTCATCACTTGGAAGAGTCTATTACAGTAATGAACCCGGCATTCGAAAACGAACCAGCGCGACCTCTGACATCCCTCAAAGAACCGCTTTCCCCGATCAGTCTTTCCGGGGTGATGAAGAAAGTTATTTTGACTCTGCAGCGTTTCCCACTTCTCCGACACCCTTTACCTCTCAGATGAGGCTGGTGTATTTGCATAAGCCATTGTTGCAAAAACTGGGTGCCTTGAAGACTGGGGCCGTAGCTTGCGGGCGTTTGAGGAATCTGGCCGAAGTCCGAGTACTCAGGTTTTTGATGATGGTGGTTTAGTCTCCTCAATCTTATCGAATCAGGTCGAATCAGGTCTGATTCCTTACCATGTCCCACAGACCTCTACCAAAGCAATCAACTAGCGGATCAGCTATGTTAGAATAGCTGTTGAATTAGTGAGCACAACGATCAGGTAATCGGACCACCCACAACGCGGCATCTACTTGGCTTCTTGAGATCGCTAGCACTATTGCATATTGCTTCGCAGCATCAACACAATAGTATCTAAAATGAAAATATCTGTAGTCGCAGCCTTCTGGGCTGAAATTCGTAATAAGATGAGATCGCCTACGTATTCCCCGCAAGAGCTAGAGAATGCCGAGTGTAAATAGGTTCAAAAATGTAAAGCCTCCGAATCGAAAAGCAAGATAGCCACCCACGTTCTTATCGGTTGCTTCCCAGCGATAGGGTCCTTATCAATGACTCCGATGGGAAAGGTCCGATAGCGGATAAGTCCGGCGATGGCGAATAGGGTTATGACCGGCTATCCGAGTGTTACTCAGGGCGATAATATAAAGGAGGCGAAGCGTTATCAATACCCAGAAACATTCTTTCTCGGAAAACCAACGTTAAACTCTTTCTTATTCAACATTGAGGCTCCTTTCAAAGCATAGAAGCTCCTGCATCACCTTCAATGACTGGGGCATGGGATCAGAACGTGCTGCGGGCACGCTTTTGTCATGCGTTGTCAGAGATGTACAAGAGCGAGGTCCCGCTATACGGTGATCTGATTGACGTTGTCTGGGAAGCGGATGCAAAGGCGGTGCAAGCGAGCAAGAAGCTGGGAGGAGCAAAGACCCTCGATCCAGACGACATTCTGCCTTCACGCCATCGAGTCGAAAGGCATGGCGCCATCAGGTTGGGAACTGCATATGAGCTGAGCACTATTCGTCGCATGTTCTCCGTCATGGGCATGTATCCTGTGGGCTACTATGACCTGAGCCTCGCCGGCTTTCCTATGCATGCTACTGCTTTTCGGCCAAACACACAAGATGCGCTGTCCCAGCATCCTTTTCGCGTCTTTACCACAGTTCTGCGGATGGAGCTACTGACAGAGAAGACGCGAGCATTGGCACAAAAAGCGCTAAGCCAGAGGAGAATCTTCACACCAAGACTTCTCGAGCTACTAGACATAGTCGAGACGAATGGTACTTTAACATCGCCTGAATGCGCGGAGTTTATTGAAAACGGGTTGGAAACTTTCCGCTGGCACTCAAAGGCGACAGTCACGCTTGATGAATATATGCAGCTCAAAGCCGAACACCCTCTTATCGCCGACGTCGTTTCATTTCCCAGTTCACACATCAACCATTTAACCCCTCGCACGATCGACATCGACCTAGTTCAACAGCTCATGGTAGACCATGGTATGCCAGCAAAAGAACGAATCGAAGGCCCGCCTAAAAGAGATTGTCCCATTCTTCTGCGTCAGACAAGCTTCAAGGCGTTAGAGGAGACGGTTTACTTCCGTGATTCACCCGACGGCTACGTAAAGGGATCCCATACTGCACGTTTCGGAGAAGTTGAACAGCGAGGCTATGCCCTGACACGAAAGGGTCGTCACTTGTATGATCGGATTCTAGACCAAGTGAATGCCGATGCTGCGAAGAACAAGGTCAAGGGAGGTCACTACGAAAAGCTGTTGGAAAGTCGTTTCAAAGCATTTCCTGATAGCTTGTCTGACCTCCGTGGCCAGAACCTGGCTTACTTCTGCTACCAAGTAACCTCCGCCGGCGAGAGACTTGCAGAAGATGGCATCATAATGGCCAAATTCGGAACCTCGGCGTCCCTTCAAGAGCTTCTAGACCAAGAGCTCTTGACCTACGAACCTCTGACCTATGAAGACTTCTTACCACTGTCTGCGGGAGGCATCTTTAATTCTAACCTAGGAGCTGTCTCCCAGTCAAAGCAGCTCATCATGAGTGCGGAGCCGGACCTTGATGGGTTTCAACGTTGTTTAGGCACTTGCGTTGCTGATGAGTTCCATCTTTACTCTGAGATGCAAGAGGAGTCCATTCGACGTTGCAAGCATCAGCTCGGACTGGATATCACTGTCTAGTCGAACCCGAATACCAATAAAATTTTCGACTATCTATCATCAGGATTTACGCCCGCCTCAAATCAGATATTGCAGATATCCCTCCAACTCTACTTTGCGTTATATGAGTTTAATATTTACAGTGGTACCAATTCCACGGCATGTTCAATTCAATCTTTTCAATTCTTGTCTTCAGGCTTGTAGAGAGTTCGGAACTCTCTCTCACACATAGCATCCGGTGTGTAGCCAGCGATTTTGCTTTCGCACTCAGTTTGTTCACGGAATAAATTATGTTTACCGTAGTTGGTTAATTTGAATCCTTAATCAGATTTTGGATTCGACTATTTACCCAACCTGGACAGGAGAGATAAACTAATTCTAGCCATTCCATGGATCAGTGGAGAGTGATATCGCCAGTACGACTTCCCCAAAATTCCGCTTCGTCCGCTTCGTCCGCCGCGACTTGACCCGACCTAGCCATTCACGACGAAATAATATCCTTAATAGGCAGGCATAAAGGCGAGTTGACGAAATCCTCAAGCTATAGAACGGGTATTGTCATACCTCATTTCCTCGCCTCCATGTCGATTTAGGGCTCTCAGGCATCAACAGAAGGCCATGTCAAGATGTCTTTCATATCAGAACATAATATATGATCACTTTGCTCACACATATTTTTCTCCGCGGGCCCTTCTCAGGCGGCTATACGGCATCTCCAAAACCCGAAAACGAACCAGCGCTTCCTTTGACATTCCTCAAAGAGCCCCTTTCCCCGATCAGTCTTTCCGGGGTGATGAAGAAAGGTCTAATGACTGTTCAGCGCTTCCCACTTCTGTCTCCTCCCGGATGAAAATATCCCGCATAGAACAAAATATGAATTATACGACCTGATATTCCGAGTCAAACACAGCCCGTCTATGGTGGCATGTCAAAGTATGGATCCCTCTTGAAAATCCTCAATTCGTCGGCCTTACTATCTTGTACCAGGTCTCAGCTGCATGTTGCATATCAGGTCCGAAAAACCGATAGTAACAAGCCAGTGAGGTCGGATGATGGTCTAGTCTCCTACTCAATCCTTTCGAATTGGGTCTGATTCCTTTACGTGTCCCACAGACCTCTACCAAAGAATCAACTGGCTGGTCAGCTATGTCAGAGCAGCTGTTGAATCAGTGAACACAACGATCAGGCAATCGGACCACCCACAACGCGGCATCTACTTGGCTTCTTGGGATCCCAGGTACCATTGCATTTTGCTTTCGCAGCATCAACACAGCAGTATCTTAATTTGCTTGACAAGGAAATAAAAAGAACCTTTTTGTATCGTCCTTCAACATTCATGGAATTGACGTAACGCTCGGCTAGTGATTGTCGGAGGTGGAAATGCCCGAGTAAACCATCGACAGCCGATTTATTGTCAGTGCCGGCGCTCAACAGACTAGATCATGCACTTGGGACCAGATTGAAAGATCTCATTCTCGATGGATAAAATTTGAAAAGTAGATATAGAATACAATGCACAAGAGATCAGCCAAAAAAACCCTCATCTATCTGTACAAAAACATGCTGCAAGATATTGATGCATCACATCTCAGCAAGTCACAACTCATACTCCGAGCCGTAGGAGAATACCTAGTGGGCTATGCATGCTCTTCCTTCCCACCCAGCACCTTCTGCATATCATTGCCGAGCCTCGATTGTAGGTGTGTCCTCGCTATCCTCAATGACCACGGCACCCTCCTCCAACAGCTCCTCGGGAGTCTTCACCCGGACTTCCATCACCCGCATAATGGTATAGCGGTGTTTGCTCCGGGCTTGCTTGGTGTGTCGCTGTCTCCGCTTCGTCTTCTCCTTGATGCGCATGGGCTCCGACTCGACACCAGTCACGCGAACCCGGCACTCGAACAGGCGTTCGTCGAGATGCGGCGAGCCCTTCATTGTAAAGTCACGCGATCCGACGGCACTAGCCCGGTTAAAGCGCAGAATATCTCCGGACTTAACCTTGGGCATGAGGAAAGGAAGACGGATGTGGTCACCCTCTGTCAAGAGGTAAGGCCGAGCGTGCAATTCGGCGACAACGTAGTGTGGCGACTGGCCCACAAGATGGGGCAGGCGTGACATTAGGGACTTTGTCACTTGAATAGGAGACTCGAAGCTCGGTGCCACTGGTTGTTTGGCAGTTGGGACATCGGCGCGTGTTTGAGGGACGAAGGATAGGGCGGAGTCGGAGGAAGGCACCCTAGGAGGGTTCTGAGCCACAGGTTGGGAGTTTTGCACGCGGGGTGTGGCACTCAGCGGCGTTTCAGGGCTCAGCGGGGAGTATGGAGTCTGTGTCTCTTGTTGCGATGTCCGAAGCAGGGCGGTTTGGTGCAAGCAAGCTCGTTGCTGGAGCGGAGCTGCCGACGAAATCGAGGACGGAGCAGACCACCGCAAGTCGGCAGCCAGGCTCCGCAGTACTGAGCGTGAAAACATTGCGAATGAACCCTTTCCCGTTGTTCAGGCTAATTTGCGGGAAAGAAATGGTTCTTTGGCGGCTGGATAATCTATTGCAAGAGCGGCTATCCGTTTCGTCGAGAAAATCATCAACTGCGCTTGTGGCCGCATGACTACCCGTAGTATCACGTGTCTCTATACTCTTCCAGGATCAGCTGCCCTGCAATCAGTATCGAAAATAAAACGTATATTCCTAGTATACATAGACGTAGATTTCCTATTTTCAAAAGAAAACCATTGTTTTCCAAAGAAGTCCTCCGTTCGGTATCTGAATTCATTCCTGTGGTGTGAGCAATTGGAGTCTTGACGGCTGGTTGATAAGAGGATCACATGACCCGCTATCTTTGCTGCCAGAAACAACTTTTTCGGTCCGCGAGTAGATCTTGCAGGTCAACCCCATCTTCTATCAACCCAACCCTTGTGCTCATTTTTCGTTCACCATGGTATGTTTCTGGATTATACTATCTTCAGCCTCCATACTTGCAGACTGGCTAACAAAAATCTCCACGCACAGCCTCAGAACGAGTTCGTCCCTTCCCCCGCCCACTCACTCGATATCCCGCCTTTTCGACTAACATATTTGCACCAGGTATATCGAGCGCTGGCAGAAGCAGCATGGTAAGCGCCTGGACCATGACGAGCGTGTGCGCAAGCGTCAGGCGCGTGAGGGACACAAGCAGTCGCACGATGCCCAGAACCTGCGCGGCCTGAGGGCCAAGCTGTACCAGCAGAAGCGCCACAAGGAGAAGATTCAGATGAAGAAGCGCATCAAGGCGCAAGAGGAGAAGAATGTCAAGTCCGCCGCTCCCGACGAGCCGTCCAAGACTCCTTTGCCCCAGTACCTGCTCGACCGATCGCAAGCCACCAATGCCAAGGCCTTGTCGAGTGCTATCAAGGATAAGCGCAAGGAAAAGTCAGCCAAGTTTGCTGTGCCTTTGCCTAAGGTTAAGGGTATCAGCGAGGAAGAGATGTTCAAGGTTGTCAACACCGGAAAGAAGACCCACAAGAAGTCCTGGAAGCGTATGATCACCAAGCCTACTTTCGTTGGCAACGATTTCACTCGTCGGCCTGTCAAGTACGAGCGGTTCATTCGGCCTATGGGTCTGCGTTACAAGAAGGCCAACGTTACTCAGTATGTTTTATCTCCTGTTCTTGAGTCGGTCATAGGCACGGGAAAAGGACAAACCTTCTTGCCCCTCTCGACTATTACTGCTTTTCTTGGATCGAAGATGGGGCAATGATACTAACATGACTTCTCTTTTCTAGCCCCGAACTCGGTGTTACCGTTCAGCTGCCCATCCTCTCTGTCAAGAAGAACCCCAACAACCCTCTTTTCACCCAGCTGGGTGTGTTGACCAAGGGTACTATCATCGAGGTCAACGTCTCGGAGCTGGGTCTCGTTACTACCTCCGGCAAGGTTGTTTGGGGTAAATGGGCACAGATCACCAACGTGCCCGAGAACGACGGCTGTGTCAATGCGTAAGTCATCTACCAAATTGGCCTCCATGCTTTCTTTCACTGGAATACTGACGTGGTTGTACAGCGTTCTCCTCGTTTAAAGCCCGCGTCACAAGGCTGTTATGCTCTATTATTCCTTCTTCCTGGCAGACATCGTCTGCCTTCGATACCACCCATGCTTCAAGCATCACTGGGATTGATTTGTTCCGCGGTTCACATAGTTGATAGAGACCGCTTTTACTTCGGTGTTTCCGGCGCATACAATGTTTTGGTCATTTCACGAAAAGTACTCTACATTATATGCTTGTTTCCTTTGGGACATAAATAGATGAGCTTAGCTACATGCACATCGACAATGATTTCATGAGATCTTGAGAGTCCACAAAAAGACAAAGACGGAAAAGAAACATACATGTAGGCGATGGGAGGAAGTGTTCGTAGAAAACTACACATTGGAGGCTAGCAGACTATAAGGTCGATTGATTAATGAAGTAGGAAAAGGGTCGGTCAATTGAACGTCGTCACCAATAAGGGCGTCAATGGCCCAAAACTCCAGGAAATCCCAATGCTTGACTCAAACATGCCAATCAATGCAAGTGGAACAAAAATGAACCAACGAAGAAAAGTCATGTACAGGAAAAAGTGAAGATCCACGCGCTGCGCTCAAGATCCGGACCGCCCAAAACTACCCGCCAGATGCAAGTCGGCTGGGCAGGCCTAGATAAAGACTTGCAGGATTAATGCAGGGAAAAGAACAATGAGGTAGAAAAAAAGGAGAGTTAAGCAGTCAAAGTAGATGTCAGTAAGATCAGCCAGAGTTCAGCTCTAGACAAGAACAGCGAATTTGTGAAAGGGAGAAGAAAAAGAGAGACAAGGACACCATCAAACACCGGTCATTAAGTCATCGTAACAGAGAGGGGGTAGACAGAAGAGGTATCAGAACAAAGTAAAATGAGGAGAGACGACTGGTCAAGGACATCTAGAATTTTCTTCTTCTAGGGCTGCCTTGATTTTGGCAAAAAACCCGGCAGGCCATGCAGCCAGCTCTTCTTCTCTGGGTACGCCACGGGCCTTGCAATGGTTGACAACATTGGCCAGAATGCGACCAAGCATGTCTTGCGTGACAGGGACAGCACCCTCAAGCTGGGCATCGGGGTGAAGGAAAGGATCGCGGGGGCCTAGCATCTCTTCGATGCTCGGGCGAAGAGTCTGGTCACGCTGGAGGCATCGCTTCAGGGTCTTGATTAATCCAGGGGGGACCGGAACACCGCCGACACCGTGCGTGGGAAAATCAATCTGCACACGGGGATTGGGAATTGCCATAATGCGCTCGTAGTATTTGGCAATCTTGGCAAAGGGAGGCTGGCCATACACCATCTTGTACAAGATGCAGCCCAAACTCCAGACATCGCTAGGCTTGCCCAGTTTCATCATTTTGCCCACACTAGCCGGCAGGCCAAGAGATGCATTAGAATCAACCAGGGCCTCTGGGGACATGTAGTTGGGTGTGCCAACTTGTTGCTCCCGGTGGACGTTAACGGTGTTATCTTGAATTGCATTGGCAATGCCAAAGTCGATCAGTTTTAATCGACCCTGGACCATGAGGAAGTTGGCTGGCTTCAAATCGGAGTGGACAATATTGAAGTTGTGGACAGCCTGGACACATTCGAGCATCTCTTTCCAGTAATAACGGGTGAAATTGATATCGAAAGTAGCATCCTCGGCATTAAGACGGTAAGTCAGAATCTTCTCAAGATCCGACTCACCAATCTCCATCAGAACGCTGAGGGAATGTTTGTCAGAGTTGAGTTCCCAGTCAAATAAACGCACCACGCGGTCCACATTTTCGAGCTTTTTGAGAAGGTCTATCTCGCCCTTGTACCCAGTCAAGGTGATAGGGTCGACATCTTCCAGGTTCACTCGTTTGAGAGCAAAGATCTTATAATTCTCGGCCATGACACGGTAAACACGGGAACTACCACCGCGACCAATACAATCAAGACGAGTGAAGTGCTTGTGATTAATCGTCACTTGCGTCCGCTTCTTTCGAGATTGTGACGTGGAAGCACCACCCGTGGCAGTGGCAGTCTCGAGCACTGACATCTTTGGTGGTGGTGGAGCCGGTCGGTGTGGTGTATTGTTGCTTCGAGTCGCAAGAATTTTGCGGGGTGAGCTCCCTGCCGGGGTCTCTGCGGCATCTTTCTTGTCGCTGTCATATACGACGGAAAGTTTCTCGGGTTTATCTAATAAGTTGAGACCCTGCGGTTTGGTGCGTTTGAAAGTTGGTGGTGGTTCATTCTCTTGATCCCTCGTTGAGGGTAATGGTGGTGGTAATGACGGTACCTTGAAGGCAGGCTGCTCTTTCGCGCTGGACATTCTAGAGGAAGACACTTCCGAGGACCCCGGTGTGGATTTGGATTGGGATCCATATGACCTGGGCGAGGAGGATCGCGAGAAGGGACCTTCACCGGCAGCACGGCTCGCAGGTCGATCTGCGCGAGGGTATTGTTTTTCATTGTCATGTGGAGGGCTCGGATCTGTTGCCCAAGAAACTTTGGGTGATGATGGTTTCGCTGATCCTCGAGCTTGATGGTATTCAGCGTTGACATCTTGTGGCTCCTCGTGCTCGCGGATGCCGTCATTCAATAGGTAATTATCTTCATTATTCTCTTCACTCTGCCGCCGCATCACTCCTCTTCGTGCAGGTCCATTCAAGAATGTACCAGTGAGGCGCCCGACCCGCTTTACTCGCAGAGAGCTCTGGGGTCCCGCATCGTCCCCATGGCGGCCGCGTAGGACCGATGAGGTGCCAATTCTGGACACCGGATCATCATCGTAACGTGATTTCCGATCACTATCAGACCGGTCACCACTGCCATACTCATCACCCGACTGCCGTTCCGTTGACCTGACCAACGATGGTGAAATCGATGATGGCGAGCGCGTACCGCTACGCGAAGCATGGATTCGGACACTCCGCGGTCGGGGAGCGGGAGTTATGAAGTCATTGGGCCGGTCTTGAGCTTCAGACTCGGCACTTTGGCTGTTCGACAGCGGGGAGCCTTCGCGGGAGAATCTCGAAGACGATGAGATAGCACCAATTCGAACAACACGGGGGGCAGGGCTTCCATTGGACTGGTCGTGGGGAGATGTATTTCGCGGCGATTGGCTATGTTGCCGAGAGCCCATGGCCGAGCGCCTTTCATATGACGACGCTTGTTGTTGATGTTGACCCTTGTGCAGATGCGGCGAAGACCCCAGACCATCTCCATCCAAAAGCGCCTTCACCGAAGCACTGAACTTGGGCTCGGGAACCTCATCATCGGAGCTGTCGCCAGAGTAGTGTCTTGGGGCGGATGTTCTGGCCTCGGCGTACTGCAGGGCTGGGGAGGCACGTCGGGAGCCCGAACGTGAAACCGTGGATCGGGTCATCGGTCGGGACGGTTGTTGATAGAGACCGCTGGTGTAGGCAGCAGAGAGGGAATTCGGGGAGGCCATTGCGAACTGCGCACTACATTGAAGTCGTGGATCAATGCTGGCCCCAGTGGCCCGAAGGTGTCGTCGATGTTTGTTGTTTCCTCAACTCGGAGAAGTCCAATCATGTCGACCCAAGGTTCCATGGCGAGTGGGAGCGGGCGCGCTATTTGGTCACGTGGCATTGGGTTACCATGGTGACCACAACAACAAAGAATGCCGCGATGGACATGTAAAACTCGGCAGCAGAGCAAGAGCTTGGATTTCCTGATGAGCTGTATCATACAAGTTCTGTAGGCAGTCGTCTATGTGGTATTCTATGCTCAGATAAACTGACCATTCCCGCCATGGCATCTGAGAAACGTTCGCCTGCCAACTCAGCCATCAGGGTTCATTATTACCCGAAGTTGCTAGCATGCAATGATAGATTTTGTTTTATTGGCTCTTTGTAGGAATTGAGTGATATCACGTTGAAGTGCTAGAAATCTTTTCGCCCCTTAATCATTACCTATTGTTGAACGCTAGGAATAATAATCAGTTTGCGGGCAGACTGCATACAGCAGGTACCATCCTCGATATATATCCGGTTACCTACTGCGTATCCGCGCCGATCGCTAACGGTGCAACGACGCAAAATTGGAATAATCATGAAAGCCTAAAGGATACCAATGACCCATTTGTCAATTGTACCATTTTCATACCAACCGACGAAACCCCTTACTTTCACGCTCTTTCCGAATGATAAACGCCTACCTCCACTGACAAAGACCCCTACATACAAAATGCGAACGGAGGATGGCATTGCGAGTAGGCAGCAACAAGGTCGAGCATCGCCACCCCACATTTTCCACGCTCGAGGTGCTCCCTGCAAGCTACAAGGACTTGGCTCAACTAGTGGCGGTGGAAATCCAAGTTGATTGGACGCCCCTGGCCACCTGCATCGGCTGGGATAACCGCAAAATCAGAGCTACACGAAAGGCACGATTCCCCATTTCCATGACTGATGCCTTGCATATGAAATCGCCAGTTTTTCCCGCGGCGAATTTCGTACGTGAAATTCCCTCGTTGCCCTGTGCGATGCAGTGTGATGCGTCGCAAAGCATGGCTGCGCCTCATGAATATTTCAGGGCGCCCGAGTGAGAGGAAAGTTCGTCTGATCCGCCGGATCTTTGGCCGCATGGCCCAAGTAGGGACGTCTGATGTGTGGAACAATTCCGACGAGATAAGATCTAAGACAAGGATCAGATTTCCGTCAAGTTAGATTATTGATCGCAAGAGGACAGATGGTTCTATAGCTCGACCGTGGTTCGCAATCTTCAGACATGAACTACGGAGTACGTAACCTAGCGTTGGAAGTGTCCGAGCGCGAGGAAAAGAAAAGAAAAATTGAAATCTCTGTTATTCACCAAGTCGAACATATCATGTGGGCAAAGAGGACACCGGTGAACAAGTAAAGGACTTCTCGCCTCGACCTTCTCGGCCCCGAAGAAATGGGAGTCCTTTGACTCGGATAGCGACCGCAGGTTCTCGCGGAAACTACGATCTCATAGGTTAGCTTCAACCAAAGTTAGGGTCGTGGCATGGCTTTGCAGCTGTGTCCCACTGAGGCGCATTGGCCTGTTGGAAATCGGACCTCTCGCAATTTGAACACGAAGAGGTAGTGTGATTGCGGGCAAGGCTAGGCCGCGCGCTCAGCCCCGGAGTATACTCTGGAGCCCACGACGAATTCTTTTTTTAAACATCACGATCCTCCTGGGACGAACCGCAGTAAACAAGCTCACACCAACACTCTATCTGAGACGGTGCACGTCGCGATATGTCTTAAGCCTTGCAAGGCTCAAGTGTGGAACGATAGGCGGCTCTTGAAACCGCGATCGCCTCATGATCGCCTTCCGGGCTGGATCCTCCCCCTCCAGCCATCCAGCCCTCCAGTCCTCTAGCTAGGGTCAAACGAACCGGTTCTCCATCCGAGCGTTTGAGGGCGGTGGCGGTGCGCTAGTTTTCTTCGAACACCGTTAGTTTTGTGGAGCCTAGAAGTAACCCGAAAGAGGCTTAGAGGGACTGGTAAACGGAGTGAGAAAAGTATAAAGTGACGGAGTCGAATTTCCGTGGCTCCGAGTAACACTACGCCGTATGATGTCTAACCAGCTTCAACCAAACCCCCACCAAGGTGACGCTCTCGGGTAACCCCTGACCCTTGGGGCCCCACCCGCGGCTGGAGTCTAAATTTGAGGCAAACCATCCGGGATCACACGCTGGGCACATACTCTCTTGCTTCGATGGGTCGCTGCACCACTGCGACACCGACGCCTTTTAACAGGTGGGGTTGTTTCTGCGTGAACTGCATGGGGGACTTTCACTATTGTTGCAATCCGGGCAGTGGCTAGCTCTGGTTAATCTCTCGTGTAGCTCTCCGCTTTGGGCAAGCACATCAACACCAAGCAACAAGTCTCGACCGTCTCGACTCTTCGGGCTTTAGGCTCCAACCAAACCAGGACCAAGGCAGTTTTCTACCAGTCTAGACAGGGTGTTGCAGCATGCCCGCCGTGGATTTGGTCCGTGGGATTCCCGACACCTGCAGGCTCTCCGCACCTCGTCTATCCTTTCCAGAAGCGGCCGCACCTCTCGCATGGCGGTGCACATGGAGGTCAAAATAGAAACAAAATAATCAATAAAACTTTTGATACTATGACTATGGGTTCCGCCGTCTTCCCCCTGGGCTTACTACGGCCAAGAGGACGTTTCAGAACCTGAGCAAAAAGCTAGGGCCGGGAGCAATAATGTTGAGCCACCAAAGTCAATGGGGGTGGGTTCTTTGATCCGAAAGGTGGACTGGTCTCTTTGCACTGGTTTTCTTTGTCGGGATTAAGACCATCGACAGCCGACCCAAGGCCTGTTGCCCCCGTCACATATTGTGTACAGGACCTGCATTGCGTACCTCTGTGCCGGGTGAGCCGATACCGCGGGGATTTGCAAGAGACATACCGGGGGAGGGGGAGAGTATGTATACCATATATTGGACTTGTTCACAATGGACCACTCGGAATCAGTTCGCATGTAGTGGTCCTTTTCTCCCCTCACGCTCCCAGACAAAGCCCTAGCGAGGTTCCTTGGATTTGGTCCGGAGCTAGTGTCTCCGCTGAAGAGTTTGTTGCTATTTGGAGAGCAACGCCCCAGTGCTAAAAAGGTACACTAGCCCTGAAAGAGGAATGGAAGAGCGTCGTACCCAAATTAATTTCGGGTCGTGGGCCCGTCAAGCGTTGGTCCTGACGATCGTTTCCTGCTGGCGTTTAGCGTGAACTGGGCACCAACCAAGCAGAGCCCGGCATGGATAGCCCGATGACTACATTGAATCCGTCAGTCCTTGGGATCTTCGCGAAGCCCTCCCCCCTGGGCCTTAACAGGTAGACGGGCTCGCTCGTCCACGATTTTCAATCGCAAACTTGGTCGCCGGCTCGCCCCGGCGTGGAGGACTTGGCGGGCTGGAAAGCCATTTCCCCTCTGAGACTATTACTGACGGGGTATGCGGAAGCAAATAACCGGAATATCCAGTATAGTACTTCATACTCGGTATGGCAATCGCAATGGATCATCCGGTCAACTGGACACCTTCTCTGACTTGCCTCGCCCTCGACGGCACGGCCGCAGACCTTCCAACACATGCTGTAATCAGCCTGCCCATGGCACCTCACTGGCGAGTCGGCCGAGTCTCGCTCCGCTTTGGTCGCAGATCCAGGTCTACCCGGGTATCCGTGAGCCGAAGGTCAAGGGGGAGAGGGGCCATGAAGGGGCAGCCCGTCAGCCATTGGATCATGGAGCATGGGTCATTGGATAGCTCGAAATGTGGACTGAGGGCCCTTCGAGACTGGGGTAGCAGAGGTGTGCAGGGCTCCAGTCTCCGGCCTATTCCTATTCAGGGCATGGCCACTCCATCCAGTTCGGATAGATCGTTGTGAAATGGGAAGCGAAAAGTGGAGAGGCCCGTTTCAGAACAGGCCGCGTGCTATTCTTTGCTCTGTGCTCTGGAGGGAGTGCAGTGGCTGCCGATTGCCTGGTCCACGGTTGATCAGTGACCAGGGGGTTTATAAATACCGGGGACGATCGTCTACCCGATGTTATTCTTTCATCGGTCGTTTTTCTCTCCCATTTTCACCAGTCTATCGTTAATTCTTTCGCGGACGGCTTCTGGTCGGTCCTGCTTTCGCTTTCGCTTTCTCGTTTCTACTTTGTCTCTCTCTTTTGGGTAGGACCTACCACCCACTGTTTACAAATACCTTGACAAGCCATCGTGCTATACACTCGCTATATCGTTTGATACCCCCAACCGAACCCGTTGATCCTCCCGCCGATTGCCGTTGATCAAACATGCGTTCCGATATTCTTATGCTCGCCGGCCTGGCCAGCACTGCTCTCGCTTACCCTGCCGAAATCGCCGTTGAGCGCCGTACCTTTGGCCTCCTGACCCATCTCTTGGGTGATGCCGCGTCCGATGTCATCGGTCTTGTTGACTCCCTCCTCGGTGGCGGTGTTCACGGTTCCGCCTCTGCCCTGGATGGCCTGAGCGCCTACGGTGCTGCTGCTCTGGGGGGTGGTGCTATTGGATGCACCGCCGCTGTCGTCCCCGCCCATGCTCGCGGGGAGCTGAAGTTATGGCTGGCTGGCCAGACCTACATCACAGGTTCCCTGCACGCCTCGCTGCTGTCCTGGTGTGAGGGCTCGGGCTCTGCCACCCTCAGTGCTGATGTTGTCGCGGCTCTGTCTGTCTATATTCCCACTTGCGCTGATATTGCCGCCAAGGAGTCCATCTATGTTACTCTCGACGGTATCTTCTCTGCTACCGAGCTCTCCTCCGCCCTCGTGCTGAGTGTTTCTGCTCAGTCGTCTCTTACTGCTTTCCTTGATATTCATGTCGGCCTGGGTGCCCACATCGAGGCCGGTCTCAGCGTTTGTGCTGCTGGTGGGGTCATTGGCAGCTTGGATGCGGAGATTAAGGCTTCCCTGCTTGCCTGGCTGACTACATCTGACTGCCCTCTCAGTGCTGATCTGCAGGTCTCCGTCCTTGCCTGGTGCCATGGCGAGCACGGTAGCGGTCTGGTTGAGATCGGCGCGGTTGCCGACACGGCGCTGACCTCTATCTCCGTTGGTGCTTCCATTGCTGCTTACGTTGAGGAGGCTGGTGCGCTCTCCCTCCACGCCCAGGCTTCCCTCGCTGCTTTCCTCAACACCAAGCTCGCTGTCGATATCGACGCCGATGTCCTCGTTGCCCTCCACGCTTGCGCTGCGGGCAAGCTCGCCACCAGTCTCGATGTCAGCGCTCGTACTGCCCTCTCTATCTGGCTGTCTGGATCTAGCTGCTCTCTCGGCGTTGAGCTGAAGGCTATCGTGCTGCTCTGGCTGTCCGTGGCTGCTTCCGCCGAGGTCGCCCTAGACCTTGTCGGCGGCCTCCTCGTTGATATCACTGGTTTCCTGACCGAGATCGTGCTGTCTGCTCTTAGCGTCAACCTCCGTGGTGCTCTCTCCCTCCTCGCTGCTGGTGAGAGCCTGACCATCCTGTCCTGGGAGGCCCGTGCTGAACTCGCTGCCTTCCTCGGCGGCTGCACCGACATTGACATTGATGTGAGCATTGAGCTCATTATCATTGAGTGGTTCACTGGTTGCAGCATCCCTGGTGCTCCCGCCGCGTCCTCCTCTGTGCCTAGCCTGCCATCTTCCACTCCCGTCGGTGCGTCCGGCATTCCTCATGTTCCTTCTGGCGGGGTTCCTACCGGCCCCGCTGGCTCTGGCTCTGTCCCCTCCGGTGTCCCTACTGGCCCTGTCATCCCTGGCTCTGTGCCTTCTGGCCCTGCTCCTACCGGCTCATCTGGCTCCGGTTCTGGGTCGGGCTCATCTGGGTCGGGCTTGGGCGCGGGCTCTGTTCCCTCCGGTAGTGTCCCTGCTGGCCCCTCTGGGTCGGGTGCTGGTGCTGCTAGCACTCCCTGCGAGACCTCGCCTGCCGGCACTCCTCTGCCTGGCTCTGGCTCTGGCTCTGGCTCTGGTTCGGGTTCCTGGACGTGGTCCACTGGTGGCGCCCCCGCTCCTACCAACCCTCCTTCGGCTTCGAGCTCTAGCTGGGCATCGGGCACCTGGACCGAGACCGTCACCGTCTACAAGACTGTCTGTGGCTGCGACTAAGCGGCTTCATACCCTACCCAATCCTGTGAAGAGGCTCCACTCCCCTCCCTGTTCCCGGCACGTTTCTTGTTCTACTTTTCGCATGACAAGATGACCGTTGACACCATGGAATGATGTGGCCTGCACTATCTGCCCAGGTGCAAGTCCCCCGACCCAAGCGTGGGAGCTGATTTGTTCAGTGACTCCCTCTCTGTTCTTCCTTCTGTGTAGACACATAATTCTAATTCTAATCGGCTCTGGGAGATTTGAGCCTGGCCTATTTCTGTGTGTGGCCTTGCGGCCTTTACTGTGGCTTTGGCCTAGATAAAGATCATTTGTTATACCAGACCAGCTGGGAAGATTTGTATTGTCTTGATTCCCTTTAATGGAGTACATTCCTTTATATATAGCTAAAGATGTCGCCAGCCCCTGTTCATTAAAACTCTTGTTTCCCTACAAGAATCTCTGTTTTATAATAATGGTGCATTGCCTGTTTTACAGTCTCGGAATAGATGGGAAAAAGTTTTGTGTTTCAAATCCTTTAAATAAATGAGATCCTTCCTACTTTACAGTTGTTTGTAAATTCAGTTCAACCTCCTACTCTGACGACATGATTCCTGTAACACAAATCCCAGAAGGCGCTAATCGGTCACCTGTGATGGTCATCGCTGCATAAAATAACATTAACAAGACAATCTTGGTCCGGTCAGGCTGTCCAATACTCCAAGGTCTGTGGAAAGTCCTCATAGGACTGTGCACGACAGTGTATCCATCAAAGCACCAGTGTGTTCTGATTGATTCCTTCCGATTCCTCTCAACTCCCCTCTAGAGCTAGGCTCCTCACTATGAAGGCGCACACGTGTAGAGGAAGGGAATTTTAGTGCTTTGGCACTTCTTCGAGCAGCATTGCGCATTTGTGGTACAGGTCAGTCCCTGCTCAGTACACTGTGGTGCCTCAACACACTCTCCATTCTGGCACATCAACCCCTTTCCGCACTTCTTTTCAGTCGAGCAAGGAGCGTACAGGTCGCCGTTATCAGGTTGGCAGGACTTCCTATCAACAAAGCGGGCCTTGCGACAAACAAATGGCGAATTACAGTCTGCGTTTGTCGAACAGTCCGCGAACTCCCCGCCAGGCGCATGGTCGCAGACACCATCGTCCTGAGAGCAATAGCCGCTCACGCATTGGTCATTCAAAACGCAGTCTTTGCCCTTGCGGAGGTCGGCACGAAGACACATTTTGGTATTCGGCGAGCACAACCAGCCGATACCTCCATTGCGGCAATCTAACGCGGTGCTGCAGGATTTGCCGGTGTTGTCTTCCTTGCAGACGCCGTTCAGACAGACCTGAGATTCACAGACTTCCCTTGATGTGCATTCCTCCCCATCTTTTAGTGTTGGTTCGCACTGCTGGGTTTCTGGATTGCAGTATTGTTTGTGCAATGGAGGGGCACCCCAAATTATGGATTTGTTCCCCGGACATTTAGCCGAGGTCTGGCACTGCCCTCTGGGGAGAGGGGCGCCAGGGATAGCCAGAGCTACCCCGGCAAGTAAAAGGGAGTGGAAAATGAAACGCATGATATCTGCGAAAGAAAGCTTGTCAGATATGTCATCAAAAGGGCAACGGGAAAGAAAGTTCCTAAACATAAATACCTTCTGTGTTCCAAGTCGTAGTCTCTAGCTAAGTGATTTGAGAGTTGATTGGTCCTGTTGCTTGGATGAAGCCCATTATATAGTGTTCCTTTACTAGTATTTTCACGTTCAAGGTTGACAATTAGGAGTTTGCGACGTGGGAGCACCGTTGATCTCTAGGTAGTATCTAACTTTGCGATTGCCATCAAATGTTCCCTTCGTAGATCAAGCTGCGTCGCACTATTGCAGATAATCAGGTTTTTTAACCTGGCAGAGAGACTGGAGCTCACTGAAGATCACTAGAAATCCGCGGTGAGATGCTTACGGAGTACTCTAGCCAATGAACTATGTACGTAGCTGGTCGACCTAAACGGTAAAGATCTGACGGACCTACCAATTAAACCCACCTCGATATTAGCTGAATAACCACATTTGTTTCTTTAGGTAATTTTGTTTGGCTATGTAGTGTCGTTCATGGTTTGATTGCTCTCACCCTTCCTAACCCGTTAAATCCTTCCCTCCAATCCAATCCACCTCATCATAGCCGGAAAAATATGCCTCTCGATATCTCTAGACGCAGCGCGATTGCCATGGTAAAAGCTTTAAATTGATAGGATATCTAGCCAAATATCTGCCCTACAAATATATCTTACAGGGAAAAAAATGTCTTTTCTCTACGTGTTCCTGCCTATCAGGTTCTGTCACAATTTTTTATTGGGGTGGAGCGCTTCGCTAAATGAGGAAATGGTCGGGCGAGCAAGGACTATGTCGATCCACAAACTATGCACCGTCATAATAGCTCGGTGGGGCGGGATCCTCTTCGCGCGTAGACTAGCGTGGACTGACCTTAAGTAATGCACATGAGGGTCGCGGAGGTAGCGTGTGTATAGCAGTTTCGTGTAAGATACAGGTAATGAAGTCTCGCAGTTGTAAAATATAGTATAATCCACGAAGCGGTCTGGGGATCATGAATGTGGACAATCATCCAAGCAGGACTCATGAATTTCGGACCTCTTCTCCGGATATTACATGGGAAGAGTGTGGAGGTAAAATTAAGTTCAGAAACTACTGTACACGTCTGAATAGATTAAGTTGATCAAATGTGGTTCAAAGCGGGTTGGCTCCACGACCATTGGTTTAAGCCTGGCCCTTGCGGGTAGCACCGAAGTAGTTACTAAATGAACGACGCATGAGAGTCCGTCTGTCCCAAAGTAACTTTTCTCCCAAAGTAGTCAAAGAGGCTCGACGCGCAGAATTTTGTGTGGCCTAGGATAATACCGTTGTCAGCTGTGCACGGTAAACACAAGTGCTTGGGCAACGGACATGAATTAAGCTCAATGCTCAGCAGGGATACAAATACAATGCACATATGACGCTCTCAAACACTCCCTTGAGATTTACTAATGACCGACCTGTGGAGAATGCTCCATCTTCTTGTCATCTGGATTCGTAGTTTCGTCGGCTGCTGTAGCTGGTTCATCAACAGGGGCAGGCAAAGGCTGCGCAGGCTGTTCAGACCCCGTGTCTTTCTTCTCATATTCATCAGCCAACTTTTGTCGTTTCTCTTCAGGTACAGATACAGATGATTCACGCCGTCTGTGAGAGCCCAGATTGTATCTTTCAAGAGATCGCTTTCGAGTCCGCTCCTCGCGAGGGCTGCGGTTGGGGGTGCGGCGTCGCCGATCATGATGTTCACGATTACGACTACGGCTCAGGCGGCGTGTGTCATAATCTCTGCGGATTCCACCACTCATACCTCGGGAGCCCGAGTGGGAGCGGGAGCGAGATCGAGAGTGAGAAGAGGGTCGCTGACGTTGGTCGTGCCGAGGAGGGGTCACGCTGCGGGAGCTCGAACGCCGTCTGTTGCGGTCTCTTCTGGGAGTACGTGAGCGGGATGCACGATTGCGGGTAACGGATCTGTCTCGATCACCATGGTCCGAACTGGGTCTCTTCTCTTTGCGGTCTGGGTGATCCGGGGAACGGGATCGGCTGTAGGGGCGGCGGCGCTGACGAGATCGATCATGTCCCTCAGGGGTCCGAGATCGGCTGTAAGTGCGGCGACGGTATCGGCGAGGAGAGCGAGAGGGGGGTCGAGAAGAGGAACGGGAGGGAGAACGGGACTGGCGCCGACTTTTATTGGAGCTAGGAACGTAAGAATCGAAATCGCGGCGAGAAGGGGCTTCACGATGGTAGCGATCTCGGCTGCGATATCGAGGCGGCGGGGAACGCGAGCGGCGTCGATCGTAGCGATTTCTTCCACCACGGCCGCGCTCGCTACGCTCACCACGCTCTCTTCTTCTGATATCATCCATCTCGCGGTCTCGGGTGCGCTCTTGCTCCTTCTGTTGACGAGCAGCCTCGGCAGCTTTTTCGGCCTCGATCTACGAAAACCATTGATCAGAAAGAAGTTCACCGTGAAGAAATCGCGGAATCATTCGGTACCTTTTCCTGAATTAGTTCAAGCTTCTTGGCCTCCAGCAGCTCCTTTGGAACGCCCTGAGGATTCTCCTGGCCGCTGAGACAAAGGGACCATAGCTCTTTGCAGAATTTAGCAGTATCCTTGTCAAGAAACCCCGTGAGATGTATTTGGAGGGATTTGATGTCCGGCTATTTGACCACAAATCAAGGTGTTAGCAAGAACGCACGTCAAACAAGTCGAACCGAGAAATCGCAGTCAAGCCCACGGGGAAAGGGACCATACATAGCGCGAGCCTTCCAGCAGGTTGAAGCACAGCTCAATGACTACATCATCTTCATTACCAAGGATCTCAGAGATACGCCCAGCAATCCATCTGCAGCACCGAGTAATAAGTCTCCAATTCTCGCTGCAATCAAAATCCGGGGAAACGACTCACTTCTTCATGACTTCAATGTTGACCTTGGTCATGTCCACCTTCCGACTAAACTCCGGAGGGAATTTAGTCTTCTTGAGCAGCTTTGCGTCCACAGGGGTCGCCATGTTTGCCAATTGGAAAGTTGCAAGTGTGATGGACGAAACGTACGGAGCCGTGAGAGTGGTTGATGGGCCGGCGGGCGGTCTGGTATACTGCCGGCTGTCGCCCAAGGGCGGTGTACATAAATGGCAGAACAACATATTAACGGATTAGGATTAGTCTGTTAACTAGTTAGACTAGGACAAAGTCATTCCCCAACTACTCCAAAGCAGAGTTTAACAATAATAATCATTCGACAGACTATATATGACACTCTACGTACCATATTTCCTCTGCCGGGTGGGGCTTTCCTTTCTGAGCTGCCGCCGCTTTTCTGAGGGCGCTCAGAGACTCACCAGAGGTGTCTATTAAACACCCAGTCCGTATTCAGTCTATACCTAAAGGAGAACTTTGCCCCACAATGATATTTACTTTGTGAATAACTTTTTGATGGCCCTCGTCTCTCACTATGACCCTCTTTTTGAGGGACATAGGTTCCATCTGCCACCAGTAAGGCTGAAGAGAAAGTGTTTTCGGTTATTGAACAAGGGTGATCTGTGCCCGAACATTGAGGTACAAATTGAAGCTATATCCCCCTCCTTCTAACCTTTCAGAATTTCCGCTACTATTCACCTAAATTTCTTCTTTGCTATTTTCTTTCTTGCTTTTTGTGGAAGTAATTCAGTCTTCTTTGTTCAACAAGATGAGCTGCTAAGCTCACCGTAGCCCAAAGACAGAAAATAGTTAAACCATCCTGGTGGATCTATTGGGCCACGATGAACTGGAAACTGCAGGGTGACCCAAGCACATATATCAACACGAGATAATCACGTGGTGAGTGGAATTACTCCTCGCGCTCGTAGTGAGGCTGAAAATCCCCAGAACAACATCTCTTTACTGTCCAAAGAAATTGTTGCAAGCCTGGTATTTTTATATCGTCTCACAGAGTTAAATCCTCCAAAGAATGTTCTCCCCGCCATTATCTACAGACAACACTCTACAGCACGATAACTACACAGTCGGCTGGATCTGTCCGCTCGAGATCGAGCTCATTGCAGCCCTGGAAATGCTCGACGAAGAGCATCCTCGCCTCTCACAGTAACCTGCAGACCACAATGTCTACAATCTCGGCAGCATTTCCGGTCAGAATATTGTCATAGCGAGCCAGTGGAAGCCCGGTAACACTGCAGCTGCGACTGTCATTGCACAAATGAGAATGACATTCCCCAACATTCGCTTCGGGCTTCTGGTCGGTATCGGCGGCGGTGTGTCTACGATGACGGATGCTGGAATGATCCGACTGGGCGATGTGGTTGTTAGTAAGCCAACTAGCATACACTCTGGTGCTGTTCAATATGATCATGGGAAAGCAGAAGTCGGTCTTCTGAAACGTACGGGTGTCCTTGCGCCTCCACCCCCGTGCTCTCCATGCAGCGCAGGATCTTGCTGCAAAGCGAGCCCGGTCCCGACGAGGAGACCCTGTTGTTGCGAACATCGGAAGGATTGAAACCAGGCCCCCGGCACTGCGGAAGTTCAAGTTCCCTGGTGCACATGAGGACTACTTATACCCGCCTGAGTATGTTCATCGCGAAAAGGGAGTCTCTTGCGATAGGTGCCAATGCGACCCGGGTGAACGTATTCCACGCGATACAGACGACAGTTGGAACACGGAAGGCGACATCCCTGCGGTGGTTATTCATAGAGGGACCATAGCGTCTGGAGAGAGGGTCATAAAGGACGGTAACTTGAGAGATAAGCTGGCTGCTCAGGACGAAGTGTTATGTTTTGAGATGGAAGCAGCTGGAGCTCTCGCCGACTTTCCCTGCTTGGTAATTCGTGGTATCTCTGACTACTGTGACTCCCACAAGAATGACCAATGGCACGGATATGCGGCCGCTTCCGCTGCCGCCTATGCTCGAGAGATATTCTTCCATCTACCAATAGATAAATTGAAGCGGTTTGTTTGAAACAGTCGCATTAATATGCTTTATCTCTGACCGATTATTAGTGCCGATTCACCATACCCAATAGAGAACAAGCTCAACATCTTAATGGAGCGCAGTGATGACCAGGAGCGTCAAGCGATCATGAACTGGCTGTCACAGATAGACTACAGGGCCTTTCAGGCTGACTATCTTGATCAAATGAAAGAAGGGACGGGCCAGTGGTTTCTGAGATCGGATGCGTTTCAATATTGCGTAGACACCCCATCAACTTTGTTCTGTCCTGGTATTCCTGGAGCGGGGAAAACAGTCATCACATCAATGGTCGTGGACTATCTTCAACAAAGATTCAAGTCGAATCCGGCAACAGCAGTTGCAATGATTTTTTGCAGTTTTACTCAACGGCAATAACAGAACCTCGTTCATTTTCTTGCAAGCATTCTCAAACAATTGATCCAGCAATCGAGCTTCATACCGGAACAGGTGGCAAGCCTCTGTTCTCCTACTATTAATGCAAGTCCGCGTGAGCAGCAGATGCTGGATTGCCTGCAGACTATGGCCAGTGGATATTCCAAGATATATTTGGTAGTGGATGCACTGGATGAATGTGAAGAATCCACGAGAAACAAACTGATTCGAAAGATTTTCAATTTACAGTCGAAGACTAATATTGGATTCCTTACGACTTCGAGATTCATTCCAGAAATCACCTCACTCTTTGCAGAGTTCCCGTCATTAGAGATTAATGCGAGTGTGGATGACATCAGGCTATATCTTACAAGCCGGATAAATGAGCTGCCAAATTTTGTTTCCCGAGATCCTTCTCTTCAGGAGCTTGTGTGCTCGACAATCACTGAACTCGTTGATGGGATGTTTCTCGTTGCCAAGCTTTACATTGACTCTCTAAGAAAGAAGCGATCCATCAGAGCGTTGAAGGATGCTTTGTCTGATATGCCAGGCGGATCTGCAGCCTATGACTATGCATACCAAGATGCTATGCACCGCATTGAAAGCCAGACCCTGGACGAGAAAACCCTGTCTAAGCAAGTTATGTGCTGGTTAACCTGCTCGCAACGGCCGCTCACGCTGACCGAACTACAACATGCCCTTGCCGTCAAGCCTGGTGAGCGGGCCTTCGACGATGAAAATCTTTCAGATATCCGAGCCATGATCACACCATGTGCCGGGCTTGTTGTGTTCGATGATAGAAGTCACATTATTCGACTGGTCCACTACACAACACAAGATTACTTCCAGCGCACCTGGACCAGATGGTTCCCGGAGGGCCATCATTATATTGCGGAAGCATGTATCACATATCTGTCGTACGATATCTTCGAGGCTGGGGCTTGTGAGAAAGAGCGCGACGTGAGACTTCGATTGCGCAAAAACCCTCTTTATGGATATTCTTCGGTAGCCTGGGTCTATCATCACCAGTTACAGTCCATCAATGACCTTTTAATCCTTAATCTGCTGAGAAATGAAAAAAAGATGGCCGCGTTCACACAGGTGTTTTGGTATGAAAGGAGTAAAAGCAAATAAGGATACCCTCAGTTTCCGGTTCAGGAGCAATCCAGTCTTCACATGGCTGTATTCCTTGGTCTTGAGGATTTTATACCTGACCTGCTAAAAACCACACACGTGGATGCGCAGAGCTCCTCTGGAGAGACACCACTTTTGTTCGCCGCACAGATGGGACACACAGACATTGCACGGCTTTTGCTAGATCATGGTGCCAACCCTGAGCCTAGAGAGCAAGTTGATCGTTCACCATTACTTCAAGCGGCCAAAAATGGCCATGAAGCAGTTCTTTGCTTACTACTAAATCGCTTTTCCGATCAACGCCATGACAGCCAGAAAAGTAAAAGAACACCCGCACCCAGACTGGTATTTGATGAAGATGAAGAGTGTGCATGTGGACCAGACACATTACCAGAGGCATTGACAGTTGCTGCTGCAAATGGACACGCAAAAATAGTGGACATCCTGTTGCACAGGGGTGCAGAGGTCAATGCGCTTTGTCGTTCGCACAATCCTGTTACGGTGGCGGCCAAGAACGGCGACGAGGCGACGATCCGCGTCTTGATTGAGCACGGCTTCGATATCAACCATGATGGTCTTTGTGACCGTTATTTCCGGACGCCTCTGGGGCTTGGAATAGCTGGAGGGCATTCAGGAGTTGTCAAGCTCTTGCTAGAGCAAGGTGCAGTCATAGAAGAGGACACCGCATTGGTCGCTGCGGCTGAGTGTGGTCGAGTTGAAATCATGGCTCTCTTATTAGAGCATGGGGCACGCCTGTCTAGCCACCAGATCCTCAACCTTATAAAAGCAGCCGCAGAAAAAAATAACTTCGCGATGGTGCAATACTTGACCAGAAATGGATTCTGCAAGATGCCAAAACGGATCAGCCATTATTATGGGCAGCCAAACAGGGCTACACACCAATGGTCGAGACACTCCTGGAGGAGCAAGGCTTTGATATTGACGAAAAGCATCAAATATATGGCACAACCGCATTATCTTTGGCTGCGCAACAAGGTCATTCCGATGTTGTTCAAGTTTTATTAGCGCGCGGCGCGAATCAGAGTTGTCCGGATAACCTTGGGCGAACGCCACTCATGAGAGCGACTGAAAACTCGAAAAAGAGGGTAGTGAGGCAATTACTGGAGCATAACAGCAGCCTTCTTCACCATCGTGATATTTTCGGTAGAAGCCCACTGCTTTGCGCAGCTGAGATGGGCAATTCTACTATCGTGGAAATATTCCAAGGGGATGAAATTGAGAAGAGAGTCTATTCTCACATCATCTCCAAAGAGATTGACGAAGTGATAGCAGCTGTATCCTCAATGCCTCTAGCTGCGCTGACTATAAATGGAAGTGAATGTCTTTCGTGGGCGGCAAGATATGGACATGCGAATGTTGTCGAAACGTTACTGAGAAGGGGGATCGATTCTTACGCTCTCGCGGAATATGGCGATAGGGTATTAGAATGCGCAATTACATACGGCCATGAAGGGCTATTATTGGATTGGGGGCTTGGTTTAACGGGCTTGGAAAGCCGTGACCGAGCGACGTTGCTGCTTGCCATTGCCATCGGGAATGAGGCTACTGTCGGGCATCTGCTGGAGCATAACGTTCCTCTGAGCCTGGATTGCGGTGAGCCTTATTGAGGGACCAATCCACGAGTTACAGAGCACCATACCGATCAAGACTGCATCACTTTTGTGGGCAGTTTGGAAGGGCAATGGGAACATTGTCAAAATGCTTCTAGAGCACGCAGAGATCCGGAATATCGCAGTGCGCAACGTGGAGGTCGCCGCGTCATTAGCCATTGTCAAAAATCACCCCCAGATTGTGGAAATCCTCCTCAATTCTCAAAGCACAACTCACAAATACGATGATCTCTTGTTTCAGGAAGCAATGGAGCACCGACACAAAGATGTCCTCCGCGTTCTTCTAACCAGATACTCCGGCCCAGGGTACACGCCAAAGCGAGAAGCATCTCAGCTGGTCTTCCGAGCCGCCGCGTATGGCTTCATCGAAGCTGTGGATCTGTTAATAAGCAAAGTAATTGATCCCAACTGCAGTCTCAAATCTAAGATTACCGTGTCGAAATTCACGGCAGTAACGGCATTCCTAAGCGAGAGAAGTCTCTTGAACCAAGACAATTGGCCAAGGCGATCAGTCCGGTATGTGTACCAACAAGAAAGTGATACGCCTTTGCTAGCTGCTGCTGCAAATGGCCATGCCCCCGTTGTCAAGCTTCTTCTGGAGAAAGGGGCACTCCCTGAGAAAAAGGCCCTTCCAGAGTTGATAGGCAGATCGCGAGGGAGACACTCCCTAAAGCGACCGGCGAATATCAAGTCACCATTAGATGCCGCGATCGAAGGCGGGCATTGGCAGGTCATCCGGCTTCTCTTGATAGAGGGTTGTGAATGGAGCCCGAAGACAGACCTCGACACTTCACTTATGCATGCTTCTTACGACGGCAACGCCGAAATGGTTAATGTGCTGCTAGAACGGGGTGTTAATCCGAATACCCGCAATGAGGGGGGAACCACTCCCCTGATATGGTCAATTGTGATGAAGCATAAGGAGATTGTGAAGTCCCTCTTAGCAGCGGGTGCTGACCCTAATTTCATCGGTACAGACTCAAGGGGCTTTCGGGGATCTAAACAATTCAGCCCATTGAATTTTGCGTCCATTCCTGGAAAGTGGTCCGCTGAACCGATGGAGCTCGAGATACTCAAGGATCTGCTGGATGCTGGTGCCAATGTCAACCTCAGGGATGGAGTCTACCGAACTCCATTGTCATGGGCAGCGGAGAGGCGTTCAAGGTCAGTCTTACAGATTCTACTGGACGCAGGATCAGAAATTGATTCCATTGACCGATGCAATCGCACGCCGCTATTCTACGCGACTATGAATGACAATGCAGGCGCTGTCAAAGACCTTCTCGAGCGGGGGAGCATGGGGACGACTATTCAAACCTCTGCAGATCGTAACCCGCTGGATGTGGCTCGTGAATTGAATTTTCTGATATTGAGCACCTCTTGTTAAACGGCTTTGAGTCGTGGAACAACGCTACAAAAATTGCTTCTGGGCCTGCAGGCTCAAGCGACGACAAAGAAAGTGAACCGGCGTATGATGGTGAGCAATGCACTGTTTGTGACCGTCGGATCTCATGCTTGGATTACTATTTCAGGTGCTTAATCTGCCCCGTATGGGAATTTGTGATCTGTCGTGAATGCTATGGAGCTGGTGAGTCCTGCTATGATAAGCTACACTCTCTCGAAAGGGGATACGCAAAGACCTCAAATCAGTTTACACCAATCGAGACTGTGAAGCGGTGGTAGCATGGGCAGATTATGGACTGAACGGCCCTATAATATCATTGTACTCCTGCCCATAAAAGCCCTATAGTTCCTTCCACAAGATCTAAGGGAATCGTCATAATAATTCGACGTGATTTTTATTGATTTTCACCTTAACAACATTGTTTTTGGAGATCAATTCTATCCAACTGCCGTTGAATCCACTCCGCAAAAGGCGAGAAGAAGAGGGTCTGTTTGTACTCGGGCCGTTCACAAAAGGCTAGTAGGGCCTTATAGCATTGGACAACTGTGGTTCCAGTTGCATGTGTGAGCTTGGCCAGATCCACTGGACAGAGATAGGGCGGCTGTCTGGCATCTTCAGCGATAGAAGCTGTACCTTGCATCGCACACGCATAGTAAACGCAATGATCAATGCCAAAGCAGTGCCCAAGCTCATGTGCGGCAGTTCGACACACTCGACCCAACCAAAGCGTGGAAAGAGCCGATTGCGAGAGATTGGTGATCTCTAGGCCTCGATAGACGGATATAGCTGCCACTAATGGAGACGGGGAACCAAAGACAGAGTCTTTGGTTTCTTTCAAATTCGCTGATTTAGATTTCTTTTGTCGCTTCGCACTTTGTTGTGATGTAGCGGAACATTCAGACATATATTCCTCACAGTGCGATGCGGGCCAGGCATGCAGCCGTTCGACAGATTGGAGCTTGTCAAGCTCTGGCTGGTAGCGGGCAGTGGATACAACAGCAACTCGACTGCCTCCGTATGCACGACCGCAGACAAATTCATCATCCTCATCCTCATAGAGATCTTGATTCACCAGCAGCAAAACCGCATATGCATCGCGGGGCAGCATGGCGATAGCGGCGTCAAGCAGGTCATCAAGATTGAGCTGTCCCCCGTAGACTCTGTCTGGGGTTATCCGGATGCGAATCCGTACACACTGGTTACTAAATTTTAGGCCAATAAAGTTTGGCTGGCGAGACTTCCGTGCTCCCTTTGGCTTTTCATCCCAAGAAGTGAACGTAGGGGCTGACCCAGGTAGAGCTTTGACACGCAAGCCATGATAAAATGCCCCTAGGTAGTCGACAACTGCCTTAGATGACGGCGGGATAGTCTGTTGTGGCTCATCCTGACGCTTTTCCCATGTTTGCATGAACTGAACTTGCTCATCAATCTCTGGCGTGGTGACCACATAGATTGTCTTGCGTTTTGTAGTAACAGGATTGCGGTCCTCTTCATCAAGCCAGTCTTGAAAGCTCTGGGGTGGATACTCAGGATCCTGAGCGAGGTCGTCACCGGGAAGTAACAATGGAGCTGGAAAGGCCCAAGCGTCTTCAGCTGCGAATAGTTCTGCCTTTTTCATGCTTGGTAGTTTCTCGGGCCTTGTAGCTGCAAGACGCTGCTCTTTATCTGGTCGGATAAACCCTGCCTGTGCAGCAGCATAACGGGAACAAAGCACAGAGGCAGATTGATGGGCGCAGCGAGGGGTAGAGGTGGAGGACATATCCACGTGTAGACAAGGTCACTGTCCCTTTGAGCAAGATGGAAACTAAATGGGAACTCTTTCACTTGACTCGAGAAGTTTCGAGTCTCTGCAACCACTTTGCACAAAGCGGCTCCTTTAATAGCGAGGCGAGGGAAAGGTTAGAAAGTAGTTTGTTGTGGCTGGGGCGGACCGCCTTCTCTTGGTGAGCGGAGAACCACTAGCAGCCTTATTGGCGTTAGCCCTGGGGCGGGGGTGATTGGTGAGCTTCACGATCCGCAAGTAACATTTTGAACTGTCTCTCAGACCAAAATGCATTCCGGGATTTTCTATCGAACTGACCTTGGGGATGCCTCTGGAGAGCAGTGTGCCCCACCAAGCAGGGTGCATGATTAATAACTGGAAAATACCGCCCGGGAAATGAGAAGAGAAGCAAAGTAGGCAATTTAATATATGCTAGTGGCTACGCTGGTATCCCAGTATAGATGCGATATTTTAGAATGCCTACAATCCACGCCAGG
This sequence comes from Penicillium canariense, assembly GCF_028826845.1. Taxonomy (NCBI): domain Eukaryota; kingdom Fungi; phylum Ascomycota; class Eurotiomycetes; order Eurotiales; family Aspergillaceae; genus Penicillium; species Penicillium canariense. Next base: position 2,332,819 of record NW_026622734.1, on the reverse strand, counting down.
AAAGTTCCCCATTTGTCAATACGAGAACGAGAACGAAGGCATTAGTACATTACTGACGAAGTGCGAGTCAACATTAAAGAAGTCTGGTAAGGACAGACTCCAGTGATGCTAGCCGGCAGAGGGTGAATGAAATGCAAAGAATGCATCGACGAATCATAGATGATGGATACACCTATGAAATCACTTTGCGTGGGTGTTCATTGAACTTGCTTTTTCTCTTTCAATAGCCTTGCAGATTCTGCGCTGCTTTTTCCTGCCCCCTAAAATCGCCCTTAAAACCCCCCTCATCCGCCAGGATGCCCTCGTTCTCGACAAATACCAACCTGCGCTGAGAATGTGGAAAAGCAAAAATTGGCTAGATCGCGATTATGGAACGATATTGCCTCCAACCGACAATGATTCTCGATATGGATTTGACGAAGAAGACCTGTCTCCATTGACAATATTTCCAGAACTGGAAGATCCCTACGAAGTCAAGCCGAAGCATTTACTACTTTTTATCTTCTCTTTCTATGCTTCATTCTCACGGGGATCTTTGTCCTGGCTTTGTTGGCCGTGAGAACGGTGAATGAGCCGGTTGAGTCGTAAAGAGAACGGCCCTTGGGTGGACGAATGGTTCGTTTTATACTACCTTCTTACATGTGACGAGCTTGTCTAATAAATTTGCTGCTGCTACAGATTTCCGCTCGCTTCTTCTCCCTGCTATCAGGGCTTGTTCCACCTAAAGCTAATCAGTGGAGGCTTTTCTCATGCAGCCCACGCCACTCGTCCAAGCCCTATCCTTGCGACCCATGTGACTCCATTCCACGTAGGCTCCAAACCATACGTCTTTTGGTTTTTTCGTATAGGATCTACAGAATTTGGCTGTTGGGGATATCAGAGACTTTGAACATATATCTCAACCGTTTAGAAGATCACATCAGCCTACATTCCATATACTGTGCGGTATCGCCATTTTTCGAGAAAATATTATTATATATGTATGGAGGAACAGCTGTTTAATACTTCGGTGCAGATGCGAAACCTCCGCGGGCCATACCCTCCCTTTGCAGTTTACCTGGCGGGGCAGGAGCGGGTGCTGCCCACCACCATTAACAAATGGTTATCCAGCAGGGCTCTCCTCTCGTTTAACATGCCCATTGGTAGAATGGAAACCAGATGTGAAGAGGGCAGGGTGAAGACAAGCGACAGACGCTGTTTAGAGAGGAAAAGTAGCTTGAAATACTGCACTGATTATTATATCCAGGCAACTCCCACTGGATAAGAAATTAAAGGGCAATGGGAATGAAATTCCAGCTGTGTCCTTGTTGGACTAGAGCGGTAAGACCTCCTAGTAGAAAGCAAATTATTTCACAAGAAACTAGTTACGGGGCGGGCCGCCGGGGAGGGGTGGGAGGGGGGCGGGGGTAATTAATCGTAGAGTAGGTCTTCAGGGCGCAATGATACCTTGACTAGGCCCGGTGCCATATCTACCACTAAACACTCATGTTTACATCAATGGAAAGGACGTCTTTAAGAGGATTTAAGAAGTCACGGTCGGACTATAGAACCGCGCCTAGTGCAAAAACTTCTTACTTGCTATTCTAAAAGACAGACATCGGATAGAAGGCGTGGAAATGAGCGACATGGCCATCTGAATTCACTCCCGGTCGGGTTGTCTCAAATCACTGGGAACCTAGAAAGGTAGGAAATGGTGCCTTGTTCCACGATCCATAAATTTGGTGCATGGAGAAGTAGACTTCTTTTCCAGTGAAATCCTCCGAAAAAGAGAGTCCTATATCAGGAAAGTATCTCCGCGGAAGAGTTGCGGGTACACGCTTAAAAATTAGATTACCATTTAAACCCGTATATTCAGTCCTAATTTAACAGTTTTCAATGGCATAAGAAGTTTGCTTATTTCATGTAGTGCATCTCGCAACAGTTAGATAGTATCATCAAAGATGAACAGGCTCCATCGTGCCCTGTGTAAATGAATATCATTGAGTGCGACACTACCCTTGGAAGTGCCGAGTGGTTCGCCGCGCAACAGGATTTCGATAGTCCAACGATTAGGTTTAAAATTGAGTTTCAGGCACGGCCCCGGTCTTTCCGAAGCCGCAAGCCCTCGGTCTATTCCCTCCCCACTGCTTTTGCTCCGAACCGCGCCGTGGTCTCCCATAAGCCCAAATTTGAGACTTTCGCCATAACAAGTTTCAACTTAACTTTTGAGCGTCTAGCCATCTACTTGTCAGTCCAGAAATTGGTCTCACAGATGTTGGGGACCGCCTAATTGTCTTGCACTGAAGGGTGGCGAGTGAAAATAAAACCGAATAAAAGGCATGTACTCCGTAGAAATCGATTTAATTCAAGGTAGGGGCGGGTAAGAGCGAGCTAGACCCCGATAACCTTGCTCGATTGGGGGAACACGTCTGTGGGCATGGGCGCGACCATACGTTTTAGTGGTAGATAAGGGGTGGTGATGTTCGCGTAACCCCCCTCATCTAGCCAACCCTGTGCAGGGATCTCCGTCTGCCACTGCTTAAACTGTGATAGACCTGGGGAAGAGCTCACAAATTATCTAAAAGGCGTGTCTTTCCCCTCCCCCCCCTCCCTTTCTCAAACACCGCTTTGTCGCCATTCAAGATGGCATCAACGCGGAGCATATTGTTCCTCACAAACAACGAATTAGGCCAATGCAATGTTGCCTTTGCGGTTGCCGAGGAATTTTTGCGCCGCGGCGAGTTCACCGTGCATATTGGCTCGTACAGCCCTTTGGCAGGGCTCGTGGAGGATTTGAACAAACGCGTCGATTGCGGTCGATCTGTGGAATTTCACGAAATTCTCGGACCATCTATGACGGATCTAGCAGTTCGCAGCAATGTTGGTCTCCTCTTTCACCGACCGGGAGTGAAAGGAGCCACACAAGGTTTCCAAAAGGTCGCTACCGCCATTCGCAACTGGAGGCCATCGGAGTATCACATCGCCTACCAGAGTTGTTTAGCGATGATCGACAAAGTACGTCCCGATATCGTCGTGGTAGACCCAATCCTTCACGTTGGCTTGGACGCGTGTCGAACGGCCAAAGCTCGAGTGGTCGTGCTTTGGCCTGTTCCGCTGAAGGATGTGGTTATCACTATTCAGCCCAAGGCTGGCATCTTCTGGAAGTATCCTGTGTATGCACTCACCAGAGAGAGAGAGAGAGGCGGTCGGAGTACAACTGCTGACTTTGCCTCCACAGCACAGGATCAGGGTATCCCTTCCCACTACCATGGAAATTGCTTTTGAATAACATCTACCTGGTATTTCGCGTGGTGATGGCACTTGCCATGGGGAAGCAAGAACCCGACGAACCCCAAGACGGCAAAAAGGTGGAGGGTCGAAGCCCATTCCCTCTGGCGAGTGCCTATTCCAAGGATTCCTTGAGTTTGACCCCAGCATTCAAGGAACTGGACTTTCCACTTCAAGTTCCCGACAATGTGGCCAGCTGCGGTCCAATTCTTCGGCAGTGTCCGCCTCTTTCGACCTCTGACCCCGAGCTAGACGCCTGGCTGACGGAGCCGACGGTTCTCATCAATCTTGGATCCCACGTTCGACCATCCGAGTCCACTGCCGTTCAGATGGCAACGGGAATCCGAACCGTCATCACCGAACGCCCCGATATAAAGGTTTTGTGGAAACTGAAATATGACTGGGAGAGTTCAGAGCAGTTCCAAAAGGTTTTGGGCCCACTAATCACTAACGGATCGGTGAAAGTGGTGTCTTGGATTCAGGCCGACATCATGTCTGTTTTACAGACTGGGCGGATTGCCACATATGTCCATCACGGAGGAGCTAACTCCTACTTTGAAGCATGCAAGTATGTTCTTGACCGCTCGTCCGTCCTCGATAATGGGTGATGTTCATTCTGACGGTTTCTTTCAGGGTCGGTGCTCCTCAAGTCGTGCTACCCCAATGGCTGGACACTTATGACTGTGCAACCCGAGTTGAATGGCTTGGAATCGGACTGAACGGCAGTCGGACTGCCGCCCCTGGCGTCGAGGCAGGCGAGTTTTCAAGGGCTTTGCTTCAGGTTTTGAGTGACGCAGGCATTCGTGCTAAATCGGCCGCAGTGAAAGATCTTTGCGGGGGATCTGAGGGACGGGTTCAGGCGCATGACCGCATTGTCCAGTTTTGTCTAAATTAGCGGCCGAGCATCTTGTTATCAGTACTGGATAAATATACCCGACGAGATTTTACTTGCATAGCAAAATATATTCCCACTAAAACTGAGAATCTGACGTTCAACTATAGATCACCACCCCCGGCAAACCTCCAGAAGTCCAATACGGCAACACATCCCAAGCTTTGGCTTGAAATCCCGCAGAGAAAGAACACCGATCCTCAGCAATGCTTGCAGTACTCATGCCAGCTCCCTCAGAACTCGATACACGTCCTCCCTAGCTTGACGTAACTCGTCATCTATTTCGCCGTTGGCATGTCGGGAATTCATTTCGGAATGTAGCTGCACGAGCTCTTTGGCGCGCTGCAAGCTTTCCTGCTTAATGACTTGGCTATCGGATGTGGCGACCGGGGCGTTTTCAGAAGACGCGTTTTTGGCTGCAGCCGCTGGGCCATTCACAAGTGCAAGAGCCTCATTGTACCCCTATAAAAACGTCAATGTCCATGCCTTAACCGTGACGTAGCCCCTGCGCGAAGGCGTCTCGGGTAAGTGTTCTTAATAGCCGGGGGCAACCACACAGAAGAGGGGACGGGACAAGACGTACACACACTCGTAGCGAGGTAATATCAGACAGTATTTCTGCTACCTGCATCGTAAAACGGGGCGCGGTTGCCGGTTGCAGATGGGGTCTTGCCAGATGGACAAATTCGCATAATCGCGATGACGTGCCGAAAAGGAAGAGTCTTGGCGCGCAAATGCTCACAGGGGCCGACACCGTATCATAACATGCACACTCTCAAACAGCCCAATAAATAAAAAGATAATTCATTGCATTCATTACTACTTAAACGACCGCGCACATCTGAATGCAATCCTCAAAAACACCACTCACTAGGTCGCGCTTCGGGGAAACCGCACCTCATTAGAGAACGCTCCTAGATTCGTCTTTGAAAGAAGAACACCACCCCTATGCCCCGACCTACCGAGCTGTTTCATCCCACGCGGGGACATGAAAGGGCAAAAAGCAAGAAGGAAATATAACAAGCAATGTGAAACCACCCCGAGCACGTCAGCGAGAGGAACAACCGGTGACATCCTACGTTCTATCTATTTCCTGGTGCCAGTGGCGAGTTGTTATTGTTGAGCTGCTGATGTGGTCGAGGCACGGAGAAGTCCACTGAAGGAGCCAAATATTTGCTCAATCCGCATTGGACGACTCAGAGTCAGTCAGGTCTTCCTCGGTGATAGGAGGCAAAGTGACGATGCGGCGCTTGCAGGTACCGTCGGGCCAGAGGAATGTGCCGTCCGGTAGGACATGCTCCAGGGCATAGTTTTGCTTGTCCATGTATTCTTGTTCCAGGATGAGAAACTGCACCTCATGGGCGAGCCAGGTCCAGTACCAACCGTTCTTGCGCAGGGCGTGGGTGAGACGACGGCGGTACAGCTTGTTATCGCAGCCTGCTAGGAACGCCTCAATGAAAACGGAGTCGTTGGCCTGGCGCATGCGGATCTGGTCGCGGCGGAATTCGCAGGCGGCTTCGAAGTAGCCCTCGAGGGGACGGCCTTCCTGCTGCATGACAGCGTCGAGTTTCATCGCGAGCGCATTCTCAGCAGCGTCGGCGGGCGGGTTAGGATCATCCTGGATGGTGTCTTTGTCGAATGAACTGGTCGACGCGGCGAGCAGACGGTCAGTGAGGCCTGGATCGTTGTTGGAAGATGCAGTTGGCTCGGGCATGCCGACTGATGTCGGGCTGGGAGCAGTGGAAAGCAAGTGTGCAGTATAGACCTCATTCTCGTCAATTAAAAAAGCAGGCAGGTCATAGAGAGTTTTGAGCTGCGCAATACAGTCTATAAAAGCCTGGTCATTCAGGTCCATGCTGGCCTCGTACTCGGACAGGGGTTCGAGAGCCTGGGCGAGCAGGTGGTGCAGCAGGCGAATGCGTTGTTCAGCACTGCGAGAGTGGCTGGTCACAGCACCTGCTATGGATGCAATGATGACGATGAGGTCGTTCAGGTACTTGGAGAGGAGCTCGGTGAGCTGCTCGGTCTGGTTGAGCTGCTCCTTGACGTCCAAAAGTCGGGAAGTGAGAACGCCATTCTGACGACGAAATTCATAGGTCCAGAGAAGCGCGATTGGGGGGGTCGAGATCAGGGAGGGCTCAGTGAAGCTCTGAGAAGTCGCAATCTCAGACATGTTGGAGGCTGAAGTGCTTCAACGAAGATTCTAGTTCAACAGTATACTTGAACTTGGAAAGGCGTGCGGGACGAAGATAGTGGAAGCTGAAGAGATGAAAGAAGATGAGAACGAAGAATAGTTAATAGAGCTAGGAGAAAGACTGGGGTGGAACGGATGGGGTATATGGGAAGCTGGGGAAGGTTGGAGGCAAGTGAGAGCTCGTCGATGGTTCTGCTGTGCGTCTTCAGACGCAACGGTGGGGGTCGCGCAGCGCACACCAAGGCCAACATTCTATTTATTCTATTTTACAGAGCAAAGCGGAAAGGCTTTTAGACTCAATATAGGTTATCAATTATATTGACAACCCGAATAGGGACAACAGCGTGCCGTTGGATCCTGATGCCCACATCTCACTTCCTAAATAGGAAAGAGCCCGAAGATATCGAAGGCGGCAACAGTCCTAATCCAGAGGACCGAAACAAGCTCAAAGTACCTGGCAAGAAAGTAAACAGCCTAGACATTACATTACAGAGATCAATTGAAAACAAGGAAAACCGTGAGGAACAAGTCACATTTTGGCCCGATCTATTTGATTAAGTACGGTAACAGCGGCATTCTTAACCAACCAGAGCGAGCTAGATACAGAAGGAAACGGAGAAGAAATGCAGGAAAAGGAAAAACCGTGACAGCAACAAGACGCATAAACATGTCACATCTCCGTGAGCTGTGGGAACATAGGAAAAACCATAGCAATACCTTCTCCGCGGAGCAGCAGGCAGGGGTCGTCGAACTCACGCAGAGAAGGAGACAGGCCCCTGAGCCATCTCCAAAGAGGGCACTGCGAGAGAAGATGCGTTAGGAGAAACACAGAAAGCCACTTTTGACGCAGGTTCTGCGATCATAATCCGCATCAAGACATCATAAGATAGGTAAAAGGTGTTTAGATGAGGTCGGCAACGTTCATGGGCATCTCCTCGATCTGGGTGCTGTAGAACTGCTCGATCTCACGGAGCATGCGGACATCGTCAGCGGTGACGAAGTTGATGGCAACACCCTTACGACCGAAACGACCACCACGACCGATACGGTGAATGTAGTTCTCACGGTTGGCGGGGAGATCGTAGTTGATGACCAGGGAAACCTGCTGGACATCGATACCACGGGCCAGGAGGTCAGTGGCGATCAGGACACGGGAAGAACCGGAGCGGAACTCCTTCATGATAACATCACGCTGGCCCTGCTCCATGTCACCGTGCATGGCGGAGACGGTGAAGTCACGGGCAGTGAGCTTGTCGGTGAGCCAGTCGACCTTTCGGCGGGTGTTGCAGAAGATGACGGCCTGGGTGATGGTGACGGTCTCGTAGAGATCGGACAGGGTGTCGAGCTTCCACTCCTCCTTCTCAACGGCGATGTAGAACTGCTTGATACCCTCAAGGGTAAGCTCCTGCTTCTTGACCAGGATACGGACGGGGTCACGCATGAACTTGGTGGTGACCTCGAGGACGTCCTGGGGCATGGTGGCGGACAGCAGGGTGACCTGGGTAGACTGGGGAAGCAGCTGGAAGATATCGTAGATCTGCTCGGTGAAACCGCGCTGGAGAAGGGAAAGTTAGCAGGGTAATTTGGTTGGTCGGACACCATTTTACTTACAGACAGCATCTCATCGGCCTCGTCGAGGATGAACAGCTTCATGTGGTCGGTGCGGAGGACACGACGCTGGATCATGTCGTGAACACGGCCGGGGGTACCGACGACGACCTGGGGGCCCTCACGGAGAGCGGTCATGTCCTCACGGACGTTGGTACCACCGATACAGGCGTGGCACTCGAGGGTCATGAAGTCACCAATGGCAACAACGACCTTCTGGATCTGCTGAGCCAGCTCACGAGTGGGAGCGAGGATCAAAGCCTGGCAGGACTTCAGGTTGGGGTCGATCTTCTGGAGAGCGGAGATGGAGAAGGTGGCAGTCTTTCCGGTACCGGACTGAGCCTGAGCGATCACATCGTTGCCTGTAGAGAGGATATTAGCCCGATTTGTTTCTTTTAAAAGCGCTGGATCGATCGAGGAAAAACTCACCCTTGATGATGGGCATGATGGCACGCTGCTGGATAGCGGAGGGACGCTCGAAACCGTAGGCGTAGACACCTGGTTGGAGATGTCAGTAAATTTTCTGCATAACCCCGCCACGGGCGGGACTCCCTCAAGAAGATTCACATACCGCGAAGCAGCTCAGGCTTCAGGTCCATGGCGTCAAAAGAGTCGATGATCTCATCGTAGTTAGACTCAATGGTTCCTGTAGCGGCGCAAAAAAAAGAGCAATGTCAGCTGCTAGTTCTGTTGAGATGGGTCCGGCTCCCCTTTGTCATCGCCACCGAGGGGTTTCGCGCGATCGAAACCCGTCTCCGAAAGTTCGACAAATCTCACTCAGCAAAAGGGAATAGGTTGTAGCACATACCCTCGGGAAGATCCTCGAGGCCCTTATCGTTCGACATGATGGCGGTTTGGAGGTGGTTGACCACAGACGATTCGCCGCTGTGATCGGGTGGGGTGAATAGTTTAAGCGAAGGTGCCCTGTGGGGGGAAGTTCGCAAACGAGGTTCGAAGTGCTAGTATCGCAGGCTCTTCGGGCAAGAAGAGCGCTTGGAGATACTAGGGGAGAAGTGGTGACAAGAGTGGTGGAATGGGGTCACAAATGGGGTGGGAGAAGAGAGGAGGAAAAAAATCGTCGGCCGTCCGTGCCTTTTGCTGCAACGCTTTTTTCCCAAGGTGGGCGAGGCCTGACCGCCTGCCGGAAGTGGGGCTTGCCGCACGGGGCCAAGCGAGTGGTGATTCGCTTGAAACAGCGATGGTCTCTTTTTTTTCTACGGCTGGTTGCTGGTATACGTTCGTTCTATTCGTGTAGGTTGCTTTGGGCTGTGCTCTTTTCTATTCGTCCAAGAGTCAGGCTGTGGTATCTTTCGTTGTCAACTGGGCCGTTGGGGGGTGACTGGGCTGGCAGAAAAAAAAAATTGAAGCCCTAAAGTTCCAGAGTGGCGGACAATGCCTGACATCACAACGCTACCGCGCTACCCACCCGCCGCTGATGGGCAGCAGAGTGAAGAGGCTATTCCCAGCCATCCACTAGGGGTTAAGCCCAGTGGAAATGCCCTGCTAGCAACATGGAGTCTTCGCGATGCTATAGGCTCTTTCCGACTTCTCCCCGATGAGCTGATCCTGTTGTTACTGGAACACTTGGACGGTTCGAGCCTACTGGGAATTGGGCGGACTTGCAAGGCCTTGTATGCATTCACTCGTGCCGAAGAATTATGGAAGGCGCTCTTTGTTGAGTAAGTAACATCCCGTTCGAAAAGAAGTCGTATTTGAGGGGGTGGTTGGATGCCGCTAGATGTGGAAGTATATTTCCAAGATTCATCTGAGCCGCCCAACAAAGCCATGCCTTTATCTCCAATGATGGGAAAGGCTTGACTAACTTCCATCACAGATCCCCGGTGGAAAACTTTACATGGAGAGGGACATGGCGATCGACATATCTCAACCTGCCAGCCTCGAAAGCCCCGGTGATTGACTGCTCTCATCTTTACTCGGATGTTCTCTACCGACCCTTCAACTGCGCACATATCACGCTGGATCCATATGTGACGAAAATTCCGGCGCGCAACCAAATCCCGCGTCTGCCGGACCTCTCTCCAGAGGAATTCCATGCTGAGTGGGCTGACCGACCATTCGTTCTAACAGAGCCCGTGAAGGCCTGGCCAGTTTATAAGAACTGGTCTGTCGGGACCCTGCTCTCTCGATATGGACAGGAGAAGTTCCGCGCGGAGGCGGTCGACTGGCCACTCCGTACTTATGGCGACTACATGGCGGATAACTCGGACGAAAGTCCGTTGTACTTGTTCGACCGTGCCTTTGTCCCCAAAATGGGGCTAGCTGTCGGTCCGCCCGACTCGACCCCCGACGCCGCATACTGGCCGCCAGCATGCTTCGCGGAAGACCTCTTTTCGGTGCTCGGTAATGACCGGCCCGATCACCAGTGGTTGATTATTGGTCCCGAGCGCTCGGGCAGCAAGTTCCACAAGGATCCCAATGCGACCAGCGCCTGGAATGCGGTGCTACGCGGACCCAAGTACTGGATCATGTTCCCGTCGGGCGATAAGCGGCCTCCGCCACCGGGTGTGTATGTGTCTGATGATCAGAGCGAGGTGACTTCGCCGCTGAGTATCGCCGAGTGGCTACTCAACTTCCATGCAGAGGCACGACGCACCCCTGGCTGCATGGAAGGAATCTGCGGCGAGGGCGAGATCCTTCACGTTCCATCTGGTTGGTGGCATCTGGTGGTGAACCTGGAGCCGTCCACCGCAATTACACAAAATTTCATCCCCCGGGCGCATCTTGGCGCCGCGCTGGATTTCTTATCTAACAAGGCAGACCAGGTTTCTGGATTCCGAAGGAATGTCGAGAACCCCTACGAGAATTTTGTGAATGGTATGCGTGAGGCGTACCCAGAGCTTTTGGCGGAGGCCCTAGAAGAGCTACAGAAGAAGTCAGAAGGGAAGAAACGCAAGTGGGAAGACATCGTCCATGGAAAGACAGAAGAAGCCGAGAGCGCCACAGGAGGCTTCAGCTTTGGATTTGGAGATGACAGCGACGTTGAAGTCCCCTGATTTATTGGGCTATCAGGAGAGTGATCAATTATTAACAACCCTGTGTGAAATGAAATTTACGAAAGTCCATGAAGATGTTCCCCAAGTTCTCAGTTACCCAAAAAACGCCAACAATGAGCTTGTCCTCGAACTTCAGTGGCAAGCAATGGACTTGGTAGCCGGAGTGCCATCCGCAAAGGCCAGGTACCCAACGAATGCACCAACCGCAACCGCCAGCATTATCAGGCCGTTGTATGTCATGAATAGAAGCCTAGGGACGCAGCCATGGATCAGCGTCACTCCTGTAAGGGCAGACATAGAACACCAGAACACTCACATGATGAAGAAGCTGTAGAAGACCTGAATGGCATATAACGCCGCCAAAGTAATTCTCCCCTGGCGTGCAATAGCAGCCCTATTGTCCCGTCCTACAAGCAGTGGTGAGCCCTCGCCATGGATATTATCGTAGACATTAGCGGTGGCCGGCTCGGGGATCCCATCGACTGCAGGGCAAGACATCAATGAGAGAGCTCGCTGAAGCAGGAGTGTAACAAAGAGGGAGGTGGGGTATAAACCCAACCACCGGCATCGCTACGTAGAAGGGATGCTTGTTCAATACTAAGAGATATGACCTACCTCCACCTGTAGTTGCCGACACAGCAAATGCATTCAGACGCTGGTTGTGAGCAGCTTCGTACTTGCGGGTTACTTGTCGGACACCTTCGTAGCCGGCAGTGAGGAGGACGATGAGGATGAGCGAGAGGAGGAGCGAGACGGGGCCGGTGATACGCCACTGGCGGAAGATGACACAGAGGTTCTTGGAGGACCACGTGAAAACCATCTGGTCAAGCAAAGATGACATTAGCAAGGGAATTTCTATAGACGTATTCGCAAGTGTACTTGCATTCATGTTGCACTGGCCCATGTCCATATCACCATGACCCATATCACCGTGGTCCATATCGCCGTGATTCATGTGCATCGAATGATCCATAGCGGGAACAGCAGGGATGGTCTACTAAAGGTAAGTAGGTTTCAGCAGACTGAGGCCGAATATATAGAGAGTTACGTATCGTGACACGAGGGGATAAACATGGAGAGGCGTGATGGCGTACAGATGCAAACCACGCAAACAGCGATAAGAGCGGCGGCCCTTGCCAGCTTCGGCCGCCTCGCAATCCCGCAGTTGCTGTCCCTCTTCAACACCGCGAATCCTACTTCTGTGCTGGCGTGTGGGCTCATTTGACCTCTTTTATCGTGAAGCGTCTTCCATTTGTACACCACCATGGCGGAGACAGCCCCCGCCCAGGCCGCGACACCTGTGACCGGCGCGCCAGCAGCACCGACGAACGGCGTCACAGCAGGGGCCCCGAATGCGCCCAGCGATCAGACTGCTGCGAATCGAGGGTTGCCATACTATGAGAAATTACGACGGGAGCTGAGGGATACGATACAGAAGAAGCGCCTGATGGACAAGAGCATGGTGAGTCGTGCAGCGCGCCGAGTCGCGTCAGGCAACTAGTGCTTCCCAGGGCCAATCCAATCGAATTGGCACAATGGAATTGGAGCGCATTTTTGCATTGCAGTGGCCCTTACATCTTTAATACTGCAAGCACTGACACTGAAGTCGATAGGCCCAACTCGAGGACCAGATCTTCCGATTCGAGCAAACTTACCTCGAAGAGACCACGGCCGGCAACATCATCAAAGGCTTTGATAATTACATCAAGGGCTCATCAAGCGGCTCCAGTCTCGGTGCTTCTGGTCTGAGCCTTGGATCAGGCCTTGGCGGGCGGCGCAAGGCACAGGTGACAGAGTCGGACCGAGTTTTCTCGCGAAGCTCGGCGAGCTACATGATGGTGCGTCCAAAGTAATCCGGTAATGGAAGAAAAGGTCGGCCTCTAACAGCAGTTTCTACCTTTCAGGATTCACCCGGCCCATCATCCGCACAAACAACTCCTTCTCACGCCGCAACACCGACCTCAACAGCTGGCGGAAACGCACCCTCCAACAAAAGCAATGGCGGCGAGTCCGGGACAGCATCCAAGGCCGGCGGCAGCTCCTCCAAAAACAAAAAGAAGGTCGGTGGCGGCTCGAAGAATACTAAGGGCAAGAACCAGACCGACGATCTTTCAGATGACGGGGATACTAAGCCGCCTATGAAGCGTTTGAAGGTTAGCTATGGACGGGATTAGATCGCTGTTGAGTCTTGCCTCTGTTTTTTTTCTTCGAATTTGGAGTTTTGGGGATTACCAATATCTGGGAGTTGATTGTATGAAAGGTTAGGCGCAGGAAAAAAATTTGGGTGGGGGGGGGGATCGTCTCGATACCCATCATGTACATCACGGCTCTGGAGACTACATTATAGTGTTGCATACAAATATTTGCTTCAAATGTCCATTGGACAACATATGCATTTTCATAGCGATAATCCATAGGGGGTGCAAGGGTACTTATGACATAAGAGCCCGAAAAAGACCAAATAAAAGCGCTGCTATGAAGACCCTCACAGCTGGAGCCGGTAAGTGGCAATCTCAAACGCCCGTAACTCGATATCCACGGTGGTGGATCCCTCCCTAGTTTTAAGAATCTCCAATTCTTCCTGGTCATCCTCAAGGACATTGCACTTCCAGACTCGCTTGACAGGCAACGAGCTATGGATCGAACCACGCGCTTTCCCACCCAAGGACTCATAGGCGCGCAGAATCACGCTCTTGCCAGGACGTGAGGGGATGCCACCGGTAGAGACGTCTTCGTCGTCCTCGCCACGCTTGACAGCGTCCAAAATGATCGATGACCCGCCCTGAATGGAAACAGACTTGAAGGCGGCGTTATAGCTGGAAATATGGGAACTTGCCTGCTCCACAGCCAGCGGATGGTTGAAGTTATAGCCGGCGCGGACTGTCCGTGCATCAAGTCCACCAGAGTGGGGGAGGATGGCGTAGCGGATACGGTGACGGCCCATATCGGCATGGGCGTCTGGAGCTTTGGGGGCACGAAGCAGCGAGAGGCGCATCAGGTTGCCACAGGTAGCGAATCCGTACTTGGAGTCGTTGAGAATCGAGACGCCGTATCCGTGCTCCGAAAGGTCGGCCCATTTGTGACAACACACCTCGAACTTGGCCATGTCCCAGCTTGATGGAGGTTAGTATCGCATGAACCAAGAAAGGGCTAGAATAAACATACCTTGTGTTGTAGTGCGTCGGGCGTCGGACGATACCATATTGAGTTTCGTAAGATGCTTCCGTGTTCGTCACATCCACCGGGAACTCAACCTTGAGGAACTTCATGGTTTCCTGCCACTCGACCTCGCTCTCAAATTCGACCAACGAGGGTTCAGAGGAGACAGAAGCCGAAAGACTGATGGTGGTTTTGATCCAACTTTTGTCGCTGATCTTGGTCTCCGTTACAACACTCGCTCGGTTCTGGTCATTCTCCGCAATAGTAGTTTTGCTAGGAGGAAGCTCCTTTCGCGACTCGAGGTGGAACACCTCCACATCCCAGGCTTGCCAGTAAAGAGGCTTATCATCGAAAATGACCAGTTGACCGGCCTTTCCGTCCTTGGAAATAACTTCTCTCTGGGCTTCGACATCGTACAAGGAGATTATTACACCATCCTGGACATCGATCTTGAGTTTTCCATTCTGCAGACGGAATACACCAGGTCGGGTTTCAAACACGGTCACTCTAGTTGTGGTCTTGAAGTCAACAGGCTGGCATGCAACAACACCAGTCGAGCCGTCGACCAGAGCATATTTGGATCCATTGCAGGCCACAAGGGGTTCGGGAATTTTCACTACCTCCGAGCGAGGCCAAGGAAGAGTATTGAGAGCTACCAGAGCAGTGCTGCCAGTGACACCCAATGCAGCAAGGGCATCTTTTCGCAGCTGTTGACCAGTTGTGAAGATCTCAGCATACAACTTATCCGAGTCATCATAGCACATCTCAATAGAGCTGCCCGGTAAGCAGTCATGGAATTGACAGAGGAGGGTGCCCTCCCACATTCCATCGATCTGCTCCTTAGGATACTTGTAGCTCTTGTCCGAGCCATGGAGGGTAGCCAAAGTGGCCAGAAGCTCTATCTCGCGTAACAAGAACTCAGACTTGCGGTTGTTGCGCTTGTTGTTGGCCTGGGTAGTGTAGGTACCACGGTGCAGCTCGAAGTACAGTTCGCCGTACCAGGTCGCAAACTCGGTACCATCAGCAGCATTTGCCTCCAGCTTGTCAAAGAAGTCGTCAACCGAGTCGCCCATTGTGACCTTTGGAAGAGTGCCGATCTTGTCACTAAGACCTCGGCATCGGCGCAGTTTCTCAAGATGCTCAAAGGTAGGACCACCACCACCATCCCCCTTGCCAAAGACGAGTAAGGACGATTTATCCTTGTCCATCGACTTGTGCTGGGTTACACTGCGCCTGAGATCACCGAAATGAGCTTCCGCTGTATAAGTCTCCGCGGGAGCCATATGGCACAACACTTGACTGCCATCCAGGGAAACCCACTGGAAGGTGGTGTGCGGGAAGGTGTTGATGTTGTTCCAGCTTAACTTCTGAGTAAAGAAACGGCTCATTCCGGCAAGACGGCAGATTTGCGGGATTTGTGTGGAGTACCCAAACGTATCTGGCAGCCAGAACGTAGTGGCGCGCTTTCCGAAGTGGCTTTCGAAGAATCGTTGGCCGTAGAGGAATTGACGGACCAGTGATTCGCCGCTGGGCATGTTGGTGTCGTGCTCGACCCAACTACCGCCTATTGGCTGGAAATGACCTTTCCGCACCCATCGCTTGACACGGTCGAACACAGATGGGTAGTATTGCTTAAGCCACTTAAACTGTTGGGCCTGAGAAACGGTGAAGCGATGCTCGGGATATCGTTCCATCAAGTCACACTGATTCGACCACGATCGTGCGACCTTGCGTTTGGTTTCCGCCCAGGGCCACAGCCAGCAAGTATCAATGTGGCAATGGCCGATCGCATAGACAAATGGGTTGGTGTCGGATGCATAAACATCTGCACTGTCCACTTTATCACCCAGGTACTTTTGCGCAATCTTACGTGCCTCTTTGATGGAGTCCTGGCTTCCATTGCCCGCAATAAAAGCATCCATCATGGCATTGCCCACCATGTTGGCCTCGTGAGCTTCCCAAGAGTCGCCAGGGAATTCACGGGCGGCATCGCCGATAATCCAAAAGTCGTAGTAGAGAGCCCGCGCTTCTAAGTTGACCGCAACAATTTGTGCTTTGTTGAGCTGGTAGTACTTGTTCGGATTGGGTGGCTGGATCGAATCACCTCCCGGGGCATTTCCAAACATCCCATTGCAAGCCATTTCGATATAGAAGGTATGCAACTTCCCATCACGCCAGGCGGTCGGGAGAATCCATTCAGTTCGCTCTCCACCACCAGTTAACCCCTGCAAGGGGTGTCCGTCCTCCGTCCACACCATGCCTTCGTTATTGGCATCCCAATGGAACTCCAGTCGTTCCTTGTGGGCCATCTCCCGGGGAACTGCGAGCTGAATGCGGAACCAGTGTGTCGACCAGCTAGGACCAAATGATTCTCCAACCCGAGTCGGCCGGAATTCCTGGGAAGTCGCATCCTCGAAGGTCGGCCGTTCCAGGTTCGGCACTGAATAAACCGACAGCTTGACATGGTTGTCGTCGGAATTGACCGCTTCGTAATATTTCGAGACCAGATTCTGATGTTCGTACTGGCCAGTACCTGTGAACTGACGCAGCCTATCTGTGTAGATCTTGGTGATGCGCTGGCCGACCGGACGTTCCGCTAGGCGGGGCAGCGATCGCGAAGCTTGGGCGGGGGCGAAATGCGGAGGTTCTCCACCCATGATGGCGAGGACGTGCGCGCTTGTTTAGGCGAGGCGTAACGATTATAGAACCGATTGTGCTGGATGGAGAGATTATACGGAGAGCAAAGGAAGAGTCGACGGGTAAGGCAATGGAAAAGAGGGGAAGAAAGAAAGACAGCTTATGCGCAAGGGAGTCACTGAATGCGGAGAAGCATGACCTCACGCCACATGGCTACGATCGGCGGGCGGGGAACACAACAGTACGGCCGAAGGGTGGCGGCGCCGTAATGAAGTTATTTGATCTTGTGGCAACAGGGTTTCCCTCCTGTCCAAATATTGCTTTTTGGTTCATTTTACTATTGATACGTCTATTCTATATCCGCTTTGTGAAATTGGACAATGTGCCACTTCATGCCGTCCAGACCTGGTTAGCCCACGTATGTAGCATACTTCGCCCACTCCTTGTCGGCCTTTAGTTGCTCCCAATCCCCATCTCGAAGACAGATACCGGCTGCCATTTCACCAGTTGGTGACTTGGGCATGAGATACACGAGAGACTCGACTGGAACGAAGGCTGGCCGACGCACTACCTCCGGCTTGCCGAGCCCTAGGTTGAAATCAAGCTCATAGGTATTGATCTTGGCCCAGGAGCTAAGCATGATACCGGATGAAGTGTCGACACAGGCTGTAGCTGAGGTTCTCGCCTTGTCTGCCGACCGGGACTGGAATGTAGCAAGAGCACGGGTGTTGTAGGCCAAGTCTACCACATTGGGGTTGAGCTTTCGGCGAAGCTGAGATGCAATGGCCCCCAATGGCTGTTGCACTAGATTTTGCAGGGAGTTTCTGTTATATGTCATGTTCTGGAACATCCCCAAGTATGTTTTAGGAATACCCATGCGCTGGCGGACATCAACTGCCCGTGCGAACGCAGACTCGGTCTCAGATGCGAGCCGATGAAGACGGGCTCGAGAGGTGCATTTCCAGATAAAAGCAGACACAGCATCATCAGTCGAGATGAAACCATCTGAAATGGTTTTGGTTTCCGTTGCCAATGACTTGAGAGCCTCCAGTGACGCCGATGAGAAGGTCACATAAACCCAGGTCGATGGGACTGGAATGGATGTGGCACTTGGATTGCCCGGGGGAGAAGGCTTCACCATTTGGTGCTTAAGCTCCACCGCAGGGTTGAACGAATCATCCAGCAGCGTGATAGTTTTTCTCCGGTCCATATTGCCGATGGAAAGTTCCTCGGCTGTGAATGGCTGGTTGTGACATGCCTTTGACAGGAGATCGATGATATGTCCTTGTCCAGTCATATCCATCACATTGTGCTGACCCGCAAAGGTCAGCAACATACCCCCTGTGATGAAGGTTACCTGCACAGCGAACACGGGTGCAGATGTTGCGGCTAGTCCAACAGTAGTTCCCGGAAGATTCAAAGTTAAGCATGGCGCAATAAGCTTTTCGTTAAGCATAGAAAAAGGATAATTCGATTTTCGGAGACTCTCCATTGTCGGGGCAGACGTTTCAGCGCGCACATCTTTCATGATGAGAGGGATCTTCTCGTTCGAGGGTACGATCCGGAAGGTACCGGTGACGCCTTCACTTGCTCCCTCATTAATGACTGTTCCAGCAAGCCATGGAAATCCTTCTGCTAGCCTATCAAGTCCATTTCTCAAGGTGTCGGTGATAGCCAATGATGGCTCTGGCCCAGGAAAGACAAGGCATAATTGTGTGTATAACTTGTAAAGGAAGGGATTGCTCCCTAGTATATCGAGATGTTCGTTTTCCAGCATATTCATATGCAGCTGATCGATACCAACCTCTGCCTCTCGTGCGAATCGATCGCGTTTTGTGATCGCCCTCTACCTTCCGCGATGGAAACGTGCGCGTGCACGGACTCATGTAGGCGGGGTGAGTCAGGATGAGTCGCGGGCCACAACACACCGTCATTAACTGGAACTCTATCTCTCTTGTCTGATCTGTTGGTGGCCCTTGTATCTTTATTATTAACCGACTAATGATTAGTCTTCCATAACAAATGAATTGTGACGCATTCATCCGTCGACTCGGAGGGAATCCGTTAGGAAGACCGACGATAACCTGAGGAGCACACAAATGAGCATTATCGAACCAATAATCAATTTTCCCAGACAACCGACATGTTGATTTAGAACTCTGGGATACATGAGGTGTGAGATGCTCGGAGGAGGTTAAAGCGGAGCGAAGTGGTATTATGATTAATGCTAAGCTATTTTTATAGCTGTTTCCCGTTTGGTGTACTGACTTATGAGGGCTTGCATGCTAACTTCGACTTCCTCAAGATGGGAACGGCATATAGTTTTTATAGAAGATTGAATGAAGAAAGAGTGTTTTGCTGCCCTTGACTCGATCAAAATATCATTGAACCGTTCTTGCCTGCTTTCCATACATAGAACGGAGGAGTCAAAAATAGGCACCGTGGTCCCAGGACCCTTGACTTTGGCATTATTAGCACCACACTCTAGCCAACTGAGTAATTAAGCCGACCTTGCCGCATTCCATAGGCTCGTCTTTCCTTCGCGACACCTAGCTAGTTGATTTCTTTCTGCCTGGTAGTGAATATCTATCAGTCGGATAGGACCCTGCAGAATAATGACTTGATTAACTTCAAATGGATCACGCCAGAGCGAATCCACCGACGGGGTTCGATCAGCTGCTGAGGGGATCAGGGATGAGGCGTTACTCGAATATCGGAGAGATGGAGAGGCCGCTGTTTCGGCAGCAACACCCTCACCATCTCTTGATGCTATGGACGTTAATAGTGTCCTCGTTTAGTCAGCTGTACCCTAATCTATCCCGTATGTGTTTTCTCAGCTGTTTGATTCACCGGACGCACAAGGTGTAGACGAGAGTAGCATGAACCAGGCGATGTGAGGGCGTGATGGGATGGACGAACTCTTAACTCGTCTGGCCGTGGCCACTTGGAAAAGTCAGGGCCGCTAGTCTACAGTATCAGACCGGTAATCCGGTGACATGTTGGAGTCAGCTACAGTGAATTCACAGCCACTCACGAGCTTGTAGTATATGGTTGGTTTGCTGATCAATAGGACCAACTGAAAATCGACCGCATTCAGAATGTGCCAGGCAATTGTCATGTTCGAGGTGCACCCATGTGTCACGCTCAGCTGTTCAGCTATACTTCCCCGGGCTCGCGGTCATCTGATCGGACCCTGCCGAGCTTATGGGACTAAGTACACAGAGCTATGTACGCCGTATAGGTATTTTTGTTGGGGATTACTAGTGGATTGGTTGATCCACATCCTGGTTGCCACTATACAATGTCGAGCGCACAGGGACCGGGCTATTTTGCAGGGCCACAGGGTTTCCATCGATCTGTGCGACGACAAGTGGACTAGTTAGACCCAGTTAGATCTACAAATACTTGATCCGGTAACGGATTCCCGTTGCTGTAGGGAATCCCCATGTCGACCAAGGCCGGAACTATATACTCATGATTGCGACCCAGCAACCGTTCAAATTGCGAGTCAAGGGATCGGAGACTCTCAAGGAACAATTTTTGGTGTTTTGGTCTATAGGGTCTACCTTCTCGGTTAATCTAATCTCGATCACCGATGATAGATGGTGGACCCTTAGGGTTGATGTTGAGTCAACAGAGCTTCAGAGGCAAGCAGTCCGACCGCCGACCGCCGTCGTGGGCGGCCGAGTCCTGTGGTCCGAAATGGCGGTCTGATTGGCCACGCGGTGGCCCAATGGCCAGCCACCGCCGGCGCGTGTGTTGCAACTGCGCTTTCTGGTTGCTTGTCGGTTGTCTGCTTTGGCTTCCAGACTTTCCCAACTGCTCTCGTCTTCGCGCCGTTTCGTGTCCACCCTCTTCATGCTGGGGCTTGTTTGGCTCTTCCACCACCCCCGTCCACCCACCCCCGCGTGATTCCGTGGTCGTGATCGCCCGATAAGGTAGGGTACGCCTCTTTCGTTACCCTTGTCCCTCAAGGAAAGCCCTGAAGCGGCGCACAGATAAGAGCAGCGGTCGCTGCTCTGGCTGCTGCTCCTGCTCTGGCTGCTGCTCTGCTGCTGCGCCTACAAGTTTGCTGCCACGATGGGGATGCTAACCTTCTGTCGCTTCCTCAGCCGACCTTATCCCCATTACCGGGACGGCCCAACCCTGTTCTCCTTCCAACAACAGTTCCTCATGGAGGAATCCAGTGCGCGTGAGCGCCGCAAGTCCGACTCCGTCATGGCCCCCGAGTCGCTGGCCACCACCCCTTCCGTCGACGAGATGATCGACAACCCGTTCCTCGACGACTATGACCCTGACCATGATGACTTCTACTCCCCGCCTGCGTCCCCCGGCCAACGTTCGCGTAACCAGTCTTTCTCCAACAGCAGCTCTTACCAGGAAGACTGGGAGACCTTTCCGCCTCTCGACAAGCTGACCATCTTCGACCTGCTTGATAATATCCAGCTGTCGCAGCGGTTCGAGAAATGGCAGCGCGCGCTCACCATGCAGCGCGAGAAGGTGCGCAGACAGCGCGAGAAGTTGCGGTTCACGGGCGTGAACGCGAGGGAGCGCGTCGTCGGCGAGTTCAGGCGTCGAGTACCGACCGCCGATGAGCAGCTCGAGAAGTACCGCCGCCGCATGAAGGATGGCGTCGAGCGCCTGGGTAAACAATGGAACAAAACGGCCACCGTGACCGTGCGCGAGAAGGTCTCCTTCATTGCGGGTGTGCTCAACATCTTCATCAGCGGATATCTCATCGGCGCCTGCCCCCAATTCTTCTACTACTGGTTCACGGCCCAGCTGGCCTACTTTATGCCCATCCGCTACTACACCTATCACGCCAAGGGCTACCACTACTTCTTGGCCGATCTCTGCTACTTTGTCAACCTGCTCTGCATGCTTACCATCTGGGTATTCCCCGGCTCTAAGCGGTTGTTCATCAGTACTTACTGCCTGACCTTCGGTAATAATGCGGCCGCGATTGCCATGTGGCGTAACTCCTTGGTCTTTCACAGCATGGACAAGGTGGTCAGGTAAAGACCCTCATCCAAACACCCGAGCAACTTCCAAAAAGGTTTCTCGCTAACCTGTCATATGATATAGTCTCTTCATCCACATCATGCCGCCGGTCACTTTACACTGTATCGTCCACTTAACCCCAGTCGAGATGCTGAAGGAGCGCTTCCCAGCTGTCTATGCCATTAAGTTCAGCCAGCCTGGTGACCCCGAGCACTACTCGCTGGGTGCGATGATCATATGGGCCACTGTGCCTTACTTGTTTTGGCAGTTGATGTATCATTTGATGATCACTGTGCGCCGTGCCGACAAGATTGCTGCCGGTCGCCCGACCAGCTTCACCTGGCTCCGCAAGTCCTACTCCAAGGCCTGGATCGGCAAATTCGTCCTGAGCCTGCCGAATGCACTGCAAGAACCGGCCTTTATGATGATACAGTACAGCTTCGCCCTATCCACCATGGTCCCATGCCCCATTTGGTTCTGGTCTCGATGGGCGAGCGGTATCTACATGTCTGCCCTTTTTGTCTGGAGCATTTACAACGGCGCAACCTACTACATCGACGTCTTCGGCAAGCGCTTCCAAAAGGAGCTGGAGCAGTTGAAGAAGGATGTCGTGCGATGGCAGAGTTCCCCCGACTTTGCCACTAGCCCGCTCATCCTCCCCGATAGCTACACTCCTGTCAGCGGTGCTCTCGGCGCCCCCGCCCCTCTGGAGAAACGCTCCAGTATCGATCGTATCCCGCTTTTGGATTCTACTGTGGCGGCAATTGCCACGGCCCATGAGGCTCCCCAAGCCACCGATTCCACCGTTCGCGAGAGAATTTAGGCGCTAGGACATTTCTTTCATTAACACTCATGATACCCCTGGCGTACATGTTTCATCTTGCAAACATATCATATTCAGCATGCACAGTCTTGATGGGCCTAATGTTGGCTTTTAAACTCCCCCTACCCTGCTTGTTTGTTTTTTGGATTCGGTGTCGCCTTATGCGTCGGCGGATATATATATTTTTTCGGACCCACTGAGAGTCGATCATTACGAAGATTGTGACAATACGAACATTATGAACAGCTGTACAGTTGAATCTAAATTAAGCAATCCTGTTTCCATTGTAGATCTATTCTTATTTTAATGCTATGCTCTCCATATGGATGCTATGTGTCATGCGTTCTGGACCGCGAAGAACCTCCATTGGACCGCCCGGCTTGGCTCGATTGGGTACATCCACTCCTTCCGTGCGGCAAATCTCGACCCAACTAACTCCGCAGAACCCCGAAGCCGGATATGTCACGTGATAGAAACGTGATGGCCCCGGGCGTCACAACACCTTTCTGGCCACTCCTAAAAGCCGAGGAGCAGTGTCATCACCATTCTTTTTGATTTTTGTTAAATCATCTTGAGTTTGTCCAAGTTGATTTTTCTTGCCGTTGTTGCGCCGTTCCGCCGTCGCCTGCTCGATACCGCGGGCTTTTCCCTTTTCCCTCCTGCCAACATTTCCGCAAATGTCCGCCACAATGAGGTCGGCCCGACTGGTGCGCCATACCACCGCATTGCGGCCGGCGCTGACAGGTAAGATGGTGTTGATACATGTGAGGAATACACCTGACAGTATCTGACTGCTTTTCCTCTGGACAGCTCGCAGTCGCGCCAGCGCATTGGGCCCTGCTTGGCTGGCTGCGGCCAACAGCCTTCTGTACAATGGCCGCGGCATTCCATCGCAAGTGTCTGCCCTCGCCATTCTCCTTCCCCAGCGTGGTTATGCCACCGAGCACAACACATCGACCTCATCCCAGTCATACCCGCCGCCTGGTTTCAATGCCGAGCAAGCGAAGAAGCCTCTGCCGCAGGACCAAGCCCAGAACGTCAAGCCTGCTACCTCATCGCAATCCGATGTTGCCAAGGTCCCAGCGCGTGATGCGACCTCTAAGGCTGGTGCTGTAGAGGGGGGCAAGAACCTTGCCGAGGAGAAAAAGGAGGCTAAGAAATTGACCATTGGTCAGAAGATTAAGAAGGAGGTCCAACACTACTGGGATGGAACGAAACTACTTGCCACAGAGGTGAAGATTAGTTCGCGATTGGCGCTGAAGATGGCGGGTGGCTATGAGCTCAGCCGGAGAGAGCACCGTCAGGTTTGTCGCCTCTGGGCGGACCCCCCCCCCAAATTCGCATGAACGATGGGCTAACATGATTCGAATCAGCTACAACGTACCGTTAAGGATCTTGGTCGTTTGGTTCCGTTCTCGATGTTTGTCATCGTTCCCTTCGCTGAGCTCCTCCTTCCTATCGCCCTGAAGCTCTTCCCCAACCTCCTTCCCAGCACCTATGAGGGCCAAAGGGGCCGGGAGACCAAGGCTCTGAAACTGAGTTCGACCCGCAAGGAAGTCTCTACCTTCCTGCGTAACACTCTTCGTGAGACCGGGCTGCCCTTGACCGCGGCCACCGTCAAGAACGAGGAGTTTGCCGACTTCTTCCGCAAGATTCGTACTACGGGCGAGTCGCCCTCCACCGAAGACGTTATCAAGGTCTGCAAGATCTTCAAGGATGACTTGACCCTTGACAACCTGTCACGCCCTCAGCTGGTCGCCATCTGCCGCTATATGAACCTGAACTCGTTCGGTACCGATGCCATGCTCCGCTATAACATCCGCCACCGCATGCGCCAGATCAAACGCGACGATCGGGCCATTTCTTACGAGGGTGTGAACTCGCTGTCCGTGCCTGAGCTGCAGATGGCTGCAGCCAGTCGCGGTATCCGCACGCACGGCGTGTCTCCCGCTCGACTGCGCGAGGACCTGTCCATGTGGTTGGACCTGCGCCTGAAGCAGGGTGTCCCCTCGACCCTGCTGGTCCTTAGCAACGCCTACATGTACACTCAGGGCGGCAAGGAGTCCGAGATGGCTTCTCAGATTGACGCGCTCAAGTCGGTCCTCTCCAGTATCCCCGAAGAACTCTTCCACGAGATCGAGCTCGAGGTGCACAACGCCGAGGGCGCCGCTACCAACAAGCAGCGTCTGGAGGTACTCAAGGAGCAGGAGGAGCTGATCGAGGAGGAGAACAGCGAGAACGAGGGCAAGGGTGTGACCGCCCCCAAGGACATCGAGGATATCGATGAGAAGGAGGAGCACAAGAGCGAGGCTGCCGCTGACGGCACTAAGGAGCAGTCCTCCGAAGCGACGGAGGCGATGGCCGAGGGTGCAAAGGCCGGGGAGACGCCTGCCGCCAAGGAGGAGAAGAAGACGGGCCAGAGCTCATGATCATGAGTCGTTTTGCTTTGAAGGGTTACATTGGGGGTTTGCTACCTATAGATTTTTGGTTCTTTGTCTTTTTCCTTTCCTTTTCTTCTTTATGGTTCTGGCGACTGTTCGGTTCTCATCTGTGTTAACTCTCCGCTATGTTGATAGACCCCCATTCCCCTGTTCCCATCCCCCATTCTTCATCCTCTAATCCTCAATCCTTCTCGCTTGCAACTGATCTGCGTCTTGCTGATGCGCGATACGCTCTTTTCGCTCTGTTTTACTTCCCAGCCCCGTTCTCATTTTGTTTCATTATTTTGTGAATCACACCGCCATCATCGGCAGTTGGTGTGAGCTGCCACTTGTCTTGATGTTGGGCCAGGCTGAAATCGAAGGCTCCGATGGATGGGTTCGGTGGAGGAGAGACGTTCCGTCAGTGACGTGGGTAGTGGGAAGCGAAATGCACCATTCCATTCCTGTATTGATAGAAACAAATGATGCATTCTAGAAGTGATTCACACTGTAGAGACGCGGAGGCCTTGTGACCGACCAGAGCAGCACAATCCGGATACAACCTCTGCGGGTATATCTCGCGATCTCCTCGGCAGTCATGAGCATTAGTCACCGGACCTCGGCTCCAGACCTATTGCGGACCCCGGACATCCTCCCCTCCCCCACCAATAGCCCCAGATTCTGGGGGCGCATAGACCGGGGTTGACTGCGCGATCAATTTGCGCTTCTACATATATACACCGAGGCATGAGGAGACGACCGTTTCATCTGCTTGAGATCATCCGCTGCCACAGTACCCACGACCGCAGATACAGGTACAGCTACCGCTACGTTCGGGGCTTCACCAGCGCGTCGCGACTTCGCGGCCGGCCGCCGACATCACCGAGCCTGATGGCACCGCTCAATCCCGCTTCGCAGGTATGTGTAACGGTGCTCTGTGTGTACCCGCTGCCGGCATCTTGTCTTCATTTTGCAATTTCGAGAGGGCTATGCTAGACTGTTCTGTTCGTTCGCCATGCCATTGATATTCGCTCGCGAAGATATGGCTTCATTACGAGCAAATTTGGAACTACTTGTCTCAAACCCAAACCCCCAATGCTTCTCTCTATAACCGGTGGTTACCGTGCCAGACATTCAATTTCCGCCTTGAAGTCTCACACGTTTTGCTCCCTGGTTAGACGGCCACATCTTCCATTTCGAACACACATGGGAAGTCGACGGCCAGGGTCGGGGAGGATTCAGATCTCGTTAGAACACCCGTGGATGACCATCCCCATCCGCCTCTGAGCGACGAAGGCTGAAACCCCACCCTGGAGTCGCGTGGTCCGGCAAAAGAAGCAAAAAAGCGACACCCCTAGCACGTAATAGGGAAATGAATTGAACTCTAAACTGATCCGAACTACAGGAAGCCATTGACCGACTCCGGGGATATACACCCCCACCCACGGCATATGGCGACGTCCCACTGTCCAGGCGGGCCGCAGTGCTGATCCTGCTCTACGCCGACCCCAAGGGTGACCTAAGGGTCGTGATTACGATCCGGGCCAAGACATTGAGTTCGTGTGCGTACCTCCCCTTCCCCTGGGAGATACATGGCGTCCCTAGCCATGGCCCTGGTCTCGCAAGGTCTTGGCCGGGCGCTGCGTCACGGACCTATGAACAGCCCTGTTTTGAGGACCAGGGCCGCGTAGGAGCCGGTGCTGCACGACATGGCATGCGCGGTGCGCTAACCCTGTTTTTCTAGATGCAGGAGAGGCTGCTTTACCTGGAGGTACGTTTGACCAGTACACTGCAGAAAAAAACAAGAAAAAAGAAAAAGGGAACCCTGCGACCATTACCGGGAACTCGAGATCATCAGGGCTATGCCCCAAATGAGCAACAGAAAGAACAGTAAAAAAAAGAAACGAAAACTCGGTATACCTGGGGTAAAAAAAGGGGCTTGCCAGAGATAACTGTGCAACATGAGCTTCTTTCCATGCAAACTTGACGTATTACTCCCTGTACGAACCCATGACTAACGATGAGCATCCTTAACCGACCAGGCCGAGCGGACGCCCTGTCCGAAACGCCATTCCAGACCGCGCGCCGCGAAGCTTGCGAGGAGATCGGTCTGCCCGACATCGCCCAGCCACTGCCGCCTCCCTTTGCCGTCGAGCATCTCTGTGAGTTGCCGGCTAACTTGGCCAAAACAGAACTGGTCGTGCGGCCCTGCGTCGCCCTTCTGCACGCGTTTGATCCGGCCACGGGAGCCAATGCAGACCCGGAGATCGAGCTGATTCCTCGACTGGATGCGCGTGAGGTCGCCGCTGTCTTTTCGGCGCGATTTGACGATTTCCTGCGCCTGAGGAGTAGTGAGGGTTCTGGGGTGGGGGAGTGGTATAAAGGCTCTTGGAGTCGATGGCATAATCATAACTGGCGCAGTAAGTTGATTCCATTTCTATTGCCGTGCTGGTTCTACATACCAGGGCTCGCTGGGTTTCCTTTTTCCGTTTCTGGACATTCCGTTGCCTAAATTGCCTAAAGCCCTAATTCTTTCTCCCCCACCGGGTGTCTCTTCCCCATTACCTCCTGCAAGCCTGCGCCTGTCACCGCCACCTCCTTCGCAGGAGCAGGCCAGACACAACCACATGGCCCGGCGCGACAGGCGTGGAAAGGGGCCCTCTTGCCGTCATACCCAGACCCACTGCGTTCCATGTTTGCTTCTACAGAATGCAGTCGTCCTCCGTATCGCATCGATTAGTACTATTATTACAGAGTGCTCTTCGGAGGATGGCTGCGACCGACAGCCCCCGTGGAGATGGGAATACAGAGGCGAAGACACCTGATTCCCCCCGTTCCTCCCCTTCGGGTGGTTTAGTGTCCATCGATTGGCTGTTTGCGCCCAAAGAACACCACAGAAGGGCAAGACCAAACAAAAACAAAAACAAAAACCATGCTGACCAGTGGGGGAACTCCCCCATCGGGAATAGTGCACCAGTTCTTTGTGCGTGCCCACAACCACGCCATTAGACCTCGCAGCCCGGACAACCCAGCCCAAAACGCAGCCGTCGACGCGCTCACCCAGCAAGAAGAAAGCGGCGTAGTCCAAAACTACCGCGTCTTCGGGATGACGGCGCGCATCATCGTGGACGCGGCGCGGGTCGCGTTTGCGCGAGAGCCCGAATTCGAGCATAACAGCCATTTTGGCGACGAAGCTATGATCGCCAAGTTGCGCCGGCTGGGCCGGTTGAGCGCAGTGCGTCGGCCGGGCGATGAATTAACCCGCGAGACGATGGAGAAGGCAGCCAAACTCAGTTAGATTAGGCGGGGCAGACGCTGGATGAGCTCGAAGTATGTACATAGAAAGACTGGAGAGGGAAGGGCGACACTAGTTTAGGATACCTGCATTGGGTCTGCACAGTTGAGGCATGCAAGCATATTCCAGTGTCCGGCTTGGGTCTGTGGGCTCTCTGACAGGAACCGAATGGTCCGTATTCCGTTTGTGGTCTAGTAGGAGGCCCCCATCGCCCACTGGGCCCAGTCGAGTTAGCCTCCGGGCCAGCCTCATGGCCTCGGAGCCTACAGGGCGAATGGTCGAGTGGAGGAGTGCAAGGGTTTCGGAGGCTAGCGACGATCCGGCGTCCTGCATGAGCTGTCCTTGCGTGGCGTCATCCGGTCGCGAGGGCTGGCATTGCCTTGGGTCGTGTGGGTTGAGGGGTGTTGGGTTGGGATTCGATGCGGAATCCATCCAACGGCCTGTCGATCCATATCTCGACGTCGAGGCATTCTCCGCCCAGAGAACCAGAGCGTCCCGTCCCGTCCCGAGCATCCAGAGCAAGAGCGTCCAGAGCGTCCAGAGAGTACCCAGGATCCTGAACGATAGAGGGAAGCGATGCCTGCGGCCCCGTCTGACTCCTCGCGCACATCCCTTGCAGCCCCTCGCGTTGGAGCGTCCGTGCACAAACTCATGACGGTGACGCCGATCGCTTGCTTTGACTCGAGAGGAAGAGTGGAGTCGCTAACGATGTCCGGTTGGACCGGTAGAAGGAGGAGACGAGATGTTGTCGCTCACGCCTCCAGCATCTCGTATCTCCAGGTACCGTCGCACCGAATGGTCGAGCCCGCCTGCAGCTGCATGACCCCAAGAACTATCATAATATCTTGCAATATTGGCACCCTATTAATATCCGCTTCCCCTCTTTGTTCAGGTTGCTTCGCCTTTGTTCGAGTCCTGCCAACGCTGGCTTCACTTTGTCGGCCTCGCATGCCACGCCGCCTATGTTTCGCTCTCTTTAGACCCCAATCCTCTTCTTTTCGCCCCTCCAGTTCCTCCGGAGCAAGTCGAATTTTCTCGAAGTCCCATCATATCCACGCTTCCCGACACATTGCAGGATCGCTGGACTCCCGATGCTCTCCCACAACTATCCCTCCTTCGCCCGCTCCGCGCCCCCAGTTCGACCCTCTCGGTCGCTGGACGGGCTGGAGCGAGTGATCCCCCCAACACCAACCTTGCCCTACACCACCAGGGACATGGCCTATTCCTCGACGAAGCTCTGCCAGCCCTTCTCGCCCACCCGCTCCGACCTGTTCCTGAATAAACCGCTCCCCGCGAGACCTGTCCCCGACGCCCCGGCCGAGTACTCGGTTATGTGGAGCGACTCGAGCGACAGCGAAAGCACCGTCGACTCGGTCGGCAGTCCCAGCGAACCGCGCAATTCCACCGAAAGTTATCCCATCTTTGTCAGTTCGGGCTCCGAGGACTTCAGCGACTTGGTCGATCACCCGACCCCCGCAGATCCAGATCATCTTCGCTTGGAGAGTTTGGGTCCGATCCACCCATCCCCACCCGCCGCGAAGGATTCGCGCACGGACGTGGTCGAGTCGGCGGAAGACGACGAGACGGACGATAGTGACTTCGCCAGCCATTCGACCACCTCGAAATCGGATGCCCAGTATGGTCGGCTGTCGCAGTGGTCGCAGAACCGGAGCGGCTCCAATCACTACTTCCGCGAGAAGAAGTGGGACTTCTTCCCGGAGTTGGCGACTCCATCGGCCTTACAGACGGGCAGTCGGACCAGCCGCAGTCTGCGGGATCCGAAGCCGCGCAAGAAGGATGGTCGTCTGAATATTTCCAAGCGTCGCAGGTGGCACTCCCTCGACCGGCCTGGTCTGGGGCTGGCGCACGGCGTTCGCGACTCGATCAAAACCTACGTCCACCGTACACTCTCCCGCGACTCGACAGAAGCCAAAGCCAAAGAGTTTCCGCGACCATCCACCGCTCCGGGCGACGAGCTTCAAAAACCGTTCCCCTTCAATCACCCCGAGGATACGAAGATCCCCCTCCATTCCGACGTGCAGGTCCAACTCCGCTCCCGCTCCATCTCTACCGTCTCCACCACCAGCGACATCCCATCGAGCCCCCGCTCCGTCCAGCCCCGCCCAAAGCAACTCGCGGTCCCCATGTCCAATTACCAGAAATACGGACCCGCGATCTGGGACACCCCCAAGAAACCGAATTACAGTACCATGCGGCGACCAAAGCATTTAGCACCGCGATCCGCTCCCGCGAGCCCATCTTCTGCGCATTTCCCCATCGCAAACCCAACTCCCCCGCTCACCCCGCCCCTGAAGCTGCATTTGCAGAACCGCTCGCGGGACGCAGTGCGCGTGATCCAGGGCAGAAAGAGCCACGTCCTCCTCGCCCTCGACGGAGCGAAGAAGAAGATGGCCGAGTCGAAGGACGAGCGGCGGCGCGAGCAATTGAAAGCGCAGATCAAACTCATCGGGCCAGTCAATCCACATACGTATATGCAGGCGGATCCATGGGTCTGAGCCTGATATTTCCATTCCTTCTCTCTTGACTTTGTTCATTTTTTTATTTTTATTTTTATTTTGGTGATGCGTTGTAATACCTGGCGTTGGGATTGGCTTTATATGACCTCTACGACCACTCCTTTGGAGTTTTTCTTATTTCGTTGGATCGGGACCGGACTTGCGATTGCACATGTCCTCTATTATCTGGTTGACTTTGGCATTGCGATTTGATGGTGGCATTCCAGCATTTCATTCTCCTGGGTTTCCTTGGTGGAACTGGACTCGGGCAGGACTTGGATTGGACTTTGGTGATTCGCATGGTTAGGGCGTTTTCGTGTGCCAGGGGACCGTTGGAACTGGTCTGCAGGGGTTGATACTTTTGATGGCAGGCGTTTTGTTTATGAGCTGTTATATACGCTCCCATCTGGAGACTGCTGCATCAGGCTACTCAGCCAGAATATTTCCCTTCTCTTATTCCAGCTCTGACGGGTTTCAAATGTAAGGAACATGGCCGGTCTCGACCAGACATCCATGCAGAACTGTTTGTCTGCACACACGTACATACACTCGATCTCCCTCCACGCATCACTCCATGCATCCCTCCATGCATCCATGCCCTCTATATGGCGTGCGTGTGTATTACCTCGCCCCTCCAGCTGTCCGCTGGCCTGGTTTTACCATGACCTGCATGAGCGCCGATCTCAGAACCTCCGATGCGGTCGCAGAACATACATCGCGCCACGGCTCCTTTAGATCGAAAGACTAGACGGCGCATTCCGTAAACCGCCAGCAAGACAAGCCCTCCAACAATGGTCCTCTCCAGACCATGCGGAGCACAATCACCGCAACCCAAGCAAGGAAACCGCGGTGCACCCCACTCCTCCCTGCAGCGGAGCATCCCTTCAGGCGCTCGCAATCTTATTTGGATGCCCAGCACCCGCACAGCTGTCACCGACATTTGGTGCTCCACTTGTTTCCTCGCGGCGCACATCCCCCGCCGTCTAGACTTTATGACGCAGCTAATATTGAGTTCGTCCATGCCTCGCTCGCTTGGAGATGCCGGTACCCTATCATCCCTCCCGCCACCGACCACCGACCACCGACCACGTCGATCGATCTACCGAGTACAATGGATCCAACGGCCCCGCCTATCGCCCACCGGGCCTAGACCCACGCCCAAAAGTGCCCGCCTAGACTAGTGCGAAAAGCCACGCCCTGCCCCTCCGGCCGGGACTGTCGTTGATCGACTTGGTTGGCCTGGGTTGAGCGGATGAGGATTGGGATGTTGTGGATTCTGTGCGTGATGTTCTGCAGGCGCGTCGGTTTGCTGTCAGAGTCTTCGGTGTGGAGCATCAGGTAAAATGGAGGGCTGTTGGAGGGGCGACGTGTTTATTGCGGCTGTTTCGGGGGGTCGGCGTCTGCTGTGCTGACCTGGGCGATTTATGCGATTGGGGGTGTGATGGTGACGTTGTGTGTGTATTGCCTTCTTAGTGACGTTGTCTGGTAGATGCGATTCTTATTGAGGAGTATAGTCATGCAGATGGACGAATATGTATTAAGATAAAAGAGGGCCAAATCCTAGGCAAAATAACTACCAGACCAAAAATGCACAATTGGCAACATTTTTAGTCTAGACCGTCATTTATTGCTCTGACTATATGGTTGAGTGTTTTGAGTCTTCCTGAAGGAGCCACATCCTTCCTCAAAAGATGCGGTGCTTCCCTCCTTGTGCAGTTTCAGGTACCCCAGACACTGTCGAGACGATAACCCTTATCATCAACATCCTAACACTCACGTATATATAGCCACAGAAAGAAAGCAGAATCGGCCTTCCGCTCCTATCCCTCAGGCCTTATCTATGCTTAGCCCAACTAGAGAGTTCGTACTCCTCCATACTTCTACGACGACCGGTCCTATACTAGTGCAACCGGCAGCCTCCTCACGCTACTCCGGAGAACATCACCTATAAGAAAAGAAGATATCTACCTTTATTATATGCTGAATCACTAGGCTGGTAGTCCATGGCATTTTAAATAGCTATCACATCCGCAAAGAAGCCAACGGTTACTTGAGCTGCAGCTCACCGTTGTCCACTGCCAATCGCATAAACTCCTTATTTAAGCCCTCCGAACGCGTGCGTCCCTTGATAAACCAGTAAACGAGTGCAAAGAGGGTCGACGCAACGAAGATGGACGCAACGAAGATGGGCGCAGCGTAATTCATGTTCTCACCCGTCACAGGCAGGTATGTAGGAAACGCGAGCCAGACAGTGACCCATGCAGTATATGCCAGGGCGAAGAGGTTAATTGGGAGACCCCACACACCCAGTTTCTATTTACCTAGTGGAGCTGTGTCTTTTTGGAAGCGATTGTGGACCATACAGGCGATGGCGGTGAAGTATGAGACGAAACGGCCAATCGAGCCAAGGGCCACGGATCAAAAGCATTATATTGTTCTTTTCACAGCCGTGTGTAGCCCCTTTCTCGATCAAACTTATACCCTATTGAACTGTCCTTGATGGGACCTCACAACAGGCGACCAAGGGAAGTGGCCCAGAGGAACGTTGAAAAAGCCATTGCTAGTATCGAATAGACCAGCGAATGCATTATACCAGGCCGTGAAGGCTGCTAGTAACCCAAAGTATCCTCCCACCCTTTGGATAGATGCAGGGACGTGTCCTTGATCGCACTGCATGTTCGCAATGCCAAGGAGGAGGTAGTACATGTCGAGGAAGAAGAACAACAGAAAAATCGCCAGGCTTGACTTGAGCGTACAAAGGAGCATCATCGTGGTGAAAATAAACCATGCCTAGGGATCAACAGAATACATGTTAATCTCGAGGCTACAATATGGTGTACCTTCAACAACGGGATGGTACCACTTACCAAAAGGAAGAGGCCCATCAGCATCTCTTTTTGGCACACTGTATCGGGGGCAGCGACAATCTTAGTTCCCTCAAGGCTGGATATGACCCCAAAGGTGATCCAGTAGGCACCGTACGAGCAAAATGACGTAGCGCTGAACGTATTGCCAAGAGCCATTTCCCTACTACGGTTATCCCCTGATTGAACATCGTTGGATGATACTGATATGGCCGGTTTCGGTCAGGATGGGCTTGGACATACCACATGCCGGCGAGTAGTTGGACAGTGCCACCATAGACCAGCGCGGAGCCAACGTTTTCCGCGGCTATTGTCAAGCCCAGGTGCACGTTCATAATATTCGACATGAAGGAGGTGAGTGCAAATGCACACAGACCCAAGGGAGCGGGGTTTGCCAATTTGCGCACCTTGGGAAGTGCATGTCTCTCTTCAGGCTTGGAGGTTGGTGGTCGCGCCAGAGCATATTCGTGCCCAGACTGCGAGACGGGTGTAGGGCTTTGAGAGTCCACCATCATTTGGCTGCATAGCTTAGCTTCAGCCTGAGTCTGCTTGATCTCGGTCATGTTAATAAAATGCTCCATGAAGATTTTGCTGCCTGGACTTTGGTCAGAGGGTGTTGGAGGTGGTATTGGTGAGCGCTGCGAGTATGGATCCCCAGGAAGGCTGCCTAGAAACAGAAGGAAATGCGCGCTCCTTGTGTCGGTGCTGGTAGTAGAGGAATCGTCTTCGAGGTAACTATCCTATCCCTCTTCATATGCAGGAAGAAAACAGGAAACAAGTCTACCGCTTTCACCGCAAGGAGGCTCGCCTACATAAAGGGAACGCGGCGAGGCCCGGTATATCGTCATGTGGACATTTACCCTCAGACATTCGACCAGACTTATTTCCCGCTAATGAGTCATGGAAATAGGGCATTTAGGCCCTTCTAGGCGACCCAGGTATCACAGGATTGAGCCGGGAAAATTTCACGGACAGGGCCGTGACAAAGGCGAACCAGATCGCGTAGAATTAAGGGTTTATTGGTTGCACCTTGGGGCTAGAACTGCGTAGAATGTGTTTTTTGGATCACATTACATAAAGAGTATTGACGTTCTTGTATCCCTGTTCCCTAAATGCGCAACATCACCGTTCTGTAGATTCATCTGTTCCCTTGCTTCTAATGGAAGTGTACATCCATTCTTGATTCCCCAGACTGTGAGCATGAGTGCAATCCTAGGACTGCCATCAGCGCATGCCATGCGCTGATCTAGTGGTGTGTTCCAGGGTTGAATGGATTGCCTGTTATAACGTAATACCCCTAATATTCTCCGATTCCTACGACTTAACACCGATCACCGCTTCGTTCTAGCTATTCGTACACTTGATCATGTCACGCAAACTCCGTGATGAATCCATTTTTTTCGGCAATTTACTGTTCAATCTCCTTCGATATCTGCTAATTTTCAGTGATGCTCATATTACGAAGTGGTTGCGAGGGAGCAACGTGGTTGTCCCAACCGGAGGCCGCCGCCCCCCGCAAAACAAGAGCGCTGACCCACACTTACAACCTGTTTGGGACAAAATTTTGCATACTACTAGTGTTGACTATTCCCAAACCTGTCAGTTGATCATGCAAGCATAGCCGCTCCACTGGCGTAATGTCTCTTCCTCACTAGTTACTCACTAGAGCCGAGCTATGGAGTACAATGATGGTGACTATGAGGTGCTGGGATAGGATGAACCTCGGCACTAGTGAGTGAGGGTTGACAGGGAGTGAATCAAAAATAGCATTGGATTTTCTTCTACGCATCTTGGCTTGGGACTCCACTACAAGACCTGGGACACATCCCCTACAGCCTCAATTGCAAAAAGAAAAATAGAAAACACGAATCAACTTGCATAAAGCCTAGTCTAGTCGAATTTCGTGATGAATGTACACTTTGTGCAGCAGGGCTGTTTGGCCTATGATGAAACTCCCCCCATTTATGCAGCTGAAATTTTACTCGTGGTTTGTCTGCAGTCAGCGTACAGGTTTGGGGACATAAGTCCACCCAACTCGAGGCACTGATCCTGATTTAGCATGGAAGCTCCATACGCGTCTGCTATTGCGGAGGCAACTTGACATGCCTTGGATCACGTCTGCCAACTCTGTACTGCCCGGTGACCAATTTGGGAGATGGAATCAAGATTTGTGATACATATTGTCCAAGTCTCGTTCTATCCAATGCAGATTTGTGGGTAAGCTTAGAGTACCTTACAGCCTGCACCACCAGATCGGAGGCCAGCATGTCGTAGGAGGATGAGAGAGCTAACCAGCGTGGTATTGAGATTGGCGCCCATTAGTCCCCGCTCGTGTACCACAATGAACCTCACTCATGATCGAGGGAGATCAATGATATAGCCCAGAGCCTGTAAGGATTTGAGCATTGATTTGATGACCATTATGAGCCGGCCATGCGCAGCATGCAATCTCACTCAGGCGTCGACGCTCTGCCTCCCCTACGAAAGACAATCGCAGTGTTCGAGGTCGCTTGATGTCTATTGATCTAACTCGTCTATCTCTACGTGTGCAGTTCCAGTTCCAGGTCAAGGCTTCATAAGCAGGAGTCTGGGCACGACCCTACTTTAGCACCCATCAACGACTTTTGCAACTCGACCTCATCTTCCCACAGCTCTGGTGCCTCTTCTCTTCCCAACCCAGGCGCTAAGGCTCCCTCACCCCACACAAGGCCACATTCAACTACATATTCGTCCCAGTGGACCCGCAGCTCGGCCAACTTCTCTGGCTGGGACTGGGCCAGATCCTTGGTCTCCCCTGGATCATCAGCAACGTTGAATAACTCCCACCCTTCATCATCCACACCGACCCCTCCTTGGGCCTTAGAGATGTGGACAATTTTCCAATCGCCTTTTCGGAGCGCTGCCCGAGCAAAGAGCTCCCATCCGATGGGCTCTGAAGAGGAGTGAATGCTCCAAGTCTCATCTTCCTCCACCTGTTTACCTTGCGAGAAGAACGGGACCCACGATTTGCCCCGTATAGCGTGGACCGCCTTCCCTCGGAAGGTAGCCATCTTTCGACTTGCCGTGATATTGCCACTCAGCCCGATGACCAGTGATTCCTCTGAAGCCGGAGGCTGGGCAATACCTGCCAGCTCGAGGAATGTCGGTAGGAAATCCATCACAGTCGAGAAGGATCGGTTGTATGAGCCTGGCATGAACGATGGGAGGAAGGTGTTCGAAGGGGGCTTGACGATGCATGGGACCAGGATGCCACCTTGCGAGGGGAAGCCTTTGAATAGTCTAGATGGAGCGGTTGATGCTTGAGCCCAAAGCGGTCCGAGCCTAGGTTTCCGGTCAGTCCACTGCTCCCATTCAACACGAAAAGAAAACTACCAGGTGAATGAGTTCCAGGCACCGATGTTATCCAGCGAGTTATCGTAGTATTGGTGAATCGCACTGGTGATCTTTTCTCCCATGACCGCTAGAAGGCTGTCAGTGGCCGTCCGGTGGCTTTGAAAGTGTCCCAGATCACATACGTATTGCTTCAAGTCTATTCCAAGTATTAGCCACAGTCAAAGTACTGCTCAGGGGCATTTGGGACTCACGCAGCGCCTTCGGCCCCGTTATCACTCATAAACACAATAAACGTGTTGTCATACTCTCCCGTCCGTTTCAGGTACTCTACCATCTTGCCAATATTCATGTCCATGGAATCTACCATACCAGCGTATGTCTCCATAGCACGACTAGACAGCTTTCTCTCCTCGGCGGTAAGTTCGTCCCACTCCCCAGAGCCCGTGGTGCTGGTCTCAACCTTGTGCGGAATGACCGATTCGTCGATGATTCCCATCTCAACAAGAGACTCCAAGCGCCGATCTCGCAAGGCGTAGGGGCCGTCATCGTAAACTCCCTTATATCTGCGCATGTTAATCAAAGTCCTGGCTCACCGCGTACTCAACCAGATCTTACTTGTCACGCTGTTCCCTGGAGCACTGCAGCGGCCAATGCGGAGCCGTTTATGGCAGGAACGCAAAGAAAGGCTTTTGTCGGTCATTCTCCGACCGATTCTCAAGATATTGAATCATTTTGTCCGTGTAGTAATCCGTCGAGTAGAACCCGCCCGGATTCTCCGTCTTGTTCGCAGGTCTTGAACGAAAATCAGTGTCCGCGCTCCCAAGGTCCGTGCAAAATGAACTCACATATCGACTTTGGTGCCATTTTCCGCATGAATCGGCGAACCCCCATAAGGGAACCGCTCCTGGACGGGCTCCCAGCCGTAGTGATTACAACAACCAGGCAGCATTGCAAGTGCATTCTGGAAGCCTCGCGCCCATGGTCCCTGATTGGCGCGCATCCCAAGATGCCACTATCACAGCATCAGCTACTAGTCTCACCAGGTCCCATAGCTCCAAAAGACCAGCAAGTAAGCACGGTTCCTACCTTGCCAGACATGGCCGTGAAGTACCCATTATCCCCGAGGATTTCAGGCAAGGTCGCCACATTATTGTTCAGATACCCCTCATATCCGGCTTTCCCAGAGAATCGTTGCGCTCCCCGCTTGCTTTTCTTGTACTCGATCAGCACTCCCAATCCACCGAGATGAGCATCGGTTCCACTCATGAGCATTGCACGCGTGGGTGAACAAGCTGCGGCGGCATGATGATTCAGTAGCCGTAAACCCTCAGAGGCCAATCGGTCAATGTTGGGTGTTTTGATCTCACTGCCATAGCAGCCCACATCGGAGAATCCCTAGAGCAACCAGATTAGCGCTGTGCTATGGTGCGGGTGCTGGGAGGCAGCATGCCAGGTCATCTGCGAGAATGAAGAGGAAGTTGGGCCTCTCGGAGTTCGCTTCAGGGGCAGGACCCATCATGAAAGGCGGAGGTTTGGACGGCGATCCTCGCAGGCTGTCGATATTGTGAAGACCTCGAACAATATAATTCGCGTGATAGGGGATTTTGGGTCATTTTATAGGGCCAATTTGTCCAGGTACGTACGTACGTACGATGCCCCGCATTCCGCTTAGGCAGAAGAACACGCATGAGGGGGGCTTGAATTTAACCAATTATTGTGATGTCTCCGGCACAATAAACACCCGGCAGTCGACACATGTTCCCGCTTCTTATCGTTAGCGCTGTCGCATTGCGCAGATGCTTCGTGGGTTTCGAGCGAGGTGGAACCGAACCTGGGGAGATGTGGTGGGTCGCGCTCCGGGAGTCATCCGAAATTGATGATATTCACTCCAAGCGAGAGACGACCACAAGGTCTAGACCTGAGTTGATTGGTTTCTTGCTTCTTGCTTCTTGCTTTCATGCTTTCGTGCTTCCATGCCCGAATGGCGAATCCCACATGTGGGGCGGCACGGTGGGTACGCCCACTGTGATCTTGCTCGAGGTATAAGAGCCAGGACCAACGTGAAGCATGCCGCAAGCATGGTGCTCGCTATGATATGCATCGCAAAGATATCTCAGCCACAGCAAGCTTTCTATACATCTTTTCCTACTCCGCACACCTGGCTTCTTAGGTGGCCCGCATACGTCCCGTCCTGCCTTGTCCATGGTTACCCCCATACTCCTTCTCCTGGTCTAACTTCTTGTGGGCGATATGCCTTCAGATATGACACCGGTAGATTTGGTGGAATTTTTGCAGCTCCCATGAGCACAAGAGCTTACGGGATCTTTTCGGAAAAGGCCCTCATTATGCTACAGGGCCTTGCGAATCAATCTGGCATGTACAGTCCTGATATGGTCGAAGAGTACTGCATTGACTCATCGCGTACCCTGACATCGCTTGCATGTATTGGAAAATCCTTGGGAGCTTAAGTGCTCGCTAAAGCGATTGAAAATTATGGCCGGCACAGTTCTTCGGCCACTCGGTATCTCCGACTGTTACCCAACGCTAGTTCGTCTTCCCTATTTGCGAGTCCACTTTCCTTCTGTGGCTTATTTTCTGTGGATCATATTACTCATAGTTCTCTGTAGTGACTACCCATTTTTCCGATGTATGTTACCCCAGGACCTATCTATATATACTGTTGCAGCAAAACTATTCTCATTAAAGAGTTTGGCTAGACCTTTTTGGCATATGGGAACCAACAAGTGAGCAGCGGCACTTAGAAACTCACAAGCTTCTCAGTATTTTGCTTCTGTCTTTCTTCCTGCGCGCCCTCTGGCTTGCTAAGACTCTTTTATCGATCTAGTTGTAGCTAATACTGATATATAATTAGAGATAAGTATCTTAAAATAGACTAATTCATTGAAGATTGTTTTAATAACTACCATCTTTATAGCGAAAGTGAATCCTAGCACCTAGCGACCGTCGTGGAACCCCTGCATCTAATCTATAACTACCGATAGATTATAAAGGTTACCCTATATTATACTATGTATCTATTAAATTAGTACCGAAATCGTATCGAAGCGGCCTTAATCACTTATAGGATAGTATTTACCTATATTTCTTATATATTTCCGATACCAAACTACTATTAGACCTTCTATCTGTTACTGTATAGGTCTCGGGAGAAGTAATAGAGATATATAGAATTAATAGATCTATTTAATTATAAAATATACAACAAAAAGACTAGGTCTTGTGACGCATGACAGAACGATGGACGGAGATCACCTGATGGACGCGGAGTGATGGAAACACCCGACCGAGCTAACCTGATGGGGCCTGTTTGCATAAGCCCTCTACAAGATAGTTGCCAGAGCCTCCGTAGTTTCTTCCTTCTTCACCTTCGTTGTTTCGTTGAATGCACCTGGTTACCTTTCCAGTTGGCTCTTTTCCATCATCGTAACAGGTCTAACCGATTAGGCGCTATATGTAAAGTAGTGGGAATAGGAGTACCAGCTATCTTGGAACGATATCGAAAGTATTACATTCTTGTATTGATTCCTATCGTCCTATGACTTCATGTTTGTCTTGTACCTAGAGTATTTCTATATTATCCCGATAGTGAAAGATAGTCTCCTCTGATACGTCCATGCTTTCTCCCCCTTGAAGCTACTTTAATCTTTATCAAAGAAATAAGGGTGAAATAATCCTGTTTTACTATATAGCTGTGGATAGCTACCCTAGGAGGGAGGACAGTTATAAAGGATTACTTTGTTTCCTTTCTTTCTCCTATTTGGAAATTGTAACCTTATAATAATATGGATGACTATATCACAATAGGGATGATAACGCTCTAATAGGGACGATTACGTTTTCCTCGGTAACCATCTTCTATGAATGAATGTATCCCATTTCCCTTTTATCAAACCTGGCAAGCTATAGTGCTTGTGTGAACAGCGCCAACTTAAAATCAATTGCTTATCGCTATCTTCTCACTATCGGATCTTTACCCAATCGACAGGCTTTTACCTGACAAGTAGTTACCTGTTACACTCTTCCTCTTCCTTTCCTTCCTCAGATTCGATATCTTCGTCAAATGGACTCTTCCTTTCTAATGACTTGCCAAGTGTAATACCCCTTTGCGAAGGATGTATTGTCACGACCAGTGGCCGTGGTCCTTAGTCATAAATTGTCTACAGAACTTACCGTCTCAGCGGGAGAACAAATCTCGCAATATTAGTATGTGGATCCAGCTATCAGAAAATTCCCTCACTATATTTTCTCTGTTTCTTATCGAACCTACCGCCTCAGTGGGAGAACAAATCGCGAAATGGGATAGTGCCGTAATGCTGGCTCTGTTCTATTTCGAGGCGCCTTAGATATACTAGCTCTATCCAATATTATATGTAGAGTAAATGAGTATATATATAGTAAATCTCCCCTCTTGTGCTTCACTTATCCTTATTCTCATCCTCTTCATCTACACTTCTACTTCTTCCTACTACCGTACGCTGCCATCCGTACGTTAAATTAACTTATTGTAACCCGGTGGTGCATCATTTTTATTGTTCTGACTTCGAACCTACAGCAATATTCCGCACACATACAACTCTTTTTACAAGACAAGCGTCGTTAAAGGTTTTTCTTAATTATCAAATTAGTGATCTCTCGCTCATATTTCACAGTTGAGATAATGAAACTCATCGGAACTATCTCAGCCATTCTCCTCTATATCTCAGCTGTCTCAGCTAGTCCGGCACCTAACCCTGAGGCTGATGCATTGATCGTCAGAGGTCTGGAGCTCTGCGGGACCTGCTGTACTTGCCCTAATGGCAATTCTGGTTGTGGTGGTTACTGCTATTCGAACTGCCCCCAATGCATTTGGAGCAGCTGTACCTAGGTTGACCATATAGTCAATTTATGCTTCAGCAGAATTATCATGAACAGGTTTCAGGTTTAGATGGGGAGAAGCTCAGCATTACTTCCAATATTAAAACTTGGGGAGCTGAATGCCTTCCCTGAACCAAATTCAGTGAATGAATACATTATAGCTGAGGAATACAATACCCAGAGACGTGTACTTGGCATAATTTACATATGACTAGCATGTCTTGAGTGTTTGGTCCATAATTCTCTCTGAAGACTCTCTTAGAACATGATACGTCTCACAATTTAAAGACCGACCGAGCCCACGTTCACCGACGTCGCTGGATCTCTAAGCCACGCCGCCACAGTATATAGCTATGACCTCCATAGCAAGCTATTTAATAGGTATAATTTAGGTTATTTACGCTCCGTATGAGCCTTTGTTGCTCACATCCATCAATCTCAGATACGACATAGTTCTCCCAATCCTACATCCACTTATACTTGGCTCAGACCACTACTGTCCCGTCTTAGTATATTTATTGCTTCTTCTGGTCACTTGGTAACTCTACTATTAAGATCAATATGTGGAGGGGCTGGCTTTCAAGACTTACCAGAGCTTGATTTTCGGCTACGTGCTTTCTGGTAAGACCCTCATTTGCGTCTTTAAGGGTGACTTAGGTATTTGATACGGCTCACCAGGGCTGTCATGGAAGCCCTTTCAGTTCAACGTTAGCGGACCATACCATATGATATGAAGGATAAGCTTAATTTTGATAATGTCTGCCTTGGGAAGCGGAGCCATCCTAGTACTACCAAAGAAAAAAGAGACGAATAGGCCACACAGGAGATTAAAGGGGACCGTTTGGAACACGAGGAGTTTGGATGGGTAAATACGAATGTGAGGAGGATGATGGTATCTGGAGCGTCCTGGTGGATGTGCTACGATGTAACGTGTTATCACGTGTTCCAACTGCCTAATTCTCTTAATGTTTGTTTGGGAAGTTGCAGGCGCGGAACAAGCGCGGGGAAGCGGTTGAAATTTTTGGATTCTGCTTGATTAAATTAGTGTCATTGGATAGTCTTATGAACCGAATGGGATGGGTGCGTCACTAAAAGCACCGAAGTTTGGTGAAGGTAAAATAGTATCAAATCGTACGGTTGCTATTAGATCGTCCGAGGCTTGAGTCCTCAAGCTCGTCGTCATCGTCGTACTCAATACTGATCCTGTTCTAAGCGCTCTGGCTTGCATACCGAGAATAACCTAGGTAGTAGATGAGCGGCCTTGGTAGCGACTTCGATCAAATGCAGCACGCTCCCTTCACATGCCATCCTCGCTTTCTAGAGTCGCCCTGTTGTCATATCACAAAGGCACTGGCAACATCAATATGATTTTGTATCCTAGGAAACTTCCCGTCATTAGTTGCGCCACAATAGTGCCCAGTATAGCGGTTTGTACTAGTGCGCTTGTTAGTAGATTTTCCATATAGAACCTAATAATTGATTAGTCCTAGGCTTCTATAAAAGTACTTTGGATCCAAGTAGGTAATTGTTCACTATAAAACACCACAATGCTAACCTAACTTGGATGATAATGACGGATGTTAGTAAGATAAGCTGGGAATTTTAGATGCGAACGTCAAATAGGGGCATTTAGTGGAAGCGGGCTATTTGCCACGCACCTTTTCCCTTTTAACAACACACCCCACATATATAAAGATCTCACCTGCCCCAAGTACAGAACAAGCATGGCGCCTAAATTTTTCGACAAGTTGTTCAAACGAGAACACAAAAGAAGCGATTACCGTTTCAGGCCCAGGGAGTTCTGGGCAAATGCAATCGGGATCTCAGATTCTACTTGCGAAATTCAAGGGGACCCGTTCAACGGATGGAAACTACCGATCCCAGCACCAGAACAAAGCGCCCTGAAGTCCCGCGCGCGGCAACATGACGGTCAGCAAACGAGCTGGTTCTTCCGACTTCCTATGGAGGTGAGAAGAATGATCTATATCGAGCTGATGGGTAATCGACGCGTACACATCGAGCATTCATGGATGTACCAGTCTGCTTTTCAGCCAAAGTCGAAACGAGGAGGTAAGCGCTGGATTTGGTGGCACGGTGTCTGCCAAAACAGCGATTCTTTCGTCTGTGATACCTACGGTGACCGGTGCTGGGGTCGCGATGATGAGAGCTATGCGAGCTATACCGAGGGATTGACGAGAGCGCCCCCTGGGACAAAGATCCAGGGCGTTGAGTGGCTAAGGTGTTGTCAAATTGGGCAGGTTTTCTGTTAGCTGGAGGTAGCTTGAGCATAGCTAACCTACTCAAATTTAGCTACGAAGAAGCATTACCAGTCCTATATGGAACGAATGTTTTTGTTCCCCGGGAAGGAATCGA
Organism: Penicillium canariense; assembly: GCF_028826845.1. NCBI lineage: Eukaryota > Fungi > Ascomycota > Eurotiomycetes > Eurotiales > Aspergillaceae > Penicillium > Penicillium canariense. The sequence goes on along the minus strand of NW_026622734.1, from coordinate 2,288,548 downwards.
CTCTCCGTTTATTATGTCGAGACTTATACCACCTACTTGCGCGCAACTTATTCGATCGGTAGATTTCACATTTGTGTTTTGCTGGGACTTGGACTTAACACCAGGGGCTAAAGCCTGGACAACGGTCTACCCTGCTCTCTTCGACATTCTCGAGCAATACTTCAGCAAAGTTCACTCGTTACGCCTGACGATTAAATTGCCGGCATGGGAAAAAATGAAGCAGACTATGAGCGACAGCAAACTTAATAAGATCGTGGCACCGTGGGAGACACTCGCCAGAAATCGAGACTGGAAAAGACTAGAATTCTGCGTTCCGCTTGATTGGCGCTCTGTATTTACAAAGAGAGCAGAGACTCAGAGCATATGGGAGCTCACAGTGACAGATTGGTTCGATTGGGACGTGCGTTCTGCCGGACGTGGATGTGGAATGTAACACGCTCAACAAGATGGAGACAAGAAGTGGCTTCTCTATTAGGTAGTCTTGGAAACCCCTCCTTCATATCGGATTTCGGATTTTGGGAGAGGTAACTGACATACAGATCAAGTACTAACCTAGCTAGTAGTCGTCGCCGGCACTAGGGTCCCACTGGTGATTGTCGTAATAGGTCCTTTCGTCCCAATACACTTAATAGGGTTAGACCTCGGCAAGAACCGGGTCGGTCCGGTCCTAAATTTACGGACTGGGACCGGACCAATCTGGTCCTGAGTCTTAGGGTAGTCAGGACCGCACTACCCTATAGTCCTTTGCGGTCCTATTGTTAAGTAAGCAAGATGAAATTAAGACGCCTTAGATGATTATGACGGATGTTAGTAAGATGAGTCGGGAATTTAGTGAGAGCCTCCAATAGGGGCATTTGGTGGAGGGGGCCTATATACCACGCACTTTTCCATATTTCCCCACACCCCGCATATTTAAAGATCCCCGCTGCCCCCTATTGTCCATTACGCAAGTATCATGGCGCCCAAATTTTTTGACAAGTTTCTTACCAAACGAGAACGAGAGCGGCGAAAACAGCAAAAATACAATCCCCATCCATGGCGAATGATTCACTCTCCACACGCCATCGGAGTATCCGATTCGACTTGCGACGTTAACGGGGATCCCTTCAATGCATGGAAACTACCAATCCCAGAAAATCAAAGTGCGCTACAATGTGCTCGGCAACAGAGCTCTCAGCAGAAAAGCAAGTTCTTCGAGCTTCCTGTGGAAGTGAGAAGAATGATCTACCTCGAGCTGATGGGTAACCGACGTGTGCATATCGAATATTCATGGATGCGGGCATCGCCTTTTGAGCCAAAACCTTTTCATTCAAAGCCGCTTCACCCGACTTTCCTTCAACGGAAGCGTTTTCTACCTATGCTACATGGAAGAGATAGGTACTGGAATTGGTACCACAGTGTCTGCCAAGATACCGATTCCTTTCCTAAGGATGCGTATATGGACCGGTGCGATGACCGCTATGAAGAGTTTTGGAAGAATAAAGACAAGGGATTGATAAGTACGCGGCCTGGTACAAAGCTCGGGGGTGTAGAGTGGCTAAGGTGTTGTCAAATTGGGTAAGTCGTTATATTTACTACGTAGCTTGGTATAGCCATGGCTAATACGTCTAACTTTTAGCTATGAAGAAGCATTGCCAGTTCTGTACGGGACGAATGTCTTCATGCCACGAAAGGGAATTGATTCTCCGTTTATCATGTCGCGACTTTTATCGCCTGGTTGTCTAAAGCTCATTCAATCGATGGATGTAATTTTTGAACTTGGGAATGCCATGAACGAGTCACCAGAGGCTAGAAGCTGGAAAACGATCTACCCAGCATTTTTTCAGCTTCTTAGGCAATCCTTCTCCAACGTGCACTCGTTACGGGTGACAATTCGAATGCCAGCACTAGTGCAACATACCGTTCATCCTAGCGACATAAATGAAATCATGGCACCCTGGGAGAGACTTGCGCTGAGTCGGGAGTGGATAAGACTAGAATTTTGTGTTCCTTCTGACTGGTACGAAATTCTGGGTGGACGAGTGGAGGCTCAGAGCCAGTGGCAGCTCGCGGAGACGTGTTGGTACGAGTTGAGCGGGCGTCCGTCAGGTTTCTCACCCTTCAACGGGAATTTCCCCTGATTTCTACTACCATCATCAATCAATCTGATGCATTCAATCCCGTTGGACATCTCCCGTACTACTCTCATACAAATAGTGCATAGTTCAACACATCGCTTCTTTATGACATTGGGGATACCACAAGATTATCGCATCTTGTAATTTGAAAGAGTCAGGATATGACACGTAAGCTAAATTAGTTGGTAGTCTCAGCCGGAACTGGAGTCCCGCTAGTGATTGTCGTAATAGGCCCTGTAGTGCCAACACACACAAATACAGAGGCTTGTAAACCTGCACAGTTTGTGCTTACAGCCGGGTTCCAGCTATAGAAGTCACTGTACATTTTCAGTTAGCCACGAGGTAACCGGGATATTTAAGGTCCAGCGGTGGAGAGCTTACGATAGGGCAATTCCCGCCTCAGACGCTATATCAGAACAACCTTCTCCGCTTTGCACGTCGAAGAAGCGAAGACAGCCGGTCACCATTCCGGTCTAAACTCATATCAGCTCCCTATCCCTCATGTAGGATGGGGTATATTTGAAAGTCTTACTTGGGTTGGGGTTGGCGTTACGGGAATAGGTGTCCCAGTTGTGATGGTAGTCGCGTATCCGCTCTTGCCGATGCAGACATACACGTTTGCCTGAAGGCCGGTGCAGTCGCCATCAAGAGCAGGATTCCAGCTGTAGAAGTCACTTAATGCTATCCCTGCATCCTGGGCAATAGCATAGCAGCTATCATCAGTCTCGACCTTGTAAAATCGAATACAGTCGCTTGTCATGCCCGTCTGCTCCTATCAGTCCTCTGTAGTTATTCAATTCCATGATGACCATTCAAATACCTGAGTAGGCGACGGTGTTGCAGCCCCGGATGTTGTAATTGCTGTGGCTATTGTAGAGGACGTTGTACTGGTATCATTGCTGGGAATCCCGACACAAATATATGTATTGGAGCTCAGTCCACTACAATCTGACTTCAAGGAAGGGTTCCAGGTCTCCAGGGTGGCAACTAGAATTCCATTTGCATCCGCAATGGTCGTACAATTATCATTTCTAGGCTTCGTTAGCTTCTATTATTTTCATAAAGGGGAAATTGACTTACGTTCCCACCAGCCAATAGTCTGAGCAAGTCGAGATAGTATCAGACGGCGTAGCTGGTGTAGGCAAGGTGACTGCCGATGCAGTTCGAGTCGTAGGGGTTCCTGGTACTGCAACACAGTAGTAATCTCCCATGACAAGCCCAGAGCAATCAGTTTGCACCGCAGGGTTCCAGTTAAGAAAATCGGACTTGGAGAAAGTGCCAAACTCTTCGGGGATGAGATCACAGTTATCGCCGTCACTAGCTTGATACCACGCCGTGCAGCTGGACGTAATGCCACTCTGTACGGGTGAGGGCAATGCGTTTGTAGTTGATGGCAAGGGCAGGGTTGTTCCGTTCCAGATACAATAATAGTATTCTTTCTCGATGTTGGAGCAATCAGCGCCAACGGCAGGGTTCCATTCGAGAAACTCTTCTTCGGTAAGAAAACCCTGGGAGGCGACAATGCTTGCACAGGTATCACCCTATGCTGTGTCAACTGGAACCCGATGGTTAAGGTGGTCACTCGGAATAATACCTCATCTGTGATATAAAAGACCTGGCAATCACTTGCTAGGCCGCTTTGCGCGGGAGTGGGAGAGAAAACGGTGTCCATGGCGGCTGGGGCCGTATATGACCATGTAGGGTACCACTGAGGCACGGCCGTCTGATTGTATCCGACTGAAGTCTGCGGCTTGATTCCGATACAGTACCAGTATCCGTAGTATATGCTGGTACAATTCTCACCCACTGCCGGATTCCAATCAAGGCTGTGGTATCATTATTAGTTTATTTTGACTGTTTAGAATTGATTGGAAGACTCACAAGTCACTCTGGTCCATCCACGTAGAGTGTTGCAAGGCAATACTCTGACAAGTATCACCATTCTTGGCTTGATACCAGTTGTTACCTCGACCGCTTGTCAGCTGAGAACAAGCCATGCTGAGCAAGATTTCTTACAGTAGCTAGGTTGTCCAGATTGTGTCCGAGTTGGCGGCCACGTCGAGTCCGTAATAGTGACTGGATTAGTCGTCGTATTATAGGAGAGGGTTGAATAGGATGTTGTAGTTGTGGAATTTGATGTGATTGTGCTAGTGACTGCGCCTGTGCCAGTTATTGAACTTGATGCTGAGCCACTAGAGGAACTCGTGATCGAACTGGAAGTTGTTGTTGTTGTTGACACCACCGAACCGACTCCTACGCAGTATGAGACGCCGATTTCAACCACACACGTAGTGCTGCCAACGGCTGGGTTCCAGGCTTCAAACTGTGCTTGCGTGATGCCAAAGTCCTGGGTGATGGCCCAGCAAGAGTCCCCCTCAATAACATCATACCACTGGTTACAGTTGGTAACGGTACCTGTCAGAGTGGGCTTGTCTGGGCTTGATAGAGCTTCAGCGCTGGTTGTTTGCGCACGTCGGTGAAGAAAGCCGTGGCCTTGGCCATGTCCTTGGACAATACCCGCGCCGGCTATTAAGACAAGTGAGAGACTAGCTTTCATCTCGACTAGGTTGCCAATGAATTTTTTTTAGGCTTTGGCCGGATTTTCTGTGTCAAGACAAGGCTCGGTTTGCTGGAGTCGTTTGCGCTCGGATGATCTTACTGAAGAACAATTTGTCCTGGATGGTAGCGCCCGATCTCGGAGGCAACACATTTTTCGTCCTCGACAGTCCTTCTTTGGAAGGTCCTTTAACCTCCGAATCACATATTTTAGCGCGGTATAGCATGGTGAGGGGGCTCAAAATCAAACAAGCAAGGCTTGTCAGACCTGCCTCTGTGAGGTTGAGTACGCCCCAAAGGGACCAGCCCCCAAGAAAAAATGGTTCAAGTCCCACTTATAGTTCCACGTCGCAAATTTATTGGTTCGTTAAATGTCTTTTGTCGGTGAGTGTCAATAAATAAATCCTGAAGGAGCTAGGGTAGCCAATATTTTAGTTTCCACTAGCTGACAAGCTATTTTAGCTCTCCCTTGGCAACTCGGTACTAGAGCCCCCTATTTCACCTTTGCCTGGAGACTCAAGTAAGAGCGGATTGACAATGTTACATCGTTCCTGCACTCAAACGGCTCTATCACATCAAGCTTCACTAAGCAATAGGGCAGGCGTCCATAGCGGGTCACGGACGAATCACCAAGGGTGGCATAGACGATGTCTCATTTGACCTAGATCATAAGGATGCACCAGGTGGTAAATGAATCTGTTATCTTCGCCACCTTCTAACTCCATCCGTAGTCCTCGCCAAGGGTATTGTTGGCGTCGGCAGGGTAGATAACACTTTTAGCTCGACTCAAGTCTGTCCCCAAAAGGTCGATACTAGTGCCATTAGTATTGTCTTGGTCGATAGCCCAGATCATTGTTCTATACATGCGTCAGCTGGTGAAATTTTTGGCCACTCTAGACATGCGGAGACACAAACCCTCCCAAGCAATGCTGATTAGCGAAGTCAATTTTCGTTTTCATTGTTTCTGCGTCATCGTAAGAAACCCATTGGTCTGTGTCCCAGGTCACAATTTTAATGGCCGCTGCGGCGTCTAAAGTGACGGTGGCCCCGTCGGCAATGATATCACGAATTTCAGCGTCAGATAGAATGCCCGATGATGCGGTACACGGGCCTGCTTTGCCGCCAGTAGAGAACGGGCATCCCGCCGATAGGCAGTTTGGATCTGACATTGTAAAGCCTAAAAGAAGTCAGCGGCTCATACTCAATGACATTGGAGGATATCTCAAGAGTCAATATACTTCTACCGTAGAACCCGAGGCCCATGTTAACTCTCGTGGGATCGATGTTATTTCTCCATAACAACTCCAGGCTCTGTTCAATCTCAGTAAGATTGGTGTGGGCGAGTGCAACCTTGCCAATATAAGGATCATTGCCATCCCAAGTACCATGAAGGTCGTAAGTCATGACGTTAAACCAATCAATGATAGGTTCGACGGTAACAATATCAAAATTTTGCATGTACCAGTATGACGAAGGCTGCAAGAGATTAGCGGCTGAATGATTAGGAGTCTTGTATTTACTCACAATCGTGATGGATAGACCAAATTTGTTCCCTGTCCCATCCAGAGCCTTTCGCAGATTCCGAAGGAAACTTGGGTAGTTTTGGTAGTCAGCAGCCTTTCCATTGCGGTCGGTTGCAGCGGGATACTCCCTGACAAGGTCAGTATTGAATTGAGCCTTTTGGGATCAATGTAGCCAAAATACCAATCAATATCAACTCCGTCAAACCCATTGGTTAGAAGAAATGTGATGAGGGAAGCGAAAAATTCGTTCTGGGCCGACTCGGACGCTGCCAGATCGGAGAAAGTTGTTGCTGTAGGTTGGTCGGCATCATTGAATGACCACCCACCTACCGATATCCAAACCTCTAGATCAGGCTGTTGCTGTTTGAGAGATGTGACGTCTTGGTAAAGTGCAGCAACATCAGAGGCCATGGGTGCCATTTGAAATGATTCCGGATCAATATAGGCAAAAGCAAAATTAATATGTGTATAAAATCCGAGAGGAATCTCGGACGGCTTCATCACTATATCCCATCGTTAATAAAGCTTAAATAATCTTTCAGCTGAGAGTCATACCGTCACACTGATGCTCCAAGTTCCATCCCTCATAGTAGCCAATCGTTCGAGCGTCTGATGAGGTACCACTGCACTGAGGAGAGGATACCTGGTTAGAGCCACAGAATTCGGACGTTGTTCCTACAGAGTGATTAAGCCATGCGCAAAGTCAAGTTACGAAGCTGCTGGGTACATACCACAAAATCCAAACTCGCTACAACAAACGTTAAGTGGGCAGGTAGAGGCATTGGACCACTGTATACCCCATCCTGGATCGCATTCACTTTTGTAATCACAGCTTGAGATGCAAGCATCTGTTGCACAGAAGTCAGGCCCTAGATATCACATTAGAAATGTGTTTAGCTTTGTTCTGAGCCATGCCTACCAAGGCCACAAACTCCACTGTGGACGAAATGAATTAGAGATAGTACGAGAGGCATAATGACTGGATTACATACGTCTTGGAGCAACAACCGATAGTGCAAGGCTTTGTCGAGCTGCAAGTATAATCGTTGGCTGTAGATTCAACGTTCAAAGTAGCAGTTTCTGCTTGGCATACTCCTAACAGAGCGACCACCAAATAGAAGGCCTTCATTACGCCAATTGGTGACCAGAGTCTTCTTTGGGTGAGAGGGAAGTATTCAAGTCCCAAGGCGGTTATGACAAAGTTCCCAGTCCAGTTGGTGAAAATGCTTCGTTATTGCAAGGAATCAAATGAAAACATATTCAAGTGGCGTGGCCTCAGGTGCTGGGTGTTGGCGCGACGGAACCCGGTTCATATCCGACGGTGGTGACCCCAGTAAACGAAGGAACGGGGCTGCTGGATTAGCGGCTTATTGAGGCCCATCCTACGAACTCATGATTTTCGGGTCAGTTTCCCAAAGTGGGTTAGTGGGTTCGGAACATGCTAAATTAGTGCACCAAGTTAACATGCGAGGCCTAAGCGTCACGGCGTCGGAGCTACCGTCGCTTTACTTCTCAGACCGGGTTTGCAACTTCTCCAAGGTTGAAGTAGTTCATGCTGGAAATATTATTTCAGGGACCTGTGTGCCGTGGATAGCGTGCTATTGTTCGAAGTACTACTATGGTTCTCTATAAACAGTTATTGTTTTGGTTCTTTCGGTTGAAAATCCCTCTGAACTTGCTCCCAGTCTTCCAAAATGGCACAGGCACGTTTTTAGATGCATCCCCTAGCTCATTGGTGTAGAACCAGTTCAAAGTTTGAATATCTCCCTCACTTGGAACCTGATTATAGCCGAATGTAGAGCCGTCACTAGCTTTGACGAGGGTATTCAATCTTTGTCCGTTGACCGTCTTCGAACCCGCAGTAGAGCCGTAAATCATAATCGAGTCCCAATCAACCTCGCCAGCCGGACCCCTATCCAGACCATCTTGATCTGGAAGTAGGTTGTAGGCTATAAACCGCGCGGTTTTTGCGACTGCCTCGTAGTGGCATGGGAGATTCATATCTTTACCTTTCGCTAGCCGCTGTGCTTCGATCTTCTCATAATCGGCCATGTTCTCGCACGTGAAGGTAAACATATTTGTTGCACCGGTACCACCGTAGTCCTTTGTCCACAATCCGACGCGTTGATGTTCGTGGAGCAATCCCCATGCATGTCCAAGCTCGTGAGCAATGTTGGCCACACCGCTGCCACTCCCGATCGCATCTGAGGGATCAAGTATAGTAGTGGACATAGATGCAGAGTAGCCTGGTGTGGTCACGAGTTCGCCCTCTGAATTATATTTGACGAGGAGATAGGACCCGCGGTTCGCGTCAGTGCAGTAGTCATCTGTGCCCTGTTCCATTTTGAACTGTTTATTGAGGCCAGCAGCTTTCCACAGGTCCCATGCCTTGGGAATCAGAGGTTTGAGATATCTCTTCGCCAGACCACCGTCTGTTGGATCGAAACAGTAAATTATTTTTGCATCAGGCCATACGTTCCAACTTCTGTCCTTGAGAGTGTACCCGCGTTTCTGAACAGAACCATCATTCTGTTGGATCGAAGAATAATCGAAGTCTGGATCAGGGCAACTGAGAACATAGTGAAGAAGACAGATTCCAATGAGGAGCTGGAGCAAGGACTTCATTTTAGTGGTGTCGGATGGGTCTCAGTATCCTAATAAGCGTCAGCGAAAACCCTGAGTTATAGTGTCAGGGAACCCACCAAAGTAGAATAACACTCACAAAAGCTTTGAAAAATCTAGAAAGGCACGAATGACCAGGCAAAGATCCGAATTGTTGCAGACGATTGCCAGAGACCTTCATTCCATGGATCGGATGGAGCGGCAGAGTCCGCGCGTGGCATTAGACTTAGTGCCGCCCCTTTTCTAGTGCATTTTGATCCAGTGAAATTAGTACAGCAAAAGGATGAGACACTTTCATGTTCAACCGGGCTTCGCATTTTTGGGCGTGCATTAGCGTGGAAGCAGGGTAGCACCGTTGGGGGCCGCGGGAATGGATCGCAGACCGGCGCGACAAAATCGACAACCCGAGCGAGCACTCCGATAGCGGTCAGCAGGGTCGTGATGTGGACAAGATAGGAAAGGAGGAAATTTCTAGTTTCTAGTGTACTAGTTTGATCTCTCGTCAAAGCCTCTGCTTCTTCAGGTACTGTTACCCTCCCCCTCCTTCTTCGTCAGCTTTGCCTAAGCGTGCCTGGAGCTCAGCATGTGGCTCAGCACAGTATTCTTCATTTTTGCCATTGCGGCTGCAAGAGGACCAGAAAAAAGCTCTCTGTCACCTCGAAATCCTGCAATTGACCCTGAAGACTTTTCATGGATCGCGAATTGGGCTGCCGTGGGAGACAGCTTCACTGCTGGCATTGGGTCAGGCAACGTGTACAGCTCTCGTAAAGCGGACAAATCGTGTTCTCGATATGATTACTCCTATCCTTCCATTATGAATCAGATTTTCGGTAGCTCAGTGGAGTCATTCCAGTACTCTGCATGCTCAGGAGCTACCTCAATAGACATTGCGGCACAAATTGACGCTTTATCAGGGGTACTGGATCTGGCGGTAATGACAGCTGGTGGGAATGACCTTTGCTTGGTGAGTCGAGACAAATAAATCTGGGTAGTGACAAAGAAACTGATAATAAAAAGACGGGCATCATTACTACTTGCATCTTGAACTCGGTTACGAGCGAGTCTTCTTGCCAAAAGGCAATAACTGCGGCTCAGAGTGCCATCGACAGCATTTTGGAGGACAACATTGTTTCTCTCTTGACCTCATTAGACGCAAAAATGGACTCTCGGGGGATGATTGTTCTCGCGTCATATGCGCCCTATTTCAATAACCAGACAGACGATTGCACCAACAATGAGGATTGGGTTTTCCCTGGACAAGCAGGAGGTACAAGCCTGCTTTTGACTAAGGCGCATCGAACGAGCTTCAACACTTTGGTAGCTAATACAAATGCTAAGCTGAAGTCGGCTGTTGACAATGCTGCAAAAACCGCCAGTTCGACAATTGTATTTGCAGACTGGAGTGCGTGGGGCGAGGCAACAAATGGCCGATTTTGCGAACCGGGCTCCTCCCCTGATCCTGATGATTCAAGTAATGACAACGCACTCTTCTTCAAGCTACCGACATACAAGGTTTTCAACCCCGGCGTTGTCTATCGTGACCTTGCATTTTACCCGCTCGCTCAAATGGAATCCGCGTCAAATCTTACCTCTGTTAACCCGACCCATGAGCAAGCTGGCTACACACGGCTATTGGACTCGATCGCTGACTCTTTAGAGAAGAGAGACGGTCCAACAGCCGGTGCCTGCACCAAGTCAGTTGTTTCAAATCTGCTTCCTGACGGTATTGGAAAGATCTTTCATCCCACAAATCTGGGCCACGAAGCAATTGCCTCTTACGTCACATGGGCCATTGCCAATGCTATGGCTGAGCTGGAGGATACAACTACTCCAGCCTGCAATATTGTTGATGAATTAAAATGCTACCAGGTCTCGGGATCCCAAAGCTATGCCAGTGCGTATTCGCTATACATGCATACTGCGGACTTCTGCAAGGATGCCGTATCGAGTCTGAACGAGCAAGAAACCGGGTCCCTGTACACAGATGATTACAACAAGGACACAACGGATCATGTGACTTTCACTGTTACAAAAGATACCGGTGCAGTGGATCTAACCGAGCAAACTTGCAACCTAGCTGTCAATCATATCTTAGATGGCTGCGACGGGAATGACGACAACAATCCAATGAACTGGAAGTTTGGCGGCACCTACATCAACGGGGCTTATACATATAAGATTGCGCCAGTTCGAACAAATAGGCCTTTTCCTGCGCCCAAAGAGCCGTCAGCGCAATGTACAGGCGTCTTTCACGGGTTTTGGACGCGTTACAATATCCGTGGTGCGGGCTGGGCCACGTGGGATAATGGTCAAAAGTCACTGCGGCCAAATAGTACCCATTGTTTCGGGAAAGGGCTGACGGGCTGGTGGTTTGAATATTTCGATGAGCCGGATTCTAACGGATACGAATGGCTGGCGAAGTTCAACTCTCCTGTTGGAACGGAGGCAAGATGTTACTCAAATAACAAAGTCCAGAAAGGGGCCGGTGGTCCTTCAAATGATGGATGCCACTAAATAGTCCAAAGTTTGGCATAACAGAATGGGCAGATGTGTCAGGTGTCCATAATCCAAAGCCTAGGTTAAGCCATCCTCATAAATCAAGGTCGCCAACGAGTAGTATGGTGGACAGCTACATGCGAATGTATAAAATGCTTGCAGCTTACCTAGTGAGAATCGTATCAGATCTCCCTCCAGAAGAGTTGAAAGAATATTTTTACTATTTCCAGTGGACTTCTTTGAAGTACCAAAAGCTTTTGCAATATTTCGACTCATTGGGGCATGTTAGAGGATATATAAAGATACGCTGAAACCAAGAGGGTTAAAAAGGTAGAAGCCCCGACAATAATGATTCGTTCTATTTTTGACAAGTCTCAGCGTCCTCATCGCTTCCTCCCAGTGCAAAGAATGCCTTTGGAGAAACAGTAGCATCTCCCCTATCTTGGAAGGCAAGAATTGACTCTGTTCAAGATGGCAGAAACAAAAGGGCTGTCCAAGTAAGGCCACTAAGAATCAAGTCGGTCCGGATGGCCCACCTCCAGCCATACTAAACAGAGTATCCAGATATGATAGGCCCGATGATTGGGCCAAAGCTCGAAGCCTTTGAAGAGATTGAAGATATTCATCTGAACTTCCTGTCTTCCTACGCATCCTCTGGCTTGCTCAGACTCTAGTATAAAAGAGCCATATATCCTCCTATCTCTTCCTAATTTCTTAAGAATCAGACTTTGTTCTCAATTAACTATACTAGTTCCTCCTTACCTGATCGACAGGCCCTCTACCTGCAAGTAGATACCATAACAATTACTCGTGCTCTTCTTATAGTATGTTGTTCTCTAGGCTATAGCCACTTGGTTCGCAACTTTCTCCGGGGATGTTTGGTTGCTCTGCTATAATGATAGTCTGATTTTTGGAACTAATTGAAACCCACCTTTGCGGGGGGTTCAATCTTAGCTACTAGAATTTTTGATGATCTAGCGTTTACTATGGTGAAAGTAAGGTTAAGTAGCAGATACCTAGTGAGATCGGAGTTGACACTGTATATAAGAAAAACCAAAAAGAAGTGATTCTTAGGCTATTTCTTTCTAGGCCCTATTGTCCCGTTACGCCTATCGCACTACGAAGTGAAATATAAGAAGATCGGCACAAGTTTTGGCTCCATACCTAGCCAACGCAACTAGTAGTGAGAATATATTTTATTAGCGCAGCTCCTCGACTCTTTGCTGTGGCTAATTGAAAAGCCTTCAATCTCGTAGTGGATCGGCTAGAGTAAGAGGAATGCTAGTAGAATATAGACTATATGGCGGACTTTTTGTTCGGAGTTATACTCGGATGGTTGTCTCCACTTTGCATAGCACGGCGTGTCGATGCAGTCGAGGTCCACGGCAGAGTACGCGAGAATTTTTGCCCGATGGTGGCAGTGTTGGATGGTCCCGGGATCGAGCCAGCCCCGAATGTAGAGAATCGAAGGCAATGAGGTAAGTTCTGTTAGGGTACATTGAATGGACCGCGGAATGGAGTCTGGATTGTGAAGGAAAGAGTTCAAGATTAGCCATTGAACTTGGTAGAGATGATAAGATATCTGATCTCTCACACAAGTTTAAAGATCGGCTGAGTCGACAAACTGGAAATTCGAGAGTCAGACGACTACAGCAACGTGAGAATACGTGATTTCCAAATTTGCGCTCCCAGGAACACCATTAGACAGCAGTTTTACCGTCAACAATATTACAATTGAGAGTAAATCATACTAAAAGTAAAATCCAAAAAAAGAACTCCAGACTGAAAATATATTTCGAAACAGCCTTCCCAGTATCCCGCTCTTAATCGTATTCATGACTCGTTACCTTCCCAGAATTCCTACAACATGTACGCGGAAAGCCAAAAAAGGAAGCACACGTAACTCGCCCTGCGTTCCTTTTTCTTGTTTTTCAGTATCCAAATTGGGTCACATGGGACATATGCGGCACCCCGGGCCAGTAGGCCGGGGCCGTCTTTTCAGTGGGCATAAATTGCTGCCCGTAGTAGCCTGGCAGATAATTCGGCTCTGCGGGGATGTGTTTGGCAGCGGAGGGAGATTCCTGGGGCAGCATATTCGGGGACATGTGGATGGGATAAGCGCCGAAGGTCGGGCTGCGTGGGCCACTTGAATCGCTGGTGGTAGGCGACAAGGGCATCGGCATCCCCTGGGAGGCTGGGTAGATTGACGGCGCACTTTCGTCGGTAGGTAGATGGTGTTCATCTCCCTCCTCTGGCCCATCCAGATCTTCATCGAAAGCCGTAATTGGGGCGGTGTGGATGCTGGAGGAGAGCTCATCATCTTGGCAAATGGCCTCTGGAAGGTGAGTCTGGGTCACCTGAAGGAGAGCATTTGCGTCTATTGCCAGTTAGAGATGAGGTGCGGAATGCTACACTCGAGGGGATAGTCTCCACCTACCGATTTTTCCATCCAGGTATCGTTCTTCCATCTGCCGTACAAAATAGATTTCGTCGAGGACTTGGAGTCGGTTTGCGGGCGTAATCTGGCGGCGTACATCCTGGCCGGCGTCACGCAGCTTGTCTGCAGTGACACCGTGGCTGTTCTTCAGCTCACAGAGAATATGCACAAGTAGTCGCAGACGATCTTGAGATCATAAGCCTTGGTTCGATGGAAATAATAAGTCCTGTTCCGCTTACCGCGTTTGAGAAGGTGGTCGGGCTCTCGGTGCAAAACACCAACCGGCCACCACCCGGGTTTGGTTTGTTCAGGATCCACACGTTGCGATACACCCGCGATGACTTTGCGTCCATTGTACGGATAATGGACCTGCTTCCTCGGCTCGACCAGCTTGATGTATGACTTCGCAATAGCGCGACAATTCAATTGCTGGAAGTCTTCAAACGCTTTCTCATAATATCGCCGCAGAAGATCGCGATTGCCAACGCGAAGTATCGTTCGGCCCGGCCGCGGGGTGGGCGAGGGGGAAGTTGACTTTGGTCTCGATTGGGCGGTGATCGTTCTCTTCGTATCGCGTCGTCGCCTCTTATTGTGGTCCAAAAACTGACACGGTATTAACTCGGTGGGTCCCGCCTGGCCAGCATGGACCATTGCCGTGCTTGGTTGAACGCCGTACGGCTGAAGAGCTGTGACCTGGCTGGGGCCTAAACAAGGCAGAACGACGGTCAATACGTGCTCTATGGTATTGGAGTGAGGACCATCGGCTTACTAGGCTGAAATTGCATGTTTGCCACAGGGGCAGGAGCTGCCAGCTTCACAAAGTGGTCCGCCACCTCCGGCGTGAAGATCGCGCCGCCACAGCCAGCAATTGACGCGGACGCTTTCACCTGGAGCTCCCCATTGTGGTCAAGGTAGATCATGGCGTAGTGCGGATGTGGGAAATCCATTCCTAGAGCCTTTCTCCGACGGATCGCATGTTAGTATCCATTGTCTTTGCTATACAACTGATAGATCGGTCAAAATACCATCTGATTTGATTTTGGCACGGCAGGGTCAGAGTGTCTTCGCTCGAGGGCGTCGCCAACCCCCAGATGCGGCCGGTTCAGGTCCATGGCATAGATCAAGACAGAGAGAATGATCTTGGTCCACAAGATGGACTGCCTGTATACTTCGATCGAATTAAGCCTGACGTGCCAGGGTGAAGGCTGCGCAACCCGGACGAGGTATTTGGGGAGAGATGCTTGATTTGAATCGACTACGCGGGGCACTTCAGGGGTATATGATTTTCTGGGACAAACACAAAAGGTCTGGATGGGGGGGGAACAAATCTAGGACTGCAGCCCACGGATATAGTTTCCGGGGCCATTGGCAGGGAAGGGGAAGCGCCGCGAAGTAGTTATACCGAGGCGAGACCAGGCGATTGCGTCAAGGAAAATCCCGTCGATTCGAGTCGATTCGAGTCGAGTCTAGTGTCTCAACATCTACCAAAGTACAGCCTCCGCGGAGGCCCGAGGATTGGCAGTTCTCCACACGACGTTCCCTGACGCGCAAAGGTGACATGCTAATGCAAGGACAAAGCAGAATATCGGCGGGGGGCTGACCCGGTGGCAACAAACCGCCTGCCCCGTGTGTTTTCCCATACTGGTGGGCCTGCGATCGGATCGCCAGTGCACATAGACCTCTTTGTCTCCTGTCCCGTTTCCCCCCTCCCTCGGCAGACCGCGGATCCAGCCACGACGCATCAACGAAGCTAGAGGTAGGGCTGGGGTGGGATCCTGCCGTTCATTCGCCGCGGCTAAATCGTCGGTATCCATGGTTCGAGGCCTCGGGCTCTATCGGAGATCGTCCCACCTCAGCAGGGACCCCGGGCGATCTTGCGCTTGGACAAGCCACTAGCCACCGAGGACCTTTTGACGGGCATCAACCCTGGAGCGCCTGCGATGGCCAAATACGCCCGCCATTCATAGAGAGGCGGGACTTGGGGTTGTACGAGGCTCTACAGATACACGAAGCAAAGCCACCCCGTGGAAGCGTCTGCCGCCGGTCGGTTGGTCGGTTGGTCCGTTGATCCGTTGGTCGCTTGTTCAGGGGACATACTGGTTGGACTCAAGCAGCTCACGATGCCAAATCGACCGATTACCCTATGACGACTGCAGGGAAACCATTGCCCCTTGAATCATAAAGCAGGATCGCCGATCACTGGAACCTGGCCGCAGCCTCGGCTGGACCATTCCGGCAGGGCGGCAGGCCATGGCGCATCTGAACGCATCGGCTCCAAGCCAGGGGAAACCATCGCGGACAGTATGTTACCAAAACATCGATCGATTCGCGTCAGCTGGAGGATCAGAATTATCCTCTTCGGGTTTTGGGCAGCCTGACAGCGCCCAGGATGCCAAGCCGGTACGTCCTGGCTCCGGAGGCTTGCGTATCCTCCTTCCCACAGGCAATCGCAGTCGTGTGTGAAGCCCAAGAAGCTCCGCACGCTCCGCTCAGTGGTGGGATTATGGTCCGGGTCAAGTTACGATTGTCTGTGCGCGCATCGAATACCTCCAAACGGACGAGCTGGCGAACGAGCAGCTTTCTCCGCTTTTCAGGCCCCGAAAGGCCCAACGGATCCACAGGGTCCAAACTCCAAACTCCAAACGGCTGGGGATGGGAGTGTGGCCAATGGGTAGCCCAGGGTGCCTCAAATAGAGCCTTGGAAATGACCATCGAATCTTGAGCTTATTCAAACCCATGGGCCGCTGGGCTCGGGCCGCCGAATAGACAGGCTGCGCACGGCTACACGCGGTTCCTCTGTTTGGCTCTAGACCTTTCGGTCTGGGGGAAGGTTCGAGGGAAGGTCTCGACCCCCGCTACCCACGAGAGAAGATGCCTGGCCCTCTTTTGTTTTTCTTTGTGCCCGTTGACATATATCGCCAGACATGAACTCATGGTGTACAGTCTCAGAATCTTTCAGGAGCACGCGCATCTTCTTTTCCGCTGGGCCGACGAGTGTGAGATAGCATGACCAACTCGAAGCCCGATTACTCAACGTCCCGACCATGTGAGTTAGTAGAATAAGGAAACTATCGTCCTCGACCCATGAAAGACAGTTTCCTCAGCCCGGATCGACAATCAAGTCTTGAGGGACCTGTAAATCACGGAGTACGAGTACGGAAGCGCTCGTTATCGCAAGCTACAGAAATACGGGGAGTCCCCACTTTGAACAGGGCCGTGCAATTGCGCAGTCGGTAATGGCGTAGAGTTGCAACTGGTACCACCGAAGGTCTGCTTTACAGTAGTGGCACCTTCGTCTCTGCGGTAGGATGCTGGTACTTCCCCGACATTCATTAATTTACTTCTTTATCCAGAATCCATGGCCAATCGGATTGGCCCCACACGCTCGAGGAGAATTCATCCGAGTGGAACCATTGGGCGTGCTGGGGGGGCGGGCCGCTGTTGTGCGAGAATCCCCACTGGAGTATTGCTTGTAGATGCTTTACGAACGGAAAGGCAACACAAAACTCTTTCCTGCCAAGTCAAAGGCAGCGAACGACTCTGCGCAAAGCAGTCGTACTTTGTGTCGGTCAACGCAAGTGGCGTGGAGGGCGCGGGGGCCTGCACCCCTTGCGCGCCGGCGGGGCCGGCGATACATACACCCCAGTGACTTCGCTTGTGCAACTATCCAAAAGGCTACGCGGGCCCGACCGCTGGTCCCTTTTGCAGCATCAGTGCGGCCGGCTTCAGCCCTTGGCTGTGCAAATCCCGCTGTCAGTGTGGAGCAGCAGCAAAGTACGGCATGGCTCATGCACCCAGGCTCCATTGATACTCCAGTGGATTGCCATTCCCAGCCGAGTACAGAGAACGAATCCTACCAGGAACTGCGTGGTGGCTTGCATGACAATCCGATCAGCACCGCCACCGCCGTAGCTGGCTCGAAGGGCAGCCAAACGACCCTAAACCGCAATACCAGACAGGGTCTCCGGGCGGGATCCACTGCAGGCTTGCCGTATATCGACTTCAATACCTACGGAGGAGTTCCGTACCATGGAGGTTGGCCGCGTGTATAGCGGTGACGCTGGCAGGTCGCAGTTCTGCTGAGTTGCAACGACGCGGCGGCATCCAGATCGGGATTTGGAATTGATCGCGGAGACTGACCGGCGATGCAGTTCGTTCTAGAGTCGGCCAGCAAGCTCCCGAGGAGCATCCTATGGCGAAGACACGTGGTAGGCCATCAGAATAAACACTGGATTTTTGAATATGGTAGGAGCTGATCCCTTCTCGCCACAGCCCCTCCACAATGTGTTGTGACAGCGGGCGTTCTATCTCGGTCTATCTCGGTCTATCTCGGGATTTGGCGACCCGCCTCAGACGGGAGATCGTCTCCTATACACAGGCTGAAACCTGTTCGCAAACGCACCGGATCCAATGACCCACGAATCTCCTCACCAAGCTTTTGCGCAAGAGGATTCCCCGATTGGCAGGGTTATCCCATCCGTCTGGCTCTAGCCTAAAAAAGGAGGGAGCCGAATCCTTCACTCCACGCCGAGAGATCAGGAGATGTTCAAGATCGCAGCACTCGAATGGGGCAGCTCCAATGCCACCCAACCCTCGGAATCCACTTGCACGCTCTGGCCAGCCGTCACATTCGTCAAGCGAACGGGGGCGCCGCCCTGCAATTCGTAGTTGTATGACCAGCCATCCCAGGTGATACCGGTGATAGCATCGGTCCCATTTGCCAGGAGCCGCTGCACCGATAGGGACTTCGCGGAAACCTCGGGCAAATGGAACTGGTAGGTCGCGGATGGCCGGGAGGCCGAACCGGCATCGCTTGTGTAATTGTACTCCTGCATGTTGATCACGGCAAGACGGGCCAGCTTGCCGGAGACATATGCGGCATACGCAGCGTCGGTTTCTGGCCCCGTTGGGAGGTTGACGATCTGGACGGCGTCCGGTTCCCTACCGCGAAGCATAGCCGCAACCATCGCGTTGCCGTAGTACGGTGGCTTGGTACCGATAGTGGTCTTGGTGGTTTGTACCGGTTGCCATGATGCATAGCGATAGTCGGTTCCCTGATGCATGTGCGTGCGCCGAATGTTCTGGGAGGCGCAGTAGAGGTTGAAGTCTACGCCCCAGAGAGCAGCACCAAACGAGTTCGATAGTCCTGGCTTGCCCTGGTGATAGAGCGAGTTCATTTCACCCAGAATATATGGGACGTCCTTGGTCAACCCCTTTTCCTGCAAATCTTTCATTACACCCACATGGTGTGCAACACTCTGGACAACCGCCGTGTGGTTCATCAGAGTATGAGCGAGGGTGACACCAGGAGAGTCTGCACCGCCCATATAGCTAGCCACTGTCAGAGCGAGTAAGCACATTCTAGGTCTGTCATCACTCACTTGTGCATCGAGTTCATCCCAATGTCATGGTCCGTATCAAGGCCCACCTCCCAGGTTTTCACAGGATCCAACTTATTGCCAGTACCCGCAAACGACGGGGCAAGATACTTGTATGCCCCCTTAGTCACCATGCCAGGGCAGGCTTGGGACAATTGGCGTTTTATGATCCGCGACTTCGACAGCCATTCACCGACATAGTCACTTTCCAACCAAGTACTGGGACGAACCTTACCCTTAAAAAGATCAGGTTCATTGCCCAATTCCCAGTGGGCAAGCCGTCCATTACTGAGGGCCTTACAGGCCAGTGGGACTGTGGCGATGAGTGTGTCCATGGCCTCCGTCGTGTTCTTCCCAAGATTGAAACCATGGCTGAACTTGGTACCTGGCCACGTCTCGTACGCCTCGAAAAAGGATGGGCCGATAGATATAATGGATGGGTAGTCGGCGGATTCGGACAGAACCACTGTGCCATTGATTTGTGTCTTGAGATTCGGATCATATAGAGCGAAATCCCTTTGTAAACATTAGTCCGACATCCCTCTGCTCAGTCCATGGTCCATGCTACTGACTGGGTATTTCCGCCCACTCGGATATATGGCTTCACGCCTTGAAGATCGGCCAGGTTGTCAAGCAACTGGTTGGAAAATTTGTTTGGCCTGGATTTGTTTCCTGCGAGAGGTCAATTCCAACCTCGTGCTTTAATTTCGTTCTTTTTCAATAGGGTACCTGCAAAGTCGGGGAAGGACGAAAATTCGATCGAAAAGGAGACAAACGGAGCAAGAATGCTAGAGGCAGCATCCTGTGGCATATGCTTGCTCACGGTGATTGCAGAGCTGCCGCGCTCAACAATTGACGGCGCGGCCGCCACAACGGCAGCACGTAAAAGCAACGAAACAAACATAGTAGTTCAGCAATACTCGATAGCACCGATACCTGCCCCGCGGTATCTCAAAGCGGAGGTGTAGGTGCTGGATTAATACTATGTGAATCTCTGATGGCTCTAACTTGGGCTTCGTCGCCCCTAGTCCCTTTTTTATAGCCCCATATAGCCGACGCCACTTTTTAGGTTATTGAGCTTGGACTCGCGAAGCTTTCCAAAAGCCGGCTACAACGACAGGAGGTGCAAGCAAAAGCGGGATATTTCAGCAGTCACGCTGTTCATTGGAGCGAGATTTAGCCCACTAGGTCCTTTTTGTGCGGGGTTCGCCGACATAGCCATGCGGGGGTTACATCTGGGGTTGTGGGGAGGCGATTGTGGAGACACGTTTACATTGTTTTCGACAGGAATCGGCTATTAACAAAAAGATACAACCATTCTCACGCAGAGCGAACCTAGCAACAGCGAGAGGGTGCATAACTAACAATGGAATCATGGGCACAAAATAAGAAAATTTCAATTTCCGGGCACCTAGGAAACTGGTATAGGAAACTGGTATCAAGGAAGAGCATCGGATAGTTATGATATTGCTTCGGCAATGGAAGATGCCGATCGGCCTCTGCCATCGCTTCGGCTAATAAAGAACAAGGAAAAGAAAGATAAACAAGCCGGGAAGGTTAGATCTACACCAGCGAAGAAAACGAAACCAAGGTGTCATAAAGTCCATTTTCAGCCGTTCCGATGGGCTCAAGTGTATTTGCGGAGCTGCGCGGCAACACGTTAGTCACTCTGAAAGGCGGGCGATATGTAAATTAAAGGGGTAATACTCACATCGAGGGTCAAAGACTTGCTGCTGTTCTCCACCTGGTCTCGATAGATCCCAACCAAAGCCTCGCTGTTCTGGAACAGTCCAGTCTTCAAACTGATCACAATGAATTGCATACCAGGAGCGGCGTGATCGTGAATATAGTTGGCAATGCGAGCCACGTTGGTGTTATCAAGGGCAGCATCAACCTCGTCCAACACAAAGAACGGTGAAGGGTGGTAGGAGTGAATGGCAAACAGCAGAGCGAGGGCGGCCATGGTCTTCTCACCACCTGATAAGTGCTCCATGTCACGGAAACGCTTGAGCGGCGGCATGGCATGGTACTTGATGCCATCAAGGTACGGTTCATCTGAGTCCTCAATGTCCAGGTACGCTTGTCCACCTAGTGGGTAGTTGGTACTTCGTGTTAACTCGCGATAGATGGGGCCAATCTGCTCGGAGATGTGCGTGAAGGCCTTGTTGAAGAGATCGGATCGCTTTTTCATAATGCCCTCGAAATCATCCTTGGCCTTACGAGCGTACTTGCGCGCATCCTCGAAGTCTTTCTCGGTGCTACGGAGCTTGTTTTCGACACTCTCCAGACGTTCCATGGCTCGAGTATTCGGCGCCATCTTGTCTAATTCACTGTTGAGAGTACGAACCTTCTCAAGCAGCTCCTCTTCGAGCTTCTCATCCGTCCCCTGTAGAAAAAGAAAAAAGGATTAGCATACGCAGGATCAATCTCGTGTTGTACCAGTGGTGTACCTCTTTGAGCGATTCGCCGAGTGAATCAAAATCAACTTCAATTCCGTAGTCTTGTACAACAGGGGTTTCGTCCATGCCATCGACCTCATCCACGTCCATAGCATCTGGATCCGTGGCCTGCACCAGATCATCGATAGGAAGCTTGTCAAGGCCGTTGGAAGAGTCAGTCAGCGGAATGTCAATATCTTCGAGTTTGCATCGTCGCAAAAGAGCATAGCGACTGGACGAGTTCCGTTGGATTTCAGCTTCAAGCGCATTGATGTTCTTAAGAGCTCCTTCAACGTGCTTGCTGCGCTTCTGGAGCTCCCTCCGCTGCTCGGCCAGGTTCTCTGCCGACTGCGCATAAATATCCTTCTGCTCCTCTAAGTACTCGCGCAAGAGGTCGAGCTCAGCACTAGACTCATCCAGACTGTTGCGAATCTCCTCCTGTTGGCCCTTGAGCTCTTCGACTAGGCTCATGTCACGCTCATACTGAGCTTTGAGGCCATTAATCCGGTCATCTGTAGCTTGGATTCGTTGCATTTCGAAACTCAGCTGGTTCTCAATGCGGCTCTTTTGCGTTGTGAACTCAAGCTTCTTCTGCGAAGCTTCCTCCTGCAGCGAGCCCTGCTGGGCCTCATATTCACGAATGTTTTCGTATCCCAAACGCTGGCAGAAAGTGCGGTATATCTCATCTTCGACTGTGCTCACCGATGCTTGCGAGTTCTCGATAGTCTCATCCAGCTCGTCGAGGTTCTCCTTCCGCTCAGTGAACTTGGGTCGCAGGTCTTCCAGCTGATTCTTGACAAAGTCCAGTTCGCTACGCTTGCTTTGGATATTCCTCTCAATCGCCTTCAGCTCTTCTTTGGCATAATTCAGCCGCTGCTCGAGACCAACCAGTTCTCCCTGGAGAGTTTCCTCCTCTGAGCCTCGGCGATGGCTCTTGGGTAGGTTGGCAAGGTCAGCCATCAGCTTATCTTTCAACTTATGGAGGTTTTCCACTTCAGAGTCCTCCCACCGCTTGGAGGAGTTCTGCTGAGGGCCCCGTCCTCCAGTCATAAGACCGCCTTTGTGAATCACAGTGCCATCCAAGGTAACGGCTTTAGCATCGACATTTCGCTCATAGCACAGATACTTGGCCGTTGAGAGATCGTCGCAGACGATGGAGTTGCCGCAGGCGTAGCTGATGGCTCGTGCGACAGAGTCATCATAATCGATGGTCTCAATAGCAGGGCGCATGCCCCGGTGCATACCTTTCAAATTCGAGTTGAAGGCCTTGACCTGGATCGTTTCCAGGGGAATGAAAGTGGCTTGACCGGCGCGCTGGTCACGCAGATGCTGAATACACTCCTTGGCGGTCTTTTCGTTATCCACCACGATGGCGTCGAAGTGGCGGCCCAAGACAGTGCTGACAGCTTCGGCATATTTCCTCTGCTTCGGCCGACAAAGGTCACTGACACGACCCTTGACTCCAGGGAAGATGCGCTTCAAGGTCGAGATCAACTCCTTGGCGCGCAACTCCCGCTCATTCTGCTTTTTGCCATCGTCGGCCTCCAGCAGTTTCCTCAAAACAACCTGAAGCTTCTCTTCGAACTCCGTCCGCATTTGGGAAATCTTCAGGCGCTCCGAAGTCAATGCGTTCAATTCTTTCTTCTTGCGGTCGATATCCTTAGAGGTGGTCTTGATGGTGTCATTGAGGGTTGATTTGCGCTGATTCATATTCGATGCCTCTGATTCGAGGTTCTTCAGTTGCCATTCGGTGTTCTCGAACTTGCCTTTTAGACTGTTCACGGCCTCGGCCTCGGTCTTCCTTTGCCGGCGAAGGTTGTCGAGATTAAGTTGATCCGCAGACGAGCGCTTGCTAACCTCTTCTCTCAACTTGTGATATTCTTGTTGATCGGCTTCACTCAGCTGTCCACCCTTCTTGCTCATTGTTTTCTGCCATTCGGCTTCCCATTGACCCTGGGCCTTCTCAACGAGCTTCAGGTCTTTTTCGAGCTGCTTAGCATTGTTCGACTGGGCCGTGCGCTCTTTGCCGATCTCCGAGATCTTCGAGGAATAGCGCTCCACCTTCCTCTGGGTGATGTCGACTTTCTCGTCAATGGGTACCAGGGAGTTGTTGAGCTCCTCGATATCCTTCTCTTTCTTCAGAATGTTCTTTTCAGCTTTTCCGACATCTCTGCCGACGCGGGCATGTTCCTTCTTGGCGTTCTCGACGTTGTTTTCGTACTTCTCCACGCCACGGCGGTATTCTTTAAGCTCATCCTGGTATTTCTGAATGTCGGCACTGGATGCATCGATCAAACGCTGGAAATGGAAAAGTTTCCACAGGATGTGGGTGATTATAGCCTGGTCACGCTCCTCAGCCTTCTTCGCGTAGTCATCTGCTTCACGCTTCTGCTCCTGGTACTGCTTGACCTCGGAGTTGATTCCTCGTCGGCGGTTGAGCTGAACGGTTTGATGTTCTGCAGCCTCCTCCGCCTCCGCCTTCAACTTCTCGTAGTCAGCCTTGTATTCCAGACTGCCGGAGATCTGCTCGATGAGACGAGTAAGGTCCCTGGGGGACTGCGAGGCAATCGCCTCAACATCACCCTGGAACACCAGGAAGTTGCGCGCTCGAATCAAAATATTCTCTTCCTCCAGAGCTTCGTTGTACTGTTGAGCGGTCACGATTCGGTTGTTGATGCGGTACTCGCTGGCACCTTGGCTAGTGATGGATCGGCGCCATTGCTGCTCCTCACCCGCATCATCTTCGTACACGGCCATGACCCAGGCGGTCTTTGGATCATTCACGCCGCCTGCATCATGCGATTCGTCCATATTGTCCGCATCCTCCTCCTCTTCCCCATCATCTCCGTTGGTGGCGGGTTCTCCATCGACCTTCGAAGTGCGCAGGACGCGGCCACGGTAAACAAGATCGCGAAGGTTAGTAGAGCGCAGGTGAGACGACTTAATTCCTAGCACGAACGAGATGGCGTCCATCCTGGTGCGGGTCAGCAACAATGCTCCATCCTCTCGCCAAAAAAGTAGGAAAACGCGGTTTCGTGCAATAACATACGAATTTGACTTGCCAGACCCGTTAGGCCCGATGATGGATGTGAAGTATGCATCTCCGAACAGAAGAGTATGATGACCCTTGTAAGACTTGAAATCTGGGAGCAAAAGTCAGCTGGTGTGCGCAGCGCTCTCCTTCACGGGTGGTTGGCATACTGAAAAGCTCCAGCCGAATAAGTTTCCCCATCGTGAGACGAAGCCGCTTCCTATGGAAGCAACACGCTCGCAAGTGATCAAAGCCAGGCAAAACACCTGTGCTTGGTGTCAAGCTATGTGACTGACAGGCCTGGACTCGGAGATGGTGGGAGGGGCGCGATATGGGGAATCGCGTTCCTGACGCGCCGGAGGAATCACGTGGCCCGTCCAACATGGCTCCCTGTTCTAATTCTCCGAACTACCAAACTCAAATCAAGGGCAAAGCAATATTGGCTTACGATGTCCAAATATTCGTCCAGTTCCTCTGCAGTGGTCTTTTCGCGAGGAACCAATTGCTCATTCTAGAGAGAGGAGAGGCCGCGAAAGTATAACACGAGTTTGTTGGGAGATGGTCGAGAAATAAATAATCGCAAAGAGCGGGCTTCTAAATCGCACGACAATAAAAAGCGACAAAAACTCACTTATTTTGTGCAGTGGACGAGGTAGGTAAACACCTATCTCAGCTTGCCTATGGCCCATTATTGCACGTTTCCTTTGAAGACCTATCTACTGAGAGCCCTCTTTGTAGAAGAGAACTGGCTTTAAATATAAGGAGCATGTAAACACCGGATCTATGAAAGTATAAGCAGTCTTAGTTCATTGCGCTAAGCATA
The DNA here is from genome assembly GCF_028826845.1 of Penicillium canariense. Classification (NCBI taxonomy): domain Eukaryota; kingdom Fungi; phylum Ascomycota; class Eurotiomycetes; order Eurotiales; family Aspergillaceae; genus Penicillium; species Penicillium canariense. The sequence continues at coordinate 2,263,127 of NW_026622734.1, read as the reverse complement.
GAGGATAGCTGAAAGGAATTTCTACAACCAATTGAAGAGAGAAGAATCTAGAGAAAACGCCTCGATCTCGCTACTCCAGTCATGTCCGTTTATTGTATTGCGATTTCAGCTTACTTTCAGTCGTAGAAGCTATGGCGATGGGGTCTCATAATATTTCCACTTAGGGATAACTGAAAAAGAATCGCTTTGTGGCTGTTGTTACAGTTATAGATACATATTTTCTGGCGAATATGAAGGATATCCTTGGTAAAAGAGAAACTGCTAGATGAGGCCCAGACAATAGAGAGCCCAACTCTCGAGCCTAGTGATCTCAAGCGCTGTTACTCATCTTCACTGGGTTCCCCAGAAGGAGAAAATCCCGGTCAACGAAGCCATTTGAGTCCATCCGGAAGTTGCCCCTCTGACCGTCGACCTTGATGAGAATAAAGTCTTCACTGGTGAAGATCTGCCGCACAGACAAGAAAATTCTCCAGACCCCGTGACTTATTCTCGCAACCGGAGCCTTGACAAAGCTGGGCATTGGTTCGTTTGACCCGCCGAGGAGCTTCCTGGCATCACTTTCAAAGCGAGCTGCAGACTCCGCCGACACTACAAGCTTCTTGGAAATATGGACCTGGGATGGCGCAACCTCAAAGTGGAACTTCTTAAACGGCAACATGCTTCGGACCTGGAAGCGGATCCGGGGCTGACCTTGGGAGTGGACCGCCTTGATGCTTTGGATCATGTTGCCCGTCCGGACGAGGAAGATGGTGCCCATGACGCTCATTGATACACAAATTCCACCAAAAAGCGCCTGCTGCCACATGGGCAGGACCGTGACAGGGTCTCGGAAAACGGCGTTGGAGTTATAGACCGCATACGCGAAGCAGAATGCCGACAGGCCATATGCACTGAAATAATAGCTGCGCTGCGAGCGCGACTGGAAAAGCGTCACTTCGCCTTCGCGTGCAACTCTGCTGAACAGCCTTCCAAGTCCTCCTGTCTTTGGTTGTAGATTCTTAGGTAGTTGGTCGAATTGGGACCTTGAAGTCGCGGGACGTTTTTGAGGTTTAGGAGCCGGTGCAGAACGAGGAGCCTTCGAGGCGAAGGAGCGCCATGATGAAGAGAAATATGTCTGAAATCCGGGGCGTACTGTGGTAACCGTACAGGCACTAGGGCACCGGTGCCAGATTATTCGGAGTGGTGACGCTCTGCCCGACATTATTGCGCGAGCTCTGTCCACACCAGAGTTAGCAAGGTGTTCGGGGAAATGACGGCATATTGCAACAGCGAATCGGACGAGAGTAATCCAATCGCAAGTAATTAGATAACAACATTGACATAAAAAGAGAACGACTTACCCAATCCCGGTCCCTCAACGGTTGTTCTCCTCGGAAAGCGCCGCCAGATCAAAAGCAGCCGGCCGCCGCGGCAAAAAAATGTTCCCGTCCCGGCCGCCGGTGAAAGCTCCCAACGCCCTCAACACCTACTGGCACGCTCACTTGGGTGCCCTCAATTCACGCTAAACTCGATCATTTATACATCCGAATTCAGCGCGCCTCGACGCGGTGGTGGGCTCTTGGTCGCTCGTGTTCATCTTTCGCCGATAATATAGCTTGCTCGGAGAGTTGCGACATCGCTTGAGCATCTCCGCCTGCCCAGTATCTACACCACCACCTCCTCCGGCCTCACACACCTATACAAAATGGCAGCTAGGATCCCGATTAGCCAAGTTCCGGTGATGTTTGCCCGCCGGCAGCCCAAGGTGTTCCACGCCACCCGACGTGAGTTTTCCTGGCGGCATTCGATGAGGTGGAGCTCGCAGAAGCCGAGCCCGCATTATCGGAGCCAATTGCCCATGAACCACGGGTCTTTACAATGGCATACATACTCAATGCTGACTTCTGATTTCATGTAGGCCTTCAGTCTTCCTCCGCTCCTCAAACTCAGAACCCCGCCTACCCCCTCTACCCCTCCGTCAGCCAGCTCCTCCACGAGAAGAACGTCCCCGAGTCGGAAGTGCCTAAGATCCCCGCCTCCGGCCCCAAGGGCCGTCTCCTGAAGGGTGACGTGCTCGCCTATCTTGGCCAGATCGCCGCTGAGTACCCGGCAACCCAGGCCGCGACGCTGGCTAAGCTCGCCCACCTGGACCTGAGCAACATCAAGATCGTGGCGGCTGCCCCGAAGCCCGCCGCGCCGGCCGCGGAGGAGAAGAAGGAGGTCGTCGCCCAGCCGCTGCCCATGGCCTCGATTGCCATTTCCGTCTCGCTGGCGGCCGTGCTGTCCGCACAGAAGAAGATCCAGGAGAGCTTGGGTGTGACAGTTCCTCTGTCGCGCTTCCTGGCTATCGCCACGGATCTTGCAAACGACGACCTGCCCCGCTCTAAGAGCGAGAAGCCGACTTCTGATGAGCTGTTTGAGGAGGTTCTCGGTGCCGAGCCTGTTAACACATCACGCGGCGATTACATTCCTGAGCTGAACACCTTCAAGGCCTCAGGGGCCCGCCAGCCCAAGCCTGTGCACGAGGATATCATCGACATTCTTAGCGCCAAGCCCGGAAAGAAGGCCGTTGCTTCCACGGTGTCTGCTGTGGATGGTGGCGCCGCTCAGAATGTCTTCAGTTTGACTGTCCCCGCCGGCGAGGAGCTGCGCGCCAAGGCCTTCTTGGAGCGGATTAAGACTCTCCTGCAGGTCGAGCCTGCCAGGCTGGTGCTTTAAAATTGGCAGTTTTTATTATCAATCTCTCCCAAGTCTGCAAACTTTTTTCTTTCCTTTGCCCACTCATGCCATCTCCATACTGCGTTCGGAGTGTTTCAAGGCTTCTGTATTTAGTGTAGCATAGATAGTCGCATACCACCTCGATTTGGCTTTATAAAGAATTTCCAGTGTACCGGTTGCTAAACCAGTTTTCGATCTGCCTAGATAAATTCGGGAGTATCTACGTGCTGGGCATGTCCACTATATTGTAAGTCCGGATCTATGAATGTTTCTCCAGGATGGCAGGTAGGACAAAAATAAGTCTAGGAGAAATTTATCATTGATGCAATGGAGCCGGGTGTGTCGGCAATCATAACTCTCCAAGCACTATACATAGTCTTATTGACCGGCTCCAATTGGCGGAATAAGAGAATAGCTCGACGGCGAATCCATCTCCTGCAACCCCGTCGAAAGAAACAGGGGCCTCATCTCCCCATCCTCACTAAAGAAGATATTTGGCCGCTCCCTCCGATACTTACCAATAGCAGGACTGTCATCAAAATCAAAAGTCGTATTGCATGCAACCGTGTCCTTGTTAAACGTCCAGGGCCCGCTCCAGGATCTCGCATACGCGTGGCGCCCTACATTAGGCCCGTCGCCGAAGCCTGCATCGGGAAGAAAAAGGTGGACCAGCATGTGGAAGTTGCCGTACTTGTCTGCCCAGATGAAGGGGACTTCGCTTGCCTCGGAGAAGATCGGTTTCGCAGGGTGAATTCTTGCATAAGGGCCTGCATAGTTGGCCGCTGTTGCCATGTTGATGAGCTCTGCGCCGCTGCAGTTGTACGGACAGTCACGGTATGCTAGGATAGTGGTAGGGCCCGAGGCGGTTTTAACAGTGCCGGAGCGAGGGTGTAGTGGAGCCGGATTGGTCATATCAGCATCCCATGCTTCGTTGTTGGCGCCGGGGAGGACCTGCCCATGCGGTGTCCAGTTGTATAGATCTGGAGACGACCAAACGCTGATGCCACTTTCGCCATTGAGGGTATTTCCGGGGCCGCAAGTGAAGTCCACATTCTGACAGGTTGACGGGACTTGCTGCTGACAGCCAATATTGTAAATGAGGAGAGCAACAGCCTGACAGCAATCACCACGCAGCGGAAGGGGCGTTCGGTCAATCTCCCGCTCTGGAGCTCGGGTACTAGTACGGCAATAACGGGAAATCGGATGAGCGTAGAGGGACGGAGCAGGCCGTAGGCCCGGGCAGTGAATTCAATCCATAATGAAGCCCTTATGGTGCGGTGAAATTGTGAGCGGTGGCATCTGAATTCGAGTGCTCAGTCTATGAGCTCGGAAACTTATGTCGCCGGGCCATCTTGGATGGCGACAAGAAGACTCAGATACAGGGCTGTGCACAAACCGGTGTTCCCGGCTATGATGATCAGCTCGGGTATGAGTGGGCGTTGTGTAGTGGAAACCACGCGCTTTTGTTTTGCCTCCCTGGCTGAGTGGGCTAAACTGAGTTCAAATTAATAGTACATCATCCCGACTTTGTCGTTCCCCTACATCTTTACGGGTAAAAGCCATTCTGAATGGGCTATCCAGGTCTTACGCCGACAAAATGCGGACATTGAAGCGCAAGTCAACGTGGGTCAGTCCTGATTGATCTTGTTATTGCTCAAGATCTGAAGGCGATTCGATTGATACTGGCCAACGGAGCGGCTGCAAATGGCATTGTCAGTGACCATCCGATGAGGCCATTAGATGTGGCTGCATCGGCCGGGAGTAATGAAATTGTGGAGCTCCTCCTAGAGAACAAGGCGGTCATCGGAAGAGTGGGTAATGGTAAAAGATCAGCATTGTCTTGGGCTGCCTCCAGGAATCAACTAGATACTGTTCGTCTCCTTTTGTCTCGCGGAGCCGATATCGACCCTATCGAGCCAGGAGGATCGACGCCACTGCTGTCTGCTGTCATGGAGGAGCAAATTGAGATGGTTGTGTTGTTGAAAGCCGGAGCGAAGGTGGACGTTCAAGACGATGAAGCCCGCACACCCTGAGGGCAGTAAGAATCCGGCCCGTCAAATTCTCGGATTGTTGATTTTCTACGGGGCCAACTTGGTGCTTCGAGACATCGATGAAATGACTGCCTTGGATAGGACTACCAGCTACAATCACCCAGGGGCAGCGGCCTTTTTACGGCAAATGCACGCCACCAAACAGAAAGACAGCGATGATGGAGAGGTGGAAGATTAGTCCGTTCTTGATAAGAAGCGGTTCACTCTGCTCCGGCCCCAACTTTCTCCTTGTCCCAATGGCACCGACGAAACCACAGATTCACCAGTCGGAAACATAATCAACACCACGTTCCGGCTAGCTGAGATTACTTCGAACAAAAATTGCGGTCTGAGCAAAGCATGGGACCATATCCCCATCTGTCACACAGCACAGAAGCTTGCAGCAGATTTTCAGGACACAATGGACCTTGTCGCTAGCTGGGATATGCCCTTCGTGGAAAGCTTTGAGTTCAACTAATATATGGAATGTGAAAATACTTCCGCGGGATCGACACGCATTTCGCAAGATGCATATCAAATCAAGATCTCCCGCGGAGCCGCCTCCCTTTAATGGAAGACCGAAGTAGATCAAGTGGAGGCAATTGTCGGGTTTTTGACCTGGTCCATTTGCAAGTCAGGCCCAGGTGGGCATGATTCCTAAATCATCTCGTCGGTCTGAGTGAAGCAGAGGCTAGGAATGAGGAGACAGACCTCCTTTGTCATATATGGATTTTCCGACAGAGGCTAAAATGGCATCGGTTCAGATATTTGACTTCTCGGCCAGATTGTTTGGCCTCGGGAACGGAAACTGGACACGGGACCTGCTCGTTGTTGAGACAGAAAACATTTTAGAAACAATGGTGGCTCAGGACATTTACACTCGCTTCCTTGAAAGTGTCTTGGTGCAGCTTCAAGTACTTGGAGGAGAAGTGGATATTGTTCCCGGATCGCAACACACTTTCCTCGCCTATGTATGTTTCTAACCCCTGTACTTTCGATACGTGATCGTATGAAAACAGACTCTTCGGTAATGGCACGACTATGCCAACTAGAATCCATGGATGGGAATATTTGGCTCCTTCAATCTTAATATTCAAGATCTATATAGTAGACATACACTCCGTCTTTGTGCCAACGCTTTGCTTTTGGTAGGAAGAGACATGATCTGAAGTCCGTGCGGCAGTCGGGCCGAGGGTGATTTGCCCTGTCTTTTGTCTTTTGCACACTCACCTTTCTCACCCCAGGTCGTGCGATCACTGTGCGGGTTGCTTGGAGTTTCCAGTTCTATGAAAATTCAGTGGCTCGTAGCACCTCCAAGAAGCTTCTCTAGCCGAACTTGCCTATGCTGCGAGACAGGTCGGGAATGTCAACCCGGTCGTGCCGTCTGGTCGTACGGGTCAAGGCTAAAGGATGGCTGGATAGGAGCATGGATTGGCAGGATCTCCGCAGAGGACAGAGAACACAAGGCAGCAAACATTCCTCCCTCGGAAGACTGCAAGATGCCCAAGATGGCACCAAAAGACCCTCCTCCCTGCCTCGGTAGGGACAATAAATAATAAGAATGATAATAATTAGAATTCAAGTAACCCAATAAGGGAGACGCCAAGAGGCATATGAATGGGCTTTCACTCAGCGGTTCCAATCAAAGGTGCGTTTGGATGCCGAGCAAGGCTGATGACAACTTACAATGCAAAGCATTGCACTGCCCAAATCAGCCTCGTGCAGCGCAGCTGATTGTGAAGCCACGTCTACACTTCATCCTGGTCGCTCATGTTGATGCGGGGTTGGAAATGAGGCTCTGCTGTGGAAGAGAAGAAGGAGAACTTAAATGGAATTGTTTCTCCTGCAAAAATTGTGTTGACTGTTGACCATAGATCTCTCATCAACTCCATACTTCAAGAAGATTGTATTGAATCCCATTATGAGTCGAGAACAGATCATTCAAAGCCACGATCCTCGCACGGATGCCCTTAACTTTGTAACCAAGGGTGGTCGATATTCTCTCAGGGTGGAAGAGTTCATCGAGGCCGGCAGACCAGATGGTAGCGAGTCGCACGGCGCCCCTGCGACGCGCTATATCACGTCCAATGTACGGATTGCTTATGTGTGAGATCCCATATATTCGCATTCTGATCACTCGTTTCCAGGGACAAGTAGTGAACGCGCCTGCCATCAAGGGCATCTCGGGCCACGTTATCGGCACGGGGCAGTCGTTTACTATTCGCGACGACTACGACTTTGACAACACCACTGTTACCGGGAAGGGGTACCATGTGAATGCACAGCTGGGCAAGACGACGGTAGCCTTCACCTCGGGCCAGAATAGCCCCCAGGCATATTATGATCGGACGAATATGGCTGGAGAGAGGTTGTATTACGATGGGATGCAGGCTGCTGCTTCATGGTATACGCAGGGTCGTTCGCGCTGAATCGTTCGCATGAGAAATTGGTATTATGTATATGCTCTATATACGTAGGAAATAATGTGCCGACTGTACTCTGTAGCCCACATCCAGTTCTACAGTAATTTCCGAACACCGCCAGCTCTCATAGTACGGAGTATTGCTCACACTTGAAAGTATCAAGACACCATCTGAATCCTTCTGATACTCGCAAACGACGATCACCGATCGCACCAAACCGGTCTCGATTGCACGAACATGAAGCACAGCCAAATCCAAAGGAAATGAATCTCGCAAAAACAAGACCTATCATTGGACTCGGAGTGTCCACTTTTCACTTTTCAGTGGAGGGGTTGAGATCGGGGGCAGCCCCAGTCTCGCAGCTCTCCGTGAGTGGATCTAGAAGACCGGTGTTTGGACTGAATTTGCGAGTTGGATCTTTTCGACTGAATCGTAAATCGTAAATCGTAATTGTAAATTGTAAACGGCGGACCTGTGAATTATTATATGGGGTTGGTTTTACCGTTAAAGTTGAGCGCCCCAATACGCCATAACGTAACCTCCCTTCAATGCTCCCGAAATAAAAGATCCGTCTTCGCTGCTCGTCCTCCCCCTCTCTCACTTTTCCATTTTCCCTACCTCTATCTAGCACTCATAGCTGCGCCCTGGCAGTTTCGCCCGCCCAATCGGACAAGCCGGTTGTCCCACCCGCACCTTGCGCCTTCTTGTTTTCCGTCGCAAACTGCGGCTGACCCCTTGTCGCCCCCCCTGGAGCTCTTGGGATCTGCATAATTTAGCTAAACTACACAAGTGATGCCCGTCCTGGTGCCGCGCCCCGCTTCTTTCCGTCTATACTTTATCGTGATACCTGATACGTTCTGTCGTGGCTTTGTTGCCTAGTGACTTCAGGTGCTACGCCCAGACCGTCCAATAGCAATGTATCCTCTTCGATGATCATCTCAGCCTCGTTTTTGAATCCTGCGGTCTAGAACCAACAGCCACAGCCGATCAGCACCCTCGAGCTTCCGACCCCGAGAATCCTATTAAGACCCGTGAATAAGACACTCTCAAGTACTCAATTGGCTATACAGATCTAACCCTAATGCGTGAGTACACTGTAGTGCGTATCATTATGACAGAACAATACCAACAAAACAGGTGCTCAAACATGAACCACCTGGGAACTCCGTGACACAGCGATTCTTCTTCGAATCCTCTTTCAAACCACGCTATGCCTGTTGCGCTTACTCCGTACTCTCCTCCTGCTAACTAGAATGAAATTATCCACACGTAAAAATAAAGTAATTCTAACAATCAACTCGTTCATTCCACTTTAAGCCATTCTCCGGCGTGGACAGACCGAACAGCGTGGCTGATTACAGACTGGGCAAAAATGGACATTATTGAGGTAGAACCAGCCTGAGTAACAGATACACTAGAGATTTTAATAGAAGTGAGTATCAATATAAAGAGATTTCGATGCAGGAATTTCTTTAACATACACATTGCCAGTATGGATTAGCCGGCACTGGAACTTGGATTAGGGGCGCCGTTAGGTCGTCCATATAACCAGACTGGTTGCCAGAAGCGGCGTCATTGAAATCCTGTGGGGAGTCACTTCTGGCCTCCAATGATGGACTTTCCTGACAGCGTTCCAGCATTTCAGGTATTTGATCCGACGGCAGTAGCAGGTGAAGTGTTAGAGGAGATTTGTGTTGTAGAACTGACTATACACGACTTTGCCCACCATATTATGATTCTGAAATGGTAGTGAGGTCTCAGATATGGGGTATGTAGTAGTGAGATCGGGAGTCAAAAGAACGGAATGTTGGACCAACCGATTAGAAGTGATTTAAAGACTTAATCTGGATTATAGCCAGCCTTGTCAGTCTAATCTACTACGCTTGGCTCTGCCACGTCATGCTTCAATCTGTGTACCTTCTTAACTGAGTGTTGCACGTACTAGAGCAACTAGCCTTGTATCATGTGCTCTCTTGTGTGCGTTTACCTGCCTAATTACATGCGGCGAGCGACAATGTTGCGTGAGCTAGGCGCGTTCGCATGTTGCTATACATATTATCCTTGGCTCCTGGGAGTCATTGCGCGGGGCCAGGGGGCCTCAGCGGCATGAGGCGCCACACTTTGCCTGGGTAAAGTAGAAAATTCGCGCAGAGTAATCAGCAGCTGGCCAATCGTACGCGAACACATCCATGGCTTGGCCTCACTATACAATAACTGTGATTGCCTAGAGTAGCCTCGTACAGCTGAAATCAGTGCGCGTGGGACGTTGACGAGTCTTTGACGAGAGGATAATGGGGTAGCGATCATAGATAAATTTTTATATATCTGCCAGTGACGCCTTTCTTAGGTACCTAGCTGACAATATATCTAGGATTCTTAACCCTCGCTTGTTCTCACTTCACGGATCAGCCAGATTATACTCTAGGTATCTCTGTGCTCTTTATCTAACCTTTTTCTATCCAAACATTCCTCGGCCTACTACAACATGGGCAGCTCAAGCTCAAAGCCCGAGAAGAGAAGAACCAACCCCTGTGGACAGCAGGGTTGCCCCAGGTCTAGATCGCAAGTATACTTTGGTGGAATACTGACGAAAGATTCGAATTTCTGCTTGCAGCGTACGTGTTATATCTTGAACAAGCCCACAGACTGCCCAGTCAAGGAACTTTTCAATGCTCCTATGAACAGATCAATGTTGAGCGAGTTCCGGGCTGTGTCTTCCACACAGTCAGTCGTACTAATCTGCGTTACTGTCTAGATACTTGTGAAAATCCACATTGCGCGAACTATAAGGTGGCCCACCAGGACCAATGTTCAACCTGTACAAAAAGCCGTAAGTTGAGCGCTGCTGATGGCATCTATATCACACCTATACCTACCTTTCTCTTCCTCGGGTATAATGACCGACTTTTTGACGCGTGAATCTATTAACGTTACTTCAGAGGAGGAATACTACCGAAGTGGACGTGTTTCGTGAATCTGGGAGAATTATTACCGGCATACTCAGTATGCATGAAAAGTCAGGATACTTATTCCATAGCGACAGGATCATATTCATATCATTTCTACCCAGAAGAAGATAATAAACAGTCATAATCAACTACGCAACCGAGTAATCATAATCAAAATATTGTGCCGAGCTAATCGGTTCAAGCTTGCAACAAGATCCAACCTTGTTCGGTCGCCGGGGGGTGGGAAACGAAACCAGAACTTCCTGGCCAAACGAGCAAAAACAAAACGCATCTCCATTAGGGCTAGACTTTTGTCTATGTTGGAGTATGACCCCATTGAAAATGGGTTGACAGCATGCTTGTCATAGACTCCGGTAGGCTTGATCCATCGTTCAGGTATGAATTCCTCATGATGGCTGCAAAGTCGGGCGATATTTCAATGTGGAGCGGCGAAAGTCGATAATCAATGCCCGTCCAAGCTCTTGGTTTCAGAGAACATTGCTACGCCGCAAATATTCGTGAATGATTCCTAAGGCTTTGACTGGGTACGTACGTAATGATGGATCACAAATGACGTTACGACAAAGAAACTATATGCTCGTGGTTAAGTGATTCGAAGCACATCGGCTATCCAATCGTGCTACTTTTTGCGATCCCTTCTAATGATTAGTCAGTTAAGTGAACCATTTTGAAGAAATAATGATCACTAGACTCGGCACCTAGCGCCGTACATGATTTTATCCATTGAGCAGCAAATAATAAGGTGTAACCTTGAACAACGAGGTAGAAAAGACATCGTTGGGCAATATTCTGTGCACAGAGCAATAATGAACAAATGAACTCTTCACTGATATAATCAACCTTGACCCACCATCCTGGGTGTCCGGTAAGTACACTTAGTCCAGTGGTCCACACCGACCACTGAAGGCTCAATCATAGAGAAGCTTGAGTTTTTTCCTACCCGGAGTGGGTGCGGGTCGAATGACCTGCGAGCATCCTCCACTTTCTTTCCTTTTCTTCCGTTTTGAGGGCCATAGAGTCGCCATTATTTCTCACATTTGGGAGGCATGTCATCTCCGCAATGGGACATACTTGGGACCCACAGCACTGCGGCTAATTCCGATTAGGGAGATGAAAATGAAGATCACTGTGGAGTAAGTCATCACATCGCCGGGAATTCTTCTGCTAATAACCCGATCCTCTCTTTAAGTCTGACCGGGAATTATTGCTACAGCAGTACCCATGAGGTTGGAACCTCTGGCTGGGAGACTGTAGGAATGTGCGGCGCAAAGTTCATGTATACACCAGGTCTGAGCAGGTCAACTATTGGGGTGACCAAATACAGTAACAAGGCAAAGGTCTAAATAAAACTTCGCTCATCAATTGATTCTTAGCCTAAATATGATGAGAACCTCCCACTCCCCACGCCAAACAGATGAATATGCTGCCGCAAAAATCGAAAAGAGATCAGAAAACAAAACAGTAGCGCGATGTCGAGGGAGAAGAGAAAAGTCTCTAGAACTGGAAAAAGAAAGCAAAAGGCAAGGTCATGTCGTCATCAAAGGGGCAATTTGCAATAAGCAGAAACGATCCATGCGCTGACGAAACGCCGTAACCATAACCGGCTCCCCAAGTCGCTTTGTCGAAACACCATGAGCGCCACCGCTGGACCTGATGAAAGTGGACGAAGGTGCGCCTGATGAAGAAAAACCTCCCGTGCAGAGGATGAGACAAGTGCAGGAAAACAAGAGACGGAAAAAGAAAAAGCCAAAAAAGAAAAGAAACAGGCGAAAATCAAGTCGGAAACCAGAATAGGGGAAGTTAAGCCTCGCTCGGATGAAAGGGGTTGAATGATCCCAAAGTTCTGCAAAGAAAAATGGTTTGTTCTGAACCGAGGAGAAAGATGCGATGGATGATGACGCTGCTAATGTCAATGCAGAAGATGCTTGGCCGAAATCCCTTGATGCCGTATCATGCAGCCGTTGCGCCACCCCGAGGAGTAACATCGAAGACCGAAACTCCAGGTCGAATGCAGTGAGTGTGAGATGCGAAACAAATATAGAAACCATAACGACGTAGTCAGGAACGATTAGCGGATGGTGCCCCATTCCGTCAATTTGCTGCCTTCTCGCCGCGACTCCCGTGTAACGCGCCTGTCATGAATCTTCCAGAAACGAAGTGTCTCGTCGCCGGCACCTGTAACGACGGTTTGACCGTCGGGACTCATGGCAAGGTACAGAACACGGAATGTGTGACCAGTCAAAGAGACAACCTGCTCCATACGCGGGTACTTCCAGACGACGATTTGGTTTTGGCTGTAGCCGTGGGTGCTGATGATCTCATCGGAGTTCTTAGACCAGGAGAGGTTGCAGACTTGACTACCCGTATCCACCTCCTTGATCATGGAGCCGGTGGAGGTGTTCCAAAATTTGATCGTGCGGTCTGCGGTACCACCGCCAGACGCGAGCAGGTGGTGTTGGTGGGGGGACCAGGCAATGGCTTTGACGGCCGCACAATGATCGGAGAAGCGGTAGAGGGGAGTTTCGTTCAGCTTGTCCCACACCATCAATTTGTTATCGTTGCCACCAGAGGCCAACTGGCCATCTTCTGTATTCCACTTCAACCCGCAGACTTCCTGTTTGTGGCCCGATAATCGGCGGAGGTACTGGTCTGGAGAGCGAACATCTCGGTGATAAATGAGACGGTCTCGTGAACCGGATGTGAGGATGTGATCATTCCAGGCCAAAGCGCCAACACGGTTGGTGTGGCCAATCATTGTCCGCAGTCGTCGACAATGCTCTGCATCCCAAATCTGTACTAAACCCTTGCCCGTACCGATGGCAAGATGTGTACCTCTCTGGATCCAGCTCACACTGGTGACAGTATCATCTTTCAGCTCACAAAGCTTGGTCACTCGGCTAGACTGCGAATTCCACATGTAGACCGAGTTAGCCAACCCAACGCCCAGCACATTGCTGCTGCCCCAGTCGACCAAGTTGAGATAGAAATCATCCTGCAGGTCGGGAGCATCGAGGACCTTGAAAGGGACCTTGTTGATATAGCGGGGTTGTTTGCGCGGGGTTTCAAGGATACGCTGACTGTCATATCGAATGGGGGAGAGACTATAAAGTTCCGAGCGGGCGTTCAGGTTTGGTGCATGAGCACTTCTGGGAGTTTTGGAGGGGGTCGGTTGGCCAGATCCTGGCCGAGTCGGACCGTAGTTGAAGAGATTCTTGTGCGGGGTCGACGGTGTAATGCTAGCTGATGGGAGGTTGGCGACAACATGCGCGGGAGGTGTATGAGATCGGGTCTTGTCATTGATGCCATTGCTGAAGCCCATCAATGGGTCGGGTGAGGCGGAGGTGAGATCGGGCTGAGGGACGGTGTTTCCGAAGAGTTCACTGCGCAGGACACGAGAGAATGTCCGATTTGCTTCTTCCGCTGTAAACTCAGAGGTCAATGGGCATTTTCACGTAATGGGATATGAAACGGGAGGACGAACTCTTCTGGAAATGCAATTCAGAGTGCGGGGCGCGTCGCTTGGACTTGGATGGAGTGGACGGACATCCATCCTCATGGAGTAGGCTGTAGGTCGCCTGCAAATCCTGACCATCGCGGTTCGGGATAAATCTTTGATTGAAGTCAGTCGCATGCTCGTCAAGTCTGCGATTTACACGCTTCCAGCAATTTTCGCATTGGCTTTGAGTAGCTTACCGATCGCCATAAACACGTTGCCGTTTTCGGCAAGGACTGGTTCCTGGAGTCCTCTCACGTCGGCGCCCTGCCTCATCCATATCCTTCAGCGCCTTCTCCAGAGCCTTTGCATCCACCGGCTGTGATCCTTCGGGCGCTATTCTCGGGCGGTTGCCCAGATTATCGGAATAGAAGAGGGTCTTCTTTGCGGGCATGCTTGGCGGGGTCTTGGATCCAGGAGGTGATACGATATTGACCGCGGCTTGCGCGCGGGATGTTCCCCTGGCTGCTCTTCCACTGCTCACACCTGCCTCTGCGTCCTGAGAGCGATCCCCCATGCTGGCGGCAGGTCCTCAGGCCCCAGAAGCCGATTGCGTGGTATCAACGAGTGGAAAAGGCGGTTCATGCGAGAGACGTCCGATTTGTAATGACCAGTGCAGGGGGACGGCTCAGACGGAGACTATGGATGGGATTTGGAAGAGACGGCGGCTGTCCTGGTAGACCTTGCGGGCTTGTGATGAGATGGGGAGTTCCAGCCACCGGGCGGCGCTTCGGCACAGTGATAGGCAGACAACCCACAGCTTTGAAAGCCTGGATGAGACACCACAATGTTTTAGCGAAACAAAGAGAATGGCATTTAACGAGCCAGTTGGCCGTGGAAGAGTGGACTGGAATGTCTACAAGGGAGGGTGTCGCTGTCTCTCTCTCGCATCCCTCTCGCAAGTCACGCGTCGGGTACGCTAGTCCCGTTCGGGCCGCAGCATCGCCTGCACTTCTAAACGGCGGGAGAATCTTCAAAACGAACTACGGTCTGTCGATTGTTCAAATGAACTGCTCCACTATTGCTCCGCTGCAATCACCCTTATGTGCCTGGGTCCATCTTAGTTTGGTCGGGGAGCTGTCATTGTTCGCCGTTGTGGCGGCCACGGGGATCTATCCTAGGTGGTCTTTGTGATGATGGCCTCCCTCTCGTGCTGCCACTGCAGCCTTAGAGTTGTTTACATGTCCAGACGCGTTGGAGGCTGCCCCCCTCTATGGCCAACACAGTGGGATTGCTGTACGGCACCTGCAGAGGTCACAGTGGGGGTTGCGATGTGAGGGATCGGACGCGAACCCAGTCCCGGCGCGCGGCCACGCGCCTCGGACGCGCAGAGCTTGGGCCATTGGCCATCGGGCACGGCACTGAATGGCCCAGAGAACAAGCAGAGCAACACAGTCCCTGCCAATCAGTTCAGCCCGCGACCGGAGAATATGAACAATGCTCATGGTCCACTGGTAACGATTATGACAGGCTCACCTGAGGCGTTAGTCACATACTGTACTCCGTAAAGACATCATGGGTTGGTTGTTTCACGAATTAAATGACCCAAACGAACGATATAATTATTCCCTATCCTAGCTCGTACTTCTAAGTGCTAGTAAGTAAGCCGTGCAAGTAGTCGTGCTTGGATAATTCCCTGGTCGCAGTATGTCATACCGTGTCAACACACTGCCTCACCGTCCAGCGGCACTCCCAAGTCACCGCCAACCGAAAACCCTGCCACTCTAACATCTCCGCTCGGAGTTGACTATGCCTGCACCGCCCTCCAAACCTGCCTTCTCTTTGTCGTTCTTTGGCCGCTCTTTCTTTCACAGAGCTTATTATTCCACCTGCCCCTCCACCATGGCATCTAAGCAGCCTGCCAAGGACTTCCTGTCCTTTGTTAATGCCTCCCCTACTCGTATGGTTCCTCCCGATACCCCACCTCGAACTGTCTCTAATGGGGTCCAGCCTTCCATGCCGTTCAGTCTGCCAAGGACCTTCTGGCCAACGCCGGCTTCCAGGAAATCAAGGTACTTCCCCAGGGCTCCACACTTCTCAATGTGTTCGGCCTGTTCTAATACTCCCCCCATAGGAGAAAGATTCCTGGGCGAAGACTTGCAAGCCCGGTGGCAAGTATTTCTTGACCCGCAACACCACAACTCTGGTCGCTTTCGCCATTGGAAAGCAATGGCAGGTATGTATCAAAGCGCGATAGCTGTGGGGTAGTGTCGCTGATCACCATGCTAGCCCGGCAACTCCATCTCCATGATCGGTGCCCACACCGATTCCCCCGTCTTGCGGGTCAAGCCTGTGAGCAAGAAGAGTGGCGATGGCTTCCTTCAGGTCGGTGTTGAGACCTATGGAGGTGGCCTCTGGCACACCTGTATGTTCAACTCGCTACTATCTCACTGGATGGCCACTAATAGCCTCAGGGTTCGACCGCGACCTCGGCGTGGCGGGTCGCGTGATGACCCGTGCTAGCGATGGATCGATCGTGCAGAAGCTGGTCAAGGTCGACCGTCCCAGTATGGTTCCCCGATGTTTCTAGTTGGTAGATTCAGTCTAATGTCTCGCAGTTCTTCGCATTCCCACACTAGCCATCCACCTGGATCGCCAGGAAACCTTTGCCTTCAACAAGGAGACCCAGTTATTCCCGATTGCCGGCCTGGTGGCTGCCGAGCTCAACCGCACTGGTGAATCCAAGACATGCGATGCCGAGAAGGTGGATGACTTCTCTCCTCTCAAGGCCGTGACCGAGCGTCATCACTCCCACTTTGTAGAGCTTGTTGCGGCCGAGGCTGACGTCAAGCCGGAGGACATTCTGGACTTCGAACTGATTCTTTTCGACACCCAGAAGTCTTGCCTTGGTGGTATGCTCGAGGAGTTTATCTTTTCTCCCCGCCTGGACAATCTGAACAGCTCTTACTGTGCTACCGTTAGTCTGATCGATTCTGTCGCCGACAAGTCCTCGCTGGATAACGAGTCCGCCATCCGTCTCATTGCCCTCTTCGACCACGAGGAGATTGGCAGCCGCACCGCCCAGGGTGCGGACTCCAATGCTCTGCCCGCCATCATCCGCCGCCTGTCGGTGCTTCCGTCGTCTGCTTCCTCGGATATCGACCTGGCTACTGCCTATGAGCAGACCCTCTCCACCTCCTTCCTGGTCTCGGCCGACATGGCACACTCCGTCAACCCCAACTACTCTGCCAAGTACGAGCAGGATCACAAGCCCGAGATGAACAAGGGCCCCGTGATCAAGATCAACGCCAACGCTCGCTACGCCACCAACTCTCCCGGTATCGTCCTGCTCCAGGAGATTGCACGCAAGGCTTCAGCTGAGAGCGGCGAGCCCATTCCCCTGCAGCTGTTCGTTGTTCGCAATGATTCCAGCTGCGGTAGCACTATCGGGCCCATGCTGTCCGCTGCCCTAGGTGCCCGCACCCTGGATCTGGGTAACCCGCAGCTGAGCATGCACAGTATCCGTGAGACTGGCGGTACCTATGATGTTGCATATGCGATCCGCCTGTTCACTGGTTTCTTCCAGCACTACTCGGAGCTGTCGAAGACTATCTTTGTGGACTAAATTTTTATAGTACAAGCGTAACATCAAGAAATCAGTCTAGAGCAATAGCATTATCATCACGTTGCGACAATCCATCCCGTTGTCGCGCAAGTAAATTTGTCCCCACTCTCATACAGAGCTGTCAGCCACTATCGGCACGTGTTCGGCCTGACCCAAAGCCGCTCACCTCAACTCCACAGCTCCTTATCAGACATATCCCCCGACTGCGTGGACGCTCGATTGCCGAACCTCGTCCATGCCCCCATGATCCTCTATGACCGACGTCGATGCCTTTAGGGATGCGGAGCACATCGCTGACGTCTCTGGCATTGCCTTCGACGATGTGGAACCGGGGCCACCCGCGCCGGCGGCGACCAGCAGCAGCAACCGTAACCAGGATAACCCCCGCGTGAAGAAGCTCAAGTCAGCCGCGAAGGTCGCGTTTATCGATCGGTTACTTCGTGATCTTGATATTTTGATATACTGTGAACTATCGGCGGTGTATTATATGGAGTGAGTTCGACTTGATGGCCCCGAACAGGAAAGCTCCTCACCCTCGTCTTACTTCCGGGGAAGCTCCTCCACAGCATACTGAGCTGAGCTGACATTGTCACTTTCTTTAGCTGCTCTATCATTCTTTTTGCCATTCGCGCCGTTATTCAACTAATATTTTTCACGCCTAAAGCGCCACCTTTCGACCCGACTCGTAACCAACCCTTCGTCGGCGCCATTATTGCCAGCAACCTATTCTGCATGGTCTGCCATGCCTTTTTCGTCCGCCCCGAAGCTGGCGAGTCCACGCGGGGATATCTGCATGGTGGTCTATTCATCGATTTCATTGGACAGACACCAGTGCCCGTGTTTCGACTGCTGGCCTTCGACGTACTGATTCTCCTAGTCGATTTCGTTATGCTGGGATTAATTATTGAGCGGGTGAAGATGGTGGGATCCAAGGGGGTGGCTGCCTTGCTTGCGAATAGCAGTGGTGCCACGAACACGAATGCAGAAGCAAATACGGAGCAGTCGGGACAGCAACAAGATCATGATGCAGAGGAACGTGGCGTGCGGAGTAATGAGGACACGGACGATATCAACGATTCTGCGCTGGAGAACACCACTGCGGATACGGTCCCCGTGCCGGAGATTGATGATGATGTACATGATGAACGAACGACACTGTTAGCGGACCCGGGCGAGGGCAGTACAGAGCCAGTACTGAGAGACGGCCATCCGTTGGATTCATTTTCCACGGGTCAAGCAGTGATTATGGATATGGGCTTCTTCGCTACAATACGTGATCAATGGCAGTACTCGACCACGCCGATTAGACGGGGAGGAGAGCACTATGCGCCCTCACCACAGGCGGCCACTTTCCTTCGGGAGCGATTGGGGCTACAAGTTGGGGTTGATGGCCGCCTTGTACGCATAGCACAATAACATCATGAACATGCATTACTGGTTTCCTCGGGGAAATGTATATTACGTTCCTCGATATACACTCTGAAAGAACCGGATTTGCTCTTGCTGATTGCCAAAATTCATGCCCTACGGGTCTCTATATCCTCGAATGCAAACCTAGTAATAGAGAAAAGTGGTGTTATATGTAGCAACAAGGCTGATCATGGTAATAGTACAACAGAAAACAATAAGGCTTCACAAAAGTCCCGAAAGAAGCATAAACCACGCCCATATAAGCCCTTCCTCAGCTACCAACCTCTTGATCCAACATCTGGACTGGACTGTCCGCTAAATAGCGGGAGGCTTGCCCTCGCCCTCGCCGCCCTGCGCCTGGCTCTGCACCCTCCGATCCAAAATTTCATCCACAATGCCCAGCTCCAACGCCTCCTTCGCCCCCATGAAATAATCCCGTTCCATCAGCTTCTCAATCTCATCCAGCGACAGCTGATTCTTGCCAGTCAGGTGACGCTGATAGATCTGATTAAGTTGTGTGCGGACGCGCAGGATCTCCTTCGCATGGATCGCGATATCACTCGCCTGGCCAAAGTATCCTCCCGACGGCTGGTGCACCATGATCGAGCTATGCGGGAGGCAGTACCGTTTGCCGGGTTGACCGCCACATAGAAGGAGCGAGCCCATGGAGGCGGCTTGGCCAACACAGATTGTGCTTACTGGGGAGGCGATATAGGTCATTGTGTCGTAGATTGCAAGGCCTGCGAGGGCAGAGAGGACTATTAGTTGCTGGAAGGTGAGAAGTGGTTGGGGGTGATTCAGGCATACCTGCTGTGACTGAGCCACCGGGAGAGTTGATGTACAGGTGAATCGGCTTCTTGGGGTTGTCTGCTTCGAGAAAGAGGAGCTGGGCGACGATGGAGGCGGACAGGGTCTCGTCGACTTCGCCATTGAGGCAGATGATGCGCTCCTATTGAGGGTTGCATGTGAGCGGGCGCTTCAAGGGGGATCTATGTAGGTGACATTATGTGTACCTTGAGGAGCCGCGAAAAGATGTCGTCTGAATTGAGCAGCAAGAGAAGCGAGTTAGCTAAGATCATGTGTTTTGGATCAATTGCGCAACGTACAGGTGTGCCAACCACCTCCCTGTGTCTTATATCAGCATTGAAGTCATCAATGATACAATAGGATATAAAAATGGAAACCTACCACCGTCTCCGTCACAAAAGGCGTGGGCGTCCAACCGCGCGGGGCGGCGCGGTCAAGCGAAGGTCCGGAGCTCGAAAAGGGCCGCAAGACAGCAGCAGGCCGCACAAGTGGAATGGCGCAGCGAGGGACCGACCGTACCAGTCGCTGAAGGTTCAAGTTGGATCGCATCTTCAATGAGGGCTGCGCGTGACCAGCACTTCCAACCAGAGTCTTTCGTCGGAGTCGGTGACAAACGAAGGAGAGCCGGCCGCGAAAGGCGGAGCAATCGATAAAGCTGATAAGGCTATCGCGCTAAGATACGAAGAGCCACGGCCGAAAAACCGCGACATTCTCCCTCTTTGTCTGCATTGCTCGGACCTCTGCAAAACATGGGGTGCGCGAAGCAGCAAGTCTCATATGCAACATGGCGCCTCCAGATATTCTGGCGGTTACTAGGCCCCTCACACCCGGCACCATCTCGCCGGGGGTTTTGGACCTCGCATGCACAACATGATCAGCCTCACGATGAAGCTCCCTCACACGCAGTCACAAATTCCCTTCCTCCCTCAAAGCGTCTACCGCAATCGCCATTGATCACATATTCCCGCTCCGTGCCAGTCAAGCGACGCAAGAAGCTCCCAACTGCAGAAGATGTGTCTGAGTTGAAGAAAAACCCATGGGCAGCTGCGCTCGCGTCGCCAGTGCGCATGTGCTCTGTATCTGGCGCACGCCTACCGCGTGACCTCCTTGGAGAATGGGGTCTTGTCCGAAGGCCAAATACGGACAACAGCTACTTGCTACCAGTGGACTTGTTGAAAGACTCGCTCCAAACACGGCAAGTAGCAGAAACCACAAGCCAGGACAAGGCCACACCCCTAGATCCAGCTGATCTGGACCCAGCTATAGCAGCTCCCGACACACCACTTACGGCAAATTCAATACGCAATGAAAAGCTGGGAAACCAGCTTCTTCTTCGAATGATAAATTCGTTCCCGCTGCTCAAGGGACTTTCCAAACCGTTGTCTAAGAATACTGGGAAAAAACCGGCAATCTCTAGAATTCTGCCCTTCCGCTGGAAACATCCTCTAGGGCCTATCACCTCGCGCGTTGAGAAGCAATTAGTTTGGAGGCAGGACATGGCGGAGTATGTTCTGCAACTGAGACAGAGCGATGTTGTCAAGAAGCTGGAAGAGGCTCGCCGAAGGTACAAAAGACTGGATATTCCTAATAGAGTCTGGAGTGTTCTTGACGTCCAGGAATGCTCCGAAACTACACTCATAAACGCATTGGGACAGTTGGGGCCTCTTGACCGAATGGCCTGCGGGGCGGTACTTCTTACTTCGCCTGGTTGTGGTGGAGCATGCCCAGAGACTGTGTTGAACCCGTCAACTCAGAGCCAAATCCCGGTGTTTGACCTGTCAGCGCTTCTATCACCCTCAGAATTGGCGAAGCTGTGTGATGCAGAAGCCCCGCATTTCCAAAGCCCTGCTCTGTTTTTTAGGCCAGATGATCGCATAGGAGTTGAAGCGATGCTGTCTCTATGGAAGTTGCAGCGATTTATCGCAGAAACACCTCACTAAAGGCCGGAAATCATTAATGTGCATTTAATTGGTTTGATTAGAAGACCCAGTCTCTGTATATAGTGCTAGAAGTAGAGAGATGTATATACCCATTCAAGCTTGATTCTTCTACCTAGAAGAGGAAAGAGTATCTGTGAGGTACGTAAATACACACTTGCAGGTACGTTCAATGATTTTGGGCGCTGGCCTCTTTTATTAGTTGAGCTTGGGTCGCGATTCAGCAGAAAATTTCTCAGGATCTTCAGCAAAGGAGCGGGCCGAATCAGCGAAATCCCATTGAATACAACCCTTGGAAAGACATGATCCCTTAGGCCAACAAAATACCATAACTACAATGTCTGTGCTTTGTAGGTGTTGGAATACAGAGAGGGATACATCCAGTTGCCAAATATATGGTCAAAGCACGATATTCTTCATGTCCGATATTATGCCATGCTGAGGCGGTTCGGGCTGCGTCGGCCAAAGTATATATTAGACAGCGAATAGATCTGAGGCTATCCAACAGCCTTTACCGCCGATGGACTCCCTGATGGGTTTACTTAAAATAGAAGAAAATCATGCTAGTGATCTCTATCCCCACAGGAGGCCGCGGCAAACCGACTATGTGGAATCATTCCACATTAAATGATTCCACATCAAATGATTCCACACCCGGAAGCGTCAGCCCCCGCACGCACCTCTAGAGAGGGACGCGACAAATATTATAAAAGGGAAAAACCTATCCCGACTATTTGGTCTTGGATAAGGGAACGAAAGATCACGAATTTCCCTGTTTTAAATCGTCAAATTCTTATTTAGCACGTTTCCAGCGAAGTCGCCAAGTTTTTACGCACGCTCCGACTATGGAGTCCTATTCCTTCCAAACCTGTTCCGAATCAGTGATACATTCCCATATCACTCGTCCAATCCAGACAAATTCTAAGCCTCTTCTGGTTTTTCTACATTACTGGGGTGGCAGTTCACGGACATGGTACAAACTCACAGAATTTGACTCGTCGACTTCATTGAGTGCGCTCTACCCAACAGTCGCGATTGATCTGCGAGGCTGGGGCCAATCCACCGGACCAGCAAATGACATTGACAACGCCTATTCCATATCTACCATGGCTACCGATGTCGCGACTCTTCTGATGTCTCTCAGAGAAGATAGCGATAAAAGTGACCTCCTTGACTATGGTTTTATTCTCGTGGGCCATTCGATGGGCGCAAAGGTTGCCCTCGCAGCGCTGGGCGTCCTAGCGAATGATCTACAGCAGTTACTCAAGGGATTGGTTCTCGTGGGACCTGCCCCCCCGTCTTCGCTGCATCTCCCTCCTGAGATAGAAGCGCAGGGCGCGTATGAGTCGGAGGCAAGCATCCGCTGGACGGTCGATAACGTGCTTGCGAACCCTGAGAAGCTCTCTGAATTCGATGTCAACTTGGTGGTCCGCCACAGTCTTGCGGGTAATCAGTTTGCGAAGAAGGCGTGGCCTTCATACGGCATGCAGGAGGACATTTCGCAGGTTTCGAGGAAAGCACTGGCTTCTCAGAATAGTCTACGAGCAAGCATCCTCGTGGGGGAGATTGATGTTGTCGAACCCAAAGAGAGGGTCGAGGCAGAGGTTGTCAACTTCCTCCGTCAAAATGGAGTGGAGGCTTCCTTGACCATTGTGCAGGGTGTCAAGCACCTGATACCTCTTGAAGACCCTCAGTCGATCTACAAGGAGGTCTGTCGCTTCTGATTAAGCTACGTTTGTATGGGCTCTACACCATTTTTCGACCCATCCACCCATTTTAATACCCCAATGAAGTCTTCGTATAGAGAACGTGTTGCATTCTGTCATTCATTCAATATGTGCCACCTGGGTCTTCTTTCCCTCTTGCTCCTGATGACCCTGATCTTGATCAACCTCCTTACCCAGGAATTGTTGTTGCCCAATCTCGGCCAGGCTCACACCTTCGGCTCTCAGTCGTTCTAGACGGATTGCGGCCTCCGCTTCTTCGTTTCTCTCTTCCTGTGACATTTCCGGACCCCAGAAAAGGAAGAAAAGATTAAAAGCCCAGACAGCACCCATGAATATAGCAATCACCTTCCCATAATCAAATTTCTTTTTTCCATTGACTCCGGGTGGTAACGGATACCGCTCTCCTATAATGGATTGAATTGTAGCAGACGCAGAAGATCCAAGGTTACCGAGTTGGTAGGTCAGTCCGACCATCAGCGAGCGAAGTGCGATGGGTGATAATTCGAGTAGGTGGATGGGCATCGGACCCCAAACACCACCAACAAAAAACTGTTCAAAAAATGCGCTAGCAACAAGCGACATGCTCCGCACCATCGTATAGGCTGGGATCAGAGCACCTCCCAAGACGCATGCCACAAGCATAGTCAGACGTCGTCCGAAGAACGTGCTGATATAGCCAATTGTGCAGCCGCCAACTAAAGCACCTATCTGGCCCACAACTGTGATGATGGTGGTATCGGTCGCATCCATTCCAACTTGGTCTTTGAGGAAGGTCGGGTAAAAGTCTTGACTGCCGTGAGAACAGGAGTTAAACCCCGTCATAAGAACAACCAAGTAAACGAACAAAACCCAATTATCCCGGAAAGCGCGTCCAGCATCGCGAAGGAAAATCCGTAGTCCCATCGTCTGTGCATGGCCGTCGCCTGTTGCATTGGCACGTGCCTCGCGCTCTGCTTTCATTACTTGAAAATGATTTGTCTCGGGCAATGACCATCGGAAGAGAATGATCAGGATTGGTGGTCCTGCTCCAAACCAGAACAGACTTCTCCAACCATGGGATGTCGTTGGCACAAGGGCGCGATAGAAAGCTGCTGCAAGAAGATACCCTGTTGCATATCCCATTTCAAATAGTCCGGATAGTAAACCCCGGGCTTCATAAGGAAGGTCCTCCAAAGCTGTGGCAGCTGCTGGACCAAACAACCCTAAGGTACCATCGTTAGTGTGATTCAAACTCCTGGGTTGATCAGCGTGAGCTCACCTCCCATTGCAATCCCATATAAGGACCTAACACCCAAGAACTGGGGGAGAGTATTGCAGAATCCGGAACATAATTCAAGAACGATGAACAGGAAGAGGTTGACAATCATGGGCCACTTACGCCCGTACCGATCCGCAAGTATACCGAAAATGATTGCGCCGACCGATCGAAGCATAAGCGTAACGGTCATACCCTAACAAAGATTAGAATTGAAATGATGAAGAGGGCCTTTTCCCATTTATATACTAACCCACGATACATCGGAGTAAGAGACATCGAAGGCTTCGGAGAGTTCAGTGATTGTCATCGATACGGTGAAGAAATCGAAGGAATCCCAAGTCCACCCCAGAAAACCGGCAGCAAACATGAGCCATTGGTGTGATGTCAGTTCCCGAAGGATCTCGTATGGATTTCTCAATTTGTTCTGAAAATCAAAGTTATTAATTGTGCATTCTTTGAGCCTTGGAAGACCATACCCGAGGAGGTCTGAGACTTGACACTCGCGTGGCAAAGTACCGCACAATCTGGCTAGGGGAATAAAACCACCCAGCTTGCATATGATTTCTCATGTCGATTTATTTCCTGGGATGCCCACCTTGCTGTCTGGTTGAAACGGGAGCTCAGGGAGTCGGCACCTTTATACCTCCCCAATGCCGGGGCCCTGCGTCCATCTCTCGGCCGGATCTTAGTGAATTGGGACTACATATTCCCTCTCTGGTATGAATGACACGTAAGAGTCCCAAAATACCCCTCTCAAGCTTCTCTGACCAAACTAGATTCAAGGAAGCGTTTCTTCCCCGCTCAAGGGGAACGTGCTTTCCGGCCCGGGGGGGAAGGTGGTTAAGCTAGCTAAGCCTAATGCTGAAGAACTAGGAATTAAGATGCGTCAGAAGAGGGGACTTCCAATAAGAACAGCTCTATTAGAAAGAATTCTCCTTCTCAGAAGACAAGCAAATTCGACTAGTCTGGGCGAGGTTCAAAAGAGAATAGAATAATCTAAAGATAAAGGTTCAGGCAAAGGGGAAAGAGGAGTATTAAACAGAACTCGGCGTGAAACCTTGTGTAGGGTAGTCCAGACATTAGAATTAGTGCACTTAATATTGTACTATCAAAGAAAAATTATCTCCACAAAGTTTGCTGAATGACCGGGGTATGCAAGATTCCGAAGTGAGGGCCAAGACCTTCGCAACAGCCCTGCTATACAACTTCCCCGCATTACTCCGTCAGCCAAGACATATGGAGCGGCTAGTAGTCCGTCTTTGAGGTCAAATAACCAGCGAGGTGGGGGCACTTCGTATCAAAGCCGAAATATAGTTTCTTGTCCAGTCAGTGCCTCTACCCAGGCAGGATCGGTGGATCTCCGAGATACTTCTACTTCGCAATGCCGAAGCCATAATAATATTTATTAACCATTCACTACTGTTCATTTGTACATCTTAATACTAATTACTAGGTTAATTGTGGGTTGACTTTCATCCGATCTCTGTCTTCCAAAACAGAAATGGCACGTACTATCGAGTAAAACGGCCATGGATTGCACTAGTCACAACACTTAGCTTCGATTGGGTTTAGCCATGTATTTTGCTACGAAGGCCAGGCCAAAGTTCAAGGGCTCTCTTTGAGAGGTGGGGTTGTTGCTGATCTTCTAGCCCTTCCCCACCTTCCGGGGATATCAAGCGCTGTCCCATACTTTCTGAGGGGATGATCGCGGAGTAGCTTTTTCTGAATGAAGCAAACTGCCCAGCTTTGCTTTATCAAATGCTAATATATCTGGCGGTTGACATTCACACATACACCTCTGTAAAATTATGCGATTACTGTTGAGTGATGTCTTTCGATATGATGGATTTCGGCAAAACACCCGCGTGCTGCATCTACATTACCTCTCAATGGATTAAACTTTGAGATTATGGATCCTTTAATGCCAATGCAACCTGGCATGGGACTATGGAGAAAGAGGTTACTCAAATGGGGTCAATTCATTTCCCCTCAAAATGAGCATCGAGGGCTCCAGGCACAGACTGTAACCAAATTAATAATGTCGCAATCAGCCCCATGGGGCCTGGTATCTGTACTGTATAAACAATATGCTACTAACTCATTAATCATGACAAAGCCAAGAGACAGCCTCCTGTGAGGGTTGAGCCCCCTGTGCCTGAGGAAATCAAAATCAGCCAAGACCACGGAGTTCATGGCTGATGCTGGATATTCTCCGACAGTGTTTGTAGATTTTCATTTCAATGTACTAGTTACTCCATAGGTATAAACCTGGATTTGAATAAGTTTTATCCAGATTAGTGCCTTTTATGAGAAGAATATAGAACGCGACAGGTGCTGAGGATATGGCTCGTAAATTTACTGAGACCTAGCCACAGAATATCAGGGTATCATAATCATCCTCATTCTCACAATGATAAGAAAGTAAATACATAACGCCTCGATGTGTCAAATCCAGCCCAACGCCATCTATGCATTCAGTCAAACCGGCAATGTGTCGATTTTGCTTTTGACTTGATAGCAGCGGCAACATAGACAAACCACAGAATGGACCATATGCTTC
Organism: Penicillium canariense; assembly: GCF_028826845.1. Lineage (NCBI taxonomy): Eukaryota > Fungi > Ascomycota > Eurotiomycetes > Eurotiales > Aspergillaceae > Penicillium > Penicillium canariense. The sequence goes on along the minus strand of NW_026622734.1, from coordinate 2,236,251 downwards.
AACCATAGAACCACTTTGATATTCTTTTGGGAAGTGGTCGATCACGCGCGCAAGATACCAGCAATGCGCAGAGCCAAGTCCAGTACGGACAGGTGCTCGTCCGCACCATCGACCAGCCGCTTATCCATCTCCGAGAAGACCATGACGATCTTATTCTTCTGGAGATCAGGGATAGCTTCGTTAAACACAATTCGCCGATACAACTGTCCCGTGACATTAGCGCAAGATCCAGTAATCAAGGGGGAAAAGCACAAACCTGGCCAACAAGCTGTGTTGCACTCCACCCATCTGCAACAAGATCCGTGACCACCCGTGAAACAGCTTCGTACGCCGAACCCGAGCCCTTCGGCTGCATAGCCTCGAGCAAGTTGTCCAAAATACCCTCCGGAACAACGCCCGCAATCTCCTCGATAGTACGGACTGAGATAGTGCCTTGACCCGAGCTCCCAGCATCCGTCATCTCAGCATCCTCATCGGCATCCTTCCCACCCACACGCACAGCACCCACTAACCGGGCCGCACTCTGCAGGTATGTAATGGCGCGGCGCAAATCACCCTCACCGCACCGGATAAGCGTCTCAATAGCACCATCATCGAGTTTCAGATTCTCTGCGCGCGCAATCTCCGCTACTCGTTCGCCTGCGGCGGCATTGTCCAAGCTCTTGAAGCGGAATTTGCTGCATCGACTCGCAAGCGGCTCGATAATGCGTGTCACATAGTTACATACCAGACAGAAGCGGGTGATGCGGGAGTACTGCTCCATCGTGCGGCGTAGCGCAGACTGCGCGTCCTGGGTCATGCTGTCCGCCTCGTCCAGAATGATGATCTTGAAGGGTGGGCAGGGGTATTGTGCGCGGTAAGCAGCGTCTAGGCCGGTTGGTTGGGAGAGCTGTGCACGAGCGAAGTTTTTAACTTTAACACGGACGATGTTGATGCCTCGCTCGTCGGAGGCGTTGAGTTCGAGGATGCGGGAGCGGTAGAGCGCGGGGCCGAAGAGGGATTTGGCGAGGGCGAGGATGGTGGAGGTTTTACCAGTGCCTGGAGGGCCGTAGAAGAGCATGTGAGGGAGCTAGAAGGTGCGATGTTAAAATTGACTGAGGCAGGGAGGAAACCGACAGTGATGGGTGAGTGCATGCATACGTTGGAAGCTTGCAAGGTGCGCTGTAGAACCTTTGTTGTGTGGTCTTGCGCAGCGACATCGTCAAGAGTTTTAGGACGACTGGTTCAAATTAGAGTCAAGCACTGTCAAGACGGATACTTAAGTGATACCCACTATTTCTCAACCCAGGGCTGCAGGCGGGTTGAATCGTCCTTGCTGTCGCTTGCTTTGGTCTTGGAGCTGCTTGAAGCAGCCGCCGCGGCACGGGCCTTGTTGTTGAAGAAACTAGAGGCCATAGTGATATCACACTCGAATTGAGCACGGCGGGGTCTTTTGAACTTCGACTGTGATCAGCTTGGGAAGTTTGGACCACAGTGAGAGCCCAGACGCCCGCCGCGATGGAAGGGACGCGTCTCCACGTGACGCGCGCGGCACTTAGCTGCGGTGGGCCAATCAAAAGAGACAATTATACTTCTTCAATGAGGGCCGTACCTTTGCGCGTATAGTCGGAGTCTGAAACTGACTATCTTGTTTATTGATTTCGAATTCCGGAAATGATATGATGCATGCTTGAATGTTTCATAACTGGCGTGGACTATCATTACACCTCCGAAATCTCCAAACATCCCAACAGCGGCTTCTCCGTCTCGAACATCCGCTTCTTCGGATTGCGAGGTCCCATCTTGTCTGTGCTTTTCCTCGGGCGAAATATCATCAATGTTCCTGCTCTGCTTCCCTTCGCCCTCAGCCATGCGCCCGATCTTATCAATGATGCCTTCTTGCGGTGTGAGAGCAAGGTGGTGCAGGGTGCGGCCGTATGACTTCTTCATATGTACTAGTTAATTTATCTAGATAGTAACGATTACGTAGGCCACAATTCATTTGCCAGGTGACCTTGATAAATGAGGTGCGGCCATGAAACTTTATACCTCCACGGCCTAATTTGGTCTAAGAGGTATTTAAGGCAACCCCCACCTCACCAATTTCGTCTTCTTCCATTTCCTTCTCCCATTCTTGTTCTTCAAGGATACTTTAGTGTCAGGATTTTCGGTGGACAGTGATGATAAAAACTTACACCCCACTAATGTATCACTAGCCTGCAAGGGTCATGGGCGAAACATAGACTGCGGGTAGTTTCTGAGTCCATAGGATCAAGCGTGAGATAGGCCCGTAGGCCACGCGTCTGAACAACTGAAAATGTATGAAGTCGGAAAGGATATGATTCATGTGTAGTAGTTGGGATGGATGAATGGAAGAAAGCAAAAATCGGACGAAAAGAGGGGGGTTTTGTTTTGTTTTCCTAACCCCTAAGTACCTATAGGAAGGTTCGATGCTCTAAATTTACCAAAAAAGGAAACTGGTACTATTAATCCTTCAATTCTGGCAATAGCGAGTCAATGAAAGATTAAAAAGGGCTCTCTCAATTCTAATCTATAATGAGAGGAGGCGGAAATGATACGATGTATGCTTAAATGTTTCATAACTGGCGTGGACGATCATTACAACTCCGAACTCTCCAAGCTATAGCTCATCCCGCACCGGCTCCTCCGCCTCGAACATCCGCTTCTTCGAATTGCGAGGAATCCCGTCTTGTCTTTGCTTCTCCTCGGGCGAAATATCATCAATGTTTGTCCCGCCCTGCTTCCCTTCGCCGTCAACCATGCGCCCGATCTTATCGATGATGCGATCTTGCTCAGCTTCTGTGGGCTTCTCGTTACCCCACGCAGCATCGCCGCTAGGAACAGTTCCACCCGTAACAGCAGTAGCGGTCTGCTGAATAGTCGCAGAGATTTCACTGGCGATTGAACTGGATGCAAGGTCATTTGACGGTTCCCTTGAAAGCCCAGCAGCACCCAAGACGGCGAAGGCAAATCTCAAGACAAATTTAAATGGAAGCCAGATTAGCCACCACATGGGGCCGTAGAGAACGCGGCGGAAGATGAGCCATGCAATAGTTCCAACGAGAATATAGAATGCAGTCTCGAGGTACCAAGTATCGGATTTTTGTGAGCGAAGAAGAGAATTGGCAAGGCTGCGAGAGTTGGCAAGGAGAGTGTCGAGGCTGCTATAGGATTCCGACAGAGAGGAGATGGCAGCTGTTGATTGTTCTGATCACAGGAATGTCAGTGGGTTGTGTAAATAATGTCGAAGACCTTGCTGGGTATTACTCACCGAGTGTCTCTTGAGCAAACTGGCTGCGGGATAGCTCAGCCTGCATCAGCTGGTGGGTCCGGCGCAGGGCAGCGGTCACATCATTTGAGGCATTCAACACCAAATCATCCTGTGTGAACTTCTCAGACGTCTTCTGCTTCTCAGCCGAAGATTGTGATCTTGAAAGCAACAGCTCGCGCTCCTTGCGCTTTGCGAGCTCGGCATTCCGCTTGGCTTGTAATTGGGCATTCCGAAAGTCTCCGCGAGTCCTGTACAGAATGTTAGCATTATAGAACCTCAAGTTATCCGGAGACTGCTCTTGCTAAGATAATCCCAGCTGCAAACCCTTCATAGCAAGAATGTAGAGAACACACCTCTTCAAATCATCCACCAACCGCCCCGCCATCACAGCCGCCCGCTCTTTCTCGGCCTCCTTCCCCTCAACATTGACAGAGGACTTCCTCCTATTATCCGAGCCAGTACCCAGTGCGTCAACCTCTCCGTGCAAGAGCTCCAGCTCTCCCTCGACATCTTTCAACTGAGAGTGTATCTCCGCCCCAAGCTCCAGGCGCGCTTCATCGCCTTGCCCAATAGAAGCGGTGAAATTGCGCAATCGATCGACAAGAGGCTGGATCTGGTGAAGTGTAGCGGACAGCTCCTTCAGGCGGGCCTGAAGAGCGGCCGCGGTGGACATGGTGGGCTGTAGACCGGGAGGGTTCAATAGACGCAGTGCATACAACGGCGGGTTGAGTCAATTTTCAGCGAGAAAGTTCGAATAACATAGCAAACAGCCCGGTAGGTTGTTCTTGCAGTTGAGCTGTTCCTGGCTCGAAGTTATTTTGGCGAAACGAGGTCTTGTTTGGACGCAAGTTAACAAGTTGGCGCGGGCGTCACTGCTCCCAGATGGACATGTTTGCATCTTCGGCAAACATTGGACATTCTCTCGCAGCCCGCCGCGGCGGAAACGTTTGTTCGGCCTGCCAATTGACCAATTTCGTCCGCAATTAGCCTCCCAAAACCAGAATACCTTCACTACGTCTGGATCCTTGCATTTTCTCAATTCCTTGAGGATACTTTGACCAACTGGTTGCCCGATCTCACCAAGCAACTTCGCCGCAAAAAAACTTCGGGGAGAAAGGCCCATCTGGAAGTCGACCAGGTACGCAAGCACCTCGAGCGAGAGCTCATGATTCTCTCAATCTCTCAAACACTAAAATGATCAACAGTAAAACCTTCAAGATCTCAATTTATTTACCCACCGCTGCCATCTCCAGCCGACCTCAATCCCCAACCGCAAACCCACTACCGCCAAAATGACCATCCCCATCAGCACAATCACCACTTTCCGCACAACCTTCAATCCCTTCTCGCACGCCTCCCGGCCCTGCCGCCTCTTCCTCTCGCTGCTGCGTACGCCAACCACGACACCGACCTCCAGCCCTACCCACATCGACATCAAAGTGAAGCAGCTGCCGCGCAACTCGACCGAGCAGCCCGTGATGACGATCGGGTTCAAGGGTGGCAAGGAATTGACGCTGGAGGTTGGCAAGCGCGGCATGAAGATTGGGGATGTGGTTGAGGAGGTTTCGCGTGTTGGTCGGGCATTGGAGCGCGAGGCTAGTCTGAAGGGTTGAGTAGGAGATTATACCGCATCCTATGGTTTTCTTGGATGTGTTGTTTTTTCTGATGTTGTACTATATTATCTTGATATTTTGTTGTTCTTTGGCGCGTGGGAATACTCAATTGCATGTGGCGAGAATGCTTGATAGTGCAGGTGGGTGGGAGTTGTCGTCAAGCTGTCTGGAAGTAGATATACCAATCTCATGATATCCGATCTACACTATATATCTCTCATGCGAAACGGATATTATTGTTCCATTCATACGAAGCATGCCATTTCGGCGGGATCACACTACAGTGGGATCCTGTCGGGAATCTTGATTTTATACTCCACCATCCAGGTGATAGCGAGCACTCAACATTTTGATTTTGGTATTTCGATCAAAGTGACAGGCGATATTTACACAGCAGCGCCGGAGATGAAGAACCACTTGTCAATGCTGCCGTCAACGGGGGCGGGGGGAGGTTCTCGCCACGGGGGATGGCGGCGACCTGGCTCGGCTCAGCGCGGTTCTCCTCGAGCTGAGTGTTAGCACTGCAGAGAAAGGAATTAGCAAGAGTCCAATACATCTTCCAAAGTGGCGAATAGAGTTCAACATACAGGCTGATGTCGCCAGCGCTGGTCTTGCCGGAGATAAGCTTCTCCCAGGCATCGGAGCACTCCTTGATGACCTCCTCGGCGTACTTCTTGTTCTTGCACTCGCCGGAGAAAGCGAACTGGTTCTCGGGCTTGCCGTCCGGGATCTTGTAGATGCGGAACCACTCGTTGGTGGCGCGCATGAGGCCGGGCAGGTGACGCTCGACATCCTCGATGTCATGGAGCTTGGAGGCCAGAGGGTCGTTGATGTCAATGACAATGATCTTCCAGTCGGTCTCCTCCTCGTCGATCAGGGCCATAACACCCAGAACCTTGACCTGCTTGACCTGGCCGGGGTAGGCGACCAGCTCACCGATCTCGCAAACGTCGAGCGGGTCGTTGTCACCCTTGGCCTTGGTCTCGGGGTGAATGGCGTTGGGGTCCTCCCAGGTCTAATCAATTGGGTCAATTGCCGGCCTTATTTTGGTGATTGTGATTATGGAGTTGGATGTGGTTTTGTTGCGGAAGTCGCTGTGATGGGTTGTCCACTTACGCGGGGGAAGGCACCGTAGTTCCAGAGGTAGCCCTTGTGGGGGAAGCAGTTGCGGACGAAGCGAAGCTTGCCCTTCTTAGTGTCCTGCTTGATGGGGTTGAGGAACTCATCCTTGGAGATCTGAGGGGGTATTCGCGATCAGCATCGTACATGACGTGGGGCGTGAATTGGCGCATGAAATGGCCCAGGGGGAGGGGGCAGAGGAAGGAGGGATTATGAGGGTGATTGAATTAACGTACCTCCTGCTTGGCGTTGGTCCAGCGGGGGATCTCAACAACCATGTTCAGGACAGTCTGACCCTCATCGGCGTAGAGGGGAATGTCGTGGAAGGGAGAGACGGGGACACCATCCTTCTCGATGTAGACACGGTGCTCCAGCGTGTGGGGCTGGGCGATCTTGCGAACGGTATACGACATTTTGGGGGCGGAGGAAGAGAAATGCCTGGTGAGGAGAGCGGCTCGAGAGAGAGAAGAGGAAGAGGAAGCCAACGTGGCGGGGGTAGAAAAGGACGAGGCAGAGGGAGGGGCTGTTGAAGTGGGGGGCGCCAGCGTTGCTGATGTGCGCCAGACTCGGCGGGAAGCGGTGGAGGCAGAAAATCCCAGTCGGGCCAAGGGAGAACGGACCAGGGCCATTGGCTGCAGTAGCAGGCCTCTCAATGAGTTGTCTGAAGTTTAGTGGGCGGGAGGTTCCCAGTTTTCTCTGCCGCGCCCGTCAAGCCGAATCGATAGACTCCTGGAAAGCAGCCCAAGGGAAAGGCGGGCAGACCGCCGATTTTTGCCCCTGGGAAGTCGCGGGTCTTTTTTCGGCTGGGTCTCTCCGACGGCCGGCATGGCAATGGCCCAACTGATTTCCGAGAGCTGGCAGTCCGCCCGAGGGGGGATTGGCGGGCTACCGAGACTGCAATATCTCTTGAAGGACTACTGACAATTCCGTAAACCGTGTATAGCTTCTGGAGCTTCTGTCATACGGCGGAGGCTCTGGTCTCGTGCCCCGCGATCCGTCTAACTCGCACTTGACTGCACCTACGGCAACGTATGTACTCTGCATGTACTCCATACACTCTCACCTAAGCACGGACAGCTGCCAGGGCTATCTCGATATCGGGCTAGCGGCCACCAGTCCCTCAACCACACGTTATTTGCTATATAGGCTAACCATTCTATAGCTCTCTAGTTCGTACTCTGTAGCGCGCCCCGGGATCCGAACTGCTATGTACCGCCCACACTAGTGTGCGGTGGCAAAGTGCAGAAGTTTAATTCTTGGCAGGGGAATCAGCGTTGTTTATCAAGTGGAGCCACACGCTACACAACCACAGTTGGAAGTTGAGAAAATCAAGGCAACATGGTTAACTAAGCTAGTTAACTACGCAAGGTATTAATGAGGCACCAATAAGGCACCAGTGAGGCGCCCAAAATCAAAAGAAAAAAGGTTATCGCCTCTATCTGCACGTGATGCGTCCGCTCGGCCTCGCCGATGAGAACCCCAGAAAAGTGCGGTGCCTTCCATCGTCCCCTCCAAAGAAAAAAAAAGTCTCCTTCCTTCCCCTTCAGCATGCTATGATCAAAATCCTGCGCTCAGCCATGTCCATCCTCGCCGAGTCCATGACCATTCCTCCAGCCCAGGTGCCGCGCGTGCCTATCCCGCCAAATGGCGTCGACTACCGCGGGAAAATCGTTCTCGCCCCGATGGTTCGGTCGGGCGAGCTACCCTCGCGCCTGCTCGCCCTGAAATACGGCGCCGACCTTGTCTGGGGCCCTGAGACCATCGACCGCTCGATCATCGGTGCCACGCGCCGTGTCAACGCGCGCAACGGAACCATAGAATTCACCCGCATGCCCTCGAATGGCGGCCGTGTCGACCACGCCTCGAGAGAATCCGTCATCTATCGCATCGATCCCGTGCGGGAGAAGGGCAAGCTCGTCTTCCAGATGGGCACTGCCTGTCCTGATCTTGCCGTGCAGGCTGCAAAGACCGTGGCCGGGGATGTGTGGGGCATCGATGTCAACTCGGGCTGCCCCAAGCCCTTCAGCACCAGCGGCGGCATGGGTGCCGCGCTGCTACGCACCCCCGACAAACTCGTTTCGATTCTCGAAGCTCTCGTCCGCGAGGTCGGCGAGCCCTATAAGATCGGCATCTCCGTCAAAATTCGCATCCTCGAGACCCCCGAACTCACCGAGGCCCTCGTTTCCCGCCTCGTCCGCACCGGCATCACCGGCCTGACCGTCCACTGCCGCACAACTCCCATGCGGCCCCGCGAGCGGGCCATCCGCCACCAGCTCCGTATGGTCGCAGATGTGTGTCACAAAGCCGGCGTGGCGTGTGTGATGAACGGCGACGTAACCTCGCGCGACCACGGCCTGAAGCTAATGGAGGAGTTCGGCGTGGACGGCGCCATGATCGCCGTTGCGGCGGAAGCCAACTCTTCCTGCTTCCGCTCCGAGGCCGACGGCGGTCTCGCACCCTGGCGGGATGTCGTCTACGAATATCTGAAGTTCTGCATAGAGAGCGAGAATCGCTTCGGCAACACCAAGTACCTGCTCAACATGCTAATTCCCGGCAAGAAAAAGGAGTTCGGGGAAGCCAAGCAGTCCAAAACATACACTGATGTCTGCCGGCGCCTGAAATTCGACGACCTCATTCCCCTCGCGCTTCAAGCGGATGAGATTCTCGAGCTTACGCATCGGCAGGAGCTTGGTGAGGGACAAACCAGCTCCAAGGCAATCCAGCACGCCAAGGAGAACAATGAATCTGCTCGTGCCGCTGGCGGTGGGAGCACCAGGCCCCCCAAGTCGAACTTGTCCGCCGCGCATAATGTTGGTCCCATCCGCACCTCGTCTTTCCCGCAGCCGGCTAAAGCAGATAAGCCTGCATTCGAGCAGGTCACCACCGTTGATCCGTCGATTCCCGCTGCAGAGCATGCCCAGCAGCCTAGTGTTGCAGCATAAGGCTGCCTTCCGATTCCCCACGTTTTCTTGTCGTTCTGCATAGCTTGGTTGCTGGTTTCTGATAAAAGGTTTTCTGCATTAGGATGGATTATCCTGGGTTCTTTTGTTGTGTTCATACATTTCCCAAAAACATATAGGTAATATAGACGCATTCACTGTTTACAAGCTTCCTGGTTTCTAGCTCTGGAATTAAGTGTAGAAGTCAATTTACCCAGAGCGCATTTTCAACTGGTGGACGGCGCGCTTAACCTGGATTTCACCCCACCCTCAAGACCCCAAAACACAGTGTACACCCGACAAGGCCACGCCAATCGACAGCTGATCTTACTCATGAGTGAGAGCGAGGTCTAACCAAAACGATACCAACTAGATGTGAAAGCTGTCTCATAGATTAGTCTTTATTTAGTCTACTCTAATGTGATATGCATAAGCAACTCCGAACCAACCGTCACAAACAGCAACAACTTGTGTACAAACCAGAATCACCTCCCTCCCGGGAGGAGAATATCAATGTAAATATCTCCCGAACACCGAACAGCAATCCTCCATACCATCCCACCGTTCCCCTAGACACCACCCTCCTTATCCATATCAGCAAGGACCATGCTCTCCACGGCCTTCATCCCGGCCTCCTCGTTCTTCTTCGCACCGGCGTCGTCCTCGCCCGCGACGGCCTGGTCCAACGCCAGCTTCGTCTGACCGAGGGCATATATCTGCTCCTCGATGGTCTCGCGAGTGACGAAGCGGAAAACCTCGACCTCGCGGGTCTGTCCGACCCGGTGGGCGCGGTTCTCGGCTTGCACATCCTCCTGCGGGTTGAACGAGGAGTCGAAGATGACAACTTTGTTCGCGCAGGCCAAGTTGATGCCCGCGCCACCGGCCTTGGTCGAGAGCAGGAAGACAGGAATGTCCTCGCGCTCGTAAAACGCGTCCAGAATGGACTGACGGTCTTCGACGTTGGTGCGGCCATCCAAGCGCACAAACTCGATGCGCAGGGTCTCAAGCACGTTCTCTAGGATGTCCATGACCATGGTGAACTGGGAAAAGATCAGGGTGCGATCGCCGTTGGCGATGAAGCGAGTGAGCAGTTCGCGAAGCTTGTCGACTTTGCCGGAGTCCATCCATTCCTCGTTCTTGAGCGCGTATTTGCCGAGTGAAGAGGGGTTCTCCAGGCACATATGATGACACTCATAGTCGTTGTAAGCCTGTAGTTCCTCTTCGATGATTTTTGGATCCGACACAGCCCATTTGTCTTCCTTCAAACAGCTCTTAGCCATCTTCTTCAGAGTTGCATCATCGTAGTGGCGACGGGCGAGGAGGGGGTGGATGGCCGCTTGACGAAGCTTCATAAGAATGTTGGCAGATTTCGAGCCGGTCTTCTTGCCGGCGGCACGGTCCTCGAGAAGCTGGCGGACTTGCTCCTTCTCGTGCTCATAGATCTTCCGCTGCGAGGGCTTCATCTCACAGTATTGCACGTGCGAGTGCTTGGCGGGCAGGTCGATGACCTGGTGCTTCTTGCGGCGGAGGACGAAAGGCTTCAGCATGGATTTGGCACGCTCGATACGCTGTGCTGATAGAAGAGTAGCGTGCGATTCGTCGGTCGTCTTCGCCTTGTTGGAAAAGACGGACTGAAGATCCTCCCTGTGGTCCTTGAAGACCCCGGGAAGGATGAACCCGAGCAGAGATGCCAACTCTTGCAGGTTATTCTGCAACGGAGTGCCTGTGAGAAGGAGTCGGAACTGGGCCTTGATGCGAATAAGTTTGTCGTACAACAGAGACTGTGAATTCTTCAACATGTGTCCTTCGTCGTAAACGCAAACACAGAAGTCCATATCTCGGAGGAATTTCGCATCTACCTTGGCCTTGGCGATGGTGTAGGTAGTAACAACGACATTAATGTCGTTACGGTTATCTTCGATCTGTTCGCGGATGTATGCACGCTCGGTTTGACCGGCGTAGTAAGGCATGACAGAGAGCATCGGACAAAACTTCTGGAACTCGCGAAGCCAATTTTCGATGGTTGACGAAGGGACGACAACCAGATGGGGGCCTTTAATGTTTTTCTCGTAGAGGTGCGAGAGGAAAGATATGACTTGACAGGTCTTGCCGAGACCCATGTCATCTGCGAGAATACAGCTCATCTTCTTCTCAAACAGCAGCGCCAGCCAGTTCAGGCCAACAATCTGGTAGTCCTTCATCTCCAAGGTTTCGGCCATGACGGCTGGCTGTGAGATGAAACCAGATTGACCGTTCGACTGAGACTTGCGAGATTTGACAACCGGACGGATGTCCTCATCCGAATCATCGTCACCGGGAGACGGCTGACTGGACGAAGGTGTTGCGATCCCAGAATCGTGGGAGCCTCCCATGCTCGTCAGTTCGAGTTCACCATCACCACGCTTGCCGAAGATGTCCACACCCCACTTCTTCATCTCCTCCGCCACGGGCTTACCCAGTGCTTCACATTCCGCGACGAGAGCGTCGATCGCCAGGTATCCGGTCCACATATCCATGCACTTATCCACAATCTTGTCGCCGACGGGCTTGGGAGGCTTGCGCCCCCTGCCCTTGCCCTTGGGTTTTGCGTCATCATCGACAGGAGCACTGACTGCACGAACTTGGTCCAAAGTAGTAAAAGGGCGTTGCGAAGTGATCAACTCGGCGGTCTCCTCGGGGACCGCAGCGATGTCGGCGAGATCATGAGTTTTGCAGGTGTTGAAGAACCGCAGCACTTTGTCTGCCAAATCACCGCCAGATGTATCCTCCTCTTGAACATCGGAATCATCGGAGTCGGACAACACTGCTTCAGGGGAGAAAGAGGGAGCACGGCTAGGACCTTTTTGGAGACGGCCTGCTTTTTTCTTCGGAGGTGATTCGTCTGAATCAATCATAATGGTGTTAGCAGGAGGTGGAGAGCCCCGACTTCGTGGGCCTCGCATGAGACGGCCTCGAGGCTTCGCGTCGTCCACTTTCTGAGAAGTGACTGGTAGCTTCGCAGCAGCCCACTTGTCCTGGATGGTGCCGCGGGCCTTAATTTTCTGCTTGGCCATCTGTCCCGTGTTGCGGACAGGCTCAGCACTCAATTCGTCTTCTGATGACTCGATTTCAATCGCGCCATTACGGCTTCCGTTTCCTATCGATCTGAAAGGCTCATTGGCGAGGATATTCAAGGCGTCGTCGTAGTTTCCATTCGCAGACATAAGCGCATCCACACACTCTTGTACAGAATTCGTCGGCATGACCTTCAGAATCCGCTCCACCTTGACTCGGACTCGGAAATCGACAATGTCCAGCACGGTCGAAATCTGGGCCGTCACAGGTTGCGCGCGGGAGGGTGCGTCTTGTCGGGCCTTCTTCGTGGCAACACCTCGCGGAGCGTCGGCTGGGCTCATTCGATCGGCAGAACGCTTCATGCCTGTCGCATTGGGGTCGTACATTGCAGATGAGGTTATTTCCTTGAAGCGATCCATCAACCCGGTCTCGGCGCGCACTGGCGACTCTGCAACTTTTTCAGGGCTTCGCACAGTCTTCTCAAACATCGCAGGTTTGATGTCAATGCGATTCTCATCGTCATCTGAGGATCCACCTCGGTAAGTTGGACCATCATCCATGTCGAAGTTGGGAGTTCGTTTTGTTGGGCGAACAGTCGTTGCTGGAGGACGGAAGGAAGTGCCAGAGGGGGCCATGAGCGAGCTCAAGAGCCCGCCGTGGGAGGCACGGTGGGGAGGTGAGGAGACGGGAGCAGTCGGTGAGGAGGCAGCAACCTGAACAATGGTATTGTTCGGGCGTGAGTAGGACATATCAACTAACTGCGTAGGCTGCGTCAATCGCTGTTGCGACGGGGTGAGGGTATGCGCAGGCAAGGTGGCGATCGTTTCGTAGTCACCCTCTTCGTCGGGGGAGCCTGGCACAGGCTTCTTTCCCCGAATGGGAGTATCAGGCACCGAGTCGTCCATTGTACAGTAATTGTCCCACTCTTCCCGGCAGTCGAGGCCTGCCTCCTGTCTAATCTGGTCAACCACTTTATCCAGGGCCGTTTTTTCTGCCGGCGGAGACGCGAAGCCGACGCGCCGGTATCACGTGATATATACGGATTCTCGAATTGGCCACTCACACTTTATTCGTTGTGCTTATTACTGAGCGAACGGGGTGAAAAGAATTATAGTAATCAGCTGCATCTTCTCAAGGCAACAATGGCATTCAAAAATAGAGATAACCGGTGAAGGGTGACGCGATTGTTCATCGAGAGCCATGTGACCGGGGGCGCTTGGGCATTCTCCGCAATATAGCTTCACAACCTTTATTTCAGCGATCGGCAAGCTTGGACTTTCGTCATTCAGAACCCTGGCTTAATTCGGCACCCTTCAAACAAAAAATTTAAGCTCGTGTAATTTCACCACACTCATAGCATGTCCGCCCGCCGTCCCCATGGGCAGAGCTATGCCGATGTCGCGGCAAAGCCTCCCTCAGAGAGTGATTCTGATGTCACACCAGCCGTCCCAGCGTACGTGGAGATGATTTCACAATTATCGCATGTCGGATCAAAAAACAAGTTCTAATCGTTTGTGCTTGCAGAGATGTTATCTACAAGCTGCTTGGCTTCACTGCTGCCATGGTGTTCGGCCCCATTGGTATCTATTTCCTGACAGCGAACTCGATCTTCAGAGGTACGACTCGGCATATACCTTCATCGCGCATGTGCGGAGTGCCCATTGAGACTGATCCATGTATTAGGAAACTCAACGTTTGCCGGCATTGCCGCAGCCGTTACTGCCAACGTGGTCTTATTCGCTTACATCTATGTTGCCTGGCTGGAAGACCAAGGCGACAAAAAGGCCGCCGACAAGGGCAAGTCCAAGAAAGCACAGTAGTGCTACCGAGTCACTGGGATGTGAATTGGGGTTGCCTCGGCCGCATTCTTGTTTTTACGGCATTGCGGGTCATGTTAACTCGGATGATGAGAATGTCTGGGATCGGAACCACTGGAGGAGCTCATGGGCCACCTAGGGCTTCAAGGTAAAAGCGAAATCTTCATTGCTGTTGGATATCATAAGACAAATTCCATGCCTGGCCGCAGCCAGAGTATTTGGCTTCACACATATATACCTCGAGAACCCCTTTCTTTCCGACAAATGTGAAAAATGCCATGCCCGTGTTGAAAGAAGCGCACGCACTCCGGGAAAATAAAATAGAAAAGCCCAATGCCCATATCCATTACACGGAGGACGCCTATATGCTTTGCTGCCAGGTTGAATGTTGACCGCAGTCAAGGACGCATTATGTCCTTTCCCCTCGCTCACGCCGGTCTGCGCTTCACGAACTCCTCCAAGTCGGCCTTGGTCGCGACGCCAAGCACGAACTTGCGCGCCACATCAGTCACAACAGCAAACTGCTGCTTCTCGCGCTTGTCACCATTGGGCCCGGTTTCGCTTTCGAAGAACTGTTCGAGCTCCTCCAAAGGTGTCTCCATCGTGATCACCTGGTAGATCCCGCGCTTGCGGTTAAAGCGCTGCATGGCGGAAGCGACTGTATCGGTCTCCTTGACAGTTCCTTTCTGGAGGAGCTCCTTCAGTCGGGGAATGCTCAGGTAGCCGAGGAGGGATCGCTTCGTCGCGTCGATAACGGTAAGGTGGGTGTAGTCGCGCTCGTAGGCGGCCATGAGGGCGGCGGAGACAGGATCATCGGGGGAAACCGACAGAGCTAGAGGGGGATCGAGATCTTCGACAGTAGCCTGTGATGATATATATGAGTATTCGGGCAGCTCAAGAGTTCGGAGGAGGGGGAACCAACCCCGCGGTACTTGTCGGCCCAGGCGGTTTGCTGGGCCGCGGCGGTTGATGTTTGGTTTTCACGGGTATAGGCCGCGCTGCCTGTGAGGTACGAAGCCATTGTGTAGGTAAAGATTGGGTATAAAAGACGTTGGGAGATGTCGGGGCAGTCCGAAGGTGCTCGGCTGTCTTTTTGACGAAATTCGGCGCTTTTCCTCTTTGTCCCACGCCAAGACCGGTCGACCCATACGTCATCCGCTGGGGGCCGTTTGGGAAGTACCAGCCTTGCTCTCTGTCGGACGTATTACGCTACGAGCGCAAAGCTTTTCTGCGTCCTTTTCAACTTCCAGTTCCCTATCGGACATCCAATCCATCCTCTGTGTCGTGAGACTTGGTCAGTTCGTTGTTGAGACCCTCCTCCCAACCACGTTCGAGCTAGCATCTCCGATCGCTATCTCCACTTTTGAGGACCCGCACTAACAGCGTACATACTGGATCATCCACAGATCACCATGCTCCCGGGCTCCATCATCTCGACTTTTGCGGCTCAACACCCTCTTGGTGCTCTGGGCATGCAGCAGCCGTCCCACAATGAGCAGTTTGCCAAGTCGGCCACCAAGAAACGTGAGCCGTTCCCCGCCTGGAGCGCAATCGACGGAGTGAAGAAGACAGCCGACTCGATCGCCCATGAGGCCGCTCGAGAGTACGATGTTGCCAGTCACAAAGCACAGGAGAAGGCGGGGAAGATCGAGCCTTGGACTCCCAAATACTACGCGGCGTGTACATTTGGCGGAATGCTGGCCTGTGTCAGTATTGTTGATATCACATTGAAATCCAACCTAGATCGCTGATACCATTACCCATAGGGCCTCACTCACACAGCAGTCACCCCTCTCGATCTGATCAAATGCCGCCGCCAGGTTGACTCTAAGCTCTATAAGAGCAACATGCAAGCCTTCCGCACGATTCGCGGTGCCGAGGGTTTCCGCGGAGTGTTCACCGGTTGGAGTCCTACTTTCTTCGGCTACAGTGTAAGTTGCGGACCAAAATGGAGAGTCAAGATTCGAGCAAGTCACCAACATAAACCCAAAGGCCCAAGGTGCATTCAAGTACGGTGGTTACGAGTTCTTCAAGAAGTTCTATAGCGACCTCGTCGGTCAAGAGCGTGCCGTCAAGTGGAAGACCGGCGTGTACCTGGTTGCTAGTGCCTCTGCCGAGTTCATCGCCGACGTCGCGCTCTGCCCATTCGAGTCCGTCAAGGTGCGGACGCAGACTACCATCCCGCCTGAATTCCAAGGTACCTTCAGCGGTATTTCCTCAGTCGTCGCCAAGGAAGGTGTATCCGGGTAAGTTACCGGCGTAGTTCCCGCTGAAATAAAGTTGCGTTTCGGAGTATATTGACCGTCCCCACCCAGCCTCTACAAGGGTCTGTATCCACTCTGGGGTCGCCAGATCCCCTACACCATGATGAAGTTCGCCTCGTTCGAGACGATCGTGGAAATGATCTACCGCAGCTTGCCGGGCCATAAATCCGATTACAACAAGGGCGCACAGACTGCCGTTGCGTTTAGTGCTGGTTACCTGGCTGGTATTCTCTGTGCCGTGGTGTCACACCCGGCCGATGTGATGGTCAGCAAGCTGAATGCGAACCGCCAACCGGGCGAGGCCTTCGGCGCGGCGATGAGCCGCATCTATGGCGATATTGGGTTCCGCGGGCTGTGGAATGGATTGCCCGTCCGTATCGTGATGATTGGTACTTTGGTGGGTCCCCATACTCTGATCGATTTGGCTTGAATCCATGCTAACATTGTAACAGACCGGTCTCCAGTGGATGATGTATGGACTCCCCCCCTCCTGTCTTGACTGCTTTCTTCCCGTGGTCTGTACTAACCCTTCCGCAGCTATGACTCCTTCAAGATCTTCATGGGACTCCCAACCACCGGTGGCTCCGGCGAAGACAAGAAGAAGGCACTGGCCAAGTAAAGATGATGCTCAAGGCGACCTTACCGCATGTCGCCCTACCCAACCCTTATCCTTTTCGTTGCCTGTACTCCGTTGGAGTACTGCCAGGCTCTAATCAAGGACCAGGGCTGTTAATTACTTTGCTACTAACCTGTGCTTCACGATGTGCGAATATTGTACTCCGTAGTATTACATTCTTTCATTCCGGCAACATACAATCTCAGATTGACCTCTACTTTTCCAGAATATTCCCCACTAGAATGCTTTCCTCCCTCTATGATATCATCACCCTCTCACAGTTTCAACACTGTTCCACTCTTCAACAGCTGCCAAGCGCGCTATCAGCAAGCCGATTTAGTCACCGCACCCACCAATCGTCGAGTCTTATCTTATCACCCACGACGTCACCAATCGCAGGCGAATCTCGCCGCCAAATGCCCGAATCATTGCAGACAGCCAAATAGAACCCAGCATAGGCGAGCCCAAGACCGGAGTGGACGTCCCTGAAGTACCAATCGCTCTATAGTCTAACGCTTGCGGATGGCGAGATCAAAAGCCCGGGTTTAAACAGCTTCCAGTCCCATCACCCGACCCATTCTCGTATTCTTCTTATTTCAGTAGTCGGCAGCTCTCCCAGACTTTCTTTCTCCAACTCTCCTACCCATTCACCACCCAGAACCATATCCCCCTTTGCCCGTTTAACCCGGTAAGTGCGGCAGATCCGATCGCGTACCTGCGTCTGTTCTCGCAGTCTCACCCGCCCCGGCTGTCCCCGCCTCCATTGCACCTAGTCCCGCCTCGACCTCCGTCATTTCGATTACGATAAGACACGAGCACTTTGCCCCTCGCGCTCCTGTCACACAGCAGCACAGAGCAAGCTTACACTTACACTTACACTTACACTTACACTTACACTCCCTTCTCTATCTAGAACATCCCCTCCCTCATTCGCAATGGTTGAGCAAGAGCAGCCGATGGTCTCGCACGGCCGTGGAGGTAAGAACGCCGCATCCGCGATGCGCGCGCCGAGCTGAGCTGACGCTGACACGACTTCCCGGGACAGGCCAGGGCAATATCGGCCATTCCTCGATGGAGTATGTATCCCCTGCAATGCTCTGCGAAGGCGCGCAGCTGACAATGGATCTAGATACGTCGACGGCGAGATCGTTCGCGAAGGCGTGTACGGCGACCAAGGTGACGGGGCGTACTCTGCCGGTGTAAGCAGCCTGTTCCAGCCCAGCCCCAGTCTAATCGGCTCTGTCCTGTCCTGTCCTTCCCTACCCTACCCTACCTTACCCTACCCTACCCCGCGGTCTATGATCTATGATATATTGCAAGACTAATCTGTGCCATAGCGCGGCGGCGTCGGCAACATCGGCTCCCCCCGCGTACGCCCCAGCACCAAAGTGCCCCACGATACCGACATGATCCCAGAGCTGGCCGTGCGCAACTCCACGGATGAGAACTTCCACGTTGGCGTATGCGGACCCTCTCTCCCTTCTTTCCCTGTTATGATGAGTGCTGGAACAGTTACTGACCTTGTTTCATGTTTCTGTTTCCCAGCGCGGCGGCCAGGGTAACGTCCACCTCGACGAAGCAGCGCGCAAGGAGAAAGAGGAGAAGAAGGCCAAGGGGCTGATGCATGAGGGTCTGGCGGATAAGTTGAAGCATAAGTTGTTGGGGCGGAAGTAAGCGCCGTGGAGTGCTGGAGTGCTGGAGTGCTCGGTTGCTGGAAGGAGATGCCTCTCCCATAGAGAAAATGAGTGGGGTAGAGGGGTGGATTAGTTGGATTAGTTGGTTTTGTGATTCCCATTTGCGTTTCGCTGAGTTAAGGTTGTATGTTTCTTTCTATGGGGATTAGTGTGGTTTGTTGTTTTGCTAGGTGGATTTGGGAAATGGCATGAGCTGAATTATAACGAGATTGATCTTATACTCTCTCCACACGGAACTAACGGACCGTAACCGGCGTATCCACCCACCCAGTTCAGGTGTACCATCTACCAGCTTTCTATCCAACCACCTAATTGAGAGAAAGAGAGAAAAAGAAAAGCGGGCCTTTTGCGCCATGAGAGTCACCAGTATAGTTCACACTGCAGCGCAGCAGCGCACAAATCAGAAGCAATTTGTGTGCAGATACAAAAAGAAATATCGTAAGAAATAGGAACGTTAGAAGATAAAATCAACCTCCGGAAACAAAATACCCCGTCCCAGGAAGTGAAGCCCAGATTCCCATATCCCATAAAACCCCCGTGTAGCATGACCTCGTAATGCATGAACTCAGAGCAAAAACAATCCAGCAATCAGAGGAAAGAAGCAGGGGAAAAAAGAAAATAAAATAAAACCGGGAAAGAAAATGAAGCATGTGGCATCATATCCCAATACCGGTAACGCTGTGCACGTAGGGGATCCAGTGGAGTGGCATAAGACAGAAGGAAAACAACATGACACGAAAACGCCGGGCTGGGGATGTATCAATGAGACGTGAGACGATGGATGGATGGATGAATGGTAGTACATCTTTCTTCCAAGAGAAAGATCTCGAATCGGCATGAGAAAAAGGCGAAGCAGAAACATAGCGGGTACAGATGGACACCGACCCAGTCTATCCCTTGCTAAACCGCTTCTTAAACCAACTCTTCCTCTTATCTCCATTCGCCGGGGCCTGCGCCTTCGGAGGCGGTGGGTTCTTTGTCAGATGTCCATTCGCAGGCGAAGCACCACCCCACATGGGATGCGCGGCAGGCGCTGGTCCGTTCATGTTCGGGCCAGATTCGGCCTGGGCACGCTCGTCAAGCCGCTGTTGCTGCAGAGCCTGCTGCTGCAACTGGTCCATAGAGCTGTTGAGGCTGGGATCCGCCGACTGGCCGTAGGGGTCGGCGTAGCCCCCAGGGCCGGCCATGGCGGCGACGTTGTCGTGGGAGCGCTGGTAGTTCTGCTGCTGGTAGGCGTTCGGCGCACCGCTCCCGTTGCCATTGCTGTAGGCGCCCTGCTCCGAGGACATGCGCGGGGCGTGGCGCGGGCGCCGGCCGCTGCCATTCTGGTTGTACGGGTAGTAGTTGTCGGGCGCCTGGCTGGCGCCGCCGTAGGCGTCGATGATGTTGTCCGGTTGGGACTGGGCGTTGCGCCCGTGGTAGCTGTTCTGCTCGGTGTATCCGCGATTCGTGTGCCCATTGGCGCCTGCAGAGAGCTGATTAGTGGCGGATCGGGAGCTTGCATGGTGAGGAAGGGCGGGTTCCTCACCTCCGTGGTAGCTTGTCCGGCGGCTGAAGTCGCCCCTCTGCGAGGCGGCGTCATCTACAGGGGAACAATCAGCATTGGGATCCCGGAGTGGGATCATCGGGTTCCAACGAACCTGTGCGTGCGTACGAGACCGGGCGGGTGCTGCCATAGGTGCCGTAGATGGCCGCTTCGAAGGAGCGGATAGTATCCAGCGGGCGCTCGAAACGCGGACGGGTGGGATTGGACCAGTCGGGGTCGGCTACAGCGAAACCGGGAGGTTGAGTTAGGGCCATTGCGGCGGCGACCAACGGTCAGGAATGTGTCAGAAGATAAGTACGCACTGATGAGATTGCCCTGCTGATCTTTGTGATCCATTGCGCGCAGAGAGCCCATAGTGGACTCCTGGAGGGCAACCGCCACTATGAGAATTGTCAGTCATGGTTGATCATCGTGGAATGCGACCGTGTGGCCCGCACCCACGTGGAAGGTGGGACGTGGGACATCGGAGGGACGGAAGGAGGGAAGGAGGAGAGCCGGGCGAACGTACTGGGCTGCAACTCGTTCATGGCGACCGAGGGATCAGCTTTGCTCTGTAGATGGCGGCGTGCCTTCTCCTCGGAGGACTCGGAGAGATTAGACTTATGGCCCGAGGCGTTGGTCTTCTGGGATTTGTCCGATTTGACGCTAAAACCACGAGTCCGGCGAGGAGAAACGGCCGGCGGTTGGGGGGCCGCCATTTTATAAATGAATTGGATGTGCCCGGTTTGCTCTAGCGTCCGTTATCAAGGCAAGGCGAGTTCTGAAACAGCTAGGATCTGCCCTCAGCTTCTAGTTTGGCGGCCGTTGTGGAGCGCGCGATGTAAAGGGTGGGAACTGCCAAGACGATCGCAGCGTCGAGGGAGGTGAATTAGCTCTGCGCGGACTGAGACACTGGACACGCGCTGAGCGCAGCGGAGCAGGCTAGTTCGATCGAATAAATGAGTTGACTGTGGAGTGGGGGGGACGCGCTGTCCAAGCAGCAGCCGAAGGCGATGGCTGGGAGAAAGAAAGTCGGTGGGTGGGCGCGACACGGCAGTTGGAGGGGGAAGATCGATCGGGTGGAGAAAGTCGTTAGAGATGGAGCCAGGGTGTGCAGGGCGATCGCTCAAATTTAAAGCAACGGGGGAGAGCTTGTGAAGGAGTGCCTGAACCGAGATTTTGTGGTTGACGAAACGAGCCACGCAATGCCGGGCATAACTCAGACTGACATCCGCGGCTGCTCGTCGGTGGCGTGTGGCGGGTCTGCGACTTGGCTATCTATAGATCGACGGAGGAGAGTCTAAAGACTCGGTATATACAGGTGGAGGGTCCCCGTCCACGCAACCATCCTTCCACCGAGACTGCACTCCCAAATCTTCCATAAAGACCTTGTCTCCCCCCGTCAGTCCTGTTGGGCTGGCGTGCCTGGACCCCCAAGAGCGTGTCCGTGGAACCACCAGCTGGACGGTTACGCGGTTGCGATTGGTGGTGTTCTTGATGGTCCCCCGACTGCGCCAACCTCCCCAGGCTAGCACCGTTAGGGCATCGAGCAGGCTAGGGTAGCACACTAGGGTCAAAAATTATTAATAGCCTAGACATTATTCATGGTCACGCCAGGAACTGTGTCCGACCAAGGCCAATGGCAGTCGCGGGGGCCGGTTGAGGGGCAGATTTTTACGAAAATGCAACGGCTTTTCTCTTCCCGCACCTCCACCGGAACCGTAGATACTTATGCACAAGCGACATATATAACTCCCGTATAGGAAGTCACATCTATGCAGTCCTGACCGTGGTTGGACTCTTATCTGAGACATCCCGCCAATCCCGCGATCAGGCCGGGGATATAAGGATTCCCCTTTCTACCACCTCTCACCTCCCAATGTCCGGAGTGAGCATCTCTGGATTCGATTCCGCGGTTGTAGCTTACTCCCGCGTCTGTCCGTCCATCCGTGCGGGACGCTATCGAAACTTCCCGTGATGCATACTTGCCTATCCGGGCCCTTCCAATTGGCTAGTTAGCTGGTCGCTCGCGGATCGTCGTTTGTCGCCCACACAACCTTAGCTGCATGATTATCATTGGTGAGTCCCTACGTGAATCATGCTATAGCACATTATGCCTAGTAACAAATCAATTTAATTGGGACACTGGTGGTGCAATTGGTCCAGAGAAGATGGTCAGCATCCGAGCTATTTTCGCGAGGGCGACGCGGAATATATAGCCAACGGGCAACGGTCCGGGACTGCTGCAATGGATGTTCCGGAGAATGCGTAATTATCTTCCAGGAGCAATGGCCCAAAAGCTGGAGGCTTTAAGACTCGCTGCATCCATCGTGTCCGTTCCTAGAATCTTGAAGTCTCTGCATAGAGTAAGATAGCCCTCATATCTGATAGCCCTCATTCCTCGTTCTCTCTGACAGAAGACTTGCTGCAAAATTTTCAGATCGAATAGAGACTGGTGGAAAATGGAGAGCGGGATCATTCAAGTAGATAGCACGCAAGCTCGAGAGACCATTGAAATTGTTGCCGAAGATTACCCTGTGATATGAAAGTGGAGACGATCCAGAGCTCAAAACGCCATCCCCACTGATGACTTTGCGCCACGATAGGAAGCATGGATTGGCCTTACGGACTACGAAACCATAGCTATCACAGTCAGAGGAAAGGGGACGGGTGCTGAAGCAGGCTACTGACAATCCCCATTGAAATTCATTGGAGGTTCATACAAGTCGCATGGGGTCGGTCCGGAGAGAATTCTTGGTGTTGGTAGCGTTCATCCAAACATGCCATGGTGGAGTAGCCAGAGCACGACAATGCAATTCGTCTATCACAAAAGAGAAATAAAACGACAGCGGGCAGAACGGACACCGGCGTACCCGGGGAGAAAGTCCCAACCCGATTGGACCTGGGAACCGGCATTGAAGAATGGTGATATGAGGAAGTTGGCGTGCAAGAGCGTCAAATATAGGGAGAGAAAGGGGATGGGTCAAATGAGCCGAAGACCATAGCGTCGACCCAGAAAACACAGAACGCAAAAAAAAATATAAACCGAAGAGCAGGAGAGCGATATCACGCCTGCAGGATGCAAATGCACACCCATCGCAGGCGCAACACGTTCCACGACCCTTCTCTTCCATCCCGGAGAGTGAACGTTGTTAAATTTTTTTGATTCGTAGGGCTGTGATAAGTGGCCCTGCCTTCTCCCACGAATGAAACGTTATCAAACCGCCAACTCCCATCATCTTGCCATCAACATCCGGCTTCGTTCCGTCTCGACTTTTTTAAATTCCATTGCCTGACACCGAAGTTCCGTCTGCGCGCAGAAAGGAGGGGAATTCGCCCACTAGATACAACACAGAGAAGCCGTTTAGATGTTGGAGGGGTAGAGCATGATGCGGACGGTGGCACCGAAGGACTTGGGGGGAAGGTTGTTGCGGAACTTGGCGCGCACAACACCGGAGTTGCCTGGACGAAATATGTTAGGAATCATGGCTGGAGGAGAGAAGAGGGGGTTGACGAGAGAGCAGAGAATGGCTCTGTATCGAGTCGATGCGTACCGTGGGGGCGGGTGACCTTGCCCCAGATCACCCGAATGTGGGAGCCGCGGACCTCACGCTTGGCCCGGTAAACGAAAGCGACCTTCTTGCCAAGGTAGAAGCTGGCGGCCTTGGGGTCCTCAACGCCCTCAATCTTGACCAGACTATATCACTCGTCAGAATTCTGTTTCCCAATATTGCAAGCCGGGTTGTGGGTATGTGGGCGTACCTGGTGTTGGGGTTGGTGTTACGCTTTCCACGCTGGTAGCTCAGGTGGCGACCCCTGCAAAGAACTTCGGGTTAGAATGCTGTTTCTCATCGATAGTGGTGTGTTCTGATATTCGGTTGATTCCTCCATGTGTTCGCTGATCCCTCTCAACAGAAACCCATTTTCGACATGTAGATTGGACTGCGTGGAAAAATGCGATGACGGATGCGTGGTAACTTACTTAACGTAGACTAGAAGAGAGAACGACAGTTAGCATCACGAGTTCAACATTCTAATCGCAGTGGATGTGTGCGCGATGCGCCGTGTCCGTCCGTCTCGCATTCGATCTCCCTCAACCTCGACTTGACACGGCGATCGATGACGGGCGTTTCTCCTCCAGGGTGGCACTCACGTCGGTGTCCTTGTTCCGAAGGCATTGTGACGGCTTTTCTCTGAGCAGCGGGCAAGGATAACAAGTCGAAGGAATGACCCGCAAGAGATCAGAAGTCGTTGCCGGTTGTCGTGGATGTCGTCGCTGATAGAGTCGAGCGCACAATCAAATTGGGAGGTGTGGTGGCCGCTTTCGCCCTAACCCCAATCGGGTCCTTAGCGACAGGGTAAGCGAGGTCTCGTGATAGAAGCGCTAGTCTACAATAGGGTAACCTGGAATAACAGATCTTCCTGGATCCACCATGATCACATAATCACTTTGGCCTTATCGGTTCTTATCGGTTCTTATCGGCCTCACCTCGTTATCTTCATGATCTACGGTCACCTGATCTCTCCTCTGATCACATCATCGCTCCACCGCTCTCTGACCCTTCACTTTTCTGCCGGCCGGGCGTCTGTCCTCCGAGCATTCCAGCGCCAGGCCCGGCAGCATCCAGTCGGGCCCGGTCTGGAGCCTTCTAGTTGACAAACTCACCATGACGTGTCTGCGGTTCAGCGCCGCTCCCGAAGCCCCGGTTACGTCGGCCTTTGTATTTACCCATTGGCGGGTAAGCCGACCTGTTCGGACTTGCAAATTTGGATTTGCTCATACGGATGAACTCTTTACCTAGTTAGCAGTGACTAATTGTAACTACCGGATAACCGTCCTGGAAAAATGCCAGCGCATGCGAGACGGATACATCTCCGGCGTAGTACAGACCGAGGTTCCTGATGGGGAAACCCAGATATTCCCCATGCCCCACCATCCTGCCTGCTGGGATCGCTGAGACTCTGTACGAGGGCCTGGGAGCATTGACAAAGCGATCGTGCTCTGGAAGGGGCTGTCTCGTACGAGGCATCATTATGACGGGGCTTCTATACTGCATACTAGTTATACACCTAGATGGGACGATGGGACGGCACATTGTTCCCGCAATGGTCCCAATTCGCCAGTTGTAGGCGCCAGGATTAGTTTGTCAATTGTATAGTGTAAGGGAGTGTCCCAACGGTTAATATGCCTCCGGATCCGGCGCACAGTGGCCCGGAGTGGCTGTCTCTGACTGGAGCACCATCGTTAAAGCCGGAGATTCCGTCTGGTATGAGAGATGACAAATGTGCCGATCGCTCCTCCACGATTTCGGTCACCGGTAGCTTTTAATGTCTTATCAAGGTACAGACAATACTGTGAGGTACAGTACCTGTCCTTGTATGTCCCTGTAACGAAGCCAGTCATAGTACTGTACAGTATACAGTATAGCATAGTTACTCTAATTCTCTGTGTGATATGCTTATTCTAGCTTCTTCATCTGAAAAACCTGCAGACTAATGGTGGCTTCCGGTAAGAGCAATAAGCTGCCCTCTCCTAGGCTGTTATTAGATTCGGTGGAGCTGTGTTCTCCCTGGAGCATCCTATGTAGACAGCCCCCGCCTTTGGTAGCATTCATGCTCCCAACCAGAGAGTCCGTCGATGTGCAGTCGCGATGCTCCGGTGCCCCACTATGGGCAGTGCATTGCTGGCCGCAAAACTAGGAGTCTGTAGTAGTTCTCTTTTTTAATGGACTCCTTTTTAGTTGTACCGGACTTTTCCATGGTGGTTGGCCATGTACAGCACACCACGATGTAGTGTATTTAGGATGTTTCCGTACCATGGCCATACCTGCTTACCTGCGTGTACCTGTAAAGATGGCTTATCAGATGACCTGGCACCAGGGCGGTTCCTTCTGCTTTCCAGAACGACTGAGCGCTTCGATTGGATCGGCCAGGGGGCGTTGTGAGGGGCCGGCTAGTGCAGCTCACATTGCACGTCACCTCGCCCCGAACCAGCACCCCGAGTCACATCGTCAGCCGTGCAGGCGCGGGGTCATGGAAAGTCAGCAGGAAAAATAAAGGAAAATAAAGATCAAGCCCCCATTCAATTTTGAGACGAAAGTAGGTTGGGGGAAAGCGGAAAGGGGAAGGGGAAAAGGCCGTGATGACCGTGGATATGGAGATTCGGAGTTAACATGGGGGCGGGGGGATGATGCTACAGTATCAACGCCAGAGCAATATGGGTTGGGAGCGCAATTTCGCCACGGCAGAGCAGGTTCCAAGGCGATCATTATATAGTCTCGACTCAAGTCATGCTACCCAGGAAAATCAGGAGGGGAATATCAATAGGAAAGCTCAGTAATACCCTACAGTCATAAATGACACGCAGTACTCAAAACCATAAAATACAGCCATCCGCCCCACCACCAGAGCTGCGAGAGCGACTCCCGTTAAAAAGTACCTGCTCCGCCGGAATTGGACTGCTCTCCTCCCCAACAACTCCTTTCTTCCATCCTCCTATTTCCTTGTCTCATTAATCTCCCTTCCCTTGTACATCACGGCTGTGTTAAAAGATAGCCAGTATGAACGCCCAGGCCAACGAGCGCAAGAACGCTGGGTGAGTCTTTTGTCCCTCGTCTCTGACATCACCTCCCGTCCCTCCGGCAGCGGAAGCGCGCCGCCGACTTCACCTCAACTTTCACCCTCTCCCACTGCGACCGTCCACTTGAACGAGCGCGGTGATCTTCCTCCTCACCCATTTTTCTGCAATCTTTTTTCCGGACCAAATTAGGATCGCATTGTTACTGCCTGCCCCGCGATCTTCTTCCCTCCTGCTACAGCCCCTCCATTCAGCTTGTTCCATGCAATCTCTGCTCTCGTCGACTTGACCGCCCGTTCCCAAACTGACAATGGTTCCTCATTCCAGCACTATCGAGTTGAAAGATGACACCGTCATCGTGGTGCTCGGTGCCTCTGGCGATCTCGCCAAAAAGAAGACGGTTCGTGGTCCCCTTCCACTTTCCCCCGCTACCGGCTCTTCTCGGCTCTCTTCTAGTTACAAAAGCTAACCTGCTAATGTAGTTCCCTGCACTCTTCGGTCTTGTATGTGATATCACCAGCAGAAATCGCCAAGGCGACACCCCCACTAACCTATACTCCCAACCAGTTCCGCAACAAATTTCTCCCCAAGGACATAAAGATCGTCGGATATGCGCGGACGAAGATGGACCACGATGAATACCTCAAGCGCGTGCGCTCTTACATCAAGGTTCCCACAAAGGATATTGAAGAGCAATTAGATCAGTTCTGTCAGCTGTGCTCTTACATTTCCGGCCAATACGACCAGGATGATTCGTTCATCAACCTGAACAAGCACCTCGAGGAGTTGGAGAATGGTCGGCAATCGAAGGAGCAGAACCGCGTCTTCTACATGGCTCTTCCTCCCAGTGTCTTCACTACCGTTTCCGAGCAATTGAAGCGAAACTGTTACCCCAAGTCGGGTCTCGCTCGCATTATCGTGAGTTCCTGATCCAGCACTCCTAGTTACCGAGGCCACAGCCACGCTAATCACCCTGCGCCCCATGTCACAGGTCGAGAAGCCTTTCGGAAAGGATCTCCAGAGCTCGCGCGACCTGCAGAAGGCCTTGGACCCCAACTGGAAGGAGGAGGAGATCTTCCGGATCGACCATTACTTGGGTAAGGAGATGGTCAAGAACATTCTTATCCTGCGATTCGGCAACGAGTTCTTCAATGCGACATGGAACCGCCACCACATCGACAACGTCCAGGTATGGGAAATTGCTACATTCCGCTTCATGGTGCTGCAACGAATTATAGAGTCTAATTTCCTGGCAGATCACATTCAAGGAGCCCTTCGGCACTGAGGGCCGTGGAGGTTACTTCGACGAGTTCGGCATCATCCGTGATGTGATGCAGAATCACTTGCTGCAGGTGCTGACCCTGCTTGCTATGGAGCGTCCCATTTCTTTCTCCTCGGAGGATATTCGAGACGAGAAGGTCCGTGTCTTGCGTGCGATGGATGCGATTGAGCCCAAGAATGTTATTATTGGACAGTATGGCCGCTCGCTCGACGGCAGCAAGCCCGGTTATCTGGAGGACGACACTGTGCCGAAGGAGTCGCGCTGCCCGACCTTCTGCGCCTTGGTTGCCTATATCAAGAACGAGCGTTGGGACGGTGTTCCCTTCATCCTGAAGGCCGGCAAGGGTATGTCCGGATTCTATCTTCCGTCTTTGCCCAGCCGCTGTTTCTAACTCTTCTCCAGCCCTTAACGAGCAGAAGACCGAGGTCCGCATCCAGTTCCGAGACGTGACCTCCGGCATCTTCAAGGACATCCCCCGCAACGAGCTGGTCATCCGTGTCCAGCCCAACGAGTCTGTCTACATCAAGATGAACTCCAAGCTACCCGGTCTGTCCATGCAGACGGTGGTGACCGAGCTGGACTTGACCTACCGCCGCCGCTTCTCCGACCTCAAGATCCCCGAGGCCTACGAGTCGCTGATCCTAGACGCCTTCAAGGGCGACCACTCCAACTTTGTACGCGACGACGAGCTGGATGCGTCTTGGCGTATCTTCACTCCGCTCCTGCACTACCTGGACGACAACAAGGAGATCATTCCCATGGAGTACCCATACGGTAAGAACCAGGCATCCCCACTCGCTGCTGTGTGCTAGTCGGTTTCGATATACTCACATCTCTTTTCTGCACAGGCTCTCGCGGCCCCGCCGTCCTCGACGACTTCACCGCCTCTTACGGCTACAAGTTCAGCGACGCCGCTGGCTACCAGTGGCCGGTGACCACATCTGCCCCGAACCGACTCTAGAGACTTCGCGGGCGAATAGGGAGAGGCATTAGCGCTGTTTACAAACGATATGGGACGCGAGATTTACGACGGCGAACAAAATCCAATTCTTTCCTTTTCTGTTCACGCTACGTTTTCCTTTTGATTATTTTCTCTCTCTCTCTCTCTCTCTATTTTGCATCTCTACTCCTCTTGTGCTGGCTGGCCGGAACTTAAGGTTAGGTACTGGGAGTCATGCAGTCAGCCGGTTGCGCCGATGCGGCTGCGATGTGACGGGATGTGACGTGCTGGATTTTGATTTTTCGGGCTCCAACTGCGTCAGCTAATGTACCTAGAATGGGGCTGAGGCTCGCAATGCAATGAAAGAATATTATGTTACGTTCGAACTATTGCTCTCTGTTCATGAACCCAAGTATGGATATGTGGATTGGAAGTCGATGAGAATGTTGCTCTGTTCCCATCATTCGACTCATGAGCCGAGCGATGCCGTGCCGATGAATGAAGTCATCTTCGGCTCTCGTCTGATTTTCACTTTCAGGGTAGTAAATAACTGTCAAGCAAGCCAACTCACTCAATATTACAGCATCAGTAGAGCACAATTTAGGTATGTTTTGCCATTTTCTAGCGCCTGGCTATCAAAGAGTAAGAAAAGAGCTTTTCCCAATCTGGCTAGATTGACCAAATTTCTATACTCCGTTCTTCAACACTACTAGGTATAGACTTCAGCATACAACCTACGAGTATATTATTATACTGAGTCATCTAGAATTTGATTGTCTACGAGGAGTTGCGAGACGCTCTCATCTCAGAACCCCGCGGGCCCTTGTCAACTCTGGCTTGGTGGTTTCTACAAGTGGCTTCCGTTAAGATTTAAGTCTGATACTATCAATCAACCTATCCGCCAGGTATCTATCGAGTCGCCACCGCCGGGGGAAGGACACACCGGTGCCCGAGACAAAAGCTGTCTACAGCTCCACAGAGAGGCGCGTCAATCGAGGAAGGTCCTTTCGCCAAAGGTGTCGTGGTTAACGAGCTCTGCGCTTGAAAATATATTTCCTGCTTTCAGTTGGTACCTACTACGCTGTGATGAGCGCGTGGTTTGGCAAATAGCGAGAGGTCATTGCTACATATATCCTGGCGCATGCTATGCGTTGCAGCGCACAAAGATAGAGGTCGACAACTTTAGTTGGAATGCTGACTGAGCTTAAGTTATCGACTTCCGGTACCTTAGAGATCTCAATTATACTACTCCACAGTACTTGATACAGATTTCATGCTTTGGACACCCTAATTAGGGCTCCTGTTTACAAGCATATCGAAATTGGCACCCGTTTCTATAAAAAGATGGCGATTACTCAGCGGAGCCTCCCAGTCGGTCCCTTCTTTCCTCCCCGCGAAACACCAACGTGAACAAACCCCAAAAAAGAGCCCGCAGTACCGTTGCACATCTGAAACAAACAAAAAGCCAGTGTAGATGTAAACCTTAGCTTTAATGGTAGGCCTAGACTCTATCTGTCATTCCGCTGTCAACCTGAAACCGAAACCCGATCGGCATCTGCCAGAGATGCACCCTTGGGCGGGTCTAGGTCTGACTTGCCCAGCGCTAAAGCGGCCCGGGGGCCCGCATGAACGACGCTCAGGCCAAGTCCTTTTTTCTCCCCTTCCTCCCCCCCCCATGCCCGCCTGCGCTCGACACCACTGTGCGGTGAATATACAATTCGATACCTAATTAGCGACCAGACCCCTCTCAGAACGACTGGGCAAGAAAGGAGTCAATTGGAACAGCTCCGCGGACATAGGTGCCCCTAGCGAGCCCGGTCGAACAAAGTCCGAGAAGCACGACCCAGCCTTGGGGTCTCGTGCGCAGACTCCATCTACTCCCCTGACGGCCGTGACGATTCATTCATTCGAGAACATCTCCTAGAGGAAACGGCCTTCGCGACAACCCCAGAACCCCACCGCCCGGCCCACAGACCCGACTAGCGACGGCGCGTCTTTACCCAGAGACCTCGGCTCCTGGCCCACAATACTCGACGATTGACTCGATTACCTCGTGCGTGAAAAGGAGGGAAGGCGCATGCACCAGTGCGCGTAACAACCATGCCGCAGGCTGCACGATGGGCGGGTACGCCATCTATCAAGGGGCGATCTGAGTCTACGCGGATGGCGCTGTTGACGTTTAGTTTGGTTGGATTGCAGTGCGTATCGCCCGAGATAGGACAAGAGGACATTTTGGGGAGAAACAAACCTTTGGAGAGTCAAGGTTGTTGAGGGCAATTAAGGTCGGTGACTGACTTTATGCTCGCGGATAGGTTTACTTGGGGCACTGAGATGACCTGTGCGTTCCTACCAATTCTGACGAAGGCGTGGACGACAATGCTAACTTTGGACATGCGGATAGATTGCACACCATATCTCCTCCAACTCGGCTTGACCAAATCCAAGACCTCCTTGGTATGGATTGCTGGACCACTCTCCGGCCTGATTATCCAACCTTTGATCGGCGTTATCGCCGACCGATCGCGCTCGAAATGGGGCCGACGGAGACCGTTTATGGTCTTTGGCTCATTCGTGGTGGCATTCTGCTTAATTGTTCTGGGATGGACGGCTGAGATTGTTGGCATGTTCGTCACGGAGCCCGAGAAGGTCGGTGCGGTACTACATTGTGATTTGGCGTATAGAGGTATGAAGCTAATTGGGGACATATGCTACAGGCTAAGAAAGTCACTATCGCGTTGGCTGTCTCCAGCATATATGCAGTGGACTTTTCTATTAACGTTGGTGAGTGGTACCCCCGCTTGAGGTTGAAGCGAGGCTGATAGGATTCTAGTCCAAGCGTGTTGTCGCAGTTTGATCGTGGATACGCTCCCGATTCCTTTGCAGCAGGCTGGGTCTGCTTGGGGTATGTTGATTCTCTCCTGTCTAGCTCGACGAAACGACGAAGTGCTAACGGTTCCCACAGCGGGCAGAATGTGCGCCATTGGCCAGCTGATTAGCTACGTGGTTGGCTCGATTGATACGGTTAGCATCTTTGGAAGTCTTCTTGGCGACACACAGTTCAAGCAGATGACGGTCATTGCGGCGATTTCTTTGATTCTCGCGGTGGCGGTGACGTCCTACTCTGTCAAGGAGCGCGTCCTGATCTCAGCGAGGTGGGTCAACTCAACCATTCCCATGGAAGACCGAGAACTCACAGATGAAAATAGGGATTCCGATGGGAAGGGCGGCGCGATTCAAGCCATCTCGCAACTGTTTAGAACGACAATGGAGCTCCCGCCTCGCATCCAGGCCATCTGCTGGGCGCAATTCTGGGCCTGGATTGGTACGAATACCTAAATAAACCCCACTGTTCCTTCCAGAAAGACACCCACTGACACGTAACAGGCTGGTTCCCCTTCCTCTTCTACAGCACCACCTGGGTCGGCGAGACCTACTTCCGCTACGAAGTCTCAAAAGACCAAGTCACGAAGGCCACTGACATGCTCGGCGAAGTCGGCCGTGTCGGCAGTCTCTCTCTCACCGTGTTTTCCTCAATCACATTCCTTAGCTCTGTCCTCCTGCCATTCTGCATCCAGTCACCAGATACCAAGCGCTCGCGTTTCACGCCCCGGCCACCACCCGGCGTCGCCGCGGCTCTCAAAGCTGTCACCGCCGTCCGACCGGATCTCCAAACAGCCTGGTTCATCTCGCAGATCATGTTTGCCGCCACTATGATCTTCGCACCGCTCGCGCACTCGCGCGCCTTTGCAACCTTCCTCGTAGCAGCCTGCGGTATCCCCTGGGCCATAAGTGGCTGGGCACCGTTTGCCTTCATGGGCGTCGAGATCAACAAATTGACCATGAACGGCGGCACCGGTGGTGGAGGGATGGCAGGGCAAGCTACGCGCTCCGGTGTGACGATGATCACTTCCGCGAGTGTGCGCAATTCAGCGGCCGACACCGAGCTGGAAGTGCTAAGGCTAAACCACCGCGACTCAGACAGTGACGGCGACGAAGAAGACCAATCCTCAAACATTCCATCCACGGGGGAATTAGCTGGCATTTACCTTGGCGTGCTGAATGTATATACCACGCTGCCGCAATTCGTCGGCACGTTCATCAGCTGGATTGTCTTCACGCTTCTTGAGCCTGGCGCACAGCCCAACAAGGACAGCGATTCCTCCGACACGCAGTGGATGAACCTGGACAAAGACAAACCCAACGCTATTTCCATCTGTCTATTCATTGGCGCCATCAGCGCCCTCGTCGCCGCCGAGGCGACCCGCCGCTTGCGGTATGTTCCCTAGACAGCCCTCCAGATGGGGCTGGTCCTTATGAGGGGCCATTACGACGTGATACAAAATAAACCAGCAAAACCAGGACAAAGCGCTTTATACCCGATGCATTGCATGCCTGTTACAATGGGAGGAAAGAGAGGTCCGCATAGAAGGGTCCTCGATTGGAGTTTGGCATTTGGGGCGTGTGTGCATACAGTAATTTCGGCGAAACTGTAGGTAATAATATTAATGACCATTGCAATTAATCCGGATCGCTGTCAAGCAGTAGCGCCTCGGACCGTTGAAAAGCTTGAGCCTGTGTGTCGAGTATATCCACCCAAGGTTCGTAGCTTAACCTGCGGCGCTGACGTCCACCCAATCCCAACCTCCGTCCCCCTAGATGTCGTCAATTGCCATTCCTACTCGTTGGATAACTCCCTCCAATGTGCCCCTCATTCCACACACCGCCATCGGAGGTGGAGTCGAATTTCTTTTAGTGAAAATGCTTGATAAGCAGCGATTAGGGGGGTGCAAGGTGGGGCAATGACGAGATGATGATATCGTGCAGCACTCAGCTTCCAGAACTTACCCAACCTTCCAACCATCTCTTTCTCACGGCCGACAATCTTGCTCACCCGCAAATACAGCTTCAATTTACACCGGAACACAATGGCTCCGAACGTTCTCGTCGTTTTGACCTCCGCGAACGAGATCCCCTCGCTGAAAAAGCCTACAGGCTGGTATCTGGTATGAAATGCCCCTCCATCGGGGTTCTGAGATGGGGCGTTATGCTCGGAATGTCCTGCTAGGCACACCATCTGACGCCCATCGTGACCCTCTTCAATTCGCCGCACCGGGAACAGTTACGGCTATAAGAATGCAGTGTATCGCTAACGGCCCGCTAGCCTGAGTTCGCCCACCCCCATGAAGTCCTCCACAAGAAGGTCTCCCTGACCATCGCCTCGCCCAAGGGCGGCGAGGCCCCGCTGGACCCAGCCTCAGTTGAGATGTTCAAGTCCGACCCAACCTCGGCGACCTTCCTGGAAGAGCAGAAGGCGCTGTGGACGAACACGCACAAGTTATCGGATGTCCTCGCGCGCGCGGACGAATTCGACGCCCTCTTCTACGTAGGCGGACACGGACGTAAGTAGTCTCTTTCCTGATCTTCATCCGAGCCGAGTCGAGGCGAGGCCCAGTGAAACAACCACCTAACTAACACCGCATCCAGCCATGTTCGACCTCACAACGGACCCCACCTCCATCGCGCTGATCGAGACCTTCGCCGCAGCCAAAAAGCCCGTTGCAGCCGTCTGCCACGGACCCTGCGTCTTCCTTAACACGACCGCCCCGTCCGGCGTGCCTCTCATCTCCGGCGCCACGGTGACCGGCTTCTCCAACGAGGAGGAGGACCAGGCGCAACTGTCGGCGGCGATGCCGTTCATGCTGGAGACTGAGCTGCAGAAGGTCTCGGGCGGCGGGTATGTCAAGGCTGATGCGCCGTGGGGCGAGAAGGTGGTTATTTCGAAGACGGCGGGGGTTGGAGGAGTGTTGATTACCGGCCAGAATCCGGCGAGCGCGACGGGAGTGGGGCAGGCAATCCTGCAGGCGTTGGGGGTTTAGGGTCCTGTTGACAAGCGACGGGATGTGTCATCCCATATGGGATTGAGGTAGTGAATAGTGATTTGATGAAAATGAATTTTGATTATATGAGTTGTGTCGTATTTGTGATTGCGAACATCGCGATAGCTGGGGCCTTTCACTATGGTCGTGATGTTGTTGCACACCGCGTGGCTGCAACTAGTGTGCCACTGGGCATCGAGTCCCCACAAGTGGAAAGTTTCTTCTGATTAGACTCCAATTGCATTGCGGTGGCGGTAATAATGAGGTGGAAGAACCTGCCTGGGTCTAACGGCCACCCTATTCGGTGATCAATTGTCCTAGCCTTTCGAGCTCTACTCCCCTACTCTTGGGAACCCAACGATTCAACTTTCTTCAATCCAGATCATATTGATATTTAGCAAGCTTCACCGGCATAAAGAATCCAGTAGCGAAAAAGGGGAATAGAGCAAGAACAAAAAAAACAGAAGACACAGCAGAAGCAGAAAGGCAGTCAATAAGAGTGCCCACATCGGCATCGGCATAGATGAGACGACGGAGGGTAAATAGAAAAGACAATAGACAGAAGACACTAGCGATAAAGGGGTAGTAAATAGGGTTCGGGGAACCGGATATCTATGTCCAGACGCCGTGTGGACCATCTGGACGGGAAAGTAATAATGGGAGCTCGCGGAAATGGAGATAAGAACAGAATAGAAACGAGGAACAGTTTGAAAAGAAATTGGGGGGGGGAGAATCGCAACCCAAAAAATCCGTTATTCGTATCGCGGCGTTTCGTCGGTCTGGTCCCTCGCCCGTTCGCGTTAAACCGTGATAGGGGGCGGCGAACCAGACGTCACTCCGGGCGGCCCTGGCAGAGGGACTATATGTGGTCGACCATACCTCCGGGGCTCAATAAGCAAACGCGAAGAACAGAGGTCTGGCGGCATAGAGAAGAACGGCATGCTGGAACAGGCGTAGGAAAAAGAAGTCTCGGGCTGTGCCAAGAGGCGCGAAGAAAGGCAGTCAAAAGGAAGACAAGGTCAAGGGAGAAGACGACATAGGAGAAAAAAAACGACAGAGATTCTGCCAGGTGGGCTTTTGGGGTATTGTTTTAGTGCGAGGCCTCCATGTTACCGGTCAACTCTGCAACACGCGCCTTGATACGGGCGACACGCGACTCAATGGTCTCCTCGCCGCTGGTATCGCCTTCATCCGTGCGCTCAGACTGACTGGTCCGCGCCTCGGGCTCCTCGCTGGTAACAGGGACATCGCGGCGCTCGGCCGCGTTCTTGCGGATCTGTGCCCACCGGTCCTCCGTGCCAGCGAATCGGCTGGTGTCGGGCTCAGTCGTGACTTCGGGCTTCAGGTCGTGACCGTGACCATGCCCGTTGGCCGGAGTCTTGGGAAGCTCAGCTTCCTTGGGGTGGGTGTTCACGGGCGATTCCTCAGGGACGAAGGCGGGCTGTTCGACCAGAGGGCCCTGGTCGAACTTGGAGAATTCCTGGTCGGCGGCATTGGCCTCGTTGGTGTCGACGCGGGAGAGGGCGTCGTACTCAACGGCGCGGCGGGTTTTGGGAGGACTGCCGCTGCCCTGAATTACCTGGGAAGGCACCCGGGGTTCCTCGTGCGCGGGCTCCACATTCTGCTGCGGAGTGACAGGCTTCTCAGTCTCGGGCGCCGGAGCCGGGGCAGGGGTGGGCTGAGCCGCAGCGGCAGGGGTAGGCTTCTTCCTAATAACATTCGGCTTGGGCGGAGAAGGGGAGCTGGAGTCCTGGGACTCCTTGGCCTTGGCCTCCAGGGCGGCGCGCGCCGCAGCCACCGAGGAGGACTCCTTAGCACCAGTGCTCTTCATGGGAGGCTGCTCGGCCTTCTTCTTGGCGCCGAACATGTTCTTGAAGCCGGTGTTGCCCGTCTTCTTCTTGAGCTTCTTGCCACTATCATCAATTGACTGCTTGGGCTGAGAGTCAGCAGGATCCTCGACGGCCACGGTGTTGGCGTGGTCCTTCTTGTCATCTTCAGGAACAGCCTCCTTGGCGGGCTCGGGGGAAGGAGGCAGAGGTGTAGCCAGGGCGCCGATTTCTTTAGGAGGCGGCGTCGGACCCATCTTGGAGGTGCTGGTGGGGAGAGGAGCAGGCGGCGTGACAGGCGTCTCGGCCGTCGGGGCAGGGGCCTCATCATTGGCACCACCATCACCGACATTGCCAGTGCCGGCGCGGGTGTTGCTCAGATAGGCAGCTCGGAAGGCATCCTTGTCATAGTTGCGTGCCCACTTCATCGCTGAGGAGGCTTCGTTCACGATAGCCGGCTGCAACGTCAAAACAGAGTTGGTCTTGGTCGAGAACGTGTCATCGCCGGGGCCACCTCGAGTCTGGCGGGCCTCCGCTTCCTGCTCGCGGTGCTTCCTCTGAAGAGCAGCAGCAGCAGCCTGGATCCTCTTGTGCTGATCAGGTCCAATACTGGTTTTGCTCTGCGGGGCCTGATTGTTGGACCGCTTGTACGACTCTTCAATTGAGGTCACTTTCTTGGCCGACGACTTACGGCGGCCCAGCTTGGCGCCACCCTTGCGGCTGCTGAAGCTGAAGAAGCGCTTCTTCTCGACAATTTGGGCGCCAGCCTCCGGCTCGGGGGCAGCACCTTTCACCTGCTCCTCAAGGACCAGCCATTTGGTATCCCGAATGCGAGTCTCAAGGAGGGCGCAACGGCCGAACACAGCCTTGCGAACACCGGGTTCATCGGCGGATAGACTGGTAATCCAAACCCAC
Organism: Penicillium canariense; assembly: GCF_028826845.1. Classification (NCBI taxonomy): domain Eukaryota; kingdom Fungi; phylum Ascomycota; class Eurotiomycetes; order Eurotiales; family Aspergillaceae; genus Penicillium; species Penicillium canariense. Next base: position 2,198,923 of record NW_026622734.1, on the reverse strand, counting down.
CAGAACGAATCATCTAGATCCAGAGTACTGATGCTGGCCAACTCGGCGGGCTCGAGGGAGGGCTCGACGTCCAAGCTGCGCTTGTGCGATTGCGAGCTCTGGCCGCGGGTGGCAGCAATCGGCGGGAGGACCTTATCTGGCGGCAGCAGTAATGGGCCAACTCGGTCCTTGAGGTTAGCTTCGTCCGCGAAGCCCGACGACATAAAGTCTGCCCAGGATGGAGTTGTGGGGCGGCCCAGATCTCCACCCTGCGACTGAGGTGCGGTTCTCATACCGCCGAGGGACTCACTTTTCGACGGCGGCGGCTTATTCTCCTCATCCTCCTGGTCCGAGTCAATGGCACCGCCAAATCCAATATCCTCGAAGCGGGACCAGGAGGCGTCGCGCAGGCTGGTCGATTGCTTGGAGCTCGACACGCTGGACTCATTCGTGGACGAAATACATTTTAATACGCGCAGACATTCATCTGTCAGGGCCTTGATGGGGTCTTCATAGTCGGCGAATTCTTGCAGGTGCCAATGGTCGTCACCGTATTCGAAGTTCTTTGCGCGACGTAGCAAAGAGAACGGTGTGGGCGAGACCGTATCTACAATCATCACAACTTTGGTGGTCGTGACCTGGAGCAACGTCGGCGTTTCGGGGGGGTATTCGGTAGCCTCCACCAGAGTCTGGAGAGAGATGGGCAACGAGGAAATGCCAGTGACACCACGGGGAACATCGGGCGAGAGGGAGCGAAGATAAGCGAAAAACAAGTGACTCGTTGCGTCGGCAGCACTGTACGCAGTCAGTATTCATCAGTATCCGGCAGGACAAAGACAATGGGATCATCATACGCAGCCCAATTCTTGTAAGAAGCCTCGAAGCCATTACCGGTATCGGTGTGCTCGAAAGCCCACCATCCGGCATATCGCGAGAGTTTCCGGCCTCCCAGCCCGTTAAGTTTGCCGTGAGCCGCAATAGCGGCTAGGAGGTCGAAGAAGTCGAAGATAATCTTGGTGCGGGCATCCGAGTCGACACTGATGGGAATGAACGTGGAAAAGGCATCGCGGGCCAGATCCGAGTCTAACATGGAGGTTTCAGCGTATGTCCCTTCCTCCGCTAGGGGGTTGTGGTGGGGGGCGCATAGTTCGTACCTTGCTCGCCAACCTTGAACAGTTCATAGGCCTCCCATGTAACCACACCGCCAGTCAGTCGACTCCAACACCATTTCATGACACTGCACAGGACCTATCCACCGGTAGGATTAGTCAGGGCATTCTTCCCCCGGAGATACGATTATTCCCTACCATCGGCTCCGTCAACCGCAGCTCCTGCATCAAGGCATCTCCACTAACGGGCGCCCCCTTTTCGAAGGACTGGTTGAAGTAGTTTCGGATGAACGTGCGGGCGGCGCTGGGATCGGAACTCGGACGAAAAGGCAGGAGCAGGAACGGGGTATCAAGAGCTAAGATCGGACGAATGATCAGCAATCCGGAGAATGCGCATGGCAGCCGTTGCACCACCACATGTGGGAACGGGATTCCAATTCACCCACCTCGAGCCTTCAATTCATGCGCACAGCCTCGGATGAGGTCCTGCACCTCCTCGGGGGCCACCTCTGTTCGCTGCCATGCATCGGTCCATTTCGGCTTCGCAGGGCCCGGGTCGGCGGCGGCGGCGGGTTTGGCCTGCTTTCGGGTAGCATTGGCGTCTTTGCTGCGAAAGACGCGCGAAAAGAAGGCCGGCATATTTGGGTGAGGGTGGGCGCGACCGCTATAACTGGGAAATCTTTTTTGTCGCAGTTAGAATACGGCTGGCTCTCGTCGGTTTGCTCTCGTCGGATTGGAAAGAAGGAGGTACTTTTTTTTTCCTCTCTGGGCCTTTCTGCAGCGGGGTCGACAAACAATTAGCCCGCGGGGGGATTCTCCTAATGAACCGGGTCCAGGATGCAGAGAACCGACGGATAATTAAGAAACAAGAAGTGAAGGGAACGAAAGCGAGCAAGGATAAAAGAGCCAGGCCGGGATGTCCTGCAGCCCCGGAGCAGGCTCAGGCAAAAAGGAAAGGATCCCCTGGTCTGGAATCCGTCTGTGCTCAGACAGAGCGAAAGTGAGCGAGTGTAGGGTGGAGGATCAACCGCGAGGGAACAGAATTAATGAAAAAAAGGGAAAGGAGGGACGATGGCAGGAGACGCAAAACAAGACAGAAAACGGTCGCGAGGAAATTCGCGATGCGATAGTGCCGGCAAGTTTCAGGGGTAAGGCGGGAAGGATTGGACTTACCAAAAAGTAGCGAGCTGGCACTGACACTGGAACTGGGGTCGAGACCGCCCGACACGAAAAAGCTGGGCACCGGAGACCCCACCCAAAGAGAATCAAACAAAGGAAATAGAATTAGAATGATTAGGGGGAGGAAAGAAGTGAAGGGCTGAATTGGCAAGTTTATTGTACGTATAGGGCGGAGTGGTGCGGAGAGTGGATGATACCGCTGGCGATCATCATCTCCAAACCAGGTTGCGCGAGCCAGGGTTCGGGCCCATGAGCTACTTTAGTGCGTTATTGCTGGAAGAGGCACTGACAGCCTAGTCTGGGCTCGCCTATGTCTGCAATGCCTGCAATGCCCTCCGGCTATCGTGGCGAGGTGACTGGTCCAACATGCGGAGACCAATCATGAGGCGACTGGTCCGTATACTTGCGCGACTGGTTGAAGTCTGGTGCACTGGTCCCGCCATCGGGTAGCCAGGAGGTAGCTGATCGTTCGACCCAGTTTGCGGCTGCCTGAATGGAGCATTTGAAAGGAGACTTTGAACCGAAGAAAATACATTTGAAACCGGCCGAAAAAGATCCGAAGACAAAGGGGAATATAGTTCGGGTGCGCTACGGTACGGTTGCAGGCCCCCTTCTACGGCATACACCATCCACAGAGCAAGAGGTGTTAGTGGGTTAAGAGCTAGTCATACCACGGTGCTCGGTGTACATCCCGCTTAAATATATCTTTTCATCAATTAGCACAATCTTTCGACCCCGGCGGTATATGCTGCACGAAGCTCGATGATAGCACTGGAATGGACCGACAAACGCGTCGCAGTTAAAACTATCTTGAAACGGAGGAAGACTGAGCTGGGGATCGGAGCATCGTAACGGTGAAGCTCAGGCCAACTTCCCCATGATTAGCAAGTCAATTAAGATCGGCGTAGCTAACTAACTACTAAGTTGGCGGCACTCAATTCATGTCAAATTGCTCTAATGGAATGCACAGGATAGTGACTCCACTCTGCTGCATACCTGCAGTCCCTTCCCCAGCGAACGGCTTAACCGAGGTGAGCATTGTAGTGGCAATTTCAAATACCAAGCCCATTGATCTCCAACTCGGCTCTCTTTATCTCCAGCACCACCAAACAATGAGCTCGAATTGTCGACATTTCCCTGCAGACAATACCCATAGATCTCGCGAGAGACTCGGTTTCAAGTGTTGAAACCCCAACAATTATCTCACCTAGTTGCATTGTATTTCTTTCTTGAGAACCCGGAGTTCTGAGTTCTTCCAAAGGATGGAAGAGTTGGGATTGTATCAGTTCCTCGAGTGAGGGGGGCGGTTGAATACCAAGCACCGTCGATCGGTACGATCGGAGTGGCTATCTCGTACAGCGTCCCACTATCCCCGGTGGCCTTGACAGCTCTAGAGCTTCATCGCAGCTTTGTTGTGCCGAGGCCAGTGGAGTGTGACGGGACGTGCCGAATGTATAAATAGAACGCCTAAGGCAGATGATGACATAAGCCAGGATTCCCTTCTTTTGCCCCTTCGAAAGGGACTGATTCTATCTTTAGAACCAACCTTTTCTGCATCGTCAATCAGCCCCTCCGTTCGACTTGCTCCACGGTATCGCGCCGCTGGTTCGTGGCCCGTCAAATTACCCCCCAAGACCCTGTCTCCATCCTCGATCATCCCTAGGGCGGCCACTCCTTCCTTCACCCCCCCCCCCTGGCTCGTGCGTTGCCTCTCAGACATTGTCGTTGCTCATCCATCTGCGACCTGAGCGCGACTATAGCAGACAAGTTCTGCCCTACGTTTCCGCGTGGTGTGTCTCTGCGCGTCGGAATATACTCGAGGACTCGAGTGGCTGGTTTTCATCTTGAAACCCCGCGAGTCCGAAGCAAGGCCACTCGGTCGTGTGTCTTACGCTCCTCGGCGCGCGCATTGTGCGCCCATAATTACCCATCATGGGTCGTAGAAAGATCGAGATCAAAGCGATCAAGGATGATCGCAACCGCTCAGTGTAAGTTCATACTAAACGAAGTGGGCTGATTTGACTATAACGCTGACTTCTGATGGACAGGACGTTCCTCAAGCGAAAGGGTGGTCTGTTCAAGAAGGCTCACGAGTTGGCCGTTCTTTGTTCAGTTGATGTCGCCGTCATCATCTTTGGCCATAACAAGAAGCTCTACGAGTATTCCTCGTGTGACATGCATGAGGCTCTCGGTCGCTATCAATATGTGAGACCTTCCGTTTGTTCCCGGGTGTCGGATAGAATCCCCAGCTAAACATGATTTTCTCTTCTGTAGTTCGGCCCGCCGCATGAGCACAAAGGTCCCGATGACTTCGCCGGCAAGCGCGATGACGATGACGATGAAGATGAGACAACCCCAGCGCCCGAAGAGATGCAAGCCCAACAGACTCACCCCGCCGTCCCGCCTCATCTTCAACAGCCCGGTTTCCAGCACGTCAATCATGCTCCTTCCGCGTCTCCCCCGATTGCGCACAATGGTCTTCCGATCTCGCGACACGGTACGCCGCAGTCGCAGATGTCTCGTCCCTCATCTAGGAATCATGTTCGTCGCGTCAGCTCAAACCTCGGACCGCATGGTCATGGAACACCCCCGCCTCCGGCATCCCAAAACGGATATTATATGGCCAACCCCTCGATGTATAACCCGAATGTTCACAATGCAATGAATCAGCCTCGCCCCGGTCCATATGCACAATACGGTCACCCTCCACCCGGTCCACACGGAACTCCACCACAAATGCACCACCACCAACATGTACCCGGCCAACCAATCCATCATCCGCAAGCTCCTCAGCACTTCCAACATGCGCAGGTAGTCGCACAGCAACAGATGGGAATGCCACCGGGATCACATGCAGCGGTCCAGCAGGTGTCGCAGCCTTACATATCAGAGCCCGGTCGAGGATCTATGCCTCCGGCCTTTGCCCCGGAGCCTCAACAGGAACGCACAGTACCAGTCCCTGAAACTTCACAAGATAATGCAGCGGGTGCGATGAAGACAGAACATAGCCAGTCGCCACCGCAGCCCAAATCCTTGTCCAAGTCCCAGTCTCGTAGTATCTTTACTCCCATCGATGACCGTGGATCTGTTCTTGCTCGCCAATTTGGGTTTTACGATTCTCCGCAAGGGCAGGGGGGCCATATGTTGAAACCCGAGCCTCCACATGATCACTTGCCTGAGACCAGGACTGCTCTTAAGAAAAGTGCAGCCTCGGAGCCCCCGCGTCCGCAGTCGATATCATCAGCTGCCGAGATCAAACCACCATCGCGGATCAACAGCGGCCCACTTACATCCAAGCGGCCACAGTTAAAGGTCCAGATTCCAAGCGAGAATTCTGACCGGGGCAGTGCAACAGGTGAATCATCCTCACGCGACTCGGCGGGCAACAAAACCGTGACGCCGGCCAAGGATAATCCCCCTGCGGGAGTGGTCCTACCTCCACCGTCCCCTTCGGCAGGAGCGATTCTCAGTGCCGGTGCCCAAGGTCCGCCAAATCCCTTTGCCCGTCCTCCTCCGCCAGGCGCCACCGGCCAAAGCAACTACGGCAACAATGGTAACAATGCCGGCAATAGCGGCAGCAACTCGACCAACATTGAAACTCCGATCTCCGCGCTTCCCAGCCGCTTCGTTTCAGATGCCCTCCTTCCATCCCCCTCCAGTTTCTTCCCCGAGTGGGGCTTTGGCCGTTCCGGCCCAGACTCGAACTTATTGCCGAGTCCGCTCACCTTCCCGACGCCGGCGGTCCCAAGTGGGCCGGGGTTTTCACGGGAAGATGAGCATGACAAGAAACGCAAGGATCCAGACAGTGGGCCCCCTGCGGAAGGAGCAAGCAAGAAACCGAAGACCTAGCAAATTGGCATTCGGCGTTGACCTGGCAGCCACCGCCCCGACGCCAAGTTCGAACCTCCCCATTCCCTCTATCTGCATATCCTGGTTGGTATTTGATATCCTCTCTCCCCTATTCCTTGAACCTCCCACACTCTCTTCCTGCCGTCTCGCTTTTCCATGTCCTATTTGGTTGAGTCTGGGATCTTCTGCTCTCTATACCCCCTCTTGATACCTCCCCCTTGATTCTCTCTCGTGTCCATTTCCCTTGCCCTTTGGTTACGCCTCGCATGTCGTGATATTTTCATCCGCCACTTGGACCGTTCCTGTGCTCTTTCTCTTTCTTTTTCTCTTCCTCCTCTCAATTACATTTCTCATGTTCGTATGTACTGGTTTCATCTTTCGTCTCAACAATTTTGGATTATGGATTCGGCGTTGATGCGTTGGCGGTTTGGATGATGTACATAAGGTCTTACTAGGAATAGCAATGTTGAGTACGTCTGGGCTGGAAACCACTGCCATCCGGCACTTCTTTGCCCCGTCATCTGACCATCCACATCACTTTCCGAGTAAAGTTTCCTCGGAGCTACACGAACCGTGCCAGGATAAATTGCCCTCCAAGCCCCGCAGATCTTATACATCACAAACCTAATTTAGCTCAGCACCCCTTGGACGCTCTGAAAAACGGGGTTACCATCAAGTAAGAAAAGCCAGTCTCGGCTCTCGGCGATTGCAAGTGGGGGGAAAGCCCAATTGAAGGCCGAGTAGAAAGTAGAAGCGAACGGGGACTCCGCCAGGACACACGGCAGGACCGCCCAACAAACCCCCCTTCCCCGCTTCTTCCTTCTTGCCTCTTTCTGCCGACCTTGGATTCCACCAAGGTACACACATTCAACCGCTAAACTCTTGCGGACCATCACAACAATGCCTTTTACCGGGAGCTGCATGTGCGGTGGCGTCACTTACGCCGTGGGAGGTTCGTGTTCGCGTCTCTTGATCCATTCGACCGAGAATGGACCTTGTCTTCGAGAGGCTGATTTGCAAGGATAGTCGACAAGTATATGGCAGCGCTGTGCCACTGCACGGATTGCCAGAAGGTAAGGCCTCTAGTCTCATCTTACCTGAGTTATACTCCAGCCTGGCCAATGCTCACAATCTCCTTCACTCCAGTGGACCGGCGGCGGATTCACCTCCAACGCTGTCGTCCCCCGCACCAGCGTCACCGTGACCAAGGGTAACTCTCTCCTCCAAATTCGCAGCGTTATCCCTCTCTCTCTCTCGCACGCACAAACACTAGTCTAACCCTACCCTTCACCCTAGGCACCCCCAGCACCTACGATATCACCGGCGACTCGGGCAAGATCAACAAGCACATCTTCTGCCCGACCTGCGGCTCGGGCCTGTTCACCGAGCTGGAAATCATGCCGGATATGACGTGCGTCAAGGCGGGCACGCTGGACGGCGGCGAGGCGAACCTAGGCGGCAAGGTTGATATTGAGTTCTACGTGAAGGATCGTGCGAGTTATCTCGCCGGTGTCGAGGGTGCGAAGCAGGAGCCTGCTTTTGGTGCCTAGATAAAAGCTGGTCAGAGCAAATGTAGGCGTGTTGGGGGGGGGGGGGGGGGGAGCGGCGTTTGGTGTGGAGTGGATGCGGGACATTGGGGGACAAGGTCTACATTGCTGTGTGGGACGCATTTGAACCAGTAGATAAGTTAAGTCGATACGATGAAATTGAAGGAAGTTGGCGCAGTCGATGGCGCTTTCCATGTCCATTGCTAGACAGATGTACGCATACGTTGCTCCATATTGTTCGGTGTAGTTGGGCGGCCGTTCGTATCGGCATGTCATTGATAAGCTGCCCTCAGGCTTCTTTACGTGGGTCCACACCTCCTCACCCGGCCCTCGCTGACCCCGATGGTAAGCGGCTCGCCAGCTCTGGCATAATGACAGAGCTCACAGGCATTATCTAGGGCTGACGGATCCAATTTCAGACATTGACCCGTTCTTCAGAAGGTTGAGAACACCCGGGGATCCGATCTATAACTAAAGGCACCCGCACCAACCCTAGCCCAGCGGCGCAAAACTCTTCCCATCCCGAGTCATCCTAGTAAGAGAGGCCAGCACCTCGAACCAATATGGCCCATCAGGATGGCCCCGTTCTCTCGCGCCGTGCGCATAATGCCTCGACCGAAGCATCGAAGAACCTGATGTGGGACATCTTGACCGATGCTTGGTGCCCAACGTCCAACCCCGGCGGCTACGTCAACGTCGGTGTAGCAGAGAACGCCCTCATGCACAACGAGCTCCTGCAGTACCTAAACCAGAAGCTGGATCTGCCCGCAGAGTACCTCACATACAACGACGGCGGCGGTGGCTCGATCAGACTGCGGCGCGCTATTGCACAGTTCTTGACCCGCCACCTGAACCCAGTGACGCCGCTAGATCTGGACCACTTGGTCGTCACGAATGGCGTCTCGCCGGCCATTGAGCATGTCTCGTGGGCGTTTGCGGATCCCGGAGAGGGCATTTTACTGGGAAGGCCGTACTATGGCACTTTCATTCCTGATCTCTCGACGCGGCCGGGGACCGCGGTTGTGCCCGTGAGTTTCGATGAGGTGGATCCATTCTGCATTGAGGCAGTATCCAAATATGAAGATGCACTCCTCACCTTCCAGAAGTCTACTGGGAAGAAGGTCCGGGGCTTGATGCTGTGCCATCCGCATAACCCACTGGGCCGATGCTACCCTCGCGAGGTGCTGATTGAGTTGATGCGGCTGTGCCAGAAGTATCAAATACACCTGATCAGCGATGAGATCTACGCGCTATCCGTCTTCGAGAACCAAGTCGATCAACACCCTCCCCCGTCAAGTTCAAGTCTGCCTTGTCGATTGATTTGAACGGCATCGTCGACCCGCGGCTCGTCCATGTACTCTGGGGAATGAGCAAAGACTTTGGTGCGAACGGGATCCGCCTCGGCGTGATCATCTCCCAATCAAATCTGGACTTCCACTGGGCGTTGAGGGCAATTTCGCTGTATTCGTACTCCTCCGGTATCGCAGATCATTTGGCGGCGGCTATGCTGGAAGACAACGCGTTCACTGAGGGGTACATCAAGGAGAACCAGAAGAGACTGTCAGAGTCGTATGCGTACGCCGTTGGTTTCCTCAAGAGCCATCAGATTGAGTACGCAACCGGATGTAATGCCGCGTTCTTCCTTTGGGTGGATCTGGGAAAGAGATACCGGGACCTGCATCCCGAGGTGTCGGCGGATGAAGAAGTGGGAGAGCAGGTCATGGAGCGGCTTCTGAAGGCGAAGGTCTTCTTGGCTAGCGGGGCTTTGTTTGGTTCGGAGAGGGACGGGTGGTTTAGAATCGTGTTCACGCAACCAAGGGCTTATTTGGAGATGGCCCTCACGAGGATTGTTGCTGCTTTGGAAGGGTAGGGTCTTTCGGACTGTGCACATATTTGCCAATCACCGCCGCCTCCTAGATAACTGGCAAGATAATCCCCGGCGAAGGGTAAATGGGAGAAACAGTATTCAAAGCTCCTCCGCAGATTTGAAAAGGAAACAAAGGCGAAGAGCGTATACGATCAATACCCGTAACAGAAGACGTTCAACTCACCATTAGCTATACGCGGTCCAGTCTACGAATACGTAGCCAAACCTTAACCTGAACAATTCTATTAAAGACATAGAATTAGTCGATTCTTCAGTTCCAGCCAGGCAAAACTCTACGATGACTTTTAGTAACGGCGGAGGGACATAGATAAACAATATAGACCGCGACAGTAAGCAGCAGATGAACAACAATGCGCATATCGGAACCCGATAGTCAAATTCCGGTAAGGAGCAGACTAAATGGAATATTCTCGCATTCTATAATAGCGTAATTGTTCCATGCGGCCTATAAAATGGGTGGTTTGCAGAGCGTTAAGACAGTATAATATTTCATCCTAATAAACTTTTCTTCGAAATGCAGTATTCAAGGCTACACTGAAAGAGACTAATCGATCGAGTACTCTCTTGTCTGCTCCGTACAAGATCCCAAAGCCTTAGAAAGTAGTGCGATGATTGGCCATGGAAATCGGCGGCTATCTAATTCAAGACACACGCAAGGTGCATCTGGAGAACCTGGGACGATAGACCTGTCAACTTTGCGTGATCTGCCTTGCTCGACACCAGCCAGATTGCTCCATATTCAACCACTAAACCTGTGGTCCACAGACGGAGGTACTAAACTGTCGAAGCAACTAGTCTAGAAAATGAGATCAGAGAAAAAGAAAAAGATCACCTGGAATCCTAGTATGTTTATTTTTTTCCACTATTTGCACAACTTCGTTACTTTTAACGCACCGCGAAATCCCGGCCAGGCCCGGAAACCAAAGGTCAGAGCCGAATTTCACGACACGGATGCAAGGCGCGACAAACCCCAGAAGAAAGGCCAGCTAGCTATGCGAATATTTGATTAAGTACATATGAATTAGACATTGAATATTGATAGCGAAGAGTGAAGCACCCCCACTGAGGTAATAAAAAGGGTATCAAAAGGTTCCGGCCGGGGCAAACCTAAGCCTCCGCCTCGGGTTTGCCCTCGGCCTTGCGCTGGGAGTCCATCAGCTCCTGGCGCGCACGCTCCTGCTCCTCGAGACCGGTTTTGCGGATGGTATGCGTCTGGGTCAGTTCGCGGGGGCGAATGAACAATGAGAGGATGAAGCCGACGCCACCGACGGCAGTGTAGAAGATCCACATACGACTCAGGGCGAACGTAAATGCCTCGAGGACGACCTGGCGCTGGGAGTCGGTCAGGCTCTTGATGAGCTCCTTGGAGGAGCCGGCGAAAGAGGAGGAAATTGCGGCTGTGCGCTCGGGGCCGATGGCTGCGATGAGCTTGCCGGCTTGTTGGCTGATCACGTTCTGGTAGATGACTGTTCCCAGGACGACGGACATGGATGTGGATAGTTGGCGGACGAAACCGAAGGTCGCGGTCGCGGTCGCCATATCTGCAGGGCGGATGTTGGCCTGGAAGGCGACGAGAGGCGCTTGGAAGTTAGGGCCGACACCGGTACCGGCGATCAGCTGGTAGATGACAATGCGCGGCCAGGAGGCGTAGGGCTTCAGGTCGATCAGCAGGCCAAAGCCGAGGGTCATGCAGAACAGACCCGCGACAATCATCTCATGGTAGCGACCAGTCTTCTTCATGACGATGCCTGTACCGGCCGAGACGATGGATAACGAGAGGACCATGGGCAAGGTGTAGACTCCGCTGAGAATAGGGGAGGCCAGGAGGACGGTCTGGAAGTATAGAGGGAGGTAGTAGGCGCCGGAGATGAAGACGAAGCCGTGGCAGTAGCAGACCATGAGAATGAGGATGTTGTTTCCCTCACTGAACAGGCGCAAAGGGATGATGGGGTACTTGGCGAGTTTCCATTCCACGAGCATGGCACAAACCCAAACGAAGACGCCGAAGACGATGAGGCAGATGACAGTGGCTGATTTCCAGGGGTAGTTGATACCGCCGAATTCAAGACCGAAGAGGAACATAAGGGTGCCACCAACGATCAGGAAAGTCCCTGCCCAGTCGATGCTACGAAGGCCAGCAAGGAAGGGTGTCTTAGGGGACTCGATGGAAAGGAAGAAGAACAGAATGGCGAATGAGAAGCCGCCGATGGGCACTGCAGGGTCTGTCAGCTCAAGGCCTCAAGAATTGGGCGAGGTATATTCACATACAGTTCAGGTAGAAGCACCACCTCCACGTAACATTAGTGGTGAAAGCACCGCCGATGATAGGTCCCAGCGCACCGGCAATAGCCCAGGTAGCACCAAAGAGGCCGTAGTACATCGGACGTTCTCTATGCAAGAGTCAGCTCCTGCTGCTATAGAAAGAAGGGAAAACCTGCGACTCGACATACCTCATGCTGAACAAATCTGTCACGCTGATATTGGCCAGGATGATAATGCCACCACCCCCGATACCTTGAACCGCCCGACCAGCGATGATCATACCCATATTCTTGGCCAGGGCGCAAATCAAACTGCCCACGAGGAACCACACGTTGGCAAGCAGGATAATCGGCTTGCGGCCCCAGATATCACTGATCTTCCCCCACAGGGGGATACAAGCTGCATTCGCAAGAAGGTACGAAGACGCGATCCACGAATAGCCACTCTCCGAGGCACCAAAATCAGCCGCAATCGTTGGCAAGGCCGTCGAGATAATGGTCATGTCCAGCGCAGCCAGGAACAGCGCCAAGCAGAGCGCAAGCATGACCACGATGATCTTCTTCTTCCCCATCTTCTGCGCCTGCGAGGGCGCGCGGTCTAGCGGTGCGCCAGAGGGCGGCGTCTCGATTGCATTGTCCTCGTTGTCCTTCTCTGGGTCCTCCGTTTGGACAGGTATATCAAGCTCGTGGTCGTGCTCCTGGCCCTGCTGCTTTACCTGCACAGCAGGTGAGGATGTTTCGCCGGGAGGCTTTTCCGAGGACCTCTGCGAGACGACCGTAGCGTCGCTCGACGAGTCATGATTCTGCTGCATGCCCGTCATCGTCTCTCAAAGCGCAGGCGAAAATTGCAATCTTCCACAGCAGCGAAAGCGACCAGACCGAAGCGAGAGGAGACAGGGGAAAGTTTTCGGTGGGGTCAAGATGGTTGCAGCCAAAACAGGTAGCGCGTCGGAGATTAATATCGATCGATCGACTTGCAGCTTCCGCAGAAAACGAATCGCCACGGGGTTCCCAGTAGGGCTCAGTTTGTCGTCTCGAGACTTATCGACCTTGAGGAAGGGCGAGTATAATCAGCACCGCATGGCTTGCTTTAAATGGGACGCCCGGAGCTCGTGATGGAAGGAGTCATCGGAGGAGGATGCTCGGACTTAATACTGGGTCTGACCCAATGGGCTCGGCCTGCGGAAGTTTGGAAGGCCGAAACACCGATCGCGATCGGAGACGATCCAGGTACAGGTGCAGACGGGCCAAGTTGACAAGATGCGATTCATAGAGCTTCGTCATGGTGATCAAGCCGTTTGGAGGGCGATTTCAACGTGGACGCATTCGGGGGTAACTTGCGTTCTTGCATACTTGTGTTTGTTGTTGAATCGTCGGTGCTGCCGTGGGTTGAAGTACAGCTAGAAAAAGCAAAGATGTGGGGCGATAACGTTCTCCTTTCTTACTATCGGCCGACCTGCTCGAACAATATTGGCGTTGACCGTAAAGCTCATGGATTTCAGGTCTGTCGAATGAATAGCTGGCAAGCTTGGTTTTACTTCGATCTATTCTTTCGATGGTCCCGTACACCGTCTTCCCATCCCGCGTGGTGCAGCCTGCAGCATTTACTCCGTACGGTGTGCGCCACATTCCGAGCTGACTGGTCGCAAGGTCGGAGACTTTTCGCGACGCCGGCATATGGATAATCTCCGGACGATCGAGAATAATAGAAGGAATACCAGGATGTTCAGGCCGGAAATCGTCTCCACAAATCGAGGTGGCTGATTTGGCTACCGGAAACGGAAGTCTAAAAAGTACACCAGATAATATGGGAATAACTAGATCTGAAAATAAAAAAGCTAGATCGGAGGAACCTTTCTCTACAAATAATTTGACTGACAACGCCCAGATCAACATGCAATGGTCGTTTCCTGAAACTCTTAACATGAAGCAGACGGGGAAGAGAATGGGAGTATGGGTATAATATAGAGAACGTCAACCACTCGAGAACCAGAAGAAGAAGAAACGAGAGCCAACGTAGATAACGACCCCAAAAAGTCGCACTGGTAGATGTAAATTGCACAATGCAGATGCCGTGCGCCGAAGGGCGGATATCTATTAATCCTGCAGCAGGATGATCTCTGCATCCATATCGCGGTCAGCACTCATGTCCCCAAGACATCCAATCCAATCTCTCTCGAAAGAGGCCAGACGTACCAGTCAGGAACTCCTCAAAGCTCACGGTAATATAACCGTCCCGATCCTCGTCATACCGCTTAAACACATCCGTCATTCGCTTCAGGCTAATACCAGCCTGCACAAACAGATCAAAGCTCATCCCGTTGTGGTCAGGGTTCCTCGGCGGCGCATGTATCTGCCGAGTCTTGCTCTCGAATGCAGTGAACAGCACAGACACAAACTTCGGGCTGAGCCGGTACCCGAACGCGACCAGCGCCTTCTCGAACTCCTGCAAGCTGATGCGCCCGCTGCGGTCCTCGTCGAACCGGTCGAACAGCTCGCGCCACGCCGCCAGGTACTTCCATAACGAGACAAACTCATCGAAGTTGATGATCCCATTACCGTTCCGGTCGAACATGCGGATCATCATTTTCACCGTGCGCGGGTGGAAGGACGTATAGTCGCCGTTCACCAGGGCCGAACCGAGCTCTTGCTCGGTGAGTGAGCCACTGTGCGAGGAGTTGGCTGCACGGAAGAGGGGGAAAAGATGCTCTGGGTCATTGCTGGGGGCGGATAGGGGTGGGGGTTGGGGGGATTGCGGCGGGCGCGACGCGGGCGGGGGTCGACTGAGCTGCGGCTGTGATGGCGGCGGGCCGAAGCCGTAGTTCTGAGGAGGAGGGGAGGGATGTAATGGGTGAGGCCGGTATTGGGTTTGGCTTGGGGGAGGAACGTTCGCGGGCGAAGGTCGACCGTTGTAGGAATGCGGAGGGGCGGCGTTGTATGCGTGCGGCCCTGGAGCATTGGAGACGGGGACGCGAGGGGGAAACGCACCGCTGGGCGCTGACTGCGGTGGTGGGCGGGACGGAAGCGGTTTTTGAGTCTGTGCATTATGGCTGTTGCCTCCAGACACCTGCATATTCCCGATCATCTGCGCGACCTGGCGACGGGGTTAAGTATGGTGAGATAGGTGGGGGAGAGGGCCAGGCAGCAACATCCTTGTAGCTTACCTGCTCAGGCTCCGCGTGCCTATGACATTCCACCAAGTTAACGATCGCCAGCTCTTCACAAGCATTGCGCCAGGGTGTAGGAACTCACGCTGGCAGCGCGTCGGGGTTGTAGCTCTTGTTGTAGGCCATGGTCGCCTGGCACTGACGCAATCGGATTGGGAGCGGAGCACAAGGCACACAGGGATGGGATGACCTCGCGAAAGCCAGACTCAGGACGTGAACAATAGACACCACAAACCAACGAGAAATCGGAGAGTACTAAGGAGGGCAAATGAGGGGATATGGAAGAAATCCGAGGGGAAAGGAGGACGGGGTTGTTCACGTTCTCAAAGCGGAGCCGTGGGGCGGCAGTTCAAGACGAATTTTAAGTGTTCGGTCAACGCCAAGTAAGAAAACGACCACGAAATTGGAGCTTGCGACGCCAATCTTCTCTCCCCCCACTTATCTTCTTCCAGTGGTCGCTATGCGGTGGGTTCAATGGTCTGTCCCTGGAAGCGAACATCGCCAATAACACCTACCCTCAGGGGGCCACTCAGCCCTACCGCCGCGCTTGACAATGCCCAAAAGGTAGCCGCCGGCATGCCCACTCAAAATATGCCTCGTTGCGAAACTAAACCTCTGCAACCCACGGTCTGATGGCCAGCTGAACTAGGCTCCACTCGGCCTATAAATATACCCCAGTCAGAATACGAACGATACGAGCCCCGCGTAGCTTAGGCGTTGACAAGCCATAGTATGCCCATCTCAGCTATGATCGCTGGATGATCGTTCGTACTTCTGCTGCCTGCTGCGCCAGCACATTAAGAATCTCCTCCCACGCCTTGGCTTGGAGCTCTTTCCCTTCAGGTCCGGTAGTGAGGGCCTTGGATTCACTGGAGAATTGTTAGTAAATCCGACCCTGACCCCCAACAACCCAATGGCGGTTGCTCTTACTCAAGATACCCATCGTTCCGCCAGCATCTACCCTGCGCTTCCGCGCCTTGAAGAGCCCCGCTCACTAACAACCGACTGCCCTGCTCGGTCGTACGAGCGAAAAGCTTGTACATGATCCAGACAAGCCATCGTTCGTATAATCGGTCATATTGTCGTCCTAGAGATGACTGGCAGAGTCCAGGGCTAATAGTATTAACAATGACAGGCAGCGTGCCATCGTCATTGCGAGCGAGATTCGAGATGGTTTTCATCACATACTCTAGAAGCAATTTTGAAATGCCATATTGTTTCGGGCCTTGGAAGCGATCTGGAGAATTCAAATGTTCCAGCAACGGCCCCTCAGTACGGAGACTTTCCGCTTTGACGCGCACAAATTGTTGACTGGAGACAACACTTAAGTGTGTCGGCTCCGAGACAGACGAGCTCGCTCTCAACTTCGGAAGAAGTAACAAAGCCAGTAATGACGTTGACAATGTGTTGACCTGCAGTGTCTCTTCCCAGTTCTCGGGCGACTGTGCATACTCACGGTTCCACAGACCAGCATTGAGCAGTGCAACATCCAACCGCTTGAGCTCACTGGTGGCACGATTAGCGAAGCTTTTCACGCTTTGGAAGCTGCTCATCTCGAGCTCCCAGATTTGGATAACGCCAGGGCGGTTCGTGACTTTTTCAAGCTCTGTTTTTGCCTTGTTACCACGCTCTAAGTTGCGGCTTCCGATGACTAAAGAGTCCACACCGAGGTTCAGAAGCTTGATGGCGGCTTCATACCCCAAACCCGAAGTCGCACCGGTCAACAGAACTGTTTTGCCGGCGAAAGAGAAGAGAGGGTCTGTCGGGGGAGTGTACTGCATCTTGAGGAGACGGAAGAGCCCTGCCATATTGGTGGACTAGTGTTTTGGTAAAGAAGATGGCGTAGAACAAGTGGCGTTCAAAAGAGATATAAACTCAAGAATCCAAGAGGGAAGAGGAATGTTGACCATCACCGGTTTCGCGCCTCAGGCACAAATAATTTAGTCATAGCCCATGGGCAGCCAATCAGCAACCGAGTATTCTACTGTACTTCAACACACCACACCACGACTTTGAGCGTTATGGAGATGGAGGTTTGGCCTACTTTCCATCTGTTGACAGGCACTCATGCACAGGAAGAAAGAGATAAGTTGATGGGGAAAATATTATGGAGTTACCTTCCAATTATAAGACTCCCCGCTGCACTCATATTCACGAAGGAACGCAAAAGGTAGGCTTGGTTGGAGAAGGTATGAACGCGGAAAGATAGAAATAATTTGTTGTTGGGGTATAGTAATATAATTGAGGGTACAGGATACTAGTATAAAATATCCATCGACGCGTGGAATATAGATTTTCTTTTGCAGATAAGCATCGAGATCCCTGGCAAAAGCTTCCGAAGTGTTAATGCCCGCATCGCCCTTGGCATGGCAAGACCAGAGCCGGCTGTAACATAAGTAACCTGGGGAGCGTTGTAAGCCCAAAGCAAAAGAGGTTCAGATGAAATTCATCCTTAGGCGTCGATTCAAGCAGACAATGGCAACTTATCTAGTAGCCATCTGCGGGAAGGTCAATCGTAATATGACTGCCTTTTTCAGACTGCCTCTCCCAGAAACCAAGACAATCTGCGTGACCGACGGGTGATGTTCGCCCTGCACGTAGATGCTTTCAGGTAAACTGATGTAAATCGGCTGCTCTGCTCGTTCTTCTCTTGTCTCACATCATGCATGCTAGTTGCTTCAATTCTACTAGCAGATTGCGGGCTGCCGGTACATGTTCCGGAACGGAATTGAGATATTTCCGTGAATCAGTCAGCCTGGTACGTCCTGGCTCATGGTTCTCTCCGCCGACTCTACTCTTCCGGCGCTTTTCTAAACATCTTAATCAGTAGGATGGTACTACATTGGCATGTATGACTAGTTAGGTGGTGTGTGGGGAAAAGCCGGAGAAGGCAACTCACCAACTCCCACGCCTTGGATTCCTAAATCCTCTGGTAGCATAATCGATAAAAACACTCTTTGTAATTTGCGCTCGAGCAGCATTCATCGTTGAAACAATTATTCAGCTTCCATACCTTACTTTTACATGTGACTGGCACCATCTCAACCCCGCCGCGATGGCGATATGCGAAGAACAAACACTGCAAACACATGGGGTAATCTGGATTTCTCAGCGACGGCCGACGATCCAATAAATCTATACCGGACATACTTGGGAGTTTATACATACTAAATTAAACGCCCCCCCTTCTCTCATAATTACTGGCGTGGGTCTGTTCCGTCAAGGAGAAGTGTCTTGTAGCCGCTCCTTTGGAACCAACAATTGCAGGCGCCCGCCTCGATAGCCCCACCAACAGATATATCTCGAGTCGAACAGGATGGCGGCTACTTTGCAAGGGCACCAGGTGCATCCCGATGGACGGGCGTGGAAAGCGCACTTTCCGAAAGGAGATCTCTGGGTGTTTGGATATGGGTGAGTGGATCTATCAATTTCATCAACGCTGGACGAGCCACCATTCAGCCCCGCCCTCTTCGTGCCCTCCAAGTACATACAGTACATACGCTAAACCCAAATCTAGAAGCTTGATCTGGAAACCACCACCACACTACGGTACGCATGAGTGACATTATCCCTCCCACTCGGCAAGGTGGTCCTTGCATAGAACCCATATCTACCAACCGGTGGTTGTTTCACACCCAGATCAGCTAACGACGTCAACATCCAGACCAGCGGGTCCCAGGCTACATTAGCGGCTACGTGCGGCGATTCTGGCAGGTATGCGAATCCTATATCCCCAGTAACAAGTGCCCCCTTGCCTTCCTATCGTAGGGTGGTAAGGTTGGTGTGTCCAGTCTAGAGCGATCCAAGCTGACACAGACCCGGGGTGGCGTTTCTCTTTCAGGCTAGGTATGTTCCAACATGTGGGCGGGCCGCCTGGCCGGTCCAGCTTGAATGGGTCTCCAACATCCAACTATCAGGGAACTGTGGCCGCTAACAAAGCGCGAAATGATAGCACCGACCACCGGGGCACGCCGGAGCAGCCCGGGCGAGTCGTGACCGTGATCGAGCGCGGATTCTGGGAGACGCTGGATGATCCGGTATGAGCTAGTTTTCCCTGTTTCTACTGTGTCTGCTTATCTCGCGGGCGGCATGGCTTTTTCGAAGTGCCGGCGATTCCTTCAGCCTCAGCCTTAAGCAGCGTCGCCGATCTCGCACTTGCACATCTCAGCTAACTCAATCCCGATAACCGCCCCCAAATAGCTAGCGCACTTGGAATCCGAGTCCGCCTCCACCGGCAAAGTCTGGGGCGCCGCATATCACATCCCCGCCTCGCATGCCGAGGAAGTCCACGACTACCTGGACGAGCGGGAAATCGACGGCTACAGCGTGCGCTTTACGCCATTCCACCCCACGTCCGGTCCCTCAGAAGACCCGCAGGAAATTGCCAATCATGCCACACCGATTACCTGTATGGTGTATATCGGTCAGCCGAGTAACCCCCAGTTCTTGCGCAACCCTCAACACCGTGAACCGCAGGACGTGGCGCAGGTCATCAATGCTGGACATGGGCAGAGTGGGAAGAATACGGAGTATTTGTATTTGCTGGAGAAGGCGTTGGAGGGACTAGGGCTGGGGACTGCGGATGTGCATGTTACTGATCTAGTGAAGCGAGTCAAGGCTATTGAAGCTGGTGATCTGGCGGTGAGGGAGGAACAAGAGGCAGAGCAGGATGTGAAGAAGTATTTGGCAAGCGCACCGGCAGAGTGCGTGCTCGGGGATAAGATTGAATGAGCCGTTGCGGCCATTCGAGGCGATGGGGCCCTCGGGGAACAACCGTGGCGGCGAATAGATAGATAGACGAGACAAGACCCGAAGACTGGCCGTTGCTGAATACCGCAGAAAGAAGATCGGGACAGAGCACGCTCGGCTGTGGGACAAAGGGCACCAGCTGTAAATAGATGTCATCCCAGCAGATCTCACTGACGCACTGTTCTTAACCTAGAATAAGACATTTATCCTTCAATACTGGAACACGCATCGCATCTTATGACAATACAGAGGAAGAACGCAAGAGACACACCGCACACTTTCAAGCAAAAGACACAGACACAATACCACAGATGAGACATGATGAACCAAATTAATGCCGGGACGTGGAAATCATCAGTATTTACTCGCACAAGCCTCAAGATACGATCAGCGATGGCTCATCGCACGCATAATATGAGATTAAAAAGGAGGAAACATAGAAAAGACAAAGAATAGAACGAGGACTGTTGCATGTTTCGTGTAAGAAGTCAAAAACCAGCTCCCGCCCCATTGCATCGAATCCCGATCCGGTCAGATTTCATTTCGTCAGTTCCCTTGTCTCCGAGCAGTTAAAGAAAACAGTTTTGCGTGTGCAGAAAGAAGTCAATGGGGTATTTCGAGCAGCTCAACCTTAGTTGCCCTCGGGGGCAGGAGGTTGGTTGTTGTTCCGCCAGCCTGTGACAAACACATTTGATTAGTATGCAGCGACAGTTTGAGAAGCACAAAAAGCCAAAGGAGAGGGCTAACCACCACCACCGCCATAGCCAGCATTGGCACCGCCGCCTGGAAAAGAGGTCAGCTGATGTGATCTACTTGTGAACGCTTCGCGCCTGGCAAACACCATCGAAACTCACCGTAGCCGCCGTAGCTGCCCGCGCCGTAACCAGCACCGCCGCCATTGCCGCCGTAGGGCTGCTGCTGCTGCGGTGGCTGCTGCTGCTGCTGATAACCGTATCCACCACGGCTGTAACCACCGCCGCCGCCGCCGCCGCCGAAGCCACCACCACCACCGCCGCCCTGGAATCCATTACCGGGCTGCTGGTTGTATCCGCCGCGGCCTTGGAAGCCACCCTCGGGGCGGCTGGGGCGGTCAAATGCCTTATCGACGCGGATGACCCGACCATCGAATCTGCGAACAAGATGAGTTAGGGGGGGGTTCTTCTAGTGGAGGATGGAGGCAAGAAGTTTTGGAAGTCTTTACTCCTGGTTGTTCATGGCGCTCATCGCGGCATCAGCCTCAGCATCAGTCGCGAAGCGCACGAAACCGAATCCACGGCTGCGAAGAGTTGCGCGATCCTTGACGACAATCTGTAGATTCTGGGTTAGACGCTGGGCAACTTCATCTCAGGAAGGAGGTGTGGGCGGTGGTCGTGGAATACTGACAGCTTCCTGAATCTCGCCAAACTGCTGGAATCCCTCACGAAGAGTATCATCATTGGTGTGCCAGGAAAGGCCGCTGATTGCGACCGCAGTTCATGTTAGTTGTGGATGAATTTTCCGGGGCAGAGTCCGAATCATGGGAGGGGGAGGGGAGGACGGTGAACTGAGGGGAAAGCAAAACAAGCGGGGACGGGTAAGGACAGCATACTGAACAAAAAGCTTCGACATGATGGCTGCAGTGCTCGGAGGGGAGAATAGAAGCGGTTGGGAATGGATGAGTGGCAAAGATCGATCGACTGAAGCGACCCACGGAAGGTAGAGGGTTGAAAGGGAGAAGCAGAGCAAGAGGGTGGTGCTCAGCAAGTTGCAAGTTGCCGAGTGGCAGACCGGCCGAGTGGCAGGGAGATCCTAGTGGTTGCGAAACGAGTCAGCAGTCAAACCCGTGTAACAATCACACTGCCTTAGGGCTTCCGCATCCTTGGGATTTTCGGCTCAGCCGGCGCCAATAATAGCGCTCTAAAGGGAAATATGATGCTTACTCGAGGATTGCGGCGGGAGGCCAAAGGAGGGGTCTACGGCTAAGCTGCGCCGGAGAGGAATTGTGTTTGGTCTTGAATTGTATGCGACGAGTCGCTCGCTGCAGCAACCCTGCTCAATAAAGCCCCCTTCAAACCCATCCGCACAAGTCCCACAGGCCTAAATCTTGAGCCGATGGAATTTCGGGACCACGTCCGCCTTCCTATGCTCCATCAACTAGATGTGACCCGAGGCTGAATCTGGAGAGATGCCCGCTAGCATCGGCTGATGGCCCCTCCTCTGCGTGTTTTCTTGACTGTGATTCCATCGCCCGACAACTTCATGACCCGATCTACAACGGCTGCCCACGGTTGCGCAGACCGAGGCCCTCGAAGAGGCAGGAGAAAATACCACGTATCCGCGAACGGGTTTCATGAGGACCCCGCTAGGAAGGAGAGATTGGAGATAGCGGGCAGTAGTGCGTTGCCCGACCCGCGACAAGAGGACCGGAGAGAACCCTGGGGGGCCTCGCGGGCTTGGGCGTGGGCGGGGCGCGTCCATGCAGTGGGATCCATGGAAACGGCCTCCAAGGTTGGTCAGCTTGAGGGGAACAGGAACGAGGGATTGGAGAGTCAACACATGTGAACACTGTAGCCCACGCGGTATCCCCGATCCTCGTCTGTACCTCTCAGTCTTTCCATGCATGATGGGACGTATGCAATCTTGGGTTCCTCGCCCCAATTCGGCGGGGGACTGAGCCGACGCGACCAAGCAGCATGATCTGGCCAGCATCCACAATGCAAGTCCCTTGGGGGTTTAGCCCAGCCCAAGCCCAGCTTGGGCTCCAGTCCGACCGCAATGATCACCCACAACCAATGTTCGTGCAGGGCAAGGTCCCCCACATGCCGCTTGGGCTGTAATTGCGGTGCGGCAGAACTCCGGACGCGAAGGATGATCGATGCATGGATCGGATTGACCCCGATGCGTAAAATCCCAAAAAATAAGAGAATATCTCTGGGGTCCACGGAAAAGGTTGTCGGGGAATCTTGGGCGTTGCCGCAAAGGTTAAATTGATCCCTTGCTGCCTCCAACACGATCTGGCCCAAGTGGGCTGCAGATCACCGTATTCTGAACCTTGGCGTCCTTATCGGAGGGGACGGCCAAATGGGCCTGACACTGGGAAATGCGGAGCAATTGGAGGAGGTTGCATGTTGGTGAGGCCGGATGAATGAGGACGAGGAAGACGAGTCGTTCCTGGGGCAGATCGTGGCTTCCTCGTGCACACTGGCAGATGAACGGCCCGCCAACTCGATCGACGGATTGCACCGCGCACCCTGCTTTCCCTCAGCCTTTCCCACACATCGATGGAGGATGTTCAGAACTCGATATTTCAGTGGTTGGCGAGAGTCCCCGAAGATTGTCTGGTGCAACCTGGCGGCGGTATGCTTCCCTGTATCGCCAAGTATTTCTGCGTCATCCAAGAATCTGACACAGAACCGGGTGAAGAAAGATCGGATGCCGCTCCAACGGCGCACGTTGGAGGGTGTCACATTGCCCTGGAGGCCACTGATGTCGTCCCTACCCTTCACTTGTCAGGTCTCAACAAGCGGACTCGAGATCGAGATCGAGATCAAGACTCTCAACGGCGGATTTCCCAGCAAGATGCAAGCCATGTATATCAGCGACGACCTCGGCGCAAGACTCGAGAGAACAGATACGAGTACAGGCGGCCTAGCTCTCCCAGACAACGACCTTCACGGCCACACAAGAACCCAAACAAAAGAACGAAGGGCAGAAAGCATGCTTTAGACGCCGCGTTCCATGCACCGAATGTTGCTCGTGAAAGGCTCACCGTAAGTGAGGAAATGCAGCCTCGCTTGATATCTCTGACCTTGGGCATAGCTCCGCAACACCAGGAATACGGGTATTTTCAGGAAGGGGAGGGCGTCATCCCCAATGAAATTCCGCGAGGGTAAGCATGTGCGCCCTTATGAGACGGCTCGACGATGGACACTAGCCGTACTTTACAGTTCCCGACCTTGCATTCTCCGAAAATCAGTTCTTGTCACGAAACAGTCGAGGCTCACCAGGATTCGGTACAATCTGTGATGGGCCACGCATGCAGCGACAGCGAGGGGAAGAACGTCCGCACCGGAAAGTATCGCATTATATCTTCCGTGAACCGGAAAAGCTGATGGACACTACGCCACCCATGTTGAGGCATGGGGAGCTCCCAGCATACACGAGCCAAGAAGACCAGAGAGATCCTTCTGGGATGCAAGATATTGTTCTATCTCTCCATACCGAAGGTATCGCCGCAAAGCGCAGCTTAGATAACGTTTCAAGCATGGCTCCCGATGTGCAGAGTCAGATGCGACAACCTGTTCAGGGAACTCGGTCTGCCCGCAAATTGCCCGGGTCGCAGCTGAGTCAGGAGATGGAGGCTCATCTACTGAACATCTTACATGTCGGCCTGTCTCCGCGAAGACCTGTCACTTATAATGTGCCCGATGCCTCGGAAGGAGGGCGTTGCAACCTCCAGGATTTGAAGGGCCTTCTGGAGAGCCGAAAGGCCTATTGGCTACCGGAAGCGAGTCAGACCCTCCATTCCTTCGATCGAGTGCGAACCCGCGATGAGAATCGCGAGAGTACCCCGATGGCCTCAGGAATTATTCGAAGTCCTACACACGCCAAAACATCGCGGTGGACGAGCTCAGAAGCTGCGCCAAAGACCAAGAGCAGGGCGAATCTCTGTCGCTTATGTTCGGGTGAGGTGTTTCGTGGCCCTCGAAGCCACCAGTTTCACAACCATAAGGTTGAAGTCACCACTGACCTCCCGCCATTTCAGCGGCTCCCTCTATCTCGTGTCGACCTGAAAGCATCGGAGCTTGATGTCGAGGAAGACGATATCTTTTTGGAGACACTGGATGCAGCATATGGCGCCATCTTCAACACTCAGAGCGAGAACCTACAACCCTTTGAACAGAAAGCAGAAGAGCATGAGGCCTCGCAGCTGGCACTGGCACATGTGAATCAAAACCACGGGAATAATCCTCCTCCTTTCTCTCCTCCTGGAGTTTCATCGTTCTGTGGCTCGGTTGACACGCTGCTTTGTGACCAGATTGGTGTCGAAAATCCATACTCTTCATTCGCCCATCTCTCTCATCACCTACAAGAGGGGCATGCAACATTACCAGATAGGCCGTTCACAAATACGAAGCTACCTGCATTTTCCCCGGCTGAAAGGGCCATAGAACAAGGTACTAATTTGACATCCACGACTCATTTCATGGGTCCCTTTCTTCCCCCAACAACCGCCCATGGCTCGGGTCGCGGGTCAATTCCCCAAGGGTTCTGGAGACCAAACAGGCTCTATTGATCTATGAAGACGAGTACTGTATGTCTCCCGCGTACCTTCTATCCCAATGCACAATGTACATCAACTGCGGAGCGGGTGTATCGCTGCTGATCCATACCTTTGTGAATGTCCAACTTTGTCATTTATAGCTAGGGCAAGATACACCTACACCACAACCCTCATACTAGCACTCTATCGGTACGAAAGGGTTGACGTCCGCGCCTTGTATATGATCCATTCCATCCCACACCATCCCGAGATAATAGAGTAGCAAACCATTATTCTTCTATACTCATCCCACAATCATAATTCCCAGAAATTAGCCAGGCTATATCAAATATCAAGCTCAAGGAACCCAGTCCCATGCCGCCCTCGCCTATAGACATAGAGTAGCAGTTCCGACGGTGGAAAATCCATTATTGTACGTTGTGAGCCAAGGATATTCCTTTCTGCCAATTTTTGAACGCACCCTTAGTTATCAACCATGTCATCCGAGAATCTAGCCGGCCATGCTCCTGATTCCAGGCGCATGGCCCCGAACCTATTTCTTCGAGCCCGTAGCCAACATCTGCGCGTGAGAATACGGCAAAACAATGGTAGTACTATTAACCGGCGGCCCAGTATCAACCATAGTCGTCGATGGTGCAGAAGGCACCAGGCAAAGGTCCCTGAACATCAAAAACAAAGAAGTACTGTCTGGTCATACACTCCTACAGTGCAGTGATATCCTAGGCACAGAAGCACAAAGGGTCTCGCGGTTTTGCAGGGTAAGAGGGGCGGTGTAGTTGGGCTGACCTACACGAGTGTGTTTGGGATTGCTGAGGGCGCGAGTGTTGCGTCGATTATGGGGAATCATATCGAATATGCCATGACCTTTGAGGTATGTGTCCAGAGCTATATACCCTAGGGTAGCTTGCGGATCTGCTGACTAGAGGCCAGGGCATTGAATGTAGTTCACGTTTAACTTCTTGATTGTGAGATGGATCTACATTTGTATGAGCGGGTTGCATTCTAGGATATATCAATTGATCGGGTATAAAACAATCTCCAGAGTGAGATTCTCAACAGCAGTTGCCCACTAGGCTGGTCGCTGTTGGAAAGTTGTAACGGGAGGGGTCTCCGTCTTTTACCGCCAGTTAAGGGCTGGCGGATTATTCAAGGTGTAGCGGGGTTGATTCCGGGTTCACGTTTTGGCATGCACTCAATTCACCAGGACTTTTGGAGACCCTTGCATCTGTGGGTCAAGACCTGTTTCGAGGGTATGGCATTCGGGCTCGGAAGGGAGATGCGGAAGGGATATGCGGGGTGTGGGGATGGAAGCATCCGAACTCGGAGACATGTAGAACGATCATCGAGGCGGAGGGAGAGTCTGGCGCGTTATAGGCTGGCAGCTGCCTCGATGAAACCTGCACCTTTGAAGATGCCCGGGTTCGTGATGACGACCTCGACCGGGTACTTCCATTGCATGAACTTTGTCCAACCTGTCAGGATCGGTGCTTAGCTTGGTGTTCTTCCATAAATTTGGATTTTTCACCTACTCCAGTATGCACACCGCCGGCCTAAATATTTGCCAATAAAAGGCACCAGAACCATTGTCAGAAGCAGCTCCAATTGCTCAATGCTCTCCCGCCATTCCGCTTCGGCATCGGAGTAGTCATCGGAAAGGGTGTCCAAGTCGGAGTCTGTCGTCGCTTCAGAGGGCAGTGAGGCAAGATCGTCGTCGAATTCAGATCCATAGGAGTTCTCTCGCGAAGGAACCATGTATGCGGACATGGAGAAGGAGGGATTGGACCCGGCAGGGGAAGGGGTCGCCATGGCGGAGAAAGTCTATGAAAAAGAAACGGAAATCAAAGGAGTAAAAGAGAGTTTAATGAGCAGCGGCCTGCCTACTGCCCGAGCTATGATCGAAGCATCTACTGGCAACGATGGGGCGGAGGTATAGTCGGAGATGCAGTCTGGAGCGGGCTGTTGACTGCCCGGAGATCCCAAACGTAATAGCCGACACGTGACTCTGTCATATGGTTGAGTCACGGTCACGTGCCACTGTCCCGCGATAACAGGCTCGCCTCCCCCAGCGACAGTGGAGATCTCAGATTTCGGTCAAATTCGACATTGTCGACCTCATCGCGAATCACTCGATCTTTACACCAGCACAAATCGCTCATATTCCCCCCGGTGGTGGAGTGATCAAAATCTTACAGCCACCCAATATGGCGGACGCCGTACGTCACACCTGGTTTCTTTTTTGCCGACCCTCCCACATTTTCTTTGAATCTGCACAATACCCCTCGGCCAATAACCTTACTGCTGGCGCAGAGCACTCCTTCGCCAGCTTGAGTTAGTGACCGGTTTCCATCCTCCTGAAACATTCTCTGCGCTCATTTTTGTTTTATCTCTGTGATTTTTTTCCGGCCTCACAGCTAACCTGGTGCCTTGGTTACCCCGAACAGGAAGTCGACACTACCCAGAAACAGCGCAAGTCGGTCGCGTTCAGCGAAGGATCGGTCATCATGGATACCAACGGCCAGGTCACAGAGGCACCGGCCTCTGAGAAGCCCGTCGGTACGAAATTCATCCTGTCTCCACACAGCTCGAGCTCCGCACGCTTGTCTATCCAGACCCGCTAACGGACCCTACCCATATATAGACAACGAGGTCGATGAGGTCACCGACATGTTCAAGGGCCTGTCCAAGAAGAAGAAGACTAAGAAGTCCAGCAAGGAGACTGGTGATGCCGACGAGGCCGCCGCCGACGGCGAATTCGATGCCTCTGCCCTGAAGAAGAAGAAGAAGAAGCCCAAGAAGGATGCCGGCGATTTTGAGGCCAAGCTGGCTGAGGCTGGTATCGAGGAAGACGCCGACAAGGAGCAAGGGGAGGACTCCATCCCCGAGGGTGATCTCGAGGCCGGCACCGGTATTTGGGCACATGACGCTACCCAAGTCATCCCATACTCTCTCCTAGTTTCGCGTTTCTTCTCTCTGATCGAGAGCCACCACCCCGACATGCTTTCCAGCGGCACCAAGGCGTACAAGATTCCCCCGCCCCAATGTCTGCGTGAAGGCAACCGTCGTACCATCTTCGCCAACATTGCCGATATCTGCAAGCGCATGAAACGGTCTGATGAGCATGTTATGCAATTCCTTTTCGCAGAACTCGGAACAAGTGGCAGTGTGGATGGCAGCAAGCGTCTAGTCATCAAGGGCCGGTGAGTTGCAATTTTTGGTCATCCTCAGAGGAATGGAATTGAAATGACTCCATTTCACGCCGATTGGCTCTGACGGACTCTTATTGACTCTTACTAACTCTGATTGACCAGATTCCAAGGAAAGCAACTCGAGAGCGTTCTGCGCAAGGTAGGTTCTCTTCATTCACCTGGTCAGGGAGCGTTTGCTAAGTGATCTACAGTATATCGTCGAATACGTTACCTGCAAGACCTGCCGCAGCCCCGATACCGAACTCAACAAGGGCGAGAACCGTCTGTACTTCGTCACCTGCAACTCCTGTGGATCTCGCCGTTCGGTCGCCGCCATCAAGACCGGTTTCCGAAGCCAGGTCGGCCGCAGAAAGCGCACTGGTTAAACGGAGTCATGGAGCTGGGCGGTTTGGCATATTGTGGAGGAGGGAGTTGTTTGGTCTCTTCTTTATGGCGTGTCATTTCCTACGACTTTCGGTGATGAAAATAGGGCCCCGGGACTGTATCTTTTTCCTACCGCATGGAATTTGAGATGAGGAAATGATACGAAGGATAGAAACAGTTTGGCATGAAATGGACTGATATGACCACTTATCACATGTTTTAAGCGTTTTTCACGCATTTGGCAGAAGGCATAGTGTAGGGTAGACACTGGCACTGCAGCTGAGCAGGCCTGTGGGCCATGAATAAAATGACAGTATATTCCAACTAAGCTATAGTATACATGAGAATCCGATCCCAACTCAACTTGGAACACGTCGTTTCAAACAAGCTCCGACGTTTAGAAATATACAGCTAATGCTATTTTAGATCCTGTTGTGTATGTTACCATAATCTATTCAACAATCCGTTGCATCGTCTCTCGCCTGGCCTAGGGGGATAGAATTCGGGCAAAGAGGTACGCAAATAAGAAGGAAATGACGAGGCACCCAACCGGTCCGATATTTCGCTATTACTACACGGTAGAGCCAAGTGATATGAGATCCGGGTAGAGTATGATAAGAGGAAGGTAAACACAAGGTTAAGTTGCACATTTCAATTCCCAAAAGGTTTAGATAACCTTCATCCAAATCTGGAATAGGTCACTATACTACGGGTCACCAGAAGGAAATGAATACCTCCTCCACCATCATTTCTTATTGGAGGTCAAGTTAGATGGTATGGGGCAATTTGAAATTTATTCTTCAAGAAATAGAGACCTGCTCCCAAAAGCTGCTGTACATGACAAATACGATAATATCACGCCAAAGAGAGCTAATAAGAAAAAGAAATGACCTCTGCGTAGCCTGAATATATGGTGTTCGGCAGTGTAGGCTTTGAAGAGACAAAACCTCTCTCTCGACCATACACTCGCGTCCATCTTATAGTTAAATATTCTTTTCGAGGCATACTAACCACTCGCGGTACTAACCTTCATCTGGCCAGCAAAAGCATTCAAGTTTCGTGTCTGCAAATAAACAGTCCCAGGGCCCTTGAACTTGCAGGCAAGGCCTTCCCCAGAAGTGAATCCAGAAATGATCCCACCTGATGCGACTCGCTCGATTTCATATTTGCAGTTCCAGGCCACAAGATGGCCATTATCAATGAAATATGTCTCGCCATCTTTGAGCTACAGTATCATGTCGGGTTAAAACGATGTCACCAGGTAGGCCGAGAGAAAGCAGGTAGACTTACATCTTTCTTGATGATCGCGCCAAAGCTCTGTAGCCAGAGTAGTCCAGAGCCCGTGATCTTGTAAACGAACAAACCTTCTCCAGAAAATACTCCCTTTGCGAGACTTTGCGATTGGTATTTATGCTTAACAGCTGCCGTGGACGCCAAGAATGCATCTCTGCCAATTTTCCACTCCTGTTCGCCATCCATCCGAAGGACAATAATGTCACCCAGAACCGATGGAGCAATCAGGAGTTCACCAGGCCCAGTGTAATGGGACATCGACATCTCCCCACCTGCCAAGAGCTTTTTCAATCCAAAAGATACATGACCCCTGAGGGATATTGTTGTTGACATTGCAATCATGACACCTGCGCAAGAAGAGTTAGCGATACATGTACGGCACTATGTGTTTCGTGCAATCCTCGGGCTCCTTCATACCTGGCTTTGCAATCAGAGGGCAGCCCATGGCAAGCTGGAGTGTCAAGAGAGAATTCGAGTCTCGGTGGCTGATCCTGTAGCTTCCACCATTGAACGTTCCGACGCTATCTTCATTGGTACCCACTGCCCCCGTAAATTGACCTGGTGGTGGGGCTCCGTACAGTTGGGGTGGCGGAGGAGACTGCGCTGGTAAAGACGGGGCTCTGTTATGTTGCTGGGCGGTCGTCATATTGTGCTGGTAAGCTGCCGCGTTCTGTTGCGCATACTGTTGGGCATTCTGTTGCGCATACTGCTGCGCATACTGTTGGGCATACTGTTGTTTCTCATTTACTGGTGGACTCTGTGCGGGGGGGCTGACGGATGGCGGGGGGCCTGGATAGGCTCCGTTGAGAGGGCCATTGGTAGGGGGTGATTGTTTCGGCGGCGGGGGGTAGCTGAAGTTGGGGGGTGCAAAGCCCGGAGAAGGTTGCGGGGGGGGAGGAAACGCTGAAGTTGTCAGATGGGGCCATTTAAAAAGGCAAGAACACTAGCCGTACAGGTAACATGCGCGGGAGCTATACATTCTCGTCAGTCAACAGGACCCATTTGGAGATGAAAATGGGGGTCAATAGCTTACCCGACAGGGGCGGCGGAGGGTAATGCGCTTGGTGTGCCATTGCAAAAGGCGAGGAATGAATGTACCACGACCGAACTAATCACATTTCTCAGTCAAGCCCATCCTAGTTGATGCTTCTCACAGAGGGCCTTAGAATCGCGAGAAACTCACATTATGCAAAACCCAATGCGGGGGAGGAGAACCAAAAAGCCGTAAGGTGTTGAGTGGAAAAGCAATCGCTGTCGGAAGGGCACAATAAAATGAGGGGCAATTTGTCGCTGTTTTCACTGTCCGGCGACCTTGTCATGCATTGAAGGTTTGGGAATATATGCAACACACCGATAGAAAGACAGCGGAGCGAGCCTATATGTGAAAACGAGGAAACGAGCTGTTGACTCCGCACGAGAAATTCATGGCTATTATTAGCTTTGGCGAGCATCCCAAGCGATCAGCCGTCCGAAATTCACGTAGGTCAGTAGTCAATCACCTGCCCCCCTATCACAATCGACTACTGCATGGTAATCCCAGCTGGCGCCTACAGGTCGCACCCGAGCAACCTTATGGGCTGGCTGCTCGAGCGCCCGTGTGGATCTCTCGCTATGATTGGCGGGGCGTGTTAGCGCTCCCAAGAGGCCAAGATCAACCAAGGAACTTTGTGTGCCCCACGCTGCGAGTCCTTTCGAAGCGTAGGCTTGCAGTACAATCAGCGAGATCGGAAATGCCAGTTTAAAAATTTCCTTGAAGAAAATATGCATGTTTTCATTGGACGTGCGCTGGCTTTCTCATGACTGAATTCAACATGTCGAATAGTTAAATAGTGCAAATCCGGATCTCCGTAAACAATGAAATCGGGAATCCCAGAGTCACGCAGACCGCGCGACAGCTCCTGAAGGGAATTCGAGCCTTCAGTTACATGCACCCGTTGGTGCCATATGCTCTTTTATACCTGCTCTAGTTCTGCTTCACCAGGTACCCCTTCCAAGATAGCCGCCGCATCATAATATTGATTTTGTCTTGCCCAGTCCAGGGCGCTTCGCCCTCCGAGATCTCGTAAATGAATGTCAGCACCTCTTGCCAACAGTAGATGAATAACATCGATAACTGAGGATTTTGCCGCCAGCATCAAAGCGGTCATCCCTAGGCCGTCAGGGGCGTTGATGTCGGCATGGCTCTCGAGAAGCAACTGCGTCATTTGGAACTGTCTTCCTACCACGGCCGTATGGAGCGGTCTAACTCCATCAAATCCAGATTTTTCAATCTCCACCCCTTTGGACAATAAAAAGCGCACCGTGTCGAGTCGGTCCTCTCTAATCGCCCAATGTAGTGCAGTTGATCCAGACCTGTCTGTGATTTCTGGCGTGGCGCCGCAATCCAGCAGTAAACAAACTATATCTGTCGCCCCTTGACGAGCCGCTAAAATCAACGGCCTTGAGTTTGGGAACTGCTCGTCTCCATTTGGGTTGGCCCCATTCTCAAGAAGAATACGAGCTGCATCCAGATCTTCAATAGCGACAACATCCACCAACGCTGAGATGTTTCTCTCATTTAGGGTATCGATATTTGCGTCATGGCGTAGCAGGACTTTGATACCCCAATCACAGTGGTTCTTTGCTGCCAAAGCGTATGCGTGTTGGATAATGCATGGGAAATCCGCACCAATCTCGACCCATCTCTCCAAGGTGAAATATAGAAGAGCATAGTGGCCACCTGTGAGGGCCCACTTGTACCCCATCGGATCTTCCAGGCCGGAATATTCGCGGTCAAAGTCAATATGGTTGAATGTGAGCCAGCCTTTCATTGCCTTGGCGCCCATTTGGGTGTCGTCTATAGATTGTCCGATCTCAGCTTGCGGATGCAAGTTCACCCCTATTCCGCGTCTTTCCAGAGCTGGTTGCATCCACTTCATGCCTGTCGCATTTATGGAGATGTGCCATGCGACCCACCCGACCTGTTGAGCGAACTTGGTCCACCATTGCTGGGAACACGGCGACTTCGACCAACTTTCATGTGGCGACATTCTCTGCGCATCGAAGAAATCCTTTCCAATATTTGAATCCAGTATTCTGCATGTGCTTTCAAATCCTTCTTCCTGAGCAGCCTTTGAAGCATTAAGCAACGCTCGGCGACAGAGACAGCCGAGTTCGTAGACGGAGCGCTCGAATTCAGCTCCTTCTGATCGTTGGCAAATCCATCGAACAAGCTGGAAAGCCCCTTTCCAATCATGCTTTTGAATCAAGCCCTCCATGCGTCTTCTCGGGTGTGTAGTATCCGCCGAAAGCTCTGGCAGGAGGCCTTGTTGTCTCAGAATAGGCATTATGCATAGCAATGCATCTTCTCGAGATCCTAGACTGTTCCTCTCAAAGCAGTGCATCATCTCCTCGACACGACTGTTCTGGGCCAGAAAGGGGTTTTGCAATCCAGTGAGGATATCAGTATCTCCACCGAGCGCATTGAAGTGACGGAAGGCATGTTGGAGAAAATGGATGAAAAGGTCCTGGGCGGCCATTATTTCCACCTCATTCTCTGTCCTCACCACGAGAATATCCCTCTCGTCCGAGTATATGTCCGGTTCGAATCCAAAAAAACGCCGTGAGGAGTCGATCATATTGGAAGAAACCATGCTTGCCTCAGTCTGCCTAAAGATCCATTTGTGAAAGTGGAGGTATGTCTCTTCCTTACCCGCCTCATCTCTAGTCAGCCCAATCATGCGGCTGAGTGGTTTGCGCCAACCTTTGTCTGACTTGGATAATGACCAAACCCAAAGACCGAGAATAGCTTCTAGCTCATGTTCATTAATTTTCCATTTCAGTGCGTCTCCGCATCTGCGGATTTCAATCGAATATGCACTTCGGGACCACGTATACGGTTCGATAGACGACTGACACTCCAAGTTGAGTCGAAATTCAAAGGTTTCCCCAAATTCGACCCCCCAACTGGACATCAGATCCATAATTGTCTCGATCACATTGGAGAGATTGTGAGCTACCTTGCGAATGGGCATGTTATCCCATCTAGTCTTCAAGCCGAGGTTTGAGTCGGCTGTAAGCTCAGCTAATCGAGTCCGCTTGTGGATCACTTGTCTGATAAGCGATTCATCTGTTTGGAAGATACGTTCGCTTAAGGATTCACTGGATGATGTCTCCTGGGACGGTGAGGAAAGAAGATCGAAGGAGGCGATATGGTCGAGATGAAACGCAAAGCAATCCAGTTCCTGCTGCTTGCGCGCGGTAAGCTCTCGCTCATCCTTCAATCGATTTTCATCCGGCTTCATTCTCTCCGTTCGAAGACAAGATCGCAGAACAGACATAGTAAAGGTCGATCCTAACTGAGCTAGAATAACCGAGGCGTGGAGTCCTCTAAGACCAATGAATTGAATAATGAATCCAATCATGGTGAAAAATAAGGCAAGATACACCACAGGCGTTTGGTTGTCGTATTTTCGAACTCTTCTCGATTTGATATACTCCATCTCCTCAGACGTTGACTCTTCCTTAACTGCCAAGAACGCATCGAAGACTTGGTCCCCCACATGCTGGTTCCCAGGTTGCAGCCAATAGAGCGTGCTTGGCTTGTTCGGCGTGAAGTAGTACTTCATTGACGAGCGCTCGATGATAATCGCACAGGATAGCATTCCCGTGAAGAGAAAAATCGTTCCGATAATGTAAAATGGGAATGCGTAGCTGGGAACGGCTTTTCCATCTTTCTCGAATGATCCAGGGAATACGAAGACCGTAATAGCAGCATAAGCCATAACACCTGGGACTTTGTCAGTCCACACTCCTAATGGGCAAATTTCCACAAGCTGAACTAACCTATCTGCATCACGGCACCCAGTATAGCAGCACAGTGAAACCAACGCTTATTTCTTCGCTTGATTCCCTTGTTCAAAGATAGGTTGGGGATATCTAACTCAGGCAGATCAGTCAGATCGCACACATCCTCAGCAGAGAGCCCTGATTTTTTGGCGGACCATGCGCCCTTCTTCAAAGCCTCGCGTAACGTTCCAATCTCGGTAGTCTGCTCGCCGACTTTTGCATTCTCATTCTCCCATTCCACAATCTCCACAATCTTTGGTTGCCCAAAGACTCGTGAGATGCCGCCCTCATTGAAGAGTTCGGCTGTGGACTCCGAAACACAGGGCAGAAGTTCACTTTCGGCTTCAGCGGGGCCTTCTTGTGCTCTACCAACAAAGGCACGAAGGGAGGAACCGCCGCAGACACGTATAACAGAGACAACGGCAGTTAAAACGCCGAGTGGTGAAAGTGCGAAAATGACGTTGTCCATAAGGCTTATCGACTCGGAGAGAAACTGTTTCGTGAGCCGCTCGCCGAACAAAGTAATCAAGGGGGCCTTATAGTCTCGCAATGTAAGTGATCTCGAACAGCTATAATGGTATACTAGACAGTGCAACTGACCAAGTCTGTTGCAATATTGTTGGTAAAATCTTCCCAGCCATCAGCCAAGACAGATGGCGCTAGAAACAAAACACACAATAAAGTCAAATGCATAATGAATCAACAAAATATTATAGCCATATAATAATCAACTGAAAAAAAAACAGCATTGTGGTCGTAGTTATCCCCTCAACAGACCGTCATGGTTCCTGTTGAGCCTTTAAAGCCATCGTGTTAGCGCCTGTCTCGCCGATCCCTAGTTGAAATGAAACGGCCGTGGTGGCGTATACGCCTCGCGCTCTGCCCTGCTCACACTATAGCTGGTCACTTCCATAGGATAAACTCGGTCCTTGCCCAGAGCTGAAACCACTAAAGTATCTCCTGCGTGTGTGTAAGCGCTGCGCCATCTTAGGCACCGTCCGTTGTCACTGCGCTAGTCGCGGCCCGCATGGGGATGGTTGCCCGGATGGTGGGTCTAGATCAGTCCTCCCGGTTTTAACGGAACATTTGCACAGGGAAAAACATCGGTGGTTTAGGTTACGCGTGCAATATGTTTGGCTCTCCAACTGTACTCTAGGGGCATTGAGGGTGGCTGGAACGACTGGCATTAGGGTGTATGGACACCCTTGTCCCTATTCGATACCCTAGTGATTTGTAAGGAAACGACAAAAGTCGACCTGAATGATGTACTGATAATTTAAAAACTTGGCAATTGCACGACCTGCCTGAACAGCTCTTCCGCTCGTGGCCTAGAAGATCATCTGACAGGGCTTCGCGAGTTTCAGACAAGCATCTTAACCGCCGGCCATGACGGCCGAAAGTCGTAGTCGACCCTTTATTACGCAAATATGTTTGAAGATTGGGCGAAATGTGCTGGTTTCAATTGGTCATACTACTGTAGGTCTTGAGTGATAATCATGACCAAGAAACTGTAAAGCTAGGAGTAACTTCAGAAGACTCATCGCAGCAAACGAATCAATGAACCAAAGAACGGGCTTCTATCTAAGCCCAAATAATCCATCCAACGCAAATTAAATCCACCAACGCCATTTCAATGAATGAGGAAAGGAAGGTATATGGGTCGAACTCAATGTTTCAAGGGAAGAGCAGCGATACAAACAACCCCATGAAGATTTCTTGTTCAGAAAATGCTGTTCACAATGTTGGAACCAACAGTGGCACCGGCACCAAAAATCGCTGAATTCGTGGTTAGATTCCCCAGTTAAAATAGATCAGTACCATAAACATACCTGCATTGCCCAGCTTCTTGCCAAACTTCTTGCCATTCTGCTCGAACTTGCTCTTCTGCTCCGGATCGTTCGAGGTCGGGGCGGATCCACTCTGGCTAACATCCAGAGGCATATTTCCGTAGTTGCTAGGCGGGGGCGGCGAGGAGATCGTTCCCTTCTCGTTAATGACATTCACATAGCTTCTCGGGAAGATACCCTCGCGGCCAGTGCGCTCGTTGCGGCCACGCCACCCTGCATATATTAGCTGCCGTGCCCATGTTGAAATCGCTATTTCCAAACATACAGTCGTCATTCATGTGCTCAATAACTTGAACACGGTCATTCGGCGCCAGCGCCAGATCACCCGCGTCAGTGGGAGTGTATGCATACATCGCCGAAGCGAGACCAAGAATCGGCGGGACCTGAGGGTAGGCTGGCGGCGCCTGTGGAGGCGGGGAGGCGTATTGATTGTGTACCGGGGCCTTTTCGTTCATCGACAGATTGGAAACCTGCGTCACCGGAGGCGAGTATGGGGCCGGAGGGGGTTGTGTTTGAACGGGTTGAGACAGGGGCTGCACCTGCAATGGTGAGGGA
This sequence comes from Penicillium canariense, assembly GCF_028826845.1. Lineage (NCBI taxonomy): Eukaryota > Fungi > Ascomycota > Eurotiomycetes > Eurotiales > Aspergillaceae > Penicillium > Penicillium canariense. The sequence goes on along the minus strand of NW_026622734.1, from coordinate 2,161,841 downwards.
GGCACCTGGTTCTGGCGAGCGGCGGCGGCGCGGGCGTCGGATTCGGTGGGCAGTTGGGCGAGGATAGCATTGAGCTGCTGCGGTTCAATGACAGAGGAATCGGCGAGGAACTCCAGTTCCTGTTTTGGATCGCGCGTCAGTGGCTTTCAAGCCTCTCATGGTTGCTGAGGGGGGCTATACATTCTTAAGTATGCGGAGCGACCGGATGGTCATGGCGGATTGGAACTCGCTCGCCATGGTGGGCTGAATCGCGGTGTGCGGGTAGAGGACAGTGTTCGCAGTGGAAGATAAAGAGAGATTGTTCCGATCAAAGAAACGGATTTGGATCGAGGGACAGGGGAGGGAAAGTAGTGACTTGGTGGAGATGGGAAGTCCGGCGAGTTGCAAGGTGTGGTTGGATTGCCTAGCCGGTACATGTCTTGTCTGCCTTGGGGCCAAGACTTCCGAACTTCCAACGTGTGGACTGGTCAATTCCACCCTCGTTGCTAGGGATAAAAGGGGATATATTTTCTGACCAAAATAAATCGCTTATAATGGCCAGGCTACGATTTAATGTAATAAACGTAACTCCTTCATCTTTCCAACTCTTTGTCACAGAGTCGACCTCGTACTCGTACCTGGTGCCTGAGACGCCACTAGGAATGCATAACCCGGAATAGATCCGGATCGAGTTTTATGCTCCTCATCAGCGGAGCTATTCACACAGGTCTGTGAATATGGTTCCCTTTATAGCCGGAAGTTGTCGGAATATGGATCCTTTGGAAGAAAGAAATTTCTCTTCGCGCATATTCTGCATGCTCGGTGCCTCGTATACCCAAATTATATATATCCTTCCGGCTGCTTCCCCGGATGTGAGCGGCTGTTATTTAGTCGAGGAACATTTCCATCCATTGAATGATCAAGACTAGGTAAAAATTTGGGAGGCCACCACAAAGTCTACAAACGGCCATGATTTACAATGATTTATTTAAGCCTCTTTAGACGACCTCTTCCCCCACAATCTTCGTGATCGCTAGGCCATCCTATAATTCCTCTATTAGAAACATTTTCTTTCGAAAGCATTTCGGCAGCTAGGAGACTTACCTTTCCCCAATCAGTCTGAAATTGCGGAACATGAGTGTCATACACCAAGTTCGGATTTGGCTTCAGAGGATGCACGTTCAGCTTCTTGACGATAGCCCGCTTTTGCGCTGGCGTCGCCTTCACCCATTCCAAGTACCTAGGCGCTCCTGGCATGATCACATTGTCTGCGACCAGCAGAGACTTGTCCTGGGCGAGGACACCCATATCTTCGAGCAGCCACAAATCAGGAAGATAAAGTTCTTGCCAATGGTCCAAAAACAGCATCTCGATCTGATCGATCTCTTTGCGCTCACGAACAAGTTCAACAAGTAGCTTGTCGCTAGATCCAACAAGCACGCGTACCACATCGCGCAAGCCGGCTAGATCAATCAGTTGGCTCGAAACAGCCGCCATCTCGGGATTCTTCTCGAGACTGAGAAACTTCTTTCCACCATTTGCTCGGATAGCGTCGCCGAAGAGAATGGCCGAGTAGCCAATGTAACCCCCGAGCTCGACCATAGTTGATGGCTTATGCTCGGAGATAAGACCGGTAATGTATGCGCCTTTGACACCACCGATGTTCATAAGCATGTTGTGGTTTGTGTGGTATTCATCGATTGCAGCGAGAACTTTCTGCGGGTTGTTGCGCAACTCCTTGATATCGGGACGACCATATATGTAATGAAGGAGGTCAACTTCTCGCCCATCCTGTAAATTGTGAGAATGGTTGTGTTCAAACTATATAAAACTCACTTACCAGACAATAGGAACGGGGCTCAGGTGCGTGCGGCTTCGCGATGGTAGACATTGTGTAGGGTGGAAATTGAAGGAGCAGAAATGTTCACGGAGTAGAGAGTTTTGATCTGGAGCTCTTGTCGTTAACCGTGATTTATGGATGAATCTTGCAATGGCAGTGTTGTCTGTTTTATAGACTGTTTTCCTCGTGATCTATATATCTCGGACTTAACAGGACTTAGAAGGACATCCTAAATAGGCAACCCCGGGTCTTCGGGGCTGAACTTGGTAACTATCAACTACCCCGAACGGTCGCTGGGTCCGAAGCGGCAACGAGGGCTGCCTAGGCACCGTAAGCCCACTTACGGTTGGATCTGATAAGAGTAGCATACGGCTTCTGGCCAAAGAGCGTGCCATCTTACAAATTTTGTGAAACGAGACTCTCTGGTAAGGCACCAAGGCAGCACTTTCCGCATAGAGGCTCAGCCTCGTGGCGGGGCAAGGGGCAAGGGGCAAGTCGGGGACCTGAATGGGATAAACGGGGTAGGTTTGTTCAGCGGACTTCATTAATCAGGCAGATTAAGTGACCCAGTGATCTGAACGAGTCGTAAAGGATAAATAATTATTGATGTCTGTAATTCTGCCAGCCCTTACGTGTTGAATTGATTGCACGACTGGAGATCCCAAGGAGTATGACATCAAGTGGGTCGATGAGATTACTTGAGTCGGCTATTCGATTCAATAAGATGGATGTAATTGAGAGCTGAACTTCACGAATAACATGCCTAGCATTGGGTACATACACTATGAAAAAGCCTTACTCAACTGGCTAGAATTGAAAGCATCCGGAATGGTGGCTGACTTCTGGTAGGACAGAGACTGGGACGGTGGCGGCATACCAGGATATTCCGCACCGCACAAACGCGCTTCTACCCTCGACATCAGAGCAACGGTTGCGTATTTCTGGTCATATCACGGATTTATCTATGGAAATAAAGCAAATTGATTTCTCAGCAACACTATTCACAGAGTAGAGACGGAGTTAACCACTGAAAAAGAAGGGCACTGTATGGCAAATATCCACACTAAACCCAAAGTGGACTAGCGCATGACTCCCCTCCCTCTTCACTCGAGAAGCTTCTGTGCTGTATAAATTGCATCTTCAACCTCACACGAGCATCGTCATACTCCGCCCTCTCTCCAACCACCCACACCCCTTTCCCCACTCAAAACAAGCACTCCGTCAAAATGGACGACTGGGATACCGTCACGAAGATCGGCAGCAAGGCTCGCGGCGCCGGTGGCGGCCCTCGCGAGACCGTTGTCAAGGGCAAGAGTGCCTTGAACGCCGCCCAGCGCTCTGGCCTGGTCCTCGGCACCGAGAAGAAGTACACCACTGGCAACCTCGTATGTTGAATCCTTCCTTGAGATCCCTTTCAACAAGTAACAGCCTCGCTCACCAACTTCAACCCTCCAGGCCGCTAAGTCCGGCGCCCCCGAAGGCCAACACCTGACCAAGGTGGACCGCAGTGACGACATCATTAAGCCCAAGACTGTCGGCTACGCCGTCGCCGACGCCATCAAGAAGCGCCGCACCGAGGACGGCTACAAGATGACCCAGAAGGAACTCGCCACCAAGTGCAACACCACGATGACGATCATCCAGGACTTCGAGCGTGGCACCGCCGCCCCTGACCAGAAGGTCCTTAGCGCCATGGAGCGCGTGCTTAACATCAAGCTGCGTGGCACTGACATCGGAGCCGAAAAATTCGCCAAGAAGAAGTAGACTCGGATCGGGAGTGAGCCCGCGGCTTTTGTTCCTATTGGGGATGGGACTGGGACTCAATGTTCTGCATCCTTTCTTTTGGATTTTCGCTTCTGATGATTGTCATGTCGTTCCTAAAGTTTGCGTTTCGATGAGCTAAGATGCCCTCTTCTGTTTCGTTATGGGATTTCTTTTCTGGTGGCCGGATTAGCGTCGGCCGTTGCATGGAAATGGGCTTAGAGAGAATTATCATGACAAAATGTATAAATGAGATACCTCGATATTTGTTGCTGAATCAGCGTGAACTGGACTGATGTAGATGCCCGGAAAGCCTCCGTATGACTCGTGAAGATGGCATAGTCTGGAAGCATACCCTGGGTATCAAAAACGTATACGGCCCAGAGGAGCCGCTAGTCATTATTTTACGCCCTATCACGTGCTATGGCATGCAACTTATATCAAACTAAGACTTGAGGCAACTGACGCCACAAGTTTCGATGTTCATTCTTGCAGCAGTTTCCTCGACTCGTCTGCTATCGTGACATGAGGTATACTATCATCTACAAAATCCTAGCTACCTGAAGTGGATCAAATTGAACATTTTGCAAAGCTTCGTATTGTCTATTTCGTGATATGCACATCCTCCGCTGGCCACACGTGCCTCCAGCAGGAATGAGCGCTACCCCGAGAAACCCAGAATGGGAAGCATGCCGTCTTTTATTAGAAACCAAATCAATAACAAAGGGGGTACCAACTCCAGTTGATCATGTAATCAAGTAATGAAATGAGAAACCGTGCCTTGGAGGGTCATCATCTCATCCCGTATGCCGGACTCGGGGGAGCAAAGCAAAAAAAAAGTCCCGAGTCTCTTGTTCGCATCATAAAAACACATTCAGACAGACAGCGCAATGATTGAAACCAATCATCTTTTCTTTTCCTTCTCTGTTCATATTTCTTCATTTCACCCTCCTTACTTCCGCTGCTGCTCCCGCTCGACCTCGTACATGAAGTCGAAGTAGGGCTTGTCGAAGTGGTGAACACGAACATAACCGTCCTCACCACCGGAGGCATACGCGGTACCGGCGGGGTGCACGTCGATGGTGTTGAGCGGACCGAAGTGACCGCGGACACGGCCGATCTCGTCTTCGAAGACCTTGTGGTAGAAGCGGGCCTCGAACTTACCCTGGCGGGCAGAGGTGGTTGTGACATCCATGGCGGCCTGACCACCACCCAAAATAACGTAGTCCTTCTGGGCAGTGATCGATGCTGAGTTCAGAGGCGTATCGGCGACGTAAGTCTTAAGGATGGCGAGGTTGCTGGCAGAAATGAGCTAGAAACCTTGTTAGTGGGCGCTATAATAGAATTATATGTCCCAACCATGGTGCATACCTTAGCAGACTTGTCTTTGGAAGCAGTGATGAAGTAGGTGCGGTCGGGAGAAAATTGGAGGTCGTTGATTTGGTGGTCGAACTCGTGGGCCTGGACGTTCTCCAGCTGGTCACCGGTCTACAGGAACAAGTCAGTATCCTGGTGAAGCCTGTCCATGTTTGATCGCGCAGTCAGAGGTGTTTCTATCGTACCTTAGGGTCGTATTGGCTGACACTGCCATCCTCATGTCCCGCAATGATGTACTTGCCCAGGTAGCTCCACCCTGCCACAGTAGCCTTGCTCTCGTCGCAGGTAATGCGCAAGCTCGGCTCCTCGGCCTGAACGTCGAGGTCGTTGAGGTTTCCGTCGCCATAGGCAATATCGAAGACCACAATTGTACCCAGGAAACCCATACGCTTCTCCGTCACGGCCAACAGCTTGCTCCCATCCGGGGAAAATGCCACCCGCTTCACGGCCGTGGGGAAGTCCCAGGTCTTCACACACTCGCCAGTCTTGATGTTCCATAGCCGCACAGTGTTGTCTGCTGAGCCAGTGGCGAGGAGAACGGTGTTGGGGCTGACGTCGACAGTCCAGACGGCACCCTGGTGGCCAGAGTAGGTTCCGAGACGCTCGCCGTTGGCGGACCACCATGCGCACACCACCTTATCCTTGGAAGTCGAGAAGATGAGATCGCCATCCTTGTTGAACTTGATTTGGGTCAGAGACCGTTCCTGCGGAGGACCAAGACGGCTGCGGTTAGTTTCTTCGAGGACCCAGACATTGGAGTAGAAATCGCACGCACATGGCCCGACAGCAGAATAGGCCGCATCTTAGAGGTGCGACAGGGGTATTCGGGAGATCGGAAAGGAAGTCGAGGCGATCGGCGTAGAAGGGGGGTTCAAGGGAGGCGGGTATACCGGAGGGGTTCAATCTCGTCAACCTCACTTTCTTTGACTAGTGAATTTCATCGCACACTCGGCCACCCAGCGCCAAGACTTGGCCGTATCGAATCCCGCTTTCCGGAGAAAAGAATGTTCCGGTATCTACACGTGATGCTGCCCCTCCAGCCCTAACCCTACATTGGTCGATCGGTCTACTGTCTATCTGGAGATATGTTACTCCGCTCCGATGACTCACGAAGCCTCTGGGCTCGGCGCCTGAGGTTTTCATGCGTATATGCCTCAGGCCACAACTCGCGGTGCGCTCAACCGGCCGCTGGACCGCCACGAGAGCCTCCCTCCCACGAGCAGGAAAGAAAACGCAGCGGAATAAAAGGAGTACAAAGGGAGAGGGGGACAAATTACCGAGGACATGCGCCGTGTGAAGCTTGTTATCCCAATCATTCCTTTCGTTTTGCTGCTTTGAAACGCTCCCAATAGCTCCCATCCCTTGTGATCCCGAAGTGCAGCAAGCAGCTCCGAGGGTTCTCGCCCCTAAAGAAGCAATAATATTCATGCCAGTCTTCCCCGCCACGGGACCCCGCTGTCGATTTTACTTCCAGGCGCGCGCGGGCAATTTTCGTCTTCCCCCTTCTCTCCGTGGTTTTCTCTCCCCTTCAACCACTTCTCCTCCGCACGAGGGGTTCGAGGAATTGCTCTACTGTCGCTGTCGACTTCGCCGTTGAACGGTCGCTCTCCACTAAGCTCAGGAGTAAAAATCCCCCGACCCGCCTCTGTCCATCGCACGTTCGGCAGCTCCGCCACCATGGCGTCCAAGATTGACGGTACCGCGATTGCCAAGAGCATTCGCGAGGGCCTGAAGGCCGAGATTGAGAAGACTCAAGTGGCCAACCCTCGATTCAAGCCGAGTCTGGTGATCTTCCAGGGTAAGCCTGCTATATAAAGAGCAGCGATGAAATAGCGATGGCCATAACTAATATGTTAATCTGATATATAGTTGGCAATCGGTCCGATTCTAGTTAGTTTCTTCTGCAACTGTGTAAAGGGAAGTACAAGCTAATTTGCCTAGGCACCTATGTGCGCATGAAGCTGAAGGCCGCTGAAGAGGTGGGATTGCCCCTCCCTGACGAGATCTACCTGATAAGCTTACTGGTGCCCACTCCCTCATAGACCAACATCATCTGCACCCTCATCAATGTCCCCGAAACGAGCACCGAGCTGGAGCTTCTTCAGGAGATCACACAGGCCAACAATGATCCCTCCGTTCACGGTATTCTGGTCCAATTGCCTCTACCCGGCCACATGTCCGAGCACACCATCACTTCGGCCGTTGCAGACGAAAAGGATGTCGATGGATTCGGCGCGATCAACATTGGCGAGCTGGCCAAGCGTGGTGGCCGGCCCTTGTTCGTTCCTTGCACTCCGCTTGCTGTCATGGAGCTGCTGAAGGCTAGCGGTGTTGACCCCGCGGGCAAGGAAGCTGTTGTTCTGGGCCGTAGTGATATTGTTGGCAGCCCTGTCAGCTACCTCCTCAAGAATGCCGACGCTACCGTCACTGTGTGCCACTCCAAGACTCCTGACATTGCTCGCGTTGTGAAGAACGCAGACATCGTTGTCGCCGCCATTGGCCAGACCGAGATGGTCAAGGGTGACTGGTTGAAGCCTGGTGCTGTCGTCATTGATGTCGGTATCAACTATAAGCCCGATGCGACCAGGAAGTCTGGTCAGCGTCTGGTTGGCGATGTCGATTTCGAGTCTGCTTTCCAAGTGGCCTCGCAGATCACCCCCGTTCCTGGCGGTGTTGGTCCGATGACTGTGGCTATGCTGCTGAAGAACGTAGTCCACGGTGCTAAGGCCTACTTTGAGAAGCAGAAGGACCGCCACATCACGCCTCTGCCTATTCGACTGCAGACTCCCGTTCCTTCCGATATCGCCATCTCCCGTGCCCAATGCCCCAAGCATATTACCAAGGTTGGTTCTGAGGTTGGCATTGCTCCCCACGAGCTGGAGCCCTACGGCCACACCAAGGCTAAGGTTAGCCTCGAAGTCTTGGACCGCCTTACCCACCGTCGCAATGGACGATATGTTCTAGTCTGCGGTATTACTCCGACTCCTCTTGGCGAGGGCAAGTCCACTACTACTCTGGGTCTCACCCAGGCCTTGGGTGCTCACCTGAATCGCATTGTCTTTGCCAACGTCCGCCAGCCCAGCCAAGGCCCTACTTTTGGTATCAAGGGTGGTGCTGCCGGTGGTGGTTACAGTCAGGTCATTCCCATGGATGAGTTCAACCTGCACTTGACTGGTGATATCCACGCGATCACCGCCGCCAACAACCTTCTCGCGGCGGCAATTGAGACCCGCATGTTCCACGAGTCTACACAGAAGGATGGCCCTCTCTACAAGCGGCTTGTCCCCGCCAAGAAGGGCGTGCGGGAGTTCAAACCCATCATGTTCCGGAGACTCAAGAAGCTTGGTATTGAGAAGACCAACCCCGACGACCTTACCGAAGATGAGATCCACAGATTCGCCCGTCTCGACATCGACCCGGAGACCATCACCTGGCGCCGCGTTCTCGATGTCAACGACCGCCACCTTCGTGGTATCACCGTCGGCCAGGCTCCCACTGAGAAGGGCCATACCCGTGAGACTGGATTCGACATCTCCGTCGCCAGTGAGTGCATGGCCATTCTGGCGCTCAGCAACAGCCTGGAGGATATGCGCGAGCGTTTGGGCCGCATGGTGGTCGCTACTTCTCGGAGCGGCGACCCCGTCACTTGCGACGATATCGGCGCCGGCGGTGCCCTCGCTGCGCTGATGAAGGATGCCATCAAGCCCAACCTTATGCAGAGTTTGGAAGGTACCCCCGTCCTAGTGCACGCCGGACCGTTCGCCAACATCAGTATCGGCGCCAGCTCGGTAATTGCCGATAAGCTGGCTCTGAAGCTGGCTGGTACCGAGCCTGACGAGGACCACGACTCCAAGACCGGATTTGTGGTCACTGAGGCCGGCTTCGATTTCACTATGGGTGGTGAGCGGTTCTTCAACATCAAGTGCCGCTCGTCAGGTCTGTCTCCCGACACCGTCGTCATCGTGGCTACAGTCCGTGCTCTCAAAGTCCACGGTGGCGGCCCGGAGATTAGCCCCGGCGCCGCCCTGCATGAGATCTACCGTACCGAAAACGTCGATATTCTCCGCGCGGGCTGTGTCAACCTGCGCAAGCACATCGCCAATGCCAAGCAGTACGGCGTCCCCGTCATCGTCGCGATCAACCGCTTCGAGACCGACACTGAGGCTGAAATCGCCATCATTAAGGAGGAGGCCATTGCTGCGGGTGCGGAGGATGCCATCCCGGCTAACCACTGGGCCGAGGGTGGAGCCGGCGCCGTCGACTTGGCCAAGGGCGTGCTCGCGGCTAGCTCCAAGCCCAAGGACTTCAAGCTGCTGTATGACCTGAACGGCAGCATTCAGGAGCGCATAGAGTGCATTGGCAAAGCGATGTACGGCGCGGCGAAGGTCGAGTTCAGCGAGCTCGCCCAGAAGAAGGTTGATACCTACACCAAGCAGGGCTTTGCCAACCTGCCGATCTGTATCGCCAAGACGCAGTACTCGCTCAGCCATGACCCAGCCTTGAAAGGCGCCCCAACCGGGTTTACTGTACCCATTCGGGACGTTAGATTGGCCGTGGGTGCTGGATATCTGTGAGCTTTTCCCTCCTTCCTCTACGGAATAGTCCCAGCCTTCTAAGGTGCGACACGACTGAAGCGAGATCATGTGCTAACCTTGATGATTCTAGCTATGCTCTGGCAGCCGACATTCAGACAATTCCCGGCCTGCCTACTGCACCGGGCTACCTTAATGTGGACATCGACACCGAGACCGGGGAGATCGACGGACTGTTCTAGAGTGATGCCAGCCCTTTGATAAGGTTGGATAGTGGATCGAATTGGTAGGTTGTACATACGGAGGCGATTGGTGCCTGGCTCTTCGTGGTTCCTAAATTTTTTGGAGCGGATCCTGATGGGGACTTATTTCAACACATACATTACGACGATAATCTGGCGTCTGATCGGAGCAGGTCTTTTAGACGGAGAAATTTTCAACACCGGACGCGAGCTCGATCCATAGGAATATGAAACAATTGGATAAACATCATTTCCTCTCTCTTCTCTCTCTGCTATGTATCGGTAAATTATCGCTGTGTTCTAGTTGATCGACACCAGTGAAATCTCTCATTCCATCGTGCTATTCGGGTGATGGTTTCCCGGGAGAGAAAAAGTGCTTCGGTGAGGAGGCCGCGGAGAGACGCTCCGAGCTCCGGCAGACCTCCCGCAAATCGCATGAGTGGCGGGTCGGTGGATAGCGCCACGCGCTCTCTCACTCGCCCTTGGACCGCACCTGATCAGTGAGTCAAGAGCTCGTTTGGAGCAGAACAAGGGATCATAGACCAGGGAAAGATCCATGCCTCCACCGAAACATAAATAAACGACGGTGAACCTGGGGAACTTCAAAGAGTGTTGCTAGTGGCCATACTTGTCTGTCTCGTGACGTCCGGCTTCGGCGCTTCTTCCAGCGGAGTTCGACGATTAAAGAGAACGTTCCTGCAGCAGCAACCCGGACAAGGCTTTTTCCTCCCTCCTCCCTCGCGACTCTTCACCAGATTCGCCAGATTCGCCGTCCTCGCTTCGTTGGCCGCTGTTCGCTGGCTCCATCCAACTGTCCACTCGGTAATTTCCCAGTCCCCATTTGCCTCCTAGTCAGTGTACTGTTCCGGGCCCTCCGTTCTGCCCCGGCCCTCCCCCAAAGTCTTGCCAGGTCTTGCAAGGTGTCCCAGGGCGCTGGCAGGCCCTGCGCACCCAGGAACTTCCGGAAAAAACAGTGTTGCAGACCGCCCGGCGTGAGGTGAACGGTGGAATCGCAGAGCGATGCGGCGGGAACGCCGGGGATAGGCGTTCGGACTCCACTGCCGCGCCTTCCTTTCTGCCGAATATCGTTCCCTTGTCCCTCGGTTGTTCGTCACGGCGAGAGCGGCCAACTGTTTCCCTCCGGTCCCTTGCCCAACCAGCCAATCCGGCCAAAGAGAAAGGCAGAATCTCGCGCTGACCCTTTCCCGAAGCACAGCACCGCGATTGCGATTGCTCCCACGATGAACTCCCTTCGGTCCGCTTCCGCTTTCGCGCGCCGGTCCCTTGCGACCCCTCCTCCCACTGCCCCTCTCTCTTCTTCTTCTGCTCGCCTTCTTTCTTCCACTTCTTTCGCCTCTTCCTCTACTCCTTCTCAACGATCTTTCTCCTCTGCCGCCCTTCGCCTCCCGCGCACTACCCGCATCGCCGCGTCTTCCCGCTGGTCCGGATCGACTCCTTCTCTGTACCTGACCCAATCCCGCACCATGACTTCCGACAGCAAGATCAAGGTCAAGAACCCAGTGGTGGAACTGGACGGTGATGAGGTATGGCTGAACCTTCCCCTCCTTTTTATAGTTCAAACTCTGCCTCGGGGCGTATCACAAGCTCGCTCCGCCTCGTGGCTCCTCGGGTGATCATACATTTCGTCTCGTCGGTCCCTGCCAAGGTGGGGGCATTCGGGAGATCCCGTACTATTCATGTGTTATTCATCCGAGGGATGACGCTGCGAAAAACGATGCTCTCGACCGACTTACCTGCCTGAAGCATGTGCTAACCGAGGAATTATTAATTTAATGTAGATGACCCGTATCATCTGGCAAGAAATCAGAGAAAAGGTAAGCCGCGGATACTTCCCCCTCCCCGTCGTTGCTTTTTCTACCCCTCGCCTCATCGGCCTGGTTCTGGCCTAGACCTGCATGATCGTCCCGGTTGCGGCTCTGCCTGCATGCGGGATTGATGCATCACATTGGCTCGTTGCGCCTCGAATTTAGACCGTGACTAACTTGGCTTTGATAGTTGATTCTGCCGTAAGTGCCTCCCACATGTTGGCGAAGTAATCGTCCCGACATGTCGCTAAGACCAAATCAAGTTACCTCGACATCGATCTCAAGTACTACGACCTGGTAAGCTACTCCATGGCGGGTCGATGACGTCGCTAGGCGATATTCCGTGCTGATCCTTTTCGCTTTTTAGGGTCTGGAGTACCGTGATGAGACCGACGACCAGGTCACCGTTGATGCCGCCGAGGCCATCAAGAAGTACGGTGTCGGTGTCAAGTGCGCCACCATCACCCCCGATGAGGCTCGTGTTGAGGAGTTCAAGCTGAAGAAGAGTACGCTTCCGTCCCTCCCCGAAATTATATGCTGCTGTGTCTCCACGGCCCGAATGCTAATACTTCCCTAGTGTGGCTGTCCCCCAACGGCACCATCCGTAACATCCTGTAAGTGGACACCTTTAACCTTATTTTGAACCGACTATTCCCTGATCGATCGACTAATGATCTTCCCCAGTGGCGGCACCGTCTTCCGTGAGCCTATCATCATTCCCCGCATTCCCCGTCTGGTGCCTGGCTGGAACAAGCCCATCGTCATTGGCCGTCACGCTTTTGGTGATCAGTACCGCGCCCAGGACCGTGTTATCCCCGGCCCCGGTAAGCTCGAGTTAGTCTACACCCCTGCTGGTGGTGAGCCCGAGCGCGTCCAGGTCTACGACTTCCAGAGCGGCGGTGGTGTCGCCCAGTGCCAGTACAACACCGATGAGTCCATCGCTGGCTTCGCCCATGCCTCCTTCCAGATGGCTCTCATGAAGGGTCTGCCCCTGTACATGAGCACCAAGAACACCATTCTCAAGCGCTATGACGGCCGTTTCAAGGATATCTTCCAGGAGATCTTTGAGAAGGACTACAAGAAGGATTTCGACGCCAAGAACATCTGGTACGAGCACCGTCTGATTGACGACATGGTTGCCCAGATGATCAAGAGCGAGGGCGGCTTCGTCATGGCGCTGAAGAACTACGACGGCGATGTCCAGTCTGACATCGTCGCCCAGGGCTTCGGCTCCCTCGGTCTGATGACTTCCACCCTGGTCACTCCCTCCGGCGAGGCCTTTGAGTCCGAGGCCGCCCACGGCACCGTGACCCGCCACTACCGCGAGCACCAGAAGGGCCGCGAGACCTCTACCAACCCCATCGCTTCCATCTTTGCCTGGACCCGTGGCCTCGTCCAGCGCGGTAAGATCGACGAGACCCCCGAGGTCGTTGCCTTCGCCGAGGAGCTCGAGCGCGCTTGCGTTGAGGTCGTCAACGACGAGGGCATCATGACCAAGGATCTGGCCCTTGCCTGCGGCCGCAAGGACCGCGAGGCCTGGGTTACCACCAACGAGTACATGGCTGCCGTTGAGCGGCGCCTGAAGGCAAACCTCAGCGCTCGCCTGTAGATTTCCCTTGTGATTTCCATTTTCGTCAAAGAGTTCTGATGCATTTTCTATATCATATCTGCGCTACCCCAATTTAGAGACGGGGCTACAGCACGATTGGCCTGGTCTAGCTTGAGCAATGTACAGCTGTGGTGAATCAAAAATTTGCTCTTCAATACCACTTTTTTTGCTTCGTTCTCGTGCTTCGTTCTTCTCGCTATTTGTGACTTAAAACTTGAAACGAACCTAGTAAAAATACGATTCTCCATAAAAGAGTAGTATTCAGTATCCTTCCATAGAAATAAGAACGGAGAACGGCAACTAAGATATTGTTCTTCAGTGTACCACCTGCTTTCTTTGCTTCATTTCTTGAGCACGTTCATTCACTGCGGGTCCAAAATCACCGACTTAACGGCAAAACGCCCGTAAGAAGGTCCAGCTGGGCCCAATTCTCGAACCAAGCTTCACCTCCCATTAACCCCCATCTTTTAGTGTTTTATCAGTATGACACTGGAGGCTTACTGTGGGTTTGCCCCCAACACCCCGGAACGCCATGAACCCCCACTATCGCATGATCAAAGGGCTGTCTTTGCCCCTACAACCATCGAACGGAGTTCTCCGGGTCCTTCTCCCCGAGTCTGATATTTCAGGCAAGCCGTCAAGCAGAGTCCATCCTCGGCCTCCCCGAGTCCCACACCGTGTAGGCCCGATCTCATGAAGCGCCGCCACCCTACCAAGAAGAAAAGTACACCCGAGTGGTGCAGTGCCTTGCCATGGCACAGATAAACCATGAAACCACCATCAAGTCGAGCCAAGCAGAACCGTGACTTGCGATTCAGGTCGCGACAGTGCTGTTGGACGGAGGCCGCCCACGAGTCATGAATGGCGAGGCGACATGGAGACGAAGCTTTGTTCAACGTTCAAACAGACCATCAGCAGGTGAGCATGGGGATGACAAGGTTTCACAGTACTTGGGCCAGCCTCAGTCAATTTCAGCGATGATTCGACGTCCATCGTTGCTCTCTCGTACCGAGAGATCCACACCCCGGACGACACCCTCGGAAACAGATCGCGACTCCACGACCTTATCCTGGTCCAACTACCGCGCCAAATTTATGGGTTTCGGTCTAATTGGCGGGTCGAAGTAAGGTGTGGCTATCGAGGCGGCGAGACTGCGGATTCTTTACGCAATCGGCGATGAGACTGTTGCCAAATGCGGCCGTCTGGCAGGTTGGATGTGCATGGTACGGCCAACCATACGTCGGCGATGAGATCACTGCTTTTTGGGAAGTTCAGTGCGAGTCGCGGATTTTTGATAAGCCATGCAGAACCTTTGCACGACTTTACCCGTAATTCGGCTTTTGAAGAACTGTGATGAGACCGATCGATATATAAGATAACTACGATCGAAAACTCTTAGCCGGTATTACATGAACGACCATATCAACTACTAACGACTCACTCACTTCTTGTCCATCTTTGAATGACACATTCGTTTATTCGACTTGCATTTGTTGCGCGTTCATCATAAAGTGGTGGTCGAGCTGGGATACGTCGCTGCTGCACTCACCCAAAGGGAACACGCCTGTCCCCTGCAACAAATCTTCACCTGAGCTCGTAAACATACTATTCGATGGAACTATCGACGTTACGGATCACTATCCCTGAATATGCGGGTGCTATTGATCACCACACTCTTCACCGTCCTTGCGAGCTTGTTCGTCGCTGCCCGTCTGTGGACGAGGTTCAGGATAGTCAAGAGCCCGGGGTATGACGACTTGCTTGTTTTATTTGCATTGGTAAGTCTGTTATCATTGTCTTCAACAGAAGGGGAAGGCACCCTTTTTCTCTTCAGACTGGAGATGCAATGCTAATATGTCCTACCTAGCTATCTTCCATCACATTCTATGCCTTCATCCTTGTCGGTACGTCAGCCCTGAGTGCGATCGTTCTGGACTAATGAAGCTGACATTGTGTCAAATAGAGCGTCAGCATGGTCTTGGAAAGCACAGACAACAACTTCCCGAGGACGTGATTCAAGACCAGATGCACGTACGTCCAATCCCTTCGCAGCCCGCATTCCAAGCTGAAGTACTAACGGAACCTCCTCAGTACCTCTGGCTTTCTGTGCCGTTCTACAACCTATCCCTCATCCTGGCCAAGCTCTCCGCGCTTGTTCTTTACATACGCATATTTCACAACCGAAGTTTCCTAATTTGCACATATATCACCATGGGCTTTCTCATCATCACCGGGCTGTGGATGGTGATTAGTGGATTCTTCTTCTGCGTACCGGTCCACTATTTCTGGAGCGCGAATCATCAGGCTCGTGAGAGCCATTGTCTGTCCGAGGGTCCTGTGTGGTATTCCAATGCGGCGATGCAAATCGTTACGGACATTGTTATTTTGATTCTCCCTATGCCTTTGCTATCCAAATTGCAGCTGCCACGTCGGCAGAAGGTGGGGGTTATGTTGGTTTTTGGTCTCGGAATCATGTGAGTTTCTTATTCCCCAGATTTGGGGGTTCCCTCTGTGCTAACAACTCCCATAGTGTGATCGCGACTAGCTCAGCCCGACTCTACGAGCTGAGCGTCATGGTTAAAGGACATGACTTCACCAGTGAGTATATCCAGACTACCAAACCCTACACTTCATGTTCGTCACCTTACTAATATTGCGAAGGAACAAACGCCGAAGCAGCCATTTGGTCGTCTCTTGAGGCTGATGTTTCCATAATCTGCGCCTGCCTCCCACCCCTGCACCCTCTCTTCTCGCGCATCTTCTCCTTTTGCTTCCGCCCGCAGCCTCTACATTCTTCACCTGCCTCAAAGACCCCCTCCACCACGACACACCTCACCTCCTCCCGCAAACCGTCCACCTTCGACCCCCATAGGCCCGACGGCGGCATCTTCTACAACGATTTTCTCTTCGTGGGACCATCATATACCGCTAGTATATCTAAGCTCCGTACGGAAGATGAAGAGGCCAATCGCCAGGGTGCGGATGAGGATGGAATCCGCGTCGTGAAAGAGTTGCGAATGGTCTCGGATACGGCTGCGGCTGCGACCAGTCCGAAAATTGCGCCTCATGATACCCAGGACCGGGAGTTTGAGATGGAGATGGGATTGCGCAGGGGCTCGGCAACTGCAAGTGGGACCGGGAATACTGGTATCGAGTGGGATCTGGGAGACTTCGAGTTCCCCGACTACAAGGAGAGAATGAACTCTCCAATCGGAATGAATAATGAATGAATGACTTGAGATTCACATGTTTTGCACTTATTGGTTGCGACTTGCTTGGTATTGGTTGCATATACACGAATTTAACGAACATCATGCAATGTCTTCGGATTCTATCTATCTGTCAAGTTGTAAAATTTAGATGCAGGTCCACAAAATAGCACAATCTGCGCAGTCTCCTCCATCATGATGCATACTGAATATGCGATATCTGTCAAAGACTCGGCCGGGCAGCATCCTTCCATCTCATAGCCTGCTCAATTGCCTTTGCCACAGACACGCACTTTTCCTCTCCAAAGCGCCCACCAACAATCTGCAGCCCAACAGGCATGCCATCAACTAGATCAATGTCATCTGAAACCAGGTTAGTAGAATCCTCTTCTCAGGGCTCCTGTGAGGCCTTACATTGCTCCTTGTTAAACTTATCGCCAGCATTACGCGGAACATGATCTATCCATTCCTGGTCGATGACTTCCTTCTCCTTCGACACCGTTGTAGCAGGGACCGTCAAAGCGGCATAACCCAACAAGTTCCAAATACTTGTGTATCCCACATACGCGCTAGATTTGACCCATGTCCAGGGTTTGTATCCGACCCATGGCGTATTCGGCATGATGAGGGCATCAATGCCAGACGATGTCCAGCGGTCGAGATACTCACTCTCGTAGAGATATTTATCGGCATTGAGCTGGGAGAGTAGTTAGCACATAGCCAGAGAACTGCACGTCGTAAGGAGGCAAGAAGTACTTGATGTGTTTCAGAGGTCGTCATAATATCTTTCTCAGTTCCCACCAACATGCCCTCAATAAGTGGCTCTCCCGTTAATTCGATTTTCTTGCGACAGCCCTCGCCGCCGTCGGAGAGGATGGCCTTTTCCCAGAGTTGATATGCGTATCCGTGGGAAGAGGCATCCCATTGGACAACTGGATTGAATGGTCAGAGAACCCTAATGCACCGAGATGAATCACTGGGCATACCTTCATGACCAGCCGCCTTCAGCGCATCGACAGCTTCCCAGACAGCCCTTGCAATGGGAGGCTGTACCTTGACAACACCGTCATCAACCAAGAATCCAATTCGGAGACGCTTGGCCCTTAGCGAGGCCATGTTTCGCCTCCATGGCACGGGAGCGGTATGCTGATCAAGCTCCCATGGCGATGCACAGGATAAGGCTTCCATGTATCGCTCAATCGAAGCCAAACTACAGCTCATAGGACCCGCAACCGAGCGAACGATATCCTGACCGGGACTATACTCGCATTAGTGCCCTGTCACGAAGAACACAGAAAAAGTTTGTCACTGACTTTCCGCGCTCATAGGGATGCCGCCCGGGAGTTGGCGACAAACCATACAGCCCGCACAGACTAGCTGGGATCCGAATGGAGCCACCAATATCAGTGCCAATGCCCAGCACGCTTCCCCTGGCAGCAACAAGCGAAGACTCGCCACCAGAGCTACCGCCAGAAATCAAATTGCGGTTTAGTGGGTTAACACATTGCCCGAAGACGTGATTGTATGAATCAGACATCATCATTGATTGCGGAAGATTGGTCTTCACGTATAGTACGGCACCGAGCCGTCGGAGGGTGCGCGCGACAGATTTGTCGGCAGGGGCGGGGCTATTCGTCAAGCCGACCCATCCTGAACAAAGGATTAATATATAGGGGATTTAGACTTGGGATGAAGAGGGGGTTCTCTACCGATCGAAGTATCCACACCCTTGACGGAGAACAAGTCCTTGATAGAGACAGGCAGCCCATGGAGAGGTCCGACAGTCTTGCCCGTCTTGGTCAGATACTCGTCCATCTCCCTCGCGGTCGCAAATGCTTCCTCGAAGAATATCTCGGTACAGCATATTGTGAGTTGGTGGGCTAGTGCTGCCCGCTTAGCGAATGTGGTGGTTAATTCTAGCGAGGAGAGCTCTCCGGAAGAAAGCTTGCGGAGTAGAACTGTGATGTCCGTTTCCTCTGTAAGTGCGAGCTCTGCAGGTGTTAGGACGCGCCGAATATAGGATAGTGCATCCGGGTGTGATTCAGCCGAGGGGATTGGAGAGAGTCGCCACTCGGGTGGGATGAGGGCCAGCTGGTTGGCGCGCTTTTCGGCGGCGCGCTCTTGATACGATGATGCAGTTGTAGTTTCTTCCATTATGCAAGGGTGATCTGCTTATTAAAAGGGGCTAAAAAAGGAGAAAAAGGCAGCACCTGAGTAGATGGGATCATGCTGCGATATTTAAAGTCAAGCAGTATAGATAAGCCGTGCGGAGAACTGGTTGATTGCCTTCCGCATCCGGTAAGCAATCAAATCCGCGCCAGAAGAACCCGCGGGGTGACGAATCAGGGCGCACTTTGAAAATACATCAACTCGTGTCATTAATCCTTAGATAATTCCCCTGTCCCTCCACTTTTGCTCGCATTGTTTCTGACCATCCGGATATCTCGGAAAGTCGCACAGCCGGCAATTCTGCCAGTAACCCCGCAGCACATCGCACTGGGCCCCGGTACCGGCATGCATGCCCGTCAGATAAGCGGGCGTAGCTATGTGCACATAGAATCGGGATGTAGTAGGCATCGTTGATATGGCAGCACAAACCTTATTTACCATGGAGGAAATTACATCTGCATGTATCGGAGGCGTGGGTGACATGCTGCTCTCCCCCGCTCGGGCGAAAGCGACGATTGCAGCGGAGCCTCGATACACCACGTCTGCAAGGCTGAGATCAGTCGAGTTATCGTTGCTGATATTCAGAATTTGCTGCATTGCTCGGGAGCTAAGTTCGATTGTGTTTAGATCGTTTTCGCCCTTGGCCAGGTACACGAAGAGGTCGAAGGTATCGGATGGACAGCCCACCGAGTCGAGGAATTCCTGGGAGAGGATCTCGCGGTGCCAATCGTCAAATATCAGGGCGCCGTCATCCCGATTCAGCGTGCCAGTGACATCGAACCAGACCAGGTAGGCGAGTACATTCGCTAGCCCAGGTATTCGTCCAGCTAGGCTATCTAGTTCGGCCTTGTTTGTGCAATGGAGGTCAAGCAGCGAGCGCGCTCCATGTAGATGACGCTGCCACTTGCCAAAGGAGCCACAGCACACTTCAAACATGGCGAATGTAGCTATCCCAAATAACGCGATGGGGTGTGCAGAGCCGATGACTTTGCTCAGGTTCGTGAGGGCGATGAGATGCGACTGGATAGAATCGTCATCGCTCGCTCCTTGAAGACGTGAGCGCGCATAGCCCAAAGTTTGAGAGATGAGCTCAATGGTTTCGTCTGGCAGTTCCTGGTTGCTGGATTGGATCTCTTGATAAAAGTCAGATAGGAGATCGATAAAGCCGTATAGGTTGATAGGTATGATCTTGATGGACTGTGCTTTAGGTTGATGAATTTCTTGGACAGGCGTATATCGTGTTTGTACTGCAGGGGATCTCAATGATGGCGATGCTTTCGAGACTATTTGCCTTTTCTCCCTATCTCCCATCCAAATCACTCGCTGTGGGTATTGGCATGTCGCTCCAGTCTGTACACAAGGTTGACAACGAGGGCGATTTAGATCACACTTGATACCTTTAGCTCGGCATCGCCCGCAGTGACGATCATGGCGAATGCCTCGGGGCTTCTTTACACACGCCATGGAGCTCCGGGATTGTATGATGACCTCTGAACTCCTCTAGGGTGTCGTCAAGATTGCCGGGAGATAAAGAGTGCGGGGGAAGCGGCAGGTTCCCCCTTTTGGTATTTAGCGGGAGATACGCATCCTGAGACGACTTGAGCGGCTGGTCCCTTCAGGCAAAAGGGTAGAAATCAGCAGGAAAATCTTCATCATCAAGGGAGTGTGATTTGGCAAAGCCACTCGGTGCAGCCCAAAACTATCTAAACTATCTAAACTAGCTAATGGCAAAGGAGCGACAGATGCATGTGCAGTACGGAACATTAACGCAAGACCTAACATAAGGGGACCGCCAAACAGAAAAGGAATGCTGGATACAAAAGGAGTGACAAAACTTGTGGCAAATACAGAAAGACCGATAAGAGTAATGGAGCGACAGGACTCGAAGGGGGTGACAGGCACAAAAGCAGCGACAGCTCGATGTACAGCAATGATCGTAAAACGGTCATGGCAGCATAAGCTCTGCGACACGACAAGAAGATGCGACAGACTTATATACAAGGATAAGCACAATACAGGGCACGAAAACGCCGAGACCCGCAACATGAACCAAAGCGAATGACTCGGTGAGCGGAACAGAAGCAATGGGCGAGGCAATGAGCGAAGACATAAGAACAGCTTCAAAACCATGGATATGAGACATGAGAGAGACCAACTGTACTTTGAAAATCTTGTAGAAGTCTCGTCGCACCAAACGCAATCCATCTCAACGCCTCAGCGACGAGGGCGGTTGAAGATGTACATTCTGCATCCCCATCGTTTGACCGAAGCGACTTGGGGCACCAGTATCCTCCTTGCTTCGTTTCAACTTTTCCCGGCGGTCGCGTCTCTTTGTAGCGGAGTTTTGTTGCTCAGGTTTGGGCCCCTCACTCGTCTTGAGTGCTTCCGATTTGGTTTTGGAAGGTCTATCTGCACGACGACGGCAGTGGCGGGCACGAACACGCTTTGGAGAAGCTGAATGAACTTTGGTTGTCTTCGAAAGTAAGGGACCATCCGACTTAAAGCCAGTTCGATGAAGACTTCTGAGGTTGAAGTCGGGACGTCGATGGATATTCCGTTCAGCTATCAGCTGCTCGAGTCTCTGAACCGCCGCAGTGAGAGATCTGGTAGAAGCAAGGCTCGCACTCAAAATGGTCGCTGAATCAGGAAGACCCTCCTTTGGGAAGGATTCCAGGAGGGACGATGCCAACTCTGCAGCAGGGTCAAAGCCGGTCCGAGAGTTTGGGCTGGAAATGTGTTCCACTCTGGGATCTGGGGTGTCAACTCTTTTGGCTGGATTTGGGACAGGCGTCTTGCAGGGTGACTGGACTGATCGCTCTGAATCGGCGTCTGAGCCGGACGACTTCTGAGTTCTGCGGTGATTTTCTGTGAATATTTTCGACACTCGGGTTATATCAGAGCCCAAATAGGAACATGTGCTTGCGATGTCCAGGGCTTTTTCTAGAGCTGCAGGCGTTGGCATGACCGACGGCATAATATTGGCAGATAGTGTCGGCAATTGAACCATGCACATGCCGACAAGAGGGTTTTGACGCGCTGATTGCAAAGGAGGCTCGCTCAAAACATTGATTGATTGAACAGCAGGTGAAGCATCATGGTCTGGCGCTGGAGAGAAAAAAGCACCAGGGCAGCTTTTGATCCGGCTTGGAGGAGACTGAGGCGACTGGAAATCCTCATTCCGTTCAGAAATACTTTGATGCAACGAATCGACGCTGCTGGAACAATGGTGGCAGATCACATCGTACTCGCCCTCGCGCGGGATGAAACTGAGTGAGACTGGCTGCAGACCCAGGAACATGTCTGGACTGAAGTTGCATATCTGCAACCAAGATGGCAACTCATCGATGGGTACAAGTGGAGCGAGAAGACCACCTGGGCGAAAAATGCAGAAACGCGGACGCAGCCGAGCGTGTGAGTATGTAAGGGGATAAGACGGTTGGTACTGCATGGTGACAGCTGAAAGGCGAGATAACCGTAGATTAAAAGGAGTGAGAACCGTGTACTAAAGGCTGGAGATAAAGAGCGTATGCTTTCCGAACGAAAGGCAGCCGAGGCTTGGAAGATGAAAGCAGATCGTGATGGGGAGGGGAGGAGGAGAAGAGAAGAAAGGAATCTATTCAGGTGGGTGGTATTTCTGTGTTGGATCGTTTATCGCTCCTGCGATCTTCACAATATAAACAATAACACAGAACCAAGAAAAACAGAGAAGTGCCTGACTGGGACGGGAGGGAGTGGCTGACTACCAAGTACGATCAGCCAAATCAGGCAGGGGCAAGCGTGCCATTCTTGCAATCAATCCCAAGAAGCGGGTTCAACCCAGCCGTGCCATTAATGCACATCACTGTCGGATTCACCATGCTTTGCGGAACACCTGGATGTTGCTTCACTGGAAATCCTTGCACGAAGACTCCGTACTGCGCTCAATAATGACAGCCTATGCTCCAGGTTTGGCAGTCCAATATTATGCCAATAAGGATCCGACGCACAAGGTCCATCGCAAGGTCGAGGGCTACTGGCCGAGCCTGTAAAGTCGGACAAGTCAAGTCTTCCATCATGACAGACCCATTGTTTACGCGTCCAGTAGTTATCCCATTGCCGAGCTGGGTTTGTGATGAGCGCTGATTGCAATAGCTTTGGGTCAAAAAGATCGGAAACGCGACATTGTACACGGATACCTATACTTCCAGGTAATGTCCTTTACGACTCCTTGAACCCCCATTCGGGCTTTGAATCTGGCTGTATAGACTGCGTCAATCACGGTAACATCTCCCAAGCGGATGATGGAGACGTTGGTCAAAGTCCGTCTGGTCCTGGCCGAGAGAGCTCCCTATCATCGCTCTTCGAGACCTAAGGCCTTGGATGGACCGAGCATCTGAAGCATTTCAATGATGACAAAGAATTGCTGGGAAGCACTAGTTATTTGACCAAAACTATCAACACAGTTATGATGTAAAGTGAAATACTTATTGACTGCATTCCTTATGTCCTAGAACTTTCTTTTTCAGCTTCCCTTTCACAGTGATCCTTGGTCCGGCCTTTTCAAAATCGGCATGGCAAGATCCTTGAATAGTGCCACCATATTTGGCCAACCTTTCTGGAAATTCCTCACCATGATTCGAACCGTTCAAATCCCAGCTCGGACCCCACGCTTAACAAACAGGGGTCAGTGGTTGATGTTGTTGGTGCCTCAGGCATAAGTCAGCCCGAGCTTCGGAAACTCCACATAAGATCATGGCTCACGGCCGTCCAAAGTGGGGGCGAGTAAGCATAGCTACCTAATACCCGAGACGAGAGACCCATTTGTCGCTATCCAGTCTCGTTCTCGTCGGTAGAAGCTTTGACATATTACGCCTGCCTCCAGTCATATGCATTTATCAGCGAATTGGACGCGATGATGCCCCCCTGATCTCTCTACCATCTGAAATCCACCACCTTATAACCGAGCACTTGGACTATGCATCAGAAGTGAACGCGCTGGGGCAAACATGCCGGACCCTGTACGGGCCAGCCTATCTGCGCCTCTACTCTCATTTTGCCAGGGATTTATCTCCGCGAAGCTTCCGACGCATCGTCGAAAATGAGAATGTGGACGCGCTACGGAGAGTGCTCCCTGTTTTCATAGATCTCGGGTGGAACACAGACTTCTTCGAGGATGATTACAACGCCGGGAAACTAGAAGCAGCAGGAACACTTGTGGACATTATCCAGATATTCGTGGATCTCTATGGGCCTGGGCAGACTCTTTGTGACATTGCCAGTGATCCCGAGTCCGAGAATGTTGCCCTAACCGCGGAGGACCGAGTTGTTTTTAAGGTCTTGACTGATGCTGCAAAATCAACCCGAATCAGCGACTTAGCCTTGAGTGCCGCAGCAATAAAAGGATCTCTAGATTGCATCAAGTTTCTACTTGATTCTGGCTGCAAAGTGGATGGTATTGATTTCGATCGTCGGACCGCTTTGGTGAATGCGGCAAAGCATGGCCACTTGGAGGTAGTAGAGCACCTTCTCGAGGCAGGTGCAAATCTGAATGGCCATGGTGTCCCGCATCGGGTCTTCCCTGAAACTCGTCTTTTCTATGCTGCAGCAAACAACCACGAGGCTGTGGTACGGTGCTTGCTTCAGAAGAATGCCCATCTGCGCACTGCTGGGGAAATCAATGCCCGTGAAGTGGGCTGTCTAGCTGAACAGGGTGGGGAAGCACTTGCTACGCTCATTTTGGAGCCCATCGATTTAAATACCAAATTGCTCCAGCTTCCTGCAGATCAAATGAGCTACTTTCTCCGCTATGCAGCCGCCGCTGGAGATGAAGCTACTATTGAACGATTTGGCTGCCCTCCTACTGCAGTCGAGCTTTTCTCAGTATTGAGGATTGCCGCACGATGCGGCCGTGCAAATATTGTGAAGACTTTGCTTGAACGGTCTGCGAATGTCTTTCCGGAAAGGGAAGTCATACAAGATGATTGCCACGAAGCGATTCAGATGGCCGCTCAAAACAATCGACCCTCCGTGGTCACTGTGGTGCTTCAGCATGCTGAGAAGCATGCGATAGACACTGCAGCAAGGGTCGGGCTTCTAGCGGCCGCAACCGCAGGCCACAAAGAACTGTGTCAGATGCTGGTGGAGAAAGGTGCCCTGAAAAAACCACTCTCGGGTCAAGTGGATCTGCCCCGAATTTTAGAATTCGCTATCGAGTCGGGTGATTGTACCCTCGCTGAGCAAATCCTGGATGAAGACAAACTTGGTCCCTGGACTATCTTACCACAGAGGCAGACTGTCTTCGAGTTGGTCGTCTCCAGCAGCACATTCGACATGTTCGACTTGATTCTTAGGCGCGGTGTGACCCTTGATCCAAGTAATGGCATGTGTCGGCAAGTTCTGTCGCGAGCGGCGGTCTCCAGACAGACTGAGATTATCTCGCACTTCCTACAAAATGGATTTGATGCCAATCATCTCTATACACTTAACGGTTGGAGTGAAAGATTGCTCTTTAGAGCTATCTCAAGTGACACAGTGGACAGAGAAGAACGAGTGTCCGACACACTGCACAGAGAAGATCAAGTATTTCCGATCATACAGCTTCTCATTGATCACGGTGTCAAGGTGGACGCAGTGGGGATGGCCAATCGAACTGCCTTGGCGGCTGTTGTGATGGAAAACCGAAGCATAAATATTGCCCGGGAACTTCTGGATCGAGGTGCCAATCCCCTACTGGGCTTCCAGGATGATGCGAGTGCTCTACAATGTGCCATCAAGATCCAGAATCCTGAAATGGTGGGGCTGTTTTTGGAAACTATCGGGGCTCAGGGATACCGATGTGGTGATTTGATTGCCTTCATTGCGCGCCATCTAGATGAATTCAAGATGCCCGATAAGAGATGGTCAAGGAGCGAGTGGTGGAATACTTTCTTCGTTCTCAAGGCATTGAGGTCGTATTATTGGCGGGCAATAAATTCAGTCTCGATGGCATAACTGCTTTGATTCAATTTGGGTTTTAAATAGAGAGCGCCTATTGCTTGCCCCACTATAAACGAGTCCATATAGCACATTGTATGTTTATACTTCCTTGTGTCGTCGATTATGCGATATACACCTTTCTCCCGCGGGAGCTGGCCGCGGCCCGCCGATAAGACCCACCGATAGCAGCTGCCAGCTTTATCGGCTCCGATGCAAGCAGCCGGCGAAGTACGTAACGTCTAGCCTCGTCCGTCCCCGCGACTCTCTCCAAATTCAACCTCATTCCATCCAGATATTTCATAATTGAAGCTCGCCAAATCATCACAATGGTCGCCCTCGAGGACCCCACGAATTCAACGCGACCTACACCCGGCATCGCCGTCGCAGACGCAGACTTCCAGCTGGGTAGCTCCATCTTCATTGCTGCGCCCTCGACACGAGTCTGGGAGGTGCTAATGGACACATCAACATGGCCTGAATGGAACACATTCGTTCCGCGCGTGACAATTCGCGAACAAGCAGACACACAGACTTCCGACCCCGCCACACTCTCCCCACACCTCCGCAAGGGCACAAGGCTGACCTTCCACGTCCGCATGGATTCCACCTCCACAAAACCCCAAGCCGCCCGAGACGTGCACCTCCGCATCACTGAATATGCCGCGCCGAACCCCGAGACCAAGACGCCTGGTCGGATCGTGTGGGTCGCGGACCTGGATGCGCCGGGCGCGTTTCCGCGGTCTCTCTTGAACGCGGAGCGAGTGCACGAGATTACCGACGTGGAGATTGGGGAGGGTGAGAGTGCTGTGCAGGGCACTGAAGTGCGGAACTGGGAGTTGCAGGCTGGGTGGTTGGTCTATGCAGTCAAGTGGATGTATGGGGCGAAGCTGCAGCAGAATTTCGAGCTGTGGGTTAGTGATTTGAAGAAATTCATTGAAGGTGGGGAGAATGCTTCCAATTAGGCGACAGAGTCTACGAAAACGGGTGGGTATAAGCTCACTTAGGTTGCTCATATGGTCATGATGACATGTGGTTATTTACTTGTGTTCCCGAGATGAACGGGGCTCGCTGTATGAAGCGGTTACGAGCTTATGGAAATATAATCTCCATTTTGCACTTCGGCAATCTTAATCAAGTTCATCCATGTAGATGAATATGAGATTCACGACATGCGGCTGGGCTTGGTTAGCATATTGATATCCGAGAGCTTAACGTGATCCTTTGTTTTTCAAGCCAGCCAAATCTGTCTGGTGAGGCTAGGGCTCTAATTTCCATGCAGTGGCAGGGTGTGGCTAGCCAGAATACTTTCACAACTGGAGCATATTTGCCATAACGGAATGGAATTTTGGGGCATTGGAGAGAAAGAGGGAGCCCCGCGAACGGCCGAAACCGTGGCTACTTGATAAGTATGTTGAGCAGCTAAATCTAACTCAATTCAGGTCAATGGGTTACTGAAGAAACATATAAACATAACAGACGTGTTTCTGACATTAAAACTAAGGTTCTTGCTTCAACAACTCCATCTAAATTTCCGGGTATCTCATCTATGCCAACCGAGCCTCGGGTTTGACGAACCAAGCTCAAAACCAAAACCAAATTCCAGAACAAATGCTCACCAGATGCAGATCTATTATACAAAAACAAAAAAAAAAATGTAAGAATAAAAGCAAGAATATGCGACAATATTAAGGGTGTAAAATAGCCGTCGCAGATCAACAGAAGCATTCGACACACTAATAGACAGCTTCACGAAGATGCTAGCACCAGCCAGTTCTGCGTAGGAATACGCTGGGTCGGGTCTTTGGCAACAGCTGGTTGGGTAAGTTTCTCGACGAACCCTCTGCATGGCACGCGGCAGCCATTTGAGCCGGAGCGAGTGAAGTCAAGGATGCGGTGTCCGTCGCGTGCCATAGCTAGACGCTGCATCTTATTTGCGCTAGGATACAGAAGAAGATCCCCAGTTGCGGCGGCGATCAACGTAGCCGCAAGTGAAAAGACGTCCGAGGCTGGTGTCGACAGCACGTCGCCGGATTTCAAAGATGCGAGCGTGAGTAGCTCGGGCGCGGTGAAGGGCGGCGTGAATGCTGACATCGCGGCGTGGTTTGGATCCGGGGTTTGCGCGGAGTCTGAAGGTATGGCGATCGCGGAAGAGAAGTCTGCGAGAAGGGGTTCGTGAGGGAATGCGCTCTCGTCGGCTGCGATTGAGCGGAGGAGGACGTTGTGAGGCTTGATGTCTCCATGGATGATACCTGCAGTATCATGCAGCCATGCCAGGCCACTGATCAACTTGCGCGCCATATCGCGCCATGAATCTGGTCCTTGGACGGGGTCGTACATGGTCGCTGTTGAGGGCTGCTTCTTTCGCAGATCGGCTTGGTCTTCGATGTATGTTGACAGCGCCAGGGGAACGGCGGACATGACCAACGCATCGGAATCTGAAAGGAGGCCATGGAACGGCACGACATGCTGCTCGTAGCCCGGGGTCAAATTCAGACGCGTCAATGTCAGCGCCTCGGCCTGGAGCACTTTTCGGGCATCGCGGCGCAATGGCGCTTTCACCGCAAGAATGCGACTCGTGGTGATCGGCGAGCTGGGCGGAGTATGGAGGTTGGCAGCGGGAGCGCTGGGAATCGAGCGCGCCTTGTATACTATACTCCACGCGCCTCGACCAAACTCGATCGGGCGATCCGCGCTGTCGCGACAAATTTCCACATCGTCCGAGAAGCGCAGCGGGGTGATCACGTTCCTTTTCACCTGCGCGGCTGTTTGCTCGGAGTTTGTTTCCTCCAATGGACTTGGGATGGATCGCTCAGGGTCCCCGGCTTCCTTGCCGATCGGGGTGACCGGGGGCGTCAGACTGGACGCCGAGGTTTGGGTTGGAGTTTGCAGCGTGACGCCTTGTCCACCGTGTGTAGTACTGAGGGACAAGCGCATTGGCGAAGTTGAGGGAGCCATCGCGGCACCGTGAGTAAAAATAATTGCAGTCGCAAGGCGGACTACTGCCGGCGTAGTAGGTGTAGATAAATGGTGGACGAGAAAAAAAAGCAAGTAAGGCGTCTCACGCTGCGATTCGCATAGATAAGAAACACTGCAAAATTAAGAGCTGCACGCCCGACGCAGGTGAGATTATCACTAAAGCGATAGCAGCGCCACCCTCAAAAACGGACAACAGCGGGCGTGAGTCTACTGCGTCCTCAATATCCACGGTTCAGGGCTCAAGTATGACGTGTGGGGCGGCGAATAGGGGACGAGTCAAAATCCTTCCGTGGTGGCCAAATACGACGACTCGGACCGAAGGCGAATTATATAGGCATAGTCGGCAAATAATCGGAATGAGGAGGGTGAGACTTGAGAAAGACGGCAAAGAGGATAAAGAGCAGGCCAAACAAAGAGCAGGTCAAACAAAGAGGTCAAAGAGGGCCAAGGTTGCGGCGGCGCGTCGCAGCCATGCTGGGATGTGATGAATGGGCACAGGGACCGCCCACTTTAGAAGGAGCTTAGAGACGAAGGAATCAAATGACTAGGAAGAGAGCGAAAACTTTGAAGAGAGAGTGACCAAAAGGAACCCACCAGGGCGGTCGATTGGCCGGTCTCGACCAGGTGGAAGACAGCGTGATGGAGAAACAGGGTCAATCACCGGCCAATCTCGACGGTAGCAGTGCGATAGTCCGAAGGTGGCCCTGAGGTGGTCCAAAGGTAGCGCCCGAGACCCTCTCGAGGGGTCTGATACGACGGTGGTAATCGTAGATGCCCTTTCGAATGGCCGAAGGGAATTTACCGGGTGGCTCGTGCTGATCGGTTGGGGCTCCACTGGTTCATTTCCCTATTTCCTTCTTTTTTCCACTCCACCGGGGAAATGATTGGCCTTGTTTTCTTTTCTCCGTTTGTCTTGGGATTTGTTTGTTTCTTTGTTTCCCTATCGTCTACTCCTCTACTCCGTAGTCTAGTGGTCTTAGCAGGGAGTCGATAGGACGAGGCTGAGATCCGAATGCGTGCGCAGAGCGGCTCCACCGCATGCGTCTTTAACGCCCGCCACTTTGGGGAAGGGGAAAATCTGGACACCCCTATGACTCCCCGCTAGATCAGCGGTCATGGAAATCAGTCGGAAGCAAAGTATCGGACCCCCACAAAACTAGAAGTATACATGCACGACGGCATGTCTGAAACTACTGCGCGGAAGCCGGGATGGGGCGGGCGGGTTCTTGCAGGATGCCCCAGGAGTTTGGGCCAATCGCTCGGCCCCGTGCGGTCCCTGTTGGGCCCTCTTTGATAAGGCCAGGCCGGTCTATGCTTCCTCGGGCATCGACGGGGGCCTTTTGATTGGTAGGATGAAGCAGGATTTTGATAGGAAATGGTAGAAAATTGATCAAATGGCCAGAGGAGGCAGAGGCGCATGCCTTTGACGTAGTATACACGTGGAAAAGGGGGATCGCTAAGGTGCTGATGTGCTAATCGTACAGTAATTTGGTGATGGACATAGAAGGCGGCATATTCACGTACACTCCGAAACCTGGGGTATAGGGTGTTAGTGCAGGCGTTTCGGCGGCACCATCAGGTTACGTCCGGCTCGGAACGAGGTCAGGGTGGCTCCAATCATGCGGCTAAATTGGATCGCTGTGGTGTCTGGCGCCTGCTTCTGGTACTCCAGCAGGATGTCCCAGAGCGTGGGGATGGGGATGCACCGCAGTCGCACGTCGCCCACGTCGTAGTTGAGATTCTCTTGGAAGCAAGCGTTTGGATCAACGGTGGGGTGGGCCAGCGGGATAGGCCCACTGCCGGGCTTCAGGCGCTTCATCGCGAAGGGGACGAGCCCGGGGATGGCCTGGAGGAGCTCGTTGGTGGGACGGTCCAGAAACAAGATTTTGAACAGCTCGCCCACGGTGATGTGATTGCGCGGGCCGAACACAAGCGATAATGCTTCGAAGAGCCCGAAAATCTGTCCCCGCTTTTCGTCCGACAGGTGGCTGATCTTTTGGAGGTACACGGGATTGGCCTCGGCCTCAAAATACATGATGGATCGGGGTTCACGAGGAAACAGCTCAAGCTTGTCGATGCGCAGTGGTTCCCATGGCCGTTGATCCCATAACAGGACGGAGTCATCGAAGTTGTTGGACACGTTCATCGTGCGATAATCATCAACAAATCGATCCCAGCTTTTATACAGACGATGATGCATGCTAGCATACTGATCGGCTAGTCCCGCTTCTTGGGCCGCGATCGTATTATCAAGCTGCTCCAGATCTTTCACGGTCTTGCTGGGATCCGCAGCTGCTCGAGAAAGGGCCCGCATTGTCTGATCGATCTCGACCCTACGGTGTGCAAGCTCGAGACGGCTGTGTGCAATCTTATTCTCCTTGTAGAAGGCGGATTGAGCTTTCTGTCGCGCTGTTTTGGCCGCCGACTTTGTGATAGGAATGTTAGGGTCTTCCTTATTCCCAGCCTCAATGTCGGCCAATAGGACCTTGTGTCGCTCGGTGAGAATCCGAGGAGAATGCGGTACGTCCGACCTCTCTCGTTTTAGAGATACTGGAGCCAGCTCCAGGGGCGGAGGCTCGCGACCCGACGGGGTGATAATCTTTTGCGCCGCAGTCCGTTCGGCGACTCGCTCCCTGCCCTTGATTGTCACGTCCAATGGCTTTAGGGTCACCCACGACGCTTCTTCCTCGTAGGGACTTGCGACCTCAAGGGCATGTAGCGCTACGGTCTCTGTCAAGAGGGCCGGCCGTCTGCGTTCGCCCACTGTTCGAGGGACAATACCTTCCACCTCCAATGACGGAATCGATGCTAGAATCCGTACACTGCCGTATCTGTGTATCCCTTTCTGCTGCATACAGGCTTCCATCATCGCACTCCACCACCGTTGCGGTGTATAGTGGTCGGCTTTCTGGGCTGGAAGGGGTGGGCTGGCCAGGACGAGGAGGGTGTCGTTCTTGGGCAAAATTTGGTCTATTGCCTGCCTTTTGTGCGAGGAGACTTGCTCTGGGAAATGCTCTTCAAAGACATCGCCCCAGTCTGCTTTGGTGTAGAGGTCCATGGACAGCAGTTTATAGCTGGGACTGGTGTCCACGAGTTGCTTGAGAAACGGCTCATAGGAGGGTAGGTCGGGCTCGATGAGGACATGACGGCGAGGACGGAGGTAGTCGTTAATCTTTGAGGAAAAATTACCCGTATTGGGCCAGAGGTCGAGGACGTCGATTGGGGAGCTTCTAGATAGGTAGGGAGACACTCGCTGGAGGACATCCGCTGTGCGAGGATGGTATCGGGTCAGTGTACTGGAGCTCTAGCTTAAAATCAAGGAAGCTCCATACACACCGCAGAGTTCGTCGCTCACAATGCTGGACTGGAGCGCAGTCCGCCTTTTGAGCTTTTTCAGCACATGCGAGTTGATAGCTTTGGTGATCGGGTACTGCTCTACGGGCATCCACCGTTGCGCAAGGACCCGTTTGGAAATGGACATGGTCGCAGTCCTAGGCAATCATCACCGCTCTCATGAGAGGCAGATCTGGCGACAAAATACACATGCTTGGGCCATGATTGGCAGGTGACGGTCGGGGTGGAGGAGTTGAGAGAACAGCGCGTCCGCGGGTTTTTTTGGGGGGAAGCGGAGCGACCTTGCGGGATCCTCGGTCATCCCACCAGGCACCTCCCCGTTCCCCTCGCTCAACTTCCGTCGCTCTTTACTCGTCTGCCTGCCACAAATCCACCCCTCGCGCCTGGATGCGCCCTCATCGTCGATAGCTGCCTGGTCTTGGCACCAACTGTCGAAGATCGCCCCATCTGATCCGCGTCAACCATGCCCCTTGGGACTCGCTATGCGTGAAGAAGCGTGAAGAGGGGTCGTGATCTCGAAAGTCTACTTGCTCGACCAGCAACTCCCAATTCTTTGACACTGCATCTTGGCAATGGCATCTCAAATGAAGCTCTCCTCTACCGAGGGAGGTCCGCCCCAGAGCGTGGAAAAGATTACTCGAATTGCCCAAGACTACGAGTACAACGCGGCCGTCCCGCTACGATACTGGCTGCGGACCGCTGCTACACTGATGCGAGAGGTCAGTGGACTTTTCCTGGCTAGTTTTCATGTAGCAAGGCAATCGATCTTCTAACTTCTCTTTGACATGGCAGGCGCAAATCTACGAACGCGAGGGACACGACGAGCAAGCCTACCTCCTCCTCTTCCGACATGCCCAGCTGGTTCTGGTACACCTATCAAAACACCCAGACGCCCGGAAAGATGACAAGGACCGCAAAGCACTGATTGGAGCTGAGAAGGAAGTTGAGAAAAATCTCGCCAAGTTGGAGGTCCTCAAGCCGCGGATAAACAAACGATACGAACGGTATACCCAGCTGATGCGCGAGCGTCAGTCTCGGAAGCTTTCGTCAGAAATCAGCGCAATCCCCGAACCCCGAGAGCGATTCACTGATCCTGCGTTGGCTGGTGTTGCGGAGCCGTTGGAAGCAGGGGAGAACCGAGACCTTGCGGTTCGGTTGGCGCAGTCCGAGCTCCAGCGCAGAGCTACTGTACGCAGCCGCCGTGCCGCTGGTCTGTGGGGGGATTGGGAAGATGCATATAAGACCGATATCCGGTCGACTGATCAGGACTTGAGCCAACGGATTCAGAACATTAGATCCAATTTGGATCACAAGGCCCCCGCTGGCACGACAGGACGTCTTCAGGAACCTGGTACGGCGCGTGATGGATCCACTACGGAATCGACCTACAAGTACCCTACTGTACCGCGCCACCAGAAAGCATTGGGACCAGTGATACCTCCAGCACAAATTGCCATTCGAGACAATAATGCTGAGCGCCATCCGCCTCCCATTTTACCCCCAAAGGAACATCTTGAGCCTAGTCGAGCATCATTTGTTGATGGCCCTCTGGCCTTGGAGCCTCCACCTCGCCCATTGAAGTTATCGCCCGCCCCTCAACTGCCAGAGAAGGTCCGGCCTTCTGCAGAGACTTCCTCCATAAAGCCCGATCTCGATCCCTCCAGCTACACATTTAAACCCTCTGCCTACTTGGAGAACGGCACTCCTCTGCGCTCAGTATTCCTTCCCGCCAGCCTGCGCGCTCGTTTTCTCTCACTGGCAGCTTCCAACACCAAGAATAACCTGGAAACATGTGGCATTCTTTGCGGTACACTCGTATCTAACGCTTTGTTCATCTCTCGGTTGGTCATTCCCGAACAGATCTCCACATCTGACACCTGTGAAACAACCAATGAGTCGGCGCTCTTCGACTACTGCGACTCCGAGGACTTGATCATGCTCGGCTGGATCCATACCCACCCATCCCAGACATGCTTTATGAGCTCACGCGATCTACACACTCATTCCGGCTACCAGGTTATGCTCCCCGAGAGCATTGCCATTGTCTGCGCGCCTAGCAAGACACCTGACTGGGGTGTCTTCCGTCTCACGGATCCTCCGGGTCTGAAAACGGTTTTGAATTGTACTCAGACGGGCTTGTTCCATCCCCATGCAGAGGAGAATATATACACGGGGGCCTTGCGACCGGGTCACGTGTTTGAGGTTAATGGATTAGAGTACGAGACAGTAGATTTGCGTCCCAAGGGGGAGCAATTCTGATTACTTATGACTAGTTTATGTTATTCAATTGACTATGATACCCACTTTTCCCACAAAACTCCCTACCCTGGTGAAATGCATAACTGTCACTTTTCATTCTGCATCTCACACTGCTTTATTCCTCTGGCCGATGCGAATGCTCGTTCTTCGACGCGGTTCGTCTTTTCGACGCAGAGCCCGAACTAGCTCGCGCCTTGTTTGAAGGCGTCGGTGAGCGGCGCCTTTGCGGCTTGCGACGACTCGTCCTGTGGCTCGTCTACATCTCTCCAAGGTCAGCCTCTCGCCCTTACACATTGGCCGGGATACCAGGCATGAACAGCATCAGGCACAGGCAGCTGATCGGCGACGACATTGTCAAGATCTATGTACGTACCATCGATTCTGGGTCATAATCGGCGCCGTCGTACTTGTGGCCGTGGGTACGACCTTTGCGCCCAGCTTGGGTGATTTCGTCGACGGTGAAGTCGGAGGACATGCTTGTGTTGACCATGATGTGTATTTGCAGAACAAGAGCAACGTGTACCTATATCTAGTAATTGGTGGTCAAATTCAAAATTCAACTGTGATATACTCTTAGGAAGTGCAGATGCATTCCTCGATGTATATAGCCTTTGGACCCGCCACAATTTCGTCATCTGCTTTCAGGAGGCGAAGGCGGGGCTGTAGTCCGTGTCAATAAAAGAATAGATTGGTCTAATCGATGGAATAGATCATCGAAACTTAATCTCGATTTAAAAAACAATATAAAAAATGGCCATGTCGGGAGCGCTTAGCGTATTGGACGATCAGCTTGAATACGTGGCTGCGAGCTCCCATGGGAAAGCATCAAGATGATTCACTTGGTTCGACATTATCTCGCTGACGAAACTGCAGATAAGCTCCTCATGATGAATATACATGTTCAAGCTCAACGATGATCAAATCAAAGCTCCCCTTCGCCCTGTGACGGGGCTGGAACCCCCACATGATAAGCGATAAGTCGGGTTTACCTTAACCCCATACCTCCTCTGTCAACTGAACTCCAACTCCACCGCATGCCTTACCTTTCGACGACATTCTTCACCCGGTAACCTCAGTCCAGTGTGTCCTCCAGCCATTAATTCCAATTGCCCTCATGTCGTCCTCATCACAAGGAGACCGCCCCTCCGACACCCCCCCCCCAACACCACCACTACTTCCGGTTCTCACACGCCCCATCAAAAACCAGGCGCACCCTCTTACACTCAATACTTCTCCTACCCAGTCAGCCACGTCGTCTCAGGTCTCTACCGGCGCCTAACAGATCCCGTCCCGACCGCCATGCCCTCGTCCGTACCCTGGTCTACTTCTTCTTCCTCGTCCTCAATCTTTACGCCACGCCGAACAGCCTCGCCCTTCCAGCCTCCGCCCCTCACCCCCCTCACACTCACAATCCCCAAGGGCGCAGACCTCCTCCAACAGCAGCTCCTAACACGCGCGCTTGCCGAGGAAATACGGCTTCTCGTGCCAGCGCGCCTCCAGCTCGTCGAGACCTGGCGTCTCGCCTACAGCCTCGATCGCGACGGCGCCTCCCTCTCGACCCTCTATGACAACTGCGAGCAGGTCTCTCACCGCAGCCCGCGGGCGGGCTATGTCCTCGTTATTCGCGACTCATCCCCCTCCAGCGCCGTGTTTGGCGCCTATATGACCGACGCGCCGCACCCCAATTCTCAATTCTTCGGTACGGGCGAGTGCTTCCTCTGGCGAGCGAGCGCGCTGCCGCCACCCACCAGCTTGGGACTGGCATTTTCCGGGGACGGCCCGCAGACGGAGGAAGCTCTTGAACGTGCTGGTCTCCCGCCGCCTCCTTCTGCGGATACCACCCACACCGGACGCTGGAGTACCTTCCGTAGCGACCCACGAGCGAAGGCGCGGACCGAGTCGCCAGCCCACAACCTGAATATGAATATCAAAACCAGTCTGGCTGCGGCTAGTGGCGGTGCGCTGGCGCCCCCGTCACCTTCGTCGATTGACACGCCTAACCGGAGTGGGGCCAGCACTCCGGAGCACATTCGCTTCAAAGCATTCCCGTACAGCGGGGTAAATGACTATATGATGTTTTGTGAGACTGGATTCCTCAGTCTTGGAGGCGGGTGAGTACAGTCTTCCAAAAATCCTCTCAAAGTGACCCTAAACTTACGAACATTATTCTCAGCGATGGACGCTACGGCCTTTGGGTAGACTCTGGTCTCGAAAAGGGAGTCAGCTCTCACTGCCAAACTTTCGGCAATGAGCCCCTCTCCGATGAAGGGGACAAGTTTGATGTGCTTGGTGTTGAGGTGTGGTATGTGGGCTCGTGACCAACTGCATATGTTGCTGCGCACTCCCCCTACTTAGAATCTGAGCTCTGTGGGAATATGGAAAGCACAGAATAAATATGGGGAAGAAACACGACAAACAGAGTGAAAAATGTTCGAATACCCAGTGCTTGCATGGTTTATTGCAGAGGATCCGATTTGTTTCTTTCTCTCGGCGCATCTTTTCACGACTTACTGCATTTCCTTTCAAATACCCGGGCAGCAATGTGACGCCGAATGCTCTCATCGTTGCTCTCGTCCCGCCTTTCCTTATGGATGCCAGATCTACCGTTCATCTGTTTCTTCTGGTCGTGGGTGCTTGTACATAAGGTCATCTTTGTGCCTAGTGATCAATTACCCGCGAGTACTCATTCTAGCGCTGGGCAATCTGGTTA
Organism: Penicillium canariense; assembly: GCF_028826845.1. Lineage (NCBI taxonomy): Eukaryota > Fungi > Ascomycota > Eurotiomycetes > Eurotiales > Aspergillaceae > Penicillium > Penicillium canariense. Next base: position 2,125,044 of record NW_026622734.1, on the reverse strand, counting down.
AAGGAGGAATCCCGAAAATCAGTGACAGAATTAATTTCAGTCAAACTCATACTAAAATAAAGATGTTAAGAGAGAATGATTGGACCAAGTCTCACCTTCCGAATCACGCTGGACTCATGTTCCGAATTTTTTCCAAGTCTTCTTTAGTATCCACACTTAAACTGAGTGCCGAGCTCGTAATTGATACATGAATTTTCTTGCCATAATATAATGCTCGTAATTGTTCCAGCTTCTCGGTTTGCTCCAACGATGTTGGTCTAAGTCTCGGATACGCCCTCAGAAACCCGGCGCGGTAAGCATAGACGCCGATATGCCGAAGCAATCCCTCTTTCGCGCAGTTGAGATCATGGGCGTCCCGGTCCCAGGGTATCATGGCTCGTGAGAAGTACAGGGCATTTCCATCGGCATCTAGCACGACTTTCACGACATTTGGATCAGCAGCATCCGTCGCGCTCATAATGGGGGTGGCTAATGTAGCCATCTCAGTACCATGCAATGACAGGTCCCGAGCCACTTGCGCAATAAGATGAGACTCGATAAAAGGCTCATCTCCCTGCACATTGACGACTATTGCATCGTCAGAAATTTTGAGCAGATCAACTGCCTCTGCCAATCTCTCGGTTCCGCTTTCGTGGTCGTCCCGGGTCAAGAGTGCTTCGGCATGTGCTGCTTCAGCTGCTTTGATAATATCGGGATGCTCGGTGGCAACAACAACTCGAGCTGCTCCAGATTCTTGCGCCTTTTGGACAACATGCGCGATCATAGGTCTTCCATGGATGTCAGCTAAAGGCTTGCCAGGGAGACGAGTCGATGCGAAGCGAGCTGGAACTATGACAATAAAGTCCATTCTGCTGGTGCAAGCCCTTTGCTCATGAATGTAGGGGGAAAGTATCAACTAACAGAGCGCTCTATGAGTGAGGTTATGTAAGTCAAAATTGCCTGGTGGCGGGGCTATGTTGTACAACATGAGCTTCATGCGGCGTGATGTGGCCATGCGCCTGCATGAGCAGCTACATTATCACCCGAATATTGCATGCAACCTTCAATGCCAGTAGTTAGGCGCAACACCTTTCACTAAAGACCAAGCCTCTTCCACAGCCTCAATAGTATCATCCGGTAGCGAACCTTTCTCCAAATCCAACAAATTAGACTCAAGATGGCTGACTCGGCTTGCACCCACAATGATAGCATCGCCCAAATTTTGATCCAGCTTCAAGTGATGCTTCAACCATCGCAATGCAATCTCAGCATCAGTCAAGCCATGCTTTGTGGCAGTTGAGCGGATGGTGTCGAGTGCGTCGAAATAGGCGTCGTTCCAATAGCGATTTCGAGCAACCTTTCCGGCGAGGACTTTGGGATCGAAGCGGGATCCTTCCTCGAATTCGGTCTGATCCCTTGTGTACCTCCCAGTAAGAAGTCCGCCGGCAAGAGGCTGGAAGGCGTATAGAGATATTCCGTATTTGCGTAGGCAAGGAATTAGTTCGCCCTCGATACTGCGCTGGAGAGCATGGTAGACCCCCTGGTAGACCGTTGGCATGACCCAGTCGTTCTTCTTGCAGATCTCACATATCTGGGCCACCTCCCAAGCCATATAGTTGCTCAGGCCGAGGCGAGAGAAACAGCCTTCCTGGTACATTTGATTGACTTCGCGCAGGGTATCTTCAAAAGGGGTATTCCGGTCCGGAGCATGAAGATAGAAAATGTCGACGTTTTCTGTCTGTAGCGCGTTCAAGCTATTCGTCAACCCCCGACGAATATCCTGGGGCTTGTGCGTGTATCCCTCAGCGAAGGCGGCTGGGCCTCCAGCATTGGGGTATAGTTTGGTATGGACGATGAGGCCACGGTCTTCCCACCCGAGGTCAGCGAGCATTTCCTCAGAGGACCCGCCGCCATAAATTCTGGCTGTGTCGACCTCGCTGTGGCCATGACGCTGAAAGAGATCGAGAATGTCGGTGGCCGTAGTTGTATCATGGACACGAGAACCAAGAGTATCTTTGTTTCATTAGTTCTCTGCTGATTCCAGAACTGGGACTAGAGAGTGATAGTGGACAGACGTACTTGGCTTTCCAAATGCCATGGCCCCAAAGACGATCTTTATTTCGCCGCTGTTCGTCATTGTGGAGCTGCAGACGGATTCGATAAAAATTGGAGATTGAACCCGGTCAATTGATCTTTCACTGCTAGATAATTTGCAGGCCATAGTAGCTGTTATATGTATCTACGCGCAAGTTTCATCCCGCTGGGCCCACCCAAAATGATGCCGCATGCACGCTGCGCCACGAAGTACTATGTCCGGGTCTAAACACCGACCCAAGCGGAGAGACTCGCACTTAACCCCCGCGTAAACGATAAAGTCCGCGCTAACTGCATACCTTGCAGACGCAAAACTCATTGGAGCCGAGAATGTGGTATCAAGCTTTTTTCTACCTGACTTTCAGGTCGTGGTGTCATCTAACTCCGCTGAACGAGCCCGCGAAGATGTCCGCGGATGTTGGCATTCCGCTCATGCTGGATCTAGCCACAAGCAGGACCAGGAATTCCAGTCAGCATATACTAAACACATTCGACATTTTCCAAATGCCATCAAGTTGTTGTAAAGCAAGGTAACTGTGTTTCTCTTGTCCTTCCACTGCTTTTTCAAGATACTTCAAACGACTTTTTGTAGAGAGTTTGCGAAGAATGAAACAAGTTCTTTATTTAAGCTCATCCATCAATCACTCGATCAACAATTGGACCTCTGCATAAAAGCAAATTTGCAAGTGAACTGTCCTGGTATCCCAAATTACTGCAAACCAACCCTTATCCATGTAGTCATCTCCTCGAAAGGGACCTCATCACGGATGAACCCACCATGCATCAGATTCATATGAGCATAGATCGTATTATTCTAAACTTCCCACCACAGAAATAGAACCGCCACGCTCCACACTCCAGGACCGCACATCCACTATGTCCACGTCCAAAGATCTTCTGCTTGTCCCACAGCCATGGCACGGCTTGATGCCAGCCAAATGCTGCTGCTCGGTCGCATGATGAAAGGCATTGTGCCGACGCTCCGCATCTTTCAATTCCTTGTTCATTTTGGTCCAATACGCGCATCGGCGAGGACCTGCTCTGCTTGCTCGAGCTCCTGCTGAATGCGTCATCTTTCCACAGCTGACTGCACTCTTTACACTCTCGAAGATCTAGGGGAGCGCGGCCAACGCAGGTGCGCCCATATAGTCCTTTACGATATAGGAGTCGCGACACCAGGCATACATCAAGGTTCCTTCGTTGAGGACCGCGTCACTCTCTTCCAGGATAGCCATCCTGACCACTCGATCCAAACTCGGGCCGCAGTAGTTCCGATGGGACAGCAGAGCGATTCGGAGACTCTTTCTGTCAGTGAAAAATGCTAAGAATCTGGGTAAGGGAGGTGCTGAGGGAAATGAGGTAAGTAGTCATCGAGGCCGAGTACATGAGAAGGTCATGTTCCTCCATTTGGAGCAGAACAAGGCGGAGGTCCTGACCTAAAGCATCCAATTTCTTTCTGCCATGTCAGAATAAAGCGTTATGGCAGTATTCAGGGATAAATGCTCCTTGATTCACGCATTGAAGTTGAGGCTGAGATCCGTCTCTCAATCAGGACGCCCAGGCGAGAGAGGTGGCGGATTTAGAGAATGGAGGCGACCCTCCTACAAGCTTTCCGGGGGCGAGGGTAATTCAATTCACTCAGTTCATTCGGGGTCTATGGAAGCACCTAGCTAGCTACCTACGCATGAAACTCAGGCCAGCGTGTAGTCCGACGAGAAAGAATATAGCTGCGTAAGGAAGACTAAAAGCACCGCCAGCGCGAAAAGTCCTGCCAGATCTCGGGAAAGACCTTGTAGAAGAGCAAAAACCAAAAGATAGGTACGAAAGGAAGTGGAATGGAAAGCATCAACAACAGGGGGTATGGGTAATGGTACAAAATCCAAAAAACCAGATACAAATGAAATCAGAAGGGGGAAGAAAAACAAGCAGAATTAGTAAGGCGAGTTGACGATGTCGTTCTTTCCAAGACGGCTGCTCCATCTGCCGCTCTTCGCACGACTGGGAGTGACAGGAGCAGCGATGCTCTCACGTGTAGGCTTCTGGAAGCTGCGCTTGGCGACCATGTTGACCTCATTGGGCAGAGCCACGATCACATTTTTGTCTGAACCGAAGCGGAAGTTGTCCGCCATGACGTCCTCTGCGTAGCGCTTGATTGTGTAGGGGTCCTTGCGACCAGCAAGAATCTTCTTCAAGCTCCAGGTGACAATGAAGGGGCCAGTGGCAGTAACGATCGATGTTTCCTGGGACTCAACACCAGTGTTGAAGCGAGCAGGTGTGAACGCCAATGGCTGCTTCGTTTCGTGTTGGAACTGAGCGACGTGCGCAGGCTGCAACCCAAGACGACGAGGTTGGGGCTTGGAGTCCTTAGCGAATGACTTCTCAAATCCGAGCTTGCCCTCGTTCTTGCCATCCTTCTGCAGCGAGTCGATCAGAAGAAGATACGTGCGGCAGGTGGCCAGAACCCAGCGGCCATCAGCAGACACGTCCAGACCAATAATCGGCTCACCCAGAGCAGGGATATGAGTCTTCGCGTTGATGCCAAGGCGGTCGAACATGCGGATATCACCCTTGTTGGAAGCTACAGCGAGATAACCCTTCTCGGTCGTAGCCATTGCAGAGAAGTCGTTCTTGCTAGCATACTGCTTGAGGTTGGATTCAACAAGCTTGTTGCCCGCGAGCCGAGGATCAATACGGTACAGCGCATTTTTCGATGCACCAACAAAGGGCTGGGCGGAAGTCATCTGGGCGAATTTCTGTCAAATAGATTAGTAAATACAACGTCATGTCATCTCAAGAATCTAAGATGAAGACTCACGTTCTCCGGAGCAAAGGTGTCCACCGGGATATCGTCGTGCACTTTCCACTCGTCAACGACCTTACCATACTCAAGATCCATCCGGTAGAGAGAGTTGGGGTCGTTCCCATTCTGGAGAATCATGTTGCTATCCTCCGCGTGCAACATAACCTTCTTGGGGCTGAAGAGCTTGCCGCCAGGGGTCTCCACTTTGGAGATGGTTGTGGAGAACTCCAAATTGTTGTTGGTAGTGTGCTTGAAGACACCAATCTTGGATCCGCGAACCACAAATGAGCGATCGTGCTTGTAGCCAACAGCCAGTTGAGAGTTCTTGTTGCCATCTTCCTGGCGGGTAATCACATCTTCCTCCTCCTCGTCGCTGTCGTAGTGTTCGCTGCGCTGACCATCATCCTGGTCTGTCTCGTCTTCATCTTCTTCTGGTTCTTCCTCATCCTCTTCTTCGGCCTTGTCGTCGGCGTCCTCCATAGTGAGATCCTGAAAGGCATCGAGCACGTACTCCCTGTCATTCTCCTTAACCTTTTCCCATTTCATCTCATTGAGCTGCTCCCACAGAGCCTGCATCAAGCCCTCCTGAAATCGCTCTTCCGAAGCCTGATCTTTGAATCGGAGAAGCCAAGAGTAGGCAGAGCCATCTTCAGCGTAGTGATTGAAGATGAATGACAGATACTCGAAGTTGAAGACGGGGTTGATGTCTCCCACAACCGCCTGCCCCAGCCAGTCCTTGTCATTGCCACTAATCTGCAGCCAGTATTGCCAGTTGCCGATTTCCGATACGGTTGCAACGATCTCAGAGTCCTGCAGCACGAAAGTACCAGTAGGAAAATCGAAGAGATGCAGCTCAGCCTTCTCCTTGGCGAGAATTTCCGTTGATTCAGGCTGGACTGCGGACGGCGGGGCTCTGGTGGGCTCGTCAACTGGCGCGGCTGACTTTACCTGGCCCTTGGACTGGGAATATTTGACGTCCTGCGCCATGGCAGCTGCGGACTCACCCGATGTCACAGGGGGCTCGGGCGACTTGGCGGACGGAGAGGACACGGGGCTTGCGGGTGGAATAGGCTTCGCCTCTTGGAATGAAAACCCCTGCAGCTCCTCTTCCGTAGCCTTCTGGGCGCTGCGACGGAACTTGCGCTCGTATTGACACTGTAAAGCGGCCAGCTCAAACGTGGCAACTTTGTCGGACGGGACGGAAGGGTCGCAGATGAACTCAAAAAGGTCGCCCTCGTCACCACTGAGATCGTCCCAAGCGAGAATCTTCACACCACCCTCACGAACTTCGGAGCGGAAATGCAGTGTCTGGTCGAGCAAGAAAACCTTCTCGTCCTTGTCCAGACTATTCGCCACACCCTGCTCGTCTTCGTCGTCCGCAAGTTCTTCCTCGCCTTCCTCGTAGGCTCTCTGGATCACAAGTTGGTATTGAAACTCTTGCCCAGTGCGTCGAATCGTCGCCACGGCGTCCTTGAAAATGAGCTCTGAATAGCCCTTGGGGGAAATGGGGCGGACCAAATAGAGCTGGCCCTGAGGAATTTCGATGATGGCCTCTTTCGAGGTATCACCGAAGAGAAATTTGCCCACTAGATGTTTTAAATTGACAATATTAGCTGGTTTGATTCCTTGGTGACGAAAAATTGGGGCTGATATGTTGGTATGGAGGGGTTCGTGGCGGGGCAGAAGCGCGTTTGCTTACCGTTGCGGAGCATAAACATCGTTGCGAGGGGCAGCTACCGAGCAACAGGGGTGTGGGAAAAGGTCAGGGAGTGAAGGAGGCGGGGAGGGGAAAAGAGTAAGATATATAAAAGAGTGAGAGAATGCAAGACAAGCACAGTAGAAATGATCTCTGCCACCGTCGGGGAGCGATGAAAACGAAGCTTGGAAAAAAGAAAGATAATTGCATAACAAGAAAATCGCCTCCGTCATAGACTGTGGCGTTGGCCCTTGTGTGGCTAGTGTATTATGTAAGTGGCGCGGGTATCACGGGAATTGATCGGGACACAACAGAATTTCTGTTCGGGGCACAACATTTTATTATGTAATCAGTATCAGGAGCTTTTACATAATCAAATCACCTGATCTATCTGATATCGCTATAGCAACCACTAATGTTTATAATATCTCTCTTTCTCTCTCTCTCTTTCTCTCTTCTCTATAGCTATCCTGTTCAGTTTTTACCATATAAACCATACAAACCAACCAAACCAATCAAACAACCAATCAAACAGCTATATAAACCACTATGCCTACTACCAACCCTACTATCGATCTGATTATCGACAACCCTACCACTGCTACCACTGATCTGATTATCGATAACCCTACTACCGATCTGATTATCGACGAACCTACTACCAATCAAGTTAGTCAACCATCTGATCTTCTACCCCCGCCAGAGCAAACCTTCGCATCTCGCGATCTATTGGTCGATTTTGTACGCCAATTTGGTATATCGCAGGGATATGCCCCTACTATCAAGAGTTCAACCGCAGATCGGGCAGTCTATCTGCATTGTGATAGGTCAGGGATATATTCAGACCGAATCAACGCACAAGATGGGATGAAACGACGGAAAACAAGCACTCGGCGGCAAGCTTGTCCGTTTTTACTATATGGAAGCCGAAAGAAAGATTCTAATTGGCTACTAAAGGTTAAAAATAGTATGCATAATCATCTTGCTGATCTAAATATGATAGGGCATCCAATCACACGCCGATTTACCCCATAACAAGATGATTTAGTCCGATCTCTCTATCGTGCGCAGATTAAACCAAGATATATTGCCAATATACTACGCGAGAAAGCACCAAACCAGCCAATCATATATCGAGATCTATATAATAAACGACGTAAGATTCAACAAGATGAGATCGGACCAAAGAGTAATCTTGAATATTGTGACGCATGACAGAACGATGGACGGAGATCACCTGATGGACGCGGAGTGATGGAAACACCCGACCGAGCTAACCTAATGGGGCCTGTTTGCATAAGCTCTCTACAAGATAGTTGCCAGAGCCTCCGTAGTTTCTTCCTTCTTCACCTTCGTTGTTTCGTGAATGCACCTGGTTACTTTCTAGTTGGCTCTTTCCATGATCGTAACATATAACGAAGGTCCTTTTTCACCCTTTCCTGTTATCTTTGAGTTATACAGACATAGACAGCACGCTGTTACCGTCTCACTTAGAGCGACGCCCTACCCTGAACCGAAACCGACGAATCCTAAACGATTCTAACCGAACCGAACCGAACCTTCCCCTACTAAGACAAGCCGACGTTATGGTACGATCCCGTTTAACGATCCGACGCCGTCAGAGTACTACGGCTAATGAGCCTTACGACTAGACCCTAGAGAACCTAGCCGGAGAGTATAAAACGAATAGCGATGACGATGAAATCGCTAGCGCCGAACCTACTAGATAGTAAGGACTGGACGAACCGATCTCTTTCCCCTCTGAGGGGGACCTTGACCTTAATTTTATCAAGAATTATACGCCTAAATAACTCCTTGATCTCCTCCGCCGAGAGTGCCGCGAAATTCGAACTCTCACTAACTAGCGGGATGCTATAAACGCTAAATACGGGGAGGTATAACGGGATCTTGAGACTATTACCCTAAGGGCTAGTTAGCTTGCTATAAAGGTTATCGACCTATAGGAGCGTAGGTAAGACCGTCCGTCGACCTACGAGTCCCCGATGGCTATATCTCGCCGTACCGCGAAACTCCCCGACCCCCCTCTCTTTAGCGACGGCAAGACCGTACGCTTCGACTAGTAGGCGAACTAGATTCGATATAAGCTACGTAGTAACGCTAACTACTACTTAACTCCGTCCGACCGAATCTACTATATTTCGAGCCGCACCGAGGGTAAGGCCTTACTCTATATTAGTCCCCGAATGAGAGATAGAGCGTCTAACCCGTACGGCGACGTAGAGGATATAATTAAGTATCTCGAGAGTGTCTTCTTAAACCTAAACCGAGCTACGGAGGCACTCTACGAATATACCTACCTAACTATAAAGCCTAAGGATGATTTTAGCGACTTCCTTACTGATTTCTCTCGCTTAGCTAAAGAGGCTCAGTAGCCTAAGCAAAACCGACTCCGCGACCTTTATAGCAAGCTACTACCGATACTCTAGACCTAGACGATATACCTACTCGATGACCTAGACGTTAGCTTTAAGAGGTTTATTACTACCTACTAGCGTATAGCCCTGAACCTAAGCTTATTTTATAAGCAGAAAGAATCTCGTCGTGCCTAAGCGGCCGTAACCGTCTCTAGATTAGCCTTAGGCTTAGCTATGACTACCGCTTCGCGTAGACGCCCTATATTATCCCCTTTTATTAAGCGTAAGGGTGCTACTCCGGCTTATAAACTAATAACCGCAGAGGAACGAGCGACCTACCTAAAGGAAGGTCGATGCTTTAAATATTACGAATAAGGATATACCTTACGCGATTGCCCGAAGAAGCCGATAACCGTCGCTTCGATCGATACTGCTAAAGAACTCGCCGATTACGAAGCCCCTACTATTACTAATACCCCTAAATCGGGAAATGCCTAAGCCTAGGGAAAGTCTCCTTCCTAGGTAGTATAACTTTATCACTTTTCGCGCTGAATCTACAGAAGTTATTAGGAAGAGGAAACAGTTTATCTTTTAATACCTAAATAGCCTATAATAGATATTTATTCTCGATTTCCGCGCTTAGTGATACTAGAGTAGATAGATTTATATATATCGATACCCGATTAGCCCTATAGGCCGCGAAGGCCTTTAGGTAGCTAGTGATACGGCTAGAAAAGGAGGTGCCGACCCGAGGGTTTAACGACTACCCTAGAAAGCCGATTACTTATACTATTAAACTAACACTAATAATTAATAGCTACGTATAACGCCGCTTACTAATATTAGTCGCTAATCTTAGTAAGCACGACCTAATCCTCGGACGCGAGTAGTTTACAGAGTATAAGGTCCTTCCCGACTGCGCGAAGCGCCGATTAATCTGGCCGGAAGAACAGAGCCTATAGGATGAAGTAGCTAGTTAGCTATCTACTATCCTCCCCCGGACGATCTTACGACGGCCTAATCCTAATTACTAACGAGATACCGATCGACGTAACTAGCTTTTTAAAAAGATCGATCGCCTACCGTAATATAAGCCGATAAAGACTACGGCCGAAGACTATAAGAGTGTACTAGCTAAAATAGAGCGTGTACTAAAAGAGGTATAACCCCGTCCTTCCTTAGAAAGATAACGACTAACTCCTTAGACCTATACCCCCCTATTAGAAGCTATCGCGATGATTAGTGCTGTAGGATTCTACTGATATATATAAAGGGGTAGTAGCGAAGTCTTTCTAACCTTACTTAAGGAGATTAACCGGATCCTAGAGAATAAATAATACGAGCGTTAATCAGAAGAACGTAAGATAAAGCGTATTATTCCTAAGGAATATTATAAGTACACCGATATATTTTTATAGTAAGACTCCGATACGCTACTACTACACCAAGAGTTTACCGACTATCGAATCGTCCTCGAGGAAGGCCTAACCCCTAGATACTGCCCGCTCTATAAATAATCAGAAGAAGAGCTTTAGGCGGCTAAGGCCTATATTATAAAGAACCTTACGTAAGGGTTTATCGAAGAAAGTAAGGCCCCCTATACTTCCCTAATCCTAATAGTCCGGAAGCCTAGCGGAGGACTCTGGTTTTACATCAATTACCGTAAGCTTAACTCGATTATAAAGAAAGATCGTTATCTAATTCTACTAATTAATAAGATCTTCTAACGGCTAGATAAGGCTAGATACTTTATAAAATTAGATATCCGGTAAGGATTTCACAGAATTCGTATAGATCCTAACTTAGAAGACCTTACTACCTTCCGTATATAATATAGGTCCTATAAATATAAAGTAATACCTTTTAGAGTGATGAATAGACCCGCTACGTTCTAGCGGTTTATTAATATAACTCTTAGTAGATACCTCGACGACTTTACTACCGCCTTTATCGATAATATCCTAATCTATAGCGAAACGATAGAGGAATATATCGAATATATTAAGAAGGTACTTTAAAAGCTTCGAGAAGCCGGACTATAGGTAAGCCTAAGTAAATGCGAGTTTTATACGTAGATAACCCGGTTCCTTAGCTTTATTATCGGCACTGATAGTATTAAGGTTAATCCGGAAAAGATTATAGTAATTATCGACTAGTAGTAGCCTACTATAGTTCGCGGGGTACGATCTTTCCTAGGATTCTGTAGGTTCTATCGACGATTCGTAAAGAACTATAGTCGGATTACGAAGCCACTAAATCGCCTCACCGAGGATAAGACGCCGTTCGAGTAGAGTGCGCAGTGTAAATAAGCCTTCTAAGAACTTAAGAAGATAATAACAACGGCTCCGGTATTAGCTTACTACGACGCATCGGCCCCTATAAAGGTCGAGACCGACGTATTAGATAGGTATATCGGAGGAGTCCTCTTATAGCTCTAGCCTAATAGCTATTAGCACCCTATCTACTTCTATTCGTTAAAACTAACTACTACGGAGTAGCGATAGGACACACATAACTATAAGATATTTATAATCGTTAAGGCCCTTAATCTTTAGAGAGCGGAGCTAGAGGGACTATAACGGGACGACCGATTTAGTATCTTCTCTGACCATCAGTCGCTTCAATATTTCATAACTATAAAGAAGCTAAACGCCCGTTAGGTACGTTAGGGAGAATTCCTGTCGAGATTTCACTTCCTAATACGCTACTTTATAGGAAAGCGAAATATCATCGCTGATACCCTCTTACGAAAGGACCCTAGTACTTATAATAGGCAGAACTAAATCCTCCTCCCGCGCGAGTGCCTCGAATAAGGTATACACCCCGATAATAATGACCCTCAACCCCCTCTAGCTAGAATCGCTCCGGTAACGATAACAAACCCCGACGACGGATCCTAGACTATCTCCGATATAACCGGGGTAGTCGTGTGCGTTCTCTATGCTAATCAGACTTATCCCTCCCTCGACGTAAACCGAAACTAGGCAAGAATAAGCGAGGATGGATATTAGGAGATAAGAGGTAGTCTTTTGCTCTACGAAGGAAGACTAGTGGTGCTAGATAACGGAGACCTTAGGGCGCGCCTACTTAATAAGGTCTATCGTTAACTATACACTACGTATCCTAGCGAGACTAAAATAAAGGCCCTTCTCTTAAGTCGCTACTAGTGGCCTAACTAGGTAACCGACGTCGAACGATACGTAGATAATTATCGAATTTATAAGCGGATAAAGATATAGAGAGACCGACCCCTAGGGTTATTATAACTACTCCCTACCCCCGATCGGCTATAGTAGTATATTATAATAGATTTCCGGACATTCCCTAAGGATAAGTATAGCTACGACGCGGTATTCGTAGTGTACTGTCGCCTTAGCAAGCGCTAGGCCTCTATCCCCTATTATAAGACGACTACAGCCGCAGAAATAGCTCGATTATTTATTATATATCTCTTCCGATAGGTAGGCATACCTGACTTAATTATGTCGGACCGTAGAGGATAGTTTATATCGGCGTTCTAGACTAAGTTCTGCCGAATTCTTTGTATTAAGCGTAAGCTATCTACCGCTTACTACCCGTAGACCGACGGCCAGACCGAGATAGCTAACCAATAGATAGCCTAACGACTAAGGGTAATAGTCAATAAGTACTAAGATAACTAGTCCGAATAGCTACCGATGATTAACTTCGCTACGTCCGCGCTACGCTAAGACTCGACGAAAAGGTCCCCTTTCTTTATAGAAAGAGGATACGAGCCTAGAATATTATTCGATTAGGACCTACCTACCGACGCTTCTCTTTCGCTGTAATTAACTAGTAATACATAAAACTTTGTAGAACGAATCGAACGAATCTAGAAAGAGACTACTAAAGTAATCGACTACGTATAAGGGCTCTAACGTATATAGGCGAATAAACACCGCCGCGAGGTAGATTTCGACGTAGGAGATATAGTCTATATTACTATACGCTATTAGGGACTAGACCGCCTAAGCCGGAAGCTATCGGACTAAGCTAGCGGGCCGTATAAGATTATCGCTAAAGAAGGCTATACGTTTAGGCTCGAGCTACCCCTATCTATTAAGGTATACCTAGTCTTCTCGCTAAATAAGCTACGCCGTACATCGAAGACCGATCCCTTACTAGGTTAGATCGAAGATCCTCTACCGCCAGTCCTAGTTAATAATCAGCAAGAATGGGAAGTCGAAGAGGTCCTACGGTTACGCCTATACTACCGAAAGCTATAGTATAAGGTTAAGTAGCTAGGCTACGATAAGGACGACGCTTAGTATTACGTAGCCGACTTCAAAAATGCGCCGCTAAAACTGATAGATTTCCACCGACGATACCCTAACTCCCCCGGACCCCTAAAGAACCTACAGATCTGGCTAGCTGCAGCAGAAGTCGACGAATTCGTTGGTAACTATATCGACGATAATATCCCAGAGTCTCGGGGCGAGCCTCTTTAAAAAGGAGGGCTATGTGACGCATGACAGAACGATGGACGGAGATCACCTGATGGACGCGGAGTGATGGAAACACCCGACCGAGCTAACCTAATGGGGCCTATTTGCATGAGCTCTCTACAAGATAGTTGCCAGAGCCTCCGTAGTTTCTTCCTTCTTCACCTTCGTTGTTTCGTGAATGCACCTGGTTACTTTCCAGTTGGCTCTTTCCATGATCGTAACAAATATCTTCAAGAATTACTCGATTCGGAAGGATATAAATATGAATTTAGGCAAGACAAAGATGGCCATATTGAATTCTTTCTATTCGCTCACCCCTACGCAATCCAATTGGCTAATCTCTATAATAGAGTCTATATATTAGACTGCACATATAAAACTAACCGTTTTAGGATGCCGCTTTGTCATATAATTGGTATGACTTCATCTAATACTACATTCACAATTGCTTTATGTTTTATGCAAAACGAGCTTCAAATAAGCTATACGTGGGTCTTAAAGACCTTTTTTGATTGGCTAAGTTTACCCCTAAATTATCATCCAATCTTAGTAACTGACCGCGATCTAGCGCTATTGGCTACAATTAGCAATATTCGATCTGATTATCCACATCTATTATGCATTTGGCATATAAATAAAGCTGTCCTAGCGAAGGCAAAGCGTCTAATAGTATCAGATCAATCAATAGACCAATCAACTAAAGATAAATTTGATGATTTCATACGGAAATGGAATGAATTAGTCCAATCACCTACTGAGGATGATTATAAGATTAATCTGATTAATCTTAATAAGATCTACGCTAAGCCTTACCCCCAACTAACTAACTATATTAAAGATATATGGCTAATCTATAAACAGAAGTTTGTTTACGCATAGACTAAGAACCACCTACATCTAGGCAATTCAGCATCCTCACGTGTAGAGGGGGCCCACGCAGCACTAAAAAGCTATCTAAATAGCTCATCTGGTGATTTATGCACTATTTGGAGGGCTATTCATCAAGCTATACGCGCACAACACACGCAGATTAATCTAATCTCTGCGCAAGATAAGATAACTAAGCTAAATCTTGCATCTGATTGGCTATATGTCTATATTAATAAGCGAATATCGCGGTATTCGCTAAGATTAATCGATAAACAGCGATTCTATGCAGATCAGGCTACCCCCCAGGCCCCTATTAGTGTATGCACTAACTATTTTACTAGTACAATGGGTTTACCATGTAAGCACCGATTGGCTAGTCTAATTAGATCAAAACAGCCAATCTTATTGGCTGAGATTCATCCGTTCTGGCGGATTGGATCAGATTCATCTGATCTAGCTTATTTACCCTTACTAGACCCTCTGATTACCACGGCAACGACGCAGAGATCTGCTAATCAGATCGATAATACTACCCAAGATCAGATTACAAAGCGAAGGGCGCCAGGGAAGTGTTCGAATTGTGGGGAAATTGGTCATAGATATAAATCATGCCCAGTAGGTAACTAGATCAGGTGATTTGATTATGTAAAAGCTCCTGATACTGATTACATAATAAAATGTTGTGCCCCGAACAGAAATTCTGTTGTGTCCCGATCAATTCCCGGGTATCACGTGGCCAGAATTTTCTGGGAGAGTAGATCCGCGATCTTTCGGACAGGCAGGTGCTTGGAAATCACCGGATTGTAGGGTTTATCAGGTTTCTTATCGCTTAATGTATTGCACTCAGTATATTTAGAGTAATGCAACCTTCCGTCTCGACACAGACGGTGTTATCTTAGACACCTTACAAAAGGAACTGTATGGAGCAGTACCTACCGGAGATCAGAGTTGAATGTCCAAATCCAAAATTTCCGAACTCACAAGTTGTTCTTTTTGGTTAAGTAGATAATACACCTAATTGTGCATAATGATATGTGGGTGCTATGTATGTACATTCATGACTCAGCTTCATCTTCGTGGTCATCCGCTTGCTCAGCCTCAATATCTTTGGCAATATCTTCCAGCGTTGACTCTTCCCCTTCCTCATCTGCCGATTCGTCATCTGTGGCTTCTTCAGTAGCCTCATTGCCAACCTGCTGTGCCTTCAACTTGCCGCCCTTTCTCGGCGGAAGAACTTTCATGAAAGCTTCTCCCCAGTCGCCCAGCTCCAACCATTTCAGCATAATATCCACCACATGATTGGTGGTTAGCACCCGGCGAGAGTCCATCTGAATGTAGTCGCCAATGGGCAACTTTGCTGTTTTGATTCCCTTCGCAACAGCTGACCTGTAGCAGACTGCTTTGTGACGGTTCTTGTCCACAAGACCTCCGATGATATAGGTGCTGTAGGGCTTCAGCTCCGTCAATATGTTTTCACTGTCGCTGCTAAGGTAGATAACCTCGCCGTCCTCGGGCTTGGCGTCGGTCTTATCAGCAAATGGTCCAGCCATCTTGCCCCCTTTGGGGGAGGCCATTTGTTCTTTGAGAAGCTCGGATGCATGTGCAAAATCCTCAGGGATCATACGAATGCCCTTCCAATTGCGATACTGCGAGAGTACGGTATCAAATCGCTCCTTGAGTTGTTTATCGAACGAGCTGAATATCAGGTTCGAGCGCCAGATAGCACGGGCATTTTCCGAGTATGAGCGTGTGAGCTGACTCGCAAGAGAGGAACGCTCGCTTGGATTCATCAAATCGTCGTAACCGCAGTCGATCACGATCGATATGGGTAGCAGAGTCGACCGCTTGGCCCTGGAACGAGTGGTTTCCCATGTCTTGCGTAGTGCCTGCACAGCTTTCCCGCCGCCCTTTTCTCTTGCTTCCTCCACCATTAAGCGTCGTCGCTCTTTTTTATTTGCCATTTGTTCCTTCCGCCTTTCCTTGCGCAGCTCGCGTTCCGCATCCCATTTCTCTTTCCTGCGAAGCTTTTTGAGCTGGTTCTTCGACATTTTTGGAGCGTCTTCGGTGCTCTCAGCATGACCAGATCCTGTTGCTGGAATTGCATTTTCGGCCTTGGAGAGGTCTGACGGCTCA
Organism: Penicillium canariense; assembly: GCF_028826845.1. Taxonomy (NCBI): domain Eukaryota; kingdom Fungi; phylum Ascomycota; class Eurotiomycetes; order Eurotiales; family Aspergillaceae; genus Penicillium; species Penicillium canariense. Next base: position 2,108,631 of record NW_026622734.1, on the reverse strand, counting down.
GGCTGGGAATTCTTGTTCGTAGGTGCGCTAGTTTGGGTCGGTTCGTCGACTGCCACAGCACCGGTCATCGCAGGGCCGAGTTCGTCTTGAGTAGCTTCGTCGTCATGACCAAGCTTGGGAAGTTTCCTCGGTCTCTCCTCTTCATCCATTGTGTCGGCGAGGACTGTATTTCCTCCGGGGATGCTTGAGTGGGCTGTCAGCGCAGTCAAGTAGATCGTCGGAAAAAATGCCCACCCAGGCCAATCAGCCAATAGCAGCCGCCATAGCCCTTATTACTGTACATGATCACGTGATATGCATCACCAACTTCTCCGTCCGCAACTCCTCGTTACGTCCACGGAGCCTCCAAACCCCAAATACCGCCATCATGCCTCAGGATATGCCCCCAACGGGGGGCTATGCCCAAGTCCAGTACAAGGTACGCCATTGACAAGGGCTAGCAGACAGCCTGCCCCTTCGTGGCAATCACACAGCGACATCAACTAACCCTCGCGCTCTCAATCTCAGCGGAACATTCCTGCCCGTGGCTTCAAGCCCTTCTACTACATGGTCGGCATGCACATGATCATGGCATACGGTTTTTACAAGTACTTCCACGGTGTCCGCGAGCAACGGTATGTTTTGCGCAATTGTGGAGGTTCCTCTTTCCGATGATCCCGAAACACTGCAATTGTAGACTGGCAATGCAGCCAGTGGCCCCAATTATCACAAGACACTAACAAACGTCTCGCTGTGTTTAGTGAACTTGCTCGTGAGAAGATGTGGGGTCGCCTCTACCTCACCCCCTCCTCCAGGCCGAGGAGGACCGCGATCAGGTCCGCCGCTACTACGCCGACAAGGCTCGTGAGAAGGAGCTTCTGGGCACCGAGCACAAGGTCTACCACTCTGACCGGTACGTACTGCTAATCCGATTTCACTCCGGGCTTCAATTCCTTCTTCACTGTTGCTAATGGCCTTGGCTCTGTAAAGCTTCGTCCGCCCTACGTTCGCCTACACCCCCTCCAAGGTTACCCAATAGACGATTTTGCCGACGCAATTAGCCATCCTGTGCCTCTATTTGTTACCACCCTTTGGTTGGGTACGGCGCTGCTATTTGATGAGAATACTCCACCGAAGAGGGTTGGAGTTCGATTCGCGGGATGAAGCGGAGCATGTGGAAAGATCACGAGGCAAGGATTGTTTGTCTCAGGGAGCCGGGGGCTCGAGGAAAACATTGTAGATATACCGTTACTATGAAGGGTCTAGTTTTGTCTTGCAACAAGTCATTTGTCATCTGTTACACAACCGTGCCAGGAACACTGCTTCGGGTGAGTTTAACCCAGGGCAAAAGTATCAGGAGAGATTTGGATCCTAGGGGATCGTGGTTTGTAATATGTTTGATGAGCCTGGCTGTGCACGCTCATATTGTCTTTTAGCCTCCTATAGATACATAGAGGCCCGTCTATTCTGTTGGTCTCAAAGCGCCGCCGCTAGGGGTAATCCGGAAGGTCTCAATCGAAGAAAGGAAAAGGCCATGCTAGAGAAACAGAAAGGAAAAGTGAACATCATGAACATTCGCTCAGGATGCAATCGAAGAATCAGGCCACCAAGCATAAGAAGTCATACGAAACCGAACAGATCTCGTCTGAGCATCACAGTCAACCTTAGTGTATAAAAGGTGACATGGAATCCTTGATAAACCAGCGCACCCAGGACAAGTTGCTAGGACGCGTGAGTAAGAACCACGAGTAGGACTAGTTCCGAGAAATGGAGTAACGAGAGTAGAGCGCAGGTGAAAGATGGTCGGGGGCAGGTAGCTCCAGCTTATCCAAACATATCAGCAACGCCCGAGAGATCAGGACCGTCATTGATATCAACACGATGATTCTCCTGCTGCGTCTCCATCTCATTGGTCATGTACCTCTCCTGGATCGCGCTTCTCGCCTTGCGGCGTTCCTCGCGGGAGCCAAGAATCTTGCCTTGCTCAGCAATGCTCACTCCCCGAAGAGGTTCTAGGAGCTCGAGGATCAAAGCACGCTGCTGGCGCGGGGATGTACACCGTTGGAGAGCGCTCTCTGTTTGTGCAACCTTCTCCTCAGAGATACCAGGGAGAGAGAGGAATGTAGACCGCGGCGTCGAGCTGCAGGAGCCGTAGAGGACCCAAATGGCCGCGATGAGCTGCGCCAGGTCCTTTTGCATATCGACGAAATAAGATTCATGCACAGAGGTGATGCATGCCTGCAACACATCTGTGCAGATGAATTCGCGGATGGTAACCGTCGTTTGGCTATTGTTCGGGGGCGCGAAGTCCGCTAGGATGGATCGGACCACGCGAGTAATAATACTGCAGCACCGGGTATCGCGCATACGGAGAGCATGGGTGCAGAAGAGCATGACTGGTTCGAAGATCTCCGGCGAGGAGAGAACAAAATGACGAATCGAGTCAGAGGGGTCAGGAGTCGGCTGCGGCGCACTGGGATCTGCCTCTGTTCGATCGGGATCTAGTGAATATAATGTATCAGTATACCAATTCAGACAACCTCAGGTTTTATGAGGTTTGACTATGAGACGCATGTCTCAGAATTTAGATGAGTAGGCCGTAAAGTTTCTTACCTCCTCTTTGCGGATCGAACAAACTGGCAACCATAATAACCGCAGCATACGTCAACTGACGAAGAACACTCTCCGACTTCATCTCATCAGTAAGGTCACCGTCTAAGCCACCAGTCTTTCGCTGCTCGATCAACTCCCATTCAGTTGTGATCTTGCGATCAATGCTCTGGAACAGGGTAGCTAGCATTGGAGGCAAGAATTGTGCGCGGTATTGAACGGGACAATCGTCGATTAGGCAGCGAGATATATTGAGCAAAACAGAGAATTGGTGGGAAGAAAGGTGCTCAGCATCCTTGAAAAGAGCCGCAGACAAAGGCCCTGGGAGCTCAGCAAACCCATAGAATTGATGACGCAGCCTGCTCATACTGAAAAGCATCGAATAGCATGACTCGCGAACTGCTCTGATTTTGCCTCGAACCGACGACGCGAAGCCCTCCAGGGTCGCCTTAGATGCGGTAATTTTGGCATAGAAGTCATCACGGCTACCGCTAGAAATTCCAGCTTGCCAAAATCTATCGGTCAGGATGCGCTCAACTACCGCCCGCATGTCATCGCTCACAGTCCAATTGGCCGGGTTATGGAAGGCATGGGCATTGGTGAGAAGTTGAACCAGAGTTGGAAGAATCTGAGGAATCAGCTCTTGCCACATATCACAAGCAACTTGATATGCGGGAGAGTTTCTCTTCAGCTTGTCCGTGGACACCGCCAGCATGGTTTTAGTACCACGCAACGGGAGCATCTGGAACTTCTTTGTCATTTCTTCCTGAACGAGCTTTCCCTCGTTATCCAAGGTAAATGAAGACCAATCTGCGAGCTTTTGCGCTTGCTTGGCTTGCATGTAGGAACCCACGTTCTCCAGTCCCAGCATGGCGCAGAATCCCTCGAATGAGGAGCTCATGCGGCGGAAATCATCATCCTGCCATGCGTCTCGGATGGGGGCGAGGAAGCCAGCTAGCCGGCTATGGCGGAGGTTTGGATCAAGATTGTTCGCGCGTTGCATGATAATCAGCAGAATGGATGTCAGCTCCATTTGGAGTTTATCGTCCACTCGGTTGGCTACTGTGATCTCCCTGATCTTCGGCTCGAGCAGATCGTAGAACGTGGAGAAGTAGTCAGCATAACGGATCGCGAGGCGACGGAGTTCGTGGCTAGCCAGCCCATGCAATTCCTTCACAGCTTCAGAATAGACGGGATACTCAGGCTGATCCGGAAGGCGTGTCATGAGAATGTGCTCAAGGACCTTCAACGCAAATGCGGGGTGGTTGTCCAGTGCTTTAGAAGAGATGTCAACCACCAATTTGATGACTTTCTGCTTCAAAACCGGATCCTGGTACAGATATTAGTTAGCCCAAATCTTAATCACTGTACTTGCACATGTACTGACCTCATAACTCCTTTGCATTAGCTTAGAAGCCCAGCTCTCCACTGTGAATTCCAATTCTTTCCGCTCCTGTTCCTGCTGTGGGGATTAGTGACGGGGCTGTCGCAAGAATCACTGATGGAACATACATCTTGCTGGGGTGCCTTGCCGTGCGCCTCAATCCACTTGTTGAAGCCCTTAACGACTGCTTCGACAACCGCGAATTGAGCATCCGCGCGCATAAGTGTGACAGATGATTTGTTGTAGTTGTGCACTGTGGCTTCTCTTTAGCATGTGAAGGAATGGTGAAAGGCATTATCAACTCACTTTGGAATGGCTCAACTCCACTGTACAGATTGTCTAGATTCTCGTCTACTCGTCCAAGAATCTCACGCACCGCTTCTTGCGCACGCTTCTGGGTAATGGTCTCAATGATCGACGAGCAGTACCGGCGATAGTTGCCGAGAAATGCGTGACGCTCTGGGATTGTGTCAATGTCCTCAATCAGGAACTGGATCGTCGGATCCTCCGACTCAGTTGGGAGGGACTCCCAGCGTATCAAACGTTGGGTGCAGACGTTCAGGAAGATTGGGGTCTGGTTCACGACAAATTCGGAGGTACCAATTCTCTGAACACCCAGAAGCCTTGACCAGAGATGTAGACAGGGGATAGATACAGTCAAGCTCTGGTGCTGCATGACGTTCAACATGAAGTTGAAGAATGGTGGGAGGTCCAAACGGTGCATTGTGTCTCGGAGGAATCTCTCGTCTTCCAGACATCCAGCAACATAGGAAAGCATCTGCAGAAGTCAGCTTTAGGGAACAATTTCACGGAACTGACATGAGTCCCACCTCCGAGAGCTTCTTGGAAATCAGATATTTCGGCTCATCGACATCATCTGGGCCCACAATGGACCACTGGTATAGATTTTGAAGAGTGTTGAGATACTCGCTCTCAAAAATCAGGCATACCAGGCCGTGGGATTCCTCATTCCCCATGTTGTTCCTTCCGTAAAGCGCATGCAATGCCTCAATTGCGGCCTAGAAAAAATCGTTTAGCACCAAAGCCTGAAAATACCTACGAAGCATGCAACACTATCTTACCAACAAAACTTGGTCATCTTGGCAGGTCAAGGCTCTGAAAACACTAGCAACAACCTGCCCAGCAACCACGGCTTTGTAGATTGACCAAGAAAGTGCAGACCTGAGTGTCGTCAGGGCTTTAACAGCCGCATCGCGTGCTTGACTTGAGGTAGAAACGTTCTGAACGCAATTGTCCAGGAATTCGCAGATCCGCACCAGCCAGCCCTCTAGGCCACATCGCAGAGCGGCATTTGTGTTCTTATCAGGGTTGATCTGTTCAACAATTGTGGAGGGAGTGAAAATCTCCACGAGCGCGCGATTGAGCTCAGAACCTCGCAAAGACGACACTGTATCCTCGCGGAAAAAAACATCCTCCGACAAGGTCTCAAGCACAGAGAGCACCAACTCATTGTGTACCAGAGACACGTCCCAAAACTTGACAAGCGCCTCATCCATATCCACCCAATCCAAGCCCCAGCTCTTCTTGGCAGCTTCCGACCATAGTTGCGGGATCTTGTTGCGGAAATAGCTCGGGTCCTCGGGTCGAATGTTCTCGGCCAGCTGGAGGATTATCGATCTGAGGTTCGTGGATTCCTCGGGGTTGGTGAACGACAAATGGCGCAGGACGTGATCTAGCAGAGTCAGGCCAAAGTACCGTACCACAGGCGCGTGGTCTGCGCGTGACGCCAGCAGAAAGCCGTTACGAGCTGCCGCATCGTTATCTTTCAGAGACTCTACAAAAGACAAGGCCTCTTTGCGGAGCTCATTTGTCGACGTGGGGCTGTGGATGACCTCCAAGGCACGAATGATGTCGGCCATGCCAGCCTCCGACAGCTCCTCGGCAGCCATCTTGTCCGCGCGCCGAGAGCAGAATGCTGGGAAGAAAAGTAAAGGGTGCCGGAGGAGCGATTGAGGCGGGAAGGTGTATTATGCAGGAAAGGTAAAGATATGAGTGGCGCGGCCCGGCTGGTAGAAGTGGTATGCCCTCCAAGGTATAACCAATGCCGTTCTTCAAGAACCTGGGAATCGAGCTTGAGGAGAGGTCCGCGGTGGTTGATATGGCCGTTGACCCTGTCCGTAAGATGTTTAGCAGTCGGACACAGCAGCAACGGCCATTCAAGGGTGATAGTCTCGTTGCGCGTCAGCAGACAGAGACGAGTGGTATGCGGCTCGGTCGGAATGGATTTGAGAGGACTTCGAGGTAGGGTCGAAGGCTGAGGTGCTGGCGGTGGATTGCACACGTTGGGCTCACTGGGAAAGAGTTGCGGGAGACGGCCGATGGGGAAGTCTGGGAATTGCCGTGCCGGGCTGAGAATTTTCCACGACGGGCTGGTGCTTGGAGGCACACCGCTCCCCCTGGCTTAAAAGAAACGATAGCAGATAGAAAGCCTCTATCCTGTACAATTTTCCAAAATTATTGTCAATGCCTATTTTCTCTATTTCTCTGTAAATTTTGGCTGACCCCCGGCTTGTCATTATAGCTCTGCCCCTCACCGTCACCGGTTGTTTATCTTATCTCCCTGCACGCGATCCATGGGTCCTGATTAGGCTGCATAGCACCCGCCTCGACGCAGTGAAGAAGCAAATCAATATGTTATGCATTAGGAAGGGCCCTAGGCGTCCGTAGAAAGAAGAAAAGGAAAAAGAAATATTGGCATTATACCATTGCATCACATCACAAGGCAAGCGCCCTTCTGGCACTGTTCAAGATACGTAATGTCGTCTCCGGATGGGTTGGCAAATTCCCCTGCTTTGCGCTTAACTCCGTCAATCTTGATATCCTGTTCTCCTTCAGCGTGCCACCACCGCAATCGCTGGATCTTAATCGTCTGAATTTCGTGATAGTCAATCTCCCACTTCCCTCCGCTGACTGCGACGACAGCGCAATTCTCTGGGAAATGGAATTCAGGTAGGTAAATTTCCGTCGGGGCTTCTGATAGCGTGGCTACTTTGGCAGTCAATGCCATCGAGAATGTACAGTTCTGAAGATCAAATACATGGCTGTCGAGGGTTCCGCTCACGTAGATTGGACTCGGGCGAAGGAAAGCTTCGGCAGCGCGGTAGCCCTTGGGTGTTTGAGAGCTAACGCTGGAAATCGATAGATTCGTCAGGGCGCCCTTCAGGTTCCGCGGACCGACCTCCGACTCGTCTCCACTGCTATGACTTTCAGAGTAACCCGGGGACTGTGGGTTGAGTGATCCGTACGTGGCCTTGGTTGGAAGTTCCAGATCGTCCCGGGAGTAGATAGATAGATCCTCTCCATTCCAGAGATCGCCCCATTCATGGTTGTTCTGAAGCAGGGTTAGCATAGCATAACTTGACTTGAGCGAGATGAAGCCCATACCTCTGTCTGGTATAGCCACAAGGTGAAGCCATTCGATGTACTGCCTTCCAGTGCGAAATGATTGGCATCCATCGCGCTTGTTTGACTGCTATAATCCCCCGTCTCGTAGGCCTGTTTATTATCCATATCATATGGAATCCCAATTTCGGTAAAAAGCAGCGGGTGATCGCCCATGTAGTTCAAGCTTTCGTCGCGGAGAAACTTGAGCTGATCACGAAGACAATTGCGGATCGCCGACTCTCCGAGTTTCACAGCAAACGCAGGAGCCCAATACTTGCCGCGAAGAACTCCAATGACATCCACGTTGTAGAGACGGTTCCAGTGTTTGGTCAAAAGAGTCAGACCGTCGTAGTAGTGAACGGCGTGTACCATGTTCGGGTCGTCATCTCTAGTTCCTTTAAGGTCAGGCGGAACCTCCATCACAGGAGGTTGGCATAGCAAGATCGCGGCCGGCCAGATGCCCCTAATCGCATCTCTATATTTCCGGTAGTGTTCCAAGAAATAGGTATTGGTGAATATCTCGTAGTTCAGTTTCTCTCCAGTGCTAGGCACCTTCGAGAAGTAGTCCTTCTGAAGAAGCGTGTCCGTATCCGGATCCCAGACACCATGTTGAGCCCAAATACACTCTCCGAGCTTCCAGGCGGAATCTCGTTGCCAGCCATACTTACTGTCATCATAATCGGCAGGGAGCCAAGCTGATTCTCCCTCTGGGTCCACGAGTTGTCTCCCAGTCTGGTAGGGTCCAAAGCTGCCGAAGGCCCATGTGGTTTCCTCACAAGCTCGTCCCGCACCGGTCAGCATTGCCTGAAAAGCTGTGGGTGATGTACCAAGCTGAAGCTGCTGCTCTGGAGGAACGATGGAGATATCTTTTATGCCAACCAGACCACGATGAGGCTCATTTATACTCTCCCAGCCAATCACCACGTCGTGCTCAATATCCCCAGCCTCGTGGATCCTTTGTGCCAAAAGCTTGCACGCTGCGATAAAATGACCCTGAAGATAGTCTTGGATGTTCATGCCGTCGATGATCGCTTTGGGTGCAAAATCTCGGCCTGCCCAGAAGAGTGTGAACATGGTCTGGCATACAAGACGGGTATAGTTCGTGCTCCAGATCATCTTCGGGAACTCGACAGGGTTATCATAGGTGTTTTGAACGAGCGCAGCTTCAGTTGACTTGAATCCTATAGGGTTAAGGCCTGCTGCATGGAGTGTCCACGATGGTGCACCAGATCCTCCAGACAATCGAGACCACTATCACGGTCAGTACGCAAGCTGAGAACGAAGATGCAACAAAGCGACGTACCACATCCTGATGAGGGTCCATGAAGACATAAAACTCATATTGCTTCGCTATTCTCAGAACCTCGATGGTGAATGCTATCCACTCCTCGTCGTAGATACCAGGCCCGGCATGCTCGATTGCCTCCCAGGTGAAGATATATCGGATCGCATTATACCCCCACTTACGCAGTCTCTTGAAGTGTGTGTGTGAGTCCTCCAGCGAAAATGGGCGCCCCACGAAGGAAACATCGTCTGCTTCGAAGAACTTGTCTGACACAAACGAGGGAATATCAGGCGTTTTGGGGTATTTGGCATCCCCTGCAACGTTGATCCCCCTTAGCACAATCTCTCGGTTCTGCGGGTCTTTAAAGACCTTCCCATCAATGTGAAGACGCAGCAGACCCATTCCGAAGGTCGTGATGGATGAACGGCGGCGTCAGAGGATGGATTCGGGCTTGCGGGAAAGCTAACGAACAACGACACCAGGAGTCCGGGTCGAGGTGGCCACGTTTCAGGTGATGGCGAACTGCTTTTGATACCATTTATTGGCCACCGGAAGCAAAGATGACTTGAAGTATTCTGGATGAGCTCTCTTAAGCTCAAACCAACTTACCCGGGGGTGATCAGCTGCCAGGAAAGCCAGCGGTGCGTAGCGACAGACGTGCCTGGGCTTGACCCACGATTTAGGGCACCTTCAGAAGCAAAAAACGTCTAGGAGACCTGAGAGAATTCCAGGCCGGATATTGAATGACGAAGAACTTGGGACAAGGTGATGATCTTGGTGACTGCAGCTGGATGAAGCCGGGCCGGGGGGCCGATAGCAGATAAGGACGGAACGTATCGGCGCTAACCGATCGCGGTCCTCTACTCCACCACACCGAGAACCTCCCCGCTCCTCCATGCTGTGCGCGCACGGGGACCATGTCGAGCAAGGCCGCATTGAAAGCTGTCCGGACAGCTTTGGACGCAAAGGATTTTGAAGCTGCCGCCGAAAAAGCCAAGGCTTTAGTACAGCAAGACCCCAAGAATTACCATGCGTGAGTTTCGGATCCTTCCTTTCACCTCTCCGACCCAATCTAACATTCCCTCTCTCTTCCGACCAGAAACGTTTTCCTTGGTCTTGCGAATGCCAAATTGAACAAGAACGAGGCTGCAGAGGAAGCATACCTTACTGCGACGCAGATCAAGGATACTGACCGCACCGCTTGGCAGGGACTGATTAGCTTGTACGAGAAACAAGGCAGTTCCAAGCTGGATGCCTATCATGACGCTGTTCTCAAGCTCGGGAAAATATTTGCCGATAGGTACGGCGTGATGATTGTTTATGCGTTGCTTTGAAAGTCAGGAAATAGCTAATCAGATCTTTCTTTTCCAGTGACGAGCAGGAACGTTGTCAGGATCTTGTCGACAAATACACAAAGCTAGCCCGGAAAAGCAACGACAAAGCCAAATACAAGCATGCCCTTGAATTACAAATCCCGAGCTCTCCTCTTTACAGCTTTCTCGAAGGCCGGTTACCGCACCCATCCCTTACCTACCTCCGTCTGATTGAGATCACCGAGTCCGAGGAGAAAGAATACATCAACCGGGAAATTGGCGAACGAAGAACCCGTCTTGGTGCACGGAAAGAGAATGTCACGCTTGAGGTGAAACGTGACGCATTCAGACAGAGCAAGCTAGAAGACCTGTATCGGGGCCTTATCGACTGGACGACGGATGATGCTATCCGACGCCAGTACGAGGAGAAGCTCCTCGAGCGCGCGTGTGAGGAGCTTGAATTTCTCCCCGTGAGCAAGAAACCTGGCAAGAGGAAGGAGATTCTTCGCTCTGCACAGGATATGGTCATTATCAAGCATCCCTTTGAACTCGCCTGGAACATTGTGCTTGAGTGGAAGGATATCGAAGACTACTCCCAATGGGACGTGGGTGTGTTGCGCGAATTCGTCGAGTTTTTCCCCGACACTGGATTGGCCAAGGTCCTTATGGGCTTTCTTACCAGCGAACTGTCTCCATTTCCCCAGGTAGACTCAGACGATGACAAAAACACCACAGCCATTGGCAAAGACACGGAGGCTACCGAGGCGACCGAGACGGGCGCCGCGGATCAGCTAATCTTGATGACCGAGGGCCTTGAAATGGCCCAGAAATCAGTTATCGCGCATCGGATCATGGCAGATCTCTATCTCCTCCTTGAAGAATATGAAAGCACCGTCGAGGTTGCCCGCAAGGGACTCCGGAATGTTGCAGACTTTGTTACGTACACCGGATGGAAATCCATCAACACAATGGATGCCTTGAATATCACGCTCGCCAATGCATTGATATTTTATCAATCTCCTCGGCATCACGCAGAAGCCAAGACGATCTTTGAGAGTATTCTCCAACAAAAGCCAACATCAACTATCTGTCTCCTGGGTATTGGTCTGATCCTAAAGGTTGACCAGGACTACGCAGATGCTGTCAACTTTTTAGAACGTGCCCTGGAGCGGGACTCTACTAACATCAAGATCCATAGTGAGCTATCCTGGTGCAAGGCACTGAACGGTGATCTGGAAACTGGACTTGATGGCCTTCGAAATGCTCTCGACCGCCTGAAGGTGGCGCAGCCTCACAACAAGGTGTTCAAAGCCGAAATCCTTTATCGGATTGGCTACTGCCAATGGGAGCTGGACCCGTCTCCAGCTGCACGCAAAGACCGCAATGGGGCATATGCGAGCTTCCTGGCGTCTATCAAGGCCAACATGAATTATGCCCCTGCATATACAAGCCTCGGCTTTTACTATGCGGACTACAAAAAAGATAAAACCAGAGCACGCAGGTGTTTCCACAAAGCATTTGAACTGTCATCATCGGAAACCGAAGCCGCGGAGCGTTTGGCTCGAGGGTTTGCGGACCAGAAAGAGTGGGATCTTGTCGAGGCCGTTTCACAGCGGGTTGTGGATTCGGGTAACGCCAAGCCTGCTCCAGGATCCAAGCGCAGAGGATACAGTTGGCCGTATGTGGCTCTCGGAACGGTCCAGATTAACAAGCAACAATACTCCAAGAGCATCGTGTCATTCCAAGCTGCACTGCGGATTAGTCCCGGTGATTATCATTCCTGGGTCGGCCTAGCGGAGAGCTACCACCACTCTGGTCGATACATTGCTGCAACGAAGGCTTTTGAGCATGCACGGGAAATGGAGTCTAATCTTTCGGGTGACGAAAAGGACCATGTCTGGTTTGCGCGATACATGATGGCCAACGTGAAGCGTGAACTTGGCCAGTACGACGACGCCATTGCTAGCTATGAGGATGTGTTGACCACTCGACCCAATGATATCGGTGTTACGGTAGCGCTCCTCCAGACATTGGCCGAGAGTTCGTGGAAGAGTCTGGATTCGGGTCTGTTCAACGACGCCGCTGAGCTTGCATGCAAAGCCATCCAAGTAGCCCAATCACTCGTGACTGTTCGGAACGACATTTTCAATCTGTGGAAGTCGGTTGGTGATGCCTGCTCCAATATGTCTTATATCAAAAAGAAGAGTGGAAAGCTATCAGTCGCGAACTGCAAAAATTTGCTGCTCGCGGGAGTTGATTCCGTTGCGCTCAATCTTATGACTGAGCTAGATGGAGTGGGCCAGTCCTGGCTAGATTCAAGCGATAGTGACGATTCCACCTCACCTGATTGTTGCATCTACATGTCTATTTTGGCATACAAACGTGCGATTCATGTTTCCATGCAAGATTCCCACGCTCAGGCTGTTGCATGGTACAACCTTGGCTGGGCTGAATACAGGGCATACCGAAGTGTGCAGGCTGGCTCCGGGTACAAGAGCACGAAGCCCCGGAAGTTCTTGAAGGCGGCAATGCGGTGCTTCAAGCGGGCTATTGAGCTGGAAGCTGGCAATTCCGAGTTCTGGAACTCGCTGGCCGTCGTTACTACAAGTATGAGCCCCAAGGTGGCCCAGCATGCATTCGTGCGAAGCCTGCATCTCAACGATCGCAGTGCACAAGTCTGGACCAACCTGGGTGCCCTGTATCTCCTGCACAATGACATTCAGCTTGCGAATGAAGCGTTCACGCGTGCCCAGTCAACCGATCCAGACTATGCGCAGGCATGGGTTGGCCAGGGCTTCCTTGCGCTTCTTTACGGAGATGCCAATGAGGCACGGGGTCTTTTCGAGCATGCATTTGATATTTCCAACTCCTCTGGCATGGTATCGAAGCGTCAATACACCCTCACTCTGTTTGACCACCTGCTTGCAGACCCCTCCGCATCGAATGAAGTTTCCCAGCTCATTCAACCATTCTTCGCTCTTCACCAGCTCTGTGCTCAAGACCCATGGGACCTGCCATTTATGCATCTGTCAGCTCTACTAGCAGAGAGAATGGGTGAAGTTGCGGATGCTGACGCCAGCCTGGAGGTCGTCTGTTCAGGAATGGAGGCCGAGTTCGAGGAAACCGAGTCACCTGCCTCGCTCTCGCGATTTGCACAGGCAAATGCAGACATGGCTCGAGTGCTCCTCGCGAATCACCAGTATGAGGAGGCCGCGGGGAGGGCGGAAACTGCACTCACACTGTCTGGGGAAGAGGACGCTGAGAAGTTTGATCCCGAGGCATGCAGCAAGCTTCGTCTGTCGGCGCACCTCACGGCTGGCCTGGCATACTACTTCACGAAGTCCATGGACCAAGCAATCGATATGTTCCGCGACGCTCTTCAGGAAGCCAACAACGCACCGGATGTTGTGTGCCTCCTCGCCCAAGTCCTGTGGGCGAAGGGTGGAGAGGAGGAACGATCTGTTGCTCGCCAGCAACTGTTTGATTGTGTTGAAAATCATCCCGAGCACATCGGCGCCGTGAGTCTTCTCGGAGCTATTGCACTTCTCGACAAAGACAAAGACGCTATCGAAGCCGTCGAGTCCGATCTCCATAACATGGTTACTCGCGACGACATCGACATCCATGACCGCGGCAAACTCCTGAAGCTTTTGGCTGCTATCTCAGCAATGGGCTTCACGGAAAACGCACACCTTCCCGAAGACATTCGTCAAATTGGCCAAGCTACCGCGGCTGTCATGCTTTCTCCAGGTCAGCCACAGGGTTGGATGGAGCTGTCCGCTGTTTCAGAAAGCCCGTACCCGGCAGAGATGTCTGTTCAGCGGGCTATCCGCAGCGTGCCCCCCTACAGCAACTTGGAGGCACCGGATCTTAGCCAGGCCTATGTCCAGACTGGCAAGGCCGGGGATGCGTTCAGAGCTATTATGGTTACGCCATGGAGGAGGGAAGGCTGGAATGAATTGGACCACTGTGTCTCCGGCCTGGTGGCATAAGGTCAACGTCACCAGGAGTATGAGAAATGCGAACGTGTTCGAGACATCTGTACCTGTTGATACCTTGTCGTGAGTGCATTGAATATAATATTGCATGCCTTTAATCTCCATTGCCCCTCGGGTCTGTAGAAAAGCTTTTCTATAACGAGTTTGGTTCATTCCTCATCGGCCATGGCGAATGGAGAAGGAAGAGTCACTGGAGGGGCGGATTCTGCTCATATGCTTCTACCAATCTCAATCTCGCTGGCGCCGGAACTATCATATGTCGTCATTCGTTTGATTTGCCTCCGCTTCCATAGAACCAATCTTTTGCAATAACCTGGCCTTCCTCCCCTCCCTCCAAGGCTTATCTAGGGCTTCAATTTTGCCGCCGAGCAGGGTGGCAGAGTCCGGGTTCATCAGCACCATGCCTCGCGCCACAGTCGCGTTGCGAAGCAGAAATTTTGAGCCGATAGACAGGTTCTCCAATGATATGCCCTCTATGCGCTGCATTTCAATTGCCATTGCTTTCGTCCCACCCGCATCTTGTAGAATTAATCGATGTGGTCCGTGCCCACTGCTCCCAGACGCACTGGAGGTTCCAACGGAGCTGTTGTTATTCGAGCTACCGTTTCCTGTCGCTTCATTGTCTTCGCCAACACTTATCGTGCGTATAATTTCTCGGCCTCGTATGGCTTCACCGCGCTCAACGCGTTCAATTGCTTCGACCTGGCTCCATAGACTCGTGCCGATATCTTCAATGTCAAGAACTTGAACGGGAATTGGGCCGGGAAGGCGCCTTTCTTGTACGTTCGGGTCCGATACATCCACTGGGAATACGGAGGTTGGATTTGTCGCCAGTGATTGTCGAATATCAGAGGCGAGAACGCGAAATAGAGCTGTCTTTGTGAGTGCGGAAGCGGGGATGTTGCGTTGTGAGGAAGCCAGGAACGTGTTGAGCCATGAGGAGGAGACACAAAGGGATTTAGCAGCCAGTATCTGGGCAGCGATCTGTTCTGCGTTGGCCATTATGCATCCAAGTTTTGGTAAAGCCGGGAACAAGGTAAGCAGGCAAATGTTAGAGGCGAAAGAACCTTGAACGAGGCTTGAAGCTCGAACGCGAAAGGAAGCCAGCACGGACCACCGCTTAAAGCCGTTGAGCCGGCTTCCGCGCCTCCGCCATTCGACTCTCCCCATCAACCACCACAATGTCCACGCTATCTTCTCCCCGGCCATCCATTGCCTCTTCGCGCGCCCATTCTCCGACCCCGGCGTCTTCCAGACCATCTCTTGATGCGCTGAACACTAATGTCCCCGGCGGGCTGAGCGCCTCCTCAACGCCATCCACCGCACGAGCAGTCTCCCCGAACCCACGCCGCAACCGTTCCGCCCTGCGCGACTATTACAATCTCAAGCCCCCCGGCGCTGACTCTGGCAATCCCGGTGGAAGCTATCGATCTCGCAGCGTGCCGCGAAACACCGATGCAGGTGACATCTCCAATCCCTCTACGCTGGCATCAGGGACCGAGCTAGACAATGCGGACTTCGACCCGCAACGCTACGTCGACCACCTCCTATCTACGTCCTCCCTCTCTACGATCCTAAAAGCTGAGAACACCTTGGTTGGAGATATCCGTACTCTTGATGGTGAACGGAAAGCGCTGGTTTACGACAATTACTCCAAGCTGATTCGCGCTGTCGAGACAATTGGCAAGATGCGAAAGAGTATGGACGAGCGCGGTGCCCCTTTGACTATGACCAAGACTCTGGGTCCAGCTATTGCGTTTGTTGCTGAGACTGCGAGCGGATTGATCAAGGAGGGCGAGGAGCAAAGGCGGCGGATCAAAGAGGAAAGGGGGGCAGTGAGCCCGCCCAGAATAACAAGGCGGAGAAAGAGACAGTGAGATGGGTTCTTGCCGCACCGGAGCGCCTGGAGAAGCTTCTATCAGAAGAGAAGCAGGCCGATGCGGAGGCCGATTGGGAGGAGGTCCAAAAATTGCTCGACGCTTGGGGTCAGGTCAAAGGTGTTGCCGAGGTGCGGACGGCTTGCGAGAAGATTATGAACAAGCCCAACAACGACGACTGAGCTCGCTTTTTTACACCCCTCTTTTTCTAGAGGCAATGAGCTTCTCTGACTCCTCGTCATCCCCCAACATTACTGTCAGTCCCGAGCAACATTGCGGCAGGAAGCGCCTGCCAAGCCAATGATCGCGAGCTGCTAATTCCTCAACCGATCAGGGCTGCTCCCAGAAGACCCTGCTCGGCTCACGCTCACCATGACTAGATTAACGATCTGTGGACACGATACTCGCATTGAGTACATTCCCCTTCCGCTATGCGAGAGCTTGGTGGCTCTTCTGCGACAGGTGAACATGTACATATAGATAGATACCCCAATTTGTTAATGTCCGACTTATCATGGATTATCATGGATCATCTCATCATTAATCGTAGGAACTGTCTCTGCCTACCAATTCCAATCTCAAAACTTTCCGGTCAGCACATCCCGGCTCGAGAACAAGCTCGCCTTGAGTCCGTAGTCATTCTTGGATTTGATATCCAGATAGGTGTAAGCATCGCACTTGTAGTAAATCGGCCGCGACTGCGCATTCACGAGTCCACTATCAACCAATGTCCTCAACACCCGCGTCACATCCTCCTTGTCACTAAAATCCTCCGTGTAGACGCAGACCAGCCGCGGCTGACCGGACCCATCATCCGTCGCAACCTTGGCAGATTCCCCCAGCTCACCCCTGTCAAGAGCTGTAACGACAGTCTTCCAAACCGAGTCCACATGGTCCACCGTGGGGAAGAACATCCACTTGCCAGCTATCACACCAGTCTCTCTAGCCAAGGCAAAGATATTCTGTTCCAGCATGCGACGCAGCGGGTTTAGTTTGCGAGTGAGTACAGCGGTGGTTTTTGCGCCGGACTTGTCGTGTGCGGCGCGGAGAGCGGCGGCCTCTTCCTCGTAGCCGTGGAGGAGCTCGTTGCCTTTTCTTAACAGCGTCGCAACGTCGCCCGCTTTCGCTTGAGGCTGCCTTTTGCACATCCAGATCCAGGGACCAGCTTGGGAGACAGAGGTTTTTGATGGAGGAAGGCGAGACAGGAATGCAGGTATGGACTCTTTAGGTCCCCGTTTCTCTACTGGCTGGTGTGTCGATGGCCCGTCTTCGTCTTCCTGCTTCATAGACAACCCGATTTCGCTTTTGATGCGCGGGGGTGGCGCACTTAGTTCATATTGAACTGTTGAGAGCAGTCTAGGATGTATTTCTGCCCAGAATAGTTCAGGGTCACAGGTGACTGCTCGCTCTTCGAGGCGTGCTTGTTCATTTTCATCGCCTAGGATGGGTTAGAGATGTTTTGGAAGTTGGGGGCTTGGAGGCGCTGGTTATGTGGACTTGCCGTAAAAGCTAGAATCGTCCGAGAATACCTCTTCAAGATTTGTCCTTGCCGAGGCCATTGTTTTCCCTTTCCGAGTGGGATGTGTTGAAGCACGAAAAAGTTGTGATATGGACTGAGGGGCGTAGCGGATAAGAACTACAGCCAGTGTGGGGAAGCTATGTCATTGCCCCGTTCCGGTTCTCTATACTAAATCATACCTGTCCGTATAATTGGCCAATACAATAATGCCAGAAATTGACTTGCCTCGCTTATCGCGCTAGTAAAGAGATGAAAACAGTAAATGGACAGCAAGACTTCCACCTTCAAGGTCTGCCTTCGCTTTTTTTGTCTTTCTATGTCGATGTATTATTCCCTCAGAGACGTCATACACATTCCCACTTAGTTCATAATGTGATTAAATAGAAATTGCTAGAATCTTCCATTAAGTACCAGCAATGCCTGGCCAGACCTTTTCCTCGGATCCGGTCACATCAGCTTTCACGAGATGGTCATCTGAAATGCCTCCGGGGCGTGACATCACACACAGGCTAGGATGGACGGCTAAACTATAGTCAGATCACGCGTAAATGGATGGGAGGAGCGTCTAGCTCATATGCACCTTTGCAGCTTTCATGGTCTACAGCTAGATTTCGAGCCACTCGACTGCCAATATCACCACCTTGAGCAACATAGCCACCTCAAATCCGAGATGCTTGATCAACTGATCCAGCACTCGAGCAAGATCTATGATATCAAATTTCTGGGACAGAGGAGGGCCCGCGGAGAAAGTGCAACCCGGCAGAGAAGGAACAAATAAGTGATTCGGGAGGGTATTTGGAGTGTACTGCTGGCCAATGATATCGTTAATTGGAAGGAACTCCCAGAACTTAGGAATATTCATATCGCCCAAGCCATCGCCCCAAGTATAACCCATAAAACACTAATTAAACTTATTCCTCCGGCAGAGAGGCTAGCACCTCCACTAACTCCACGACTTTCACAAAAATATCCCGTCTCGGCGGCAAGGTCTTCCTCAGATTGGGGTAGGCGACCCAATTTCTGCAACTGGTCGAAGGGCGCACAATCGAGATGAGATTTATTCGCAGGTGTAATGCTGAAATAACTTAGGCTGGAAGGGCTAGCTGTATCGTTTAATGAGCCATTTTGTTGAGCCACAAATGTGTCGCTGTTTGTAAGTTAGCAAAACCTCACTGTTCTTTCCATATGGAAGGCCGATGGGGACTTAGACTGGGCGTACAAAAATGAATTTGCAATGATAGCATTGTAGATGCTAATAGACGAGACATTGGTAGGCCAGAACCAATTTTGAACACGATTCCCTTGGTTGTCGAGCCCATATATTGAGGAAAAATTGAGCTGTGGGCTCCAATCGATATTGAGCTTGAAACCACCGGTCCAGTTGACGGCCTTAGCCGGAAGACGAAGCTCCATCTCGCTATTGTACGCCTCTTCCCTAACTGATAGCTCTCGTAGATCATCAAATGGAACATCAATCTGCGAGATTCCATTGCCAGGTCGGATGTCAACGCTATCCGCTGTGAGTATGTTCAAATGTGAGCTGCGCTGTAGTCCTGTCAGGTTAAACAATTGAACAGCCCCTAGCGACATATTTGTGGCTGACGAGCCACCCAGAATCACAGTCAGATTCGAAGACACATATAGCCGACTCGCTGATCTGAACCCAACGGTCACATTCTTCACATTTGGTAGTCCATAAATATCTGCCCCAGAAGTTAGATTTAGCGGGTTGTTGAACAGACTGTCGATCGAGTCCAGGCTATTATCATAGACCCATAAACCAGTGGCATGGCTCAGTTTGGTATGGCGCAAAGTAGCGAGGTTTGTGCCCCCGATAGTGAGTTGACTGACATACTCCAGACTAGTAATGTCTAGATATGTGAAGTTGGCTGCGCCCAATCCCATGGAGAAGCTTCGAAGCACAGTGGCTAAATTTGGCATAGTGAAATTCTGTAGGCCCGAAACATCGATGCTCTCGTCAAAGGTAACGGAGCCTCCGACTTCTTTCAATGTCAAACTAGAGACGGTGAACGGCACCTCTGTAACCCCGACGTCTGAAATATCAATGCCGGAGTCGTGATTGAGATTCCCCGTAATGGTCTCGATACCATCGAGGTTGATGTATATTGAACTTGCAGTCTGGGGGAAAGGGCCGAGAGTCAAATCTCCCGTAATCACTCGACAGGTTTCTCGTAGGGTTTTGGCGCCGCTTTCGGATGTGATTGAGATTGTGCTGCAGTTCGCGGCCAAGCCTTCTATGAAAGCATTATTATCATGATTTTGACATAATTCTAATGACCTAAAACACAGGGCCAAGGCCTAGCTCACGCGTGGTAAATAGAACAAGCCCCAGTATAAGGGCCTGATCAAGTCGCACGATCATACTGGATGTCCCTGAGGCAGGAACTCTTCTAAGGAAGGAACGAAGCATGAATCCCGAATTCAATTATGGCTTATGAGTAACTAAGCTATAGCCCCTGAGTTTCTAGCAGATTTCTCTAGACATGGGGTCTCTTTCAGCTGACGAGGCTATAGAGGCTAAGCCCAAATAGATTAGCCATCACTTCGCTTAGCCTCTTGGCGCTATTGGATCACAGCACGCGTTTACACTTAAACTAGGCTAAGCCGGACTTGGTGAAGGATTGGACCTTTACAATAATCCTATGTAATGTCCAGTTCTGCCGTTGATATCCATTTCAATCCTCGACCCACAAATCTTTCTACTACCATATCAGTGGACCCCTACGTCGCAGGTGGAGGCATACATAGTGCTTCTATTATAGGCCCTACCTATAGTAGCCGATAGTAGGCACGACTGACGAGGGAATCTCTACGGACAACAACAGCTTTCTCTAGCGTACTTCCCGCCTGAATAGGTCACCCTAACATTTATAGTAGATGCGATAAACTACAGTATCATTTCTTACCAACGATCAGTCTAAAAGGTAAATGATGGTATGCATTGTAAGAATATACGTGTATAGTAGGCGTGGATCAAGCCAGTTCCTTAGATCTACCCCGCCCTTTCTAAAGCCCTACCGGAACAAGGAGATAATAATAGAGTTTCTGATAACTAAAGCCTTAGCAATCCGGATAGAGCATAAAGACTAAAGTTATAAGCACCAAGGCGGTAAGCAATTGCGAAGTGGTTTGTGACAACAGTCAGACTATATCTCCTCAACCGTCAGGCCTGCGTGCCGAAAGTGACCTTCAGCACTTTCCCCTCTTACACACTACTCGAGAAAGTGATTAAATCCTTGATCAGGATTCTGTTCGTATGTCTGCCAATGCCGCCGAATGTACGCGTGTATATAAATAGGTAATTTGCCTAGTGGGGACCAACCCGTTCGCCTAAAGCCTATCCTTTTATTATATCTAGATTTATCCACATATACAAGGCGGTACGAATAGAAATCCGAGATAAAATGAAAATGTTTATATTATAGATCTAGATTGCGCTCTTTAGCCTTGACTCGCTTTTGACCAGCCTTCGGATACTAGGGCGCGGCTGATGCTGGATTTAGTTGCCCGAATATTGAATTTCTCCCATAGGAAGGTCCCCTTCTTAAGGTACAGGGTGGGTTTTACGAGCAGATGATCACAGAGGGCTTCTACCATAACTAGATTAAAGATTAATACTTCGTGGTCTACTACCTTTGTTCGGGGGTACTTTGACGCTGCCAAACTTTCGTATATTGGAAGAGATTCTCAGACTTGCTACAGCCAGTAGCCTGGGCCATCTACGATATAGATAATTCTCCACTGCGGATTATGTCATGAATGAGCTCATGCTTCGAAGGGGCTGCGTTAGGCGCCATCTTTGTATGCCCGCTTGTCATTGATGTTCAGATCTCCACGTACCAATCAGGAGACGGTGGTGTTCGTGGTGGGGCACCGAGGATACTCCGGATAAACCTCTAAAATAGACTAGCGTCTCTTGGCGGTTGCTGGAGAAAGAATTGAAGAGTGTAGGTGGTGACACCAGTTGCGGGACGTACTGTGAGGATCTCAAATCAAAACTTAAATTTGTTATTTGAGACGCATCAAAAATTGGCAGTGTTGCATGTTTGACGGGCGAACAATCAGACTACTCTACATAGAGTCAACATATAGCTCGCGCCCATTTCACCATCGACCCCACCAACTCCAAAGGCGAATTAGCACCCTGAATGCTATCTTCGCATGCAGGAGCCCTTCTCATCCAAAATGACAGAAATTCAACGTCCAAAGTCTGCAACAACGGTTTTTCTAGACCAGCCGCCCAGCTGTCTCGAATTCTGCCCCGAAATTCCCGATCACTTCGTCGTGGGCACGTACCTCCTCTCAGAAACCAAGAACGAAGAGGATGAGATCGAACAAACGAAAACCGGCAGCGTGCAGCTGTGGAAATTAGATCCTGCCACAAACAATTTGTGAGTCGGCAAGCACTGGCATTAGCCCAATGCTCCATGCACCCTCCCGCGTGGGATCAAATTGCTAACAGCCTTCTGCAGATCATTGGTACAAAGAGTGTCGCTTCCATATGCAGTCTTTGATTTGCACTTCCACCCCAGAGACAAAAGCAAATTTGCCATCGCAAGCAGTACGGGGTGCGTGGCTCTATTCAGTGTCTCTGCTACGCAGCCAAGCATTCATCACTTATGGACAAAGCAAGTCCATGACGACCCTTCGATCCCGGCGCTTTTTCTTGCCTGGGCTTCACAGGACTGGTTCTCCCAAACTGGCGCCGATGGGTTCGCAGTGACCTTTTCAGACAGTCGGACAGCCATCTTCGGTACAACCGGCGATATCGCAGATGACAACGCAATTACCGAATGGAGGTCGTTCGAAGCGAGACAGATGATTGAAGTCTGGTTTGTGGCGTTGGCTGCGGTGAAATTGTCCGAGAATGAAGATACGATCCCATTCATATTCACTGGAAACGACTTCGGATCTCTTCATACGCACCGACTTGCATCACACAACCACAACGAGCAGGATCATGATGAGCCGCTCGCAAATACACTCCTTGATCACGACGATCGAGCCCGTCACCACACCGCGGGCGTTACATCTATATTACCCCTCCCAGTACCACTAATGGATGATGCTCCCATTCTATTGACCGGTAGCTACGACGAAGGGCTGCGTGTATACCACGCCACTCGGCGCGGTGAAGTCCTTGCTGAGCAGCGTCTTGATGGCGGTGTCTGGCGGTTGCAGCTGCTCAGATCGGAGGTATCTGGCCCACAGCGACAATTTTGGGTTTTAGCAAGCTGCATGCATGCTGGCACAAGAGTTGTCAAGGTCACTCAAGAGCAACAGGACCAGGGCGCGGAATGGGGAATTGAGGTGTTGGTAGAGTTTACTGAGCATGAGAGCATGAACTATGCGAGTGACGTGTGGAAGGGCTCGGGCTCGGTATCATCTGAGCTGCTCTGCGTTTCGAGTAGCTTCTACGATCGCCGCCTTTGCATTTGGCGGGCGACTGTATAACTCAAGGTCTACGAGGGTCTGATATCTGATAGCAGAGCCAAAACAAAGACTTCCGGGCATTATTCTTTCCGTGAACACGCTAGATCAAACCATAATGCAGTATACGAGTACATCCGGACCCGAGAACCAGTGATCAAGATCCACGATAAGGAAAAGTAACCATTCATGTCCAGTGGTGAAATAGCCACCATCTCAAGCGTATGCCATTAAACAATCGTCTCCAGCTCCCGAGCGTAGCCTAGTGTGTTCTCGATAACAGTGCCGCTGGCCACCAAGATGTCCTTCTCGGACCTCGTGGCCGCCTCGGGCTCAACGGGGAAGTATATCCGTCCATCACGAAGAATCCAACCACGCTGCTGAGCAAACTCAATCACTGCACCCTCGGATTCCAAAAAGAGGAGGTTCTTGGCGTTGGAGATGGGGAGGGAAGGATAGGCCTTCTCGGAGCAGTCTGCGATCTCGCTGCGAATCGTGCCGATAAGGACCTGAAGAATGCGAATTAGCCACGATCATAGGAACAGCAGTCATAGTCATTCAAAAAGTTGCGTCACGTACGTTTGAGAACAGCCCAAAGTCCTCGGATGGCACACGCTCCGATTTCGTCTCCCGCCACACCTTATCATAGCTGCCCTCCATCAAGTTCCGCTCAAGCTCAACAGGGTATTTGATATAGGGATCATCCTCAATGCGACCGCCCTTCAAGCTAGCCTCCTCGACCAACCCCTCCAGCACAGTGTGGAAATTAGCGCTGTCGCCCATGCTAAGCAGAAGCAGCAAGTACAGTCCTGTGATCTTGCGGCGCTGGCTGGTGCTGAAATCGACCTCAGGGGAGCTCTGTCCGGGCACACCGGCATGGCGCTCCAGGTCGTAGAATGGCTGAAGCTGCTGATAGTATCTTGTGAAGGTCTGCGCGTCGGTTTGCCGGATCGACGCGAGGGCACCGAGCTCGAGGACTTGCCGGGCGAGGGCGACGAGCTGGGGTGTTGTGGAGGGGGTCGGGATCAGGGCATTTTGCATGAGGAGGGCACGCTTGGCTTGACTCAGGAGGTTGTTGGCGGCATCCAGCTGTTTGCGCTCCAGAGCATTTTGGAGCTCTTGAACAAGGGACTTGAGGTCCGACATGATGGGTGGCGCTGTGAGAAGACGGGTATTAGGTAGGCCAGAAAGAGGCCACGCACACAGATGAAATAGATGACTGCAATAGCAAAGATGAAGGTGTTAAAGAGTGCTGGCTTGGTTGATGAGAGTTGGCGGA
This sequence comes from Penicillium canariense, assembly GCF_028826845.1. Classification (NCBI taxonomy): domain Eukaryota; kingdom Fungi; phylum Ascomycota; class Eurotiomycetes; order Eurotiales; family Aspergillaceae; genus Penicillium; species Penicillium canariense. Next base: position 2,084,531 of record NW_026622734.1, on the reverse strand, counting down.
ACGTTCGCCATGACGGAGCTGCTGCCGTGGGCGGTCAGCTTCAAGCGCCACGTGACCTCAAATTGTGGGTAAATAATGGACGGAGTTGAGCAGTTGTACGTTGCCATATCTGGACATTTTGTTTTTTTACTTTCCCTCTGGATAAACGATTGCTATCTTACCCCCCATTTATTCGCGATCTACTATGGCACCTCCTTATTGAAAACCACGTATTTTGTCCACGCCAATTCATCACTTGACAAAGCCAACTGGGCTAAATTCGGAAACCAAGGCGTCCCTAGTCCTGTCACGGGGTCCCACCCTTTCGTGGCATTCCAACTTGCATCTTGGATGAATACTCCCTTGGCACCAGAATCACTGGCTCCATTACATCCTCGGGAACCACCGTCCACAATATCAGTAAACCCCGATCTGCCGAGGCCATATAACCAGGGATTTAAAAAACCCATCCGCGGCTTGCCATTTGCAAGGCGAACCGCATTTAATTGAGAAACTATGCCCGCAAAAACAGGCCCCGAGGCGCTGTAAATCGTTAGCATATAGCTTGGATTGGTCGGTCAAAGTAACGAACCTGGTGCCGCTTATTTTCAAATAGGTCTCGTGGTCTCGAATGATGAAGCTCTTTGCTTGGGCGGCAACGTCCGGGATACCTCTACCATGACGATTGAAAAGACCGCTCCATTGATCGTTTAGTTGATCAAGATAACCGTCCACTGCCCGGTCCTGGTATTCTGGACGAGAAAACAGGTCGGAGAACCCACCACTAGAGAAATCGATGGCGCTTTCGGGCTTGATTCCTTCAACTCCTCCGACTGAGGTAACAAATGGACAAGAAGCCGGGAAGATTGCCTGGAATCTTGCCCGGCCACTTCCATCGTTACTGAGACATGAGTCTCCAACGCCAGAGTCTCCGCTACTGAAAATGACTGATACACCCCGGGCACCGAGTTGCGCGAACAAATTGCAGACGGATTTTGCATATGATGCAGGTACAGTCTGTTCCGACTCACCATACGACGTGGAGAGTACAGTTGGGAGCTTGTCATCCGGAAGACCGATGAGGTAGTGAAGTTGCTCGAGAAAAGGCTCATATTCCGAGTCATTCGGCTTCAACTGCTCCGAGTCAGGAACCCAAGATGCCCGACCTCCAACTGTATAAAATGTTACCAAGGCATTGTAGGCCAAGGAAGCTGAATACTGTATATCCAGACTTGCTTCCGTGCTGCTAACAGGAGAGTCCTCCGGGTTAACGCCGCCGTTGATGGCAACCACATCGAAATTGGCGTCTGGTGTGTCTGGAGAGAACCGCCGCATGAAGTGATGGAAATCACCATGGCGGGCATACTGATCCAGGAATCCTGACACCCCTAACCGATTCCGCGGATCAGGCTTTGATCTCTTATTATGGAGACCATATAATTCTCGAAGGCAGTGAGGTCTGATGGCAATGCCACAGTCCGCAGTCAGATCTTCCGGCGTGGCAACAATTGGCTGGTCAATAGGCAGACCGCTATGTGAAGCAAGTCTTCCAAATCTGGTCGTTGGCTGAATAAGATGGATATGCGGGTGAATCTCACTGGGTAAAGAGTATTCAAGAGTCCTGATGAGCGTCGTTTGGCTGGCATCGTGGTGATAGTAGAAGAATTGTGTATTCAGTAGTTGCTCAGCTTGGGATATAGAAGCCGTGAAACTGATCCAGTTGCCGTAAAGTTTGATAGAGTCGTTGAAAACATGGGAGTACAACCAAGTGAAGACTTGCTCGGAGACAGTAGGGAACGGGCGCAAAAGGTCTTCCACCTGCTCACGCTTCATATGTTGCCCATATTTCGGATGACCTGGGGTCGAGAGATCCATGACCTCTTTCTCTAGGCTTATAATGTTTGGCACCCCTAGCTCAAGCCGAAATTGCATGAGTGTTGATGACGGAGGCTTGTTTCTTTTTGACCAACCATCGGGCACATTCTCTAGTTGCTCGACAATCTCGTAGCAAAATCCAAGTGTCAGAAGCAGCAGATTCAGCCATACTGCAAGGTTTCGACATTCTAATCGCGCCGAATTCTTTCCCATAGTTCAATTTCTCGACGCTGAGTTGCAAATGATAGTCAACAGTTGATCACCGTCCCATATCGGTGAAACGCCGGGCTTGAAGTTTCAGAATGGCTATCGCTGCTACAGTCCGGATTGGAATTCCCGTATCATCTCAGATGGAGTGGACTGGGATATGCCGAGAAAGCTGTATCAAATATATAATTGTGGATTTCTCACGTGTGCGTCAAGATGAAGATGAAATTGGATCGCATCGGTCGACCTGAGCAAAAGCAACCAATACAGGAATCATGAGTTGGAAATGTGCGAATTCAAATCAGGGCTAACTCAAAGCAGGCTTCAATAGAAAAAGTGGGCAAAGACATTGGATTTGACCAGTCCCGAGTTTCTTTGTTTGGACCCCCTGAATCCCCAGCCGGACCACCCCAACCCCAAAATTTGGCTCTGGATATTTCCTAGGCCCAAGCTTGAAGTAATTCAACCTGATTACTGAGGAAGGTCATACTTGGAAATACCTAATGATTCCTGTCAGGCCGGCCTCCTCCTCGACAGCTGAGGAATTTTGGGAAACTGCAATGTTCGATTACCACGAGATTATTCTTAATTATGCCTTATGCATCATAATAAACTTGAATGATTGAAAGGTTGGATTCTCACTAGTCAAGGCAATAAAGAAGTAGAAACTCTGTTAATGACTGCCCCAGGCATGCATATTGATGCCTTGTGGCCTGAGGAATTACGGCGGATCATCACAAGCTCCGATATCCGGCAATGCGGGATGATCGACGTCACCGCGAATGAAGTGGAGGAACTACCCTGAAGCTGTGTACTCCACAGTCAAGCAACATTGCTTGTTCTATCTACGGTGAAGCTGCAGAAGAGCCTAGTGTGGTGCTGTGTTGCTGCCGAACACTGAGGAGTTGATAGCTTCGCGAGCTGCTGTGTTCGGAGCTTTCCCAAACCCCGCTTGTGCGTGGAGATTGTCGATTTAAAAGCTCCTGGCTGGGCCACGCCCTATTCTGCACGTACCTCGCCTCACGTTGATCTGGTGAAGGACTTGATCTTTCACCTTTGAGGAGCAGTCCCTTCAACAGGCTCCTCGCTGACTTGTTGTGCACTGTGAGGTGGTATGATCCGCTTGAGATCGTATCGACGTCATTCCTACAGGGCATCACCCGCGTGATATCCTCTCCGCGCCCGAGCGTCCCCACGCCCCCGTCCTCAACTACCCTGCCGAAGCTATTACTTCCCCATCATGGCTGAGTTGGAGCCACAGCAAATTCGACGACAGTCGGCTGATAACCAGACCGTCTCGAAGTCCGACATCCCGTTGAAGGAACGATTCTTCCGCTATTTCCAATATGAAATCACTGGTACTGCTCCATTTCAATAGCACCTGGCAGGTTTAGGAGAAACGAAGAACCCACGATTGCTAATACTCAATTTCTAGCTCTGCAACAGCAGATGGATCGCCTCGCCGATACCTCGCTTGTAGGTGGTGAGCGAGCTGATGCGACGGATCACTGTCTGGCCGGGATCGTGCGGCTGTCAGGTGAGGTCAAAGATTCGGCCAGTTACATTCCTACCTATGACCAGAGAGTCTACGCAGAGGTATGACAAGAAATAGGCCCTCGGGATGTTCAGTGTTGATACTTGCATTATAGGCGATCAAGGCCTTACAGGAGAAGTTGAGCGAAACCCGTGCAGCATTTGAACCCCGATCCAAATTCAGTTTCAAGACGAAGAAGAACCCATCGGCTATATCTTTATCTGATGCTGCTACCCTTGCTGCCGAAGGCCGCCGTAGTATTCCTGGGTATCGCTCGCCCGGTGCGTCGTCAGTCGGCTCTTCGGCCAACCAGACCCCGAACTACCCCTCAACTCCATTGAACGAGCCGGATAAGCAGCATCAGGAGAGGCCAGAGATAACACCAACTTCTTTCCCGGTATCTTCTGCTGGTGAAATGGAATTGAAATTGCCAATGCAGACAAAGGCACCACAATCGTTTGCCGCCCGAGGCATTTCCAATGTGTCTGTTGACAACCATTATGGCCTTCACATCATGCTGCCTGCTTCGGGCTCTACGTCCAATGTCCCGGCCTCAATCACCTCTCTAGAGCACTGCATTGTGCACATGTCTATCCCAACCGCCAACGGCAAGCCCTTTGCTAGCTTGACGGTAAAGAGCATCTCGGAAAGCTTATTGATCTGCGGTCAGGTTAACGGGCCAGCACACATTACCGATGTGGATCACAGTGTGATTGTTGTCTCTTGCCGACAATTCCGCATGCACAACTGCACCAACGTCGACGTCTACCTCAGTTGCTCAAGTAATCCCATCATCGAGGACTGCTCCAATATCCGGTTCACCCGGATACCGAAGGCTTATGTATGTTTACACCCTGGTGTTCCTGCTTCAGTCACGTATACTTATCGACCCACTCTAGGCCTTGAACCACGACCGCCCCGACCACGAAGATCGCTGGAGCCAAGTTGAGGATTTCAAATGGATCAAGCCGGAGCCCAGCCCCAACTGGAGCCTTCTGGACCAGAGCGATGCAGTTCCGGAGGAAGTATGGGCAGAGATTGTTCCCGGCGGGCCGGGTTGGTCACTCGACGACATCTTGCATGCCATCCGGCTGGTGTAAGGCTAAGGTAGTGGCTTTTCTGGGTTCACTTACCCTGGCACCTGGCGTTTCATGTATCCGAAATCAAAACAGGGATGTGGCGTACGATCATTCAAACCTATCTTAGTTCTCTGATTAGGTATTTTCTGTTCATCCTTTTACACGCAATATGTTACATTTACTTCTACTTCCACAGTTTGTCCTATTATAGGCGATAGCTCTAGGCTGTCTTTCCAACACAAAGTAGGCGGGATATCGCCAAGGCCATCAATAAATGTGCTCGACGAATCAAGGAAGCTATTTTGGGGGTAATGGGCTTATTTATGGCACCATGAAAGCTATATGCAAGAGAAAGTAATATGTCCAGTAACGACCTATCCCATATGCCATCTCATCACGGTCGTGGAATAATAATACAGCACGTCAATCCATATCTTACGCCAGCTTCGAATCGCGCGAATTGCTATTCCTATTTATGAAAAGCTCGTTTAGTGAATGATGTTCCACAATTCAAGAGTTCGTAGTTTCATTTCTCAAAGAGGGCCACGGATATACATGAAAAGAGTACAGTCCAAGAAGTATGTACAACCCACACAGGCGCCGAGATAAAAAAAAAATATCAATGCAACAATGGATCAAACGCTTACATCTGCTTGAAGTATTCATCAAAGTTATCCTCGGCAACCTTCGTGCAGTCGAAGCCGTAGATCTCCCGCTGGACATCCGCATCGGCCCACTTGTCTGGAACAGGGCCCTTGCCCTGGCGAAGAGCGGCGAACTGGCGGTCGCGCTCCTCCTTAGCGGCACCATCACCCAAATGCATGGCACGACCGGAGGCAGCGGCCATTTCGACCAGCGCCTCCGCGCGGCCCTTGCGAACCTTCTCGTAGACACGGAGAGCCTTGTTGATGGACTCGGGCGTGGTATCGGGCAGACGAGCGAGAACAACGGCAATCACAGCACCATCTTCAATGGCCTGGGCGGCACCCTGGGCCAGATGGGGCAGGGTGGGGTGGCAAGCATCGCCAACCAGGGCGACGTTGTCGTAGACCCAAGTGGGGAGAGGGTCGTGAACGCGCAGCTTCCACTCACAAACCTCGCCCTCGGGAACGTAGTCCAGCATGCGCTTGACCATGGGGCAGAAATCGCCAAAGAGTTCCAGCATGGCCTTCTTGGATCCCTTGGTAGTGTAGGTGGCATTGGTAGCAGCGGCGAAGTTGGTATCGGGCTGGGTGGTGGAGAGGTTGTAGATGGTATTGTTGGAGACCGCGTAGGCAATGATATGGCGCTTCGCACCAATCCAGCGGGTCACACGCGTGTTGTTAATGAGGGCCAAGAGCTCCGGGTCGTCCTTAATCTGGTCCTTGTGGATCATGATCCGGTAGGCGGCTTGGTTGGTATCCTTGACGCCGACGTTGACATTTAATCGCTTGAGCATCTCCATGCGGGCCAGACTCTTGATGCCATCGGCAGCGAGGAGAACATCACACTCCACCCTGAAGGGGGCCTTGCCCTCGTCGCGGGGCACGGCAGTGAAGGATGGCCGGGAGCCGAAATCGACATCCTCGGCCGTGATAGCGAAGTGGAACTTGATCGCCGGCTGCTGCTTGCATCCCTCGAACAGTCCGCCCGCCAGCGATGCGCGGTGGCCTACCATGTGCTTGTAGCCATAGGTCTTCTCAATGTAGTCCAGTTCCACGTGCGCAAGCTCCGTATCGGTTGCGCCCTCTGTGATAATTCGCGGTCAGAGATAAGCCTCTTCGATGCCATAGGAACAGTTCATTCGGGTGGATTGCATACCTCGGACAGACGTGTCTGAAATGTTAACCGCTTCGGCCTCGATACCGCGCCACACATCCAGACCATCGAGCACGCGGGCCATGTTTGGCGCCAGCTGAATACCCGCGCCAACGAAGCCGAGGTCGTGCGCATTCTCATACACATCAATGTTCTTGAACCCGCGCTTTGCCAGAGCAAGGGCAGTGGTCAAACCACCCATGCCGGCGCCAATAATGGCGATTTGCAAGTCCTGTGGGACCTTGGCCATTGTGTCGGATTTTAGCGGAGATATGTTGGGGGTGGTTGTGGAGGAAAAGGCGGGAGAAGAGAGGAGAGGGAGAATAGTGTCTTAAGGTGACAAAGAGAAGATTCCAGCTCAGTAAAAGGTCTGGAATAAAGCGGCGATGTGCGATTCTTTAAATTTCCCATTCCTTTCCCCCCGAGCGCCTGTGCCGTCGCATCTCAACGTGCTGCCTCAGCATGACATGGCGGGAGAGATTTTTCCCGCTTCTCCCACAGCTCCCCACACGTCCGCGCTGGAGGGGCGTTGCGAACGACCGCCACTGGATCGTCCATCGGCGCCCGGTTGGAAAATTACCCGCTTTGGCCCAGCGTGCTTGCGCGGAGGCCACAAGGGAGAAATCATTATCAACACGGCGATTCGTTCGCACTTGCAGCAGTCCTCGAACCCCCAACCAATCGGTGACGAGGATGTGCAGCTATATAACCGCTCTACGGAAGAATCCTGAGTGGTTCAAATTAGCGGTCCATCTGTGATCTCATGAGAGAGAACGGATCTGAATAGCTGCCCGCCAAGCTATACCAGCAAATGCTGGACGGGGCAAATCTTGCTCCATGACGCTTCCCGCGCACCTTTGCCCCGCTCCCCGGACGCTTCCCCACATTTCGCTGCTCTCCGGACTTGACGCGGAGTAAGTCTGTTTCCTGTTCCCAGCACAAACTGCCGAGGTGTAACGGTGTTGCCGGTCTGCTCCCCACGCCCGCTCGATGGTATTCGACTGGGGTCCAGTGCACACTACCAAAGAAACACTGCGGGTTTTTGGAGAAATCCACCTCACGGCCCAGGCGGCACTGTCATTCAGATGTCTTCAATGCGGGGCTGGCAGGCTTTTCCGGGCTAGTGTTTCTACCACGCCAGGGAAAAAGGATATCCGTATTCCCGAGATCCCCTGAGCTGACGATCAGAGTAAAGTTGTGCTGGAAGGACTCACGGAGTTTGGAGCCAACGAGGTTCACCCCTCCTGGAATATCAAGTTCTTGATCGCGGCACCAGGAGGGGTTCAAACCTCATGTAGTCCTTCGGCTATTAATAGAATTTTAACACCATTCCGGCCGTCACTGCGAGACGAACCTTATTGTCCCTTTCAGGCCACCTGCTCTGCGCGGATTCGACGAGCTACTGTACGACTCCTGGATTCATGGACACAACACCGATTGCAAGCAACTAGACATAAGTTGATTTCTCAACCCATTGTTGAAATTCTCAAGCTTCACGCTTTACATATAATAGGTACAGAAGAATATATGCCCACAATAAAAAGAAAAAACGGGAACTCCGCATGTTCGGTCGTTGCTTGTGTTAGCTTGACAGCCAAGCCACAGCAGCAGAACTCTCCAGACACATCAACAGAGAACCCATAGAAGCGAATGGTGCCCTTCAAGGGTAGTATACCAGGTCATTTAGAGGGAGGTGACGGGGACGACGCTGCCGACGGTGGTGGTCAGGCCCTGCAGACCGAGCGTGGCCAGCAGGCCGGTGGCAGTGCCCTCGACCTTGACGAGGAGAGCGGAGGTTCCGTCCTCGCCGAGGACACCGAAGAGCTGGGTGGGGTCTGCGGCGACGTTCTGGGCAGCAGCAGCGAGGCCGGAGACAGCAGGGACCTGGGCGACGACGGTGCCAACGGTGCCCTGGATGGAGGCCAGGTTGAGGCCGCCGAGAAGGCCGAGAACGGTAGGCTCAACCTGAACGAGGAGGTTGTTGCCGTTCAGGTCAGTGATGCTCATGACGTCGGAGAGGGGGTCGCGCTTCAGGTTGCCAGAGACAGCACCCTCAATAGTGCCAACCAGGGAACCAACGAGCGAGCCAACCTCAGGCAGACCAAGACCGGACAGGAGACCCTCGACGGTGGAGGTGAGCTTGACGAGAGCGACGGAGCCCTCACCGGTAGCAACGGTCAGGAGACCGCCAGTGGCGCCGTTCAGGTTCAGATCGCCAACCGTAGGGGCGACCTGGATAATCTGGCCAACGGACTCGGTGACGCTGCCGAGGTTGAGGCCAGAGAGGAGGCTGGCAACGGTAGGCTCGAGCTCGACCAGGACACTCTTGGAAGCTTGGTCGGTGACGGTCAGGACGCTGTGGACCTGGCTGGTGGCCTGGCTGGTCATCTTGGAGGTGCCAACGCTGGGGATAGCAGAGGCAGAGGGAATACAGGTCGGAATGCCTGAGGGGATGGTGACGCCGGCGGGGAGGACACCGGAGGGCAAGCAGGAGGGAATGCCCGAGGGGAGGACGCCAGAAGCACCACCGGGGATGATGCGGGTGGGAAGCGCGGCGACGGTGGATGCCAGGATGGCAGCGGAAATGGCGAAAGTCTTCATCTTGATGGTTTGAGAGAGTGACTGGTGCTTGAAAAGCAGTAAAGAGTGGACGGTATAGAACCGGAAAAGGAATGGATAGGGGTGAGGAATGGAAAACGAGAAGAGCTTCTTGGGAGAGTAAAGGAAAGAATCTCAAAAGTCACCTGGCAATGGCTGCCCTTTATACAAAGTAGCCCGTCCATCATCTCTCAGGGAGTACGGAGACAGCCAGTCCTTTGATTCATTCCGTCCATCAACGTGTACCTGAGTTCCAGGGTTCACCCCACATCTGCCAGACAAGGCAACAGGAATGACGGGACCCACCGAGGGGTGGGCAAGCAGCGGTCCAATATCGACAAGGAGTGAGGGGCCAGGCGTCCTATCAAATCAACCGATATGAATCTAATTCCTGAAAGGAAGGTAGAACAGTCGATGCAGGGAGAATTAGGGCCCGCAAAAGTCTCCTTATCCTCTCATAAGCTTCGTTGGGTGCTCATCGTCATTAGCCACTCCGCAGATCTTTTCAGCTCCGCTGTTGGACCTGAAAGTTGCGGGCAAATCCACTTTCCACACGAGTAACGGCTTTGGAGAAAGCTGTCAACTGTCAGCTGTCAGACAGAGGATCAGTGGACTGATGCCTGCCGTCTTCCAGCGACATGGTCTGACTGAAGACTGAAGACGCTGAGTGAATAAGGTGATGACGCATCATTCCCTCGTGGAAGCCACGAGGCGCATATTTGCCACATGGTTCACACTAGGAACACCCGAGGCGCCCAGGGGTTTGAGTCCAAGCACACCCCTTTGCTCTGAAATTGGCCCTTCACTCTATAGAATGCGTTCAGGCCTAGAGGATCAGCAGTGGCACCGCCCGACTCCACAGCTGTCACCAATGGGTGGGGAGGTTAGGAGGGGCAGTGTGCTAAGGACTCCAAGGATCTGCAGTGGTGTCCCGGTCCCAGCCACGGTCAACAGGAGCGTTGAACCCCACACGGGGGTTTATAGAGGGTTTAGGGTTGGATGGCATTAAGCCTTCATCACTAGGCAGTTGCTATTGTCAAATAGTCCCGCGAGTGGATCTGTAGCGGCTCACGCGGTGTCAGTGCGGTGGGGCCACGCTTGGCGCCACACCCGAAAGGGAGCCCCTGCTGGCGCTCGTAGGATGATCTGAATTCCAAAAGGCAGTAGCTAGCCCGGATTGCATCATAAACTGGAAGTTCTTCGGACCCCGAGCGCAGGCTTCATTTCCAGGAATTTGAGCTAGGCTCAGGGGTCCGTCCAGAAAGGTTCCTCGCGTCGTTGATTTTATCCCTCAGGGTAAACAACCCTCAGAATAGCCGAAACAACGTTGGATCTCTCTCCACCTCCGAGACTCCGAGAACGTTAAACGGGACAAAATAGTGGCACCCCTGACAATCCCCCATCTTGTGGGATCGCACAGGCTCGGTAGTCTGGAGAAATATCGGAAGCGCCTGTCCAATCCCTTGAAACACAGTTCGACGGATAACCTGGTCTGCGTGGGAGAAATTCCAAGTGTTCTACTTCCATGGAAGCTCAGGGGTGGCATGGCCATAAAACTATACTGCCTACCTTGCACTAGCGACGTGAATAGTTTCGGGGGACATCCGTAAGCAGTTAAGGTCTCAAAGTTATAATGCGGGATGAAAGCATCAGCAGCTAGTTCGAAACTTAATCATGCAGAATGACAAAACAGGTGAATTATAGAGGCTTCGTGTATTGCCTCTGCAGAACGGAGTATGGAGACTCTGGAATACCAAGGAGCAATAATCAATGGTGCATCCCACCCCAATAGCTCTCTCCGTCTCCCTCATAGGGATTGGAGGCCTCCCTACACTGTGGATTCTCATAGTCGGACACGGTGCCCTCAGGCCAGATCGGCACAACGCAGATCTCATTGACTTCGCAGCCACGGCACTCTTTCCAAGTCGTCCAGTCCAAATGGTCAATCAAAGCTTGAATCGTCCGCACCGCAGAATCTAATTCTTCCTCCCCCCATGCTGCCAACAACGTCGAGCAAACGCTGTGCGCAACGCTGTGCACGGCTCGCGCAGCCAACAGCTGCGAGTCCTGGGTCTCCAGCGGCAGGAACTGCGTAGCACATCTTTCAGTCTCCAATGAGGTGTTCCGCGCGCTATAGTCAATAAAGGGGGACAGGAGGATCTCGATATGATCGTGCAGGCTCTTCGCGTCGGTGAAGTTGCCAGATACCAGGTATGACAGCTCATCGGCGTACCGAGTCACAATCATATCCGTGATTGCCTGCCAGTTGCGTGGGGATCCTGTTGCGTCCTGAGCCAAGATCCGTGCAGTCAATTCCTTGCGGACAGCGTCCAGTTCCGAGCTGGGGAGATGTCCCAGACGAGGCAGAGGCGAGTCTTCAGGGAAAAGGTCCAAATCGTGTGAGAAGGCGGTCACAAAGTTTTCATAGTTGATAGACACGCGGTTTCCCCCGATCCCACCGTACCGTGCACTCACTGCACGCATCCAGCGAGATGAACCGTGGCCAGGGCCCCCGTGAGGAGGGCCCTTTCTTTTCCCATCATCCTCGCGAGGACCAGCATGCCGGTCATTTGTGCGACCACCCTGGCCCCTGGCCCTCGAATCAGACTTCACCTGTGTGATCCGCAAAGGCGTCAAGCCACGCTCAAACGCACACAGGATGATCTCAAACCCAGCCTCCATGCGTAACACGCCATCAATATGACCGTCCCATTCATTCTCTGCCATCTCGCATGCTTTCTTGGCGCGCTCAGACTCGCCCATTGGTCCACGTTGGCCTTCCTTGGGCGAGTCGTCGAGTGTGTTGTTGAACAAGAGCACGTCTTGCGAGTCGAGGGTCCCCTTGGTCGTCTTGGCAGCCGACATCCCGTCAATATACACAAGACGAAGGTCTTTTGTCGTGGCATAGATGTGAAGATACCCGGAATCATTCTCGTCGACAGCTTCAACATGTGGCAGCGGCCCAGGAGGTCCATTACCCGGGCCATGGGGTTGGCGGCGACGGAGTTCGTCACGGTGTCCACGGTCGTTTTCGTCGTCATCACCTTCGTCCGGTTGTCGAGGAGGTGGGCCTCTATGCGGGCGCGCGAATACCATCGCATGCTCCGGTTCGAAGGCGAGCCATTCGGTGCCGTTGACCGGGGTCGACTTGGAGGTGCCATGATATAGCTGCGTACCAGCTGGGACAGTCGCCAGGAAGAAAGAGACGCCATTGTGGTGCAGCGACGATCCCCACTGCCGCATAGAGTCGTGAATGACGTTAAATATGTGGTTCGCATTCTCGATAGCTGCATCAGCGTCGCCAGACGCTGCAGAACCAGCCGATAAGATTAACAACGAGCATATCGCCCGCAGAGACTGCGCCGAGCGCATTTTGAACGAAATGCCTTGAACGAAATGCCTTGGGTTTAGTGATGATCTTACTCCAGGGTGACAGTCTAGGAATCAATCATGTTTCCGACAGAAGAAAAGCTCCTGCCTTGAGGCCGCTAGCGCCTACTGTTATCTGATGGGCTTAGGGCTGTTCGGATGCTCAAGACGCGTCATCACGCCAGACGCTAGCCACCATCCGCTTTTCGGTAGTCTTCTCCGAGCTTGGACGATTAGCCGTGCATAGTGTGGCTTCAGGATCATAATGCTCGGGCGAAATTGACGTGGCCATCGTCAGTGGCCCACCCACAGTAACCGGCGGTTAGAGAAGTCGGTACGCATACATGTGCATATCGGAGACTTTGTATGGCTAGCTACCCCCTTTTCCTGGGGTGAGCTTGGCCGGAGAAAATAGAATGACTGCGTTGAAGAGTCTGACTCCATGTTAGCACAAGGTTTCTACTCCTAGTTGGCCCAAATCCGGTTCATTTTCTCGAAGCATGTACTGTAGGTTTGCAGTGTGCGAAATGGCGTCCATGGTTATAAGCTGTTGGCAAAGCATCGCTCAGGTACTAGATTGAGTCCATGTAATAGAGGTTTCACGCCGTTCATGGCTATTTGCCTTCAAGCGAGAACGCTCATTTGGTCGTCTGTATTCCTAGCTGCTCGTCCGGCGCAGGCGTAGCTTCCCCGCGTTGACGGGGCCGATTGCTTGCAGTCGGAAAAGCATCGGCGAGATCAGATCGCGACCGCGTCGCCCGCCGAGAAGTCCAACAACGTTCATGCCCCACGTAAAATGCCCGCCGGCACACTCTACATGGGCGCTCGCTCTTTTACACCAAACTCATCTCGTCATCCCCGGACTCTTCTCCTCACCTTGGACGCCTTTGAAACCCTGTTCTACCCACGTCCCCCAGTCCCCAACCAGTACGCTGCGATCGGCCACGAGTTCGGACTCTCTCGGACTGTGGTGACACCAGACAAGCTCAAGGCTGCTTTCAGGGACGCGTACCGCATACAAGCCAAGCTATATCCGAACTATGGTCGCGCGGACGTTCTCAAGGGTCGGTATGGAGGGCCAAAACAGTGGTGGGAGGAGGTGATCCGGGGGAGCTTCGGACAAGTGTTGGCCTCGGGGGCAAGCCAAGATTCTTCGCAGCATAAATCTCCGGATTGTGGCAATGTCAATCTCCCCGCTGGCATGATTGACGCTCTGCTTGATCGTTTTGCCGGCGATGGGGGCTACACATTGTACGAGGATGTGGCACCATTCTTCGCCCGTATGCGCGAGCTAAGAGCGTCCTCAACGACTCCCTTTGACCGTATCTTGCTCGGCGTGATATCCAATTCAGATGACCGAGTTCCTGAGGTGCTGAAGGCGCTGGGGCTGCGAGTTGGGGATATGCGAGCTGACCAGGACATGTCGAGCATGGAGCTGCCGGGGTTCGAGGAACGAGTCTCTGGGCACACGGCCCGGCCACAACAACCCAATACGGCGAATCAGAGGGCTCAAGCGGATGCCGACCTGGACCTGGTGATTACGAGCTACGAGGCTGGCGCGGAGAAACCGAATCGGCTGATCTTCGATGTTGCAAAGCGACAGGCCCGATTGTTAGCACGGCGTGATGCGCACGCACACGGCTCAACCCCAGCTGGCCTGGATGAAACCGATGACTGGACATGTGTCCATGTCGGTGATGACTATCAGAAAGACTATGTTGCCGCGATTGACGCGGGCTGGGGAAGCTATCTTCTTGAACGCGATGGTGGTCACGGACGCCCTCCGGGAACTATTCGCTCGTTGATGGAATTGCTTGGCCAGCTGAAGCTAGGCTTCTAAATCCCCTTCATACAGCTCTTATTCGAGAAGACATCGATGGCTAGGCTCTGCACCCAAATACAGATGGGCGGTGATATTAATTCTTATACCCGAACCTGCAAATCCGCCGGTGCGCGGCGCATGCATGTTTTCTAGGAAGCTAGGTTAGCAACTATATACTTATGTCTGGGTACTGCATTCTCTAGTCCTCTTGGTTGAAAATTTGTGTGTCCTGGGTAGTTGTCCATGATTCAATTAAAGTAATTCTCACAAATGTTAACAAACATGCTTGATATTCCGAATCCTGCCCATTGACCTTGACGCCGAGTCATTACACGCTATCCCGAAATTGTAAAACAGAAACCGCCCGTGCAATCCCAACTTGCCACGGAATGCAACCAATACAGCCCTCTAGTTGTGACTGCGTGCACTTTCCTCCTAGTCCCACTGGCCTTTCCCAGCTAGTGCACCCAGTCCACCGCCCGCATGCTTGCCTAGCAGCTTGGCTATGTTGGAGCCGCCGTTGCGTTGTTTCATGCGGAGTTCTCTCTCGCGTTCCTTCTCACGAGCAGCAGTGTACGAGTTGACAGCTCCCCCTTTCTTTGGACCTGAAGCAGCCGGCTTAGAAACACGGTTGGCGCTTGATGCTGAGCTCATGCTGGAGCTGGATGAAGAAGAGGAGCCGGTGTTGGCGCGGCGCAGAAACTGAGGAGGGCGGAATCCGATGGGACCGTCCGAGTTGCCACCGTTGTGGAATGCGAACTTGGTGTTGGAAGAGGACCCAGATGTTGTAGCAGAAGCTGAGTTGGACGATGCTTGGCGGAGGAGAGCAAGGCGATCGACGACCATCCCGCGCGTGCGTCGTGGGTGGCTGGGCACAGCAAAGCCTTCTTTCGACTGCGACCCTGCGTCCTCGGAATACGCGTCTTCGTTGCCGGAGGTGTTGGTGTCATCCTCGCCCGCGGCTAGCTCTTCCTCATCAAGGGACGCATCTTCATGGAAGGAGTCGTATTCAGGAGTTTCGGTCAAGAAAGACAGGGTCTCACGGATCTCAGCAAGAGTTGCTGGCTTCTTGGACATGGCACTGGCAGGTGTACGGCGAAGATGAGGTGGAGGGCGGTTAGTAGCATCTTCAGCAGATGGCTCAAGTGGTCGCTTGCGCTTGCTGCTGTCCTGCGAAGGGTCACCCTGCTGTTGCGCGACATCCTGAGAGGCTTCGTTTTGGGAATCGCCTGCTCTCTCTTCCAAGAACTCCAACTCGAAGTCATCCTCAATATCGCGATCTTCGATAGCCTTGAAGAATGCAGCCTTCTTAGGGTTCTCGGCGAGTTCACCGATCTTGTCATCGGCAAGCAGAGCCCGGCGCATCTTGGCGAACTCGCGTTGCTTCTCACGCCGACGTGCTAAGCGCTCATCGTCCGAGTCGTCAAGATCAAAGTCATCATCTCCACCACCGCGGCGGCGGCGCAAGGCTCCAGTTGTGATGTCCTTGTACAGCTTCGCAACATCTTTCTCGTCACGGTCTCGTTGATGGACACTGTAATTAATATCGTCAGCAACCCATCTCCTGTGTTAGAACAAGTGTCAACTTACGCGTTTAATGCAGCCAGCTGTTTCTCATCGACCACTTCACCACTCTGGTCGTTGATCATTTGCTGGTCGTAGGCATCCTCCTCGCCGTCACTGTCATCACTTGCACCTCCAAGACCAGCATACTCATCTTCGGACTCCTCGGCAGCTTCGTCAACAATATTCTTAGCTTTGCTGTTCTTTTTGTCGTATTGAACTGTCCGTTTCTTGACTGCCTTTTGCATGACGTTGAAGGCATTGGCATTCACCTCAATGTCCCCCTCGTTGTCCTCCTCTTCCACGACGGACAAATTGACTGCGCGTCCACGTCGGAGCTGTCGATGCTTACGTTCTGCAACAGGCGACTGGCTCTGGCCAAGGAGAACAGTATCAACAGTCGAAACGGGCGGAGTTCCGCGGAATCGCTTGGCAGGATCGAACGGAGAGAAAACGAAGCCTTCATCTTGAGTAGGGTCCGGAAGTTGCGAGAATTGCGAGAAAGTGTGTGCGGCAGGTGATTCCGATACTCTAGTCACATTTGGACTATAGCCAGTCATGAAGTCGGGCTCGTGGGACTGTTCCTGGCTATCGCAAACTAGAATCTCCGAGTCCTCGGCGCGCAGCCCGGGAACAGGGCGGCCGGGATCAGGAAGGGAAAATGGGATTGCTGTAGAGCCGGGCTGGCTACTAGTGTCATCATCATCGGCCAATGTACCGGCAAATGCTTGAGTTAGGCCCATAGGCATATCGCCAGGGGTCTGCATGTCGGGGAATGCGGGTCGCTCCACTGACTGGGAACCATGAGACGGCGGTCTGACTGGCGTTGAGGGCACTTGGGGTTCCTCATCTTCGTCGTCGTCCACCACCCGAGTTCGTCGCTTTCGCCGACTACCAGGGTCCTCGATCTCCACGTCTGCATCTGAGAGGATATCCTCAGCTTGGTCTTCAGCAGACTCATCACCCTCATCTGCTTCCTGGTCAACGAATTCAGGATTCTCATCGACACCCTTGCCGTCATCGTCGTCGTTGTTGCTGTTGTCGTAGTCACCCTCGTCGGACGCATCTTCATCAGAGCCAGAGAAGGCGTAGTCGTCATCTTCCTCCTCATCATCGAGACCCTGCGCCTTTTTCTTCGCAGCTCTTTCCTGTCGTCCGATCTCGTTGGCTTCCTGGCGGGCTTTCTCCACTAAGTCCTCAACATCGTCTTCCATGGCAGCACGCTCTTCGGCAGTCTCAATGACAACGCCCTTAGCTCTGAGCTCCTCAATGCGTTCACGCCTTTCTTTAGCAGCCTGCTGGCGGGCTTTATACAACAAGCTAGCAGAGAGTTCCGCCGAATTCATAGTGGTCATCTTGCGGGTGGGGGAGGTCAGGTGAGCCAAAGCCTTCAGCTTGAGCATCGAGGCGGATTCCTGAAGCTTTCTCGTGGGCAAATTCTCAAAAGCAGCAAACCGACGAGCTTTGGATGGGGACGTGACAACTTCCAGATCGTCGCTGTCTGAATCTTCTTGCTGGTGCCGCGCGACTTCTTGTCGGGACATCAGGACGCGAACCGGGGGCTGAGTCGGCCGTCGGGGCACTTTCTTTGCGTTGAAAACAGAAGAGACTTTGGGCCCTTGTGGCGCGTCTTGGGCAGAGGGCATGGTTTCTTTCAGTGCCGCGAGACTGGCTGCATCCAGCCCAGGCGGGACTTGTCCAGAGGCATCAACAACGAGAGGTTTGTCTGCATCAGAGGGACCGAGCACGGGCGATGTGTGTGGCGTTTCCTTGGTCTTCTGGGGACCTTCACCGTCGGAAGAATGTTGTGACCCAGCAGTTGAAGACGAGTTAGTTGTTGCGGCTTCCGCAGGGGAAGGCTCGGGCTGCATGAAGTTGAACCGGGCGAAGAGACTTTCTTTAGTAATCTTCTTCTTGGTCTGAGCCTGGTGAGCCAGTTGCATGTTTCGGCTCATGCGTTGTGTCTCCTGCCTCATCTCCTCCAAGGCCTTCTTGCTGGCTTTGCGGGGTTGGCGTGCTTTCTGGCTCAATTTACGAGCAGATCCATCCTCATCTCCCACGCTTTCCTCACCAGACAGGATCTCAGAGCTGAACTGCTCCATCTGAGCCCGTCTGGCAGCCTTTTGTTCATCCTCAAAGCGTTCGCGCTGCTCGCGTTCCTTGCGCTTCTGGGCCACAAGAGCAAGGAATCTCGCCTTAGACTTGGATTGTTCTCCGGGTTCATCAGCTGCTGCTTGATCCAGATCGTTGGCATCGTCTTGTGGGGCAGCTGGCGACGAGACAAACAAGGGGGAAACAGTGCGTGTGCGCGGTGGTGAGCTGAGAGAATCGTGGTCGGCAGAGGCTGTCAATTGTGTTGACTTGGCATTCTTTCTCCTCCGAGGACCAGCGGCGGGGAGATCATCGTCACTCGACTCATCTACAGGCGGGGGTCTTCGACGTGTTGGCTGTAGTCCTTGCTCTCTCTCGGATTGTAGGGCCTTGGACAGGCGGGAAAAGGCAGAGTCTTTTTGAGGTTCAGATGAAGTCGAGTCACCAGCATTGCCCTGCATGCGAGCAGCCATTCGACCCTTGGGCCGGACAAAATCATCAGCATCCTCCAAGTCGTCTTCAGAGTCGATCATCTGTTCAGATACGCGCGTCTCCGTGATTAATGTGTTTTTGCGTGTGAAGTCCAGCTTCGGTATGGAGGCTTTGGAATTTGTATTTTGGGAGTCAGACTCAGAATCACTATCAAATTCAGCCATCATGGCTTTGATCTTCTGTCCTGGGGTGAGAATATTGGGCGAATTTCCAGCGGACGACGCGGAACGCGTCGAACGGGGTGTAGATGGTGAGGACATTTTGGATCAGTCGGAGGAACAATCTGAAAGGAAGACGTAATGCTTAAATGGGAAATGGATCATGACATGACGGAGTCAATTGAGAACAGAGAGAAGGTTGGAGGTGGAGGTGTCGAGTGCGGATCCCGCAAGGGCGCATAGTCAAGACGCGATACGCGTGTTTCGCGTTGCCCGGTCGCGCCACGTGATTTTTATCTTATCGCTAGCTCAAGATCGACAGTGAGAGCCCGGAAGTACGTTCATGTTAGGACGGGGTTGAAGTTAGCAACAAAGAGAATGACGATGACTTCATCCATTTGTTGGCCAAAAGGAGGCCAGATAATTTACAGGCCTGAGGTAAAGCAATGACTTCTATTAACAAGTTGATTGTATTCTGAGTCTGTGCTACTATGCCCCATTTCCATTGTGCTCATAATACAGATTGTTTGTCCCATAAAGATTTTCAGGAGAGACGCCGCAAAGATCCTGCGCCGATTCCTGTATAGAAAAGACAGAAGTACAAGAGTAAAAAGACCCACGGCTCATCATCGTGTCCGCCGCTAGAACGATCCTCCGATGAGTAAATAACCACTACAGCCTCCGGTTCAGAGTCTGTGGCGGAAAGCACGGCTCTATTAGACGAAATAAGACGAGAAAGGCAGGCCCTCTAGATATCAATGTCGATATCCATGTCCAGGGCAGCGATGTTCTCGTCATCGGTGTTGCGATAGCTGATCATAAACCCGCTCTTGGGCTTCTTGGGTGTGACGCCAGAGGACGTCGCCGCTTGCGAAGGACTATCGGTGCCAGTCTTTGGTGAGTCTTTGGGTGTTTCAGTCAGGATATCATCAGCAGCCTTAGCATCCTTGGGCTTGTCGGAGACGTCATGGTGTGTCTTGGCAATAGTGCGAACACGCATAAAGGGATCTGCAGTAGCCTCGCCGCGAGCGACGGCGGCGGCCGCCTTGCGAGCAACTTTGCGCTCCTCGAGCTGGGCACGCCGAACGTTCTCGTAATTGAGTTTCTGATTGCGAAGGTTGATTTGGTGGACTCGCTCGGCTTCGGAGAGCTTCTTGTCCGAGGCTGGCTGCGGCTTGAGAAGGGACGTCCCCCAGGACAGGTTGAGGTTCATCGTCGAATCCAGTTCCTGCTGAAGCCTCTCAGCCTCCTCCGTGTTGCCGTTGGCTCTGGCGAACTTCAGGTCGCGCTCGAGATCGGCGCGTCGAAGGATGTCCGACTTGGCGTCCAGGGCACCCTGCTTACGCAACTTGTGGCTCAGCTCCTCAGCGGTAAACTGGTGGTTGATAAGACGGTTGATGTCCGCAACCTTGGACGCCAGCTTGTTCTGTGTGGCCATCTTGCAGTCTTCAACTGCCATGGTCTTGCGGTAACGGCTATATTCGGCCTGCATAATCAGTTAGCCTCCGGAATTGTCATCCTCTGTGTAGGGCCGACTTACTTCGGTGATAGGAGAGTCGGAGCAAGCAATGAACGGGAATTCCCGTACGGCCTTCCCGTGCGCTAACTTAGCATACTGGTCGGTAACGAAAGGACGGCCATTCTTGGCCTCCATCGCATAGGGCTTGCCCTTGCTGAATCCCTGAATCAAGCAAAGGCGGTACTCGTTCTGGCCAGTCTCCATGTTGGGCCCGATGTTGACACGTGCGTAGCAGCCAGTAATGGCATCGTCGAATCCAGGGTAGAAGCAAACCTCCGCAAAGTTGCTGCGACCGACACGAGCGCGCTGAACGTCGCGAAGGTCGGCGGGGGGTCATCTTTGGGGATCGAAGGAGAGCGGCGATCATCCAGATCCAGGTCACTCTCAACCTCTGCATCCTCATCGGAAATATCGGAACCCTGAGAGCGTGATCGGCGGCGCGCCTGGGTGGTATCTCGGCGGCGGAGTTCATCCCGCTTACCCTTCTGCTCGCGCTGGCGCTTGTAGGCCTCAATAGCGCCAGAGGTTTCTCCCACTTTGCGGCCGCCCAGAGTCGTCTTCTGTCGGGAACTCTTGCGCTGAGTATCATCGAGGCCGGCGGAACCCGCCTTGCGCTTGGCCTGTTTGGCGGCAGCACGCGCTTCCTCACGCTCACGCGAGGCTAGCAGTCGGCGCAGAGCCAAGTCCTGGTTGTGCCGATCCACTTGCTGGGCACGCTCGGAGAGCAGCTCTTCCCGTTGAATCTCTGGCATTGCCATGATTTCTTGCTTTTCCTTTGCAGAGTAGTAGAGCTTGTCGTAAGGAAAGATGGGGCGGTCCTCGTCGTCGGAGGCATCTCCAGCTTCAGAGTCAGACTCGGACATAGGAGCAGACTGGAGAGAGTCTTGGGAGTCAGCTTCGGACCTGTAGTGTGAGACAGTGTCAGTAAATGTATCGTCTTGGGCCTAGTCATAGCGGTAGACAACTCACACTTCACCGTCCTCTTCATCTCTCCTAGGCTTCTTGCCCCGGCGAGCAGGCTTCGCGGTTCCTTTGCGACCCATTGTTTCCGGTGATTGATCACGATCTGGTGAGTGAGGGGAGGCAGAGGGTTCTAGTGATTCATCTTTCTGAGGGGGTGGTGAGTGTTCCTCTTCCGAGTCACCAGCCAGAGCCAGCAGCTCCGCATCCAAATCGTCCGCCATTATGAATGCCGCACGACGTTATACCAATTCACCGATCAGGTGGTATATAATAGGCACAAAGAGCGCTGCAGGTAGTTCTCTCCAATAGAGATGACCCTGTTGCCTTCGGAGGGACCTGCTCAAGCAGGCGAAATCCCTTCTGACGAGGAGTCGCAAATATTCAAGGATCCCCAGGTAGTGGTATCAAATTCCACAGCTGAGGCCTTTATGCTAGTCGAGACAGAGTCCCCAGCACCAACAGACACACTGTACAGACGGCAACGAACGGGGAGGTGAAGGTATTGGCGGAGGGCGTAGATGTTCGTCGCAAGTTAGCCTTTGCCTTGAGTTCATGACGTCCAGACGCCAAGACCGCAAGCGCGCGGCTGGCGCCAAGACCACTTTGCCCGGTGGCCTGAGACTTGGATCTCAACAACTCCGAGCAACGCTGCGAGCTACAGACAATGGAGGCCATTCCTACACTACGAAGATATGCTCTGGCACAATGCCGACGCCCAAGCCGTTTTACGTCACCGATTTACCTTGACTTCCTTGCCCCGACGGCCCTCCGGTCGCAACGGCGACAAGCGTCCAGCAGCGGGTCTACCGGAGCCCCGAAACCGCGATATGTCCTCAGCAGAAAGCAGCGCGAATTCTTGGACAGTGCACTGCGCGTCAATCAAGCTGGTGAACTCGCTGCGACCCTGATCTACAAGGCTCAGAGCCCGCAGGTGGTTCGCTCCTACCCACACCTTCGACCCTTGATGAAGCACATGTACGACCAAGAAGCAGGCCACCTGAAGGTCTTCAACAATCTTGTGGCTAAGCATGAAATCCGCCCGACTGCGATGTACCCGATATGGGAGGTCGCAGCCACATTCTTGGGATGGTCGACCGCAGCCCTGGGTCGCGAGGCGGCGATGGCATGCACCGAAGCAGTGGAAACCGAGATTGGGTCACATTACAACGAACAAGTGAGGGAGATCTTGATGTGGGAGGCGGATGCCGAGCGCCGAGGGGAGGAGCTTGATGAGGAACTCAAGGAGATGCTGGCAACCTTCCGGAGGATTCGTGATGAGGAGCTGGAACATCTGGATCACGCTGTGGCTAATGACTCCAAGGAGGCCAAGCCATATGATCCATTGGTGGACGCTATTCGTCTGGGTTGCAGAACTGCCATCAAGATTAGTGAGAAGGTTTAATTAGGAGGCTTCACTTCTTTGATGCGCCAGTGGCTGATCGGAATCTGTATATTGTGTGCTATATAACTGTATCATAAGTGTACACCCGATGTTAATTCGCATATTCAGTGTCTAAGATTCTCTTCTGAGAGTCTACTTCCCACCTTGTAGTCCAGTCATTATTTTTCATAAGAAAGCGTTTCGTCCTTCAAACAGCAGGGTATCATTGTAGAAACAGTTCGCACCTTCCACGCCTTATTCCTGGCTCTCGAGATAGTCGATAAAACCTTGTGAGAATCTCACGACCTGCTGGTAGACCTCCTCGAAGCCGTTTGCACCGCCGTAGTAGGGGTCCTGCACGACCTCGCCGCCGCCGACGCGATCGTGCAGCTTTCCGCCTTTCCCAAAGTCACCAAACAGGCGCACCTCTGCGACCTTTGCATTCTCTCCCTGTGTGCCAAGGGCTGTCTCAGATGCCGCCCGAGTGTTCTTCGCGGCAGACTTGGGGTTGCGGCGCAGCGACGCGATGACCGATTCTCGCACGTCCAGCAGATCCCGCAGGTTGTGCTTGTCCATAGCGAGCAGATAGTCGAACTTCAGGAAGTCGTCCTTGGTGACCTTACGAGCGGCATGATCATAGGTGGTGATGCCATGGCGGCGCAGGGTGGACATGGTCCGGCTGTCGGGACCTTCGCCGCTGTGGTAGGCACCCGTGCCAGCGGAGTCGATATCGCCGATGATGGAATGGGCATCGGCGACATTCCGGAAGACGCCTTCGGCCATCGGAGATCGACCTGGGAGATTTACCGCGTCAGCAGACACGAAAGCAGACCGGGACAGGCTTGGCGGGAAAGCGCGGCAGTATTACATACAGATGTTGCCCAGGCAGACAAATAGGACGCTGACGGGGCGTCCGGTGGATTTGGCGGACATGATTGGAGGCTAATTGAAATCTTGGAGGGGGGTGGTCGGAATCGAAGATTGCCCGGAGCAATACTTGTCGCAGTCAGTCGATGAGGCTGTGTGGCTATGCGGTAGCTGAAGGGGGGTGTCGGCGGGGCGGTTATCGATAGGCCCAACCCTAATCTCTTTGCCTTGCGATTCCCCGGCTCTCTGCGATTCGTGCCCTTGCCAGGACCAATTAATCATTCAATGGTTTGATTATTCAAACTCAATCAATATGAACGCGTTAGACTTAGCAGAATCCGGGGTACAATCTATTCATAGGATGTGAGACAGTGACGTTGCTAGACAGGCAGCGACGTTCTCTATTCTTTAGCCTACGGACCAACAAGTTGACCAACTAGGCTTACTCCGAACTAAAAAAAGAAGTAACTCAGAATCTGCAATGCACATAGCGAGGGGGTACGGCCCCGCCACCACCAGGGGCGCAGCCCACGAACCGTGGCGAGTGCGGCGTCCGTGCTTTCCGTTGGCCCAGTGATGTCCGGTGGGGGTCCTGTGATGAGTGCAGATGGGGCCAAGGCCCGCTACTCACCACTCTGCAACCCGTGGATCGTGGGTGTTTCAGGATTCATGATCCCTATCCTGCTTGGAATTCGCATTTTTGCAAGGGCCCTACAGCACCCTTGGTTTTTCCCTTTTTTTCTTTCGTGCTTTCGCGCTTCAATATCGCCTATACGAGCCACCTAATCAGTTGCAACTCGGCGTTATCCACTAGGCAGTGCGGGTCTGCGCAAGACCGCCTATTCGTCTGCCTCCTACTCCACCGTCATCGTTGCGATCAGCCTACAAGGCATCGTAAACACCAAACAAGAGGGGGATCTTTTCGTCCCGGCATTTCACCTCTTCTTCTACCCTTCTCTTCCTATCCTATCGTGCGACAAAGGTCCTACGTCGTCCTCTAGGTCTGGTCCTCTCATCAATCTCGCTTGGGACTACCGTCCATCCTGAAACGACGCCGAGAGTTTGGGTCCGTCGCTCAGACTAGCCATTCACCACTTGACATTGGCCTTTCCACTTGGCCCTCCTGGCGCAATCACCAGCTGACGACCACGCCTCCCCCCTGCTAGTAGCCTTAGGGGCGGGATCTTTTTGCTGATCTCAAACCCGAGACTAAGGTGTTAGGCGCCATGGCGTATAACCGCGTTGGTTAGTTCTCCTCCTATTTCTTCCATCTCCTCTCTGCAGCTACATAGTGCGCGTTGCACCAAAGACTGAGCTTGTACTGTGGTGCTGGCCATTGATAGTACAGGATTGTCGCGCGGCTGGAGATCACGGCATTGGCACTGGAAAATAGTGTGCGCTGGAGCACTGCTGGAATCGAAGGAACTGACACATGCGCACTCCAGACCCCTTCGGGGACGAGAATCGTTCGCCGATGATGGATCCTCATCAAATGAACAACTATCCCAACCCTACACCGTCCCCAGCACGACCGTTGGACACCTACCAACTCCACGATAATCCATATGGACAAACGAGCCACTTGCCCATGCCCTCGAGCGATCGCCTTGCCGAGCAACCTACAGTGAGTGGAGCTTTATCTATGCGCGCAAATATGCGACCGGGGGATTAGGGGACCCTTCTAACACCTGATCGATCAATAGTATTCCGTCGAGAATGTTCACAACTCCTACGGCCACCATGATGCCTACGAAGGACACGCTGGTTCCCAACCCTATGGCTATCAAGACTACGCGGTTGATCCCGAAGCCCACCATGACGCATACTATACACAACCTTATCAGCCGTCGGCCACGCCCCATGATGATTACGACCTAGGCCAGTACCCCGAAGGTGGCCATACTCCTTTCGACGATAATGTCCCCATGCTGCAGCAAGACGAGAACCCCTTCGGGCCAGACCCGTACAGCGCAGAGTACCAGGATGAGCCGCGACCTACCCCCAGCCCGGCACCCATCAAGCGGTGGAAGACGGTCAAGGAAGTCCAGTTGTTCAATGGCAATCTCGTCCTCGATTGCCCAATTGCTCCGAAACTTCTCAGCCAGGTGCCGCACGCCGAACCCCCTGGTCGTGACGAATTTACCCACATGCGTTATTCGGCCGCGACTTGTGATCCTGCGGACTTCTTCGAAGAGCGGTTTACGCTGCGCCAGAAATTATTCGCCAAGCCGCGTCACACTGAGCTTTTCATCGTTGTGACCATGTACAACGAGGATGACTTCTTGTTCGCGCGGACAATGTCCGGTGTATTTAAGAACATTGACTACATGTGCTCGCGCACCAGCAGCAAGACCTGGGGCAAGGATGCGTGGAAAAAGATTGTGGTTTGCGTCATTAGCGATGGTCGTGCAAAGATCAACCCACGGACTCGCGCTGTGCTTGCTGGTTTGGGTGTGTACCAGGACGGAATTGCCAAGCAGCAGGTCAACGGAAAGGACGTGACGGCACACATTTACGAATACACCACCCAGGTTGGATTGGAGGTCAAGGGTACCCAGGTTCACCTGAAGCCGCGCTCGGGACCTCCTGTGCAGATGATCTTCTGTTTGAAGGAAAAGAATCAGAAAAAGATCAACTCCCACCGTTGGTTCTTCCAGGCCTTTGGTCGCGTGTTGGACCCCAACATTTGTGTGCTTTTGGATGCTGGTACCAAGCCCGGCAGAGACTCGATCTATCTCCTGTGGAAGGCATTCGATGTGGAGCCTATGTGCGGTGGGGCTTGCGGAGAGATCAAGGTCATGCTTTCGCACGGCAAGAAGCTGCTGAACCCGCTGGTGGCTGGTCAGAACTTCGAGTACAAGCTGAGCAACATTCTTGATAAGCCTCTTGAGTCGGCCTTCGGTTTCATTTCTGTGTTGCCCGGTGCTTTCTCTGCCTATCGTTTTGTTGCGCTGCAAAACGATAAGAACGGACAGGGTCCCCTCGAACGATACTTCTTGGGAGAAAAGATGCACGGCGCCAATGCCGGTATTTTCACTGCCAACATGTATCTGGCCGAAGATCGTATTCTCTGTTTCGAGATTGTCTCCAAACGCAAGTGCCGCTGGCTCCTGCAGTACGTCAAGTCCTCGACCGGTGAAACTGACGTGCCCGACCAAATGGCCGAGTTCATTCTGCAGCGTCGTCGTTGGCTGAACGGCAGTTTCTTCGCTGCCGTCTACGCCATCACCCATTTCTACCAGATTTTCCGCAGTGACCACAGCTTCCTCCGCAAGTTCATGTTGATGATCGAGTTTATCTACCAAACGATTGCGATGATCTTTGCGTGGTTTGGAATTGGAAATTTCTTCCTGGTCTTTCACATTCTTACCACGTACCTGGGAAGTGATGAGCTTTTGGGTACTGCGGGTAAGATTCTCGGCATCGTCTTTGAATGGCTATATCTTGCCACACTGGTCACCTGTTTCGTGCTCGCGCTGGGTAACCGCCCTGGTGGTTCGAACAAGTTCTACATGACCATGGTGTACTTCTGGATTTTCATTATGTTGTATCTCTCCTTCGCGGCTGTGTTCGTCACGGTCAAGTCTATCCAGACGGAGGTGAAAGAAAACAGCTTCTCGGTCAGCGAGCTATTCACCAACAAGACGTTCTTCTCGATCATCGTGTCACTCGGTTCGACCTACGTCATGTGGTTTGTTGCCTCGTTTATTTTCATGGACCCCTGGCACATGTTCACCTCGGTATGCTCTCTTTTGCTATCCGTTTCTTTCGGTGCGATCAGTCTAACAACTACCTCTAGTTTATCCAATACATCCTCCTCACCCCAACTTACATCAATGTCCTCAACATTTACGCCTTCTGTAACACCCACGATATCACATGGGGTACCAAAGGTGACGACAAGGCTGAGAAGCTGCCTTCTGCGCACTTGAAGCCCGGCGGCAAGGTTGATGTCAACATTCCCCAGGACGATGGCGACTTGAACGCCCAGTATGAGGCTGAGTTGGTGAAGTTTGCCACCAAGCCTCCCAAGGAGGTTAAAAACGTCTCAGAAGAGGAGCGCCAGGCCGACTACTACAAGGGATTCCGAAGTGCGGTCGTGTTGGCCTGGGTATTCTGCAACTTTGCCCTCGGCGCAGTTGTCCTCAGTGCCGCTGGGCTGGAGACCTTCGACAACACGAGTTCTACCAGCAGCACCAACCAGGATACCACTCAAACCGAACGGTCCTTGATTTACATGGAAGTCGTTCTCTGGTCCGTGGCCGGGCTTTCTATGTTCAAGTTCTGCGGCGCAATGTGGTTTTTGGTGGCTCGGATGGTGAGTTCTTTTCCCCTTTCCCCCTTACACTTTATTTAGTCTGACGGTTTGCAGTTCCGCGGCGTTTGATTTTCGCATTTCCCAAGCATGATTATTGTGCTTCGTTCAGCCTTGCTTCCATCTTGTAATTTTCAATATATCCCCACCTTGAGGTGAAATGAGTGCTGTTTTGATACCACGGCGGGCCCGATCTGGTACGGAAAATGGAACCTGGACATGAAAATGGAAATGTACTATGTGTGTGATGAACCTCTCTACCCAACGCCAGTTCTATCTTTGCCTGGTGGTCATATAGCTGGTATGTCATCTTGTTATTTGCTTTCGACTTGCCTTGGGGCCCCATGGATGGGTGAAGGGCTGGGGTGGATTCGTGTTGGCATCTGTAGATATGAGTTGTTTTTGCTAGATCTTCTTCTTCTGTCATTATTGTCTATCTATCAAGGCGAGTGGGATGGTGCTGGTATAGATGAATAGACACGTTGAATATTCCTTGCTTCCAGACGTAGAAATGGGAAGCTTTCAATGTAATCATTTCTATGAGTACCTGATATTTACCAATCAACCGCTCTGATTCTTCGAGTGCACGCACAGCGCAATCCCACCAAGCACCAAGATTAGGCCCACCCACGTCTCCTTGGCGATTACCTTTCGCTCGACGTACCATTCTCCGAGGACCGTGAACAAGAATGCACTTGAGTTGGCAAGGGGCACGGTTAGGGAGAGCTCTGCCGGCCGACACGTTAGCATATGATACTGCACGCGCCACTCAGATGAACGAGTCACAAGTAACAACATACCGTGTTTCCCAACGAGCAGGAAGAACCAGATACTGCCCGTCAGATTGATGACCAGCGGAATGGAGTACGCCGGCGTCCGAAGAAGGTTCACAACCGTCCAAAAGATCGAAACGACCCTCGTCCGCAACCAAGATTGCTTGGGCGAGGAATGCATCCAAGCAGCGGCAGGTGTATTGTCCAAGTTGTCCTCCTGTTCCTCACCGGCAGCTTGACGAGCACCATCCGTCTCCTGGCGCTGCCGACTGCCGCTGCTCCTCCGAGCATCATCGGCCTCCTGCTCATCCTGGGAAAGTAGCTCCTGCGCCTCATCCTCACCCCCAAGTCCCGATTGTGCTGACCCTTGGGTCTGCGATTGTCCGCGATCGGCAGCCGCGCCGGATTTCTTCTCTTGTCGCGCGTTGAAGTCGGCGGCGGCGCGACGAATAAAGGGGGGTGGTGAAGCCCCATGCTACGCCGACGAGAAGGAAGGAGAGGACGTAGTTGAAGACGGAAGGGGCGGGCTCGGGGACACTGACGTCTGGATCCATTGCGGCGAGGGTGTGGGGGCTGGAGCTGGACGTTGCTGTCTGCATCGTCTCCTGGAGATACCGCGGAGATGGCGGTCCCGTTGGTCCGAGCGTCCTGATAAAGCCGGGCCCCCAATGCGGCCCTCTATACAGGATCTAATTCCGGGTATACAACACGTTCATTATAGCTACCTGATTGGATTGATGAGCCGTACATTTGTGGATACTACGGGGGCTCACCTTGAACCTGTCCAAGGCTGAACTTGAGCTTCGTTGACCGGACAGTTTATTATTCATGGCGTCGTAGCTCTAGCCACCAACGGGCTGCTTACTGGCTGGGTCGCACCTGGAAGCTTTTACGCCGCGCCAGCTCAACTTTGTGCAATCAGATATTGGGGCTGTAATTGACTGGCCACTTACTACTTAAAGGGTGGATAGGCTTCATTTCCCACGGCGTGATTCGATCAGCTGAATGTCGGGATATCCAAGGGCGCAATTGTGATGCTTCGTGGGCGTCAGGATAGGGTGGTGCCGGTGGGGGCTTCACTTTCTTGCAGATCAGATGTATCTTTAGAGTTGCATTACTCTTCTGCGAACCAAAGACAGGGCTAGCAATCTAACTAGCAAATTAGAATGACAAGTCTCACCATCCGGATGAAAGCAACGGCATCATTTCCTTCTGGCTCCTGTGTGAATTAACGCATTCCAAGCCTTCTTTCGATATATAAATCAGGCAGCGTATTCACATATTTGGTAGTTGGAATAAGGCTGGTACGTACACCTGTAAAGTCCCGACGCGACTCAAGCTCTACTTTTCTCTCCCTTATTATTCTTTTATTGGGCTTTTGCGTCGCAGTTTATTCCATTCAGCGAGGAAATACTGACGTGAGAGCTTAATTCTTCTAGCATGGAGGCAGTGTCGCCTTTGCCAATTCACGCTTCATGCCTTTCTACTATGTCTCTTCTAACCACACCCCATTCAAAAGGTGATTTAAAAATACCAAGCTATTCCTCCATTTATGGACCCTCTCTTCAGCTAAGGAGATTCGGGCAACACGAGGGTTCATGGAACCTACATATCGGTGTGCAAATGTGATTAGACAGCATGCAATCTGTAATGATTTCTGAAAACTCCCTAATTTTGAAAGGAAAAAGTTCTGAACCAATCCACGCTTTTATTCAGAGCCTAGGGCCACCACGTCACTGCCACGTACCAAGGTCTCGCCTTCAATGAACCCTCAACATTCGGATAATCGAGCTGGGGATCGACCTGATGATTTGCCACATGAAAAAGGCCGAGTCGCGAATTGCTGTAGTTTGGTATTGGAGGGGACGCGAGACGACATCCGCAGCAGCGAGGACTGTATTCACCAGCGGTACTGGGTAGTTCTCACGGAGATACTCAGCCACGAGGTCGTGGCCGTTCGTGATGCCGCCTACAGGAAGTCAGCTGGCGCAAGGGAAAGTCCATATGGTTCAAGACATACCGCACATCCAGAGATTCCCATCGTGCGTAACCCGCATCGTATCATCCCACAGCTTCGTGTCCGGGAAATTCTTTCTCAGGTAGGAAATTAGAAACCGAGGTGATGTGCCGACCTTGCCCTTGGTGATGCCGGCATGTGCGGCGATTAGGGCTCCGGTGCAGATGGTCATGATGGTCGCACCCGCCGCGTTGTGCTTCCGAACGAAGTCCAGGTACTCTTCGGCCGGGGGCATGAGCCGGGGAGAGGGTCCGGGCAGGAAGAGAATGTCAAGCTTGCTAGGTGCGACGGCCGAGTCGTCCAGTGAGTTTGTGAGACGGATGGACAGTTCTGATGTGACTGGCGCCAGGGCATCCGGGCCATCGCGACTGATGTAGTGAATCTCGCAGGGCCGGCCAAGGTCAGCGAGAGTCTTGGGCATGCCTATGTCCTCAATCCACGCTGGGCTCGCCATGTATAGAAGGTCCAAAGGTGCGAGGTCCAGCAGTTGCACGCAGCTGACGAGGAGAACGCCGATGCGGAGGGGTCCAGATGCCATTTTGCAGGACTTAATATTGATTGGAGGATTCCCAATGTAACGATATGCTCTAGCTGTAATTGGAAGGGATGATAAAGGGAATAGCCAAAGAGTCTTTGCCTGGAATATAAAGTAATGTATCGAAGAGCGAGTCTGAAATCACAGAGATGTTTGTATGGCAGTCGCGATGATTAACAGGCCACTTGCTCTAGGCCGATGAGCATATTTGCGGTTACCCATCAGATACCAGAGTGCTTGGAAAGCAATGAACAGTCAACCCATGGAAAGCAATATTTCGTCAGCATGCGTCGCTTGAGTCGGGCTTTCTAGTAATCCGCGCAATTGAGCGCAGTGCGCCCCAGGCTGCTGTCGCACCATCTAGCGGTGTGATCGAGGTGGTCTGCATACGCAGAGAAACATTGTCTGGACTCCAATGGATGGTTGTGGTACTTGGACGTATACCTGTGTGATGCGAATGGCACTTCTCCGTAGGCGCAACGCCTCATCTGCAGGTCAACCCCGCCGACCGCCTTGTGGGTCGGGACCCTCTGCATACCACGATCACACATGCCTGTTTCGCGTCTCTTGCCCGGTGACAGGGGCAGAGACCATCACGCATTATACGGGCAGCAATTTCCTCAAACAGGCAACTGCTCAGAGGGAGGCTCGGACGATCTCCGACGGCAAGCTTGAACGCGCCTGCTTCCCCATGTTCGGGCCCTGACGCCCCCACATCCCAAGGCGAGTCCGCTCCACCTCCCGCCTCCCGTGTCTCGGCCCCGGGTTTGGCCCTTGTTGCGCCAGGCCTTCAGGGTCTACCAGCACACCGCGCGGGAAGAGGGAGTGGTTGGATGGGGCAAACAAGCACACCGTTGAAGTCTTCGCCGTACGACGCCTGTGCAACCGCCGTGGCACGGCCGGCTGGTGTCTTTTCCCTTCGGGAAGGCACGCCCCCTTCTCCAAAACCTTCCCCGCATCGGCCTCACCTTTAATCAAGTCGGACCATCTAGCAAGTGGCCGAGTGCCGATCTTCCCCAGTATTTTGTGTCGTCATTATTTATTGGCCGGAGCACATCAGTCCGCAGGATACTGACTCCGAGCACGGAAAACCGGAGCATCGTGGTCCTATAGTTCTGTCGTCTTGTTGTTTTCTTGGCCTGGCAGCTGGCTCGAGGCTCGTCTTCTGCTTCCTGGCTAGGGATCAAGGCGCATATATAGACCAGCTTCCTCGCGCCCAAATATCCTCGAAACCTGGTATCGATTATCGGACGGGTAGTCAATTTAGTCGCTATCATGGGTTCAACGGTGAATAATCCATCCAAGGGCGGCTTTGGCCTGGTAATGCAGAATCCTTACCTCTGTGGTGTAGCTTCGGTAAGTGTCAGACCTGGCTGTGAAGCCGAAATGCTCATTGATGCGGTGACAGTTCTCGACCCTCGGTGGTCTGTTGTTCGGCTATGACCAGGGCGTGATCAGCGGCGTAATCACCATGGAGTCCTTTGGTGCCCGGTTCCCGCACGTCTTCTCTGACAGCAGGGTCAAGGGATGGTTTGTATCGACTCTGCTTCTCGGTGAGTTCTTTCGCCTGTAGAATATTCAGGTGAGGGAACGGGAGCATACTGACCTTCTCCCAGCGGCATGGTTAGGATCGTTGATCAACGGTCCTGTTGCCGACCGGATTGGACGAAAATTATCAATCAATGTGGCCGTCGTGATCTTTGTGATTGGATCTGCTGTCCAGTGTGCCGCCGTCAACATCCCAATGCTCTTTGCTGGTAAGGGCCCTGAACAGATGAGCATTGGAGCACGACTGAATATCCGATCATCTAGGACGCGCAGTTGCTGGACTGGCGGTTGGCATGCTCACAATGGTCGTCCCACTGTACATCTCTGAGGTAAGCCGCTCTTGGACCTGGGCTGGGATATCCTACTCACCTATGGATAGGTTTCGATCCCTGAAATTCGTGGAGGCCTCGTGGTCGTGCAACAATGTTGGTTTTCATACTTGGATATCGTCCTACACAACACGTACTGACCTATACAGTATCCGTTACGATTGGCATACTGATCAGCTACTGGATTGACTATGGCACAAACTATATCGGTGGATCCCGCTGTGCGCCGAATGTACCCTATACCGGTGGAACCGCCTCCAAGCCCGCCTTCGATCCATACCGGGATGTACCTGATGGAGGTTGCACTGGCCAGTCTGAAGCATCATGGCGTCTCCCCCTGGCTATTCAGATTGTTCCTGCGGTCATACTGGGAATCGGAATGCTGTTCTTCCCGGATTCCCCACGCTGGCTGATGATGAAGGAGCGTGACGATGAGTCGCTTACCGCGCTCTCGAGGCTCCGTCGGCAAGATCGCGATAACCCTGCCCTTCAGAACGAGTATCTCGAGATCCGCGCATCCATCCTGCTCGAGAACACATTTGCTCAGGAGCACTTCCCCAACTTGTCCGGATTTAAGCTGCATGTTGCTCAGGTTTGTGGCCCGGGTCTGCGCTTTAAGAATCATCAATGCTGACAGCGGTAACAGTACCTGTCGTTCCTGACCACCTGGGCCCGCTTCAAGCGATTGGCTATTGGATGCTGCGTCATGTTCTTCCAGCAATTCATGGGCTGCAACGGTATGTTTTCTATTTTATGAGACTCCTGGACCACCACATACCAATTTCCTACAGCCATGATCTACTACGCCCCGACCATATTTGGCCAGCTCGGCCTCGATGGCAACACAACTTCCCTTCTAGCCACCGGCGTGTACGGCATCGTCAACTGCCTGAGTACACTCCCGGCGCTGTTCTTCATTGACAAGGTGGGACGGCGTGTGCTATTAATGGCCGGTGCCACCGGTACCTGTATTTCGTTGGCTATTGTTGGTGGTATCCTTGGAGGCTATGGCTCTCACTTGATGGACCATAAGTCGGCTGGCTGGGTCGGCATTGCCTTCATCTATATCTATGACATCAATTTCTCATACTCCTTTGGTAAGTAAGCCCCAGGACTCCCCGGGCTTTACACTAACTATCGGTTTCCCCGAAGCTCCCATTGGCTGGGTCCTTCCGTCTGAGATCTTCAACCTTTCCATCCGATCCAAGGCTATCTCTATCACAACCTCAGCTACCTGGATGTGCAACTTGTAAGTACCCGCCTTCACAGCCCATCCCTGAACCCCTATAACGTACTAACGTGCTGTAACTAGTATCATCGGTCTTGTCACCCCGGATATGCTTGACTCGATTACCTGGGGCACATACATCTTCTTTGCAGCCTTTTGCCTCCTGGCCCTAGCGTTCACCTTCTTCTGTATTCCTGAGACTCGCGGAAAGGTACGTAAAGCCACAGCCCTATCTACCAGAATTCACTATGCTCTAGACTTACCAAAAATCTTTTTCCAGACCCTCGAAGATATGGACCTCATCTTCGGAGATACGGCTGCACATGAAGAGAAGGAGCGCATCAAGCACATTGAGTCGGAGCTCCGTGGAACACAAATTGATGAAGATGACGACCTGAAGCCGGTGAATCATCAAACAGAGATTTTCAATGCTGCTTGATACTGTTACGGCGGTGCAAAGTATTATAAACGCTTGAGAACAATACCTGAATACCCCACATACTTTCCAATGTGAAGAGATTTTGATCTTCAATGGATCGCTTCCACCAGAGTCCATAAATGTTCGTTAATTAAACGTTCTGGGAAGAGAATTTATTATACCTAGACTCGAATCTAATCTAACATATGGGGAATAATGTTCAGTATCAACATCTTGTCATTAGTTTTTTGATCTCGCTATATCTCTCACCTGGCCTTTCATAGTAACATGTTCATATTCGCTACGTTGCTAGTATGAACAGCTGAAATTCGAATTGGATTTTGTGACCTGCCGCGTATCTTTGCTTTCGAGATAATGATCTGAGAACAAAACGGAGAACAGAGGCGGCTCAGCCCCTCGAGAAGTAGCCGGGGCAGCGATCGTCGGGTGGTGGAGCGCGCAGCCTTATCGGCCCCCGATAACTCCACCTCATCAACTTCCATCACTTCCTTTCCCTTCTTTCCATCATCACCACCGCCATGTCGTCGCAGAAGCCCCGACCAAGCTACGTCTCGAACGGGCAGGCCCTTTCGAGGTGAGTATCTCCGAATCAACTTTAACTTTTGGCCTCAAAGGTCACTGCTAACCCGCTACGACGCACACAGCCCACCACTGTCCGTTCGCCTCAACCGCTTCACTGAGAGCGTCTATCTCCTCCTCGGACTCTACATCGTGAGCCTCTTCTCGGTACGAAACCCCGCTACATAATCTCTGTCGCGCTGCCGCCTGGCTGGCGCCGGTTTTCCCCCCTCCCTCCCCAACTTTCTTGGCTGCCGTGATGTGCTGACACTCCATTCCACCCACAGTTCGACTCCTACGCCTCCGCCCAGGGTTCGCAGTTCAATATCCACAATAGAAACACTGCATCAGGCTCGTCATTCGGCTGGGGTGCGCGTACCAGCTCCTCCAGCTCCAACGTGAGTCGCGGAGGTGGTGGCAGCGGCCCGCGCATTGGACGGGTGGACGATGTCCGAGGGCCGGAGTGCAAGAGCTGCCGCTGAGGCCACTGCTGAAATGCTGAGTGAGATTGATTATGGGAAATAATCGAAAACGTGCCTGAGAAAAAACGCTGTGATGGTTCTTAGTCACGCGTCTACAGTCCTACGCGATTGAATCTACGTACAAACGCAACCGTTCAGTGCCTGGATTCCTGTATTCTGAGTTATGGTTTCGTAGAGTGCTAAGATTTCCTTCTAGATACCCTTTGCATTCCCCATGGGCTATCTATAGCATGTAAACAAGATCCGTATCGTATCTATACCTTTGTTTATCTGTTTGATCGTTGGTGTATGCCTTGCATAGGCATGGATCAAAGCCGCCACAAAGTACCTGATATCTGCCCAGCCACTGAATCCGCCTCTTCCGCCACATCATCGCCGGCGTGTCAAGATGAATCACAGCTCGTCATGATGAGCCTCAACCCCGCACGTGACAGCGACCCCCTCCTTCTCGCAATTGCGGAGTTGCGGATGTCAACCCCATCATTCTGGTGGCGTGGATGACCTGCGCGCAAACTCTGCAGAAACGTCCAGCATGTCGTGCATTCCATCCACTGACGCCGAGTGGACGGCGGCGATTTCAAAGGTGAAGGAGCGGGTGCCCCAGCGGTCATTATCGCTGCCACCAGTCCCCCTAGGAATTCCGGGGATGATCGACCACACTCTTTTGAAAGAGCCAATCGAACCGGAGCAGATTGATCTCCTTTGTGATGAAGCGCGGGAGTACGGTTTTGCTTCTGTCTGCGTTCGACTCGGATATGTTGCCCGGGCTGCTGCCAACCTCCAGGACACGCCCAGCGTCGGGGTGGCCTGTGTGGTGGGATTCCCGGAGGGCACTCATGATACACAGAGCAAAGTTCGTGAAGCTCGCGAGGCGGTCGCCCACGGAGCAACAGAGCTCGACATGGTTATCAACTACCCGAAGTTAAAGGACGGCGGATACGCATCGGTCTACGACGACATTTTCGCGGTGCGCAAAGCCGCACCGGAACCCATTATTCTCAAAGCTATCATCGAAGCATCGGAGCTAGACAAGGACCAAATAATTGCTGCTACCATTGTGTCCTGCATGGCCGGCGTGGACTTTGTCAAGACAAGCACTGGATACCAAGGTCCCGCCACGACGGATCAAGTCACGACCATGCGTCTCGCTGCCGAGGCCAGCGGTCACGCCCACTGCAGAGTCAAGGCGAGCGGTGGAATCCGAAATGCGACTGACAGCATGCGGATGGTGAAGGCGGGTGCAACGCGCATTGGAACCAGCGCTGGAATCACCATTGTGCGCGAGCTCGATGAGGGGGAGATCCTGGAACAGGGAGCCAGCCATGCTGTATATTAAGTTTCCTTCCAGGGGCAGCTCCGTCGGAAGAGGGTATTCTCGGTTGGGATGCTGACACCACTGGACCCCAGTGGTGCCAAAGACATCGCGTCGCAAAGCCACACGCTACAAGAAATGCAAATCTCGTTGCCCAATCTACCGACTTGGACATCGTCAGATATATTCCCATTTCCCCTTATACGTAGTTTAGTATCCCATGAGATGTTCCATGAGTGTCGCTGCCGCGCGGAGGGTGGAGTAAGACGCAGAGCTCACGACGTTATTGCGACAATGCTTTCGCAATCAACACTGGCGATGACGTCTTTACTCATTTGAAACTTTGTGGACCATGTGCACCCCTTTGTTCCAACCGCATGACGTGAAGGTATAGACGGGTTTTTTGACCTTTGGTGCTGGCACGGGTGTCGGATGCGATCCTCTGTGGTTCGTGACCGGACCTGAAAAACAGTTATTAACTACTGTATGCCTGGCAGGCTCGCACGCCCAGGGGCGATTGCAGTGTTTCGCGCATCGGCGAACGGGATTTGACCCCCGACTCTGCATGTTGTGGGTTCGGATCCGATCCTTGGCCGGTCCGGGCAGTGGGTCCCTGGCGATCTCGGCGGTCCCCTCTCGTAGGGCCAGGCGGATCGGTAAGAGTACGTCCCGGCCTTTGCACTCACTACCTCCGATCTGAGCCACCTGCGTTTCGACATTATTAAGCGGCTCGACTTAACTGCTAGCCTAATGTTATTAAGGTTCTTTACGCTCACTGCCCGGCACTTTTCCCAGCCCGACCTGTGCTGAGGACTATACGAAGTAGATCGCTGATAGCGTGATTCAGATAGGTCTAGAACTACAACGGTCATCTCAGGGCACCTATATCAGCATAGCCTCTTCGTTCTTCTGATCGTTATGACCAAGCCAAGAATTGTTGTTGGTCCTCACGTTCGGTGCCTTAACGCTCGTTCGTAGAGTTGTGTTGTGGCTGAAGGCGATCCACCTCGGGTAGAGTGAAGTCAAGCGTAACAGTCAAAACAGACGCTGATGCTTATTCTTACTGTAAAGCATCTTCCAGCTCGCGTCCCAGGCAGCCATGCCGGATCGCCCGTATATACAGCCCGA
The DNA here is from genome assembly GCF_028826845.1 of Penicillium canariense. Taxonomy (NCBI): domain Eukaryota; kingdom Fungi; phylum Ascomycota; class Eurotiomycetes; order Eurotiales; family Aspergillaceae; genus Penicillium; species Penicillium canariense. The sequence continues at coordinate 2,046,573 of NW_026622734.1, read as the reverse complement.
CAGCCCGACAGACCGGAGCCCCGTAGAAAGAAGTACGGGCAACCTCCTTTTTCCGGGGGACCAAGTGCCGCTGAGTCAGCGGATCGACGTCGCGATTCGACCAATCGATGATGGTCGACGCGTGCCAGCGCCACCACCGTTTGGGCCTGGGGGATGCCGAAGCCAATGGGTGGCCGGCATTTCAGGTTCCTGTTGCATGATGGGGCACCGGCTGGTCGAGTTCCCGAAGATCATCTCTTTCCGGCCTTAAGATCTCCACTGTTTCAATAGACACACCCGGGAACACTGGAGCCTTTCCGAAGCCGATGTAGTTTCACTAATAGTTCCAACTCCATCTAGTGGCACGTTGGGTCCATTTGGGGTTTAGGTTTTTCTCAGCAGTGCTCAAAAGTTAAATCGTAGATAGTAACTAGCTGATACTACGTATATAATCATCGAATCCCCAATTGACCTGGTCGCCTTCCTTGTCCCTTTGACTACATTCATTGTCTCAGCCCTTTCACACTCGCTCCTGGACGTCTGGCCGGAACGTCAGATATTGATTTTCTCGCCATGTCTTCAGACGCCGTTTGCGAAGAGAACCCGTTACATGAAACTGGCGAACTAACCTACGAACCGATCAATTGGATTGAACCGGATGAAGTTGAAACCCTCACACACATTGCGACCCAGCAGTCTCGCCGCCAGTCTACCCTTGGGCATCGTTTGGCGTCCATCGCGGAACATGATGAGTCTCTCAACCCCCAATCACCAGGCTTCGATCTGCACAAATGGCTCAAGGCCGTTATGAATGATCTCCCTCGGGAGGGTCCGCAGGGTCAAAACATGGGCATCGTCTTTAAACAGCTCAACGTGTATGGTTCAGGGGCAGCTCTGCAATTCCAGGAAACAGTCTCGACCCTCCTGACAGCGCCCCTTCGGTTGCCACAGGTGATTCGTGATGCCCATTCTCCTCGCAGACGCATCCTCAAGGACTTCAACGGTCTCCTCAAGAAGTCCGAGTTGCTTTTGGTTTTGGGTCGACCTGGTGCTGGCTGCAGCACTTTCCTCAAGTCGCTGTGTGGAGAGCTGCATGGCTTGGATCTTGATACACAAAGCGTCATCAGTTATAATGGTGAGTCCTCCAGTACTGGAACGGTGCCATGTTTCTTAACTGATGCACATCTTTTAGGAATGACCCAAGAGCGGATGACGAAGGAGTTCAAGGGCGAAATGGTATACAATCAGGAGGTAAGATAGAACATCATGACCACCCATCTTCCACGATATGATCCAAGTTACTTACCAGCCTTGTCGCTCAGGTCGACCGACACTTCCCCAACCTCACGGTTGGCCAGACTTTGGAATTCGCCGCGGCCACTCGCACCCCTGCCCACCGGTTCGACGGTATGTCGCGCTCGGAGTTTGCTAAATACATGGCTCAAGTCGTGATGGCAGTGTTTGGCCTCAGTCACACTTACAACACCCGAGTCGGTGATGACTTCATCCGTGGTGTCTCTGGTGGGGAGCGAAAGCGTGTCAGTATCGCTGAGATGGCCCTCGCGGCTTCGCCTTTGGCTGCCTGGGACAATTCCACCCGCGGACTGGACTCGGCCACTGCGTTGAAATTTGTACAGAGTCTCCGACTCCTATCGGATCTCACTGGTTCGGCCCATGCCGTCGCGGCCTACCAAGCCAGCCAAAGCATCTATGATGTATTTGACAAGGTGGCGGTATTGTATGAAGGACGGCAAGTCTTCTATGGCCCTGCTTCCATAGCCAAGGCATACTTTGAGCAGCAGGGCTGGGAATGCCCTGCACGACAGACTACCGGAGACTTTTTGACATCGGTAACCAACCCGCAGGAGCGTCGTGCTAAGCCCGGTATGGAAGGTCGCGTACCACGTACTCCAGATGAATTTGAGAGTGCGTGGCTCAAATCCGCCGAGTATCAGCAGCTGCAACGCGAGATAGCATCATACGAGGAGCAGTACCCGGCCGGAGATGACCAGGCTGCTGCTGTCGAATTCCAGGAGCAGAAGCGCAACAAACAAGCTGACCACACCCGGCCCAAATCCCCATATATCATCAGCGTTCCTATGCAGATCAAGCTCAACACAGTTCGGGCCTATCAACGACTGTGGAATGATGCTGCATCAACAGTGTCTACCATTGTCAGCAACATCATCATGGCTCTGATCATTGGTTCCGTGTTCTACGATTCCCCCAACACTACCTCGGGCTTCATCTCCAAGGGTGCTGCCCTCTTCTTCGCCGTCCTCCTGAACGCCCTTACAGCCATGAGTGAAATCAACAGTCTGTACGCTCAACGCCCGATTGTTGAAAAACACAACTCCTACGCATTTTACCACCCCGCAACCGAGGCTATAGCTGGCGTGGTTGCTGACATACCTGTTAAATTCTGTTTGTCTGTGGTGTTTAACATCATTGTCTACTTCCTTGTTGGTCTTCGACGGGAGCCAGGAAACTTCTTCCTCTATTTCCTAGTCACCCTCCTGGTTACCTTCGTGATGAGCGCTGTTTTCCGGACATTGGCTGCCATAACGAAGACCGTCTCACAAGCTATGGGTCTGGCTGGTATTATGATTCTTGCTCTTGTGGTCTATACAGGTATGATTCCTTTTCTGGCGTATCCTTGAGAATTATTCGGGCTGACTCTTTCCCAGGCTTCGTCATACCCGTGCCGTCCATGCATCCATGGTTTGAGTGGATTCATTACCTAAATCCAATTTTCTACGCCTTCGAAATTCTGATCGCGAACGAGTTCCACGGGAGGGAATTCCCTTGTTCCCAATTTGTTCCCAGTTACGCTGATCTATCCGGTAATTCATTCGCCTGCTCTGCTTCCGGCTCCATCGCAGGCGACACCACCGTCAGCGGTGACCGATATATCATGGTCAATTACGAGTATAGCTATAGTCATGTATGGCGCAACCTCGGCATTCTCTTTGCATTCCTCATCGGCTTCATGGCAATCTATTTCATTGCCTGCGAACTGAACTCCTCCACAACAAGTACCGCAGAAGCCCTGGTGTTCCGTCGCGGCCACGAGCCCGCGTACATGCGCCGTGGCCAGGGCAAGTCGGAATCAGATGTTGAGAGCGCCGATACAGTGCCTGCAAGGCTATCCACCACCGAGGAGGCAGGTGGAAAGGGAATGTCAGCCATGCAGCCTCAAACGGATATCTTCACCTGGCGTGAGGTGTGCTATGATATTGAAATCAAGGGGGAACCTCGCCGGCTTTTGGATCATGTTTCCGGGTGGGTCAAGCCCGGTACCCTCACAGCGCTCATGGGTGTTAGCGGAGCCGGAAAGACAACCCTTCTTGATGTCCTAGCACACAGAACCTCGGTTGGAGTGGTGAGTGGTGACATGTTTGTCAATGGAAATGGACTCGACGCGAGCTTCCAGCGCAAGACGGGCTATGTGCAGCAGCAGGACTTGCATCTCGAGACCGCCACTGTGCGCGAGTCTTTGCGTTTCAGTGCTCTGCTCCGCCAACCTGCGAGCGTCTCGATCAAGGAGAAATATGACTATGTCGAGGATGTGATTGGCATGCTCAACATGGAATCCTTTGCAGAGGCTATCGTCGGCGTTCCTGGCGAAGGATTGAATGTTGAGCAAAGAAAGTTACTCACTATTGGTGTTGAATTGGCGGCGAAGCCCAAGCTTCTTCTGTTCTTGGATGAACCTACTAGGTATGGCTTACGTGTTATGCCTGATATAACAATCTCATTTACTAATAGCATGAGATAGTGGTCTGGACTCACAGAGTTCCTGGGCTATCTGCTCATTCCTTCGCAAGCTAGCCGAGCACGGACAGGCTGTGCTTTGCACCATTCACCAGCCGAGTGCTATTCTATTCCAACAGTTCGACCAGCTCCTATTTTTGGCTCGCGGTGGCAAGACCGTTTATTTTGGGCCAATCGGCGAACAGTCGCAAACTCTGCTGGGCTACTTCGAATCTCATGGCGCACGAAAGTGCGGCGACAGCGAGAACCCGGCCGAGTTCATGCTGGATGTTGTGAATGCTCGTACTAACCCCCAAGGCGAAGACTGGTTCGATGTTTGGAAGCAAAGCAAGGAAAGCCACCTGATTCAGTCTGAAATCGATCGCATTCACAAGGAGAAGCAAGGCGAGAGTTCTGGCCCTGAAGATGCAGCCGCTCTTCGTTCTGAATTTGCCATGCCCTTCTGGTTCCAGCTGTATCAGGTTACCCGTCGAGTCTTCCAGCAATACTGGCGGATGCCTTCATACATTGTGGCCAAATGGGGACTTGGTATTGCTGCAGGTCTCTTTATTGGGTTCTCTTTCTACCAAGCCAAGCCATCACTTCAGGGGATGCAGACCATCATCTACTCCGTCTTCATGCTGTGCACGATCTTCACGTCCCTGGTTCAACAGGTTTGTCTCATCTACACTGATTGGCCACGAGAAATAGTCCACGAGAAAGTAACTAACTGTTCCCAGCTAATGCCCCTGTTCGTGACCCAACGCTCTCTCTACGAAGTTCGCGAGCGGCCGTCGAAGGCCTACAGCTGGAAAGCGTTTTTGATCGCCAATATTCTTGTTGAAATCCCATACATGATTGTGACTGGCATTCTCATCTACGCATGTTACTTCTACGCCGTCGTCGGCATACCGAGCTCGGCGAGCCAGGTGACCGTCCTTCTGCTTTGCATCCAGTTCTTCATCTACGCAGGCACCTTCGGACAGATGGCGATTGCCGCTCTTCCCGATGCCGAAACCGCCAGTGCAGTTGTCGTCCTTCTTTTCGCTATGTCGCTCACATTCTGTGGAGTTATGCAATCCCCATCCGCTTTGCCCGGATTCTGGATCTTCATGTACCGCGTCTCTCCTTTCACATACTGGGTGAGCGCCATGGTCTCGACCCAGCTGCATAATCGTGACGTCGTGTGCTCTTCAGCCGAGCTTTCTATTTTCAACCCCCCCTCTGGCCAGACCTGTGGGCAGTATCTTGGCGATTACATTCAGCTCGCAGGGGGCCAGTTGGTGGACTGGAATGCTACTGTGGACTGTGGCTTCTGCGCAGTCCAAAAGGCGGATCAGTACATTGCGGCGTCTGGAATCTATTACACCGAGCGATGGCGCAACTTTGGCATCGGCTGGGCATTTGTCGCCTTCAATATCTTCGTGGCCACGATGCTGTACTATCTGTTCCGGGTGCAGCGATGGAACCTCGAGAGCATCAAGCAAAAGCTTGTTTCCTCTCGACTTCCCACGTCTAAGGACTAATCACCATATTAATCACCTCACGTTTTTTTTTTCTTTTTTGTCCATGTTTCACTCATTCGTCTGTTCATATCGTGACTGCTACTTTGCACACTTATTCTCTTCTGTCTTTCTTGGTGTTCTTCGGACTGCAATAGATTTAAACCGGCTAGTTAGAAATACTATTAATCGCCATTAGGGTCCTCGCAAGTTTTACATCCCCCACTTGCCGTCACTCATCCACCATGCTTCCGAGAGTCTCCTTATACTCTGAAGGGCGTTTTAAGCAAGAGGGTAGTATATCAAAAATGTATAAACTCTCAACTGCATATCTCGCCAGGGTCGCAGTCCGCAGTTCTAGTGCCATCTAGATTGAAAACCCTTCTTGACCTTGCGACCATGCGAGCGCGTGTTTTGAGAACGAGGCGTTTGAGAGTGTCTACAGTGTCTCTAGAGAGCTGTAATAGATTGCTATGCAAGCGGTTTATCTGTTCTAGCCAGACACTAAACCCAGTGCTGGACTAGGGGTGTCTTCAAAGTTTGAACGGTTGAATGAGGCCTTCAGCAGTGCACTACAAGATTCGTTCAGGAATGATCTATAAAGGTAGGTACAATGACACCCAAAGGCATTCCGAAGGCGGGCAAAGCGGTCCTGGACCATCGAACTTGAACCTGGTTCATGGCAAGGGTCCACACTTCTGAGGTGCCCTGTCTACTGTGGTAATTATGTATTGTTTAGAGTCATAACATTGGTGGTATCCATGCTTCTCATTCTCAGGTGGAATCGATCGTAATGGAGATGCTGGGTCCTAGTGGATCTCAGAATTCCATATTACGCTCGGAATACAAGAAACATGATCCGTCAAAAAATCGCCTAGGAAACATGAACACCGGACGTCATCCCGAGGTCCGGTATCACCTCGTCTGCAAAAGCCAGCCAGCCAGCCAGCCAGCTCCATTTCTTAACAGTGCCTTAACATTAACAGCGTCCCTCCAGAACCACATGCATCGAATATCGCCAAGCTCGCACTCTACATGCCGAGCAAGCTCTCCATTCTAGTGTTCGTCGCCTCGCCGCTCGACGACGCGCGGTACCGGCACACGGCGCTGTACTTCGAGTTCGACGCACAGGCACAGGCACCCAGCACCGGGTTCAATATCAATGCCGGCACAGACGGAAGTGCGGGCGAGATCAGGTCCTCGATGATGGAGGTGGTCGGGTCCACTGGGTTCTTCAGCTTCTCGGAGCGCGTGAATGCGGCGCTACCTGTTGAAGCTACCGGTATGTTATACGGTCCCGACATACTCGACATACTGTACGTCTACATGTCTAAGCTGTCTTCTAGGTCTTGCGCGTGCAATATTCGTGTCTTGTATACCGGACACGGTGCCGGTGTCATCGCTGCGGGCGACGGTGTCAGGGACGCCGATCGCAGATGGCGAGGGTGACTGGAATAGTCAGAATTGGGTTGGCGATGCGCTGGGGCGACTCGTTACGGCGGGCTACTTAGAGGGCGAGGCGCGGGATCAAGGACTGGAGGAGATGGTGAATGCTGTGTTGGAGGCCACGGATGAGGCAATTGCATAGGCCCGGGCCCAGTCCTGTCAGCAACGCCGCTGGTAATATACCCTATGTACATAGTGCGGTCTCTACTGATAGACAATGAGGGTGGGCCATGGAGAATTGTTAAAATTGCCTCCACTTCACATCAACTGTTTCGATTCTTAGCTTAGGGAGTACACGTATCGCGTGTCCTTGGTAGAGCCACTCGGACGTAAGTAACAATTTGGAAATTGGAAAGAGGATAAAGGGCAGGACAAATGCTCAGACCATGCAACGCGCTGCACCTCACGCTAAGAAGACTGTCATCAAGGAAAGCCGGTAAGAGAAAGCGAAAGCGAAAGAAGCGAAAAGGCAACAGTCAGGATCGAAGGCGGGGCTTCATAACAATCCCGAAAGATGCACTTCTAGATGCCCACGTGAAGGAGAAGGGTGGGCGAAAATGGAACAAAGAGGTTGAGAATGGAAACCAAAGGGAGAGACGCTAAGTCCAGGTCTCGGACACACCACACGCAAAACAAGATGGAAAGAAACTGAAACAAGGACATTCCCGGTGGGAATCTGCCGCATTTCCTTTTAGAAAGGGGGGGGGGGGATGGGGTTTCGTGACTTCATCTTCGAGAGCCGTCATATCTGCGGGTGTCGTTCGGTTCCCAATGGATCGGCTCAAAGTCTTGGTTCTGGAAATGTGCCTGGTTGTACGGCGAACTTCTAACCAAGTCAATGACCATACTGACGATGGCACAAATGGACAGAGACACTCACTTTTTAAACGGTGCAGTCACCGGGAGCTGGTTCAAATTCGGCTTCATAACCAACGGATTCAGCCGAATCTGCGGGCCATCCGATGAACGGCTGGGCAGGGAGGTCATCGGCGGTGGCGCCGCAGACGGCAGGACAGGCGGAGGGGAGGGGACCGGAATTGAAGGAACGGGTGCATGGGCCTGCATGGGAGACTGGTACATGTCCTGGGTAGGAGATATTCGATATGTTGCTGGAGGGGGCGAGAGCGAGGGCATCGGGGACATTGGGGCGCCCATGCCGAATGCCGGGTCGGCCATCAGGTTGGGGATCGACATCAAGTGCGAGTTGACGTCGAAGGAGAGAGCACCTTGGTCCCAAGGGGAATAGTTAGAAGTCATTGCGTATTGGTAGTTGACCACGGGTGCCATATTCACAGTCTGTTCGGCGCGGTAGATGAGATCATAGTGGCCCCTACAGGCAATTAGTCAATTGCTTCGTCGCCGGGTTAAGGTCTGGGGATGAATCGCCTTACGGTCGGTACAGGAGACGGATGGTGGCTCCACTGGGGCAGTTGGAGGAGAGCTGGTGTGGTGTCACCGCGTCGCCCTCGCTCCGATCGAGATAAAGGATCTCGATTCCAAACCCAGCGCCTTCAATGACACCGTCGACCAAGGCTTGCAGACCCACTTCATCAATTTCCGTCCTCACCGTGTCAATCTCCGTGGCGCAGTATTGTTCCAGTGGCAACGACAAGAAGGCCTGGTACCGGACTGGATTGAGCTTCATCCAAGCGCTGGTCAAAAGCTACCACCGGGTCAGTGTTATCAACGGGTCATCCTCATCCGACTGGCGAGAGTGGCATACCCGAAAGTGCATTATGACTGAATTCGACTTGTATTCGTTGTTGAAGGCATTGACCAAGAACAATTCGTCCTGATCACCATTCTGGATCGCCGCAGCGGTTTGCGCAAAGATCTCTTCCGTGGCATCGATGAAGATCTCATAGAGATGGTCGGCATAGCCCACTCGGTCCAGGGTATAAGTAAGGGACTTGATGCGAGCCAGTTCCCGCTGTACACGCAGGGGATCTCGAAGGGCAAAGAGGGTTTCAAAATAGCCAAAAGCCACCGCTATACAGACATTAGCGGGGAGTCCTTTTTGTTCGGGTGGGGCGATGTTCCTTACCCCGCCAGCCACAGTTTCCATCGCCCTTCATGACGCGCGTCATCGGATGTGTCACCGCCAGGGCCTATTCTCTGTCAGTATCACAAGCAATCGTCGTCGGTCCGACACTGACGTTGGTTTTGGTTGCCAGAGTGGGGTCTGCATTGGCATATTCCAGGGCAATGTTATGGCTCGACTGTTTGGGCGACACAAAAAGCCCCTATCACCGCGATCAGTCCCGGCTCTCTCTTGCGCTTGCTCTTTCTCTCTGGACGTCTTCTCATGTCCCTACCGGTACTTCTGGCTCAAACTCATTGGACAGCTTCTGGAAACGCTGCATCTCATCCGGGGACAGCGCGTTCATGTTGCTCGAGTTGCTCATCGTGACGGTTCCTGGGGGCGCAAACGCGGCCGATAATGACAGGCCTAGCGGAGGAGAAAGCGCTGGCGGGGCAAGCGCGTCCCGGTAAAAGCCGTGGAACTTCTGTTTCTCCGGGAAGGGATGGTGAGGACCGAAATGACTCCAGACTAGTTTTGACAAGGACATCGCATACAGCCGAGGAGAGTGGAGAGGAGAGAGATAGCTAGGCGGCTTAGAAAAGTCGAGGCGATATCCACCCCCGGGAGTCTCTATGCTTCAGCGACCTGGATTGTGAATTAGTATGGAAACCCTAGACCAACGGCATCGCTGTACTCACTGCAGGCAACTTGACATCTCCCCTGGGGCCTTCCTCTCGTTGTGCAAAACACGGCAGTGCTCGTTGTGCAACGCTGCAAGTCCCGGCACTCTGGATCTAAACTATGTGTTAGTCTAAGGATGACGATCCGAACAAATGAACTGACGGAAAACAAAAAAGGAAAGACAAAATATGCAGGCAATGTGATCATCCAAGGTACATCTAGAGCACGATTGCATGAAACATCGGGCCGCTAATGAGACCAGGGGCCAGGGAATGATGGATTGCCGGGCGACGGCAGGGAGATGGTGGACAGCTTTGTGCTCCTTCCTGATATGCTATGTGATTGGACTGGGTGCTAAAAGTATTTTTGTAACGAGGGGCCTAGGTCCGAGGCGGGCCCAGGAGGATCTCACCGAACCAGAAACAAAGCAGAAGCAGAAACCGGAGGTGGGGGTGGGGAGGGATGACAAGGCGTCACATTTTGAGGGATAGGTTATAGGCTGACTCTTCCAGCCTTGCAGGTAAAAACAATGAAAGGATCAACATGAGAACATGATGTCAGGGTGCTCGTGCTCGGGGTGACCTTCAGCGGCTGCAATACCCGCCGGGGAAATGTGGTTGGCAGCGGCAGCGAAGGGATCATCCGCGCTCCCACCTCGGATGGGGTGCACGAACCACCAACGGGATCCACCCTGGGCTTTGGAGCTTGGAGGCAGGGATTCCAGTTAGGCGAAGCCAAGCGATGGTTGACCGACGGAGAAGATTCCCGATTCCCGAGGATGGAGCCGGAGGGCCAGCCAGACAGACCAGATCGCGTGGGGGGTGGGTTTGATCGGTTGGTCTGGAAGTTGGAACGGAACGTCTTTGAAGAAGAGGAGGGGGGACAAGAGCCGCCCGGATTGACCAGGGGGATTGGATGACGCCAGAAAAGAAAAGAAAGCAGCGATCGGGGTGGGGGAAGGGCCAGAAACCAGGGGGAGAAAGGAAAGCTCAGACCTTAACGAGTTGTCCGTTCGGGCACAATTCCACGATCGTGGATGATCTAATCATGGAGGGGGGAAAGGAGGAAGAAAAGGTAGTTGAGAAGGGGAGGAAGAAGAAGGAGATTGGAGTCGAGAGGGAAAAAGTGGCAGAGATTGTTGGCGAAGAGGGGGATGTCCCCGAGTGGCCGACAGTCACGATCGGGGATTGGGTTGTCGAGACACTTCCAGTGGACGAAACCACACGAAGCAGGAGGGGGGGGTTCGATCTCCGGCAGTGCGCGCGATTCACACAGCGCGGAGCTATCCCGATGCTCCGGAGGAAGGATAAGGAAAGCACGCCTGCAGAGGCCCAGAAAAGCCCGTCTGCTGGAAATAATCCCGAATCCAATCCCCGTGGAGCGTCAGAATGAAGCGGGCCTGTCCAGACCATTCAGCAACATGCGATCCCAGGCTGAAGATGCTGATCGGAGGTGCCAGCACAACCCTACAGCCAACTTGACCCCAACAACCCGCTGCAGGGGAACGTCCACATTGCCACGCCCCAGTGCCTTCTCCTCACCGAGGACTTCCCCGTTCTCTCCTCCGATCTTCTCCTGCCAATTCCAGTCGCGACTCGCCATGCCCCGTCCATGATCGCCTCTCCACTCTGTACGCCTCCAACCCTAGGATTGAAGAGCCAGAACAAGTACTTGAAGCCCCCCAGACAACAGGCGTTCCCTTCCGGCCACCCCCCACCCCCCCCCCGTACCGAGGACGTCCCCTCGAACTCGTCGAATTCGGTCTTGGTCGATGCCTGCTCCGTACTTCTTATGCTTCAGCTCGATCTCAGTCCACACATCTCTCGGCGCGCCAGATTGCCCTGTACGAACTCCCTCTACACACGAGAGGTGGCAATCCTAGTCCCTGGGCTAGCCACCCCCGATGCGAATGCGAGGCGAGCAGGATGCATTGCCAGTCTCATGCTCATTCATTCCCGAGAAATCCCCACGGCGCATCGGAGACCACGCCGCCGGTGCATGCGGCGCTCGATCATTCGTGAATTGGGGCGGGGCGTGTTGCAGTGAGCTCGATCAAACATCGCACAGGTCGATCCAGCAAACCGCAATTCTGCATGGCGAGTCAAGGACCTGGTCCTCCGTCTCATACTTTCACTCCATGTGCTGTAGGACCATCCGACCCGTACGATTGGCCATGGGGCCACCGCCCCATGGCGAGAGGATATACGATTTCAGGATGGCTACTATCACCCCAGCTATGGTCTGTGGCCTTATGGTTAAACTCTCGCAAAGTCTCCATAGACAGCACGGTGCCTGTGCTTGGCTCCCATCACCCGACTCCGCGCTAGGATCCTGCTGATACGGGGGGAGGCTGGATGTGTGATCGGAATCGCAGGGACGTGCGCCTGGGCGACTCCGGCTTTGTGAGCCGATCTGTTGGCTCCTGCTGGTAGATGCGTCATGGTCGAGGTGAACCCTTAATGAAGTTTAGAACCCATCCGGCACCTTCAACCTGGGTGGGATCGATTGGGCGTCCCACCAGCCCCACAACCACAACCGCCCTCCGCCCCATTACCAACTCGAAACCCAACGACGCCTCCACCTTGCACCACCGGCCCTTCTGATGACCGTTAAGAACATGGATCCGCTCGTGCTGCGATCAGTGCGGGGCAACAACCGCAGTTGACAGGTTGCCTCCTTGCCTCTCTCGCTGGACGTGCTGGAGCTGAGCATACCCCTGCTGCTTCTCTTCCCCGGGATCAGATCCGTCATTTGATTTGAGCGGAACCAGCGAGGCAGAGGCCGAGCTCAATACATCCTACATCCACCATTACACAGAACCGATCAGCCCAATGACCCCAGCCGACCTGCCCAGCGTTTCGATCTCGTAAACAGAAATAGAAGCGCCCGTACCTGCTGCGCTAGACCGGCCCTCACGGCGCATCACCGGACCTCCAAAACTCAGATAAGGTCGCAGGAAGCCCGCAAATCATCTAAGCCCTGCTCATGACTCAGGTTTTGCTAGTCATGGCGTACATACCTTAGCTCCGGAGCTTCTAGCCAGCTTGGCCGTGGACGTTTGACAGAACTTCCATGCAGCGCACATCGAGTTCCGTGCCGTGGCTCCAGCTTAGACTCGGTAGGGCAACTTAACACCGCCTTCACATGCATCCCCCATCGCGTCCACATGTTCGGCTTCGGACCCCTTCCTTTGTCCGTCAAAGTTCAGAGTCCACCGTCCACGATCAGCATTCCAGGATCCATGCACCGGAGGGTCTCCGTTCTGGCGCAGACCCGACACGCTGACAACCCTAACCCCCAACCCCAGCGAGAAACGAGCCATGGCCCGCTTACCGGATCTCTCCCACTGGCTACTATCAACTGTCAGAAGTGCCGGTGGGGCTAGCAGTTCCCGCTGGCGGGACGGGTTGCATCCTACAAGCGCTGGTGGCAGAGCGGGAAGGGGTTGGGTGACGGGGCACTGTGGAGGGGCTGGGACTTTGCATCCTGGACAAAAATCCCTGCTGCCGAGCCAGCCTACGATGGCCGAACAGGACACATTGCGTGTTCGGCTTGTCGTTTCTGGAAGGAAAAAGAAAACTACACCTCCAGGAGGGCAACCGGGATCCCGACACCGCCGTGATAGTGCGGGAAGCGGGAAATACTATGCATTCACTGGATGTACTCCGTAGTCATATTTCACGTAGCCAGGAGTCCAGCGCTCAAAGTTCATCTTATCATGAGATTTTATCGCCTATGCTATGCCACAGCAACTCTAAATTGCGGGGGGTGGTTCACGTAGAGCGGACAACTGTCAGGGAGAAAAAAAAAAAAAAAAAAAAAAAAAAAAAAAAAAGGCCTCCCGTGCTGCCCAGCGCGTGCTCCCGGACCTCCTGCCTGCTCCGTTTGGAGACCACCCGAACGGCGAGGGGCTCGGCCGCCGTTCCAAAACGCGGGCAGCAAAACTAAACAAAGAAAAGCGCGGTGTGAGGTGTGAGGTGTGAGATGTGAGATGTGAGATGTGAGATGTGAGATGTGAGACGTGAGACGTGGGATAGACAGGGGCTCGGGCCCCCCTTTTCCACGTGGACCTCATCCAGCTCGACCCGTTCCAGGGCAGCCGGGGTGGCCCGGTGTCTAGACCCAGTTCCTGCTTTCTGGCAAACGTGCAAAGTGACGAGGAGGTGAGAACTCGCGCGGCCCAAGCCCTCGAAGCAGATGGTGAGCCCGCCGGTCCCAGACACCTGCGGTCGTTCTATCCAACCAGAACCCATGCTAGCGTGGCATTGCGGTCCGGCTGGGCCTTCTTACGACGCGCCTGCCAACTGGCCTCCGAACGGCCGGCCGCGAGTGTCCTTTCTCGGATGCGGGTTCAGGTTCAGCGGCCGGTAGCCGACAGGGGAGTCGTCACCAAAGCCTGAGGGGAAGACCGGACCGCTCTGGCCGTGGCCGTGGCCGCCCTCCTCGGGGCGGAAACCCTCGCCGTTCAGAGCGGTCTGCCAGAGGCTCTTCAGGGAGGAGCTCCACTCGTCCAGGGCGCGCAGACGCTCTACGTCGCTCGCGCTATCCACCACCACGGTACCGTTCTCCTGGTCGATTTTGGCATTGAGTTTCTTGTCGAGAATCAGGAAGCTGAGGATCTCGAGCACCTCGGGCACGGAGATCTTGATGTGCTTGGAGATGAACTGCAGGGAGAAGCGGGTGTATGGGGCAATCAGCTTGAGGATGGCCTTCGTGCGCATGTTCCGGCTGACCTCATCGATGTTCTCCGCGATGAAGGGGTCGGCTAGCACGTCCGGGTGCTTGCTCAAGACGGCTTCGTAGGCGTGGATATCGTCGCGTTGGAAGGCATCCACCAGATCGGTCATGGCGGATATCCGGGGGTCGTTCTTGTAGGGCTTGGTCTCTTGCGAGTCGAACGGGTTGATGTCGGACTTCATGAGCATCGTGGTCAGAACGAGGTATTTGAGCACTTGGATTCGCTGCATCGAGCCCGCCTCGTCGTAGTTGCGGAACGACTCGAAGAAATCACTCTGCGCCTCCTTCCAATTCTCCTCGCTCATATGCATCTTGCCGCCGCATTCTCGGATGATGCCCATAATCTTCGGGTGGGGTACAGCCGACCGGACACGCAGTGCTCGTTGGTAGAGTGCCTTGAGGCGTTTGTTGTTCTTCATTTCGGCGTACATCTGAATCTCCAAGGCGTACAGCTCGAGCAAGTAGGTGCCCTTGCTGCTATCATCGGTTCCATCCTCCCGCTGGCATGCCCGGTGCAGCTCCTTCACCTTCTTGCCCAGCTGGCCGTATTCCTTTCGCTCCAGCCAGAGCCGGGATAATTTGATATTCGTCTTCAGCCAGAGTCGCTCGTTGTTGGTATTCTGGAAGGAGTCGAGGGTGAGGGAGTAGAACTGTTCCATGCATTGATATGCCTCCGCATCGTCGGAGCCCTTTTCGATGTAGTCGAGCATATTATTGATAGACTTTTCGGAGTAATTGCGAGTCACCGCGGACTTGACGTATGTGAGGAGTTCTCGGTAGTGTTCGACGGCCTAGAAAAGGAGTGAGTAGACGTTTTTCGTGAGACCGTGGGGTCGTGGAGAGTGATGGCCTACATCGCTATATCGTCCGAGCTTGAATTCCAGCTTGATGGCTTGTTTCAATCCTTTGAACCCCCTACCCACCGTGGGTCAGCATGCCGACGGCACTGTGGCTCTGGGGTGATGTTCGTACCATTCGCTTTTGTCTTGTTCCATCGCAGGCAGGCCGAGGAACTCGTCCACCGCCTCCTCCGGATTGTCCACCTTCATCTGCTTCGCATTATAGTATTTGTTTTCGATTCCGATATCGCCGGACTCGTCGTCTTCATCGTCCTCGTATTCAAAGTCATAACTGTGTTCACAAGCACCCGGTTAGCCTCGAGGAATGGCACGAAGCGGAGAAGTGGCGGGGGTTGGTACTCTTCGTCCGCCGAGTCTTGCATGAAATCATCGTCATCAGACATCCTGTCGAGCTGGTGTGCAAAATACGCTAGAAAAATCAAACGAAAGAGGTGGCGAGGAGAAGCGGAGAGAGGGAGGTGTGACGGAGTGTTTGGAGAAGCTTTGGGTTGGGGAAGATAACGAGTGAGCAGAGCTGCGAGTCTCCGCCTTGGACCTAGTTATCGCAACTCCCCGCCTGAGGCTACCAACTGGTAACCAGCCACCGCGACCCGCGAATGTTTTCGGTTTTCAAGTGTTTTTTTCAATTTTATCACTAACTCAGAGACAATTTGCTGTTGTTCTATCTTCTCCCTTTATCCGGCGGGGGGCCTGAAACGGGCAAAATCATTGCGCACCCGAAGCCGGTGGAGTACGGGACCCCTGGGCGCATGGCGCTGGTCATCGTTCTATAGCACCGGCACGCATGAAGCTAAATTGGCCTCACTTCAGGCATGAATCGTAGTCTCAGTCGGCAATTGATTCAGGTCCATGCCCTGGTAACACTTGAGCGGCAGCAAGTTGCAAATCAAACTGGCGACAAGCAAGGTTGCAGAACAATAGCATAGACCGATTGGTGGCCCCCTACACCTGTCAAAACCACCGACAGGATCCGTCATGAATGCAACGCAAAACACAATACCAAAAGCATCGCCAGGCACAGAACTGGTCCATGGAGTGACTGAGTGAACTTGGCGACTTTTGTAGCCGAGCAGAGTGGACCAGAAGAGGGGGGGACGTGGTACCTTTTTCGCCGATCCCGTTCAGGGCGCGATGTCATCGACTCGGGCAGTGCTGGAATCCTCCTCCTCCCCGATCCAACCTCCGCTCGCCTCTCCCTCCGTGCCCACGCGCCCGAGACCGACCTTGTTATAGATTCTTTGATTCGGACTATCTTTCTAGCGACTTCCACTATTTCCCCCTGGGCCACACTAGTCGCAATGGAGCTATGCGGACGTCAGAAGGTCGTCCAGCGCAAGATGGTGCTGCTGTCAGTTTGGCCGAGGTTCTTTGGGCGTCGGAGCAGGTACTAACAGATATCCAATAGAGGCGACGGTGCCTGCGGCAAGACTTCTGCGCTGAATGTGTTTACAAGAGGGTGCGCAATCCCAGCAGCCTCTTCCCCTCTCGAGCTGCCTCCCCCACGCCTCCGACAAGAGAAGATAGCTAACGCCTGTCTACGCGGATAGATTCTTCCCAACAGTTTAGTAAGGACACCCTACTAGAACTCAACGGTTCTAAGCCGGGTGTGCGAGATATACTAACCGCTGTATGGCCTCGCGCAGTGAGCCTACAGTCTTTGGTATGCGCATTCCCCTAAGGGTCGAAGACACAGTCAGATCGCTAACTATCTGGCTATAGAAAATTACGTCCACGGTATGACGCACGCATACTACCCCTTTCACGCCCCTCAACTCACGCGCGCAGATATCTTTGTCGATAATGTACATATGGAGCTTTCGCTATGGGACACGGCCGGACAGGAGGAGTTTGATCGGTTGCGCGCACTGTCCTACGAAGACACGCATGTGCTCATGCTTTGCTTCAGTGTAAGACACTGAAAACCGGCTCATACCAGGGAAGACCCCGGGCTGATAGCTGGATATACCTATAGATCGACAGCCCCGACTCCTTCGAAAACGTCGGATCCAAGTGGATCGCCGAAATCAACGAGAACTGCCCCGGTGTGCGAGTCGTGCTCACCGCACTCAAGTGCGACTTGCGGAAGGATGACGAGATGAACGATAACCCGAACGCAATCACGTTTGATCAGGGCCTGGCTAAGGCGAAGGAGATTGGCGCCGTCAAGTACTTGGGTATGTAGCACGCCGTTCCGTCGAGTGGGAACATTCTAGTTGACAGATGGACAGAATGCTCGGCCGTCCAGAACCGCGGTATCAGAGAAAGCTTCTATGAAGCGGCCAAGGTCGCCCTGGAGGTTAAACCGGCCGGGGGCAACGGATCCGGCCCGTCCTGTGTCATCCTTTAAAGCATCTGATCCGACTGTCCCCATTGTGACGCGTATCAATGACGTTGTGTCTTTTTCGCAGAACGTGGATTCAGGCCCAGCGTGCTCTGCGGTTTCCCCCTCCTCCCTCACGTTTTTGCTCTCGAGTTCGTTGATTCCCCCATGCATTTTCTGTTGATGAGATTTTCTGCTGTGACGACAGCTACCACTTTCTTTATGGGGCACAGGCACATTAGGTAATTGGCTGGGTGTGCAGTACCTTCTTTTCTTTTTGCATGGCTCCACCTTGGGGTTGTCGAAGCATTTCAGCGAGATTGGCTCTCTATTTTTACTATTATTCCACCTGCCCTTCAGATACACCTATATAATGCTTATTGGATTGACTTATATTCCTCGGGGTGTTCGAATAGCCCCCAGTCTGTATGACTTCCGCTACTCTAGTTTTCCAGGCGCAAATCTCGTCGTTCCAAGTTAGGTTGATACCATGAGATCCATTTTCACTACAATACATGATCTCATAGGAAGCTCAGGAGATCCTTCTCCCGCACGGGGTACACCTCGTCTATCCTCTCGCCCAACGCGCTCTGACCACACGCAAAATCCTCATTAATCCGACTAACAAACCTCTCCACAAAGCCACTAGCAACCTCATCCACGCCTACGCCCTCGACGCCCACACCCTCCAAACTGGTCACCTCCTTCCCCTCAAGCCCACACGCCACAATCTGCCGAAAATACCACATCGGCTCCTCCGTAACATTCAGTCCAATGCCAAAGCTACTAATATTCCGCCGCAAATGCACCCCCACCGCGGTTATCTTCTTCGGCGCAGAGTTACCCGCCGCAGGATCCGTCACCCACACGCCCGGGTCGGCCGTGACGAACCCGTTCACTCCGTACTGCTTCAACAGGTCGATGACACTATTCTCCAGCACGCGGATGTGACACCGCGGCGTCAGACCCAGCCGCTTGAGATCCAGAATCGTGTACGCGACCATCTGGCCGGGCCCGTGGAAGGTGGTCTGGCCACCGCGGAGGGTGGGATGGTACTCCGCCCGCGGCGCATTGGACCCCGACGGTGTGAGTAGGGAGCGGATGGGTTCAAGCGCCGGCGGCAACGACAGGTTCTTCGGGTCTGGCGGACATGTGTTGGACGGAGGCAGATCGCGGCGGCCGGTGGTGTAGACGGGGTTTGGGGTAAAGGTGATGATTGTTGGGTCGGGAGGGGGCGGGGGCGCTTGGTATGCGAGTCGATTTGCGTGGCCAGTGTTTTGGGAGGATATGGAGCCTGGGGAGGCAAGCTTTTTGTGTTCGAGGAAGCGGGTTGTGAGGACTTGTTGGAGGGCGGAGACCCGGGCAAAGGGTGTGGTGTGGGGGGAGGTGGAGGTGGGCGAGTCTCATGGCGGTGGTGGTAGGAGAGTATTAGGTGATGAAGCACGTATATAAAGATAGTGGTCAATAGTGGTGTAGTAAGTGTTGCGGCTCATTGTAGAGCTGGAGGTGGGAATTGTGTT
This sequence comes from Penicillium canariense, assembly GCF_028826845.1. Classification (NCBI taxonomy): domain Eukaryota; kingdom Fungi; phylum Ascomycota; class Eurotiomycetes; order Eurotiales; family Aspergillaceae; genus Penicillium; species Penicillium canariense. The sequence goes on along the minus strand of NW_026622734.1, from coordinate 2,027,752 downwards.
TCCCTCGGAGATGTGAGGTCAACTGGAATGTTGGGTTGCGGAGACGCTGGGAGACCCGATAAGCTTTGATAACTGCCACGCTATTCGACAGGGCGAGCTACGACGTATTTACTACGGCGTGGATTCGTCGCAAATAGATGAGAAAAAGCTCGAAATTTCCATATTCGCATTGCTTCATTGCTCATATCATTCTCTTACGCCACCGATAATGCTAATCGTAATCTTCGCAACACTTATCAAGGCAACATCTGGCTTTTGCAGGCATGACACAAGGTGCCTGGGATTCGCAGCAGAGAGAGAGGCCCCGAGAGCATAACATCTCCGATAAAGCTGACTGTATGACAGAAGGTCGGAATCGACGTTGATAAAGCAGGTCATGGCGAGTTCTCGTGTCCTATGGTTTCCCGACTAGATGCCATTGACCAGACCAGCTTGCGCATTCTCCGCCGGGAGCAAGATCCAGTCGCGGACACCACCCTTCCAATCCGCAATACGACCCTTACACACTCGCACCGTGACTACCCGCACGTCATTATCGATAGACATGCTCGGCCGACGGGCACTAGGGTCTTCCCGTTGCTGCTGGCCGAACAGGTTGATTTCCTCCTCCTCGAAAGTGTTATTCTCCAAATGCCGCTCCTTACACCAGGACTCTTCATCCGATCCAGACTCCAGGAAGCGTGCCTCGCCAGTAATAGTGGTGGAGATGCTGGACAGTGCACTGGTGTTCAGGTTGAGCAGGAGGCTTGCGAGGGAGGATCGGGTGGCCGCGGGAGGGGGCGACCCTTCCCGGTCTCCGTGGACATTTGGAGCACGGGTCGGCGGGCGATGGGATACCCAATCGTGAACCAGGAGCGAAACGCGCGGGTTGGACATGAGGTGGTTGGTCTTACGCGAGGCGGGGTTGGTTGTCATGATAATGGTCGGGTAGGGGTCATAGGGAGTCGACGGGAGGTAGGTATAGGACATGAGGGAGATGTGCGGGGGTGAGATTATCGCATGTTGCCAGATGCAGCTGGGGATAGCGATCGAGTCAGCTTGATATCCAATCGATACCGATTCAATCGATTCCGCGGGTCTTGGGGCGGGCAGGTACATACGAAGCGGGAGTTTTTCAGGCAGGAAACCACCTCGGTAGGCAGCGAGGTCGCCTCATGAGGGTGGGTGGTGGTGGCCGAGGCCTCGTAGGAAAGGGGAGGGTTGAGAGATTCAGTCATGATGGGAGGAGAAGAACCGCTCGACAGGCAAGGAGCTCAAGATCGAACCAACGATTGGAGATCGACTGGAAGTGGGTTGATCAATCTGCTGGGCGGTGAGCCCGACTGGTTATCGACGTCATGCGCGGATTGGCCCACGGCGCATCTCCAGTGTGAGGGTGGCGCATCCGCTAGTAGCCGTCCACAAGTCTGACTCTGGGGCATCGAGCTGGCCGGACCATTGTGGTCGCTATCACTCCAAACACTGCGTCCGTGAGTGGCCGTGTCAGTATTGTGGAGTCTGGCTTGACGCCCGCGGCATAATGGCGAACATCGAGCGAACCCGGAGTACAGCGACGATCATCCGTTGATCCGTTTATCGGGGGCAAAAAGCTTCCCCGGCTGCGAGGGATGCAGGGGTGAAAATCGCCGATATCCGCCACTTGTTTCCCCAGCGACTTGGACGGCAGATGGAAGAAAAATGTATGGAGCTTGGGGGTGTGCTTTATGATTATGGGAATAGCGTACGGAGTGCTCCTTATCCGCTGTTATGGAGCCCATCACTCAGCCACAAGTATAGATACCGGACCCCCGCGTCATCGTTACCCCCCCTTCCTAGGGGGCCCAGCAATGCTAGGGAGATCAACAAGTCGACGTGACCAGCGAATAGAGTACTTCTACCTAATCTCTAGTACGGGACGGGATCATAACTCGTCATAAGCTAGGTAATCACCCGGTCTCAAACTAACGTTACCCGCCTAAGCTTACCTTTCCCCGCACAACTCCAGCTTCCCCCATCGCCCGGACTTACAAAGTTGCAGACCGACAATCAAATCAGTCCACGCCTCTTCGTCCGCCGGAGAGCTGCCTTCCATAGTCAATTCGGCCGACTCCCCCGGATTTCTCTCGGCGCACGCACTCGAATCTCTTGCATGCCTCCCTCATCCCTGCAACTGCAACTGTAACTGCTGCGGCTACTGTAACTGCTCCTCCTACTCGACCCGCGAGGCCCTCCTCTTTTCATCTCCCTGCCCCTCTTCCCAATTCCACCGTTTTGCCCTCCACTCCTTCTTGTCTCTCCTTCGGCTGATTTGCTCCCCCCTCCCCACTTGTGGGTGACTATCTCCCCGACTTCTCCTTCCCCACACCCCCTTTGACCCGTCCTTGCCACAACAACCTCGTCATTCTCCTCCCGTTTGTAACCACCCAAGAGTCTCTTCTCTTTCCTTTTCACATCTTCCTCTACGCTATACTATTCCACTCCTTCAATCCTTCCCACCCATCTACCCTCGGGTACCTCTCATCCATCATGCTGGGTCCGCGCTTGATTCGCCCGGCGACAGCCTCGCTGGCGCGGCCCTTCAGCTCCTCCGCCGCGGCCTACCGCGCGCCCTCCATCAGAGACCTCACATCCAACTCGGCTGAAGAGTTCTCTCGCCGGCAGAAAGAGTTTCGCGAGAACCTCGAGGAGGCCCGCAAGAGAAAGGAACTGCAAGAGAGTCAGTCTGTCGCTGCTTCTAGTTCTGCCCCTTCATCTTCTATTTCCCGTGAGTCTGCTCCCACTGCTCCGCGTGTGAGCAATGCGAGCACTTATGTACAATATCGCCCTGCTTTTGATGCGGCTGAGGCTCTTGATCACGAAGCAATGGGCTCACTCGCCACACACCGCTTTCTAGGAGAAGAACAAGCGTCCGAGACAGCATCGAAACGCGGCGCTCTGTCCTCGCTCATCTACGGCACCAAAGAAGGTCAACATTTCGACAAGGACATCGAGCGGTCTTTCTCGCAGGTGTTAGCCCGCGGCAAGTACGTTCATTCCGTGGTGTTCCATGATGTCAAACCCGACAAGGTCGATGAATATGTGGAGCTAGTGGGCCAATGGTACCCCCGCATGGCCAACGCCGAGGAAAACCGGGTCAATTTGGTGGGCAGTTGGCGCACGCAAGTTGGTGATAACGACACGTTTGGTAATTATTCTGTTTCCGTATATGCCCCAGAAATTCATGGATAAGTAGCTGATCGTCTCTTCTGGACAGTTCATATCTGGGAATACCAGCGCTACGAAGGCTACCATGCCTCCCTACACAACATCGCCAGTCACCCCGAGTTTCCCGAGTTCGACCGCAAGCTCAAGAGTCTCATCAAGAGCAAGAAGACTTCCTTGATGCAAGAGTTTTCGTTCTGGCCCACCACGCCGCCGCGTAAGTTGGGTGGACTGTTTGAGCTTCGATCATACACCTTACATCCGGGCAACCTTCTGGAATGGGAGACGCACTGGCGCCGTGGGCTGCATGCCCGTCGAGAGGTCATGGAAGGTGTTGGCGCGTGGTTTGTCCAGATTGGCGACTTGAACACGGTCCACCACCTGTGGCAGTTTGCCAACCTGGAGGAGCGCAAGATCCGCCGGGAGCAGTCGTGGGGCGTCGAGGGATGGGCTGAGACGGTGCACAAGACCGTTCCCCTCATTCAGAGCATGCAGAGTCGGATCCTGGTCCCGATGCCCTGGAGCCCGGTCGGTTAACTTTGGACACGCCAGGAGAGCCACTGAAGGGCGCCCGAAGAGGGCCTGCCCTCTTTATCGTGCCCCCGTCTCTTGTTTTTTTTACAGCCGGCCTCTCTCTGTCTGGATCTCCGAGCGTGGCAGACCCCGATCTTACGCGATGGCCGCGGCCCTCCCGCGCCAACGTGGGAAGGGCACGCTTGTTTGTTCTGGAGATGTCACCCCGGCGAGTCTGTTCCCCCGCTGCATCTATAGTTCTGTATCATGTAACTAGCCGTGGCGCATCAATCCACACCAGCATTCTGCTATACCTCCACTCCCCCTCGCGAGAACCGGGCCCCTAAACGTAAGCGAAAAGAGCAAAGGCCTCGGGTAACCCCGCCTCTTGGATGGACGATCACATCCCAGCGATGCATCTCATTGGCACTGCGGCGGACACTCCCGAGTACCGCAACCACAACTCGCTGCTGCACGTGTTCCCGAGCGGGGACGAATGCCTCGGATCCTCAGGGGTAAAAGAAGAAACTCGTTGCTAGCGATGAGTCTATTCTCTGCAGATGTATGTCCGGGCGGGCCAGCAATAAACAAAAATTCACTGGGAAAGCGATCAACACGGCGCGAAAAAAACACCAAGTGGCCATTGTTGTGGCCGGGAAAAAATTTTTAAAAAAGCCTCGCCGATCTCGACAGGCCCCGGTCTTTGCTCCGCTCCCCAACAGCGGGGCCCTTTAGTTTAGATTGACCGTCTCCTACTTTTCCTCTTCTTCTTCTCTTCCGACCAGTTCTACCTTTTCCTGTCTCACGCCCTAACGAAACCTCCCTCCCCTCCTCCACACAACGGCCAACCGCCCTCCTCGATCCGCTTCCCTTGGAACCGTCTGCAGCCCGCTGCCTCCTTAGCCTGGCCCCCGGCCGAAGCTTATTTGGGACAAGACCCACGTCAGAGCTAGGGATACATGCGCTGAGGGGGGAATAAAAAAACGGGTCTTGGACACCGGACAACAGCTTCTCAGGGATCAGGAACAAGGAACCAGACTTCAGGACTCAAGAAAACACCAGTCGACGCGTCGCAAGAATGGTCTACATCCGACAACATCTACTGCCGAACCTGCGCAACTACAAGTATGCGGGTATCGACCACTCGCTCATCAGTCGCTACGTCCTCAAGCCGTTCTATGGCAAATGCGTGATACACTTGTTTCCCATGGGCATGGCGTGAGTAACTCCCCTCTCCCTGCACCAGGCGATGGTGGTGCTCGAGCTCTCCCCGAGCTTCAAGACAGCTGTTTATCCGCGTCCGGTTGGCAGCTGCCGCGGTGTTTTTCGTCTGGAATAGTCAGGCTAACGAGCTTTTCCCTGCTTTCCCGCGCCCAACAGACCCAATGCCGTAAGTCTTCTGCCTCATGCACCTTCACTCTGAGCATTTTTATCGCATGCCGGAGCATACGAACCTTAATTAATGGTCGTTGGTGTATAGATTACCCTGACTGGATTCATGTTCGTGGTCATTAATTTCCTGACCGTGATGTGGTACAACCCCGGTATGGACACGGACTGTCCGCCGTGGGTGTATGCGAGCTGCGCGATAGGCATGTTCTTGTATCAGACATTTGATGCTGTAGATGGCATGCAGGCGTACGTGCAATCTGATCTTGCTATCTCGCGTGCTTTTGCTGATCTGGTGCAGACGGAGAACAAGGCAGAGTGGGCCGCTGGGCGAGCTCTTTGATCACAGTACGTTGGATATGAAACTACTTGATGCAGCTTGAGTGGATGGAGGCTGATGGCTTTGCTTTGTTTAGGTGTCGACGCATGCAACACCGGATTGGGCGTGCTAATCTTCGCGGCTGCGATGAACCTCGGAAACTCATGGATGACGATCATAGGTCTATTTGGATGTACGTTGGGAGAGTCCATGGCGCCTTATAGTCTGATCTAACAAGCCCGCACAGCAACGATGACGTTCTACGTGCAGACTTGGGATGAATTCTACACCCAGGTCCTGACCCTGGGCATCATATCCGGCCCCGTCGAGGGTGTTCTCACCCTCTGCGCCGTCTACGCCATCACCGCCTACATGGGTGGCGGCAGCTTCTGGCACCAGCCGATGCTCGAGACCATCGGTGTAGCCAAGCCCAGCTTCCTCTCGGACCAGGTGTACCAGATGCCCTTCACGCAGTGGTACCTGGTGTACGGCGCGTTTGTGCTCTTCTTCGCCACGGGCTCGAGCATCTGGCACGTCGTGCAGGTGCGCCGCCAGCGTGGCCAGGACCCTATCGCTCCGCTGTATGGTCTGCTGCCCATGGTGGCTATCTGGACACTGGTCCCCGCGTATTTGTACCTGCAGCCCGTCATCCTGGAGAACTACACCATTCCCTTTGGGCTGTATGTCGGCTTGGTGAATGCCTACGCCGTGGGCCGCATAATCGTCGGCCATCTGGTGCAGTCTGGGTTCCCGTACCACAACATCCTGCTCTACCCGTTGGCTCTTGGTGTGCTAGACAGCGCCGGCGCGGCGGTCGGTCTTTGGGCCAGTCCTGTGCTTGGATATGGTAACGGCCAGATCATGTTCATGTTTGGGTGCCTGGGTCTGGCGGTTGGTATCTATGGTAGCTTCGTGGTAGGTCTCGCCGTTTTGTTTTTTCTCCCGTCCCGTCCTAGATGTTCCTTTTTCGGCTAATGGTTGCTAGTTTGACGTCATCACTACTATCTGCGATCACATCGACATCTGGTGCTTGACCATCAAGCACCCATACGTCGAGGAAACCGAGTGCAAGGATGGTGCGGCGGTCAAGGCACAGGTTGAGGGCGCCTCGAAGAAGAACAAATAAACCGCAAACGACAGACTAGCAGCCTTGGTGGGTGCACTGTCACTTGACTCGTGCATGCAGGACAGTTCCACCTGACCCACCACGGGCAAACCCAGCATCTCGCCGTGGGCGAATGCGGGGGGGGGAGATCGAGACCGCGATGGGAGGGGTGCGAAACACCATTTCGGGAGGGGCGGCAAAAGATATCCGGGGGAGTCCTAATGATTTGATTTCAGCCAAGTACATACGTTTTGAACACCGGTTGTTTCGTGTAATAGAATTTCAGATTAATGTGTGACGTTATAAGATATACAGCCTTGAGGATTAGCGAACACCTGACAGTACGATGTAGATGTAGCATTGTTGAAAAGCACTTGACTGCCTGTTCGATTGTCCAGGCAGATCCTTGGTACGGGCCGGCAAAATCAGAACGCAGGCCAGTATCACGGGCAAAATATGATCATATGTCAGTAGGGCCCTATCGTCCGCCATCCTAATCCAAGAGGGGTTAGTATTAGTCTCTTGAGTCCATCGTCATCCTCTTTTCAGCAGACTGCGCCAGGTTTTCCAATTACCCCCTCTTCTCCAGCCAAAAACACAGCGTAATGGCTAGAATTAAAGCTTGGCGGGAGACTCCGCGTCCCCAATGTGTTGCTCAACAATACCGAGACCATGCACAGCAACCTGCGATTTTCATGACACTCAAAGAGACCAACCCGGAAGCCTTACCAGTTCGTCTTCCGCAAATCGCCATTCAGGTCTACAGCACCGTTCCCCTAAGCTTGGAATCTGAAGAAGACTCAGAAGATGATTACACCTCTCTCTGTCGGTATCTCTCTTCGATGGTCTCTTCCTATCCCACCGAAACCATGTCATTCGAGATCTATGCCCCCCAGCCTAATGTATTCGCTTGTGTGGAGCATCAAAGACGCGAAATCCGCTACCGAAAGAATAATATTCCCGGAGAGGATTTCTTCCCTGGTATTGCGAAAGTGGCGCCCGACAACAAACTTTTGCAGGGGTTTCTTCTGGTGATCACTTCCTATAGCTTCCGCGATACGTTTCTACCGCAATATGAAGCTGAATCCGGCCCGCTGTGGGTAAATTTTGATCGATGTTTCCGCTCAAAACGAAAGTCGATCTTCCGTCTCGAATTGGGTCCACTACCCGGTATGGATTTGATCCTTCAATCATCAGTACTGATTGCCAAGTATACTCCGAGAGAGAAGAACTTGTCGTACGAAAATGCCGACATGTGGATGATAAGTGCCGGGAATTGTCCTCTCTTATTACCGGAAGCCATAGTCATATGGCGGGGCAAGAGTTCGATTATGGTCTAAATGAAGACGAGACCCGTCCTTATCCAATCAACTTCTGGCACCGCAGATGATTGAATTACTACAGAGCAAAGCTGATTCGTTGGATGATGACCAATTTGATATTAAATCACCCTCCGATAGTGCTGTTACTATCAAGTCCAACACTACAGCCGTGATATCGGAAGCAGAGCTTCGGTATATTATTTACATCGCCTTCCCTTACGAGCAACTCGAATTAGGGACAATCGCCAAGGCCTTTACTAGTGCGATCATCGAAAATCTTCCCAGGGGAAAGACCGTCAACTTCGGGTTCTTTTCGGCGGGTCAATCCCTAGCTTCTATCCTAGCGTCGCACCGGGATCTCATAAACTCTCGCCCGGATATAGCCATAGGGGCGCTTCATCAAGGCAGTCGGAGTTTCCCACAGAAGCGACACGAGCCCGAGGTCGAAATTCCATCGGACAGGGAGCCATACCGTACACTCTTTATCATCCTCGACCGTCCAGATTTCGTCATAGGGCCTGGTGTACTTTTCTTCCTAACCGATGGAAATGAAATCACAGACGAGGCGATGGAGCGCAACATTTGTAAGCCTAAAGACCAACGTGCTGATTACGCGGTGTACCAGGTTTGGCGGAGTGTAGGAATGTCTGAAGCAGCGGGGAGGTTGGCAATGATGCCTACAAATCTAACTAGCTGGGTTGAAAGTTGAATAGGTTAGCTAGGGAACAATCGAGCAACTATGGTAGGTTTCAAAATTATCACGCGTTATTTACAGCTATGAGCCTCCTGAGAACGCCGGATCAATTAGAATTTCCAATAACAATAATCTGAGATGATGGTCAAATAACTTCTTTTATTTACTTGGCTTATATATGTCGTTCTTTATACTGAGATTCTCGCTCATTTCAATCATATTCCCAAAGCCCCTAGGCCATTATTCCCCCACATACCGTACCTGCTGTTCGTTGTGGTAGTACTACCGGCAGTGCCTGGAAGGGGAGTAGACCCAAAATTGGCTGCTCAAGGGAAGCGCATTTGGTTAGCGCTCGCTAGCCCATTGCTACCCATATACGTAGCAATAAATCGAGAGGCTAGCTAGTTGGATCCCTTAATTAAAGCTTGTAGGTAGGTCTTCCCCGTGTTCAACCAAGGGCCAACATTAGTCTCGATTTTTGAGAGGTGATTATCGATCCAATAGCACCAAGCAGTCCGCAATCCCCAGCTGGTTAGCCCGGTTGGCATGGCAGGACCTGACATCGCTGTTCCGGGGGCTGCGTTGGCAAATGCAGACTCCCAGAAATTCTGGTCGAAAGCGTAACAGTTGGCCTCCATTGAGTTACCGGGCTTCTGCCAGGCTGTAGTGATCTGTGAAATCCGGAGGTAGTTGAAAGCACTGGCACTCTGATGGAGAAAGGGGGCAAAGTCAGTATATCCAATCCAAGGTGCGCTGGTAATCATTACGGTCTGAATGGCTTATGCAATATGTGCAGCTTTTGATGTATCAACTTCTGCCCAATTTGGGATACCCCCACGGACCCAAACTCCCTTGACGCCATTGGTCGCTCCCCACAGTAGAGCCATAAGCTCTGGGTGCCCATTTGAGCCCACATATAGGAGCCAGAAAATCAATTTTGATGGGGGATTGGTAATCAGATGCCTGATGGGCCAGGCCGAAGAGAGGAGGCCCTACTGACCTGCGTCCTGGGGCAAAATGAAGGTGGCCTTACACAGGCGGTGTGATTGGCGGTACCCACTCCACTGCACCTACCCGAAATGAGCAGTCAAGCGAGGGCACAAACCCTACCCCATCAAATCCTCGCAAACTTCGCCTACCCTTCCATTCCGTGTTCACACAAGGCCATCGCTATCAGCGCCACTCATCAACCCCTTCGCTGATCAATAACCGTCAAGATGGTGAGTCCTCAACCTCGCATGCCCGATTCCTGCACCTCCGGCTCGATCCCGAAATCCCGAAATCCCTAGGCACGGTCCGACCGGCAGCACCGCAAAATACCCCTAGCCTCAAAATCTTCACCTGCTAACGTGACACCTTGTCATAGGTTCTCGCGGTCGACCTCCTCAACCCCACGCCTCAGGCTGAGGCCCGCAAGCACAAGCTGAAGGTACGATGAACCCCGAACCTGATGGAAATGGAAAACAAGTGGATGTGGATGGGGAAGGGAGGCAAAGATGGACGTGGACGGACGGACTCCTCGACCTCCGAACATGGATCATCAAGCCTTTCCGACCACACGCCTGCAACCCTTGGAAGAGATGGAACCAGATATAGTAGATGGACAAATGGAAATGGAAATGGGAAACATCATGGATGGAACAGTTTTGCTGACGGAATCCTCTCCACTCTACAGGCCCTTGTGCCCCAGCCCCGCTCCTTCTTCATGGACGTCAAGTGCCCCGGCTGCTTCACCATCACCACCGTCTTCTCGCACGCCCAGACCGTCGTCATCTGCGCCGGCTGCTCGACCGTCCTCTGCCAGCCCACCGGTGGCAAGGCCCGTCTGACCGAGGGCTGCTCATTCCGCCGGAAGTAAACGAGACGCGCAAATGAAATCTCTTTTTCTTTTTATGTCTTGTTGAAACGCACAGAGGATAGCATGGAGCAATTAGGATGAAAATACCAGTCCCGGGTTTTTGACCTCCGCTTCGGATCGGTACTTACGGAGACCGCCGTCAAAATGTCACATACCAAATCAACCTTTCTCTTTTCTCACCTTCCGCTTTGTTGATGGGATAAAAATGGGGGCGCCTTGTTACCGACGATGAAAACCCTCGTTGGATTCGAAAGTGTCGAATGAGGATTTTTGGAGGCCGAGGGCCATGATATGTTATGATCCATACCACCTTTTTCTTTCCCTGAAAACCAAAAAATTTGAAATGTGGCACTTTGACATTCCGCGTCTCCGAATTTTAATTGCCTCTCATCTGCTTGATGATGCTTATACAGTGTTGCTCTTTTTATCCTTGTTTCTGTTGTTTTCTTTGCGGATTGATGGCAGATAGAAGATGGAATGACTCTGTTCTCTCGCACAGCCAAAGGCATTCGACAACAAAACGCACGCAGCATTTTGCTGAGGGAGTTCCGGATATCTGGCACGCAAATGCACTTTGCTTGACTTGGTGCCGCGCTTGCTTCTTGCTTTTTAGTTCATGTACTTGCATGTCCTGTCACTGGTGTCATACTCAATCGAGGTGTACGCGATACTTGAGCTGCTCACGTAGAAAATCGACTATAGAGACCTGCGTAACAGTAGCCAGGCCGACGGTCGCCCGCCATGAATACCCGCCCTAAATCTAGTGTATATCATTGTTCGTACAAGCTATGACTCCATGTGCTCGAATCTTCGCCGACTCACCATACAACGGCGTAGCCCACGTGCTTCTCTCTTGATCCTAACCCTAAACGGCATTCCACAGGTCAACCTCCAGCAATTCAACACCCACGCAGAACCCGTAGCCTGCCTCCGCTCCCCCCCCCCCCCCCACTGCTGAGGAGGTGCATTCCCCACCCCGGCCGGCTACGTAATACCACTTGGGTGACGATCTTGCCCCAATGTACACTCTCGATGCATGACATCATTTTCGATGGCACATCGACGAAGGCTCTGGAGCATTCCAACAACCGCGTGCAAGAAACCAGCAAAAAGTGTTTCCGCGGGGAGGCCAGATGCTTTGTCGGGTCAATTTGAATCGCTGATATCTCGCCCATTGACGAGGGATTGAATGGTACTCCCTGTTTCTTGCCATTGAGGGATGCCATTTTCTAGATGTACTGTATACTTGGGATAGACTGTTAACACCAGGGTCTCTCTCTACATGCGACAGCTGCAATAAACAACTCATGTGATATTTGGGAATGACGTTTTGCTCTGTTGATATATATATAGCCGAAAAAGAGATTCATGGGGTGGGAAGAGGAAATAAAAGATCGTAAGAAAGAAAAGCACAGCGCGAATCCTAGATTCATCTTTATTTCAACAGAAACGACTGGAGTCCACCGTAGAAGAACGCTGCGCTCGGCGGCAGACTGGAACCGAAAAGTAGAAGGCAAGGAAATGAAGCGCTACCAGAGAGAAACTGTACGAGACCGCTGAGATCACTGAGTTCAGGCTGCGTTCAGACCCCGCGCTTTAGCTTTGATATTCGCGCCAAAGTCCACTGGGTTAGAGGGGTCGCCGCCTGTCATGGCGGCGAGCTTGCCGGACATATCTGTGACCAGCAGGCCGGTGAACTGGTTGCGTCCGATGACATCGTTGACGACCTTGCAGGTTTGGGAGTCCCCGGAGGCGTACTTTGCGGCGTCGACTTGCTGGAGCGTATTGTAGGAATTCTTGACGAAGTCGAACATGAAGAAGACAGTCGGATGCGGGGTGGGCGCCTGCAGCTGAGGGTGCGCTTCAAATGCTCTGTTTGAAGGTCAACTTGTCTGGTTATCCTGGATAGGGCTGAGGGGAATTGTGTGATGTCGAAGCTCAATGAGCGTAGTGCGACTTCCAAGGTATATCATGGCCCCTTTGGTTTTTTTGGAGGTACTTTTCAAGGCTTGTGTAAGAGAACGTACTCGATCAGCTCCTTCATCTTCGCCTCGGTGCTCTCGAGGTTGATCTTGTTTGCTGTCGCCATGCTGAATATGAGTTGTGCTGTAAGATGAGAGAGGAAACTCGAAGGGTTGGGTTTGGGGTTTGTTGATGTGACGACATCTGTTCAGCCCCCGCCGCTCGAGAGAACACCTTATCGAACCTATCTTATCGCCGTATCTTCCAATGCCCTCGTCTTCTGTTAGTCTGCGCTCTCCCCTCTCCCCTCTCCCCTCTCCCCTCTCCCTCCTCCTCTATGTCCAGGGCTGTTGCTCAGAGACTGTCGCTTATATCAGGACATTCAATCCGACTCGGCCGTGCATTCGCTACCATGGCTCCGAACCCGTCAGCCTCGGCGCGTACACCATTGAAAATCCTCATGCTACACGGCTACACCCAGTCTGGCACCCTGTTCCACGCAAAGAGCCGCGCTCTGATCAAGCACATCCAAAAGGCGTTTCCACTCCACGAGGTCTTGGCAATCTACCCGACTGCCCCCCTGCGCCTGAGGCCGAGCGATATCCCCGGCTACGAGCCGTCCGAGAATAATGACACGGAGGAGATCGAATCGTATGGCTGGTTCCGCCGATCCAACACAGCCAACCCGCCTCTCTACCAAGGACTAGAGGAGGGCATTGCGGCCGTGGCCAAAGTGCTCTCCGAGGAGGGGCCCTTCGACGGCGTGATTGGGTTCTCGCAAGGCGCTGCCATGGCGGGTATGGTCGCCGCGTTATTGGAGAATGGACGGAAAGCAGCCTTTGGAGAGTTTGAGAAGGAGGTGTCCGAGGGAGCTGGAGGGGTACCTTTCCCTGCGTCCTTTGCTGCACCTGGGTTCCAGCACCCGCCATTCAAGTTCGCCATTGCATACAGTGGGTTCCGGTCTCCGGGGCCACGGTACAGGGCTTTCTACGAGAGCCCGCCCATTCAAACGCCAGTGTTGCATGTCCTGGGGTCATTGGATGCGGTTGTGGAAGAGTCGAGGAGTCGGGCATTGATTGATGCTTGTGCGGGTGACCCGGAGAAGGACGGCTTGGTGGTCTGGCACCCGGGTGGTCACTTCTTGCCTAGCCAGCGGCCATATCTGGACGCGGCAGTGCGATTTATCCGAGAACAGTTGGATAAGAGCAATGGCAATGGAAAGCCAAAGGAGGAGGAAGATGTGAATGATATGGATGTGCCATTTTAGAAGGGAATTGAGTGGTTATATATAGAAAGAGATTTGGTGACTAGACTAGATCATATCCATTATCTACATAGACAGCCGTTTTGAATGTCTTAACTTCCATTACTCAGACTCATGTGTTTCTTTCACGTGTCATGAGATGACTGATTAAAAATCAATCCACTGAAACAGTGGCTGGCTTCTTCATAGCAGGTCTACCGGCGATATTTTACACACGGAGCAGCATTCCCACGTCTACCTAACACCGTCAAATCAACGGGCCTTGGCCTTCTCACCACGAGACGGCAAGATACGAGCCATCATCTCCTCCTTGGTGATCAGATGATCAATCCGCTCCAGGAGACCCAGTAGGCTCTTCATATCACTGCTCCACTCGTTGAGTACATCATCCGCATCCCGCGGCTTAGCAAAGTTGACTAGCCGCGCGGGTCGGTCAATCTTGGCATAGATGGTCTTCGAGGTGACCAGGTCGCTGATGTACTTCTCCGTCTCCTCCTCAGTCAGATCCAAAAGCTGAGTCAAGCGGCCCATTTGAATGCGAGTGTAGTACTTGGCCACAACGCGCACGTTGTGCTCGATGACCCGCTTCCGCAAATCTTGCCATCTCCGGTTGGCCTGGTTATCAGAGGACTGCTGGGCCTCGGCATCGAACACGTCGGTGCCGCAGAGGTGAGGGCCGAATTGCTGGGCGACCATGGGCCAGCGCATCAGCTCGGGGATGGTGAACAGCTTGACCAGGCGGGCCTCCTCCGGAATCTGGGACAAACGCGAGTCTTGTTGGATGCGGTGCAAGAGGTCTGACTGCTCGTTGTCATAGGGTGAGAGGACAATATAATAGACGACGCGTGCCAGGGTCTGGAAGAAGGAAAGGACTATCAGCATATTGGAAGAAAAGACTTCTCGGAACAATAAGAAACTCACGGCACGCAGCTGCTCTGGGCTCTTCTCGACCGCCTCGGTGTCCAGGACTTCTCGGTAGTTCTTGCAGACATCGAGGTACTTGTAGTCGTGGTTGGCCAGGGTAATCTGCTGGTCGTAGTAACGCAGCTTGAGATCGGTCACATCATCGTTCACCTCCATCGGAGCCTCATCCGGTCCACGGGTTTTCTCTCGCTCCTCTGCCTGCTTCTGGAGCTTCTCGATCTCCTCGGCGCTCTTCTTCGGTTTCCGCGCGAAGTAGCGCTTGTTAATCTTGCGGATGAGGATCGAAGCCTGGGTCCAGTCTCCACGCTCGATACACAGAGAAACCTGTTCCAAGATGAACTCGGTCTTTTCCCTTCGAGTCATCGATCCAAACGTCTCCACTTGCAACTCGCACAGGATGTCCGCCGCGGCATTCAGATCACCTTGAGACTTCTTGATATTCGACAGGATACGTGTGACGCGGGCTCGTTCGACTTCGACGAAAATCTGTGAACAGTGGTGTAAGTAGGTTGTCCAGCTGAGGGTCCTCCCATAGGTATCCTACCTTTCCTTCAGTGACCGTCCGCAAGGTCTCGATGACCGTGAGCTTGACTTCGAGACTTGGTGTGTCATCCAAAAACTTCATCACCTCCTGTACCATTCGCGTTGTTGCCTGCTTAAGCTGGGCATGTTTCTTAGAGAGGAGGAGCACTTGGTCATTGAGAAGGTTCCAGTCGCCGGAGTTCTTGCTAATGGTGACGATGGCAATCAGGAGGCGCGAGGTAGTAGCGAGATCAGAAGCCTATCATCAGATATGGCTTTGGTCAGCCTGAGATAACTGGGGGATGGGCGACGACGAGACGTCCTACCTGTCGTGCTTGCTTCTCCAACACCAACAACTTGTCGATCGCACCTTGAACATCGGTCTGAATAAATACAGAGTCAGCATTCACCATTGCTACTTTCGGTGAAATAAGCCTTTCGCACCTTCGCAAGGGCCTCAGCTTCCGGGATAAGCTTGTCGGCGTCCTTGGTGAAGTCCTTCTCGGGCTTCAGCAGGCCGGACATGATGACGAATGTAGACGCGGGATTCGTAGATCGTTTCAGCGGTAGAAAGGAATGTGAGACAGATTAGGGGTTTGTAAGGTGAGGCACCGACAAGGCAATGCGAGGCAGAAGCAGAACAGGAGATGGCGGATGACGGTGATGCTGGAGCTCTGGGGGTCACTCCGCCCTTGGGCTTGGAAGCTGCCAGCTCCGCCTCACGTGATCCCATCAACACCTGGACTGCAGCGAGTCTCTAGCCAACGACTTTGACAAAGCAAACATGTTGATTCTACTTTACTTGACCCATCTAATTCTCTGTAATGGCTCTATAAGACCTTGGTTCCTTTCCCATTTATTTCCAGAGAAAGGGAATAACTGCAGGGGAAAGCAAATCCTACGGGTTTGAATTCTATGGCGACTGGGGATTCGGATATGATTTTGAACACTCTAGATCAAAGATCATCAATGTAGTTTTCTAGCAGGTCTGATGTCCTCCGAATAGGTTTATAGAACCCCAAGTGCAAAGCACAGAATGCCAACTGGAGAGCCCGCAGCCAGGAACCGGGCATTAGGTAAGTTGCAATCACGCAATTTCCCTCTAGGCCGCTTTGGGCTTGTAGATGTATAGAAAAATTTCGGCCATAAAATTACGACCGGCCTGTTGGAAGCAAATTGCTTTTGAGATTCGGAACTGCTTCTCGACTGAAGACTCTAATCAACACTCGACTGTCAACTCATATATTCTGCGTGGTGGCGTTGGCAACTGTCCACTCGATAAAACGAGGGTCCTTATCGGTGGCTTATCACCAATCGTGACTGGCCTTTTACTCAGTCCGGAGTAATCTCTCGATCTCCGCGGAAGTACCACAGCTCTGTGCAAAATTGTGCCAAGCAGTTTTACCGAGACTCTAATCCACACACCTGGGTGCTTGCTACCTCTTTATATCTCCCTTCGGCCGCTTTTGCCTATCCAGAAGCATATATAACCGCCATCTTGGAGCCCCGCCACCTGGAGGGGTAACCTGCACTTTGCGGTACTATACGACACGATGAAGGACGCCTCCAACGGGTTCGGTCCGGCGCCGTTAATGACAGCCTGGAATGTCGAGTCTCAAGTTCATTTGATCATTGGGTCTAATCCTTTGGCCGCTGCTCGATGCGCCAGAAGTGTTGAAGCCGGCGCGAAACCTGTCATCGTTGCGCCGGAGACGGCCGACCTGCATCCTACCCTTTCAGCGCAAATTTCGGAAGGCTCCGCACAATGGGTGCGTCGCGAATTTCAAGAAGATGACCTGACGAGCCTGGGACGAGAGGAGGTTGATCGCGTGGTGGATACGGTCTTTGTCACTCTGGGCGGCAGGAACCCATTGAGTAAGTGTGCTCGGTGGTTGGTTTGGATCGACATGTTACTAAATATGCTTTGTTTAGGCGCACACATCTCGAAACTTTGCCGACGCTTGCGGATCCCAATCAATGTGTCTGACGCCCCCGAGTTGTGTTCATTCACACTACTTTCTACCTACTCCGACGGCCCTCTGCATATTGGAATTACAACTTCGGGTCGTGGCTGCAAGCTCGCATCTCGGCTGCGCAGAGAGATTGCTGCTTTCCTCCCAGCTAACCTGGGATCGGCTATCGATCGACTTGGTGGTGTGCGCCGGAGACTCTGGGAGGAAGACCATGATGGCGAACTCGGGGATTCTACCCTGGACGGCGATGATGACGATACGTCGGGCCAGAAACACACTTTCAATACTTTGGTCACGGCAGACGATAGTTCCGCTGCGAAGACTAGGCGGATGCGTTGGTTGTCACAGATTTGCGAATACTGGCCTCTCCGAAAACTTGTGTCGGTTACTGACGAGGATATTCTCGCTATCCTAAAAGCATACTCGTCTGGTAAGGACATTGCAAAGGAGACAAATGGAACGAGTGGTTTGGCAAAGAAGGGAAAGATTGTGCTAGCAGGCTCTGGACCTGGACACCCGGACCTGCTTACCCGCGCCACATACAACGCCATCCAGAATGCCGACATCATTCTGGCTGATAAGCTCGTTCCGGCGCCAGTTTTGGAGGTGATTCCCCGCAGGACGGAAGTCCATATTGCACGCAAGTTTCCCGGCAATGCCGACCAAGCACAAGAAGAATTTCTGCAGATGGGTCTTGCAGCCCTCCGAAAAGGACAGCAGGTTCTCCGTCTGAAGCAAGGTGACCCATATCTTTATGGTCGCGGAGCCGAAGAATTCGAGTTCTTCCGGGCCGAAGGCTATACTCCAGTTGTGCTGCCAGGTATCACCAGCGCCATGAGTGCGTCTCTGTTTGCAGATATCCCGGCTACTCACCGCGGCGTATCTGATCAGGTGCTGGTCTGCACAGGAACTGGCCGGAAGGGCGCTGCCCCGGTGCCTCCAGCATACGTGCCCACCCAGACTGTTGTCTTTTTGATGGCCCTTCACCGACTCTCTGCTCTGATTGAGTCTCTCACCACATTCCCCGCCGAGGACTCGAACCGTTCACGAACGCTTTGGCCGAAGGAGACCCCTTGTGCGATTGTCGAGCGTGCCTCCTGCCCCGACCAGCGTGTCATTCGCTCAACCTTGGAGCATATATGTCTCGCATTTGAAGAGGCTGGCTCTCGGCCACCAGGCTTGCTAGTTGTTGGTGCCAGCTGCCATGTCCTGCATAGACCCGCTGACGGCCAGAAATGGGTGATTGAGGAGGGCTTTCATGGCCTGGATGAACTGCACGGTGAACTGGACACTGTGGTGTCACTACACGAAGAGAAATGATGGGACATACTGCATATAAAAAGCGACGAGATTCCGGAGCGATGGAGTTATAAGGTGTTGTACATAGACAGGATCCAGATACCCATTGAGTGACTAAAGCGCTACAACAGGTCGACGACCTTTCCTGATTTGAAATTGCCCACATCCCGTTTTCCATTCAATTGTAGACATGTGTAGGTTATCGATTTAACCTTAAAATGATCCGCGTTGTTTATAATCCAGCCCCGCATCTGATTTGCCAGAAGCTATGACGCCATACGAACACCAACACCGCCTCCACCACTCCACAATCTTCCCTGAGAATTCAAGGAAATTCAAGGAAAGCAAAGCATCGCAACATGGCGCCAACATCCCATCTTCCTCTCTTCGGTGGAGTCCGGTATGTGCCATGACCTTCTCACACCCATTTTGCGGTATAGACTAACCAAACCAACCCGCAATTAGAGCCTGGTCTCCAAACGACTGGACCTCCTCCGACGACCGCGTCCGTGGCGGCTCCTCCCAGTCAGAGCTTACCTGCTCTCCGTCCTCTTTGATCGCTAAATTCCACGGAACTCTCGATATTACGGCCCTAGGTGGCGCAGGTTTTGCCTCGCAGCGTACAACAGGCGAGGACCGGACGTGGGATCTCACTGCTTACGACGGCATCGAATTGGTCATCGACAGTGCAGATAACAAAGTGTACACCTTCACACTGAAGGATGAGATCCTGCCCAAGCGCCCTGATGGCCGGGAGCGAAGCTCAGTGAGCTGGGAGTTTAATTTTCGGGCCGAGGGAAGTCGGACCATCTTTGTCAAGTGGAGTGACTTTAGACCGACCTATCGTGGGAAGAATAAGGATGACGCCGAGCCATTGGATCTCAAAAAGATCAAGAGATTCGGCATCATGATCAGGAGGTAGGTGTTTCTTGCTCTAGTTGGGCTTTGGCTGGTAGGTACTGACTTTGTCTATTAGTTTCTTCGGAGAACAGGAAGGCGCTTTCTCGCTCAACATTGTCTCTATTGCAGCCATGCGGACAGAACGATACCTTGATGAGCCCGATGACGACTATATTGATAATGTCATGAATGAGAAATCTGCTACCACTACCGCCTCGAGACAGGCAGGGAGATGTCGAGGGTGGTTCGGCTGGTTGACATCGTGCCTTGGGTTCTGAAAACCCTGAGTAGGCTTCATAATACCTGTCTACATAAAAGAAATTTGCATTGTCTGAGGAGTTCGCGAGGAGTTCTCATATTTCGGTATATGACTATTATGCAGGAGGAAATGCCCCCTAACCTATTCAAACACAAATGCTCCAATGTACAATCCCCATTCTGACTGTCAGTATAGCTAAGCAAATGCTAAATCACTCTGCGCCTGGGTAATTGACCCATTCTGAAAAGTCCATGCCGCCCGGGCTTGGCATATGCTGCTCGATTGGAAATAAACTGCCTCCAAACCCGGGGTCGTTGAACAACTGCTCCGGGAATGGCATGAAACCTTGCTGTGGCTGCTGTTGGGGAAAGGACTGTCGGGTATCCATTTGACGAGGTGGCAGACCAGACATTATACCTGAGGGTGAGCCTAGAAGTCGATTGATGACCTCATAGCATCGGATGGCGAGTTGATTGTTGCTAAGGGATGGGTGTCTCAGAAGGGATTTGGTGGTTTCAACGTCTTGCAACCAGCTTGGGGCATCTGCATTCGAAGGGTCCGTCATGAGGAAGACAATGGGGATAAGACCAGCTTGGAAAAGGAAGTAGCTATTAGGAGAGTCATGTCAGTCAAGTGGCGGGTGATTTGACTTCTCAAAATAAAACGTACAGCATGTACCAGGCTCCGATCCTAGTGCAGACATAATGGTCCATATACTCGGAGATCGAAGAGATGGTGAGTCGTGCATTTTCAAGGCAGCGTATGCGGCATTCTGTTTCGCAAGGGTCTTCATTTCCTCCGTCGGATGATGCAACGGATGACCCATCAGAGCCTCCGCCATGGGGTCCCCAGCGTCGAGCGGCCCAGCGAAGGAGGATGGGGCGGTAAATCAGAATTGTCAGATTCCAATTCCGCCATAGTAGACGATTGCGAACGAGGGCGAGGTTGTCCGGATCTGGATGGGTTGGATGCATGGCAAGAGACTGTAATGGATAATGCATGTAGGATGGTAGGCCGTTGTACCATTCTTCCATGGGTTTCTGGAGGTTTAAGGTTTCTGCGGGTGTGATGCTAGGGCTGGAAATCAAACGATGGTACACGCTGTTGGTCAGGAGATGGAACCGGGCTTGTGCGATTAAGCCGGAGTAGAGAGTAGGCCCGGGAGATTCATGAGGAAGTGTAGTTGTTGCGGGGGTCAGCGCCTGAGGAAGATCCCATTAGCTTTGAACAGTGGCATTTATTTCACCCTTGCATGTTTTCAGAAGAGGCACTCACATCGTCATGGATATTCAGGACCTGTTTGCAGTCCATGACACTCTCCTCCGGTAGAAGAATTGGTCTGCCAAAGGTTTTGGCAGCACCGCTGTCAAAAATGAATACGCCCCACCATAGTCGGCGACGGATTTCTCGTTGGAGAAGACTGATCTTCCAGCCCGGGAACTCCTTATGTAAACCCAGACTCATAGCCATACGGACAGCCAGACCTAGATAATTCCAGCCTGTGTTGGGTTTGTTCCGTTTCTGAGCATAGTTGCTCAGCAGCAACAATGCTTGGACCAGTGTCAAGTTGCCTGTCTCGAAGACAGACGATTGCTGCAGACATGCTCGGGCTTCCTGATAGAAAGTGATATCAAGATCGGAGCTGTCATCTCCAATACTCCATGCACCAAGTGCTAGAATGGTATTGAGTAGAATCTGCCAGGCAGTGCCGTGAGGACGCAGGGAGGGTTCATTGAACTGCGCTCGGAAGGTTGGTTCGTGAACGAACGGATAGCTAGTGTGATAGTTGAGAAAGTAGGCATCAATAAATGCTTGTTCAATCAAGCCAGACGGGGCACTTTCAAGAAGTTGTGCTTTGAGTGGCACACCACCAGACCTTGACGCGCGAACTGGTATGTTCAGGTCGAATCCGTGGTCAAAAAGCGCTCTCAGCGGTACAACACTGGATGAAGATCCTAAGTCAAACTGTCAGATTGTCGAATTTGAATATTTGTCAATAGTGAGCATGTACGAACCGAAATAGCCAGCTCCCTCTGGCTTGATCGACAATGCGGCCATGCCATCTGCCAGATCTCCTAGTGCGAGTTCTTTCTCGGCCCAGTCAAAACCATCGGCCTGCTGCGGCAGAGCCTCGGGCGCAGGTTCAGTACGCTCTGCTTCAGGCCTTGCCGGAGTCGAATGCCTTGAAGACGATTTGGATGAGGGGGCCTTGGGAGGCTCTGGGTTCTGCAAAAGAGATCGAAGAGTTGCATCCAGATCGCCTCCAGGAAAGAGCCTGCTTAAGGCTGTTTCAAACGCATGCAAGCGGTCTTCAACATAGGTCAAATGCCTGAAGCGCATCGTTAGCCTTCTCTTTCGGCTTCCTCGGTATAACACGCGAATGCTTACTGCCGCGTCAGAGGGCTCCGGGTGACTTTCGGGCTGTACTTGCACTCCTTGTTCAACTGCTGGCATTGCAAACAAACTGGCCGCCCTTTTGAGCACTAGGAAGGAGTGAGTGGTAAATCCACAGACTGCCGAATCATTCTTTCTTCGAAACTTACTCTCGACTTCCTGAGTCGGCACTCATCGCACTATATTTGTATTAGATTTCTTTTATGTCTCTAAGAAGAAGGTGCATCCATCTTTTCTTCATTTCAGAGAGGTCGGCACATACAGCAAACGAATGGGAATCACGAGTACTCGCCATCTTTATCAAGACGAGGTGGATCGTTGATATTGGGTGTCTAATGCGCTCTGATCATGACACAACTCGGGAGTCATCTTTTCGAGACGGTCAGCTAGTCATATTCTGCATGGATGTCTAGGCAATATTTCAAGTTTGCTTTTGTCTTGGGAGGGGCTGATGTATAGCGCAACCACGCCGGTTTGGGGGGAGCATATATACATGTAGAAGGATCGGAAGGCATGCGGTGCATTTATATAATGGGATATGAAAACTCACGATTGGCGCTAGAGTAATCATTGATCTACTTAGACCGGCTAGCTTCGCGATGCGATGGACGAGACATGACACCCTGCATTCAACAATCCCCTCGATGGTGGGGAAACGTAGGTCATGTGATGCGCAGAAAAAATTTTGTTGCTGCCTCAGGCAGGGCTTAGAATGGGCATGAGCCGTAAGGATTGATTACAAGAAATCAATCATGGAAAGGAAGGTATTAGTTCATGACTTGTATTTAGTGACAAATGGCTGGGTTCGGAGATAGGTACAGTGGTCCAAAGCCAGAAGTCCTTTGTATAATAATCATGTTGGATAATGGTGAACTATATATTTGAGAGATAAATCAAACTCATCACAACTGGCACTTGACAAAAATTTCTTGAATATATATTTAAATGAAGGATAATTGTAGGAAATGAGCACTTTCATTAGAGAAGACCATTTTTAATTGGAAAAATAACCTACGTAGGTAGATTCCAGAGTTGTCAGGTTCTTACTTCACATTCGACTGATATGCTTGGCATGGATGCCAACGCGGGCCGGCCAATCCCATTATCCTTTCATTTTTTTCTCTTCACTGTCACCAGCACCGCAACCCAAGGAAAAAGCTAAAAGCCATCTCCATTCGAACAATTAAAGTGCCTAATAATTACCAGAGCCTGACTGAAGGTTTTTCGAACGGGAGCTTGAGCAGACCGAGGCGCAATTATGCCCTCTCAACCCCCACTACCACCCCTCCTTACACCTTATCTATCAACCCAGCCTGAGTCTTCCTTGACGCTGATTTCTTCGATTCTGGGTGCAACTTCAAACTGGCTGGTCCTAAGATTCCTTCATGCAGCACTCGGTGCCTCTTCAAGCTCTAATGCTTCATTTGGACTCGATGAGCTACCTAATGGCATTAAGCGAAAAGTGGTGCTCGTGAGCTTTTTGCGCGGCTGGGAGTTTTGGAGGGCAGAGGCAAAGCGATTGGTAAGTTTGAGCAAATTAACATATTGTCCTTCATGATCCGTGCTGTTGTTATGTTCATTCCTACCCGGGAGTTCATACGACATCTCAAACTCGTTATCTAACATCTCACCAGGGCCTGGATCTTGCGCGTTTGGCGGACAAGCACCAGTTTGCATTCGTGGACGGCTTATCGGAGCTCTTCACTTCAGCTGACGCTGCTCCCATTGCACCTTCAACGAACACGGGAGGCGCGGTGCGCATATCACTTCCTCTCCGATCTCAACCCGGCGCCGTTCCTGGAAGGGGACCTCCCTCTACAGTACGAGCTGGGCGTTCTGCAAATGGGGAAGGTAGTCAGAGAGAGCCTGGCATAGCAAAGAAATTACATTTCAGTGGGCATGGGGTTGCTTCCCTGGATGCTATGGAGAAGGATATCATTTCTGTGATCGATCAGCAAAAGACCTCCATGGAAGATGGCGATGAATTAATACTGGTAATTGATCAACCGGATTTCCTTCTTGCCGCTACTGGAGCAAGCATGGGCATCGGAGCGACGGAGATGGCAGAGTGGGTGACAGGTTTACAGCAGGTACGGCATTGAACTAGACTGCTCTTTCTGATACGAAAGTGAACTAACTTGCCTTTAAGCACGTGCACGCAACTGTTTTGACTATGGCTGCTGATTCCCCATTGATACATAACGCGTCTACTGCTGGGAACCAGCTATCTACGCCCATAGAGACGGAACATGCGGCATTTGCTATCGGTATGGCCCACCGGGCTCGATCCGTGATGCAGCTTCGCACTCTCGAAACTGGCGCCGCGAGGGATGTAAGTGGAGTGCTCAGGATCAGCCGAGGGGGCGGCTGGACTGCCGAAGCGAAGGATATTTTGGTCGAAAGGGAGTTACTGTACTACATTCAGCGCGATGGCGGAGTCCGGGCATTTGGGCGTGGCGAATCTTGAGTTCGGTCAGTTTGTCGTCTGCGCCTCTGGCATGGTTAGATATGACCCTTAAGTTTCCAACAATCGATAGACTGTGACAGAAGCTCTGTGTCCGGCGAAGTAGACACCGTACGCAAGATATACCAGAAATAGAAGAGAAATATCCTCGCATTGTTATCCGTCACGACATGGGGATATTCGCCAGTCACAAACGAGGAGAAAATAAAGGAAATTCATGCATGCTTCAAGGCCGTAGCCTTGATTTTTATGCCGCTTCGTCCTCGCACAACTGTTCATCCCCTCGGCCGTTTGCTGTCCCCAAGGCTATGTGCAAGTGACAAAACAAAGGACGAGATCGACGATCGTGACCACACCAACTCCACGAAAAAAGCGACTTTTTTAATTTCGGAATTGCCATTTGCATTTCGAGTAAATCTATCTCGCAATGCTAGGCCATGTCATGCCAGGATGTCCGACCCACCCCTCATTCCTTTTCCAGCCTCTCCGAGCAACGAAAACGCGACGCCGATTGGGAAAACATTGGTAATTTAGGCGGTCTGGGGGCCGCGGGCGCCCTTGGGGGTACCGGTCTGGAAGCCGTTCTGGAAGCGGCGGTGGACTTCGCGGAGGGAGCGCATGCGGCCGGAACCAGTGGTCTTGCGGCGCTTGGCCTTCTCACTCCAGTTGACTGTTGTAGAAAGTCCAGGTAAGCTGAGGTTCTGATAACCAAGATCGTATCCTCCACAGCGTCTGTTCCATATTCGAACCGCTGATGCTATCTGAGAGAAGGGGGATATGCGTACACTTGCGGGTCTTAGCAGCAGGGTAGCCGCAGTTGGAGCAGGTGGACTTCTGGATGTGGAAGGACCGCTGGCCTATGAAGTCGCAAAAAAGCCCGTCAGCAACCTGTCTTGATACCCGGAAAATGTCCACCCGTTGTTGTCCATCGAGGTTTCCAACACCAATCACTCTCTGTAGAGAAATTCGCGAATTCGGGACCGGACGGGTGGTTCGAAAAGATTCGAGGGAAGATGGGAAATACTAACCACAACGACGGCACAGAGTGTGAGTCTTGTTGTGGCGCTTGCCGAAGCTCGAAGTACCCTTAGCTGTTGGGAGTTGTCAGTCTTTGAACGAGTTCGATGTTGCCGACGATCGCGCCGAGCGTGGCTTCGATAGAGGACGTACTCATTTTGAATTAGGGGAACTGCAGGAGGCAATGCGATGTTAGTTAAATGAAGAGAGGATGATAACCGTAATGGGCGAAGGGGGCAGCATGCAAGCGTACCTGGCAATTCCGTTGAAGGGCTGTTGTCGGGGTCGTCGTCGCTAGGCGTATCGAAACTTCCACAGAGTGGTGATGGTGTCGGCTAAGCGATGGTGTGGGCGCGTCACGAGACCCAGGGCACAAGCCCTGACGATAATAACGTGATCTAAGTCACATGATATCTATTTGGTCCGTGCACAATGTACTACGTGATATGCTTATTTCGGCCTGGCGCATCCGCTGGACCCATCCAAGGTTCATCCGTCCAGTCACAGAACACAGCAGATCCGGACGAGGCTTGGTGTCTTTGGGGATACGAACAAATATTGTGTAGAGATTGACATTATGAGCTTGCATTACTAAATAATCAAATCATAACGGAATTATCCTTGTTCCATTGTTAATGCAATATCATGGAGGGGTATTTTAAACTGAGACGCCGAGAAGTGGAAAGGTAGACAAAAGATGAAGACTTGCTGAAGACTTTAGTCAGTTTCTTTCCCAATAAAATTCGCCATGGGATCTTCGGCGGCCAGTCGACTGCGCTTGTATGACTCAATTTCCTCCTCAGTAATGCCGGACTTCAGTTCCTCCAACGTCCGCTTCTTGTTATTGTTCGCGGCAGACTCCTGCTCCTCTGTCCTCTCGAGCTCGCGAGGGTCATTTGGGGGTTCCAGAGCATCATCATCATTACCATCCGTCTCTGGTAGCAACAACATGTTGCCCTCTTCCTCAAAGGCCTTCTTTCCTTCTACACCCGTGCAATAGCTGTTCTTCACAGTCGAGAAACAGCATGAATAGCCCCACTTGAATTCATACCACCAACTGCCCCAAACCGATGTATGATTGTTGACCATAATGTCTTCGGGGTACTTCGACTTTGTGGCTGTTTTGGGAGCGCCCTTGATGGCACCGGATTCATCATATTCAACGAACCGCTCGTTCTCGACAACCATCGTGTCGCGCAACGGGGTTGCATTCAAATGTTCGTCGCCTCCGTATTTGTTTAGGAGGGCTTCGCGCTGGGCTTGTCGTTTGGCTTCAGCATCCTCTTTCTCCTTTTTACGGAGAACTTCTCCAGATGTAGGGTTTGCTTGCAGATGGATCTGAGCCCTGCCTGCCTCTTGAGCATCCCATGCATAACGCTGAGCCTTCTCAAACTCGGCGGCGTCGCCGGAAGCACGAACAAAGTTCTCCTCTGCAACCAGGGCAGAAGCCTGGTCCTCCTGTGCACCCATATCCACCATTCGTCGAGTTTTCGGGTCATATTTGGCGGAGTCAAGGTCCAGGTTCAAAAGATACTTGGCAGTATCTTCTCGGATACGGAGGTTGCGCGTGGCGGTGCTTTGCTGTCGGCCCATGTCGGACTCTTCGGCGTAGCGGATGTCCTCCTCTTCCGCATCATCCTCATCCTCTCCGTTTTGTAGCCTCTTGAGATCAGCCCCCTCTTTCGCTGCTCGCTTCATCGTCTCGAGCTCTTCATACTCGTCAACGACTTGGCGATATTCACTGGCATCGTAGCCGTTCCATCGATCTCTCTTCGCATCCCATCCCATATCAACCTTCTGGATCACCTCGTCTGCCTGAATGTCCTTGCCCGTCCACTTGGCACCAAGTTTTCTGGGTCGACTGAGACATTCCTTGGTCTTGTGTGTCATTGCGCCGCAGTTCTCACATGCGCCCTTGCGATACTTGGTTGCGGCTGGCCCGGCGCGCTTTCCTCGGTCGTACCATTTGGACTGATCCTGGGTCGCCTTTTGGAGACGCTGATGCTCGAGGTAATCATTGTTGGAATCATCATCGACGTAAAACGGCTTCTTCGAGATGAAAGACGGAATGTATTCGTTGCGCTCCTTGGACGCCACATCGGCCGGTTTCCTTGACATGATGGGCGAACTAGCCTCCACAGGAGGACGCAGGATATATCTGCTGAGGTATCAAGAGAATAACACAACGAAGAAAGGCCAAGTGGTTTACCGCAGCCCGGAAGGAATGTTGACGTGAGACTGATTGGAGAAAGAGGTCCGAAGTGATCGACCAAGCTGGAATTTACAGGCATGCACGTGATTGGGCGTCCCACCCGCGCTCCGCTGGCGCGCGTTGGACCTGCTGTAGGACAACTCGGTTTAGCATTTATCGGCGAGTGGCGCGAATAAATCCAAAGAAGGGGGTTGAATCCGCATGGAAAGCACCCAGTTCAGTGCCTGTCCGCGCGATGTCGCTGATACTTCCTGGTGAAGCCATATCAGACCGATGGAGCCTTTTCGCGTACGCCTCAACTGCACCGATCACTACCAGGCCACCGCGTCGGAGCTGGACCCTCCACTGCCATTTCGAGATGGCGTCTCGGAGAAAGACTATAGGCCCAGAGTACCTGTGATACGAGTGTTTGGGGCAACTGAAACCGGCCAACGAGTTTGCGTCCATATCCATGGTGCATTTCCTTACCTATACATCGAGTACAGTGGATCGTTGGCGCCTGAAGCAGGTATGTTCAGACAAGATAGCCTACATACGTTATCAATATTTACTTACTAAATGAAATTCTTCTATAGTGAGCTCAGCGATTCGTACTCTCCACCTCTCCATCGATCATGCCTTGGCAGTCAGCTATCGCCGTAATGCCTACGACAGAAAGACTGCGTATGTCGCACACATTACCCTAGTCAAAGGGATTCCATTCTATGGGTACCATGTCGGCTACCGGTCTTTTTTCAAGATTTATCTTCTCAATCCTTTCCATATTACTCGCTTAGCGGACCTGTTTCACCAGGGAGCAGTCATGAAACGACCACTCCAGCCATACGAGAGCCACCTACAGTTTGTCCCACAATGGATGTGCGATTACAACCTATACGGGTGTGGATATATGGACTGCAAAAAAGTCTACTTCCGGCCACCGGTACCGGAATACCTGGAGCTCACCAATTTGGATCACCGCTGGCATGACCGCTCAATCCACCCTGAGAATATTCTTGATGACCCGGCCCTTCCGAAGCAGAGCCACTGTCCCTTGGAAGTAGATGTTTGCGTGCAAGACATACTTAACCGTTCCGATATTAAAGAGCGCTCCTTGCATCACGACTTCACAGAGCTCTTGAGACCGGCTGCGTTCAACGAGCGTTTGGTTCCCAGTGTGGCTGGACTCTGGCAAGATGAGACGAGAAGACGCAAGAAACTTATGGGAATCACGGATCCAGACAGTACCCCGTTTGGCCCCGAGGAACTGATATCCATGTCTGCCGACCCACGGAATCAATCCAGGGCAGGCTGGGTTCACGAAGACGAATTTCGCGAGTTGGCACTCCAACTTGTTGCCGATGAACGACTTGAAGATAACGCCAAGGAAACTTCTTTTGAAACTTTCCTGGCTCCCGATGCGGAGAAAGAGAATATCAAAACAGCCTTGGCCAGTGTAGAAGATTTCTATCCTGACAAACTGAACGGCTCCACTTTGGATAGGCACCATCGTATCTCGCAGGCAGCTGACGAACAACTGCCTCAGATTTCCGTTGATGAAGGCCTGTTACTATCTTCCCAAGTGGATGAAAACTACGTCTCGGATCATGGGCAGGAGCTATTAAGAGAAGATGAGAACCTAGAGGAACCTCAAGAACAGTTTCAACCCTTCCAAGCAGCAGCACTTGAAGAGAGCTTCTATGATTGTGTTTTTGATGAACTTACACAACCCGTTGAAGCACAAAAGCGTGCACAGGCGGATAGCGCTTCAGGTCTGCAGACAGATGATGATTTTCTCAGGGCGCCCCCATCTTTTATGATTGACCCCAGTGCTTATTGCGAAGCACATCGTGAAGTCAACGCACGCTCAACAAGCTCAAGACGATCGCATAAAGAAACTGCCGATGGTGAACAGCTGCAATCGGTCAAAAAACCGAGGTTCTGGAGCAATACAGACGAGACCAGTCCGCAGAAAGAGCTGATCGAAAATTTCAACCATGTTGAGACCACAAAAAGTGGCAATTGCCTGGCCCAAATCCGCACCAGTCCCCACATGGAAGCACTGCCATCTTCCGACCCAAAACGCTCCTCCCAGAAAACAATCCGTTCATCAAAGGCAATGGTGAAAGCACCCAACAGCAGACTGAACTACCCCGTTGTCAAGGATCCCAATGACCCAATGACAATTCTACGATTCAGCCAAGATGAAAGCAGTTCTTCAAAGAAGGACTCAGCATCACAGCTCATGCCAAGCTCGTTCCCGTCAGGATCAACCACGAGCGCCAAGTCAGGCGATGCTAGTGCCTCTGCAGATTCCTCAACGCTGCTCCGATCCTCCTCTACAGCAGTAGAGGCTCGTATCGCACTTGATCCACATGTGGCCCATATCAAATCAAAACTTCATGACTCGTTTCATTTCCACCGGGACACTACTTTATGCCTTTTCAGATTGGCCAGCCCAAGCACCAATGAGGCAGTGTCGACCTTGAATGATTTTGGTCGCCCATCTGTCGTCTATCAAAAAGCATACTACAGTACTGAGGCGGATGTACCTGAAAGACCTCGTTTGTACGCTGGCCGAGAATTTCGATTAGAAAGCGACACAATCCATTTTCTACCCCAGTTTGACCCATCAGGAAACTCGCCTGCGATGTTTGACGAGCAGCGACTTTCGGCTGTGGTTGATCAAGGGCAGCAAGAAAAGATTGATCAGGAATTGCGGGAAGCTTGTACCTCCAGGGCATGGGAGTTTGCGCCGGTACCGCCCAGTCGGTCTGAAGTAGTGGCTTGGTTCGAACAAGTCGAAGCCTCATCACGCAAGGCTAGCGCCAGCACCAGTACACCAACCATTAATCAGCCTCTTTCGGGGAAGAAGCTTGAAGCTTTATCACAAATCGAAGGTCCAACACAACGGAACCCCTACGGCGCCAAATACTCTCAAAAGGCGAAGGCCACCAGCGTGGAGCATCAAACGCAGTACATGAGCACCATGAGCCTGGAAGTGCATGTAAACACCCGCGGAGCTCTATCATCCAATCCGGACGAGGATGAGATATCTTGTCTTTTCTGGTGCCTTCAATCTGAAGACGATGCTCTCGAGGTCAATAGCCATCTGCCCGGCGTTCACGTCGGGATGATCTATCAAGGGGAGGGGGTAGACCCGAAGCTAAGTTTTCCAAAGCGCTGAGAATTGAGGTTGAGCAGGAACCGACCGAACTCGACCTGATCAACCGGCTAGTTGACCTTGTTCGCTACCACGACCCGGATATCATCACAGGCTATGAAGTTCACAATGGTTCCTGGGGGTACGTGATTGAGCGAGCTCGGAAGAAGTATGACTTTGATCTCTGCGCGGAGTTGTCTAGAGTCAAATCACAGTCAAATAGCAAATTCGGCAAAGAGGATGATCGCTGGGGATTCGAGCATGCTTCGTCGATTCGAATGACTGGCCGACACATGATCAATATCTGGCGTGCCATGCGAGGGGAGCTAAACCTGCTGCAGTATACCATGGAGAATGTTGTGTTTCACCTTCTGCAGCGCCGAATTCCTCACTACTCGGCCAAAGACCTCACACAATGGTACCAAAGCGGAAAGCCTCGCAACATGCTGAAAGTTGTGGAGTACTTTACATCGCGAGTACAAATGAACTTGGAAATTCTCGAGGCCAACGAGTTGATTCCGCGGACCAGCGAGCAAGCGAGATTGCTGGGGATTGACTTCTACTCTGTCTTCGCTCGTGGATCTCAGTTCAAAGTCGAGTCTTTGATGTTCCGAATTGCCAAGCCAGAGAACTTCTTGCTCGTCTCTCCAAGCAGAAAGCAAGTTGGACAGCAGAATGCTTTAGAATGCTTGCCTCTGGTCATGGAGCCGCAGAGCGACTTCTACACCAGCCCTCTTCTGGTGCTTGACTTTCAATCACTCTATCCTAGTGTGATGATTGCCTACAACTACTGCTACTCGACCTTTCTTGGCCGAGCTGTCCCGTGGCGCGGCAAAGATAAAATGGGCTTCCTAGACTACAAGCGGGAGCCTCGACTACTGGAATTACTGAAAGACAAGATCAATATTGCGCCAAATGGCATGATGTATGCAAAGCCAGAAGTCCGCCAGTCACTGCTCGCCAAGATGCTTACGGAAATCCTTGAAACCCGAATCATGGTCAAGACTGGAATGAAGACTGAGAAAGGGGACAAGACCTTGCAACGATTGCTCAACAATCGACAGCTGGCTCTGAAACTTATTGCCAACGTCACGTACGGATATACATCTGCTTCATTTTCTGGTCGAATGCCTTGCTCAGAGATCGCAGACAGCATTGTGCAGTCGGGTCGAGAGACGCTGGAAAAAGCCATTGCCTTCATTCACTCCATCGAGAGATGGGGTGCAGAGGTTGTCTACGGTGATACCGACAGTCTGTTCGTCTATCTCAAGGGTCGCACACGCGATCAAGCCTTTGACATCGGCGAGGAGATTGCACAGGCAGTGACAGACATGAATCCGCGCCCAATAAAGCTGAAGTTCGAGAAGGTCTACCACCCCTGCGTACTTCTAGCGAAGAAGCGGTACGTCGGGTTCAAATATGAGCATCGCACACAAACCGAACCCGAGTTTGACGCCAAAGGCATTGAGACCGTGCGACGGGATGGGACACCCGCAGAGCAAAAGATTGAAGAAAAGGCTCTGAAGCTACTCTTCCGAACTGCAGACCTGAGCCAAGTGAAATCCTACTTTCAACGACAGTGCAGCAAGATCATGCAAGGCCGTGTCTCGATTCAAGATTTTTGCTTCGCTCGTGAGGTCCGTCTGGGTACCTACAGTGAGCGTGGCACTCTCCCCGCCGGTGCCATGATCAGTACCAAGCGCATGTTGGAGGACCCTCGGTTAGAGCCGCAATTAGGTGAACGCGTCCCATATGTCGTCGTTACTGGGGCACCTGGATCAAGACTTATTGACCGGTGTGTTGCGCCGGAGATCCTCTTACATGACGCGCAGCTTGATCTCGATGCAGAATACTACATCACCAAAAACCTGATTCCACCACTGGAGCGAATCTTCAACCTTGTCGGTGCCAATGTACGCCAATGGTATGACGAAATGCCCAAGGTGCAACGAATCCGACGAGTTGACGCATCCTCGATTTCAACTTCATCCCGCCCGCACCAGCAGCTTGGAATCCAGAAGAAGACGCTGGAATCATACATGCGGTCCTCTTCATGCATCGTCTGCCGAGCTAAGCTGTCTGATGCTGGCATCCCTGTTTGTCATGAGTGTCTGCAACAGCCACACCTTGCACTTTTTGATGTTGTCTCCCGACTGCAGCAGGCCGAGAAGCGAGTTGTTGATCTAGAGGCAGTGTGTCGGTCGTGCATGGGTGTTACAGCATGCGACAGCGTTGCGTGTGATAGCTTGGATTGTCCCGTTTTCTACTCCCGGACTAGAGATGCGGCCAATTTGCGGCATTTGAAGGCTGTGCTAGAGCCAGTAGTGGAACTGCTGGAGAAGAAAGGTCACCAAGAACTCGATTGGTGAGAAAGATGTGTTTTTCACTGGCTGCTTGCTCATTTTTTTGGAGTTTGGGCTTTTTGGTTGGCTAATTGGTATTTTGATATCGATGAATGATCTTTACGGAGGCGTTAGATATACCCCCCACACGGCCAAAATGGATACCGGCGCGTGCTGTCTTTCAATAGTCTTCCGCCCTTACATAAAGAATCAGAGTATCATAATTTCTGCCGAGGCTAATGGATATAAAACGAATCTCGTCAGTCAAACGGCAAATGGCGGGAACACATGTCGCATGAACATCGATCGCAAAAACGCTGACTGCCCTCTCGCTGCTCCATAATCCATAATTACGAAAAAGGCCTGGGTTGAAAGTTCACGGTGTCAAACCACCTGCCCCATTCGCCAATCACCGTTCTCTTCATCGTCGCCGTCCCCTAGCAGTGCGATCAACTCATCCATCGCAGACGGCTTCACATCTCCCTCAAGCTCAACGATATCCACGGCTTCGTCATCCTCATCGACAACCTCGACACCATCCTGAGCATCCTCGACCACCCACCCACTTCCCTCAGACGACTCGTCAACTGCCGAAGGGTTGACAAGCCGCTCGGCCTTCACGACATCTTGGACTTCATTGGGTGCCAGAGAGAGATCCCCACCCGCCACCTCATAGAGCCTGTCTTCACAGAGATTGTTCTCATAAAGGTCCTCGTCACCAAAATACTGTGGTTCATTCATGCCAAGTTTCCGGTCTAACTTCGCAGGTAATTTGGCCTCGTCTTGATCTCCCTCGAACTTGGCAATGAATTCAGAATCTTCGATTTGGCCCATGATCTTCATGACCTCCGCATGCGAGAAGGTTTTAGCTATGTTGTTTTTGGCATCTAAAGCCTTCGCCTCCATCTGCGCAGGGCGCAGCTCACCAGCCGCACTCCTGGCAATTTTACACAGGATACCATCGAAAACCCAGGGGAAGCTGATGAGAGGCATTTTGATGATTTCGGTCTCGCGTTCATCGGGTAATAGGCCGTCGTCATCGTCATCATCATACCTGTTTTCACCTCGCCGTGCAGCCATCGTATCCTGTACCTCTTGATGAGTGATGCGGTACATGGAAACGACCAGGGGCGCAATTTGCCCAAAGTCCCGCTTGCCGACCTCCTTATAGCACTGCTCTCGGAAACCTAATCGAAGACTACTCGCCACTGTGCCTAGTTCTTCGTGTAATTTGTAGTCCCGGCACATACCGCTGTGTTTAAGAACGAAGGCTGACCAGATCTCAAACTCGGTCTGGATACCATACTTGGCCATGATTCGTCGCATTGATGCATCATATTCTACCTTCAATTCGCTCGCGAAATGGTCGTATTTCTTGCTGTTTCCCACCAGGTCGCATTGAAGAATCCGAGAGTCGAAAGGGTTACTCAGGCTGGGCGAGAAATCCTCCATCTTTACAGCATCGTACAGTTGACCCAGAATTTTCTTTGATTGATAGGTTCGTTTGTGCCTCTTATCCATGAAATGCGGCCAGATATGTGGCTCGAGATCGCGCCCCATGATAGCAGGAGACCCTGTCTTGTTGTAGTCCACAGCATCTGAGTGTAACTGAGCGAGACGAATGCACTTGGGCTCACGGACCCCATTGGCAAGACGATCTGCATGTGCCATGTGGGCATGGGCAATTCGGGGTAAGCTATCATTCTTCATGTACGTGACATAGAACGAAGTGATATCGTCGACTGTCACATCGCGATCAAGGTCCGGGGCCTTTCTGGTGGCATATTTCCAGGGCCGTGTGAACCAGTCTCTTGGAATAAGGTCCTTGTCCCAGATAACGAGGTAGTCATCCCCGTCCAGATCCCCTCCAGAGCACATGCTAGTGATGTCTCGGTCACCCGTTTGGGGGAATACGACCACATCGACGAGGTGCCTTAGTTCATGGCAATCGACAGCATGCACCACACGAATGTCGCCTGGATGCAGCGATGGGTTCCGGGCCACAATGCAAACACCCTGGATGACCCTCGCCGAGACGCCCTTCTCCATACTGCTAATTTGGACAAAGATTTGCGGAAGGGCCGCCAGTTTCTCTTTTTCCGTCACCCTTTGTCTTGTCACCTGGCGGTCAAAGTAGCCCTTCAAAGTTCCAGTCTCATCAAGAACGCCAAGCAGAGATGCCCCGTGTTCGATTAAGATTTTGGCCTTCTCCTTGAGATGTTTCTTATGCCAGGATTTCCACAGACCGAGAAGGGAACTGACAAAGGGCTCCTTCGTGCTTCGGAATCCAGCAGACACCATCTGTGACAGTGATAGGGTTATTTGGTTGGGATCAACGAACTTCTGGAGCAACTCAATAGCCTGATTGTCGTTGTTCATTGCATAGTTGATGCTCTCTAACATGACGTTGAGTCTGTCGTGGAAGACTTGGTTCTTCACACCCTGAGCTGAAAGAACCAGAATCAGCTGGCGGTTCAGAGTTGCGGCGGAAAACTGTGACCACCGAATAATTTCGAGACGATTGTGTCCAGCCTCAAACTTGAACTGGCTCGGACGAATGTGCACATCGTTTACTGTAGGATCCGATGAATAAGTCAGCATGCCTTTGCACCCACCCAGTCGAAACTGGTAAGCGGATGGAGGCCTGCCGTAAGGATCTGCGACGCCCATCTCGTTTGAGATGATTCTGGTTGTGAATTTGGAGATTTTTCCCACCCCATCAGAGAAGCAATGGCCATTGCGAAGAATGTCCGGGATCCTCTTGACATTCACTCGACAGCCGGCGAGCGCTCGCGTGGTTGAGAAACACTGACCCAAGCGTGCTGCGTATCGAGCGACATTTCGGATGTGATTGAATTGACCCATCCAGGCTCGGATATGAGCAGCCGTGAGGTTACTTGTTGGGGCAAAGAAGTATGCACCGTGCTCGCGGAATTGAGAGTTGCCGAATGCTAAAAACTCGTAGTGACGATCGCCGATGGTGATCCCGTTGGCCAAGGTTCTCTTGACCCGAGTGAATATTTCATCATTTGAGCGGTAACTGGTCGAATAGATCCGACCCTGAGACTTTTCATCTGTAAATCGAACACGGAGGAAGCGATCAAGGTACTCCTGGTAGTGACGAGTAACCCGATTCGAGGCGTCGAGGGTCGGGGTGTTATAGTGAATAGTGGTTGGAGTAACCCGCGCAGAACGCATGAAACAGCAGTAGGCTGGGATGATCGAGCCCGAGACCCCATTACCATATTTTATGTTGAAGATCTTCATGGGATCAAGATACTGCTTTCTCTCCGTAGCGACGTGCTCCAGAAGTTTTACGGCTGAAGCAACCCCAAGGTCCATCAGATGCACGACAAATTGACGAGACATTGTAAACTCGGAGAGGTGTCCATGTGAAATGCAAACTTCCAGCTGGTAGCGGACGGCAAAGGGCAGGTGCACATAGTCCTGATCTGCGATCTCCTCCAGCGTCGAAGAGAAACGTGTTTTCGAGTCGGGGATATCAATCCATCGCCACACAGGATCCGGGCGCTCAGGACTGCTCTTGAAATGCTTTCCACCCTCGATGAAAACATTGTGGTCTTTCAACATCTCCTGGACGAGCTTGAATTCAGTCTCAAGGAGGTGATCAGTGGAAAATGTAAACTTGAAAACATTCCATCTACCTGTGAAGAGGGCGGGAAATACCAAAGTCAGAATTTCTCATCCGCACCGACTCGGGATCAAATTTGCAAGACGGCGGGCTTACCAAGATCAATGATCTGACCTACCCTACGTAGGCTAGTGGGGGCTTTGACCTGGTGGCCCAAGCTGTGCGCGATAGAAGTCTGACGCAGCCATGCATCACTGTCCCGCCAGGTGGTTTGGGTACTGAAGGTAGTAAGGATGTCTGTGGACTGTCGGTGATAGAGAGGGGGAGAGTCCAGGATTATGACAAGAGACACCTCGTGAGAGTCTTCTTCGTAAGCCTCCCACACGCGTGCTAGCTGAAGGAAGGGGATCTTTAGCCTGTAGGTGGAAGCACTCATTTCGGGTACACCGGCAGCAACTGGTCGGGAGTGGTGAAGAACCACATTGAAATGTGCGAACAGTGCCTTTGCTCGGACATCCACGACCATCCTGGGCTTTGCCTCATCTGAGAAAGTCCGCATGGCGCAGGTGGTGGATCCGTCTACCAGGACCCCAATATCACACCTCTTGCAAGGTAGCTCTTGCTTTGTGCAAAATATTGTCAGTTTTCTAGCGAAGCAAGATATGGAAGACATTGTGTCCAGATTGACTTACACTCTCTCGAGGATAGAAGACATTCTCGCGACTCGGGCTCTTTAGGAAGGGACTTGGGCAACTTCGGTCAAGTGCCACTCCAATATATACGACACGCCTACCTGGCAGCGGGATCTGGTAGACGCCACTTCGCCAGAAGACCGTTGTCGGAGGCCGCCTGTTTGAAGGTCAAAATTGATCAGAATGTCATGGTTTGAAACCGCCAAAGGTGGGGAACCAGCAAAGATTAGATGAAAGGCAGACCAGCGAGAGGTGAAGACATACTTGAACCGAATCCGGCCCTTCAAGCTACGGGCTCCATGCCGGTCATCGAAAATGTCGATGGAACGGATCTCACCTTCCCTGGAAAAGGCATTCCACAGGGCTTTGGTATCTGCCTCTCTCGGCACGCGCGAGATATTGACTGCGACGGATTCCCACTGCTCCCAGGGTAACCAGAAGGCTGAGCTCTGGGAGGCGGGAACGAAAGCTCGTGAAGCAGACATGATGAGCAGCGTGATGTTGTAATGGGAAAGAAGATGAAAGAGAAAAGCTTTACCATCAGTAGATCTCGATAAGCTGCATGGAAATAGCCCTAAACATCCACGTGTGGCTCGTGCCTGCCACCTCATTTATCTTCATGGGTAGACGTCTAGTATAAAACCCAGCGACTAATACCCAGTAAAGCTGCATATCTGTGAGTATCGGAAATAGGCAACAATCTCCGAAGACGGGCAAATAACTTAGGCTATTGTATCTTATCGGCTGTATAGCACTATAGTCAGACTTCAGCGCACCGTTGTCATCTGAGGAATAATGTTAACTGGACAAGCAGACGTAACATAGGAGGGCCAATTTTGAGGATGATAGATATCAGCCACAGATAAAACTTCTGAGCTCCAGAGCAACTCAAGATAGGGGCAGTTTCATTGCTTAGTTGGCGGGTTAGTTGGCAAAGGTGATACAGAACGATGACCGCCTACTCGCGTCAGTTAGGAAGGCAGAGGGGCTCGCGTTGCGACTATCATTCAGGAAGACGAGTACATGGGCATCAACTACGTCGAGTATGAAACCTGGCTTACAACTGCATCAACGGGAGTAGAATAGAATTCAAGCAATAACAAAAGTGGCAAGGGTATTAACTAAGAGGAAAACCACAGAATCTTGTGAGAAGCTCTGATACCGCTGTGGCAGCTTAAGAGGAACGTCCAACGATATTGTAACAATGAGTGACATCATTGGGGAGCTAGCAGATCACTGGGGCCAGAGAAAGCTGTGCTCGTAAAAATGTGGTCCTTCGAGAACTCCAAATCCATATCCAGGTCTAAATCATGGAAGTGATTGTCATCTAAAACCTCCGTGGATGCAGAGCGATATTGGCTGCCCTTTGGCCCGACGCTTAGTTGAGGCTTAAGGGGACTGTTGAGGTCAGCCTCAACAAGAGGTTGCCGGGAGATGGTTCTGGGGACAGTTATATTCACTGTTGAGCCAACACCGGTGGGTGTCTTGGGAGCAGGCGCCGGGGAAAGGTGGATGTATCGTCCATTATCCTCGGGTCTTCTGGGACTAGGACCCTGAAGATGAGAGGACAAAGAGCCGAGCGACTCTGCGAGCTGGATATCATCATCGCCGTCCCACGCGGCTGAGTGGCGTTGATCTGAAGTGAGGACGGTATCAGTGTCTCTGCTTGGTTGCGGCCTGTTTGGGACCTGCTCATTTGGTTTTGCAGAGAAGCCCATGACATTTATGAGCCGGCTGATATGCTGCTGGGCTTCCGAGAATTCCCTAGCCTTTGCTGTTCTCGCATCGCGAAGAGATTGGATCTGGAGAAGGGATTAGAAAAAAAGTGAATAAATAGAGTATCTGTAATCTCAGATATGACTTGCTCACCTTGCTTTCTAACTGGTGAATGCGCTTATCCTTGGACTGTAGCTTCTTGAAGGCATCGTTGGCGGCTGTCTGCATGACCTTTTGTATCCGGGCGCTCTCTTCCTGTTGTTTGGCTACCTGTAGCTTCTTTGTTAGCAAAGCGATTTTCTTTTTGACCAATAGATTTCTGAGGGACGCCATACTTTTGAAGCAAAACTGGCGATTTTCGCCTCTTGCTCTTGTTTCAGCATCTCAGTATCGGTCCTTGCCTTTTCTTCAGCTTCTTGCAATTTTGAATAGAGCCGCTCAACTTGTAAGTTTTGCTCCTCAATCTGCACGTTAGGTGAGTGATCATTCGGAAATAATATCCATAGCTAGGAAAGGGGGAGAGGGGTGGTGTACCATTGTTTTCATACTACTCAGCTCTATCTGCAAATCCTTATTGTCCGTAAGAAGACGCTTGATTTCATCTTCCTTTTGAGAGCAGAGCAATTGATTTGCTTCCAAAAAACCTTTGACTTCTTCGATCTCATGCTGCAAAGCTGCCATTGTTTTGGCGGAGGCGGACTTATCATGGGTAAGCGTCTCCATGACTTGACGGCGGCCTTCACTGTCCGACTTTAGATGCCGCACTTGCTCTTGCAGCTCTTCGAGCTGATCATCCTTTTCAGTACTTGTAGCAATCAGATCGAGCTCTCGGGTTCGAGCTTTTTCTTGCTCCATTCGAAGCACTTCTTCCGAGTGGTGCTGTTGATCGTGCAGCTCTTGCCGGGTAGATTCAAGCGCTGCTGATAGCTCCTCGACACGAGTGTTTGCATTATCAGCATGTGCTTCAAGACGTGCCAGCTCTTGCTGAAGCGATGAATTTGCATCTAATGATTGGTCCAATTGTCTGTGTAAATCTTCATTCTTTTGTCTCAGTTGTTCGGCTTCATTCGTTTGTCTGTCGCGCTCCTCCTCCGCAGACCGCACAGGTCCTTCGATATCGTAGCATCGACGTTCAAGATCAAAGCAAATGTCCTCGATCCTTTTCATCATATTGCTGTGCGATATTTCGGAATCTTGCCTGTGCATTTTGGTGATAGCAGAACGCCAGTCCAAGGTTGAGCGGCCCGTTAAGGCAAATTCTTGCCTATTGCGCAGATCAAGGCAGCCTCGGAAGTCTTTGCAAGCAGCTTGCGTAAAGCTGCACTCACTACTGTTGATCGTTCTCGTAGCTCGTTCCACAAAGGTTCTCATTATAACAATATCTGTACTGTCGTCGCCATGCGACAGAGCCGCAGCAAAGTAAATGTCAAATAATTTGAGCAAAATACTGTTTTGTAAGGCGCTGTATGCACAGTAGCAGACCTGTGAGCCCTGGCACTGTTGCTGACCCGGAACCAGGGGGAAATTTCCGAACAGGCTGGCAATAGTCCGCTTGGTAGAGGCCGAGTTTAGTAGCGACGCAATCATAGGCTGCGACAAATTGGACTGAAATTCTGAGAAGAGGAGATTTGACACGTGGAGATTAACCATGGAGTCGCGTCCGAGGCTGTCCTCTTTCAAGGCCTCAACTGTGAACCGCAGGAGCTCGTATATGACAGACTCATCATAGCCCTATTTGTGTCAGTGTCAAAACTCCTGCATCTGATTTGAATGAAGCCTCACCACCAAAGAATCTGTCAGGCGTGAAACAAGTCGTGTCGGCATCGCTCCAAGTACTACTCTGCTGTCTTTAGAGACAAGCACACGGAGACCAAGGTCCCGAATGTGAGAAGGCAAAGATCCCACGGTTTGAAGAGAAAGCAAAAATGTGACCCCCTAAAGGTAAAAAACAAACTCTACGTGTCAGATGATAGATAGACTGAGGAGTGGAAAAGAGGTCCGCACCATAATTTGTGTCTCCCTGTTCAAATTCTCCCTGGCCACCTTCTCGCATAGCTTGGCAATCTTGGCTGAATTGCTAGTAAGCCAAATTCTCTTCTGCTCTGGTTCAATAACATCGGCAATGCAAATGGCAAGACGAATGCTTTCTGCGGCTTGTGACGGAGTGAGATTGTTGCAGCTCGAGGAACAGGCGAGGATGACGCGCAAAACGATCAGGTCTAAAGTCTTGAGACCACGCTTGGGGCCAAAAAAATTCTGAATATTGAGAAGCCAAGACGGCATTTCCGGCCCGTGTTGGTTGCGAGGCTGCTTCTGTTGAGTTGATGCTATCTGCGCAAAAGTGGCCAGGCCCAAAAGGTTACCCATGTGGTCGTCGAGGTTGCGCAGCATTTTAGTAAATTCAAGCTGAAGGTTAGACATGACTTCTATTGGAACATCGTTAATGAAGTTGGGAGATCCCTGGAGGCCAGTCATCAGGGCATGCAAGGGCGCTATTGTCTCTGCTCCGGGATTGGCCGCCATCATGGACACTAGCTTCGTAATAAAGCCGGCGAGACGAGCGGGAGGTGTAAAGCCCCGTGGAAGAGGCGACGAGAACAATGCAACACATGCTGGATGATACTGATAGTTCTTTAGTCTACAGTCACATGAAATATAGCCCAGTATCATGATGGAGCATGCACCTACCTCGAGTTCCCCGGCAACAAGAGCTTTTTGGAGGAAAGCATCCAAGATCACTGGTTGACGATCCAATAACGCATCGCGAAAACCTGTATTCAGTGCTAGAATATGGTGAGTAACAGATCCTTCGATATGGGATAGTATCACAGTGCCTACCAAAAGCCGCAAGCAGTGGGAGGGCGACTCGCGAACGGGACAAGCCCTCTACCAAAACATCGGCCAACAAGCCCACCTGACAGGGCTTATGAAGCACCCAAGAGTCGACTATTGAAGAAGAGCTGGCCTGGACCAGGTAATGTAAATTCTATCCTCACGTGTTATCGCTGTGCTTCATCCCAATAATGGCAGGTTCACGCCTTACCTGGAGTGAGGGCACGTAAGGCGCTGTCACGACGCGTTCGATCTCGCTCGTTAGGCGAGTGAGTTCCTCGGCCATGATAACGAGTCTTGCATTCGGGGATGCTGG
Source organism: Penicillium canariense (assembly GCF_028826845.1). Lineage (NCBI taxonomy): Eukaryota > Fungi > Ascomycota > Eurotiomycetes > Eurotiales > Aspergillaceae > Penicillium > Penicillium canariense. The sequence continues at coordinate 1,985,550 of NW_026622734.1, read as the reverse complement.
ATTTTGTCGCGGTCGTTGTCGGCTTCTCTCACCATCTTGGTGGCCGAGAATTGTGTTGCCGTCGTTGCCCCCTCAACGGGCTTGAGCATAGTTCGGCCAATAAGGGTTTCGAGCGCTTTCGGCCATTTTCGGTAATCTTCAATCTACAATCTACTCGCCAATTCTGCGCGACGTGAAAGGGGTATTACAACAAATACAGCCTCGGTGAAAGAAAAGGATGGAAACGACATGTAATAGCTCAAGGTAGCGGATAAATTCATTTCGAGGCTCAGGCTGATCCCCCACACCCCCACGCCTTTCGAGCCGCGGAATTAAAGCCTTCTGTTCTCGGCCGAAGTCCGAGGCCGGCATTCGCTGTTCTTTCCCCCCATCGAGCACATCATTCAAGCTCGCCATGTCGTCTACAGGCTTGGTTCATATTTCTTTCTGTAAACCTTTCATAACAGGCAGCCATACGGTAGAACTTCCCGTTGAGCTTTCTCCAACTCTTCCTACGATCTAAATAGCTACCTCGCCACTATGCGAGCGGCGTTCCTGATCCCTCGTGGATCCCCCACTCCCCCGCATGCCCCATTGCCGCCCCCGGATTTCGCAGTCTCGGAGCGTTATAGCCTCCAGGAGTATTCGGGCAAATGCTACGAGCAGTACGAGTGGAAGCCAGCACCAACATCGCTCAACGAGTTCCAATTCACCGAACAATGCCTCGTCCTGGACCCTTAGTCGCACGCTGCTCACCTCCGCATTTGCTGCGGGGCTAGGCTATGGCTACGCTTCGTACGGACAGACATCACCAAACGCAGCGGATAAGCCACAGTATGGTTCCACAAAAGACTTCGAGAAGGTACGGCCATTGGATCCCGAGCTTGACTATGAACATGGATTCACGATTTCAGGCGATCGCAGAATTGAGAGGGAAATTAGGCGACGACACAATTAGCACCGATGAGGACGATCTTCTGCAGCACGGCTACTCGGAATGGTCGAGTCTTAATGCCGACCGACTCCCCGTCGCGATTGCATATCCCACCACCACAGAAGATGTCGCTGAAATTGCGAAGGTCTGCCATAAGTACCGGATGCCGATGATTCCTTACTCGGGTGGTTCCAGCCTGGAAGCCAATTTCTCGGCACCTTACGGCGGACTGACCATTGACTTTGCTTCGATGAACAAGGTCCTGGAAATTCACCAGGATGACATGGACATTGTCGTACAACCATCCATTCAGTGGATGGACCTGAACGAGCAGATCAAGGACACTGGTCTCTTCTTCCCCGTCGACCCTGGTCCATCTGCGATGATTGGTGGTATGGTAGGTACCAATTGCAGTGGGACAAATGCAGTGCGGTATGGTACTATGAAGGATTGGGTGATCAACCTGACGGTTGTGCTGGCTAATGGCCAAATCATTAAGACGCGCAGACGTCCCCGCAAAACCTCTGCTGGCTACAATCTCACGGGACTGTTCGTGGGATCAGAGGGAACATTGGGTATCGTTACGGAAGCCACGTTGAAGCTAGCGCCAATTCCTGAGCTGACCCGGGTTGGGGTTGTTGCATTCCCGACGATTCGTGACTGCGCATCTACTGCGATGCAACTTATTAAGAAGGGTATTCAAGTCCAATGCATTGAAATTTTGGATGAGGTCCAAATGGATGTGATCAACAGGGCAGGTGGTACAGGAAGAACCTGGGGTGTCTCTCCTACTTTGTTCTTCAAGTTCAGTGGAACAACAGCAGGCGTCGCTGATAGCATCACCTTGACGAAGCAGCTTGCCAAGTCTAATGTATGTTCTCTGGACATGGACAGGGTCTTGTGAGCTCAAGTGACTGACACGAATACAGAACGCGTTGACATTCACCTTCGCAAAGGACGAAAAGGAGGCACATGACTTGTGGTCTGCACGAAAGCAGTCCCTATGGAGTATGATGGCTTTGCGCAAGGAGGGCTCTGAAGTATGGTCAACGGATGTGGCCGTACCAATTTCCAGGCTTCCTGATATTATTGAAATTTCGAAGAAGGAATTGGATGACCTCGGTATTTTTGCCAGTATTCTTGGGCACATTGGCGACGGTAACTTCCATGCGAGCATTATGTACGACCGCCACGACCCAGACGAGCGAGCCCGTGTTGAGAAGGTTGTCCATGATATGGTTGATCGTGCTCTTGAAATGGAGGGTTCTTGCACGGTATGATACAATAAGCTTTCGGTGACTTCAAGGGCATCTCACTAATGGATCTTACAGGGTGAACACGGCATCGGTCTGGGCAAGAAGGGATCCTTGAAGAAAGAGCTCGGCCCGGGCACAATTGATGTTATGCGGAAGCTTAAGCGGTCCCTTGATCCACACTGGCTTTTGAATCCTGGCAAGATTTTTGACTCGGAGGAAGATTCCTGAATTCATCTTTTGCAAGGTAAGCATATATAAGATGTGTACCTAACACCAAAACATCATAAATAGTTTTGCAATTCAAGCCAGCGGATTATTCTTTTAACATTAAGCATACTAAAGCCACGAGATGGGCATGTGCTGCTCCAAGTCTAGTTCTTGAAAGGATCTCTCAAAGAGCCCTTCATTCCATTGACAGGCTGTTCCAGCGCTAGGAACGGCTGAAGCCCCGGCGGTTGCTCAATGAGTAACAAGTCATTGATTTCTCTTGATACGGTCGTTCCAGTCATAGGTTCCCAAGTACTTCGATGATACTCTTGTTGCTCGGGATTCTTCACCAACACATTGGACTCGGAAGCTTGGAGAGGTGCCACTCTCTGAGATAATGAAGGTGCAACACCGTCTGATCGAATACCACCTGCCATTTCACCTCCTGTACTTGCGCCCGTGTCCGCATAATTGTCGGAAACGGTGCTATCAGTTGGCAGTGCGAAGAAAGTACTCGGTTCCCTTTGAACCAGGTCTCTAGCAAACAAAGCCTGATAGCGTATCTCTTCGATGTGCTTCCAACGGCGATCAAGGCAAGTATCACTGTTCTTCTTCCAGTACTCATGAATTTCTCCAGCAGCTTCCCAGGCGGAGTCCACACCGCCACCTGATGGAACCAGTGACAAGTTGATGGAGAGATAAGATATAGTATCCCACTCTAGGTAAGTCTGAAAGAGCCAGAGCCACTGCTTCCCCTTTTCATAATGTCGAAGCAAGCGGCCACGTTCCAAGTTCTCCACTCACGTCCTTCGAAAGCTCTGTTGCACGATGAGGTCTTGATTTTGTCTTGTTCGAGGCTTGCTAATGGCGAGCTTGACCTTGACAAGAATCAACCGAATAGACGTGGCTGTAATAAAATCCAATGGAATGCTTTTGTCCATATGGGACAAATATTGAGGCCGTGATCCAGCTGTTGCCTCTTTTCGGGCAGAAGAAAGAGCTCATAGGATATTTGAAAAGCAAGGAGACCGAAGGCTTGACCTGGACTGGCATTGCCACTTCCGGCTTGTTTGATTGGGTAAGTATCATTTGAACGCTATCATTAGCAGTAACTGATCCGAAGCGTACACTTCAACAGGGTCTTAGGAAGGGCTTCTTAATCGCACGGCCACCATCTGGGATGGCGGCCACAAGAGCTTCACTCTCATCAATGAGAGGCCTCTTGGTCAAGCAGTCGTCTCTGCCCTGCAGAATCCCGAGCAAACCAGAAACCAGTACCTATATGTCGCCTCCGTGGAGACCAGTCAGCAGGAAATCCTTGCAGCGCTGGAGAAGGTGACCGGAGGCAAATGGACGGTTAATAAGACCACAACTGAGGCCCAGCTTACCGCGGCGGCGAAGAAGCTCACTGTAGGTGATTTCAACGGTACCTTCATCTTGGTTCGAGCGACTATTTTTGGCAACATGCCTGGGGTTAACGCGAACTACGCGAAGGAGACTGTGCTTGCGAATGACCTTCTTGGTTTAAAGCTAGAGACTGTGGAGGAAACCGTCAACCAAGCTGCGAACAATTAGAGCATCTGGTATATTCCATAGACAATCTCACGCAATTACTTCGAGCTCAAGCAGACGACACCGTTCCCTGTCGCATACAATTCCGGAGAAAAGTGCCCAACTCCGGCGTCGATGGGTCCCAAAAAGTCAAAATGCGCCAATCGTGGGCGGTAAAATTTTGCCCGCCCCATGGGCGCTGAGTCAGCGCGGGGCAGCGATAATTGGCCGCGATATCGCAGTGAACCGGAGGTTGCCACCAGCAATTTATCTTCATCAACAAGTCAAAGTGGTGAGTACTGATTGTTCCCGATTCCTTTGCGTGCAGAAATATCATAAGAAAGTCTGCCATGAGTTCTATCTTGCAATTCAGCTTGCGGTACGCTGTCAATCACTATGCGGGGGCAGTGGTCGAAGCGTTGACTCAGAAGATTTTCGTGGCAGGTGTTCCCGATTTGATACATCAAGGGCCCCCATCTCTTCACTCATAGCTTATCTGGCCCAATTGATTCGGTGGATGCTGACCGAGGCTCATAGTCACATCCTTGACTGCTAGATACCTAGAAGATGGCAGCCTCTTATCCCAAGAAGAAGTGCGGTATGGCTCCGGAATCCCCCCGGGCGATGTTTTCTTTCATGTGTTCTAACAGATATATGTAGGTGTTCTGGGTGCCACCGGCTCCGTGGGCCAGCGCTTTATCCTTCTGCTGGCTGATCACCCCTTCCTGGAGCTCCATGCCGTGGGTGCCTCTGAGCGCTCCGCGAACAAGAAGTACAAGGATGCCGTCCGATGGAAGCAGTCTGCTTCAATGTCTGAGAAGCTCAGCAACCTTGTCCTGCGAGAGTGCAAGGCTGAGTTGTTCACAGACTGTGACCTGGTTTTCTCCGGGTTGAACAGTGATATCGCCGGCGAGACTGGTAGGGACATCACCTCCGTTCTTATATCTTTGCCAATACTCATGATTGCGTATTAATGTTTGAAATAGAGATGGCATTTATCAAGGCCGAGATCCCGGTCTTCTCTAACGCGAAGAATTACCGCAAGGACCCAATCGTGCCCTTGGTGGTTCCCACCGTCAACCCGTCGCACATGGACCTGATCCCCCACCAGCGCAAGCACTTTGGCCTGAAGAAGGGCTTCCTGGTTTGCAACTCCAACTGTGCCGTCATTGGTGTTGTTATTCCCTTTGCTGCCCTCCAGGCCAAGTTCGGTCCCGTCGATGAGGTCGAGGTGTTCACTGAGCAGGCCATCTCGGGTGCCGGGTACCCCGGAGTACCCAGTATGGACATCGTCGACAACGTCATTCCTTTCATCAGTGGTGAGGAGGACAAACTGGAAAACGAGGCTCAGAAGATCCTCGGGTCTCTGAACGCCGACGCTACTGCATTCAACGAGCAGGCTGGCCTGCGCATTGGTGCTACCTGCACCCGAGTCGGTGTCACCGATGGCCACATGGCTTTCGTCTCGCTACGCTTCAAGAACCGCCCCGCCCCTAAGGCCGAGGAGGTGGTTCAGGCGCTGCGTGAGTACCAGTCCGAGGCCCAGAAGCTCGGCGCTCCCTCTGCTCCGGATATGGCCATCAAGGTCTTCGACGAGCCCGACCGACCCCAGCCGCGCCTGGACCGCGACATCTCTCATGGCTACACTGTTAGTGTGGGCCGTGTCCGTGATGGCGCTGAGGGTGGCTACTTTGATATTCGTTTCGCGGCTCTGTCGCATAACACCGTGCTTGGCGCTGCCGGCTCGTCTATTCTCAACGCCGAAGTGGCAGTTATCAAGGGTTACATCTAAATATAGATACGAAACAGGAAAGTGGGCTTTTTCAGCGATGTCACATAGTTTCATTTAACAGATCTTTATAGATGAGCCACTTGTGAGGAAAGATCCGAGCACACGCTAAAAGCCGTACGTAGTTTCACTAATTTTCCTTCCTAAAATAGAAGGGCGTCTGTGATGACATAAGCCGATTGCTGATTCCCATTTGGGACTAGTTAGTCGGGGCTAGGGCACAACCCACACCCGAGCTAAGCGAAGTCCCTTTGATAATATTGCGCTACCCGTCCTCCTTCACATCGCGACTCTTCGACAACTCAACACCGGGAACAGGTCGACAAATCCATCACAATGGCTCGCGGACCGTAAGTGCCTTGCTATTCTTTCTTCCTGATCAGTGGCAAGCGACATCACTGGACTCGCACCCGGAATTTTCACTCGGGTGTCCAAACCGTCGCTTCGGCGCAAAGATCAAAATTTTTCCATATCGAAATTAGTTGCAATACTGACCTCCATGCCTTTACAGTAAGAAGCACCAGAAGCGCCTTAGCGCGCCCTCGCACTGGCTGCTGGACAAAATGTCCGGCACCTACGCGCCCAAGGCCTCCCCCGGTCCTCACAAGCTCCGGGACTGCCTGCCCTTGATCGTCTTCATCCGTAACCGGTACGACTCGCATCTATTTCGAAGTGGATATCCGAATCGAGAACAACCAAAACTAACACTATCTTGAATAGTCTGAAGTACGCCCTCAACGGTCGCGAGGTCAAGGCCATCATGATGCAGCGTCTGGTCAAGGTTGACGGCAAGGTCCGCACCGACACCACCTACCCCGCTGGCTTCATGGACGTCATCTCTCTCGAGAAGACCGGCGAGCACTTCCGTCTCATCTACGACACCAAGGGCCGTTTCACCGTCCACCGCATCCAAGCTGAGGAGGCTGAGTTCAAGCTCTGCAAGGTCAAGCGTGTTCAGCTTGGCAAGGGCGGGATCCCATTCTTGGTTACGCACGATGCGCGAACGTGAGTGCAAACTCTCCACGAAGTTCCGTGTCATTCAGTCGTTGGACCAAGCTTTGGTTGATCGGCGGAGGACGAATCGAACTTCGGTATGATTGCAACAAAGACAGAACAAAGTTTTGCTAATTCGGGTCTTTTTCCTTACAGCATCCGCTACCCTGACCCCGCGATCAAGGTCAATGACACCGTCAAGGTTGACATTGCCACTGGCAAGATCTCCGACTTCGTCCGCTTCGACACCGGTGTTGTCTGCATGGTTACTGGTGGTCGTAACATGGGTCGTGTCGGTGTCGTCACTCACCGTGAGCGCCACGATGGTGGTTTCAACATCGTCCACGTTAAGGACGCCATTGACAACACCTTCGCCACCCGTGAGTCCAACGTCTTCGTCATCGGCCAGGACAAGCCCTGGATCTCCCTGCCCAAGGGCAAGGGTGTCAAGGTAAGTTTTCGAATTATATCCCGTCGTTCTTTGTCTGTGCTTATCACTAACCATCTCAATAGCTCTCCATCTCTGAGGAGCGTGACCGCCGCCGTGCTAACGTTATTGCCGCTTAAATGTCTTCTGACATTGGCAAATAGCATGCCGGCCATCTTCATTTTCTGGAGATGAAAAGCAAAAAGATGAAATCATTAACCACAAAACAGTAGCTGGGAAACGGCGTCTTGTCTTGCTTTATGGGCTTGGATGATGCTGCGTTCCGTAGATTCGAACCATAGCAAACAAACCTGGGACGGGATCACCGTCTCATTTCCGAGTGATATGATACCTATTTTACGTTATCTTTTCTTGAATGATTTAATGACCGTACTTCCAAACTCCCTCGACTTGCAATCTCTTCCCCTCGTTCGTTGAACTTCTCTCTGCCTACTATCTGCCTACTATCCTTCGTCCCATGCCGCTCAGTTGCGAGTTAGCCTTGGTATCCTTGTCCGTATCATCGCCGTAATCATTTCCATCAGCTGATACGCGTTCCGGGAGTTTATACTATAGACTTCTGCGCTAGGTAACTTGACATTGGATATATACACGACACTTCATATTGCTGTTCAACAACCATGAGGATAATCATTTGCACAGTAGATGTTGATCCAGCATAGCTGCATCTACCTTAGTTTTGTCTCCACCAACCCCTCTCCCTCGCTGAATTCCTCTTTCCATTTGACTAGGTCGCTCTCAAAAGTCTCAGATCGCCGGAAGCTAATCCTCCTGAGTTCCAGGGAGAGGAAAAGAGCTCATCTCACATCCGTTGCTGTTCCATGCCGTGTGTTCTGGTTTCTTAGAGGATACGAACTTTGACGCAATCTGCCGCTTCGTTGACAATTCAACTACACTACTCTTCTTCCTCTTCTTCCTCCTCTTCTCCTTCATATTCTTCTCCTTCATATTCTTCTCCTTCATATTCTTCTCCTTCTTCATCATCATCCTGATGAGTTCAAATTGCCCTCAAGATCGGAAAGAACGACACCCTGCCGCAACGCGACGGTGGACGGCAAACGTAGGCATCCACGTCGTTAAATATGCCTCTGGGATCAGGCAACGAATGACTCACGGCTCTCTTCCCGAATGGGGTTGGGTTGTCAGGCAACAAGAGGGTCCGTATAATGAGTTTCGCGCCGCAATGCATGACCATGGACGAGGTTTGCTGAGACCATATCTCTTGGGCACCTAAGGTGGGTCTGGAGAAGGCAAAAGATGTGTAATTATGCTTGCAAGGCCAGCGAATAAGATCAAAGATAGTAGCGGAGTAGAAGGGAAAATTAAGGAAAAATAAAGTTATGGGGACAGGGGGGATAGTTTGAATGTTTTTGAGATCTCGTATCCGCTTCTGCCTGAATTTTCTCGATCGGGAGTCGGTTCACCGACATTTACCCAAGTAAGGGGTCTAAAAGCTTGTGGTTATGATGTTCAATCTAAAAGAAAACTACTGAGTAGTTTAGCTCCAAGCAATATTGACCGCAGCGATTTGGGTTCAGTTTATGGCCAGGCTGTCTTGGACTACCCACTTCCATTAACACGAGAGGGATCAATAAACCATCAAATAGTCTCGGGTGCTAAGGAACTAGCTTTCATTGGATTAAAGTTCATTGGGTCCCCCCCGGAAAGCCCCTTGCATTCGCCTTACCGCCGATCAAGAGATACCTACTGGAGGCTATGTTGAGCTCTTTCTGTACAGTTGATATAATTGGGTGATTGTTGGAGATATCAAATTGTGTACTATAGCAGGTAGACGTCGTAGCACCTAATGCTGTTGAATTTGATGTAAATCTTCGGCATTGAATATGATATATCTTGCCTGCAGGACCAAGCCATATATTATACAAGTTGGATTGAATCACCCAAATCCAGGGTATTTGTCATTCTCGACGCTTTCGTGTTCTACGTGTAACGAGCGCCTTTAGCGCTTACCGAGTAACGTATGGGAGCTATGCTTCCCGTCTGTTAAGCTTCGATATCATGTCGTTTGAACAGGGATCACTCGAACCCTACGAGTTTTTTCGGTCTGGGACGCATCCTCTCATGAAGGTCGGGTGAATCGAGAGAAGCCGGCTGCGACTTGCAACAGTAGCGGTTCGGCTGGGTTGGAAGACTCCATCCTGTCTTCAGTCACGAGTAATTAAAGAGTAGTACCTACAGTATATCTGCATGTATTGACATGATGGGTAGGACCCATATGTTTACACGGGATAGGCGGAGAGGTCCCATCTCGGCGCGACCCGCTATACGCTAAAAAAAGAAGGCATCTCACGGGGATCGATTCAAAATCAAGTTTTGGCGAGGCCGTGTCTCTCGCGAGGTAAAGCGGAGGTGGTGCACGAGGAGCAGCAGCAGCTCCGATCCTCTAGGTTCCTTCCCTCCAACGAGGCCTGCCGGTCCAATGGGTTGCAAATAGTGTCACAGTGCTGTCTTATTGGCCTTCTTTCAAGAGACCCGGCGCTCACTAATGCAATGCATCAGCAGAACCTTCCGATGTGGAGATGAGAAGTCATTGTGCGCCGCGGCTTACTCCGTGCTGTACGAGAGCGAGTCCGCTAGAGGCTAATAAGAATGGGAAGTATGGAAGTCCACCGCGCGTCAGACGGACCGCTTCCACTAGTGGGTCCCGTAAGCAGCATTGTTGACGATGATTCATGAAGGAAAGGCCCTCCTTTGGCGGCCAGCCTCCCGTGGTCTAGAAGGGGGCCATGCCCGATCGATCGATCGGCGAATAAGAGAAGAGGACGGTATACAATCTCACGTCGAGACAACTTGCCTGCTCTGTAATTTCCCTCTAATTGACTCGATAGAGTCTTCTCTCCTGGCACGGCTTTGTTTTGGTATTGTTGTGGAGTTGTGAAAGCGCTTTAGGGTCGGCCCTCGACATGGGTACCATCTGCCGGCCCGGGGCGGATCACGCGGGTTTTGAGTTGACTAAGCCATTGTTTTGCTTTTCTCCGATGGCCTATGATCTGCTCGCGGTACGGCGGAAATCTGATGCGTCACCTCTTGGACGGACCGACGCGCTCCCCTGTCGCCGGGAAACTTTATCCGGATTCCAGTGCCACCCTCTCGGAATATGCACGACAACATAGCGCAGTTGAAATTCCAGGGCGTTTTCCCATGCAACATGGCCGCTAGGCCTCATAGCGCCCGTTCATATGGTCCAGGTACTCCGTTCCTGGTACCTAATATAGTTCCTTTGGCCATTATGTGCCCAGCCATGCATTCTGAGTGGCTGGATGCCTTGTGGCAGCCTTCCTGGGAGGATTCGTGTATGCTACACCAGACGCACGGCTGGGGGACTATATGGGAGGCTGCAGAGGCCAGAGATCGTCCTCATCCCCTTTCTCCCTTCCCACTCTCCACCTGGAAGAGGATCCTTGGCTCATCGGCGTTGGCGCGCTCCAAATACACAGGGGGTGGCCGATCGATCACTGAGGGGAGCAAATCTATAGGTTGGGTCAGAAGAGGGATATATTCCTTTTGTTACAAATTCCATCAGAGATCGGAGGAAGGGTTGCAGCACGATGAGAGAAGTAGTAGCCGTATCTGGCGGGCGGACCGGGCGGGGGCTAGAACATTTCCGCGGAAGTATGACGATGAGGCAGCATTGACCTACTGGTCCTGAGAAAATGCTCGTGCATGAACAATTCTCCAATCGAACGGAGCTCAAACCGACCAAGACCAGAAGCGTTGACGGAGATATCGTCTGTCAAAGCAGTTACCATGCTCTCCCAAGATCCACCGCAAGTTCTGGGACATGTGGAGCAACCGAGATCCGCTCACCCAGTACCTTGGGCCTGGGTTCCTGTAGCCGCTCCCATCGAATTCCTGACCTTCAACGACCTTCACGTGGCAAGAGAGTTCGGATGACGTTTTCTGCGCATCATGCGGCTTTGCTTGTACAGATGAGCCATCGAGGATCCGGACCCCCCCTCAGACTAGGTTTCACCGGCGGGTCTCATCCTGCGGAAACATCAAGTAGAATGAATTCGACGGCCGATGATATGCGGTTGACGGGGCCTGAATCCCTCGAGCGACCGCGAGTTCCGGCGGTGTAGGAAGAGACGGACCCAATCACACACGCAGCCTGGGAATAGACTTGGCCACCAGGCTTCCAGTGCTCCGTAGTGGGTTGTTTTCCCCACGGTGGGGGGAAAGAAGAAACACTGAAGGCGAGAGGAGTGCTTGACGTCGTACTTTCATACCCAACTTGCGGCCAAAAAAGTATCGCCGTATTGATCAGCGTTCAGGGCCCAAAGTTTAAGAGTTTGGACTGCTCATTTCTCATTTTTCGGATTAAGTTATAGTTACAAGGCTGTCTCGCCCGCCACCCTCCTCCAGCGGTGGACCAGAGCAGCCTTGTCTATCTCGTCCGCCGCTCCTGGTCCTCCAGACCGCCAGCAATCGGAGGACGATCGAGCCTGGTGTGACGGAAAACTGCCGGGGGCGAGTTGGGCTGATCAGGATGGAAGCCACCAATGGCAAATCTCCATGAAATCATCAGGAACCGAAAGGGAAAAGTAATCCACTGGTTCCCACCCTTCCGACCGCCTCACTCTCGACGGACTCTTCGCTCTCTCCTCGATTTGGATTCCATCATGATCGTCGGTTGCCGCCCCTCGCTCCGGCTTAGTGTGATGGGTCGGGGGCCCACCCGGCTTCTATGAAATTATGCGATTTGACGGCCCGCGATTGGGGTGTGGTCACAATGTAAGACCTGTAATAATGATGGTCCCCCATTGATGTCCCGAGGAAATCACAAATAATGCCCGTAACATGCCTGAGCCACATTGTTTGTACTGTACGGAGTACCTGTGAGGAAACGACTAGCGGAAAATGATTTGATTTTCGGACCGAACCTTGATAGCCGTACAGCTCCGTACAGGATCTTGCGAGATACTTCTAGAAAACCCCTAGCGAATTGACCGCTTCCCCACCGACTCCGTCCAGGAAGGTTCTGAGAAGATCCAAAGCACGGTCGTATTGGCAACTCGCTCGACGGCGGCATCGAAAACGGGAATGTAGTTCGGGAAGCCAGGTGAGACAAGAGGTTCGCCAGGGGACCATTCTTTGCGGTGGAGCATCCTCCCCGGCCGATCTGGGACCAGTTTAAGGAAGCATACGTATTTGGCGACGGTCAATCATTGCCCCCCTTTTTCCGTATTCGCGCTGCCCATCGGCGGGTCTCCCGGCAGGCTGGTACCAGGATTCACGCCCCTCCCCGTTTTTAATGTGGCCAGTCATCTTTTGCTGCCCGTCTCCCCAATACAATTCGCCTCGTGATGTGTCTAACGTGGCGGTAGTCAAGCAGGGATAAAGAGAGATAGTCTGGTCCGTTCTTAAAATCCAATCACGCCCCTTCCAATCGCCCGAAGTCCAGCCTTGGATTCTATTCTATTCTTCCCTGGGAACAATCCCGTTCTCCTACCCTAATTTTCTGCAGCCACTTTATTTTCTAGTACGTCCTTAGCCTATTCTACAGTCAGTTTACTCGACAATCTTTCGGATATTGGGGTTCTATTTTCTTCGGTTCGATTTGTCACCTTCCCAGCGCTGCGTCCCATGCGGCACGATCTCTTGTGTGAATCAATGAGTTGGTCTCTAGGACCCAGTCTTCGGAATGTGGTGAGCGCATAAATGCAATATTCAGGACTGAGGAGCCGCTATTCGACCCCTCTCTTCAGTTGCGACTGGATCATCCCGCGTACAACACGCCGTCGCGGCTCAGAAGTCTCGACATGTCGCAAGCTATTTCCCCCCGGACGGGGCCTCCCGAGTCCATACTGTCTTACCCGACTCTCTTCCAGCCCAGCGCGGAATTCCCCCGTTTTGCGGTTCCGTATCGATGGTGGGAAGACGAGGCGACGACCGTTCTGTGGGCTTTCAACATACCGGAGATCAGCCAAGTGATCCGCTATGGACTCTTTCGTGACGAGAACTTCCCACGCAGCTCTCTTTTGAGTCGCAACGCGGATACGATCGACGCGTTTCTCGTGGCGATGGCAGAGCCTCGCGAGCACCAGCGTCTGGGGAACCTCTCCCATGTTCAAAGAGTCGAAGAGATTCTGCGGCGTTCGAGTAACTCGCCGTTTCAACCAGTGCCGTGGACCTGGTTTCCTCCTCAGCCAGGCCATTCGCTAGACGCCCGAGCCATTGCCGGCGCAATTGAGGCGGAAAGTCATCTTCACTTCCGCAGACTCCCATTCGAAGAAATCGTGCGAGCCTCTCTTGGCTATCCTGCGATCTCGGTCGAATGGTTTCTGCTTCAACACACCGTGTTCTTCATCTACCTGTCCAATCACCTTCAAATCTACCCAGAAGAAATCCCCCTCTATATAGAAGCGGAGAAGGTAAGCTGGACCCGTACACGAAATGATTCCAAGAGATGAACACTAAACTGGATGCAAGCAATTACGAACGAAGAGTCCCTTCGCCCATCGAGCGTTGATGCAGTGTATCCGCACTCTACGACCAGACGCAACCCGCGATATGCCCCAACCGACCACTCCAGGCTTTGAATTCATCGCCGGACCCGTCCAGCTGTTATTTAAAGATCAACCTCCGAGCTTGACCACCATACTAAAGATCTTCAGTGTCTTAGCTATCCGTTTCCGTCGCCAATACATCCATACAGCCAAAATGGAGTGGCATCGGCCGTTTGACACCACCATCCTATTTTTGGAAGACTGCTTAAACTCGTCTTCGCCAAAGGACCTGGCCCGTACGATGACGGAGACGGCTGAGCTCGAATTCTCCGGATTATCCCGACAGCATATTACCGCAAATGATGCCTTCGTCAGAGAGATCCTGGCCAACTGGCATTCTCTCAGCATCTCGGTCTGGGAATGCTGCGCGGCATTGCCAGAAATTGCCCCATACTTGCGAGAATGCGCCCAGGTGATTATATTCTCCATTCAATTTACCTTTGGGGATAAACCTTAGACTCTAACCAGGGTGGTTGCAGGCCCTCCTCAACGCCAAAAATTACCACTCACTCACGGCCCTTTCCGACGGCCTCTATCGATACAACGCCACCACCGCGCGATCCCGGGGCCTGAACAGCACGGTTGGTGGAATGGTCGTGTTGGACGCTTTCCTTCCACCTGATGTCATCATTCTCACCAACCCTGCACAAAATTATACGTCCTATCGGCATCATTACGGCGAGAATCCCGGGCTTCCGTTCCTTATCCCCCATCTTCGTGACTTCCAGCAGCATGGCGAAAGCGCCCTCCAGCCCCTTCTTCAATATCTGCAAAACCCAATGTCGGCCGAGAAATGATCAGTGGATCGACCTCGATTCATACTTCGCGCTAGTATCGGCAAGGGAACCCAAGTGGCCTGCCTCTGCTCCGCGGGTGGCTGCAGTGGCTTCCGGTAATCAAGCCAACCGGGCATGACAAGGGGCTGTTTCAAGTTTTTGTTTTATCTCTCACTCCCGACCACGCCCACGCTCTTTCGCCTATGGTGCATCAAATAGCATGCCTGAATCTGGTTTAGGGGATCTACGTTGCTTTTAGATTGCTTTGGGTTTGCAAGATTTGTGTACTTCTACGCTATATCCATGCTGACATCTGCAGCGCTGGGCGTCTGGCGTTGTTGCGGCCAATTCATAAGACTGCCTTCTTTTTGTTCTACCATTTGATCTAATCCATGAGGGATGATGAGTGGGCCACTAGACGCCTCTTAAATTCCAGGCAATGTAATCCGGCGCTCGTCATTGCAACACATTGGCGCCAATGCATCCCCCATCAGGCAATTAAAAATGAGAGAGAGAGGCGCAGAAGGCAGTGCTCCAGCGACGACTGTCCCGTGCCATTGTAACCCTAAAGCGCTAAAACATGAAGAATTCATCAGGTGTATCGCGTCCGAAACACCAACCCATGCCGTTCTTGAAACATCATTTGATTCTTATATAACAGCAGATCGGATAATAAAACCAAACTATTACATGAGTGGATGCGCAGATTTTTATCGTACAGCACAGCGCAGCTGTTTCACTCATCACGGCGACTTTATTCTCTTTTACCTAGAACCTTGGGCGCTTTTGCAGTCCCGAAGATACCCAAAAGATACGCGACGCGATTGAAGAACAAAAAGGCGGTCGCGCCGATGTTGCCCCAAGTCAGAGCGTTCCACGCGCCAACATCCACAAATGCATTCCAGCCCATCCCCAGATAGGTGGCGTAGACATGACCCACATCGGCAATGGCCAGCGCAATCAGGTAGTTGCGCAGCACTTTGGGCTCCGTGGTCGTATGCAACACGGCAACACCGATGAGGAACAGGAGGGAGTATAGGTTGCCGAGTTGGTAGGCTAACGCGAGGCTGCTGGGATGGGCGGTGGGAGGTTCAGCTTGGGGCGTTTGACCGGCGATAAAGCCCTGTAGGTCGTACAGTGGGGCGAGGCTTCCAAGGACCCTGTAACACCGCGAATAAGTGAATTGTCTGATTGGGTGGGTGGGAGAGATCTGGACGGAGTCGTAGTTACAAGGAAAGAGGCTCAAGGACGCCGAAGAGAACATGTGGCCAGGCTGGAAGGATGGTCGGCATTTTATACTGAATCTGCAAATGGTCAGTCCTGTTCTGTGGCGGTAAACCTATTGGGGCTGCAGTTGGTTCAGGAAACTGCGGCTTGTTTGGGGGGCCTCCGCGGAGAGGAGTGGAGAGGAGCGGGACGCTCACTTTGCGGCAGTCTGAAGCGACACAGTTGACAAGGGAATGAAACCTCAAAGGACGCGGGAGCTCAAGAGACGATCTCGTACACACAGTGTCTTTAAAGCTTGAGAATTGGAAAAAGAGCTTGGTGGACCTCGCTGAGGTCGAGGGTTGCTGGCTGACGCACGCGCTACGCCTGTGGTCTTTCGCGCCGCCCGTACAGCGTTATCGGGTCTATCAGCTGGCGTTTATCGAAGCTTCGACTTCGTCTCCGCCCATCTCGAAAAAAGTGGCCGACTGGCACGCACCTCATGGACGGCTGAATGGATTCGCTATTCTCTAGGATTCTCGCAATCTATTAGCGAGGCTCCGTTGTTGAATGAGCTACGAGCATGGATTCTACTGGGGCCCTCCGGCCCCTTGACGAATCCCTACTGCGCGAGCTTCCCCAGCTGTCTCTCCGTATCGCTCCTTTGCGGGAACCGGTCTCTTCGCGAACTCTCAGCATCCCATCGCCCTTAGAACCCAATGCCAGTGGTACTAGGGAGACAAGCACTATTTCCAAAACCTCCGTGGGTGGCGGAAACCTCCCGTCAAACACGAAAGCGGGCCTTCCGACAGTGAAGGAGTTCCTAAACGCGGCGCGCACTAAAACGGCCGAGCCCATCAGCACAGACTCTCAATCGAATGTGGAACCACCACCAAAACCTATTCTTCCAGCATTCGTAAACTTGCGTGCTCTAGAAAGATTCCCATTCTCCTCTTCTTTTGACGATGACGCCCTCCATGGGCAGCGCAAGCGTCGGCGCTTAGACCTGCAGGCCGAGTCTTTCAGCGAACACTTGCAGTTGCCCATTCCTCAAGCACAGAAAGAGCACCGCCCGCCACCGTTCGGCCCATTTGCGATCCTAAACGGACTGAATGAACCACCGCCAAATGCTGCTCTTCTTCCCCCGATTGAAGCTGGCTCCTCTATCTCCCAGCTTTTGACAAAGCCTTCTAAGCGGGATGGTGCGGCTGTTGACCCGAGCAATTCGGTATCTACGAATGCCACCATTGCTGAGAGCCCGACTGTAGAAAGGAGAGAAGGAAGGATTGAAGAGCTTCTTGACGCAACTCTTGATGACGACGATAATGACGACGACGTCGACCATGATCATGACGTCGTGCAACGAACCACTCGCTCTGATTTTCCAGAGGCTTCCAAACAAGACCGTGAAAATGGGGTTCTTGAGAACAGGAAGACCACACCATTTTCTGCGCCAACAGGCGATGAGCCCCTGTCTCCTAAATCTCGTGGCCGATCGCGCAAGAATTTGAGAAAGTGGACAGACGAAGAGACAACAGATTTACTCCGAGGGGTGGTCAAGTGCGGAATAGGTAATTGGACGGCGATTCTCTCACAACCGGAGCTCAAGTTCAACAAGAGAACTGCTTCGAACTTGAAAGACAGGTACAGTCCATCTTGACATATATTATATCGTTGTCTGTGTTGACCTTTATTCAAGATTTCGAGTCTGTTGCCCGTGGGCGTATCGGTAAGCTGGCCTGAAATAGAAAAATATGTATCAATTTGACTAACTTTGTGCAAGCGCATCTGATCCAAATGAAGCTACGAAGCAATTGCGGGATAATCTTGCCAACACCCTTCTGAAAGCCCAGGCAGAGTGCCTCGATAGCAAACCTGGCAAGATCCATCTTCCCAACCTAAACCCTGTACATACTGGGTCCGAGCCGAGCCCTAGCCCCGGAAGTCCCCCAAGCAGCTCGCATAAGCCATCAACGTTAAGCATGCCATCTGCGACGCCAGAGACCGATCATGGAAGCCTCAGTACACCGCAGCAGGGATATCCTTCGGGCAAGAGCGCATCGACTGCATCTGACAAGTCTCAGAAAAATCTAGCATCACTGGGTATTCCAGAAGCTCATATCACGATAAAATCCAAACGACGTTCGCGCCGTCCATTCACTACTGCAGAGGACGAAGCACTACTCAAGGGCTATGCTGTCCACGGCTTCCAGTGGACTCTAATTCAACAGGACAAGCGACTCGATCTCGGCCACCGCAGGGCAACTGATCTCCGCGATCGCTTCCGTACAAAGTTCCCGCATGCATACCGCGATGGGGGGTCCGTGAGTGGGAAAACCGCCAATTCGCAAACTCCAAGCCAGAGCCCAGGTGCCGGTAGGTCGGGGTCTCCTCAAGACCGTATTCTAAGCAACGAGCCAACCCCGACGAAACCCCAGTCCTCAAGCCCTCGTCGGCCCAAGGCACATAGTCGTCGCCCATCCAGCATTTCAAATGCCAACGCGGGGCCGCTGGATCCCGCGTTCTTGCCTCCACCGCAGGGTTTCCTTGAGTCCTCTGCCAACATGGTGCCCGCCGCGCTGTCTTTTCCCTTGGAAGACAACCCCACAGCAGCTGCATCTTCACCTTGGGAGGACAATACTCTTGCGCCCATGGTTTGGGATGACCTCGGTTGAAGAAACCTTCCCAATTATTTGGCCCGGAAATTTCAGTCTTGTGTTAAGTTTTCCCGTTTTGCATTTCGGGTATTGTTTCGTATTTTGTTCCTTGATATCCCGCAGTACATGATGGCTCTCTCTACTCTATATGAAGTTACATTTCACTGGGTATATTTTCAAGATCGGTTTCACTTGTGACTATGATCTATTTAGGTGCCAAAAAGGTGTCCCAAATCACAATCTTAAGCAGATAAGAGTCGTCCCCACTATGCACAAAGAACAAGAAGTAATGCAAAATGTCGGGAAAAAGTGTAGTCAAAGAGAAGACTGCAAACATCAACAGGCACATTCAAAGGAATAATAAACCGTGCCCGTCTCAAGAACCGATCTGGTGAACTCAATCGATCAAAGGCTAAAGGTCACGCTGCCTTCGTTTGCGTCCGGTGACACGAGGAAAATAGTTGCACAAAGAACCGAAAACAGACAAATGCGGAACAAAATCGGATATCAAGCTATCGAAAAGGCAAGGATGAGACGACCAAATAGCATACATCTGTTTGTTCCTTTTGTGGACACAGCGTTCCTGCGATTAATGCAGGTATACGGAAAAAAGAACATGACAATCGACAATAAATCACCACGCTCAAGTTGCTGAGTGGATGGAAAAGACAAGAAAACAAATCACAAAGCAAAGAGGAAGCGAGTAGACGGTAATCTACCACGCATTACGGTCCCAGTTCGGGTCTATCGATTATCAACAATGTCAGTCGAGGCCCATAACGTACTTCAAAAAGTAGGAAATTGTAGAGATTAATCCACGCACCCTGTATGAAACTAGCCAGGACTTTGCTGCCGGTCTGCAGCAGCGGATGTCCTGCGACAATCTGCAGGAACCGCTGAAGCCCCTCACGTCGATGCTCAATGACGTCGTCGCTAAAGCGGTTGGTAAAGACCTTGCCCGGCAGTGGGGGGATAGTCACGCGCGTGCTCTCCCGCTCCAGGATATCGCGGAAGTATTCGAAGTCGGAGTAGCGGCGGCGCACGACAGAGTGCTTCAGCTTGAAGGCGGGGATGTTGGTTCGGCAAACGATCTCATAGGAGGTGTACATATTGCGGGAGGTTCCATGGGTTTGAGGGTTGCGCACCTATGTGACTAAATTAGAACTGGGGGACGGAATGGTGATGTGGTGCGGGCGCGGGGGGGTTGCGGGTATAGCTTCCGTCGCGGGGTGAGGGGAATGAGAGCACGAGACCACCAAGAATATTGATGTTATGTGACATGGGCCTCTTAGAAAAAAGGGTCAGACTCACTTCAATCTCGAGGAAATTCTCCGGAGGCCCGTAGATCTCCTCAAAGGTCTGCTGGCGCGACTCGGGGACGGACTGCATGGCGGGCGGGGTGCTTCTTGGATATTAGGCGGTCGGAGTGGGCTGAGGATGCAGGCAGAGATTATGTCTGATAAGAGGACAACAATCAAAGAAACCCTCAGGAGCAATTTCGCTCGACGTTTAGCAAGTCTCCGCACCGCAGCGTCGAGGGAGTGGAGGAGCGGGGATCAAGTCGGATCTTCTATCAGTGACGGCAGGAAAATGGTTGATCCGCCGTTGGTGTGCTTATCAGCGGAGTCAATCAGGTTATTGTTTTCTTTTCTGCGGAGCACACAACCGACCTGTGATCTATCTTTCTTTAATATTTGGCAAAATAGTTCACTTTGCTCTATGTTAACCTATGACAGAAATTGAGCTAAGAACCGCTAGCCTCCAGGCGAAAACATTTGCATTTTGAAACACAGGATCACATCACCCCTGATGGAGAACATTACAGGAACCTCGAAGACGACGCCGATGGATCATCCTTGTTGCGATCAAGTGGGGTTGCCTCCGTTGAATACGGTGGAGGCGGTGTAGCTGCTCGATCTACCGGCGGTGCTCGAACACGCCGGGGTGGTGATAGCATGCTTGATGCTGGTGGCTGAACTTGATGCAAAGGCAGCGAGGAAGCAGCAGACTCATGGTGCTCAGCCACGGCGCGACGGCATAAACAATATAGCCCGATTAACAGGAAACCACCACCTAAACATCCCAATATAATGCCAGTTGTTGCACCTCTAGATAGTGTGCCGTGGCTCGATGAGCTACCGGAGCTTGATGAGCTTGATGAGCTTGAACTTGACGAAGAACTGGACCCATAGCCAGATGAAGAGCAATCTGTGGAGTTGACACTCAGACCCTGAACGGATGCAGCCGAGCACCAGCTGTGAAGGGTGCTCAACACCTCTATATCGCAGTATTGGAAATTAGCTGAAAGAGAATGGATTGAGATAAAAGTAGGGCTCACCCTCCATCTCTTCGTTGCAAAGATAGGCAATGCAGCAGCTAGTTTCAGAGAAAAAAGTTGGGGACTGGCACCAACATGCGGCCGTCTCAATAACGCAACTCGATGGAGTAGTTCCGCCGCAAAAGAACTAGGTGGACCAATATCGTTAATTAAGTGTCTACTCATAGCTCAAAGAATTGCTATGTGCTAAACGCCGCAAGGAAGGAGGTGTCATCAGAATACTCACGGCGCAGTCATTTGGGAACGCTTGCGTAAGGTTGTATAGAGTATTGGCAGCGGCTACAGACACCAAGGTCGCCGCCGTGAGCGACAGCAGAACGAGCTTCATGGCCCCCACGAGGGAAGTAGAAAATTAGGAGCAAGATGCGTTGGAGATGTGGAGGCAGTATTATCGAAATTATCACAGTGAATTTGAGACTGGATCATCCCTTGGTTTTGTTCAACAAGGCCGACTCCAGGGTGGCTATGAAAGGCCGGGGAGGCCGCAAGCGCCCGGACATGCACGGCCCCGTCGGGCGACGCGCAGTCAAAGCAGTCTGGTTATTTCTGAAACGGCAGAGCAACTGACTTGAGAAATGACCTAAAAAAGCTGTGAAAAGTGGGCCGATATGCTTAAACGATACTGCAACACTAAAATTTCCCAGAGCCTGGCCAGACATGCAATTGGCGATAAGGCCTTTTAGAACAATTCTTTGATCTGCCTGCCTCTGGGCATTACACCATAATTCCCCCTGACGTTGCTTTTGGGGGCCGATCAATTGAGTAGTGCACATGGCCCCCAACTATGAATTTGATTGGGTCGATCGATTCATCGCCACGCCTGCGCAGGTATGCAGGGGTAGACCTACACCAGGGGGCAACACCCCGGGGAGTTCACGTGGGGAACCATGAGCCAATACTTACAATTAAGCACACAAGGTGAGACCAAAACACCTCAAAATCTCGATTCTATAGGAGATCATCTTTAAATTTGATGGCCTGTTTAATAAAAGCCGAAGTAGTGTTGGCCTACAGAAAAACAAACACAGCAAGCCGAGGCTTTTGAGAAATCATCATTTTTTAAATCAGAGGGCTACGACAAATTTAGCGTTGTTGTATCTTAACCCAGTACATAGATAAGAGATAATACTATAGCTTTAGAAGCCTACTGATAAACGTCTATGGCTTTCCACCAATGCGGATGCAGCGGGAAAGCATTTAAGCATGATCGTAATCCGCATCGGCGCGAGCCTTTGTGTTTAATCTCCACCAAGCTTCTCTTCTCCGCGTATAGCATGAGAGGTCGCGTGCTAGGTTCAAGGTACTCGGCACTTAGATCACTTAAACTGCCTTCAGATGTGCCTCCCAGCTCAAAGTACAAAATTAAACTTGCTGACGATTTGGCAACTGACATCCCCACCGTATGATCTGTTTCAATATCGGGATTCATAATGTTGGCCCTCACTGCCATTTGGGAAGACATTTCCCCGATCGATCGCCTTCCTATCCGCCATTTCCGCACTGGTGAGTAGAACCCCAAGATCGAATGCAGATTTTATCTGATCTGATTCTGCCGATTGCTAGATTATTTTTCCTTCACTCCAATGTGCATTGTTTGGTTTATTATGAATCCCGGTCCCTTCTTAGCGAAGAGATCTTCATTATGGATCTTGTTCCAGTGTCGCAATGCCCGACACTCTGCGACCTTTCTTCAGAAGCATAGAAACACGGAGCCTTTGTTCCTAACCACATCTGAATATCGGACCGCATGGCTTTGGAAGCAATCTACAGTCGCTACTCAGGTTTCATGGAGGGCCGCATCTATGAAGATAAGTCAGAGTTTCCTTCCAGTCTTCTCATCTCGCCTTAAAATGCTAGTTTTCCCTTTCATAAGGTGAAGCAAGTCCTATTAAATACACGAAGTACGTGAGGACACCAAAGGAAACAAGAAGCATCTTAGTCCAGCATTCTCGGCAAAGAATCTGATTGACTATATGCCGCCGATGTCCCAACAAGTTGAGAAACTAGCGACATGCATTGATCGTCATGTTTAAAAACTAGCCGAGCCCATCTTTATCACATATAGAATATGAAGACCTGTGGAAGGGACGCTGAAAATAGCCTATTCGGTGGCCAGAAACCGCCGCCTTTTCGTGAAGAATAGCGAGTGTAGAGTAGAGATCACGTGGAGAGTGCTGTGCGTGGAGAGCCAATGGACAGGATGGATCAGACCATATTTCAATGTCTGACTGTATCGGATCGAACCTGTTTAGATAACGGCCATGCCAACGCATTTTGATCGGTTTGAATGAAATCACGATCAAAATTCGTGATCGGCCGGTCCCCACCCCCGCGGAATTAAAGGAGTTAAGATGACATAGCCGGTGAGGGTTGGAAGCAGCGGTAACGTTATCACGCTATCGATAAGCCCTGTCTCCTCATCACCAACACCTCACTTCCCCCCCGGCACCATGGCCTCCCCAGGACTACCATCCGAGGAGGCGAGAGAGCTAGCAGAGGGCCAGACGATCTGGCACACAGCCCAGGAATGGCCTGACGAGGACGATACTACGACGGAACCGGATTACCAGCCCACCCTATCGAGGTCCGATGACGACGAATGGGAGGACGACATTGACGATGAAGATGACGGTGTTTCAGATGGCCACCACGATAACACGAGCACGACATCTGCTCCAGATGAGAATGCACAATTCAGTCTCGGCAATATTCAAATCGAGTTCACCACAGACGGTCCAGATGAAGGTGAAGCGGCGGCGGACGGGGAAGGCGATCGTGCACCAGGTATGTCCATGCGAATGCTTCCTCTTTCTTCTTCTGAATCACTTGTCTCGAATGGCTTCTCACTATTCCTTTACAGTCCCCACGTCTCGGATATTCCAGCTATTAGCGTCCACCGGTCTACGAGAAATCCTTCGTGCCAATGGTTGGCCAGCGGGTCCAGATGGAGACGAAGACGAAATGGACGGCGGTGACGATGAATTTCTTTTTAATATGAGACTCAGAAGGGGAGCCAGGCGTGGCAGGTCAGAATACGTGTGGCCCAAAGTTCCCAGCGAGGCGGGTACCAACTTGATGGGCTCGGGCAACTTCGGAACAAATCAGTTCTACGTCGATCGACTCAAGAAACGCAAACAGGCTTTTGCAACAAATCTCATGTGGCGAGAGCTCGGCGTCGGTTCGCACGGAGTCCGGAGAAGGGCTGATCAATCCATCTTTCAGGTAAGGGCGGATCGCCGCATATGCCAATCCCAATATGTACATTGAAAAGTAGTTCTAATATTGTCGTATTTGATGAAAAAGAGCATGATTCCGGGCTCCCAAGCAGACAAAATCATCCACTTTGATTCGCGAAGCTATTCTGGTCAATTCTCCGACGACGGCAACTTCTTTTTCTGCTGTGAGCAAGACTTCAAAGTTCGGATGTATGATACATCCAACCCCTACGAGTGGAAATACTACAAGACCGTCGAATATCCGTATGGCCAATGGACCATCACAGATGCTTCGCTCAGCCCGGACAACCGCTTCCTTGTCTACAGTTCCATCCGTAGCGCCGCCTACCTCGCCCCGACAGATCCGGATGATGATTCAGATCCGACCGAACTGGATTTTTCTCTCCTGCCAGGTCAAGGGCAGCGACACAGCTGGGGGTCTTCTCGGTCAAGGTTTGGGGTATGTTTGGGCACCGATGCAGTCCGGTTTGAAATCAAGTGGATCGCTGACACTTTTGATAGATATGGTCTCTTCGCTTTTCAGGAGATGGGCGGGAAATTGTCGCAGGCACGTCAGAGGACTCCGTCATAGTTCTTGATCTCGAGACAAGAACGCCGGTGCTTAGTCTACGAAATCGTCACCAGCATCACGTAAACGCGGTCTGTTTCGGCGACACCTCATCCCCACACATTCTCTACTCCGGATCCGATGACACAACTTTGCGGGTTTGGGACCGACGTTCGATGGCCGACGGACGTGAAGCCGGCGTATTTATGGGCCATACCGAGGGATTGACCTACATTGACAGCAAAGGCGATGGCCGCTACGTCCTGTCCAACAGCAAGGATCAGACCATGAAGCTTTGGGATCTGCGGAAGATGATGTCAGCTGCTAAAGCGGACACAATCGACTACAATTCCTACTCGACCGAGTTCGACTATCGCTTTGAAGAGTATCCTGAGGCACACCGTGAAGCACACCCAGACGACCACTCGGTCGTCACTTTCCGGGGCCACAGTGTCCTCAAGACTCTCATTCGTTGCCATTTCTCGCCACCGGGAAGTACGAACTCGCGCTATGTCTATACCGGCAGCGAAGATGGCCAGGTCTACGTGTATAATATGGATGCCACGTTGGCCGGTACCATCGATGTTGGAACAGCCACACTCAATTCTCGGCCGCGTGGACCAGATACACTCTCCAATGTGTGGGAGATGGGGGGCGATATGATGTGGAGAACATGCGTTCGGGACGCAAGTTGGCACCCAAATGCTCCAATATTGGCAGGTAAGCAGCATTGCCTTCCCTTGAAATACAAGATTGGTCCTTTCCGATCATATGAGCTGACACTGCTGTCTGTTTCAATAGCAACCTCCTGGAATGGCTGGGGTCTATCCAGTGGGACCTGCACCATGCATTCCTGGAATGACGGTGCTGACAAGGATGAAGGCGACCCGCCCATTGGTAGAAGCTACGATCATAAGCTGAGGCCTCTGCCTGAGTTTAATCGATATCAGGATAATCCTCCGCCTACTCGCATGCATAGACGCACGCGACGCCCACTTCGCAGCAGGCCTGTATCCCGATGGGTCGCAGATGAAGAAGAGGAGGATGAGAGCCTGTGGTGAACGACGACAAATACTTTGCAAGTCTTGTTTCAAGAAGCGAGAAAAGTGATGGTTTGGAATCGACATGTTGGGAGCTCATTGACATAAAATGTTCGCACTTGTGTCGTAGTAAGTACCGATTTGACGAATCTGAAAATACGATCACATTCTGCCATGAGAGTTGCCAGTAGTTTCTTGTATCGGGTGTCGAGTCGGCGAGAAAATGAAAATGGGCATGGAGGGTCGTTGATTAATCGAAAGCAAGGTAAATGACCCCTATTGGTACAGGAAAATGGTATGTGGTATCTCAAGGGTAGCGATGATGTACTCTCTCCCATCGCATCCCAAATAAAAAATCGCCAATGAATGTTAACTCCGGGTGACGAGCAAAAAAACACCATGGCGCTTCCCGCGCACGTTCACCGGCAGGGGCTCAGTTCGTGGGCTCAGTTCGTCTCCCTTTAAGTCCAACGAGCACGCGAGCATGGGCACCGGACCGATTCGTTCGAATTCGTACAGCATGTGCCCTTCTCTGCTCTCAATGTGGACTTCTCTTCTCCCTCCATCGTCTCCCAAATATGCCGGTTCTCGGTTCGCTGAATTGGCGGTTCGTTGCGTTTATGCGCCACCGACAAGGACCTGGTTCACAGGGATGTGGACTGCAGAGGCAGATGCAATGTCAGCGGTATGATCAGTACAGGGTAGTCCGGCGATGCGGCGTATCTCATGGGCACACTTACTCAGCTTGACGAAGTAACCAATGGCACCCTGGGTTTCCATGTCAGTCAGATTGCACCACCGCTATAAGAACCTCATGAACTGGGTTGAGAACGGGTGAGAGCATACCATAACCAGGAAGCCCATGCCCACAGCCTGGCTAATCTTAATGAACTCGCGCTTGTCGGCTGCGCAGAATGTCAGCATCTTTCCAGTCGGCCACGGGGGGATCGACATTACGCTTGGTGCAGCGCCGAATGAACAGGGATCCCTCCCGGACGAAGTCCTTGGGGATATCAGCAAGCTCTTGGAGGGTCTCCGACATGATGACTGAGTGAGGTGAGAGAAGAGAAAGATGGAAAGGTAGAAAGTCTGGGGGAATTGAATTGGGGGGAAATACCACGAAGCGGAAGGTTGGCGTGTCCTTTCTGGGGAGCGGGAGCCCGCAGTCCGGAAAATCAATTCAGCCGGCCGCAGCTTGGTAGCTTTGTCGCGCCTCGCATTCACTCCCTTCATCATCCGTCTCGACTCTGTCTCTCCACGAAAAAAGCCTTCGGGTCCTGTCTAATATCTTGCAGTAGGAGGATTGACCCATTTCCTTGCTCCTTTGTCTCTGCAGCGCAGCTCCTGTTCTCTGTCCTGCTACTGCCACTGCCTGTCTGTGGCAGACGCGCTTCTCTTTTCCCTGTCTCCCGATTCTCTGAGCTCAAGAAGAGCAATCTGTACGTGCCTCAGCGGCTGGCACTGGTCTTGTCTACACTCACAGGGGTGCAATTCGTCCGCTTTGGATTGTACGTATGGTCATGTCTTTCTCTTCTGTTTCTGTTCCGCGACTGTGATACACTTCTTTCATCCGCTTCTCCGAAGCGCCTGGCTGCCTCTATGCACCAGCTCTGTTCTTCCATTGTTTCGTTGAACCTTCCGTGGTGGAATGTCGGGAATTCATTCTCCATGCTAATTGATGGCCTGTGTCTACAGACATGTACTGTTCTTGAACCCAGAAGCAAACAGAAAAGCAAAAGATCAAGAAGGGCCTGTGTATTATCCAACCTCACATTAACCAAAATCGAATTGTTGCTCCTGAAGCCCGCGGTCCCTCAGGACTCCTTCTAATTGCACAATGGCGACAGAAGATGATAACTTCGATATTGACATCTACGGAGATGGCGGTGGCTTTAACGTGAACGATCAGGGTGACTTCAAGCAGGATGGTGAAGATTTGGAGATAGACCCCCCTCAGACTGCATCTGAGGCACCGACAAACAACATATCGGCAGAATCCAAACCTCAGGCCGAACCGGCACCCGCCGCAAATGGCGACCATACCATGTCCCACCACCAGACTCCGATGCAGGAGGCTCCGGCAGCACCACACGGTGTCAAGCGCAAGGAATATGATGACCGACAGTCAGATCCCGATGCGACCACAGCTTTGCTCATCTCAGACCTCTTCTGGTGGACAACAGACGACGATATCCGTGGCTGGGTAAATCAGGCCCATAGTGAGGACGAGCTCAAAGATGTGACATTCAGTGAACACAAGGTCAACGGCAAGAGCAAGGGGTAAGATATTCCGTTATCAGTCCTTATTTACCTTCTCCAAGGGAGATAGCTAATCTCAGCCGTCAACTTGGTCTTCATAGCCAAGCCTTCGTGGAGTTCACCACCACCCAGGCCGCGACGGCTACTAAGCACCTGCTCGAGAACGCCGGCGCATCTGGCCGCAAGCACACGGTCAACTACACCAACCCACACGCCAATCCATTCCGCACACTTCCAAAGGACGCCCCGATGCGCAAGGATGCTAACCGGACTGGCGGCTTCAACGCCGGCGGCAACCAGAACATGAACTTTGGCGGCGCCAGCGGCGGCGGTGGCGGCGGCATGAATATGGGCGGCGGATTCCGTGGTGGCCGAGGCGGTTACAACAACCGCGGGATGGGCGGCAACATGGGTAACTTCAACAACCGCAATAACTTCAATAACAATGTGGGTGGGTTTCAGGGTGGTTCTGGACCGGGTGGTGCGATGATGGGTGGCTTCCAGGGAGCACCTATGGGTGGCATGCAGAATTACGGGTTCAATAACCGGGGCGGTATGATGGGCGGCATGCGCGGTGGTCCCGGTGGCATGCGCGGTGGCCGCGGCGGAAACATGGGCGGTTCTGGCATGATGGGCATGCCCGGCATGAACCCTATGGGCGGCATGGGTATGAATCCTATGGCTGGGGGAATGAACCCAATGATGGGTGGTATGGGCAGCAACATGGGCATGCAGGGTGAGTGATGGTGTTTCAAGTCTATGCTCTGTTTCCAAATTATGTTCTTCGCTTCTGGAGATGAACGCATGTTAACCTCTCTCAAGGCCAAGGCTTCCAAGGCCCCAATCCTGCATTCAACCAGAACTTTTTCAATGCCAACCAAGGAGGCGGTGACGCCTCATGGAACCCCCACGGCGCAAAGCGCAGTCGCCAAGAGTGAACAACATCCCTCGTGCGTTTTATTTACTTTCTATTTCTTGCGGCGCAATCCAGAGCTGGCTACGGAGTCTACCAGTCTTCATCTTTTTCTCTTCTCTTTCATCCCTTCTTTTCTGATCTCCCGTCATATTATCTCTCAAGTTGGGTGCCCTCTTGTGATTGCTTTCGATCCTGATGAGGATGAGAAAAAGAAGGGTGAGGAAACATTCAGGGCATGTTCCGGCTTGGATCGGGTTCGAGATTTCTTCTCTTTTTTCTTCCTGGTGTATTAGATGCAATTCAACGGTGTTCATCCTCTTTCATGATGTGTATTTATATCATACGGGAAAATGGGCTATTTGCTTGGGCGTTGCTCTTCCACAGACCAAGATTTGGGCCTTCGGTCTTCGCTTAACTATTTTATGTCTGTATTATATCTTCAATTTGGAACAAGAAAATCTTTCCACTACAACAAAACAATGTTCGGCGCGTTGAACATGATCGGCCTCAGCGATAAGTACTTTATCATTGAGTGTGAGAAGTGCCTATTTGAGTACTACTACGCAGCAACATCTAGTTCATTCATTGCCAAGGACTAACAAAGACGATCATATGATTGCTACGTAGATCGCTACGTAGATCCGGCCAAGTCCGTTCTAATTACATTTCCACCCTCGAAGGCTGCCTACAACGCTTTGAATATACATGGCCATTCCTATAAAAGAAAATACGGCACAGGCATCATAAGCAAAACGAGACAACTCAATACGGTAAGAGACAGTGTACTCCCAGGTTTGCATCTATCCGAATCGACACGACAATCAGGGACCCCACAAGAGTTCAATGAGATATGCATAGCTGGACATTAAATGAATTGGAAGGCAACCGATGCAATAAAAGGTGACCAATATGATACATCAGAGAAGCTAATCCAGTTCATCCAGAACAGAGACACCGAGAACCACGGTGCGCCGTACTTCACAAACCAAAGTATAGACAGTTGGGGTTCTGATTACGTGAACTTTGCAGCTTTGAAAAAGCTCGCGGTTACTTCCTTAACTTAGGAAGCCCAAGCCTTGGCAGTCATCTTCATTATCATTAGTAATGTAGTCTTCCGGGCATAGTTCTACGTCAACGTGCACCTCTTTTTCACATCATTTACGAACCCTTTAGAGGTCTAGGCTAAGTCAGGGATCAAAGTCTGCTTTCTTTTACTGATGAAATCGACCACAACAACCGCCAGCACAATGCCATGGTGGGATGCGAAACCTCGCTATCTTAAAACTCGCCCGACCGAGGGTGATAAGATGTCACCCACCAATTTTCGAATCCTTCATTAATACATCGCAACCAGCTGGGCCTAGCTCGACTTTGAGTTGAAAACGGAGATGTACTTCTGCATAGATAGATCGCGGGTTACTACAGTGGTTTATAAGAGTTGCGGGAAAGGGTGTCATCCGGCATGTGGTGATTCGTCAACGGCCGCCAATTTTGGAGTGCCACCAGATTCTATCTCCGCACTTTTCAACTGAGAGGACCGCACAAAGTATATTTGCAGAGGAAAAAAATTGAAAAAGCCGTTCATTGTGAGAGGATTTTGGGTTTCCATATTCATGCTATACAAATTGCCATCGGAAACTTGCTTCTCAAGGCCTTGCCAAGACGAGATTATTAATCCTATATTATTACCGTAGAAAGTACATGGTCGGAAGAATCTATACCTCAAATGGAACCTGACATAAATACTGATAGTCGTCAATAAGCAGACCTTCCATATATCTTGTCAACAATTCTGCTAGGTCCAGTAGGAGTTATGGCAACTTGCCTGAATAATCCTCACCCGAGGTATAGATGTCATGGTCTCCAAAGTGAGGGCGGCATCACGTTGTCGATCTCTGTGGCCATCCTACTTCCAACGCATCAACCGGCTAACCAAGTTAGTTGAATGAAATATGACCTGCATTACTCAGCGATCGGAAGAATCATCCACTCAACGACGTGAAATTCACGAAAAGCCGCAATGCAGTCGCACGGCCATCACACCACCCCCCACACACCACACCGCCCGCCCCTCCTTCCCCATCCGACCACCCCACCTTTTCGTCATCATATCCCATTGCTCTTTCTTCATCTTATCCCGACTCCTGAAAGTCTCTCCACTTCACCATCACAATCTGCCATATTCCACCTCTCTCTAATTCACTGCCTCGCCTCACAACCCTTCATCATGCCCGTCGAAGCTATCAACAGGTACCCACCACCACCCACACATCTCTCCGAGAGCCAGCTCCCTTATCTAATAACCACTCAGCCATGCTGAATTCCTAGAGCGGGTTCTCAATACAGATGACCTTGTTGTCCTCGACGCCTGGGCAGAGTGGTGCGGGCCCTGCAAAGCCATCGCCCCCAAAGTCGAAGAGTGGAGTAACCAGTACCCCCAAGCCAAATTTTACAAGGTCGACGTGGATGAAGTCCCCGAAGTCGCCCAGGAGCTGGGGATCCGCGCCATGCCGACCATTATGTTCTTCAAGGGCGGCGAGAAGATCAACGACGTTGTGGGCGCTAACCCGCCCGCGATCGAGAATGGCATTAAACTCCTTGTCGCATCATAAAGGCTATCCGTATGCTATTCGTTGACTCGCCGACCTCGCGCAGTCAGTCACGACCTGAATTTATATTATCCCGCCTTTTTTTTTTTTCTGGTCCGCTACGTGTAGTTGATTAGATCTGGATCTTCGGGCCCCGAGTCGCAGCGGAGCGCTCGGGCTCGGCCCTGGTCGTAAGCTTAGAGAAAGCCTCCGGGGCTATGTGACCATGCGGGACTTGCTTTGCACTGCCCCGGACGTGATGATTATCACCCCGAATTACATGACTCGTGCGGGCGACAAGCCTTGCTGCGCATTGCCAGCACGTCGCTGTAACGAGATTACCCAGGCTCACCGACTCCGCGACTAGGTGGAGGCTGTGCAGAGGACGATCTAAGCTAATGTATCATAAGGGATGTGTGAAGCTACAGGCGTTAAGGGAAGGAGATAGCAGTTTTCTTAAAAAGGGAAAGGTAAAAAAGGAATTGTGATCGCTTTGTCTAGCCGATGTTATGCTCCAGCGCAATGGCATAATCGTGAGGACCGTCGCAGCGTAATCGCATAAGCAAGAAATCGTAACATCATGAATCGGCCCTCCCTAATGAGACACGAAAGAAGAATAAAAGGAAAAAGTAAAAGAAAGTCAAGAAAGATGGAGAACCCCTCGTACTATACAACCTGACACATGAATGTACAGAATGTACACCTTCCCCAAGGCAGTGAGGTGGAAATCAAGGGCGCCCACGTAGACTTCGAGACTGGAATAGGTCCAGTGCCAGGGACCAAAGCCGTGGCGAGGGGCGCAAGGAAGGGGATATCATTTGCCTGGGGTCTTTGCCAGGTCAAACAAAGCACGGTCCCGCGAACGTGCAAGCGAGAAGATAACAAAGACCAAGTATTTCATGAAATACTCAAAAACTTGATCCGACTGCCGGAACGATAGACCAGAGCAGGCATCATCGGTAGAAACTCCACTCCAACGCGCAAGCTTGTTGAGTGATCCCGGGAGATCAAGGTCAAAACCGAGTTCCAACTCCTTCTCCTCTTCTGCAATGAGCTCTGAATCTTGACCTAGCTTCCCATCGCCACACAGAGTGTCCTCGTCACAACTCCACCACGTGGGCGAGCTGGGCCGCGGGGGAGAAAGCAGCGT
This sequence comes from Penicillium canariense, assembly GCF_028826845.1. Classification (NCBI taxonomy): domain Eukaryota; kingdom Fungi; phylum Ascomycota; class Eurotiomycetes; order Eurotiales; family Aspergillaceae; genus Penicillium; species Penicillium canariense. The sequence goes on along the minus strand of NW_026622734.1, from coordinate 1,953,150 downwards.
GAGGTCAGTGCACGAGGACCTTCTTGAGCTGCTTGCAGAGAAGGAGGAGTCAGCGATCGAGTCGACATCAGAGTCATCAGCCGAATCGTCAAGATCCTCTTTGGTGGTGATCTCGGAGCCGTCTAGGGTAGACTCAAGAGCCTCCTTAAGAGCTGCCTTGGCCTCCTTCTTGTGCTGGCCATGTGCTGTCTTGGCGACGGAAGAACGCAGCCTCAACATCCGGACGACTACTTGGACACGTGTCTGGAGTGGATGCCCTGTGCCATGGCCTCCACGCGCCAGCTTGAAATTTATCTCGACCCTTCTACCAGGAGCGAGGTCTGCGCTACCGGTGCGACATTGACACTGACACTCCGAAGACGGGGTGAATGAGCCAAACGTAGATGGGCCGATGGCCTGTCGGGTCGCAACTTCCAGGCCTGTACAAATCAGTAAGCCTGCTGTCAGGTCCAAACCATTAGAGCGCATGGGAGCAGAGAGAAAAGGTTCTTACCGCCAAACGGAATCGTGCTCACTCCCTTAAGAGGCTTATGGAGTCGCGGAATCCGGTAGGGGAGGATAACAGGCCATAATCCCTCCATTTGCGCCTTTTTGACGCCCCGTCCCGTCTTGGAGGCTAGGATAGCCGACTCCATCTGGGTCTCGGACATGCCGTGCACAAGAACATCTGACAATGCAAGAACCCGGACGGGGCGATTGTCTCTGACGGTGCTCTGCTGGGTGCCCATGGGAGAGGCCATGCGGTGCGGGGCGCCTTCCTGCTGCCGATGCCGCATGGCTTCATAGATCCTGTGGGCAGAAGGGACCATCGTCGGCATTATTTGGTTCAGAAAGCCGGCCTCTGGGCTTAGTACAGAGGGATCTATGTAGTTCACGACTTGGCTGGCGGGAGGCGTGTCCACAATGTATGGGCCGTTTTGAGGCTGAATGACCTGGCCGACAGCAACAACTGGGGCATCGAGGCGCACATGACACCAATTTGTCGATTGCGGGTTACTAGAGCAGCCAGAACAGTCATTTAAGAGTTGACGACAATTATTGCACATCCGCCTAGCCGGAGTGGACGGCTGCTCTCGTGGACGTTGCACAGTTGGTCGCTGCCTTCGAGGCCGGCTGACACCGCCCCGTGGGTTGTTGCGCGCGGCGGTGGTGGGAGAGCGGGGAGGATTTGCCGCCCGCGCCCTCGGCCTCACTCGCCTTGCGGAGGAAGTCCTGGGCACAGAGGGGGTGCAAGACCGATGTCTCGCATTGGTCCTCCATCGACCACTCGTCTCAGGGCCCGAACGACGGTAGCCCGATTCCCCAGCATTGCCGGGTTGAGAATTCCCTGGCATAGACAAGGAAGGGCCACCGGCACTGTGGCCGTCCATGTACGAGCTGCCACCGAAAGGATCTCGGTGGGGCCCATTCCCATGATTGTCGGTTCCTTGGGAAGATGAGGGGGCGTTGGACGGTGGCACACTGATCAAACAGTGCTCTAGATAGCACAACCAGAACGCATCCCAGTCGGGGGTGATCACCGTACAGATCGGACAGATGGGTGGGCAAGTAAACGGGTTCTTCCGCCGTTCAATTGCGTCCTGCACCGCAGTTTCATGGTGGGTTTGGTTGCAGTGTTGCTGGATCTTGTCCTTCCTATACCTCACATATGGGCAGCGAGGAAAAGGACATAAGTACTCGCACTCGTGATAGTGTTTGTCGTCGACATGGCGCTTGAAGACGTGGCGATTGCTGCTTATGAAACCACAATCTGGGCATTGATAGGTGGGTTTGATTCGGTCAACCTGCCGGTTGGGAGCTTCGGGCGGCCCGGTGGGGAGCTGCTCGACCTCGTGGTCATCAGCGGCGCGGTCCATTATGGTCTGCAGGCATCGTTGGATTTGGGAGCGTTGCTCGGGGCCATGATGTCTGTCAATCAGCCTTATGAAAGATTCAGAGGCATGGCCAAGCCCCGAGACGAAGCTCTCTTGGCCTGGGATGCCCCTCTCCTCTCGAGTGGTGGGCCTTCTCGCCGGGTCCGGCTCCGGGGGTTGGGCAACCGTCGTCGCCGGGGATATTGCTTCCCACTCAAGATCGGCCGAGGGCCGGAGCTCTTCGAGCGTAATCTCATTGGGGAAAACCTGCGGGACACGGTGCCTGTCGTAGAGATTCGGATCGATCCCCGCGACGATAGAATCTCTCTCGTCACGTTGCGGGATGTCGTGTGTTGTGCTCTCAGAGTTCAGCAGTTGCCATTGTGCAACATGATCTTCTGTCGTGGATATACTGGTGGTATTGCCAGTGTAACCTAAACTCGGAAGTTGAGAGGACTGCGAGGAGTTCTGTAACAGCGGCATTAGCCATGATCTATGACACAACCCGATGTCCGAGCAGGGGCCCGTCCGAGCAACGGCGACGACGACGGCGAGGGCCGGTGGTTGAGCTGTAGCGGGCACCTAGCAGCACTCACAGTATCTGGGCCTGCCATGACCTGGCCTGCCATGAGGACGGCGTGAGGTTGTCCCTGGTTGGGATAGTCGTCCAACTGGGTCTTGATAGTCGACTGTGATTCCGTCATTGCGATGAAATCATCGCTCTCGTCAGGGTTGGACATGGGCGGGTCCTCATCCTCATCCCCATTCAGAGGCGGCAGTGGTCCAAGATATGGGATACTGGGCGGCCAATAATAGCGAGGTTGAGCCATGGTAGAGGAGTAAAGCAAGTAGTAGATCCGATCGGACGGAAGGCCCGATGGAGTGGAAGAAGAAGGGAAGGGGAGGGAGAAGAAAAAGATCAGAGGAAAGCCCAGCTCCTTTTATGTTCGATCCACGAGGGGGGGAGAGAGGACGGCCCAACGAGAACGACCACCACCCGGGTTGAGAAAGAGGGTGGAGGGTAGTTCGCAAAGGGTCAAACCCGGTGGAGAGGCACTGCGAGAAGGACCGGAGGGGAGAGATGACGCTAGTTGTTTAGAAAGTAGACGGAGTCAAGCATAGAGGACAATTTGAAACCAGGCGATGCTGAAGAAACCGCCAAACTATGGCATTCTCTTGATTCTTATGGGGGATGGGGGGAATTTCCAAGTGACAAAAGGGGAGCGCTGGGATTCCAAGTGGGGTTTAGCCGTCGAGAGCCTTGCGAGAGAACAAAACTGCAGACAAAAAGTGAGGCAAGCCACTGAGCATCGACGGGATGGGACCGGCATGGGGGATCCGACAGGATCAGACGGTAGGGTCCTAAACAGTCCTCTTCCGCAGTACCAATATCAGGCGTGCTTCCACAAGCCGGCATGGGACTCAGCCATGCTGCTGGAGCAGAGCTTGGGAGGGACAGCTCGACAGTGCTCGGCACTGGCTAGATTATAGGATGGAGAACCGCTGCGCCTCCAACGTCCAGCGACGGCGGAGGATCCTCACGATCGGCGCCCAAAGTCTAATGGCAGAGCCCAAGAGCCGAGAGGTGTAACGCGCGAACGTCATGACTATGACGGCTTTGATGCTACCATCACGACTACTGCTCTGCCCCCTCCTGCGCCAGTCACCCTTCACCCATTCGAAAGCATGGGATCGGCGCCGTTCCATCACGGCCAGTGTTTACGCAACGCGCATGACGTGGGACCCCCCAACCATCCTAGCCAGCATGAACGCCGAACCTGGGGGCGCGAAAGATTGACGGAGGCCATGTCTAATGTGGGCAGGTCCCTTGGGTCCAAACGCGCTTACGAGAAGCCAGGGTCGGGCTGGCTTCGTGGAGGAGCAACTCCTCCGACAGGGATTCGAGGATGTGCTGATCCAGGAGCGCGACACACCCGGAAATCATGTCACCGGAAGGGTCCTCTAACCGTTGAACAGCGAGCCGGGCGAAACGAAATACGGATTCACAAGCACCAAACATCGCGGATGACGGAGGAACGAGGGAGCGATTGAGAACGACCATGGACAATTGACTGGTTCGCCAATGCAGAATGGTCGAAATCAGACCCAGCTCATTCGCTCGAACAGTTGCCCTGGCGCAAACTCAAGGTCTAAGCATGCCCCAAGCCATGCCCTCACTAGCCCACGGGGATCCACTTCGGACCAGACGTCCAAACTGGCAGGCCGGAGTACGAGTCGCAACGAGACCCTGCCGTGGGATCTCCCTCGCTCTCGCATCGGATCCAGCCTGGGTTGGGAGACATGGCCGCGCCAGAGGAGGACCTGCTCTTCCCGACCCTCGTCTCCGATGCGATGACGGCGGACCCAACTCAATCCATGGGCAATCGGGCGCTGCCAGTGACATCACCCGCAGTGGATACTGTGCCTAGCGCAGAGAACAGACTACACCATACGAAGACTAGTTCCTACGGAGGGGGTGGGCGCATCTCAATGGCGATCTAATGATCCCCGTCTCCATCGCATCTGGACCAAGTGCCGGCGCGGGGGAGGAGCTATCGCACATCGTCACCACACGCGCCCCGTTGCTAGGAACCCCTGCCCTCGTTCTCGACGCACGACCTGTTCCCTGGCGCCCGGCTATCAATGGAAACTTCCATGCAGCGTGTCCTGTCTGAGTGGCCCGGAGATGTGGACGCGCAGACGCGGCCGGGGAATTTGGCAATGTCAAGCGGGTTCTTTGGTCGAGGCCAATGAGCATGATCCCGACCGGGCAATTCGACAAGCGGGGCTCGAGCTTTCTCCTGACGGGCAAGATCACACCCATCCGGGGCACGAGGCAGGACAGGATGGTGCTAGGAGAAGACTGTGAGGCGATAACGCAGGTGAGGCGATAACGCAGGTGAGGCGATAACGCAGTTGCGCAGGGCGAGGAAAGCGGAGGGAAGAGGCGGGATGTGCAAGCCGAAAGTACCTCTCTCCGCTCCCGCTTTCCCTCTCGTGTCCCTCTTCCCCTCGTCCCCCCGTTCGCCCTTATCCATCCTCCTGCTGGTCCTTGTGGGCCACACAAAAACTGGAGGAGCTCTGGAAAGCGAAAAGCCATCCAACTCAGGGCGCGCCGCCCCCCAAACCCCCCAAAAATCTCTGCGGCCTCATGAGGACTTGCAATCGGACCCTCGGACGCCAGCGCCCGGATTACAGGGTTCTTTTCCAACGGGGATGATCATGGGAAAGGCTTCCGCCCCGTCGAGCGTGAGTGGGCAGCCGAATTAGCTCCGGAAATAAAGTCGAGCAACTCTCAATCTACCCGCGATTCGCCGCCTATGCTCCACTGCGGTGTCGCAGACGCACATCTATCAGGCCCGCGGCCGACGAATCACGCTCGGGAATCGAGTGGTGTACGGGCTGACACGAGAAGGGGGGAGGTGGAACAACCGATCCCATGATTCTGAATTTGCTGCCGATCTTCTTTCACGGGCCTTTCTGGCGGCTTAAAATCTTGGCGGAGAGGGGGCGACGCCTGTGCGGAGCGCTCCCCCCGAACTCAGACTCTTTTTTCTCAAATAATTCCTCCCCTCGGGCCGGTCGCATGTGCTGGCCGCATTTTCTGTGCTGGTGGTGCTACGGTATTGGCTTGACCCTGGCAGAGGGGGTCAGGGGGTCTTCGTCACTGTACGCGTCAGAGCGGTGACTTTAGATGGGACTCAGCAAGAAGGCGCCCGTCTTTCAAGGTGCTGGCTACTTGCACAAACACATAGGGCCATTAAAATTGATTGGGGCGAGCTCGGTCCTTCCCTTGGTTGATGTCCTTCTGGGGTTGGCGGGGAGAAAAAGAAAGGAAAGCGCGGATACACACAAGGAGAACAGAACACCGATCAGGACAGGAAAAGGTGCAAGAAAAATAAAAATAAAAAAAAAATAAAAGGCGAACACGAGAATCAAACGCAAGTAGCCAGGCCCCTCTTTGCCGTGTGCACGGAACAATCGGTATAAATAAGGCAATTAAGGAAGTATAGGAGAGTTTGCTTGGTCCACGATCGACCCACCAATCCGGGACGCAACCATGGCTCGCAGAATTAGTTGTTCCAGAATCTCGGGCCAACGTATCCCAAGTGCCTCTGAGGGGAATTGACATTGCGAACTTGGCCCGGCGTTGCACAACATGCACCTGCAGGCTGGGGTATCTACACATTTGTCCTTTGGCTCAGGCGAGAGCCTACGGACGAATGAGTGATTGTGGGAATGCGATTACCGGGTGGAAGCGGCAGGGAGAAATTGCCGGCCAGGTAACAAAAGGCCCTTCAATACCCGGACTCTCACCGAGGATGAGAAATCAGAAACAGAACCCGCTGCAAGCAAAGCCAACCCCCATAGTCAACGACTGAGATGGCTCACGACCGACATGGCTCACGAACTGACATGGCTCACGAACTGACATGGCTCACGACTGACATGGTGCAGGTCAATTACTGCGCCCAGCGCCGGCTCGCACTCATACCGGCGTTCGGCGCACTGATTGGACACCTTAGACCCCTGGCAGCAAGACCCGACCTGACATACAAGCTCGGAAAATCCTGCATGCACCCAACCATGAGCCATGACGATGAAAATTCTGCAGTCAGCTGTGAAGGGGGCCAAACCGTCGCGAAGGGGGGGAACAAAAAAATTCATAGCCGTCTCCCTGGTTGTCGGCGAATGTATCGTTCTTCGCTGAATGCGCTGAAATGGAATGGTCCGCGCTGCCCGGTCGGTATGCCTCGGGCATGGCTGCGTTTGGTTGTGAGTGGGCGTAGATCATTGGCTTGTTGGCGGGTTAGGGGGATGCGCGCTCTGAATATGCATGCTTGACGGGCTGCTGGTGCGCCGGGTACTGCACGGGCGATGAGACCTGATCGGGTCGCCGTCGTTTGACACTTGACAGTTGACAGTTGGACTCGATACTTTCTGAGTGTGGCCGGTTGATCCAATTGCATTTAATTGTGAATTGATGGTTTTTTTTTCAAATTATGATTTAGCTTCCCTTGTTTTTCCTGCGATGCGCGACGAAGGTTTCAGGTCTTGACACAGATTTTAGGTCTCGATACAGATGTTAGGTCCTTGGCACAGCTTTTCAGGTTGCGACAGAGATTTCACGTCTAGCGCTAGTCCGTGTCTCCGTGGTTGCGGCTCTAGTTCCGTGTTGGCCCGACGAAGATAGCAAGATGGTGGTAGAGTCGGCTATTGGAATGACGCGCAGGTCTAGCAAGATCGGAGAATGGAGAACGGAACATCACCTGACTCCTCTCTTCTCTCCGAGAGATTGGGGAACGGTTCAATGCGAATTGCGCAGATGTCGCCATGTATGTCTATCTATTTAGCTTTTGGGGATAATAAAACACGTCCAGAGAAAGAAAGGTCCAAAAACAAACATCGCCAAAAGATCAAACGGGGAAATGAAAAGCACGGAGATCCAAAATCAACCAAATCAGACGTTCCAAGAAAATACCCCAATGTCCTCAAGCTCCCGTCCACTCCACTTGTTCCTTTGCGGGGCAGGCCGACGGGGATGCCCCACCGACGGACTATCTTCTCCACACCAAACCCCGCCAAGATAAAAAAGAATATCAAGACCAGGAGCCATACCATCGACCGATCACTCCAGAACGGCACCACATAACAGCATCCCCCCAAAACGCACCGGGACGCGCCCATGTCATTCCGTCCACGCCATGTGTAACACGTACCTGGCAAGACCAGCGCTGCCAGGAACAACGTCCACATGGCCTGTGTAAGGCACGGGCACTGCGCCGCGCCGCCGCCTTATTTGAGGCCGAGGGGTACCCACGGCTGGGATTCCTTCGGCGCGGCCAGCCAGGCCGACACGGCGGCGGAGCCCTTGGCGGGTTTGTTCTTGGGTAGGAGGGAGGCGTACGAGGGCTTGTCGTTGGGGAGGGAGAGGTTGTAGTCGTGGCCGGAGATGTGGGGGGCCTTCAGGCCAGCGCCGATGTGGCGGAGATCAGAGGAGGACCTGGAGCGAGACAGTGGTCAGCGGTGGACGGGGAGAATAGCATTGTCGATGGCGGTGGTGGGAAGGGAGCTTGGGGGAGCCCTGGCAGTGGGAGGGAAAAGATGTGAGTTGCCACCGCGGGCATGTGAGGGCAAGCTAGCTTACTTGGAGGAGCTCATTGTGTGGTGAGGCAGTATGATGCTATTGTATCGGTACAGGAATTCGTGCGTGGTGGCGGCGAGGGCAGCGGACTTTCTAAGAAACTGTGATGAGCCAAATGGAACCAGACGGGGGAACGAGTCGTCAATGATCTCGACTCGGGGAGGCATTGCATACTTCAAGCTTCAGTTATCAAGAAGGCAGGGTGGTGAATAGCATGCTCTCGACGGCGCCGGCGGCGATTTTTATATTCTGCTCAGGTCTATGACGTCCAGTGCACGGCAGGCTCCAAGGCGAACCCGGGTTTTCTCAGGGTGAGGGAGGATAGCCAGGAAAGGAGGGTCCAATATCGCAAGTGGATCGTCCCACCACCGAGTTTGGGGTGGTGGAGGCGCCTGGGTCGCGCCATGGGGGTGTTTCTGGAAGCTTGCCAAACCTGGGCGATGGGCGAGGGGTGGAAGGGTAACGGCTGCCTGGGGTGTGGCCGAGATTAATTTAGGAAATAAATCAAAAAATAGAAATGAAAATTTAAAATATGGGTACATAGTAGATTTAAGAGGAGTGGAATGGAGACGATTGCTGAGATAAAGCTCAACCCCTGCAGGCCCCAGAGGGGAAGTATACTTGTGCCCTAGAAGCTGGTACGAGCTAGTACGGACTAGGCAAACAGTCCCTGGAAGTACCGCCGTTACGGCCAATACCGACACCATTCCATATCCCGCTGGGATGTTCCTGGATTCCTCGTGTGTTCAGGATCTCGATCTCGGTCTCGTCTCGTTCCAGTTCCAGTTGCAGTTCCAGTTCCATTCGCGTTGCGGTTTTGGCTGCGACCACCGCGGCTGTCCATCTCACGGGCTCGGAGTTTTCTCTTTTGGAAAATACACCCGGTCCATTGAAGGAGATTCACCGAATGGTGTGCAGTTGCAGGGTGCAGCGGATCGACCTGACATGTACATGGTGTCATGACAGGCGGGCGGAACCTTATCAGCAGGCCAAATGTCGGTGTGTCAGTGTCGATCCTACTGTATCAGCGTGGCTTCGAGAAACCGGAGATGAGATGATACGATTTCAGACCGCTTCTGTGCTCATCTGATCAGGAGGTGGGCGGAGGTCTGAGGACCACAGATGTAGATCGGATCGTCTCCACTATGGTGTTCACTGTAAATCTCCCAGGCCCATTACCATGCCGAAACACCTGCAGTAGTGACGGGTCATCAAAGCCCCCCGCACAGCGAGGAAGGCGAACACTAACACCGATTTGGGGTGGTTGCCTGGATCACCAGTGGCGGTGCGCCAGGGCCGACCAGAACCATGAAGTCACAGTACTGCGCGCGAGGGTCGACCGTCCAGGATAACGTCCACCCTTCCACCCTCGCTGCCTCATGGGTCGTCATTATCATAGGGGAGGTCGAGACAGCCCAACCGCAACCCGGGCTGGGGGGAAATGGTCCCGCCGGGTTGGAGTCTGCCCTAGGCCCCTTCACCCTTCGTCGACCGAGGGCGAGGGCAATGTCAATGTCAATATCCTGTCAATGTCAATGTCAATGTCAATGTCAATGTCTCGGTATCTACGGAGAATGGCGTACGAAAGACCCAGCAGGGCAACCAGTCAAGTCGATTCTACAGATAGACCAGCCCCACCGCACGCCCCAGGACCCGTCCGCGGCCATTAACCACCTGCAACCCGCCGAACCTGAGCGTCCACCACCGCAACATGAAACACCAGTCGAGCCGGAATGGCCGGTGCTGGGAGCTTGAGTCAGATTTTGGCCCCTCCGGGACGCAATCACGACCGCCCACGTTGGCGTGGACCCAGGACTCCGTGTTGAAGGACCAGCGATTGCGCTTGCATCCGCACTAGTGCCAGGGGGAAAATGAGGAGGGTGGCGAAACGGCAGTTCAGTAGGTGATCGCAACAGATCGCAGGGTCTAGATGCCGATGCAGGTCTAGTCTAGTCCGGGAGGAACACCCGGGGATGGATTGGCGCACGCTCTCTGGGCTCAGGCACAGACGTCTTGGGATCCCTCGGGTTGGGGGCCTCTCCACTGGGAAGACGTCGGAACGGTGCAGGGAGTAGGTTTTCGGGTGTCTGCATTGGAGGGGCGTCTCTCCTCACGCTCCGGAAATACCAGAAACAAGAAACACTAAAAACCCTGAGCGGCAAGTCTGCTCGAGAAGAATAACTCACGGCTCGCGCGCCATCGCCTGAGCCCGGGACGAAGTTTCTGGCGTCTAACGTCAGCACCATGTGCGATGATTTTGCGCTGTGTGACGGAGGAGTCAGTCCGAACGCTCCAGCATCGAACAAACAATGGCAGTGGTTCGACCAACAGGAAGGACAGGTCAGATTCACTTCTACTATGGCTGTTAACTACCGGAAGGCCCCCAGGCAACCACTGTGGCTATGCCCGACTGTGGCACAGCGCGCTCGCGTGGCTTGTCTCCCCCGTCTGCGACGTCCTCTGACTTCTGTGGACCAATTCGAACGGCTGCACCAACCATTCCCCCCGTATTCGTGAATCCTGCACTAAAATGGGTCTATCGCGATCACAGTCATCCTGGAAGCCCGCAAATTTGCCAGTCCAGCATCTCGACCGAGCCATGGAGACAAAAATCGCGCATTGTCCACCCAATCCACCAAAGTATATAATTGCTTTTTGGCTCGCCTAGCCCACCCTTCACGAGTCCTTCTGGAAAGAAGCATGGCCCGCGTAATGCCAAGACCAATAACGCCGTCGAAGTTAGATCGCCGAGGGAAAATCAGCCTTATAAACTCACCCTCGTGCGACTGCCTGAGGGCGAACGTAGCCCGAGGAACGACCAGCTGAATGACAACCGGCCGAAGGACTATCGGCCGCACACGATCCCCACAGGAAACCCGCGCTGACCGACAGCGACAAGGCAGATCCGAGGGCACTGGCACGCACAGCAAGTGCCGACTGTCGAGACAAGGCGCACCCTAAAAAAACAAAACCCAGACAAGGGCAGGAAAGAGCACCTTCTGGCGTCAGCGCTCCCTAGGGAGCGGCATCCGTGCAGAGACGCAGGTCCACCTGCCAATCCCCGAGACGAGCGCACAATCGCCTGGTCGCACTAGCGGGGTGCTTCATTACCGGACTATCCACTTTCCGGATTCTGCCTCTGCCAGAATTCCCGAGCATGGCCTCGTCCGCAACACGGCAGACGGACAATATTCTCGCGGGCGTGGGGAGGGACCTTGTGGAGCGGTCAGACAGGCTCACGCTACTGTGCACCTACGCAATGCCGTGCCGATCCTGAGGGAATTGGAATTTGATGTTTCGCAGTCTTATTCTCATTTGATTTGATTTTGATTTTGATTTGATTTTGATTTTGATTTGATTTGATTTGATTTATTGATTTTTTGATTTTCGGATTACCCTCTCTTCCCTGAGGGACCGGTGGATCTCCTTCTCCACAGTGATGCGCTGGTGATCCGCCATTAGTCTCCTTCCGATTAGAGTTCCTTCTGTCTTGGGGGGTTCCCTCAACCCCGTGAATAATACATCGGGACGTGCGGTACGTACGACCGTCGAAACATGATTCGGGACCCTCAGTCAAAAAGAGATGGCATGGGGGCAAGGGAATTACCCAGGGAAAAAAAAAATCAGGGTGTGTTGCTCAGGCCGCCTGTCTTCACCCTGGCTATTCTCCCTGGGCTCGGAAGTGTAGCAGCCCAACGTCCCCCGAGGGCCTCGCGGTGATTGATTTCCATTTTTTTGGTGTGGCGCAGTTACCCATTGTACGGCTGCAGCAAAATTCACCGAGCAGTCTGTGTAGACTCCGTCCGGCGTGTGGGAGGGGATGCCGGGGAGCCTCGTGTGGCTGTGCGGGATGTCTTCGCTGCAGCGCTTCTCGTACAGGCGATTCTGGCCCCGGCCTACGACCTGGACGGTGTCGCCATGGACTTGATGATCGGATGATGGCGTGGGCGATGGGCGATCCTAGTTCTAGACTGTTTCTTTTTTTTTTTTTTCCCCTACTCCTTTTCTTTTTCTTATTTGTTTTTCTGTTTTTTTATTTTATTTTTTTATTCTTATTTCATTCTTTTTTTATTCTTTTTTATTCTTTTTTATTATTTTATTTTATTTTTTACTCTCCCCCTCTGGATATGCCTCCGTTGGCCTGGACGGCGATCGAGCGGTGGCGGTCTCGCGGAGTCTTCGGTGCCCCTGGGGGTTGGGGGGAATTCAAGTCTAGACCTTGGGTCATTTCCAGCGGAGAAGGTCGAGGTGCATGGTGCATGAACCTGGATGCCGCCAGCGGAGGGAGCAAGCAAACAGATGAAGTCATAGGCATGGTGGCCGAGGTTGGTCTGTAGCACATGGGGAGTTGTAGATCGTGCTCCCGAGAATCCAAATAAATGATTTCGGTGACAACCATGATGATTCAAGGTTCAACCTGGTCCGCGAAAGGCGGGTTAGTCCCCGGGAGGAGATGAGATATGGAGAGAGCCAGCGACGAATCCCATCACAGAAGATCACTTCGTCAAGGAGGTACACAGGATATACGCCGGGCTGGTCATGGTGGAAAAGAAATGCATCGAGACCGATCAGCAACTAGCAGAATCGAAGGCTGAACTCCCAGGTTTGCAATGGTAAGCAATGATATTCTTGCATCGAACCCTACTTGGTGAACACCGTGATTTCTTCCTGGCATCCCAACACCCGTCCGCCAGTCCGTGGAAGCGCTTGGCCGAAAGTATGCCATGCCCGCGCGGATGTGGCGATATGGGATCTATTCATTCTGGGAGCTGCTCCGACCAAAAGCTCCCGTAATCGGGGGACTACATGTTGGAACGGCATGTATCTCGCATAGCTGGATAATGAGACCGCTGTTGTGAAAGCGTGGTAGCGTCTCGCGGGACGTGGATCGAGTGTCTGGGAGATTTAGCACGATATCGCATGGCCGTGGAAGCGTCTGATACGAAATTAAGTGATAACTCGGGAAAATTTTGATTTTTGTTTCATTCAGGGGAATCTATGCACAGGCGAGAGAATGTGCCAGGGCGATTGGAAACCCTTCACGCGTCGTCTCATGCAGCCAGAGGTCTGCCTCCTCCCCGACTCAGGGCGAGGAAGACCGGAGTAAAAACCCAGTTTTGTAAAAAGCACAACACCAAACAACCACGCGCACCAAAACCCAGTAAACCCCAAATTCCGCGCGAGCCGCTTAGATGTGGGTGTCGTAGGCGATGGGGACGACGGTCTCGGGCGCGTTGCCGGCGATGGAGACGAGGTGGCCATCGCGGGGGCCAACGGCCTGGCGCTTCAGGTGAACGTGGATACCCTTCTCCTTGGCCTCACGCTTCTTAAGGGCGTTCTCCTTGACACGGTTGATGAACTCCTCGCGGGAGCGGGAGTGCTGGACGTGCTCAACGCGGACGTTGATGCGCTTCTCGAGGTAGCGGTTGCCGACGCGCTTGTACAGGAGGACACCGACGGAGGACTTGGTCACGTTGTAGACGACACCGGTCTTGCCGTGGTAGACCTTGTGGGGCATACTGTAGAAGGACTGACAGTCAATATTTTGGGGGGGTTCCTGGTATCAGACTGGCGTGGCGGTTGGGGGGTGGGGGGCTGTTTTCCACGAAAACTGCCGTGCAGAGGAGTTGGAAGGGCAAATTCGGATTGTACTGACCCCTTCTGGACGGCACCGTTAACCTTCAGGTCGACAATGTCACCAACACTGTAAAAAATTTCGTCAGTCCCATTTCTTTGTAACTCGTCTCCATATGCGGTCTTGAAAAAGGATGTCGATCGTACCGGTAGGTCTTCATGTAGGTGGACAGGCGGATCATACCATGCTCCTTGAAGGAGCGGCTGAAGGCATACTATAATTCCTTCTCGTCAGTACGCTGGTCTCGCTCGTTGTCCCTCAGGTGTGCCAGGCGAAATGTCGTGCATCGAGGGGCGAAAATCGAGGTGGTGTAGACGTACCCGAGTGCCGGCGCGCAGACCGTACGAGTGAGGCATGACGGCGGTGTTGTGGTTTGGGCGTGTTGAAAAGTGTCGACAACGGGCTGCCTTTCGTCAACCTGGAAGTTGAAGCGGCGGAGAGTGTGGTATCGGTTGGTCACGTGTTAGGGTTAGCGCACATTAACCCTGCGTACCTTCCATATGTGGACTAGCGTGATCACATAGCCGAATAATCCAAAGACCTTGGAACTTCGTGCGAATTTCCTCAAGTGTGCATTCGACAATCCCGCCAACCCAGGACACCCAGCAGCCATGGCTCCCGCTCCGTGAGTGACAACGAGATCAAAATGCAGTATCGCATGATTCTGACCTGCTTTTCTACAGCCGTGTCTACACCAAGACCTACAAGGTCCCCCGTCGCCCTTTCGAGTCGGCCCGTCTGTTAGTACTCTCCGGCCACTGATCAGAAGCGTGCTTCTGGTCATGTCGTGTGTTCCATATCTAATCCATTGTCCCTAGTGACTCGGAACTGAAGATTGTCGGCGAGTACGGCCTGCGCAACAAGCGTGAGGTGTGGCGTGTCCAGCTTACCCTGTCCAAGATTCGTCGTGCTGCTCGGTATGTGGAGGAACCATATCTGTGTCAATGGGATGGCTGTGGACTCGGCGCGACCGAACCACAGTCCTGCAACAACAGAGCTAACATTCTACTTCACTAGTGAGCTGCTCACTCTCGATGAGAAGGACCCCAAGCGTCTGTTCGAGGGTAATGCCCTGATTCGCCGTCTGGTGCGCATCGGTGTGCTCGATGAGGCCCGCATGAAGCTCGATTACGTCCTCGCCCTGAAGGTCGAGGACTTCCTGGAGCGCCGTCTCCAGACCTGCGTGTACAAGCTTGGTCTGGCCAAGTCGATCCACCACGCCCGTGTCCTGATCAAGCAGCGTCACATCCGTGTCGGCAAGCAGATCGTCAACGTCCCCTCGTTCATGGTCCGCCTCGACTCCCAGAAGCACATCGACTTCGCTCTGACCTCGCCCTTCGGTGGCGGCCGCCCCGGCCGTGTTCGCCGCAAGAAGGCCGCTGCCGCCGCTGGTGGTGACGGTGAGGCTGAGGAGGAGGATGAGGAGTAAATACCTCACCACTACAAAAGAAAAACGGGAGTCCGGTCGGGTTTCGCTTTGGGCAGCTCAAACACTCTGGGAGGTTCATGGTGACTGCAGCATAAAGCGTTTCATGTTGTATGATCATGCAAATCAAAATGAATCAATAAAACAGCCAGAATGGCTTCAATTCGGAACCCCGATATCTTTGTGCATCGCATTATCATTGCCTCATGCAGCATTGGGCCCTTTTATAGTCATATGTACATACAGTATGGTAGATTTCCTGAACGCCCTTATCCCCATATCCCCATTTCCCCGTTTCCCCGGAATACCTAGCCCGTGCCCGTCTTGGAAATATCGCCGAACTCCTGTAGCGTACTGCGAAGCCATTCATCCCTCAACATCCACCATCTCTTTTAATGTCTTTTCCGCGCCTCGGTACCAGCGCCCCATCTCCTCGAGTCCATCGCTCTCTCCTTCCTGCTTCTTACGCTGAGCCTCATGCGCCTGTGTAATTGCTTCGTCCTTCCGTCGCTCTAGCACCGTGCACTCCCGCTCGAGGGCCTCGGCCTCTCGTGTCTTTCGCGGTAATGTGTTCTGCACGGCAGCAATTTGACGGTTCAGTGCGGCCAGTTCAGCCTCCCGTTCTGATAGCAGTGCCCTCGTGGCGGGAAGTGGTAGGTTCTGGGAGGACCGAGGGTCCGAAGAGTCCATTCCGGCGACCTGTTTAGCGCGGAGGCCCGCGATGGTAGACTCGAGGTTCTCAATGGCGTCCGGAAGCGTCGAAAGCTGTTTCATCTGGACCTCGACGTTCTTATAGCCTGTTATACATGTGTTCAAGGTCAGCCACTGAAGCAGTAACGTAAGAAGGGAGGCCATACGGCTCGCCAGCTCTCGACCCATCGTCTCCATTTCCTCGATCATGAGGCGGGCTTCTTCTTTCTGCGCCTTGAGCTCGGCTTTGACTTTGGCCAGTTGTGTCTCCATTTCGACGTTTTCATTGTGCCCGACCACGAGGGGCGGGTCGCCCACGATTGCGCGGAGGAACTTCTCCTTCGTCACTTGCTCGAGGTAGGAAAATCGCAGCTTGGAAAAGAGCTCCTGGATCACAGAGAAGGGCACATGTCAGCAATTGCAACCACGCCATGCGAACCATAGACCTAGCACCAGGTTCGTCGCGCACCTTATAGTGTGTAAGATCAGCCTCGAGCGAGGCCGGCGTGGGGTCATTCCAGTTTGACATAGAAACATCGGAGCGTCGCTTTGAGGGAGATGGATTGGAGTCACCGGCGTCAGAGATGGGCTCGCTGATGCGAATAATCGCAAGACGTTTCTTCAAGTCGCCCTGCTCTTGCTCGAGCTGCTGGAGGGCACGCAAGGGATCAGGAGTTTCTGACGCCATCTTGCAACGGCAATTGTGACGGATTCGCAGTTTCTTATGAGCTTAAATGAAGTTGCAAAGGAAACGCCTAAGAAAGTGAGTGTTCGCCAACTCCCACGCAGGCGCGGGACGGTAAACAACTCACTTATCGCGACTGATAACTAATGGGCCAAGGCGGTGAGCCGCCAAAATGTTGGAAGGCGCCAGCTCGTTGCTTCTTCTCTCCCCTGCTGCTTTCTACAGTGGATAGTGAGCCCTTATTTTCCATGATGGCCCAGTAATTCCTGTTTGATTCTTCTCTTGTCCTCACGGCACTTGCACAACTCACTTGGTTCTGTCCGGCCCGCACCTCCGCAGTCTGCGGCTTGACGACATCATGGACGACTACCACGTTGCGCAAGTCCTCGCCAGCGAGGCGCGAGACAGCTCTCAGAAATATGAGAGTCATGGACTTGGCGCGTATCTGCTTCGGAAGTAGGTTCACATCGGTGTCGTTATTTTCTCTTCACTGCGAGTTGCAAACTGACTTGGAACACCTCCAGACCGGCCGGGAACGCTCCCAAACCCAATACCCGATTCCTGCGGCACTTGATCAAAGAGACGGATAGTCACAACACAGCGCTCAAACGCAAAGAGGAGAGAGAAGCGAGGGAGCGCATGCGTCAGCTGAAAGACCAGCCCAAACATGACTCGGCTCCAACAACTTCTTCAGCCACGGGAAAGCACGATCGCCGTTCCAGAAGCAGAGACGGAGGAAGAAGTCATAGAGAGGATCGTGACAATCGCCACGAACGCGACGGTCGCGAGCATTCGAATTCTCGGCGCCGACATCGCAATCGTCCTTCGTCTACTGAAAGAGATCGAGCACGCCGCCATCGCCGTCCGGACGAGCCCCACGAGCGAGCAACGAGAGACCGGACCGAGCACCGTCGAGATCGCCATGAGTCTTCTCGGAAAAGCCGTCGAGGCCGCGAGAGATCATCCTCGCACTCTCGCAGTCGGTCTCCTCGGCGAGACCGCAGTTCTGGACGCCATCACCGATCAGCGTCTTCGCCAGACCCTCGGTCATCGCAACCACGGCGGACGCGAACAGGCCACCGCCATGAGCGCTCTGAGCTCTCTGAGCGTGCAAGACATCTCTTGCCTCACGATTCCCGCTCCACCACGACTCAGGATTCTGTCAAACCTCGCAAACAAAAACGGGGGTCGCCGTCCCCGGGCGAGCCTACCTTTACCACTCTACGTCGCGACCGTACCGATGATGAATCCGATCCTTTGGAAGATCTCATTGGGCCCCTGCCTCCGCAGATGGATGGTGATGGTGCTGCCCCGATTCGCTCTCGGGGCCGTGGAGCGTATAAACCCAGCGCCAGCACCATTGACGCTCACTTTGCTCCGGACTACGACCCTACCATCGATGTTCAGCCTGGTGACAATGAGGGACCTTCTCTAAACAAGATTTCTCCTCGGCCCGTCGCGGGTCTTATGGCAGGGGAAGATGACTGGGATATGGCTCTCGAGGCGTTGCGCGACCGGCAACGTTGGAAGCAGAAAGGCGAGGAGAGACTACGCGCCGCGGGAATGAACGAAGACACCATCGATCGGTGGAAGAACAACGCTGCGTTCACCGGGGCAAACAGCGGCGAAGGCAGGCCGGAGAATGTGCGATGGTCGAAGAAAGGCGAGGGCCGAGAATGGGATCGGGGTAAAGTCATGGATGACGAAGGCCACATCGATGTCCGGGCTGCCTGGTAACCTTTCTTCTTGTTCTTCTGCTTTGGAGCGTGGCGTTTAGAGGCTACTTTGTTTTTTCTTGATACCAGGGGATACCTTCGCATCTGTCGCACCGGATACACACGGTCACCATGGACACTAGTGTAGGATGAGACACCACTGTATTCATATCTCCAATATCATTAGGTTATGTGGGGACGGCAAAACTTATGGATGCGCGCCCATAGAAGGTGGCCTGAGCCGACAGGTAGTATCAGCGCATCTGTTCTCAAATACCTCGAAAACAGCTATCTAATCGGAGTGCGGAACGGTTCCGCGCTGGCGGATGGTGATTCTCAAGTCAAACTGACGACATCAGTCATCCTGCCCGCGATTGCAAATGCTTAGAGATCCATGGGTCTTTCCACACATACCCTTCCTCGTGCCACTGATAACCTTCTTTCTACCCCCTTCGCCTTATCTCTGTGCCTCCGAAGCGCCCATCAGTAAGTATAAATCGCGGAACATCACCGATTGAGCTCTTCAATCCTATTTACCCCGAACATCTACTCGGGAGCCCGGGACGTCCTTCAAATCTCCACCACAATGACAGACCAATTTGCCTTCTCCCACCCGTCCCCGCTGGAGGGCTACGAGAACCTTGAGCCACTGTCCGAGTGAGTGCCACGCGACCGACCGCGGGCGGAAACATCCGCCCACTCCTCACAACGAGTCATGCTGACCCTCCGTCCAGGGAGCGCAATGACGATGGCAAGTCGTTCAAGAACCCCCAGCATGGCATCCTGAGCAAAGCCTACGAGGAGTTCCCTGCCCCACTCCAAAAGGGGCCCCGCGGAGGCTTCGACATCCACATCTACCACTTTCAGGTGAGTCAAGACACCCTCTCCGAGTCGCCCGATCCGACTAACACACAGCAGAACAACCCAGACCAGGTCGCGTACGCAAAAGCCCTATGGGAGCGCATCCGCCGCGAATGTACACACGCCCCACTGCCCAACCCTACCTTCATTTCACACAGTTGCCCACATCCCGTTCCCCACGATGCTAACCCTTGCCTCCCCCCAGTCCCCGAACTCCGCATCTACACCTTCTTCGACCGGCCCATTGGCCCACACCCAGTTGCCATGTTTGAAGTCAACCTGTTCACGCCCGCGCAATTCGGTGCGTTCATCCCCTGGCTGGTGATCAACCGGGGCCCGCTGAGCGCACTGGTGCACCCCAACACGGACGACGATGAGGAGGAGGAGCGGAACCACACGCAGCGGGCGATGTGGCTGGGGGAACGGATCCCGTTGGACTTGCGGATTTTCAAGCTGATGAAGGAAAAGCAGAAGCGGGAGGAGGAGGCGGCGGAGAAGGCGAAGCGGGAGACGTTATAGAGGAGCTGTCTGCTCTTGTGAAAGTATGCTCGTTATGGCTACGGCGTATACGGTAATGAGAGAAGGGTGGTTGCGAATGTAGCGCTCGGGACCGTGAAGGGCAGGTTCAGTCGTTGGAGACTTTGGACATTAAAGAACGAGAATCCTGATTTCCTTGTAAATAGATGAATAGATGCAATACAGAGTCCTATGGAATCGCAGGAGAGCAGGGGCTGCTATCAGGGCGGCTTGTTATTGGCGGATCGGAGCCGTGGTGGTACGGCCACTCTCCAGCTGCAGCTGAGCATTCGCATGCCTTCAGCTGCCACTAGGGACAGATAGAGTACAGTCCCAGGCAGTGCGCTGTGTATCCAAATGACTATACCAGCGATATCTCCATTGCAGACCTCGGCTCAGCCTCAGATGACCGAGTCAGGAGGAGCGTATCACCAGGCCGCATAACCCAAAAAATAAACGAACCCATCCCTATCCACTCGCCTTGGGGCGTGCAGCGCATGCAAGCAATTCGAGCATGTCCTCTCCGTCGAATCACACGCTTGAACACGCCTCCAGGTTCCTGGGCCCGTCGATCATCCACATTCCAGGCCACGCCAACCTCCACTAGCATGGTTATGCACCTGTGGATCGGGATGCTACCCCCGACCCTGCAGGCTCAGGTACGGTGTGATCGTGCATCCCGGTCGGACTCGCCGCGATCTTTCCTGCTCGGAGGTGATGTGATCTAGAGGATCCTGGTGGCATCCGGACTGAAGAGCAATGCGATGGACCCTGACAGGGACAGGCGGGGAGCGCACTTGCCAGTCTTTACTGCTCACCACCTCTTCCAAGGTATTTACCTGGTCACTCCCCCTGTCTAGCTGGACTGCCCTTCTCATCCGCTGTCCGGGCTCCCTTGGTTGACGGCTACGCCCGCGTCTTGTGACAAGATCAGACTGATCGACGTAGAGATAAAGTCTCAACGGGATCCCCGAGTCGCTGGTTTTCACCATCCGAACATCTTGACTGGCGCTTTCTATACTAGCCTCCGGGTTGATGGTTGCGATGCTGCACCTGATATCCCATCTGGTGGCGTTGGCCCTGCTGGTGGCCCCGGCCCGGGCCACGGCGACCATTCCGTCCTATGTATACGACTATGGTGAGTGCCGAGCTGGGTCGCCACCATCACATCCAGTCTAACCTTCGACAGCCCCTCTGATCTGGCTGCATAGCCAGGATGCATACCGACCGGGCGACCTCCAAGCACAGCTCGACCACACCACGCCCGAGGTCAACTGGACCGCGATCCAGGGCGCGCCATCTCCGTTGACGCTGAGCAACCTCGACCAGCTCAACAACCTGGGCAATACCAGTGTGTACCTGACATCCCACGAGGGCATCGCCGCATACCCTGAACCAGCCTGGTTCCGCGGTATCACGCCGGACTCACAGGGACGTATCGGTAATGGAACAGGGTGTGCGATTATCGTTGTGGACCATGGGAGTGGGAATGTCGATGCTTTCTATTTCTACTTCTACCCGTGAGCCAGCTGAACCGAATATTGGATGATATCAGCCAGCGTTACTGATACAGAGGCTAGCTACAACAAAGGCGACCTGGTGCTCGGCTTGGAATTCGGTGATCATATTGGTGACTGGTACGTCCAAGACAGATCTTCATCTGCATCCTCCTCGCCCAGCCCCTATGGTACAAGCAGCCTGACACCACCAGGGAGCACAACATGATCCGCTTCGCCAATGGCACCCCACAGGCCATGTGGTTCAGCCAGCACTCCAGCGGCCAGGCCTTCACCTATGGTGCCCTCGAGAAGAAAGGCAAACGGCCATATGCCTACTCCGGCAACGGCACACATGCTAGCTATGCCGTCGCAGGGTCCGTGGCCCCTCCTCCCTCCTCCAACCCATTTCTCACAGCTAACCAATACCTATCATAGCCAACACGACCACACAATCCCGGGCATAAACCTACCCACCGGCTTCCTGCTCGACTACACAGACCGCGGCATCCTTTGGGACCCCACGCTCAACGCCTACGCCTATACCTACGACCCGTCGACGCGCACCTTCACCGCCAGCGGCGACTACCCCGTCTCCTGGTTGGACTTCAACGGCCGGTGGGGTGACGACCAGCCGCCGGGCGAGCCATCAATCTTCGGCGAGGCCAAGTATGTGGCCGGACCTAATGGGCCGAAATTTAAGACGCTGGATCGGACGCTGGTTTGTCCGTCGACGCCGTGTATTGTGTTGCCGTTTAAGATTTTCGCGGCGACGGCGAGTAGGACGACGTAGTGGATTTATGTAAAGAAGGATGGAGGTGTATATATGATGTGGTTTGTTGTTCTATGCGCTAGAATACCCTCTTGATACCGGCGGCTTAGGCACCTCCAATGAATAAATACGGTTGTGGGTTGGGCCCCTAGTTGGAAAGGTGACGGATATATATATCAAGCAGATTTCAGTCGAAGTCCAGACTAGCCGCATTAAGGGAACACCATCAAATGCCCGCAATATATTGAATAGGACATCTACCTTCGACCCGTGATCGCTCTCACGATCGCATATGGTGATGGCCCGGCAGCTCACGCTCCGCCGCGCATTATTTGGTCACTTCACAATTATCCTCTACTCAACGACATACTCCGTACATAGAACCTAATCTCGGCAATTTCGCCCCCCTCCTCTGGCCCTCCCACTAAAGTAATTCCAGCACCTGCACGCAATGAGCCCTGGCCCCACCCGGGCTCCACCTTCTGGAACGCCGGTTTTGCGAAAGGAGCACTTTTGGCTGGTGAATTGAGGGAGTGCAGTCGCAGTACTCAAGCGTAAAAGAAGCCATTGAGGTTCCCCGAGAATATTGATCTTGCCTTCCGGTAGTCATGTTTGCGTAAAATAGCAAGCGGGTAATGTTTCCGTTGTTCGCGATTTCATAGCTCGCGGTTAGCTGTTTGCTGGACGTGTGCCGTAGACGAGCGTTCCGTGGGTTGTGCGTGGCGCGCCCCGCGCAATGTTTTTGTTGTTGCGAGGAGCTCACGTGATTGACACCGAGGGCTGAAGGATGATTTAGTGGGATGGGGGAGTTTGGTGGAGAGAGAGTGGGTGAGATCCTGTGGCGGCTTATGGGTGTAGTTTATCGCGGTGCAAGTCTTAGAATTTTAACATTCTGGTGATATAGTGTTGTCGCTGAAGGGCGTGGTGCATCCAGAATGAGAATGACCGTGTTCCTAGAAGAGACGGTGCTCTTAATTGAACCGCTACTCTGTGCACTGTTGAAGAATGGTATCAACCTATCGACCTACTCGGCCATTTTAATCTCGATCACAAGCTAAGCAACGTGGTGTTCATGCAGCTTGAAGATCAGGGCATCCCACATTGTTTCCACGTGCCGGGCTTATCGCCCCGTGCTTAAATTGGTAGTGTTCATGAGGCTGGCAGGACCCAATCTTTGCAAATTGCGAATCTTATTGGGCCCCTTAGCTTCGAAGTTAGAACCCACCGGTGAGGTCCAGCAGTGGTTCGGAGAAGGCTCCATCGGTGTCTTTGGGCAAGTGGGCTGACTGTATGTTCCGCCGGCCACAGCCGGGCTCAAGGTGAGCTTGGAACCGGCGGGCACACAATGCTTCTGCGAACCCAAGGATTCGCAACAGATCAATGGAGCTCAAGTACTTCTCCGTGAGCAACCGACAAGGGCCCAACCCCCAACCAAAAACCCGAAGCACGCAGTTCGCGTCAGCGAAGAAGCAAGTGGGGAAGCAAACGGCCCCTGGCATCCGTTTGTGCACGTGCCCGCTGCCCTTCAGGGGGACCTCGTGCGATTTCTCGAATGGCACAGCACTTCCGCACAGCACTTCTCGGAATCAGAATAGTATGTGCTCTGTCCATCATCGCCTCTTCTCTGGTCTGCGGACTTCTCAACCCCGTGCCCGAGGAATACCAAAGTTTGACCGTCCAGAGTTCAGCTGCGTCTTCTGTCAGCTCTCGCTGAAATTCATCGACAAGCGTACTTCCCGTCTGGCCCTAGCCGCCCGCCGGCGTGGAACGAACCGCCTTTGCTCCATCCACACAGCGGGCACGACCAAGCTCCAAGTGGGGTTAACACCTCAGCGGTCTTGGGCTCTGGACCGCGCCGCGACAGGTTTACCCCTGAATCTGAACTTTCGAGACCCTCGACCCTCGACCTTCGACCCTCGACTCTTGACCCTCGTGTGGCCAGAGAAAAGAGGTAGAAGCTCAAGAAGAGCAGAGCCAAGTCTGCCCACACTGGCTCATTGCATGCATGGCTGCAGGATACTTCGAGTCTATCACATCGGCAGAGCACCAATGGCAACGGGACAGCCGGTTGACGGTACTTTCCAGCAATAATAAATAAAAATAATCTACTCCGTACACAGTAAAGCAATAAACCGAACGAGCCCGGCCCATTGGCCCTCCGCATCACCCCAAAGTCCTTCGGCACTCTTCTTCCTCCCTCTTTCCTCCTCCACGCCCTAACCCTCTCTTTTTTCTTCCCTTTTATTCTCAATCACTCCAGCAGCCGCGGTAGTCGGACGCTGTGAGCAGGCCATTTGTCAATTCCACCGAAAAAAGGAGCCCCGCAAGACAAAACCCAGGGACGTTTCGAGCACGAATTCCTAGTCGAACTCCCCTCTCTCCCTTTTTTCTTCCCCTGTCCAAACTGTTCGTCCTCCAGTAGCGACGTGCAACGGACCGACAACCTCGCACTGGCTGGGAGCTATTGTCGCCTTTTGATCCCACTCTCGCTTTCGCTTTTCCCCTGCTGTCGCAGTTGGGATTACTCTTTCCTTTTAGTCTGAAACCGACCGAGTCCGCCATCGCATTCAATCGCCTCCGACCACGACAACCCCTTCTCGAGGCCGATACCGACGAATTGAATTCTCCTGCGGCAACATATATTGAACCCGCTTCAACTGCGAACCATTGGCAACGACTCAGCTTTCAATTTTCAATCGCATCCGAAATCTCCGGTCTCGAATTCTTTCGATCGTATACCTAGGGTGCATCTATATGACCCGTGGCGCAACTGGCATAGATTCCTTCTAGCTCTTGTACCCCACGTTGTGAGTGGCAGCTTTTCGTTTTCTTGTTTCCACTTGCGCAAGACCCCCTTGCGTGGCGGGATGTCATAAAGAGGTGGGAACTCCCGCATGCCACTCCGCAATGCGGTAGCAGCGGGGAAGTACAACCTCAAGACGTTCGAGCGCCGGGGCATGCCCGCATTAGCTGTATAACGAGAGAAATAGCAAATGGACTGACAGATTGGCCTGAAAATGCAGTCCGGTGTATACTTCCTGATACAACCCAAGGTACACCAGCCCAGCCAAGCAAACAACACAAACCAGCCCGACCGAAACAGGCAACTGCGACCCCAGCTACCGTCCCAAGATGGCAACACCCACCAGCCGCGCGCCTTCCGATGCGCCGGCCATCCCTGAGAACGGCCAATCGCTCAACGCGCGTCGTACCTCGCTTGGTTTCCTTCGCCGTTCCAAATCCACCGAGCCCCTTGGTGAACGCAAGCCGTCGGGCAGCCGCAAGAAGATGTCCAAGACCCAGGCCATGGAAGAGGAGCTCCGCCGTCAGCGCGAATCTTACGCCCCCAAGAGCGCCCCCCGCTTACCGGATCTTTCCCCCACTCCACAACTGGAGACCTTTGGTGGTGAAGGGCGTGACAACTTGGCTCCGCCGCCTGCCATACCTCGTCCGCACTCAGGCTTCGCGGCTCCCGCCATGTCGTTCAACTCACCCGGTGATGCAGTCGATCCGTACGCTCGCACTGAGAGCATGACACATCGCGGCCGCTACAGTTATGCCAGCAGTGCTGTCAGCACTGTCAACAGCCCCCGTCGCATCCGTCGCCGGAAGGATCCCACTCCTTACAAGTAAGTTGTGAACTCGTTTGGCAGCTTCCCCCCCCTTCTCCCCTTTTCTTGGGAGTTGTCATGGAAAAGGCGAAGACTGACGAGATTGTACCACAGTGTGCTGGTTGTTGGCGCCCGCAACTCCGGCAAGACGGAGTTCCTCAACTTCTTGCGCAAGGCACTGACCATGCCCCCGCACAAACACCCGTCTCGCAGTCCCGAGGAGCTGGAAGAGCTGGAGCGCCAGACCTCCGCCTACGAAGGGTTCACCTCGCAGTATCTGGAGACCGAAATTGACGGAGAGCGGGTTGGACTGACCTTGTGGGATTCCAACGGCCTCGAGCGTAACATTGTCGATCTGCAGATGCGCGCCGTCACGGGCTTCCTGGAGAGCAAGTTCGAGGAGACACTCGCGGAGGAGATGAAGGTGGTGCGCTCTCCCGGCGCGCGCGACACCCACATCCACTGCACATTCCTGCTGCTGGACCCCGTTCGCCTGGACGAAAACATCGCTGCTGCTGCGCGTATTGCCAACGGCAACCCCAAGGCCACCGATGCTCCCGTGGTTGGCGTGCTGGATCAGAACCTGGATCTGCAGGTGTTGCGAACCATTCTGGGCAAGACCACCATTGTGCCGGTCATCAGCAAGGCGGACACCATCACCGCCACCCACATGGGATACCTTCGCAAGGCCGTTTGGGATAGCCTCAAGCAGGCTAACATCGACCCGCTGGAGATTTTGACTTTAGAGGACCAGGAGGAGTATACTTCCTCAGAGAGCGCGGACGAGGAGGAGTCTGCGCAGGGAGACATAATCGAGACCCCGGCCGAGCCCACCGAGTCTACACCAGAAGAAGCCAGCGAATCCAAGGAGGAGCAGACCGACACCCTGGTCGAGACCGAGGAGACGAAGCTGGAGCAGCCGCAGCCGCCCGTTCCCAGTGCGCCCGCGCCGCGCAGTCAAAGCCCTCGTGGCGCGCAGATCGTCAACCCGCACGTTCCCTTTTCCATCCTCTCGCCAGACCCGCATTCCTTGGCCTCTGGGGAAGAGCCGGTCGGACGTCGGTTCCCGTGGGGCTTCGCCGATCCATACAATGCTGAGCACTGCGACTTTGTGCGTCTGAAGGACTCGGTGTTTAGTGAGTGGCGGTCCGAGCTGCGCGAGGCCAGCCGGGTGATCTGGTACGAGCGCTGGAGAACCAACCGCCTCAACCGCAACGGCCAACCTGCGCCGCTGCCGTCCAAGGCGAGATCTAGCGGTCGCATGGGACCGATCTACAATGGTCGCCGCACGCGATAAATGAATGAGCCGGGTTCCCTGGTTCATCTTGTGTATCTGATTTGCTGCTTCTTTATTCTTGTCCCTTCCGCCTGTTCGCATAGCTTGCAGTTTCCGCACATACCCCCCAACTTTTCTCGCCTCGGCTGTGTCTCTTCGACCGTGGACTTCTTTTCTTCTTTTTCTTTCTCTTCTTCCTCCTCTTCTTCTCTCTGTTCCCTACAACTACCTTTCTGTCTTTCCTTTCTACCCCCACCTCTGTATTTCCCTTCTGACAAAACGTGTCACTCTGTGTGGAGTGTCCGCAACCTGTACTCAACGCTTTTCCAACGGTCCTTACATGCTTTGCTTATGGTAATCTGCTATTGACTGTGTGCCTGTGCCTGTGCCTGTGTATGACCTCGACTGATTGGGAGACTGCCCGTAAACCATTCTAGAGCGTAGAGAGTCGACTTTGTTGCCTCCTCGCCTCGGCCAAATTGCCAACCTCACACCTTGGCGCCTTGGCCCTGCGAAGCCTTGAGCGGCTGAAATGCACCGTAATGCACCAACAGGTCGATCGCAAGCCCAGCGCCTGCATACAGCCAATCAGCGGCTCTCTCACGCGGCTCCTTGGGGGCCGTTCGGAGGTGCAGAATTGCAGAATCCCAGTGGGCTGGGTGCTGCATGATTACCACGGAGGTGCCGTAGGGCAATACGAGCTGCCTCCAGGCCCGAATGATTCTCTTAGCCCCATCCCTTTTCTCCTTCTCTCTCTTCACTCCATAGAGCGTCAAGGTCATCAAGCTTCAGGTCGTCGTGATACTAGACCGGCCCTGTTGCGACACAGGTGGACCTTCTTCCGCACCCACACCCGCTTCTTCCCCTTCCCCGCCTCACGCACAGATCGACGAGCGCAGCCTTGGTTGCACTGGAATCAGACAGACTCCTTTGTGTGCGTCGGCAGAGGCTGACACCTCCTGTTTCACAAGAGCACCTCCTCGCTCGCTTGTATACTTCACACCTGGTAAACACATCTCCAATTCCGGCACGACCCCACCAGAGGACCCTGGATCGCAATGTCGCTTCATGTCCACGACCCACGGTCGGGCGACCGCTCCAAGTCCCCTGGCCGCAGCCGCGAGCGCTCCCGGTCGCGCGACGGCCGAGCCCCCGACCCCTCGCCCTCGATGCCTCGCTCGCGATCCCCGGCCGTCGAGATCGCGCCCAAGTCCTCGTTCTCCAGGGACTATGACCTCCCGCGCTCGCGCTCCCCGGTCGTCGAGATCGCGCCCAGGTCGGCCAAGTCGTCGCGGGACTTCGACCTCGACGAGGAGGCCGAGATCGAGCGCCAGTATAAGCTGATCAAGGAGAGCCGCCTGCGTGACCCGGATGAGGTCCAGGGTAATGTGGTCGCGCGCATCCCTCGAAGCCCGGGCCGCTATGATGTCGAGCGTTCGGGCTCGGACTCGGACCGCAGGCGGCGCAACGGCCGTGAGCCAGAGAAGACGCGCCATCACCGCGAGGATTCTCGGTACGAACATTCAGACTCGGAAGATGATAGGAGAGTTGTGCGGCCGAGAGACTCGCGCGATCCTCGGGATCCGAGGGACTCGAGAGAGTCGCGCGAGTATACGAGCCGGTCGCATCAGCGCCGGCCTTCGTCTCCGCCTGGCCGTGATACCCGACTAAACGACTCCGACGAGGATTCAGAGGACGGGCTGGCGTATGGGGATAGCCTGGGCAGCCATCCGAGCTACTCGCGACCGAACAAGTACCAGTATGCGCAGCCCTCGCAGCCCTCGCACTCCCAGCCCGGTGCGCCGCGCCAGCATGGCCATCCGGATCCCAAGTTGGACTGGGCTCCTATCCCGGAATGCGAGCGCCCAGGCTTCGTGCCGCCATCATCCCACCCCATGTCGCAGCCCGGTGTGCCGTCTACGATGCCCGGAGGGTTCCCTACGAGCTCGACGTATGCCGATATCCCCGCGACGACGGCCCCCTCGTTCCCAATGCCGCAGTATGCAGGTCTTCCTGCGCAACAGCAGATCCCGTATGCATACGCTTCGTCTGGTCCTTATTCCCCGTCGCATTATCGCACTGCCTCGGCCAGCGATGCTGCTTACCCTTCTCCGCCTGGCCAGTATGCCCACCCGGCCCAGTATCAATATGCACAAATTGACCCCAATATTCGATATGCCTCCAAAGCGACCCCCAAGCAACCCTATACCGCATCACCGCAGGAGCAGTTTGCCAAGCCACATGAGCCACAGGCGGTCTACCCGTACAAGTATAGCAATGATCCTCAGTTTGGACAGAAGCAGCCGCCGCCACCGCAGCATCCACCGCAGCATCCACCGCAGCAACTCCAACCCCAGTACGGACACGGTCACCCACCTCAGCACCAACCGCAGCTCGTGGAGATTACTCCTGGCGGGGGCCGGGGCCGTCCGCATAGCCTGTCGGTGTCCTCGGCGAATACCCTCATGGTTGGCGGAGGCCACAGCCTACACGCGGGCCACCCGCCAGCTAGCCCGTTGCTGGAGGCCTATCACGGCACCTACCAGTCCATTTCACCCATGCCCTCTCCCATTGTCATGCCGGCGGGTGACGACGACATCTCCGATTTCGAGCAGCTGGATGGAGGCGCATCGAATTCCGAATCAGGACGCCGCAAGAAGCACAGCCGCTCCAAGTCCTCCATCAGCGAGAAGGAAGCCCGCCCCCGCAGCAGCAAGGAGAAGATCAAGGAGAAAGAGAAGGACCGCGATGATCGCAGCAAAGACGACAAGCGTCGCAGCCGCCACGACCGCCACGACTCCAGCGCCGACCGCGACCGGGAAAACATGGTCGTCATCTCACCTACCTCCGGCCGCAAGCGCGTCTCCTTCTACGACGCCGGCGCCGACGCCGCCGACATGCAAGCCGCCCTCAATCACACCCGCACCATCGACAACAAGGCCATCCTCCAGATTCTCCCCCGCCTCACTAGCGACGAGATCCTCCTCCTGCGCACCGAATACAAGAACCGCGTCAAAATGCACGGCAAGGGCATCAACCTCGCCAAACACCTTCGCCTCAAGCTCGGCAATTCTTCCTTCGGCAAGGCCGCCTACGCCACCGCCCTCGGCCGCTGGGAGTCAGAGGCGTACTGGGCCAACTGCTACTACCAGGCTGGCACGTCGCGCCGCGAGCTGCTGATCGAGTCGTTGATCGGCCGCTCCAACGCCGCCATCCGCGAGATCAAGTCTTGTTTCCGGGATACCCGGTACAACGATAGTTTGGAGCGCTGCATGCGCGCGGAGCTGAAGGCAGATAAATTCCGGACGGCTGTGCTGCTTGCGCTGGAAGAGCGGAGAATGGAGGAGCGCGAGCCGTTGGATGCACGGCTTGTTCGGCAGGATGTGCAGGATTTGCATCGCGCGCTGGTCTCCAAGGAGGGCGGCGAGACGGCCATGATCAATGTTATTGTGCTGCGGAGCGATGCACATCTGCGCGAGGTACTGCGTGAGTACGAGGCTGGTTATCGGCAGAACTTTGCCCGCGCGATGATTGCCAAGTCGCGCAATTTGGTGGTATGTGGCTCCTCGCCCTTGTTCCCGTTCCCGAGTACCGAATATCCAGGCACGAGGGTGCATACTCCGAGCACGAACGACACCTGCTAACACTACTTCAATCAGGGCGAAACACTGGCTCACATTCTCAACGGCGCCATTAACCGGCCCATGCGCGACGCCCTGCTCCTCCACCAGGCGGTTCGCGAGTCCCGCACCGGCCGCGAGCGCTCCGAGCTGCTGATCTCCCGGCTGGTGCGGCTGCATTGGGAGCCGCGACACCTCGAGCAGGTGAAGACGGAGTATCGGCGACGGTATAATGAGCGGGTGGAGGAGGCGATTGCCGAGGAGGTTATGAGCTCGAGCGGGGGTGGAGAGTGGGGGGAGTTTTGTATTGAGTTGGCGAGGAGCTCGGCTTGAGATGGCTTGTGATTTGGTGTGGTGGACTTGGGCTACTGCTACTGGCTAGTGTATATGAAGGATTATGCGTACGGGTTTACTGTAGTTCGTTTTGGATATTGTATGGAATGGGTCTTGTATGTATTGCGTGATTTTGTTAGCTTCGCGTTCGATGGTCGTTTCCTGGAGAATGGCTCTCGATAAAATTTGAAATCTCCCCACAACCGCCCGCACCATTCCATCGCGATTATTGCCTTTCAGCATGGACCCTTGTGGTTTCCTTCCGATTCGAGCGGACTTGTATTCTTTCCCCTGCCTTTGGGGACATCAATGACTCGGAGATGAATCGATGTAGGTATTGCTTCCGGAGAGAGGAGCAAGAAACGCTATTATATAGTAGGCATAGGAGGCCGAACATGGAGACTATGAAGTTCGGCCGTATTCTGGATCTCTTTGAATCTTCTTCAATTATTGACTATTATGATTCTCTGGATTTTAGTAATGAGCAATGAACCCGTGCGAATCGTATATACCCGCCTTGGCTTTGACTGCCT
This sequence comes from Penicillium canariense, assembly GCF_028826845.1. Classification (NCBI taxonomy): domain Eukaryota; kingdom Fungi; phylum Ascomycota; class Eurotiomycetes; order Eurotiales; family Aspergillaceae; genus Penicillium; species Penicillium canariense. The sequence goes on along the minus strand of NW_026622734.1, from coordinate 1,921,983 downwards.
CGCAGGCGAGCTCGGCGACAACGCCGGAGGGTGCGAGTCGAGATCTGCAGAATGCCTCCTGTTAGTTGACACCATTCTACAGTATGCTTGGCCCGAATCCCCTGGCTGGTTGAAAGCCGCAAACAAGACGGTCAAGGCCACTGAACCGCGCTATCTAGCTTCCTTGCTTGAAGCACTATCGGGTCAGCAGATTCAGTTCATTCTTTGAATCTGCCTCTCCCGTTTTCTATTTCCTTTCTCTTCTTGTACAGTAGCCTTGTATAGATTCGGGTAGATTGTATGCGGAACCCATGAACCGGAGCTCGTAGGCAGGTTGGAGCATTCTTGGATCAATCATCCCCAGGTCTTCGGCCGACTGAGCAATTGCTCACCGTCTTGGCGCTGTCTGTCTGGGAGTTCTGGGTTCAGGCCTCCGGTTCATGCAGGAAGAATGATGATCCCTCGTGCGAGTGACGAGCGTCGGCAGATAGACCCGCTGGGTTCTCATGCTCGTGGCCAGCAAATGATAACATGTGGGCACTGGTTCCACTGGCAGATGGGCGCGATGACCACGTTCTGGGCATGGTCTGGGCGTGGCAAGCTGCAGCGGGCAAGGGGGTGGTTCTGTGCTCCAAGACACAGACGGTCAGGACGATCAGGACGTGCCAATATGTGAATTTGTGATTATGCTCGGTGAGCTATGCAGGATTCCCACTCCACGACTCGGCAAGAACGGGGTCAAGGCTGGGCAGGCTTGGCCTTGACCTGGGCATAGAAGGGAGTGCGGTTATTTTCTATTTTACTATATTTCTCGGTGGATTTTGAATTGAGGTTAGTAGCGAGTACTCCTGTGGTATCGCCTTGGCGGGTTGATCTCGGTAATCCCAGTGGACTCTTTGTGCCCGACATTTCAATGGCGCTGCAGGGTGGTAACACATGCCGACTAACCAGATTGCCACCCTTCTAGCTTCGTCATGCAGTATTACTCCGTAGCACTGTCGGTGGGGTGAGTGCATCGGTCTGCAATTTCGAATAAATTGCATGCGTTGTGTGGCGTGAGTCCAGTATGTAGTGAAGTTATCTAGGAAGTAACTATATAACACCGTACCACGAGAGTCCCGGGGGCTGCACCGACCACACCGCAGATGTTACATCGGCAATCAGCCACCACTGCCGGCGCTTCTTCTTCATCTTGCTGCCTACCAATTGCAGCCCGGACCGGACTCCTTAGGTACGGTTTCCATCGGATATGCCGCTGGAAATGGGATGGTTGATGAGGGGAGGGCCGAGTTGCGTGCGACGTGGCCGAGCCCTCAATTTCCCCCGAGCAGCGGGCCTGACGTATCATAGGCGATTCCAGCAAGGAGGTGCCAATAGCCGGTGGAGATGTCCGAGTAGCCGATACCTGCACACGCGACACCTTTCTGATGACAGCGGAAGTATTGAGGACTTGTGGAAGTGTGTTCTCCGATCGGCCTCCTCCGCTGACGCGTAGCTACGAACTCCCTGCAAGGGGAGGCTTTGTGATTTGAACACTCCTGAACGCCCACCATTTCCATCCTCCGCTGCTGCAGGTCCCTGATATCCTTTTGCTCGATATCGTGATTAATGCCTCTCCGACCGTAGGTCGCGATAGGCAAACTACGGTATTCAGAGCGGGGGTTCTCTGGATGCGTGCTACGAGTCTCCCCGGCCATCATCCGGGCTCCTCTACTGATCGCCGTCCCCGCAGATTCGCCGGGCGCTAGCCTGCCATGATTTGGAGACTTGACGTGGAGATGTGGAGAAGGGATCACTAACTATGTTCAGCCTTGGTGTGAAGACCACTGAAGTAGAGGAAGATGATAGGGGGGAAGAAAAAGGGAAGAAAAAGAGGGTGCGCATGAGCCCGCCTGATAACATCACGCCCCTCCAACGTGCCTTCTGACGTGACTTGTTGCCTCTTTCCGCCAGCCAGTCTGGTGGAAGCGTACTTGGGGATGACTTCAACTGCTCTCTCCTCTCCCTCGTTTCTTTCCCTCCGTCCATCTTTTCCACCCTCGTTACTCCACCTTATTTCTTATTTGCGCCATCCCGCTCAGCCTAGTCAGTCGCTCAGTCACCTGCAGCCCTTTCGGCCAAAGGCTAAACTCGCTTTGAGCGCCACTGGGTCGATCCCGCATAGACCGCTGCTTGTTCCATGCGACCTGATGTCTCTTGGCCCACTTTCTTGATCGCGTTTCTGGCTCGGAGTTACGGCGGCCTGATTCGACTGGGACTAGCTGGACTCGGAGCGGTGGGACCAGGTCAGTTGGATCGAGTCGGACGACAGAAACCCCATCTTTCTGCTTCCGCCCTGTCATGCCTGCCCCGATCGTTCTGTGCCCTAACTGGCCCTCATGTCCACCTCCATGGAAATGATGCCCCCCTCTGCTCCCTTTCCCCCTATCCCCCCCCCCCTATACTCCCCCTATGCCACCTCCCTCACATCCCCTTCCTCCCTTGCCATATGGCCGAAATGCCCGCCTCATTCGGAGCACTGACGATGATCAGCCGACCTCGCTCGGAACTTTGCTCTACACATGCAGGTCTGCTGCTTGGTGCCATTTCCATTCCCTAGCACGCTAAACCCTCTCCGTGGCCGTGGAGGGAGCATTCTGGCATGCGGGCCCGGGCTGGGGTCTCTGGCTGCGACCCCCTCTCTTGTTGGCCTTGGCCCTCGACTATAAAAATGTCCCTGACATTCCAGTAAACACAACGTCGATCTTTTCCCTGCGTCCCGCCTCCATAGTCAGGTTGATGCAGCTTCTTTTAACGCGGTAGCTTCTCTCTCTCCTTACCTCTTGACCGTCCTTTCCCTTCTTTCCTTTGGTCGTTTTGAGTTTCAGTCGACAATTATATTATAGTAACGAGCACATGCTCCTGGGTTGATCGTTTCGATCCCGTCCAATCCTTTCTTTTCAATTTTTGAACTACCGGCACGATGCAGCTGTCCCACCTCGGTCTGCTGGTATTGTCCCTCGTCGCCTCCATTGGAGCGAAGTCGACCTTCACGCCCGCGCGACCCCCGGCCCTGCCGTTGGCGGTTAAGTCGCCCTATCTCAGCACCTGGCAGAGCGCAGGTAGCGATGGTGGAAACGGCGGATATCTGGCCGGTGAATGGCCCACCTTCTGGGCGTACGTGCCGCGTGCAGTGGAATTGTGATTGACTTGACCGCGAACTCTGTCTGACAATTGACAGGAACCAAGTTACGGGATGGTGTGGCTTGATCCGCGTTGACGGGAAAGCCTATACTTGGATGGGTCTGCCAGGGTCCACGACGGTCGACCAGACTGCATTTGAGTACACGTCAACAAAGAGCATTTTCACCATGAGTGTTGGTGGTCTGGTGGAAATGAACATCACCTTTATGTCTCCGATTACGCCTGATGACTTCAAGCGCCAATCCCTTGTTTTCTCCTACTTGAATGTTGAAGTTTCGTCTTTGGATGGCAAGGACCACAATGTTCAGGTCTATGCGGATATTTCTGCTGGTGAGTCACGACACACAACTGGTGCGAATAAATAAATAAAAATGCTGACTCGCTCTAGAATGGGTTTCTGGGGACCGTGGTACCACTGCACAGTGGGACTATGGTACCACCGACGGTGTTGCCTACCACAAGGTATACCGACAGACTCAGCTGGCATTCTCTGAGATCAACCAGCAGGCCGAGTGGGGCTACTGGTACTGGGCCACTGATGCCGCTAAGGGCATGACCCATCAATCTGGTCAAGATACCGTTGTCCGTGCTCAATTCTCATCTAACGGCACTCTGACCAACGGAGCCGACACCAACTACCGGGCCATTAACAACAAGTGGCCTGTGTTTGGATTCTCATCCAACCTGGGGACTGTCAATTCCGCCCCTGTCAGCACACTGTTCTCCCTCGGTCTGACCCAGGATGAAGCTATTCAATACGAGGGTTCTTCGGCCTATGCCCCAGTGCCGTCTCTGTGGAAGAGCTACTTTGATACGGCGCTGGATGCTGTCACCTTTTTCCACAAGGATTTCACCGAGTCTAATAAGCTGTCCAGCTCATTTGACAGCCAGGTTGCTACGGACTCGATTGCTGTCGCTGGTCAGGACTACCTCACGCTTACTTCCCTTTCGGCCCGACAGGCATTTGGTGCGACCCAGCTGTGTGGCACAGAGGACAAGATCTACCTGTTCCTCAAGGAGATATCATCTGATGGTAACATGAACACCGTTGATGTTATTTTCCCGGCGTACCCCATCTTCCTGTACTCCAACCCGGAGTTTTTGAAGCTGCTTCTCGACCCGCTCTATGAGAACCAGGAGGCCGGCAATTACCCCCAGAGCTATGCCATGCACGACCTTGGCTCAAATTACCCCAATGCCACTGGTCACAATGACGGTAATGACGAGGCCATGCCTCTGGAGGAGTGCGGCAATATGGTCATCATGACCCTAGCATATGCCCAGGAAACCGGGGACACCGCCTACCTGAGCGCCCACTATACTATTCTTAAGAAGTGGACTAGCTACCTCGTCGATGAGGCACTGTACCCAGCCAACCAGATTTCCACTGACGACTTTGCTGGATCGCTGGCGTAAGTAACCCAAGACCCCCTTTCCACCATCCCAGCAACTAACCGACACGATTAGCAACCAAACCAACCTGGCTTTGAAGGGTATGATTGGTATCCAGGCCATGGCCGTCATTGCCAACGCGACTGGCCACACTGCCGATGCAGCCGACTATTCCAGCATAGCCCGGGATTACATTACCAAGTGGCAGGGCCTGGGTATCAACACGAAGGCTAGCCCGCCTCACACCACTCTATCATATGGCAACGACAGCAGCCACGGTACGCTGCGCTCCAACAGGACTTTGACTGTTTGACAGCTTGGTTAATAAATTTGCAGGTCTTCTTTACAATCTGTTTGCCGATGCCCAACTTGGCTTGAACCTGGTGCCGCAGTCCGTCTACCAAATGCAGAGCACCTTCTACCCGACTGTCGCCAACGAATATGGTGTTCCTCTCGACACACGCCATACCTACACCAAGGGTGAGTATATGATCCATTCTTCTATACCAAACTATCTAGCTAACGCCAAGCAGGTGACTGGGAGTGCTTCACCGCGGCTGTTGCCTCCGCCGACACCCGCAACATGTTCATCAAGCGTCTGGCCACCTGGGTCAACGAGACCCCAACCAACCGCGCCCTGACTGATCTGTACGACACTAACACCGGAAAGTATGTTCTGCACAGGTCTTCTCTCTGACCCCTCACTAATCTGGCTCCAGCTATCCTCAAAACACCTTCGTGGCCCGACCCGTGGTTGGCGGTTCCTTCGCACCCCTCCTCGTCGCCTCTTAAAAGGCGCCCACCTTCGCTTCTTGTGGATTTATTCTCGTAAAATTCTTTTTCTTCCATACCGTCCCGCGATTCTCCCGTAATCCTGGCGAGTATTCAGTGTGGCGCCCCGCTGAATCATTCATTATCAGTGGGGCCTCGCGATTGCCAGGTCGGGACGTGACGCGCGGGTCACCATTCATTCGCTGTCTTTTGGTGCTGGAAGCGTGTGATTTCGTTGCTACGCGCCTTGATACCCATCCGTAGAGCTGTTTTGCTTGTGTTGATGGCCTTGTGTGTGTTGGTTTGGTGCATTGTGGTTTTGCGTGGAGCGGGGTGAGTAAGGAGCAAGTGTTGTGTTGAGCGGTGTCGCAGTTGTGTATACGTACCTACTTGTCCTGTTCTATCACAATGAAGCCATTCTTTTCTAATGTCTGGTGGGCGTTGGACGCCTCGTTCAAACTCGAACCGCGGAGTACGTAATAGCACCTTTGGGACTGCTATTGTAGTAGCCTTTGGCGGCGATGGCAACGCCCGCGTCAAATCCTTCTTTGGTGGATAATTGAACCAAATTCATCCATAGATTCATTTTAAGTATGCTGCCTTATGAAATTCACCGCTCCAAGTGAAGGATCTTGAACGAGTAACTGTTGTCTTAAATTTGATCACATCATAGTTTAGGACAGGAGGTGTGAAATAACCTCTAACCGGAATCTATTGCAGGCTAACCCGCCTAGTTCGGAGGAAATAATTCGTAAGCATATTGGCCTAGTTAACTAAGAATAACCAAAAGATCTGTACTCTCCAGATTGTCAGACTCTTCGCACTTTGTACTAGTCATTAAGAAAAACCATTTAACCCTCGCCAATGAGTGAACTCCCACCACGGTATGCTAGTTGCTGCACTGGGAAGGGAGGAAAATCATCTCTGTTGTGCATTTCACATCCTCCTCGGGGAAGTCTCCCCAAAACTGTCGTTGATGTCAGTGTCGGGTTATCCAGCATGGTGCCTGAATAGCTCATGTGGGGGTCATTTAGGTTCAACTCACCTGAGCAACATGCTGTCGGATGCGATGCATGTTCTTGCCCGGCTGGATCTGGCCCACTACGCCTGGACGGTCCGACTCGGTCCTCCTGGGCACAATCATGGGTCGTCCGACGAAGCACTCGAGCGTTAGTAGTGCAAAGCCGAGGGCCTCTTTTGCGCCGATTGGGATCCCGATCTCGGAGATGGGAACGATGCGAGTGTTGGGCAAGCGCTGCTTCAGGTAGTTGATGATATTGGGGTTATACGATCCACCGCCGCCCATGTAGATCTCGTCCACGCCCCCTGGCGGACCCCAGCGTTCGTAGGCATCGGCCAGGGACTTGGCGGTGATGCGTGTTATGGTGGCGACACAGTCCTCGGGTGTAGCTCCGCCTGCAATGCCACATTTTGTCAGCCGAGAACCCGGTCACGAGGAGCGTAATCAGACTTACGAGCCAGCATCTCATCGCATATATCTTCCGCCATCCGATCCCCAAACGTCTCTCGGCCAGTCGTCTTGGGTATATCATGCACAAAGTACGGCCCTTGGAGCACTTTGTCTACTACAGACTGGTCAACCTTGCCCTTCTGGCCCATGGCACCATCCTTGTCATATTCTTGTTGACCGTTGGTGAAGTAGCGCACAGCCGCGTCGATAAAGACGTTGCCAGGTCCTGTATCGAAGTCATAGCACTCTTCGACAGCGCCTCGGGGTAAGATCGAAAAGTTGGCGATGCCGCCGATGTTCTGCACGGCGCGGTTGAGCGTCGGGTGGCTCAGTAGGAGGGAATCGAGAGCCGCGAATAGCGGGCAGCCTTGCCGGCCGAGAGCCATCTCTGACACTCGAAAGTTGCCAAGCGAGGTGATGCCAGTGTCCGCGGCTATGATGGCAATCTCAGCCATGTCGAGATGTGCCCGGATTTGGTTACCCTCAAAGAGCTCCGGCAGCGGTAAGTGCCAGATGGTCTGGCCCTGGCCGCCGATCAGGTCGACGTCCGTCGCCACGCTGAAATTGTTCTTCTGCGCAAACCAATGGACGGCCTCGGTAATGACCTCACCCAGCTGGATGTTGACGATGGCCATTTCCTCGGGTGTGGTGGTGTTCTCCTTAATGAGCCTCATGACTCTCGCCTTGAGCTTTTTAGGCATCGGGTATTCTCCATAGTGCAGAAGCTGCATCTTTAACGGCGTGCTCGGGCTATCCTGGGTGAAGTGGACATGAACGAGGTCGACCCCGTCCATGGACGTTCCCGCATTGTGACCGATGGCCTTCAGAGAACTGTTGGGAGTTTAGCCACACAATCGCAATGTTGCAAGAACAAGCGTTCTTGTTGGGAGAGGCGAGGTATGCAGGTGCAAACACTTACAGCGGGCTGCCGCTTGACTGGTTCAGAACGGAAGGCATTGTGTGGCCCAGAGTTTTCAGGGAATGCGCAGCTTGAAACACGGATCTGGGAGCAGAAGATACTTCGGCGGACAAGCAACTGGCACATTCGTATGCTTCGCATACTTTATATACCTCGTCGGGAGAAATCTCGACCTGGCCATGAGCCACACTCTGAACAGCGGCACATCGGACTCGGTTTCCTTCCGGAAACAGAATCATCCCACCTTCTGCCCTCCCCGCACTCCGCGTCGCACTCCGCGTCGCCATCGTGGTGGATCCCTGGTTCCGGGGCGTCGGAATTACCCCAACTTAAAATGGAGCCGTTTAACCGACTACGAGAGTCGTCCCCGGAAGGCAGTTGACCCCGAGGCACTTAAGGATCCGCATAGTTGCGTCTGTGCTCCCCCACGCCAATGACGGCAATCTACTCTCGGTGATGACTGCCTTCCGCGATGTCCAACCCTTTTGAGAAGCTTCCTCTGCAAATCATTTTCCACCTCGGCCTTCTTGGACGGCTGTGAAAAGGTTTCCCGGGGCTGGATGCCTTCCCCGTGGGTTTAGTTCCAAAACCCCAGAACTTGGTCTGGGGTTTACAACGCCTCCTCTAATTTTATGCTGAAAACTTATAAAGTCAAGTTGAAAGTTGGTATCAGGACGCTCAAGAAGCTGCTACGGGATCTGTCCTCAGGCTAAGTCGCGAAATCCCTCCAATTGACCTCCAACCAAGAGAATACCCAGATTACGGTCCCTTTCCACTTCGCCAGGATGGCAATCTTCCCATTGACCAAATACACAACCCACATGGGCGCGTCGGGTCTGAAGCTCAACATGCTCGTTGCTGGCGTTGCGACATGTGCATTTTGGCTTTTCGGCTACGACATGAGCATCATGGTACACTGCCCTTCCTCTAGCTTTCCCATCTGATACGCCCGGTCTAACAGCATCTACAGGGTGGTCTCATTACCGAGGAGTCCTTCACAAGTGTCTTTCCCGAGATGATCAACGCCAACGTCCAGGGCATCGTGATCGCCTCTTTTGAACTCGGTGCTCTTGTCGGTGCCCTCGCCTGCTTGGACCTTGGCGATCGCCTCGGTCGTCGTCTGACGGTCTGGTTCGGCATGCTCTTTATGCTGGTCGGCGGCACGCTCCAGACCAGTGCCTGGCATATTCCTCAGATGGTATTGGGTCGCATTCTCAGCGGCATCGGCCTCGGCTTACAGGTCGCCACCGTGCCGTTATGGCAGTCTGAGTGTGCGAAAGCGCATAGTCGTGGACGTTGGGGTAAGTCATAGTCCTCCCCCTTTCTCTCGTAGCCGAGGGGAGACGACGGCTGACTGGAGCTAGTCATGATTGAGGGTGGCTTACAGACATTCGGCGTTGCCTGTGGGCAGCTTGTTGGGTATGGCTTCTTCTATGTCAAGGGCCAAGCGCAATGGCGAGCACCCGTGGGCATCCAGCTCTTCCCGGCCTTGATTGTCTTCGTATTCATCAATTTTCTTCCTGAGTCGCCCCGTTGGCTGATCAAGCACGGCCTGATTGAAGAGGTGTGTTTCCTTTGTTTGCTTGCCCTACCCACGCTCCTCTGGATGGTGAAGACGCCTCGCTGACCGTACAATGCTTGCAGGGAACATACAATTTGTCAAAGCTTCGCGGCCTGCCTGCTAGCCACCCGGACGTGGTGTTTGAACGTGAGGCGATCATCGCCTCGTTCGAAGCGCAGAATGAACTCGTTCCGTTCTCCTACCGAGAAATGCTGGACATGGGGAAGTCCAAGACGTTCCATCGCGTCGCCATCGGAGTCTTCATGCAAGCGGCGCAGCAAATCTCCGGCATCAACTTGGTCTCGACGTACGCCAACAAGATCCTGCAGGAGTCGTTCGGTCTTGACGCCGGCACATCACACCTCATCGCTGCCATGGGCGGTTTGGAGTATGCTCTCTGCTCGCTCCTGTCCGTGTTACTCATAGAAGGCCTCGGCCGTCGTCGGGCCTTTCTTTGGACGACGATTGGCATGTCCTGCTGCTTTGCCATCATCGCCGGGCTTCAAAGCACAGATTCACGCACCTGCCGACTGGTCGCTGCTGGATTTCTGTTTCTCTTCAATACCTTCTTTGGCCTCGCCTGGGTTGGCGGACCGTTTTTGTACAGCGCCGAGATTGCACCCCTGCGATGTCGTGCGCAGGCTAATGCCATGGCGAGCGCTGCCAACTGGTTGTTCTGCTTTGTGGTGGTCATGATCATCCCGCCCGCGTTCCAGAATATCGGCTGGAAGACGGTAAGTCTGCTTCCTTGTACATTGTGGTCCGTGGCCAGCCTAACGTGTGTCTAGTACATCATTTTTGCCATCTTCAATGCCTGCTTCGTACCCATCATCTACTTCTTCCTAGTTGAAACCAGAAAGAGAAGTCTCGAGGAGCTTGTGAGTACCCCCAAAGGAGAAAGAGTGAAAACTGAACTCGGGCATTCCATGAGGAGACCTAGTATGCTGATTTTCTTCACTTCCAGGATGTCATCTTCGCGGCGGGTGGTAACCCGGTCAAACAAGAAAAGACGATGCCGCACAATATACCCATTGAGGAGGCCCGGAGAATCCTGGGGCTTTCTGAGAGTACGAACATCACGGAAGTTCTAGATCACGACGTGAAGGCGTCAGATTGAGAGTACAAGTTTCAACAGTCGTTAAGATATTAACAATTTTCACGGGTTCTATGTGTATGAAAGCTTTTTTCCTTGTTGAAGGCAACCCGAGGTGGCCACCTCGTAAATCGGGGCTCCGTTTGCAGGATGGGTCAGGATATGCGGTTGTAAAACAGATATGAAAATAATTCAGGGGCCGAGTACATTGAGGCATTTATATCGGGGACCACTCCAGACAAGAGCAGCTGCGTACAGTCCAGCATTGAGATACTGGAAAAGAACGGCCGCAGGCACAGGCAGTAGTGATCACTTTCCGTGGATCGGTTACTTCTCAAACATGGGAACAAGAGGTATATGAGAGAAGAGACAGATTTAATTCTGTCAAGCGAAGACAAAGCGAGTAGATCCATAGTTAATCAGTTGGAAGATTAAATATTTCCGATTGGAGGATGATGGGCCTGAGCAGTCAGGCAGGGAGGGTCGAGTGTGGGTGGGCGATGATTGGTTTCGGCCGTTTTGGCACCTCTGCCGCCCCGCCGTAGCTCGGACTAACCTCCCCGGGTTTTTCTCTCGCACGGACCTGGATACCCCAGTCCGATGCTCTCCTGGGTGGATTCCAAGAAATCATGCACGGTCTGGAGGCAACGACTGGACTGACCTGTGCTCCTAATATAGAACACACTTGAATTCGCAGAACTGCGCCATCAGCCCTCTGCAATGCCGCCCTTTCGGGAATCCTTGTCGAAACAGGTGCGAGGGCCTAGCTCAAGATCCAAGCTAGGTAGGCATTGACACATGAGATGCCACTGTTTTGTCTTTCATAATAGGGGACGCTGACGTTGGATATCAAGCCTGCGAGCAGTGTCGCAAGAGCCACCTCAAGTGTGATCAATCGCGGCCTTGTGCTCTATGCAAGCGACGAGGCCTTGAGTGCTCCCCTCATCAAGAGGTTATTTTCACCGCGCTCGAGTTCAAAGCACCCGCAGGGTGCCTGCTAGAGGAGTCTGTCTCCTCAAAGACAGTAGAAGGTCCAGGTTAGCAACACCCACGTGACGGTGGCTCTCACCCGCGAGAAACGATTGTCAATCTAAGGCCTTTTGAGGAACAGCGACCTTTGTGGATGAAACGCAAGAGGTCTCCGACCTATACCAGGTCATAGGAGCGAGCGACGAGACGTGGGGCGTCTCATCAGATCAGCATCTGTCACCGCGGCCTGCACTATCTGGCCACGCTACCCCTATCACGGATCCCACTGACGCCTTTTTTCTCTGGCGATACGTGGATTTCATCGGCCCGCGCTTCGACATGTTTGATGATGCGCCGCGATATTTCTCGACAGTCGTGCCGCAGCTCGCTCTAAATGACAAGCTTGTCCTGCTAGCCTGTGTCGCCGTTGCAGCCCGCCAGTACTTCCTCGTCAATGAACAACAGCAACACAATCACGAGCAGGCTTTGACATACTACAACGCTGCGATCCATCTGCTGTCCAAGCGACTCCAGGATAGCGGGCCTGACCCTGCGATATTTGCCAGCTGTCTGCTTATAGCTCACTGTGAAATGGTCGAGAGCAAGGCTGCGGATTGGGGCCTGCACCTCAAGGGGACGGGAGACCTTCTCAAGATGCATGGTTGGCATGGGACGAGCGGCGGTCTGGCACAGGCTGTACGTCCTCTCCTTCATGCTGTGATAATGTTGGCTAACGCGAATGTCTACAGTCATTCTGGATTTACTGCAGGATGATTATCCTTGCCTCTCTCTGTGCCGGCAAGCCGGTAGCATTAGAACCTAAGGAATGGATCCCTGGGGGTGTATTCCCGGATCCGACCAGTTGGACGCTTGAAGCATGGCAGAAAAAAATCGTTTTTCTTCTCGGGATGGTTCACGATTTCTGGAGTCGCACGCCTGACCATATCGATGAACACGCTGTGCAACTCCACGCTGCCCGATGGAAGGACCTTGAAGCTGAGCTGGTGCGCCACCAGAGCGAAGCGCCAGCTGTGTGCTCACCTCTCAGTATTCTACCTCCGAGCGGGGAGGACAATCCCTTCCAGTCTGTGCGTTACTTGAACGGCTCCGTGTCCGCAGCATGGCAGATGCTACATACTGCCTTCCTCATTCTCACCATTTGCACGCCGTGCTCGCGGGCGAGTCGCCTCTCAGTGCTTTCCAGCCCTGATTTGACTCACCGAGCACAGACGTACGCACGCCAGATCGTCGCCAACTCGCTGGCAAATCAATTTTCCATCGCATGGGCGAATGCCGTCCAACTCCTTACAATTGCGGGTCAATGTCTCGCCGTAGAGCCGGAGCGGAACGCATGCGTCCGTATTCTGCAAGAAATTCAGCAACAAACGGGCTGGAACACGCGGGCAAGCGTCGATAGACTTGGCACAGCGTGGAAGAATAGTTGGAGGTATGAGCCCGGCGGGAGGCACTCGACGGTTAGACACGTAGATGCTGGAAAGCTGCTGTATCATGTTTGGCTTGGTGAGGAGAGAAGCCCAAGCTAAATGATATCGGCTTGGACACGGCGCTTGCCTTGCAATAGATATTCGCCCAGAGACCAAAATGGCGGGCCTTCCGGTTTCTGTTGAATACTCGCTGTCGGCCTCTGACTTGACGCTCAGAAGATTTCCCTGGTCGATTCGATGATGGTGGTATGTTGGGATATGCTTTCCTTAATGCGGTCGATAAGTTGCTGAACTCCTACTTGGTGACGTGCATCTTGCCATCTTCACAAACTAGGGTTTTGGGCGGCGTGGTGGACATTCGATCTTTCTTACACCTGTGGGTGAATTAGGTCACCGTGGGAAACTGAACCTATGGATAACGACAAAATCCACAAGACGCTGCACGTTCTTCAAGCGCGCTGCGAAAAACACAAAGAACCTAGTGACCCCGTGGCGAACACGCGTTTCGATACTTCTCCTACGAATCCTGCGAGCAAATCTCCGGATGAAATGACCTTTGGATTCCAACCGTTCGCCTTACTTCCATCGGCAATATCCAACTTGCCCGAAGCACGCATCGTGAATCGACTAGATGCAAAGGATGCCCTAGCGTATGCCGAATTGGTGATGACGGAGCGACACAACGCTACTCACACACCATGGCACCCGCAGGTCGGTGATCTAGTCTATGTGCGCCGACACAAAGGTTATCAGGTCCCGCCAAAAATTCACCACAAATTTGGCGCTCAGCACACAGGACCATTCAAGGTTGTTGACCCAGGGTGCCGAAGGGCACAAAAGCAGCATCCAGCCAAGATTTAAACACACTTTTGCCCGCAAAGAAAGCATTTAGCGACAAATAGCCTCCTGTGAAGAATACCCAATCGCTGAAGGTTTGCATTTTTCTATCTGTGTAGCAACTCATTGACCGTATATGGTACTGATGCCGGAAGGAAACCATTGCCTTGATAAACTGGACTGGTGCCGCAATTGATAGCAAAGATAGACGACCGAGTATATACGAGACCAATATCTAGCTCTCCCCATGACCTAGCTTGATACCAAAAATATTGTCTAGCGTAGCGTTTCCTGTCATATGAACGGTCACCCACTCGTGAGCCTCTGCGTGTACCCTGCCTCCGCCCCCTTTCTTTCCAAAGTGCTTCTCGTGGAATCTGACCAAGTCGGAATTTAGGAATAAAATAGTTCATCAGCTGAGCGAGTAACCTTTGGGCTTGCTAGGATGTTTACCTGACCTAAATTTCATTTGTGGAAGTAGGTGGGGTCTGGATGTTTTGAGAAGGAATGAGCACATATTTTCAGGCGAACCGAGCGCAAGCCACGATTGAAGCTCTGAAGACGGGAAAAGAACTGGCCTCGAACAACGGCGTAACGATTACCAGCTAGAAGAGCAGATTATTGTTATGCGGGGTTTTGAGTGATTTGCTCTTGTTCGTTGAACTACACTCCATACTCTTTTCCTTGTTTACCGAGCGCTACACCAATCCCGTCCTGGATCGAAACCGCGAAGACAATGCATATGCTTTCGTGAGAAGGAGGGGTACGCTATTCAAGAGCAAGTTGGCTAGCCACATTCTATCGTCTGCCTTGATCACACCAGGTAGCAGTTTGTCGAATCTGAGGGGATTGCTATGGAGAAAATCCATATTAAGAAACTGGGGGGTAAAATGGTGGCTGCAAATATCCCCACTTGGTAGTCAGCACATAATGCCCATCAATCTGGCCCTTGCAATTCACCAGACACCTTAAAAAGGAGTATTGCCCATTTTTGTGCCAGTGTCAGAGTAATGCTCATTGCCATCACAGCGTGACCGCTCAACTACGACCCCCCTCTCCTTGCACCCTTGGAAAACACGGCTTCGCTCAGCATTGAAAGCGAACGGAAATTAGCCCCCTCGTCGCCAGAAGGGCTTTATGACCATGACGGCAATCAACCATACGGGTAAATCTAAGGAGGAGATCGACATCCGAACGACGACGAGAGAACAGCCTGGGGATGTCGACGCCCAGAGCTTGGAGGAAAGAAATGAGAGAGAGGTGCACGAACACCCCGATGAAATTACCCACAATGCCCAGATCGGAGTCCAAAAGGCCGAGGCTATAGCTCTGGTCTGGTCCAAAACCGCCTTATATGCTACATATGCCTGGTAAGTCACTGGCCGCCCCGAGAGCTTGAAAAATACCGATCAATCGAACTCCACCAACCGGCACCTCTTGACAAGACTAAATGAGACGATTTCTAACGGGAGACGTTCACTGTCAGGATCTGGCTATGTTTCTTCGTTCTGTCTATGCAATCATCAATCAGCAACAACATGATCTACTACGCCTACGCAAATTTCGCTTCAGCACCTCAGATATCTCAGGCTTTTATTGTGTCCACAATCGTTGGAGGAGTTCTTCAACTTCCTATCGCAAAGACTCTCAATATATGGGGTCGCGCGGAGGGCTTCCTGACATTCTTGGCGGTCTTCATCATTGGTCTCATTGTGATCGCCTCATGCAATGGTCCTAATGGGTTTGCAGCCGGATACACCTTGTACTGGATCGGCTTTACGGCCTTGAATTTTATTCTCACAGTATTTGTCGCCGACGCATCCGGGCTACGGAATCGAGCTTTTGTCTACGCGTTTATCGGTACGCCCACGATCTGTACAGCCTTTGTTGGGCCCCTCATTGCCCAAGCATTTGTGGCCCATTCTAGCTGGCGCTGGGCTTATGGCTGTTTTGCTATCATCACCCTTCTCGCCTTTGTGCCGCTTGCACTCGTGTTCAAGGCCTACCAACGCAAAGCTGAGAAATTGAATCTTTTCATTCGGGTTGTGAGTGATCGAACGACCGCCCAATCGTTCCTTCATTACATTCAGGAGTTTGATATCGTTGGCGCTTTCATTCTCATGGCGGCCTTTATTCTATTTCTCCTACCATTTAGCCTTGAAACTTATGGCTTTGGTGGATATTCCTCGGCGATGTTTATCGCTATGGTTGTCATTGGACTCCTACTCTTCCCAGTCTTTGCTATTTGGGAGCGGTACTTGGCTAGGACTCCTTTCATAAAGTGGGAGTTGTTTAAAAAGCGCACAGTTCTTGGAGCTTGTATCCTGTCAGCTGTGATTTTCTTCAACTACTACGCCTGGGATCAGTACTTTTACTACTATGTGCAAGTTGTCTACAACCTTGACACATCAAAGACTGGGTATATGACACAAATCTATGGTGTTGGCTCGACAATCTGGGCAGTTTTATTCGGTATTTGGATTCGCAAAACTAAACACTTCAAGAATGTGTGTCTCTACTTCGGTGCGCCCATGTTGCTACTTGGCGCTGGTCTTATGATTCACTTCCGAGGCTCCCAGAGTGACATCGGATACTTGGTGATGAGCCAAATTTTCATTGCCGTCGGCGGTGGCACTCTTGTCATCGGTGATGAGATGGCTGTTATGGCTGCCGCTGACCGTGACGGCGTGCCATTGATGCTTGCAATGATCAGCTTGTCATCTAGCGTTGGCGGAGCTATTGGATATGCTGTTGCAGGTGCTATCTATTCAAATACCTTCCCTCAGGCATTACTCAGGGCCCTTCCTCAATCGGCCAAACCTGATTACACGACTATTTACGCCGGCGGCTCAGCCGCCCAGCTCTTGTACCCCCCAGGCAGTGAGACAAGAAACGCAATCAACTACGCATGGGCATACAGCCAGAAGTATGAGTGCATTACGGCAGCCTGTCTTGTTATCCTTGCTTTTCCAGCGATTGCTATGTGGAAAAATTACAATGTCGACAGGAAGCAAGTGAAAGGCACGGTCATCTAAAACAACACTTTAGGTCTGTCGGTATAGAGAGACTATATAGCCGCACTTAGGTTGTCAGTTATCCTCTAACAGGAGGAGCGCTGAACAATTTACAATTAATCAATTCTTGTTATGATTTGCATAACGAAGTCAGCTTCAAAAAGGCATTAATTTAGTGGCTTTCCCATAGGATATTTAGCCCGCAATGATTGCGTCCCTCTTCCCTTAGGTCTATCTGGATATGCTCGCTCTCAGCGGATGTCAAAAATCTTTAGCAACGTCACATCGGCTAGGCAAAATAAGACAACCTATCGCCATCCGCTTATGTGTGTGAAAAGGCGTTCTTAGCTTCAATGGTGGAAAGGATATTGATTACCGTGGCTGACGAAACTGCTTCTGTACAATTAGCATGAAAAGTCGAAAAATCAATTATGGTAATACTGATAATCTCGGCTACCTAGAAACGAGAATATACTCCATACGCATGCAGCTAAATTAGTTCATATCGTGTATGCGCGCGTACGTGAGAATAATCCATCAACCCACCAGGTACATTCATCATACCTGCGCCTTCGTACCTGGACTTTTCTCGATTGAGCATGCTTAGCCCGAACTCCCTATCTCCGCCGAAGTTGGTGGAGCGGAGGTTGTCGCTTTCATTCGCGGAGCATTCTTAGTGTGTGCTGTTGGGTTGAATACTCACTCGTAATTATCCAGCTAGCTACAAACCATTTTCAGTTAGTCTATTGGCGTAAATATTAGTTATCTGGCCACCTTCCCCTATTTTCCTGAATACACACCCTCTTAATCTATTGGTCTACACACCATTAGGTAATATACCCTTCCTGCTGAGTTCGATATGTACAGTAAGTGGCACTTTTTTGTTCGTGAAATCGCCCCCACTTGTGGAAACCGTGTTCAATTCCACTCTTCTTCTATTTCTTGTATTATTCGGGATCTTGGAAACGCAGCAGAGATATTGCGATTCATTTTCGGTCAAGACTACGCTTGGCAAAGATGGTCCTACTGTAATACTAAATGTAGACGATAGCCCGAAAATTCGCCGAGGAAGTGGTTCAGGGGAGCCTGACAACCTTGGGGACTGCTATAGGAAACCGTATTGTTGCCTGTGATGGGTAATTTATTAAGAACGATCACGCGAGAAATAAAGAAGACTAATTCGTTCACACTGTTGGTTTTGAAAGGGAGAGACTAGTTCACGTGTTAGATTTCAGATCAGTACCAGTCAGCGAACAGGCATAAAGTACCATCTGAAGCCACGTTTCCTCAGTAGGTTGCGGTTGCGAAAGTAAAGGCATTATTGGATTTCTTAGTATGTAAAAAATAAATTTCTCATCTTCTAAGCTCATTTAGTCTGTGCTTAGTGCCTGAAAAGCCTTAGTGCCTGAAAAGCCCCCAGACTCCCATTTTATCTCATCAGGCGCAACATATTCACTACTTGCTCGAACTGCAAATCACGTACATTGCAACTATCTCATGAAGAAGCGATTATTGTATCATCATTCGAAGCGTTGTCGTTGTTCTTGACGCTCTTCCACTCGACGAACCAAGATGTCACAAACGCGGCTACCATTAATGCCAAGCTAACGCGATAGGTGTCTCGTAATCCGTTCACGTATGCTTTTATCACGCCATCCAGCTGATCGAGCTGGCCCAATGTCATCAATACGTGCCTCGTCTCGGTGGCCCCTGCGCTAATGATGGCCATTGGATCAACATTGGATGTGTATGCGCGAATGCCTGCTTGCAAGCCATTCTGGAATACCGACTGACCCACCGCGATGAAGACGGCACCGCCCAGTGTTTGCAAGAACATGACGGCGGCTGTTCCCACTGGGATATCCTCTGGCTTCAATACCGTCTGCACGGCTGTCATTGGGATTTGAAGACCAGCACCAATGCCGGCACCGACAACAATTTGATAGCCGATCCATTTCCCCGGAGAAATATCCACATTGTATAAGGTGATCAGACCCGTCCCAACAGCAGCAACCCCAGTGCTGGCAATCAAAAATGGCGTATAATACCCAAATGCAGTGACCATGGCACCCACCACTATAGATGAGACTACAGTGGCGAGCATGAAGGGTAGAACCTGGAGTCCCGCAGTCATGGCAGAAGATCCTCTGACAATCTGAAAGTAGATGGGAACATAGTAGACCAGCAGAAAGAAGCCACCACTAAAGAAAAATGCATATAATCCAGCAGACCAGATGGTGCGCTGCTTGAGTATTGAAGGTGGCAAAGTTGCCCTTCCGCTCTTTTTGCCGGTCGCATTGTTCTCATGCCGACTAATGTAGATCTGGGATGCGGCAAAAAGAGAAATCAACAGACCAAACCCAACAAAAAGTCCGATGATTTGAGAGCTGCCCCAGCTATAGGCATTTCCACCCCATTGCAATGCGAGAACCAAGCATACAATGGCCGGGATGAGCAAGGTTGCACCTATCAAGTCAAGCTCCTGGGCAAGTTGGGAGATAGATAGTCTCCCATCCTGATTGTTGCTCGGTAGGCGAAGGACCAGGAGAACAACTGCGATAGAAACTCCACCCACAGGAAGGTTAACATAGAAACACCATCTCCAAGACGGACCATCAGTCAATGCTCCACCAAGTAGTGGTCCGACGATCGAAGCGATTCCCCACACCATGCCATATACACCAAAAACCAGCGGTCTCTTTGCCAGGGGCACAGTCATTGAGATGATCACCAGAGCGCCGGAAAATATACCTGCAACGCCAATTCCTGCTATTGCGCGACCCACGATCAGAACCGTGCTGGAAGGCGCAACGCCACAAACCAGTGATCCGATCTCAAAAATGCCCACCGCAGCTAAAAAGGACCATTTTACCTTCAATGTGTCAGAAGCGTCTTTTGGGAGCGGTAAAAGTAAGGCTGAGAATGGGAGAATGGGAGAATGTTAGGATGTCGAAAACTTACATTTAAAATCTTATAAATGCGGCCGTACGACGGTTGTAGAGCAGTTGACGTCAAGAAGTATGCACTACCATACCAGGCAATATCCGGGATGCTGTTGAACTGATCGGTGATTTTTGGAATGGCCACTCCGATGATAGTTTGATCAAGAGCTACCAGAAAGGCCGCCAGGTAGACTGCCAGAACAACAACAATCACTTGGCCGAGGGGTGGATATTTGGCCTTTTCATTGGAGACTGAATTTTCGATGTCGGCTTCTTCACAGCTCATCTGCTGGGTAGTCTTCTCCCGGATAGCCTCAAGATCTGGAGCAACAAGAGCTTCGCTCATGATGAGAGGTGTACTTCTTGTAGGGTGAGATGTCGAGTTGGGCGGAATACACAAAGACTAAATTATCCTCGATTTAACCAACTTGATGATGTACAACACAGACTGAAAAAGTAGAACGATTGTTTCCTCCGCCTGATAACCTTCAATTTTGCGGAAAGAAAAAACCTAAAATAAAATAAAATCCTACTGTGTGCCCGACAAGCCATCGGGCTTTACACCATCTTCTTCGACTAATGATCTTTGATCAGAATGATCCGAGGAAGAACTAAAATACGATAATTACCTCAAATATGCTCGCATAAGCGATAAGCGAAAACTTTGACACTGTATTTCTGGGCTTGTCATCTTGATACTATTATGATTCAAATTTCGCACCTTCCTATAATGGGAATTATAAACGTAACGTGTAGTGTGGGCTAGTAATTTATCAATGCGTTTCCTGATTGGTGCACGAGTAGAGGTAGTCAGCTACATTGCACACTGACATACGAATCATTACGCAGTCCCACCGAGTCACGATCCTGATCGAACTTACTTGGATTTCGAGGTCTTCCATACCTAAAATTTTGCTCGGACCCTTCGTACTGAACACACCGTGCCTATTTTGGCTCAGTGTAGCGCTTTCCCGAAATACCCAGGAAATGTCCAAAATGGCCTCAAACACACTCGGAACCACCTTTGAAAGTATTTCCACCTCGTATCGAAGTCTTCATACTGAGACATTTTTCCTGATGACTGCATCCAGGGCCCAAAGAGGTGGATAGGAAAGGGTCCCCGGTGGTGGAACACTTTCCTGCCGCAGATGCTGAGTCCGCGTCCTTGCAGAGTTATATGTCCGACTGGGCTCACAATAAATGTCAGGACAGGTCCACTAACCACGGAGATCTTATTTGCTCTGCTCTTTGTCACATTTTACCGTCTGTTGTGCAGTCTCTGCGCAGTTTGGGACGCTTCAGCTTCCACCTATAGTCTTCCCAATAGCCTGGCTATATTGAAGCAACATGGTGTCACTGGACCCTGATCCTCGCTCCGGCCAGGAGCAAATTTGTTTAAAAGCGGAATCCGATGACAGCCCTGTCGTGAAATCCTCGCAATATGCCAGTGACGTGAAAGAAATCTCCCGGCACATCTTGGATATTTTCTTGGAGTGTGCACTCAACAAGTTTGAGTATACAGAGAATCATCTCGACAGCAGTGGAGACGACTTTCTTTCTTTGATAGGTCGCTTTGTCGCCCAGGGTGCGCGTGTGCAGGCTTGTCTCCCTGCATTCCCCTTCAAGTCGGCGAACAAGGTGTACAAGGTGCTCGGTAGCCTGCCAGACAAGGCGGAGGAGCTGGCACTGGACCGATTAAATACCCTGTGCATGCGAATTCAAGACATTTATTCTCCCGGTGCTGAGATTGTCGTTATTTCAGATGGAATTGTCTACAATGGTACGTGGAGGATCTCACTTGTACTCCACTGGCCAATTTGACCAGTCCCTGACATCTTTGTGGCCGATGGTAGACTTGTTATGTATTTCGGATCAGGAAACATGGCATTATGGCGAAGCCCTGCGTAAGATGGCGAGTGAGCAAGGCTTCGACAACATTTCATTTTCGAGGATTCGAGATCTGCTCAACTTCCCTGTTCCCGAGGAACTGACTGAGATTGTCTATGTCGCCAACTGCACCAACTTTCGCCGCTTGCTCCTGAACAGATATGGCAAGGCCAAGCTCGACATTGATCATGAAATTGCCACAAACCCAGATACAAAGTTGACTTATCTTGGATATAAGCGATTCCTGGAATCCGATCTTCAGTACATCTTTCCTCGAGGGGAGCATCGCTCTGCCCACAGTTACAAACGAGATTGCAAGTATCTGGCGAAGCAAATGCTCACAAGAGGATATGTAAGTGGTGAATAAGCTTAAGCACGCCTCTTTAATATCCTTGTCATTGATCTGGAGTGATAGGCTTTTGCAGGGGCCGTCAAGGATGCATTCTCCAATCATCTACGGCTTTCCATCCACGAATCCATCAGCGGTACCAAGATACCCATTAGTTTGCTGAATACCAGGACGGGCTTCACTACCCCATGGCATTGCGCAGTGGCTCAACTCGCAGATGGATCATGGGTCAGTGCTCCTATGGGCGAGTTCAGCCAAGATAGTCGCCTGGAAGTGGTTCATGTCGATGGAACTCCCAATTACTACCGAGAGAAGATATCCGATGCGGGGCATGTCGCCATTTGCGAGAAAACGGCACGCTATCTCCAGTCGGCTAAATACATCAACGCCACTGCGTATGTCAATGGCGCATTCCAGGCTGCATTATCACTTACATCCTCCCCTAGCGAAGCTTCACTCTCTTCATCTGGAATTAAATCACCTGACAGTACTTTCACCACCCCAGAAGCTCAACTAACGCCACAGCTTTCGCCTTCACAGTCTGGGCTGGGTATCACTTTCCCTCTGAAGCCTTACATTGCGTCAACACAGTCAGAGGCAGAGACTACGGTTTCAGAAGCATACGGCAGAAGGCTCATCCCGCAGATAATGGATAGTCTTGCTGCTTCCGAGCCTGAAAGGGTCGTTTTCCCCTTGCATCACTCTCGAATGGGCTCCTTCAGCTTGACCCCATTTCTGCTAGACAATTCACCCGAGCAGTCGACAAGACCGCCTGGTGGCTCTGGGATCAAATTGGCACCCCTGACATAATTCAGCCAATGGCTTATATTGGACCACGTAGGTTTCAATCAATATGAAGAACCCGGAATTTACTTTTGATCTTGCACACTGACGCCACTGATTGGCTTAGATGATCTACGGCATGTTATTTTGACATATGCATGTGTCAAGGCGGGCTACGCAGTATGATCTCAACCAGATCTGTGTTGGGACGTCAATGGATCTGACTTTCTTCCTCCTGACAGGCTTTGTTTTTGTCACCGAAAAATAACACAGATGGAATTCTAGCAGTACTCACAGCAACGGACTGCAATATCTGGGTTGATCCAGTTGACACTTCTCCTGTCCCTGTGGTCAAGGACGTTCTGCAGAAACGGCCAATGAAGTCTTTGCAACTTCCCATGCTCCACGAACTTCTTGATGCGGAGTCCACCGAAGCTTTCCCGTACACTAAAAGTTTTGATGACGCTATAAATGATCCATTCTGTTACTTGCATACGTCTGGAAGTACTGGGTTGCCGAAACCCATTCCCTGGTCCCATGGGCTCATTGGTACTATGGATGCAGTACGGCTACTGCCGCCCGTGGGCGAAAATGCCGATTTGGTTCCTTGGACTTCAGACTGGAATGAAGGGGACATGATATACTCATCGTTTCCAATGAGTCACGTACGTTAAATTCTCCTGCAACTACATTTCCGGGGCTCAATGTGGAGTGGAAGGACTCATTGACTGACTGACTGAGTTACCAACAGGGAGCTGGAATCATTATGGATATTTTGATGCCTGCACTTTTCAATCTTCACTGTGTGTTGGGGCCAGTGGGTGTATTGCCAAATCTTAATCTGGTCGAAAGACTAGCAGTGGACGTGAGGCCTGACATATGGAGTATGGTCCCCTCTCTTGTCGACGAACTGGGTGAAACCCCTGAAATCTTGGAAAAGCTCCGGCCGAGCAAGTTCATCTGTGCATCTGGAGGTCCCGTTAGTCCTGTTAGCTCCGGCAAGGTAAATGAAGTGGTCAGAGTTCTTAACTTGACCGGTACGACAGAAGGTCTCTTCATTGGGAATTTGAAGCCGGAGCGAGAAGATTGGTTCTGGTTCTGCTTCCATCCATTCTCCGGCTTCGAGTTTAAAGAGCTTGAAACGGATACCTACGAGCATTGGGTACATCGGAATGAGCATTGGCCTCTCTTTCAGGGGATCTTCCACACATTTCCAGATAAAGATTCGATCAACTTTAAGGACCTCTACATGCGGCACCCTACCAAACAGAACTTATGGGCCTTCAAGGGAAGAAGTGATGATCTTGTCGTCTTGTCGAATGGGTATAAAATTTCGCCCCTTGAGACAGAGGCATTTATCACTACTCATCCTGCTGTCCGTGGTTGCCTCATCTTTGGAACTGGGAAGCCTCAAGCAGGTCTACTCATTGAGCTCAATGATCCGTTCAAGAAATCAGCCGATCTCATTGACAGCATCTGGAAAACGGTCCAGAGGGCTAACTCTATGTCTCAACACAAGAATCAGTTACTCAAGGACTTTGTCACTTTCGCATTACCTGACAAGCCCTTCTTACGAACAGACAAGGGGACCGTGAAACGAGCAACAACATTGGCGCTGTATTCTGAATACTTTGAGCGTTTCTACAGTTCGCGCAATGATGATTCCGATCAAGCTATCAGTCTCGATCTGAGCTCTACCAAAGCGACCGAGGACTCCATCCGGACGATTATCAGCTCCTTTCTTTCGGACAACCAGGACGTGCTTGCAGACACAGATTTTTTTACATTTGGACTTGACTCTCTTGGTGTCTTTGCGGCTGTGAAAGCAATTCGGGCAGCTTCAGGCTTGGGTGATAAAATCGCGCCTCGTCACGTCTACGCCCATCCAACTATTGCAAGCCTTGCTGCAACAGTTTCTACGCTAATTGAAGAGGCAAAAAGTGCTAATGATGAGAATCCTTTGGATAAAGTGTTGGATGATGATGCTTCTACGGTGAAGGATATGATTGCTCAGCACAAGGCGCGACAGTCTTTCCGCTTAAATGCATTCGATTACGTTAACCCCAATCATGGCATGGGCATCATGCTTTACTTTTCTATTCACGAGGAAATATCTTTTGAGCAAGTGTTTGGAAATCTCCAGGAAGGACTGAACCGCACATTCGATATGATACCAGCTCTTAGTGGCAAGATGATGCATTGCTCCGAGCAAGAAATTGGCTACAAAAAGGAGATCTCTGCGTGACAATTCCACCACTGTCCATGGCAGCCTCTGCGCGAAACCGTCTGCTGTACAAGGATCTCTCACATATTCTTCAACCATTTGAGAAGTTGAAGGAGGCGGGCTTCCCACCGTCTGCTTTCCCAGACGGCCTTGTTCTGCGAGACGATCCCTTCCCGAAATTCCCTGCAGACATATTCTCTGGCCAAGTAAACTTTTTTTCTGGTGGTTGTGTTATTGCGGTTGACTTCAATCACTGTTGTCTCGACGGTCTCGGAGTCATGGTTGTTCTCAAGGCCTGGGCGGAGAATTGCAGATATCTACAAGGTGATCAAACGGCAACATGCACCTGGTACGATTCTGAGAGCTTCAACCACGCCTTACCGGAGATCATCCACGAGCACGAGGGATGGGCCCGACCGGTGGAAGAGATTGACCCTGGTACATGGGGGTTCTTACCCTTTTTTCCACCTGTTTCCGTTACCAGCAATAACCATACTTTGCCTGCTGCGCCTGATTTCAAGTTGCATAATATCTGGCCACTGCCACGGGCTGAACGGTGTCCCAAAACTACGATGTTCCTGATCAAGCCGGAACAGCTTGAGAAGATGAAGCAAGATGTCGTTTCTGATCCCGAAAGCAAGGGGATCATCAAATCAATCAGTGATATTGTCCAAGCATTCCTGTGGCGAGCTTCCATCCGAGTGCGACACAGGGTGGCAACGGAGATCCGGAAGGAGACATTCAAGCCAGACGAAGTGTCCATTCTTGAGCTCCCCACTGATGGGCGTCCATACTTCTCTGCACTATTGCCCGAAACATATATGGGTAGCCTATTGATCCTCAATCGATCAACCATGCCGATTGAGACACTGTGCTCTGATCAGACCACCATTGGCCGTGTCGCGTATCTCCTCCGTGAGTCCGCCGCACGCATCACCCCTTCTGTCGTCCACGACGCGTTGTCAATTTTGCAGGCACTACCGGACCACTCACGATTCTCCACGGCAAATATGGGGCTTGAGCATATGCATGCTATGATTTCCAACATGATGCTATTTCCAACCAATGAGGTTTGTTTTGGAGATGCCTTCTTTGGTAATAGAGGATATCTTGAGTCGTTGAGGCCACAGCTGGAGCGTGGAAATGGACGGTTCCGATTCCTCGTGATTCTCCCATTCAGAGAAGACGGGGGCATCGAGCTTGCGTTTAGTACATATCCCGAGGAGTTGGAGATGTTCCAGGCAGATGAAGAGTTTACGAAGTACGCTGAGATTCTCAATCCTTGCTGCTGAGTTGAGTTTATTCCATATTATTATATTGTATAAGATGCTTATGACATTCACTGAGGCCATTCTCGTTCTTGCGATGTTTTGGTTGATAATGCCAGCCAGATTCAGTTCTGAAATTCTTTGGAGAATGAGTCGTATTGCGTACCCAGTTTGAATGTTTGTCTGTCGGCCGCCAACTAGTAGTTACCTCCTGGGCGCAATGCGTTCAGGAATGTAGTCTTTGAAAAGCTGCACCATACCCTCCTCGTCCGGTCCCTACACCCTGGCTATCCACAGATAGTTGCTACGGGCATCGCGTAATATATCGTGTCCAAATATTTTAGACTGATGGCATCCTTTCGTGCTCCTCTTTATTGGCTTATATACATATTGGCGAACACTGATTATAGTTATATAGCATTATTATTTGCGTGAGGTACGCATGTCCAGGCACGGTGACAGCCTCGATGAAGCCGCTCTTAGTTTCTGAGCACTCGATTTATCCTTCAAGTTCTATTACAAGTGGACTTGACATCCATTCGAGAGTTTTCCCAGATAGTCGATTTATTTATTTCCGTCACAAAATGCATGAAATGAGCATATTTGCGCTCATATAGTCTAAGTCCGTGTCTCCGCAGCCGCACAGCCACGAGCTAGGTCGTGGAGATTATCGCGATTCCGAGGGCAAGCAAGTATGTAACTACCTCTTGATTGCAAATCAACGGTTCCAGTGCCTAGTTTTGGTGGTCAGTGGGGTTTGCTCAGGCGTGCATATTTTCCTACTTGATGGCCAAAGTCGAAATGCAGGCACGACGGACTTATGAGCAGTGTCAACAGCTCCTACGTCGACATCAGGACCGATCTCCCAGCGCAAGATCCGTGATGGCCCAGATCGAACGGCTGGTGCTGAAACGAGACCGTTCGGGTCAGGGGTTGACCCCTCTCGAGGAATCGTTTTATCGTAAGATGCTTCCTTCCTGTGCCTATCGCATATCATAGAAGGGCTAGGCAGATCCGGTCGGATTTTACCCCTGCGACGGAACGGGTTGTCGCAGCCTCCCAGACCCCGATACTGAGCTCACGACACCACGCGTTTGGACATTTGCTCCCGGACTATCTTAGCAACCGATGCTTAGCTTACCCGAAAAAGATAAAGATCAAAATCAAACTTCAAATAAGAAACGAAATTGATGACCAAATCAATCATTTCGGTTGAGAAGATTGGTGGAGTTATGCAGCAAGGAGCATGGGTTTTGGTAGCAGGGCTTTGGCCCCATCGATACATAAATTCGGGCAATGGCAACCCTTACACGGCCTGCAAGAACTCCGTACCCGTCACGCTGTACGAACGCGCGGTCGCAACCCCGCCTGAGCGGGTTTGCGGTCATATCGACTTACCTTCTGGGTCGGGGGTTTTGACTGTTTCCTGTTTCCAGGGACCGACGACCCCTGCCAGACGGGAGCAGTCATCTTTGATCTTCTGATTCTCGCCATGTGGCCCTCGGCGATTAGCTGAAAGAACTTGCGTCGCATAGCATGATCATCTGACGTTTTATGCGCTCCCCTCCAACCTATTTTCTGACTTTCTCCGAGGTTTCGTACTTCCTCATGTGTTATGATTTTGTGACTTCCTTTCCCTCGGGTCAAAAATGAAGACATCAATACCAGAGCTGCCGTCTTTCCACGTCAGTCCATCGCAGCTCACCCACAGCGCGCTGGATTTGATCAATGATATTCAAACCGCAACAGAGCAACTACTCAGCAAGCTCACGCCACGGGATGCCACATTTGAAAACGTCGTCTTGTCGATGGCCAAGATCGACAATGAAATCAAGAGTAAAGTCCAATTCTTGGCAATCTTCCAGGCCGTTTCGCCCTCGTTGGAGCTACGTCAAGAATCCTCCGCCGCCGTGAGCATGGTCGACACAGCATATTTGAACCTGTTCCAGGACGAAAATTTGTTTGCATTGGTAGATGCTGTGCATACCAACTGCGATGGGGGTCAAATGGAAATCGAAGACCGAAAGTTTCTCACAAAGCTTCATTCGACCTTTCTGGATAATGGTCTTGGGTTACATGGGAAGAACAAGAAACGGTCTCATGAGATTTCCAAGCGACTGGTTGAGCTCCGAGTTGCCTTCACAGAGAATCTCAGCGTGGATCCTGGATATGTGTGGAAGAAAGAAGAAGATTTAGAGGGACTTGGTGCCGAAAGAATCCAAACACTTCCCTTGTGTCCCTCGAACGGCCTGCGGGGCATACCACTGAAAAAAACCTACGTGAATGGGGTCCTCTCCAGCTGCGTTTGATCTGAAACCCGAAAAGAGGTTTTTATTCAGAGCCAAAGGATATTTCCCGAAAATGTCGAGCTTTTTCGAGAGATTGTCTTTCTTCGAGATGAAAGAGCTCGTTTGCTTGGCTACGAGTCATATGCGCATCAACAAGCATGTTCTAAATTGCTGAAATCCCCTCAGGACGTCAAGTCTATGCTAGGCGATCTTTCGATGTATCTGCTCCCCATGGCGCAGACAGAACTGGAGGCTTTGCAGCGTGCTAAACATCCGTCCGGGGGCCCCTTCTATCTCTGGGATTTTGACTATTATCACAACAAGATGTTGCGAGACAATTACCAGGTCGATCATGATCTGATTGCCGAGTATTTTCCTGCCAAAGTAACGATTCAGCGTATGCTCAGTGTCTTTGAAACAATCTTCTGCTTGAAGATTGAACATTTGAATGGCATTCGAGGTGACCATATTTGGCACCCAGAGGTCAAGGTCTTCAGTGTACACGATAGAGATGACCAAGGATTTATTGGCTTTTTGTATTTGGATATATATCCTCGTGATGGGAAATTCAATCATGCGGCTAATTTTAACATATTCCCTGTATGTGAGGCCCCACCGACAACGTACCTAGTGGTTCCGTCCCCTTGCTAACACACGCGTTTGACAGTCCTACTCTGTCCCTGTGGGCATGGATCAACCTTTGGTCTGCACAGCTTTGGTATGCAACGTGGCATACCCTCTGCCTGACAAACCAGCGCTTTTAAAGCATCACGAGGTTATCACACTCTTTCATGAGCTAGGCCACGGTAAGCAATCTTGAATTTTCCGTGTTTATCCTGACGTTCACTCATAATTCACGCATTAGCCTTTCATGATCTCTTGGGAAGGTCCAAGTATGCAACATTTCATGGGCACAGGACAGTTGCAGATTTTGTCGAGGCGCCAAGCCAGCTACTGGAATATTGGTGTTGGGTGCCTGAGTGTCTGCAGCGACTCAGCTGTCATTATAGCTCTGTCTCTCCGGATGGCGGTGAAGATGATGAGCGTGACACTTTAACGAACCATTCGACCCGCACACCCGAGGAGATTCCTCGAAGCTTATTAGAAAAGATCGTCAAAGCTAGATCAGTAAATCAGGGGATTTTGACTATGAGACAGGTCGCCTTCAGCAAGTTTGACTTGGAGATTCACTGCCCAGCTTCCCATCGGGCCGTCAAGTCAACGGACATCGGTGAGATCTATAACTCTCTTTTGCAAAGAAAAACTCTTCTGCAGGGTCCAGAAAATGATTGTCAATGGGGGCATGGTTATGCAACCACCCCGCATTATATTTGGGGCCAAGAAGCGAACTACTATTCCTACTTGTAGTAAGTTCTTCCATATTTGGGTGTAATACCTCTGTTCTCTATCGAATGCTTACCTTAATTTTCAATCTAGCACCCGTATATTAGCAGCCAACATGTGGTGGTCGAATTTTCACTCCAATCCAATGAGTCAGGAAGCTGGTCTCAAGTATCGAAAGATGATTCTCGAGCACGGCGGCAGTCAAGATGAGCACATGGCCCTTGTAGAATTTTTAGGCGGGGAACCAACAGTTGAAGTATTTTTAAGATATCTCTAGTCAAATGATTGAAAGCGTGGTCCATCCTAAATATGGCTTGTAAGGAGCTCCATGGAAAATTCAGCTCTAAATTTCATATACCCTCCAGGCCCGTGTTCAACTCTGTTCCCCATTCAGTGCTAGGGTTGTTGAACCGTGTTTGCTTGTCACATGCAGTAATAGACGCAACCTCTTCGTCAGTCAAGATGACTCTCTGTGCTTCCAAATTTCTCTAGCACTCGCTCTTCGTGTTCACGTTTCGGGATCACAATCACCCCTAGACGCATAGACCAGGCCAATACCAGCTGTGCCACTGTGATACCATTTTGGTGAGTGATGGATCATTGGTATTCGTCCTCCAAGAGATGTGGCTTTTATGACTTGTAGATCGGATTCGTGGTTCCAAGCGGTGAAAAAGCAATGACTCGTAGCCAATGTTGCAGGGTCCACTTCATAAATTCGGACTGAGAGAGATATGGGTGGATTTAAAAATCGTGCACGCTGCGTGGGATTTGAGCATATCTCAGGAGCCTTTCCACTTGATGATGGGTAAAATTCGATGTCCCAATCTGTCGAACAAGTCCCTCTCGAACAAGCTCATCCATTTCTCACCATGTTTTGAGAATACCTACTTTTTTGAGTTTAATCTTGGCTGTTTCCCGGTTGAAACGCAACGGGCCAATGCATCGGACTCTAGCGAAGACCCTAGCCCTACTAATAAGCTTTGCAAGCTACATTTGTACTTCAAATTTCCTTTCTCTGCTGTGCTCTACTTATATTGCTCATAGGCTGTCACTGAATTATATCTCGATTGTGACATTTGGCAAGTCATCATGAAAGAGAAGACCAATGAACATAAAATCTCGAGTCTGAAAAAAGGAAAGAAGAAGAAGAAGAAAGAAAGAGGGATAGGCCCTCTTAAATACTATAGCTTATAGGCCGGAACCGCGCATGTCATGTAACCATTACATGGAGGACCTACAAGACGTCTCTTTCTACTGTAAGCCCGGCGATTGTTACCGCATATACCATACTCCTATGCGTATACCACGTTCCCGTCCGTGACTGGCACATTCTACATCAATAGCTTCGTACATAGATAGAGAATATCATCTTCCGTTATCACTCACCAGGCTAGCTTACGCTACTACCCGGGACCAATACTCCTATCCAATTATAGAGATTTTGCAAAGATGATATGATGCTCCAATTTTATAGCAGCGGCATGGAAAGCTCTATAAATCCATCGGCACGGTGTATGATTTTCCAATACCAACTATGTTATGGGTTGCTCCTCAGATATCTAGCGCGAGCAGCTTTGGACAAGATAGGGTTTCATGTGCAGTATGTACATCTAGATCGTCACGTTCTATGTGGACTCCTCATCCCAACCATCGAAGGAGCGGATTAGGTCTAGATACGATGGCGGGTTAGCAAGATGCAGCAGTCAAAACACGATAATAAGAGAAGGGAAGGGAAGAGATGAATTACCATAGTACAGCATCATGCCCTCCAGGTGTACATCTAGCCGGATCCGCTCATCCACAGTGTGAATGTTCAGAGTGCCACCCTGGCGCGAGGGGCTCCAGCGGTAAATGTTCTCCGAGAGAGACCAGTAGAACCGCGTGTCGGTATTTCCAGTCATGATGTCACCCGTCACGACAACCGTCGGGTTTGATTCGGAGTTGATGTTTGCCTCTGACTGCGATGTGACCATCGGGTTTGGGTGCGACTCGAAGACGCTGCGTGCGACGCCGGAGAATCGGGCCCAGGTCTTGGAGGTGAGCGGGTCGGTTGGGGAGATTGGGGCTGGGCTCAGGGCCTCCAAGAGCGGTGAAAGCGTGAGTGTGCGGTCACCGGAGCCGCCGAACCTATCGTCGGTCTTAGTAAGGCCAGGGAAATTAACATGTAGGGTGATATTGTGGGCCGCGGCGATGGGGCGGATGATGCGCACAGCGCGCTCGCGCAGCTGGTCGGGCGTCATGTGTAGCGCTACGCGGTAGTTCACAATGGCCGAGATCTTTTCCGGTAGGGCGTTAGTTTTGACCCCGCCGTGGATCAGGTCCGCGGCTTGGGAGGTCTGCAGAGTATATCGCACGGCGGGACCGCGCGACTGGGCTACTGCTTCGCCTAGGGCCTCGGCATCATCCTGGGCCAGCTTGTCGGATAGCCAGGACTCGACGTAATCAGGTGAGTACCGCGCTTGGCACTCGAGCATGCCGTACGAAGGGTGCGAAGGATCCAGGTGGGGAGAGAAGAGCTCTTGTCGCTCCAGCTCGTAGATGATCTCGGCCATGATGCCGATTCCCGTGTGAGCGGGTGGGACAGAGCTGTGACCTCCTGGGACGGCCATCTCCAAGACGAGATCGAGACTACCCTTCTCACCAACACCAGGCAGAGCGTACAGCACCTGATTGTCATCACCCAGGTTCTGGAGACCCATGCCACCTTCGTCCAGGATGAACTCGAAGCTGTCCTTGCCGTACTTCTTCTCGAGGGCCGCGGCAATGGAGCCCGCGCCCAGGAACCCGTGCGATTCTTCATCGTAGCCGAAAGCTAGCAAGACGGTGCGCTGCGGCTGCCAGTTTTGTGAGAGCAGGTCTTCCACGGTGGATAGGAGTCCGATCAACACGTTCTTGCAGTCACTCGAGCCACGACCCCAGATCCACTCGCCGTCGAAGACGCCCGCGAAGGGCGGGTGCGTCCAGTCGGATGGGTCGTCGATGGGTACGACGTCCTGATGTGCCATGAAGAGAATGGGCTTGCGGGTGGGGTCGACGCCCTGCAGCGTGAAGACCAGACCGAGTCGGTTGATGTGCTCAACATCTGCCTTGGCGTGGCTGGATGAATTATCAACGTCGCGCTCTCTCTAGCCTTACAGTGACCGCTCGATACTTACACGAGTGGGAAGAGTTCCTTCAGAAGTGCCTGGAACTCCACAATGGGCTCGAAGGACTCATCGTAGGGGTCAGTCGCGAAGTCGCCGACGGTCGTGGGCACCTGCACCGCCCGTGATAGCCGCTTGGCCTGGCGGGCGCGGAAGGCCTCGTCCTTCAGGAACGTCAAGGAAGAGTGCAGTCCGTCATGGGGCGGGGCGACTTTGGGCGCCTGCGGGCAGATTTCCCGGGCGGAGGGCTTGAGGGCGAGGTTCTTGTGGGAGAGGCCCGAGCCGGAGAATATCGCCTGCTGTGCGGGGATGCCCAATGCGAGAGCGGACGGCACCGCCAGTCCGAGGAGAGCGAGGGCTTTCATGGTCTCAGTGAAATACCTGACTATCCTACGCCCGATCAAATGAAGAGGACAAGACTCAGTGACCGAGACTTAGGAGGTGTGCGATGGCGTTATCAGGCCATCCCATCCCATCTTTATCTCCTCTTATCTTTCCCCTCACTTCTAATCACTTCTACTTTCCCTCAGCCGAGCGGGCGCAGCCGCGTCTTACCCCAACTGGAAGGGCTTTGCTGGGTTTGCCGATATGATCGGCAATGCTGGGTACATTGTTGAGGCTCGAGTGTTTCCTTGGTCGTTGTCACTTGTGGGATGTGTGGCTGACTACCACCTCAGATTCGCAAAGGTTGGAGGAGCAGACCTGCAGAAGCAACAGCCAAGCAGTTCCTGACCAGCCCAGTGGAACCGGCGGAAGGAGCCAAGACAAAACGTGGAACCCTACCAGGAACGGTTCTCGGCTATCTCGCAGTTTGCGAGGTAGCGAGGCACCACCCTGCGATCATCCATCCATAGCCCTGATATTTATGACGCTGATAAGGGTAGTCTCTCGGAGATCCTCCTATGCGTCACTTATGAATCCCGGGCCGTGCTGAGTGGCCGATCGCCAAAAGGGGGCCAATCCAGGAGGGCGGCAGGGGGTCAAGCTCACAAATGCAGCGCCCCGAGTTCCCCACACTGCGCCACCATCCGTTCCTCCCCGAGCGAAACGAACAGAGGTGGCAAAGGGTCGCGGCTGGGGAGTAGCCCTCCGCCGGAGTTTCAGGTTTCACCCGTGACTGCTCAAGCTCCGCCAAACGCCTGCCGAGCTGTTCGAATCAGCAACAAGGCATCCACTCCTTCACTCCGGGGACGACGATCGGGGCGATCAACGCTACGGTGGCCAATGAGCCGCCCGCGCAGAGTTCAATAGGGTATTGGATTAGTGTTTCAGGGCCGATCGTGCGGCTTCACGATGTCATCGCTCTCTGGTCCTGTCGTGTTTGTCTCCATAAAATAATGGATCCCGAGGATTCGGGGGCCGAACGAACGAATCTGTCAAGATTAGGGTTGCAGCAGCTTCTTAAGTGAAACATTTTGGACCCTTTTTCCTTCTCGTTTGTTTACTTTCGATTATCGACTCTCACTCGCTGTTGGATTTGCCGCGCTGTCCTTTACTTCCTCTCGTTCCATCCTCGACATTCCACAGACTCGACTCCTACCGACCGACCAACCTCCCCGCTACCTACCAAGCTATCGACCAGCCTTTCTGACTCTTGACACCCACTTCACGAAATCCGACTTCGCCCCTCATTCTCTTTTCTCCAACTGCCTTTTTTTGCAATTGCCACCATGCATCCCCACCATATCCTCGCCTCTCTTGCTCTTGCGCTGCCGGCCTTCGTGAGCGCCTCCCACACCACGC
Organism: Penicillium canariense; assembly: GCF_028826845.1. Taxonomy (NCBI): domain Eukaryota; kingdom Fungi; phylum Ascomycota; class Eurotiomycetes; order Eurotiales; family Aspergillaceae; genus Penicillium; species Penicillium canariense. The sequence goes on along the minus strand of NW_026622734.1, from coordinate 1,887,378 downwards.
TTGGATGCTACTCCGAGGTCCCAGATCTGAAGGGCGATTCCACAAACATCTTCCAGGCCTACGGCCAATGCTTGAGCCAGTGCACCATGGCCGGCTATGAGATTGCCGCATTGAGTCAGGTTTCACACTGCGCCTGCAGCAACACCGTTCCCCCAGACTCGGCCAAGGTTGACGACGAGGAGTGCAAGACCCCTTGCCCCGGGTATCCTAGCAATTATTGTGAGTTTCTCTGCGACAGTGACCTGCGGTTTTCTTTCAACCGCGGAAAACGAGCACAAAATATGCAAGGGATTTGGTAATAAAGCTAATATATACTTTGAACAGGCGGCGGCGACGGCACCTTCATGGTCCTCAGCACCGGCCAGTATGCCGTCCTCTCCGGCTCGGATGACGGCTCGACTGCTACGGCAACTGCCGTCACCGCTGCTGGCGGCATAGTCGTTGCTCCCACCAACATCAACCCGACCTCCATCCCAACGAGTATTCTGACTGCACCAAGCTCCATTGTCTCCAGTGCTAGTGCTCGCGTCGCCGCCTCGAGTTCTGCGACCTCGGCCATCACTGCCGCCAGCTCGAGCGCTTCGCCGTCACCTACCCTGAATGCTGCCGGTTCGCTGCGCGCCGGCTCGTCATTGGCTGGAGCCCTGGTTGCCGGTCTGGGTCTGCTCCTGTAAGGAGCGGATTTTGTATCTATGGGTGTTGTATTGTTATTCTCTTTGTATACTGTACTACATAATCAGCGGCTCTCTGGTCTGTTTCTCTGGCGAGGGAGGCAGGATCGCTGATAGATCAGCTTGACCCGCAGGCGGGTTTGGAGGAGTTGGTAAGAGGGCCGTTCATTGGTGGTTGGAGCTCTTTACATTCGTTCCAAATTCCGGGCGAATACTTGGACTAGGCAAATGGCGCTCCGATTGGACTTCAATATCCTTCGGCATAAAGATATCACTGACTTAAACACGTGTATTGTACCCAGCAGGCGGAATTCCATTGGCATATCTCGCTGCTAGAATTAAGGCAAATTCCATCCAAAACCATTGCATGCAAATCCGACGATCGCCTGATTTCTATATCGGCTCGGCCACTGCAAACCACATCCTTCGACAGTGAAGCTTGGGCGCTTATGCCGCCATGCGCTGAAGTTTGAAATCCACTTTGGCCTTCTTGAGTGCATCGTGATCGATCACCTAGAGGAGGGGGGGAGGGGAACACACCGAAAAATTCGGCATATCTCGAAATGATTTTCGATTATGAACCCTCAAAGATTGAGTTAATGCAGAATGTTAACAACATTGAATATGTGCGATGAGAGCTAAAACTCGAAGCATAGAAATCGAGATATCATGTACAAAAGCCGAGGGCAAGAGGAAGGCCGTGAAAGAACGAGTAGCCCGAAAATTGACCCATGACGCAAGCAAATCAACCCATATAACCTCCAGAATCCTCGGGTATCACAAACATAGAACAGAACGCAAGATCGTAGCCACAGCGGACGCTGAAGGGCCAACAACAATAATCAAATTCAGTCAGCCTGAGACGCGGTCGAAATTTTTCGGCAGTGGCAATCCCTCCCTATTACGACATGGTGTTAGCAAAAGTCAGGACAGTTGGGAGTATGGTCTATGATACCTGACGTATTTGCGCTTCAGAGTTCGCGCCCTATCCTTCATATCTACTTGGGTTCGACCACCTAGCTTCGGCCCTCCATTACTCGCAGGACATATTTGGTCCTGGCGCTCGATCACCGCCCATTGGGTAGCGTGTACTCCCACAAGCATGAGGAGACGATCGTCTTCTTCCTGTGTCCATCTCCTCCGAGTACGGCTGCTGGGAGCAATCACGCGCTTAGGTCGGGTTGATGAGCGGGGAGTTGAGTTTTCCTCGAGCCAGCGAGACTCACGCTGAGTCGACACTGGAGGCACACGTTCAACCATTTGTGACCCTGACTGGGTTTGGCTGGCAGCTAAGCTTTCTTGTAGCTGGTTTTCCGGGCCGGACTCATCGTCGTTCACCCGTTGCCGCTTGTCAGTTGGACGGGTTTGTTCTGGTACTTGAGCTCTGCGCTGTGCAATGCTATGGTTGCGGTTGTCTTGGTCAAAGCTGCTGTCATCGTCGCTCGTCTCGTCATCTGAATCACCCCGACCGCGCTTTCTGGAAATTGATTGTAGGGTGGACTGTAGTTGTATGGCTGGAGCGCGAGGTCTCTCTGCACTTCGGGGTTCCTCAGAGCCCAAAGGTGAGACCCTCGAGGCATTCGGTTGCCGGTCAAAAATTGTACGACGCCTCGATGGCTGTGTCTGAGCTGCGGAGGGGGAGTCAAAGAATCGCCCTGGGTAGTGGCTAACTCGCTTGATCCGCTCAGAGCCCTGGGGACTGGTAGACATGACAGCTTCACTTGGCAGACCGAAAATAAGCTCCTCATCAATAGGATTCAGGACGGGCCCATCGTGTTCCGTGGCTTGTTGTGTGCCGTTACGCGATGCCCGTTGGGACTGAGATAGTTCGGGTTCTGGGGTCTCAGTGATCTCGGTGCGCTTAGCAGGTGTGTTTGCGCCTCGAGCAGAGGGAAAGGTGGCCACGCCTTTACCTTTATGGGTATTAGCAGGCTGTGTTCCCGGGGAGGCGAAGTCTCGTGAGTGTTTGGCCATCAGGCTGTTCGCGAGGAAATCCATGGCTTCGGCGGTACGCCAGAGACTTGAATCAAAGGTCAGTGACTGTAGGAAAATAATTGGAATTGCAAACATACCCCCTGGATGATTTCCGTCTACTCGGCCCCGGCTGTACATACTGCTTCGGTGCTGACTTTTCAGAGGCTGGTTCTTCACTTGCCTCCTCTCCATACCCCGGCTTTCCAATTTCGTGCTCGTCGTTCAAGGTGGCAGAAGGTTCTTCTTGATCAGGGCCGAACTGTGACTGATCTGGAGGTTGGGCAGCATTGGGGTGACTCCGCTTTTCGATTTCTTTGACCACAAGTGCGTGCACATCTTCGATTGCGGGCTGAGCAGCCATAATAGACTTGAATTCTTGCTCCCGCGCCCGGACAAAACGCGCCGTACGCAGACAGAACCTGGGCCAACTGAAGACGGTTCTAAGTCCCTTGATATTAAGGTCATCATTGTCATCAAAAAGATAGGTCTCCAGCTCGTCTATGCGGACGATAACATCATCCTGCATGGTATCGGGAAGAAAACCATTATCATCCTCGAAAGTCCCTTCAAGGTTAAAACCCCGAAGAGAGCCGGGGTCCAGTGCGGAGTCATTGGCATTATCCAGCGCAAGATCATGGTAAAACACACTCTTCAAGATGGATCGGGCGTTAAAGTCTTTCTCGCCCTGGCGTTTCTCCAGTTCCGCGATGACGGACTGCGTTCGGATCTCGAGGGCTAAGTCGACAGTGGCCTTCATGGCGGAGCTTGCGCCGCCAGTTAATGGAGCTTTCGGTGCGAGCATTCGATCCATAAAGGGAATTGGAAACTGCCTATCGAGACCTTCGATTGCTTGCGCGGGGGTCTGCGAGCCGACGGCAGCGGAAAGGACACTTAGCGCTAATCGTGCACAGTTTGCCCTGTACAGGTATGGGCTTGGGTCCCAGGAAGCAGAAGCGTCTTCTGTCGTAACAGATGGAATCGAACGACCGACGCTGGCTGCGTCTATGTAGGTATGGTGAGTGAAGACTTTCATACTGTCTGCGAGTTTCTTGTAGGCGCGCTTGAATCTCTTGTTTTCCGTGTTGGCGGGGTTGGCGATGCGCTTTGCGACCTCAAGAATGCCTTTGGCATCGGAGGAGTTCGTGCCAACCAGTTCCAGCAGACGAGTAGAGGCTTGTTGGAGATCTGGCATTTCCTCGGCCATGTCAATAAGATCGGGCTCGCCATCTTCGGAGTCTGAATCCGACAAGTCCTGGGGTAAGAACGTGGTGCCAGAGATGTTAGTGTTCCCCTCATCGTTCGCTGGTGTGTCTGGCACCCGCGAGGAACTCAGTGGCGACGTAGGAGCTGGACGCGAGCTCGGTGATGATTCTTCAATTACCGTTGGTAGATCTGTACAAGTCAGAACATTGTATCCATTTACGGGATGAATGATGCAAGCAGGCGAGGGCCAAGCAGGGAGATCGGAGAATGAGCTCCAAAGAAACAGATGATCATGAACAACAGGGGAGACTGTGGAACAAGAAAAGAAGTTGACTAGTTGCACTTCCCGCTACATGCGAGGAGGCTATTGTTGACTCGCAAACAAAATCATCTGTACATAGCCATACATGGGGCAGCTGAGGGACCAAGACTCCAATGGAGTAGAAAGCAATGGTATGCCACTCACGTTTTGCCTGGGTTCGTCCCTGACCGGAATTTCCTTGGCTAGCTTTGCAAGAAGATTGTTTGCCATAGGTTGGATCATCGAGTTCACGACTCTGGCTTCTGGTCACTCGGCGCTGCGGTGTGGCACTTGCAACACGCGCCATCTGGGCGGTGTACCCGGCCGGTGTCGTAGGACGCTTCACGTGTTTGTTTACGTATTGATTCCGACACGTTCCCAATATTCTCAGAGGGAAGGCGATGCTAGATGAGAGACGACGCCACTCTTATCTGTGGATGCAATTTGACGCGTAACTGGACTTAGGGTTGAATGTTTTGAGGGGTCTCAAGATTAGGGTAGTTAGGCTAGCTGGCGGCGCCGGAGCGGGAAATCAATATTTCCTTGCCACTAGTCCGCTTTGGGGACTCATGATCGCACTTACGCGTAGATGTGAATTTTCAATCACAGAAACCCTAACCCTTAAACCATTACGGTCACTGCCGACAGGCCGGAAATTGAGTGCAGCGAGCGCGTTTCCTCTAACTGGGAGTCTACTAATTCAACACCGGGTGCCTATTGCAGTGCGTACCCTCTTATTAACCTGTAGATTATAAATGCAGCTGTAGGGTGATGACCGCTGATGTGGGTGTTAGCCCCAGCTAATAACCCTCAATCCGAATTGTATTGTAAGTGATAATCGCAGGCACAACTGACGAAAACACGCACATTGTAAGAAAAATGACAGAGTTACATGCGCAGACACGGAGGACTGGCTTCGAGATCACGCACATTAACCCGCTGTTATACACTGCATCTGAAGCCACAGACGAACAGACTCCTGTAATTTCGCTTCCTCGTGATAACCTTGTACCTCGGCGAATCTGGTAAATTTAGTATTTTGTGATCTAGAAAGTGGTTGTACTTTCAGCCTACACTTTCGCTTTCAAGACATCAGTTGAAGTATCGATCCCAACGAACATCCAATCAAGCTTCTTTTGGGCATTTGGCTCATCTGCAGGGTCGTGATAACGTGCCAAATACGGAAACTTGAGAGTGTCCTCGGCAGTGGCTCGTTTGAGATCGTCAAAAACAAGTGTATTTCTGAGGAAGTCGACAGCTGAAGCAGTCAGCACAAATATCCCTTGATGGTGTGCAAGAGCATACCTAATGGATCAACGCCTGAAAAAATGGCAGAAAGTGATTTGCCCTCGCTCCTTGGGAACGAGTGGACGAGATTGCGAGTGTGCCACGAGGGTCCCGGAGAGTAAGATTGGTGTTTATCTTCTGTCTGGTGATTTCCCATCATTAGTGGGAACGTCACCACTAGGATATCCACCGTACAGACCCTTCTAACGTTTCTATTCCTTAGAATATCTTCCGATGGTGACCCAAGCAACTCGGTGATAGCGTGAAGTTGATGGATAGAATTCTCCCCTGGAAAAAGAGGCTTTCCTAGAATCAATTCAGCGAGGATGCATCCTGAGCTCCAGACATCAATCCGTCCATCACAGTCCTCCCAATCAAGTAAGAGTTCGGGGGCCTTGTAGTACATTGCCCGAACGTAGCCAGTATGCCACAGCTTTGGGCCCTGCGCCAGTCCAAAATCACATATCCTCAGATCACAATTCCGATTTACTAAGAGTTTACTTGGTGCCAAGTCGAGGTGGATCACTCCCGCTGAATGAGCATATTTCAGTCCACGCTAGAGACTCAGTTTAGTAGATATCATCAAAATGGGTGATCAAACAAACCATGACCTGGTAGACAAGGTACTGAGCAAATTCGTTTCCGATGGGCCTCGCTTCCAACAACGTCTTTAGGTCCGTCTCCATGAACTCCATGACGAGATAACTGAGAATGAGGTTCAGCACAGCTCACCATCATAATGGCGGGACAGCGCACATATCTTCTGAAGGCGATATAAATATATCCACCAAATTGACGATCTGTTGTGTTAGTCCCAAGGCTTGATGAGGAAATTAGAATACGTACATTTTGATGCTTCAAGTTTTTCAATAAAACTATCTCCCTGAAAGTGCGTTTCGCAATATTTGTAGTTGCAAATGGCCCTGCTATTTTTTTCAAAACGACGGTCCGCTGGCGCATTTGGTCCTTGGCGAAACTAGAATTGTGATCTTTGTTAGTCTACCCTGAACACTACGGACCATTTTCTAGGTGATGAGCCCCACCATACAAACCCGGAATGATCAATTCTTAAAGATTCTATGCCAGAGTACCTACGAATCTGGACGGTTATGTGCTATCCGAGAAGAGGGTAACTGATCTCGCACCTATTTGTTACCTCGGATAACCCGATAGGGACGTGTTGTGGCACGAAAAGCGCCATGGCTTTGCGCGGGATATGGAAATGAAAAACGAAAAGAGGTTGCGGATCTGCAATCAGCTACGGAGCCCGGAGTATGCCAGTGGCCTTTTACAGGCAGATTAACAATCGTACTTTGACGGAAGTTCATAAGTGACAGCGACGAAAACCTGTTTTTTTCACCTTTTTATCCAATGGCATTCTTGCCCATCACGGAGCCAAGCCCCTTTGACGCTCTTTGCTGGTTATTGCCACACTTTAATTGGGGGATTGTTTTCCCATGCAATGAAAGTCTCTACCAAAGACTTGACTTGTTCCAAACCCCCACCATGGTATCATAGGGTATACTTCACATAAGCAGCTGAGGGTAATCTCCAAGCGAGACGCACTCCCAAGCGAACGGCGCTGGCAGACCTCATATTCTATGTGTAGAGCGCTTAAGTGAGGAATGAGAGCCATTCTCCGTAGGATTACGAGATAACCAGCCGGTTGCTAATCCTAATGAATGGCAACCATGCGCTTGATGGGGAGTGGATCACCAGACAACTATTCAACCCCGTTGGTACACTTATAATCGGTGATTATTGAGATTCTCCCTCAGCCGCTCGATATCGTGCAATTAATCAACTCAGTTCAAAAGCATGCGCCCGTAGCTTCCTTTACCAACTCCCCTTGAAACCCCCGTGCTCTCAACTTTGACACATTCCAGACACTCCTCGCGATTTATACTTTTGGTTACGATAACACCTGGTCCTGAAAGCCTTTGTAGCATCTTATCTGCTCTCCCGAAATATTCTGTACATAATTTGACCATTTTCTTTGTCTTAAGCGTGTAAAAAAATTTCAGTTGCACGAAGTCTGTAATTTTCCTGTTCATTTCGGACACGAGCAACGTATGTAGCAAATTCGAATAAAATACATGCCACCACGTTGCTAAGTAGCGAAAGCCGATCCAATCATTGATGTGGAAAAAGATAGAAGCCAGGAGACAGTAATCCGTCTGATATATTCGCTTTTGAGGAGAGCTGAGCGGATGGAGCTATCAAGAGACTTCCGGCCATGTGAGAGAGAAATACCAATGAGGCCTGAAATCTCCCCATAGAGGAAGTTCATGTAACTTCTCACCAGCTATAATTACGTAAATCACAATACAATGGCAGCCCGGAAGTAGAGTACAGTATCTACAGTGGCGTCACATTAGTATTTGCACTATAGTACTTCCCGCCTACACCGCCATTTCCCTACCGCCTACCCTATTTATACACCCCTTGCTATATTGGTCGACGCGACGTGTTGATAGGCTATTTCCCCCTATTTCCCTCCCTATTTCCTATAGATATCGCTGACAAAATGGCGCGTGGCCCTGAGCTAGACCGCTATACGCGTGAGCGTATCTGTGAGCTCAAATTCACCTACAAATGGGGTGCCCGACGCATCAAGAAATACCGCTTTCCTGATATTCCACTGTCAATAATCCACTACACTCTACGAATAGAATCGAAGCGCGTTAATAGCGCTAGTTTACCTCGTTCTGGACAGCCTCGTAAGCTTACCGAAGAGGACCGCGATAGTATGTACGATGCTATTCAGTCGAATCCTTCTATTATACGCGATAAGCTACTAAGTGTGGTTAATTACAAGGTCTACGCTATGTCGATCTGGCGGTTAACTTATTAAATGGGCCTTCGTAAGTGGCGAAAGATGGAACGGCCCTACCTTACGCCTATCTACGCTGCGAAACGACTTTAATGGGCCCTTACCTATCGCCACTTTACACCAGAGGATTGGAAGAGGGTTTTTTGGTCGGACGAGACTATAATCGAGCGTAGATGCGGTATACGAAAGGAATAGAGCTTCGTTCCTCCTTGGAAACAGCTTTAAGAGCGAGAAGATAGCGTCTAGATGACTCTTTTAAAGGGGAAACAAATTAAGCAGATGTTTTGGGCTTGTTTTGCCGGTTTACCACGTAAGACTGGCCTAATTCCTCTATACGGTGATCCAAATACGGATAAAAAGGGTATTACCAAGGAGGTTATCTACGATCTTTACCAAAGAATACTCCCTACCTTGTTAGCCAACGAGGATGCGATATTTCAACACGATAACGCGCCTACACATACTGCTAGAATCGTATAAGCCCTCCTTGTTCAAATGGGAATTACTGTGATGGAATAGCCACCTTATTCGCCTGATTTAAACCCTATTGAGAACCTGTGGGCGTTGTTGAAAGCCGATATCTTGAAGATTCGACCTGACCTACGAGAGATGCCTAATAACGAAGCCACACTAGCCGAATTGGTAGATACAGCGCAATATGCGTGGGAAAATCTGACTGTTCGGCACTTTGTTAATCTAGCGGAGACGATGCCACACCGTATAGAGGAGGTTATTAAGTACGAAGGCTGGCACACTAGTTATTAAGTGGTTTTGTATGCGAATTGATGTTTTGAAGTTCTTCCGGCAGAAAAATAGTGGGTCCCTCAGCATACCAAGGTACTACAGTGCAAATACTAATGTTAGGTGACTGTATGTCCTGTACATGTACACCCCAATACTTCAGTCCCATATTTTTCTGCCGAAATTTTGGCCTCGCTAAAGCCTCCAACTGCTTTCCTACCGAAAACTTAGTTTACCAGGCTGGCCTCTATCAATGTTCTCGGGAACGAGGTGCTATTGCCTGTTGGATTGTACAGAGTACCGTTATAAAAGACGCGTAGCGCGTGTTGTATTGCGCCTATAGTTTGCAGAGGTAGACGGCGTAGGCGGTGTAAGTCGAAGCGGTCAGGATGCGGGTGTGTACAGATACTGTAATTTTGGTCCGTCACTGTACTTCGCTCACTTACAGTACTGTAAGATAATTCAGACAAGTACAGCACGTGACGATATCAATGACGTCCTATACATCATCTCTCATTAAACGCAGCTATATCCCATCAGGTGTTTTAGAAATTTTTCTGACACTACGTATCTTGTTTCACAAAATGCAGTCTGGACGTAAAGAGTCATATCCTGAGGTGGAGCAATGTTACTTCTAACTATGAAAGGAGATGCTAACTTTTTCTAAGCCATTGACGGAAAACGAGAAACGTCACTTCAGCAAATACGGGAAATGGCCGGGGGGAGCTGTAGTCGGTCAACAGCCCAAGGTACTTAAAGTGGCTTTTCATCTCGCGTACTCGCTGACAATCTCAAGGAAAGAATGTACTTTGACTCCGGCGATTTCGCCCTATCTGCTGCTCATCGAGATACCGATAATGGCACTCTCCAAACAGGCAGAGCTTATCCCTATCGCGGAAGTATTTCACACCCTTATGCTCCCATCCCAGCCACCAGTAATGTTGAGGGGGAAACAAACCAAGAGATGTATAGAAAGAGTGTAAGCTCAGAAAGAAGTCCTCTCTTGCAGCATTCAAGTTATGAAGATGGAGACCCTACCAAAAAGGAGGAACAGCGTTCTCATGCGTCACACAATGGTTCAAGTTCAAAATAAGTATGCCGTTCAGTAACTCAATGGAATCACCAGTGCGAAACTGAAGCTCGTTAAATGTGTAGCGACAGCTAGAAATAACTTACCGTATTGCAAAGCACTCTTCAAGCAGTGCGAGATTCGTATTTCCCATAGCAACTTTACCATCCAAGCTCCGAGGGCCTTCTAGCTGAGTTACTGCATACCGGCTTCTCTGCCTTATCTGTGAACCTATGACTGTTGAACAGCAGTGCCATAGAGACAGGGGTACTGATATGCGACCTAGGATGGTCATTGTCCAATGGATACCGATTCCTTCGTACACGGATGCAATGGCTATGCCACGGGCTGATAGGTAGCCCACCATGCCATACTTGGTCTTTGGCGGGCCCATCCATAAAGGCCAGGCGAAGCGAACGTGCCCATTGTGGTGCCTGCAGCGATGGCCCCAAACATGATCTTGTTTGTGCTATAGACGTGCTGCACGGCTTTTTGGTGTAGTCAAATCCAGATAGAAATGTAAAGAGAATGGAATAAAAGAAGTATAGCAGAATGAAATAAGCACCGAGCACAGAAATCGCAGGCTCAACACTGATAGATAATATAAAAAGCGGGAGAATGTCTTTCACTCGTCGAAAACAGAGCCTGTGGCCAGATACGTATCGTTTGTCGCCAGCATAATGCTTTAGTTGCCTCGATCGCGTTTTCAGTCCAAGAGAACCGGCAATTATTTCGGAGGGAAAGAAAAGTGCCACCACCCAGCGACGGCTGATATGCTGTGTTATATACTCTGTCACCGGCTTAGGTTTGAGTTAGAGACAACCCACCCGCCTGCAATTGGGCTAATCATTGGGCCTAAAATAAAGCCGATGTTAGTAAACTATCGGTCTGTCAACCCGGCGGACGCACCAGTAATATTTACCCCGGCAATCACAGGGAAATCGAAAGCGCGTTTGACTGGACGGAACTGATCACTGACGCTGGATCGATTTATTGATGGCGTCGCACTAGAGAAAAGACCCACGAAACGTTAACAAGTTATCTGTCTGGCGAATGTGGACGTATGAGCGGAGCCAAGAAGTAAAGGGAGATAAATGAAGGTCGACACCAGATACGTCGGGTTTCTCCCAATCGATTCTGATATTGGTCCAGTAAATAGAGATCCCACGCCCATCGCAATATTATGTCATTAATACAGAAGTATATTCAGAAAGACGTATCTGACTCTCACACCAGGTCAAACGCCCGAACTCGCAAATAACAATGGACGCACAATTTTCGACCGCCGAAATGCTGTGATTTAATACATGGCCTCTATGAGGTAGATGATGCCGAAGATGAGGAAAGCCGTAGCGCCGCCCAGAGTTACTGTGGCTCGAGTATTAGTACCGGGAAAAGCATATGATATCGATCGTTCGAGCACTTACCAACACGCATGCTGACACGGCCGGCGATGGCTCGTCCACCGATGACGGCAGCGGCGGTGCAGATTGCATGGCCAGTGATCGCTCCAACAGTCACCCACCAGTAATCTTGACCAGCAGCCATAGCGATAGTAGCTATCTGGCTGCGGTCACCCCATTCACCGAGGAAAGTCATGACAAACGTTTGCACCCACGCGGGGCTGAGAAGAAGGGAGAAAAGGTTGCTTACACCCACCACCAAGTCATTCCAGCGACGCCGAGGGTGGGGCGACGAGCCACGCGACGAAGACGACGAAATACTCTCCGGAGGCGAAGGCAGTCGGTTGCTAGAGCCGCGCGACTTGGCACGACCGCCCGCACGGCCAGCTTCCAGCGAGTGAGGAGTGATCGAAGAGCGACGACGGCCCATGCGCCGCTGCTCCTGCTCCTTCTCTTCCAGTTCCATCTCAACCTCGCGCATCTCCTCTCCAACGCCCTCATCCGGAGACATCTCGCGGCCTTCTTTCAGCATCTTCACGCCGAAGACCAGGAAGAGCACGGCAGCAATTAGCTTCGTGAGCGACTTGGGAATCAGCGTGGGAACAGCGTGGCCGAGAATAGCCGACAAAACAGTCATGACGAACAGAGCACAGAAGGCCGAAGAGAATACAAGTAGTCGCGGGTGTCTCATCGCCATAAGTGCCGCCACAAGGAATGTCTTGTCGCCAATCTCAGAAACGAGGATCATGGTGAAGGCAAAAATAAGAGAATGTAATCCATCGCTATCGTCAGGAGAGGTGGAGGTCGAGGCTTTATCGTAAGTGGATGAGCCGCCGTGCGAGCCTAGACCTGAGCCAGTTGAACCATGCCCTATGGCCAAGGGATCGTTTTTCGCTTGAGAGGGTGATTTGGGATGCGGGATGTCGTGGGGCTTGTTAGGTAGATCGGCCGGTTTCTACAAGAACGTATTAGCTGCTGCGTCATTTCCCCTAACAGCAATAGATAATTGCGGAAGAAATGAAACAATTACCTCGAGCATTCCAAGGGTCCCAGCACCATCGGCGGTGCGACCACCACCTCCACTTGTCGCATCACTGTCAGATGGCTGCTTCTGCTTCTCGCTATGCGGAAGCGGAGGAGCCTCCTTAGGGCTGCCAGGCACCTTTTCAGCATATAACTGATTCTCCTTGCCCTTTTCCGACACGCCTCCCTCGGTGCCTCTTGTGCCTTCCTTGGGGCCTGCCCGGTTTGGATCATCCATCACACCACCGTTGGAGTGCGGGATCATTTTTCCTTCTCCCATGCCGAGATGCTCGGATGAAGGATCTTTGACATCATACTTCGTTGAGACAAGATCGATATCGTCGCTGCCTTTATTGCTCTTTCGGTCGCGCTCCGCGCTGGTTTCCACCCATGGACCGGCATGCGGCCTGCCATCCTTGCCGTCTACAGGGGCGTCCAATGCTCCTTTGGCAGCACTGTTGGACACGATCGAGTCGGAATCGACATAGCGAGAATTCAGATCGGAGGATCCACTCGTGACTAGACCACTTGGCTCATTGGGTGCTTTGGGGTCTGCGGCCGCAGTTGTAAGGGCGGGAAGGAGGAGAAGAATCAAGGAAGAGGACAGTTGGATCTTCATCGTGAAGGACGGCGGTTTTAACCGCAGAAAGGAGTGACTCGGCGCTCTTATTCGGCTGGGATTGTTAAGAAAGCAGGTATCCTTGACTGCTGATCGAGAGAAGGTGAATCAAGTTGGTTGAGAAGGAATTGAAAGACACGAACGTCCAAAACCGTTGCGGACGTGGCAGACACGGAGTCGCGCGGCGCACGCAGCGAGGAACTCCGATGTGGGGGCGAAAGGCAAATTGAGGGGACCGACTGGGGGAAAAGATGATTAAGATCGATTATCGCAGAAAAAGCAACACGAGAAAGGAAGGAAGACACGAGGAGAACGAAAAACAAGCTATCGTGTTCTTGCTGCTTTTGCAAAGGGGGATCCACGTGACACCCCATTGCAAGCGGTCGCGCTGCTAATCCGCTGATGTTGATTGCTGCGCGGTCCAGGCCCGCACATAGGCTGTATCAGCTGGCGATATGGCGACTATCCCGATTCAGAGCACAATGCATCTGACGGTGATAATTATATCCATTCCACGTTTGCTGTTATTAAGGGTGCCTTCACTTTCCCGCACATCTTTTGGGGCTATTGTTCGAGTCATTCATCTCCTAGGCGGCCAGACGAGTGATACCTAACCATTGATTCTGGAGTATCAGGAGCCCAGAGTAGTCTTGTGAAGGGTGAGAACAGGAAAGCAGACCGACCACTGGTAACTTTCAATGGATCATATGTGCAAAGTGCAGATGCGTCTTGCCCTATCCAGCAATGATTCCAAGCCGGTGCCGGTGCCGGTGCCATGATTGCTCTAAGTATGCATATCGGGTCCGAAATCGTGACCGTCCATTTCATGCCTGGTTCAGACGCAAGACACTAAGTGTAACCATCTGTCAATAATAAGTCATCCAGTTGACAATGTACTGAGGTGGAAAAGTTCGTAACAAGAACACAAGTCCATGTTCGTCGTACCCAAGTAATTTCCCCGCAATGTATAGAAGGAAGGATTTTAGGATTATTATCCCCAGAGGTCTGACGCAAGTGGCGAGGACTTACATATTGACGGAACAGTCACCACCGTGCATGGGAGATGGAATCCTCGAATAGTGAATCGGAAACTATGATTGTGAAGGAATTGACCTGCATACGGCCCAGCTTTCGCATATCTCCTATCAGATGACCATGGTATATAACAACAAGGCCGCTCACTGCAATAATAGAAAGACAAAAGAGTATGTCACAGCCGGAGCCAAGGAGCCTATTTGGACCCCGATGAAGGAAACGCGCCTCTTCGGCGGGATAATGTCTTTCAAGAAGGGAGATCATCCGATAGTCAAGACTCGATATAAACTTGCAAATAGGATTGACCAACTGAACCACCAATGCGTGCCACATGGTCACGCTTAAAGCAGGCAGTGATGTAATCAATTCCTCCGTTGTGTGGGAACTGGGATTCTATTGATCCCGGGGGCGAAGGGGCCACGGGGCCTTGAACCAAGAATCATCAGTACGAGTCTCTCACGACAAAATCTAAATTGGTGTTCAGCCTTTGTGGGGCCGGCCTGAGTCTACGCCCCCAGGCACACAGCTTAGGGCCGAGGTACGATGTTGGCCCCATTAGGCGTACTCGTCAGCGCTTGGAGCCTTTTTGTTGTGAATTATACCTCAAAACAGACTTGTCTCAAGGAATGAATATTTCGTGTTTGATTCAAATATTGGATTATGCTGAGCCACCACTGAGCCAACATGGAAAGAATAGCATTATGTTGGGCACGGCGGCCGCGTTTGGGGGCCAATTATCGGCTCCAAAGTTAGCGACTGATTTCCCGACCGGCCTGCCTTAATGGTCGCATTCAATTCGCACCACTTTTGCAGCCTTCTGGCCAAAAGGCGTTTTCGCCCCAGGGGCGGCAATCTCGGGGCCAAGATGACTTGATCGATCCACAATTACTGTCGTTCTCAGGTACTACTCTGATGCTAGAGTTCGCTGTGTCGTAGGCATGGGTTCCGGGGCTAACAGGGAAAAAGCCCCATCGGACGATATATAGAGCAACTAGCTGTCCTTGATTGTCACATCGGTTATTTTTCGCTTCCTGAGTTTTTATTCAAGCGAGCTGGTTCCTCCGCTTACGCATTCTGTTCAGGCACTGTAGTTGTTTCGCGAACTCGCTGCCACATACGTGATCGTTGCTCACGACTCCGCTGGATTCGGATATTTGCATATTAGTTTCTTGTGGCGTTGACGATACGCAATGGGCTTCAAGAACTTCTTATTTCCGATGGCGTTGCTTGCCTCGTTGCAAGGTGTCGATGCTTCCGTCTTCGAGGAGACGACTCCAAAGATTGCCGCCTACTTGAGTACGAAGCTTTGCAAATTTGGCCCTGCAGAGGAAAAAGACCAATATGACTTAGATGGTGGTGGTCAGGGTATCACAACCTTTTGTCAAAGTAAGTCCACACTTCCTCGTACTATTCTGGCTGTTCGTGACTGATGGAACTCTATAGACCAAAACATCGATGTAAGAAGCAGTCCTCTAAGGAGAGACGGACATCATCAAGATCTGACACGCAGATATAGATCATTCAACTGGCATTCGTGAATGAGCTCCGAGGGGAGCCACAGGCTCTGTCTCTGTCAGGTATTCAAGGGTGAGCATCTTTGTTCCTGTCATTACCTGATGTTGAGGCGACAAACAAAAGGTCTAGCTGTTCGCGCGCTGATATATTAGTGCAGATGGGAGATCACACAATGTCAAAAGCAAGGGAAGACCATTCTCCTATCCCTCGGAGGAGAGTCCTACAAGGAGGGTGGTTGGAGCACCACCACTGAGGCCCAACGGATGGCTGATGCGCTTTGGAAGAAGTTTGGCCCTGGCGTCGAGACGATGATCCAACGTCCCTTTGGGGATGCCATAATTGATGGGTTTGACTTCGACTTCGAGGTGCCAATGTAGAACCTGCCGGCTTTCACTGAGCGATTGGTTACGCTGAAAAGCACAGCTGGGTTGAACAAACCATTCTACCTCACTGCCGCGCCTCAGTGTCAATGGCCTCACAAAAACCTTCAGACAGTGCTAGACAGCAACATGGGCGTTTTCGACGCCATTTTCGTTCAGTTCTATAATAACCAGGAGTGCGGCATTGGGGCTGGCTACCGTCGCCGGTCCGCAGGACCCTCTGCCCGTCGATCTGGACTCCTTGGGAACTTCAATCTTGCCCAGTGGTTGAATCTGGCCGCAACGAGTAACAAAGGTGTCTCCGTTGCTGTCACTACAAAATCTGGAAGCACCTTGTCAAGCAAGCCCAAGATTTATGTTGGGGTCCCAGGCAGCGAACTGGGTACCTCCACTCCCAAGAATGGCTACGTGAACCCCGATACTCTGAAGCAAGCCATCGAATCAGTCAGCTTTGAAAAGAACGAGTATTTTGGTGGTGTCTCTATTTGGAGTGCTCAATTCGCAACGCAGAATGCTGATTTCCTGCCGGGTGTTAAAAGTGTACTCAATGGCTTATGACCGGTGGTACGATTCCATGTCTAAACATATGGCGCTTAAGGAGCATGTACCATATCAATGGTAGATTTGACTTGGAGTTTCTGGCCTTTTAATCCATCATTCTGTGAATTACATTTGCTATTTGAGTAATATGGTCTCTCGGACAGTAAGGGCTCCCTGAGCGTAAGGTGGGCTACTTAAGAGTATAGTATCGCTCCGAAGGCATTCCGAGGTACCCCCTCATGGACAAGAAGTAGTCAAGATTTATGGAAAGTTATTGATAGTAGGTCACAGGAAACTCATGTCTTGTCATTGGCATTTTGCTCGGCTGCGTTCGCCGCCGAAGAACATTCCGTCGGCAGCATCACGATCCGTCTACTTTCGCGGTTGTCCACGTGTTGCATGCGGCTTGTACGGGTACGAAGTAGATGACGACAACAAGCAAATACCCACTTCTCAGCCTTGCCTGGTCCTATACTCTCAGCCCTTCCAAGTCACCTCCACAACCGCCAGTTTGGACTTGCCAGAGTGAGACACCTTCGTGAGCTCGAAGCGCGAGTCGGTTTGCTCAAACAACTGCGCCCAATCATCAGTAGTCCGCTCCTTGGCATTCTGGAAAGCGAGCATATACATATAGTAGTCCCTAAGGCATCGCAATTCCGTAATTAGTCAATTGGTCCCTTTCAATTCGGAACCGACCACGAACCGTGCTTCACGCTCGACCAAGTAATGAGCTTGACCCCGGCTGGGAATCACCCGATCGTTGATGATCAGTTTAGCGCCTCGCTTCAGGGCAGGAATTATAGAATGTAAGAGTCCCAGCTGCCAATGGCATGATTTCTCTGCCCCATTTTGCAAAGGCCCCATTGGCAAAGGCCCCGTGTGCTGTAAAAAAGACCCCTGCTGAGGTGACATCTGTTTCATTGTTACAAATGCGTACAACTATCGTAACTCTACAAGACAGTGGTTGTACTACTCCGTACAAATTCACGAGGCTGCATTGAGTCCATGTCGAACGCGCCCCTTTCTGGCTCTATTTCCATAAATGGAAAGGATCGTTGGGTCGGGAAGAACACTGAGGCGTCCATTAGGAACAAACAAATCATTAGTGGCCCCCTTCGGCCCCCAGGTCGCAGATGGAAATATTGGCAGCCGCCGGGGAGTCTCACAACACCCAGACATGGTGTGTATCCTGGGTAATTATCGGCCGATTAGCGCATAGCTGGAGCGATCCTGGGGAACCCCCGGACACTGGTGTGCTTCTGGTCTCGTCTCCCCTCTTTGTCGCTCCTCAATTGTGAGTCAGAGAAGCGGAGGCCTTTATGAAGCACATTGCTCTGTTTGAGCATTCCATTCCAATCGATTTTCCGAAACCGAATTGAACGATGCTTCTCAACTATCCCTCTTTCGTCCAGGCAGTTGTTGCCTCCATCTGTATTTACCTGAGCGGCTGGATCTTTTACTGTCGCTTTTTTCACCCCTACGAGCCATTCCATGGCCGTTCCTGGCGTCAATTACCCGAATATGAGTCGTGTACAGAACTGCGACCGGCGACATGGAATATACACAACGTGGACTGCACAATAAATAATGTAAGACACCACCGAGATCATTCCGTTCGCAAAATACTAACCAATCAGGATATCTTGTTCGCATTGCACCCAACGAAGTCGCTTGCTCTGATCCAAATGCCATCAAGGTAATGAACCTCCTCCCACCACAAAGGACTGACGCTGAGGAAGTAGACTATCTACGGTTCCAAACCTATATTTACCAAGGTGCGCATTTACGACCTGCTTTGAATCTCGGCCCTCATTCGCGGTGCTGACTGGTGAACAGACGGACTATTACGATGCCTGGGCACCCCCGAGTAAGGATGGATACTTCGGCCATTTCGCTACCCGAGACGAGAAAGCACATACAGAGCGTCGCCGTATCATCAACAGTGAAATTACTCTATGACAAGTGTATTGGAATCAGAAAAAGCAAATCGACTGGTGTACAAAGACTTTGTGTGAGATTTTCCGGGAATTTGCTCGGGACAAGACCAAGGTTGATCTCGCTCTATGGGTGGATATGTAAGTGAAGGAGCCCAGCGCAATGAACCAGCTCGGCTGAGGTGCTAACATGGGAAAAGGTATGCCTTCGATGTCCTCGGTGAGCTATTTTACGGCAAAAGTTTTGGTTTCATGAGAGAGCGTACAGACATCGGCAACTACATGAAGGCCATCGAATCGCTCCTTCCTGCCTTCCCCATTGGCGGCACAATGCCCTCCTACCTCACCAAGCTCTATTTCATCGCCACAGCCATCATCTCCCCGTCCTTTCGCGGAGCTTTGGGCGCGGTGAACCACCTTGCAAGTGCCTCCTCAGATGCTGTGGAACAGCGATTCGAGGACGTCTTAGAGAAAAGGGATGACCGACGCGATATGTTGCGAAAAGATGATCGATATCAGTACAGAGAAAGGGGACCAAATCAACTTCACCCGTGATCACATCTTCGTGGAGTCCCACAGTTCGCTGTGAGTTTCTCTAAAATAGGCCCCACTCTCTTCGTTGCCTCAGATATGCGCTGATGTTGATCCCAGCTTTGCTGGCGCGGATACAACTGCCGCTGCGGTGAGCAGCATCCTGTACCATCTCATGCGCAGCCCGACCCACTACGAGAAACTCGCTGCCGAGATTGACACAGCTATATCAGAGGGACGATTATCATTGCCTGTTGTTTATAGCGAGGCTATCAAGCTGCCTTATCTAAAGGCCTGCGTCAATGAGGGGATGCGTATCCACCCCAGCGTCGGGCTCACGATGCCCCGGGTCGTCCCTTCGGGCGGCTCCGCCATCTCCGGTGTTTACATCCCGGAGGGCTACCGTGTCGGGGTCAATGCAGCCGTTGTGCAGTATGATCGGGATGTTTTTGGTGCAGACGCCGACCACTTCAACCCTGACCGGTGGTTGGAAGGGGACGCGGTGCAGATGGAGAAAGTGTTAATTCCATTTGGTGCCGGGTCGGGCACTTGCATCGGGAAGAATGTGAGTAAGCGATCCATTTTGAATATGCAGAGATACTAATGCTGGAGATAGATCTCATTGAGTGAGATTTATGAACTGATCCCGCAGCTTTTAAGAGATTTTCAACTTCGCCTGGTAGACCCTGGGAAGGAGTGGGCAACGCACATCTATTGGTTCAACAAGGCGACCGACGTGCATGTATATGTCGCGGAACGGGACCATATGTAAAGTATAGCAATCGAGGATCTTGTGTTATTTTTTTCACGCAAATTTCTCTGCATCCATGGGGTACTCTCAATCGAGGCCCAGGTGTGGTTTAACCTATGACCGATAGCGGAGATGTATATCTGAGGGGTGGTTTGCCGACCGTCGTCCCAGTCCAACCGCGCGGCAACAGCGGCTCCGATCCACCACTGAGGCACAATGCGGGCCAGCAGACCCGTTCAAATCTCACCGACACATCAGTGTGCGGGGACGCCTCGTGTGTCATGAAGCTGATCTCAGGGGGCTTCATAGCTGCGAAAGATGTGCGCACTGGCAAGCCTGAACTCGAGCTGATCGGATGTTGGGGTAGTGCATACGGGCAGATCTACATGGATATACGTGGAAGATGGTCAGGGTGACGAGGGTGACAAGGGTGACGACATGGACAGGGTGAGAGCACATGGCGCGGAGCTATGCCATCAAACTCCACACTTTTCATTGTAAAAGCACCCTTTCCCCGCGACAATGAGACTGCACGATGACGACAGCCAGCCAATGAGTCAGCTGAGAGGACCACATTGGAATCATCTGCGCGGTATAGGACAGCTCAGACTCAGCTAAGTAGCCGAGTCAAAGCATCGAGCAAGGAAATAGCAGGGCCATAGCGTAGCTAGGCGGCTCCGATACTCGAGTCCGTACCAACCGCCAACCGGGGGGTGGGTTCGAGTGGGGCTTGGCGAGGTCTCAGGAATAGGCCGCGTGCAGGCAGTGGGCCTGCTGTGAGCTTTGCTCCTGGAACACATCATTGGGCAGTTGGTTGTGCGATCGCAGTATCTTGCGTCTGCTGCGGAAACAACAGTGATCGCCGGGATGATCCGCAGTCGTGACTGGGCACGTACGACGCACACCGACGCTACTGTGCTTTGATGCTTGGGGTAGCCACGGGCTGGCCGAAAACGTGCGTGGCTTATCGGACTCCGATATGTGGATCCCTGGAGTTGCGTGCGGTCAACCGCGTATTTGGCGGACCATAGCTTGACGCAGGTAGAGGGAAGGGGATGCCGGAGAATATTCAATCCCCTAAAGAATTGGTAACACAACACGCATGAGCAAAACAAAGGTGGTGCATGGCGCACGCTGCATCTGCGAAAGTGACCGCTGGAGTAATCAACTGACTACCCGGCGGGGGCCGCTTCTGAGTGGTTGCCAGCCTCACCGCCTCCTACTGTGGGGACCACGCGCATGCCGATCACTTCATGATGTCTTTGGGTTCAACCCCGTGACGGACTGGCGAAAGTTTTATTATCACTCTCTCCCAGCGCCCTCTTTGAAACATTGTGGCTGGCTGCCCTCTTCTATTTTCTCTCTCTCAAGGTCCAAACCAAGCTATGCCTTGGACTGCTGCCAATTTGCCGTTGCTTGGGTTCTATCGCAAGCGGTGATTTGCCCCTCGGACACAACCCTGCCGTTTACGTTGTCATCTTATTGAAGGACTCGAGAACCCGAGCGTACGAACTTGAGTTTGAATCTGGACCGCATTGTCTGTTCTTTCTCGTTCTCTTATTGGGGCTTATCAAGGCTTGCCCTGGGAGATTTCGCATTTGCCGGCGTTGATTTGGGATAGATGTGAGTACGCTATTAAAGAAGCTGCTATCGCTTCATGAAATTAGTTGGGGGCATATTACAACCACGGAGAAGCCAGAACTAATGATGCTCTTATCACAGTTGCGCTCGTATTTTCAGCTCTACATCCACCGCATACACCTATTGTGGATTTCTTTCGAAATGGAATCAGCTGAAGTATCCCCGCCATCCACGATACCCGAGAACAAGGAGAGGGATACGGCACAGAAGCAGACGGTGCCGCGATGGAGGCGTTTTTTTGGTGGGTCGTCAGACAAAGAAGCCGACAATGAGGTCGGCACGTATCGGGCGAAGTCGACGTTGGGTATTCTGAGTGATAGTCAGACAGACGAAGTACCTGGTATGTGGGACTTGGGACATCGTTATTGCAGTGTTCTCCAACACCTGAGAAAGGCTTCTGTTGACCGTCGATTCCGCATTGCCATTTAGGAACGATCCTTCTGCTGTCTTCCAATCGCAATGAGCCTCTGGGATTGAGGCATCAGCCCCAACGAACATCAACGTCGTCCTTTCACTCCTCCGCCCCTCCTTCCCGTGCCTCCTCTCGTCCCGCTGCTCCACAGAAGAAGCGAACAGCTGATGGACAGATTGTCCTCGACCCGCAGCCCGATGATTCAGTGAATGATCCGCTCAATTGGCCGGTATGGCAACGAGATGCTGCCCTGTTCTCCTTGGGCTTCTATTGCTTGATGGGCGGGGGAATGACGCCTATCTTGGCCGCTGGGTTTACGAACGTGGCAGAAACCTACGATATCACTAAGCAAAAGGTGGCTTACACGACCGGTTTGTACATGCTGGGTCTTGGTATCGGGTCAGTGATTATGTCCCCAACGGCCATACTTTTCGGTAAGCGCCCGGTATATCTTTTGGGCGCGGTGCTTTTCATCCTCTCTTGTGTCTGGTGTGCACTTTCGCCGAACTATCCAAGTCTGGTGATCGCTCGTATCTTCCAAGGAATTGCGGTGAGTCCGGTGGAATGTCTCCCGTCTGCCACTATCGCAGAGATCTACTTCTTGCATGAGCGCGCGTATCGGGTCGGTGTTTACACATTGTTGTTGCTCGGCGGCAAGAATTTGATCCCGTTGGTTAGCGCTGCTGTCATCGGTAGTCTAGGATGGCGCTGGGTGTTTTGGATTGTCGCTATGATTGTTGGCGCTTGTTTTGTCCTGCTCTTTTTGTTTGTCCCGGAAACCTTCTGGGATCGCACCCCTCGTCCACGGAAACATCACAAGCGCCCTCACATGGGCAGAAAGGTTTCGGGGCTTGTCTCGCATGGCTTCCGGGGTCGCCACCTGCATGCTCAGCTTCCCGAACAATCTGCTGAGCCGAAGATAGAAGCTGAACCCGATGTGCTACCAAGTCCAAAAAAGGAGAAGCACGCGCATTTCACATTTGCGGATACCGCACGGACCGAGGAGCAACACACTGAGACAGCAGGAGACAATTTTACACCTACCAACGTCACAACTCCCACTGGCGATGACCATATCGTCACCGGGTCGTCTACTCCAGGCATTGGGCACAGCGATGGCCCTCTCCAACCGCCAGCCCCGGCGGTCGTGCCGCCCCTGGATCCAGGTGAAATGGAAGCAGGACGGCATTCGGCTTTATCACCCACCCGCAGCGAGTCTCACTCACCAGGGATGCCACTTCCATCCACACTGCAATACACTAACAGACTCCGTGAACGGCCCAAAATCCCCTTCAGCCAGTTGTTGAAAGTTTGGAATGGAAGGATTGCCCAAGACGAGTGGAAAAAGGTTGCTATCCGGCCTTTCATTTTATTTGCATACCCAGCCGTTCTCTGGTCGTCAGTGGTGTACGCTTTGTCAGTCGGCTGGTTGATCGTGCTCTCCGAGTCTGTCGCAGTAATTTATGAAAGCTCGGATTATTATGGTTTCACCCCACTCCAGACAGGCTTGATCTATATTTCCCCCTTCGTCGGGGGTTTACTTGGCACCGCAGTCGCAGGTAAAGTTTCTGATATGGTCGTGCGGATGCTCACGAGACGCAACGGCGGCATCTACGAGCCCGAATTTCGTCTTGTCATGGCCATCCCAATCGCGCTGTCGACAACTATTGGGTTGATGGGCTTTGGTTGGAGTGCACAGCTGATGGAAGCATGGATCGTGCCTACGATCTTCTTTGGCGTCATTTCCTTCGGGTGCTGTCTTGGAAGTACCACCGCCATCACATTTTGCGTCGACAGCTATCGCCAGTATGCCGGAGAGGCACTGGTTACCTTGAATTTTAGCAAGAGTTCGTCTGACCCTTTTTTTGTCTCATGCAATATTCTAACCCATAATCTAGATGTCCTCCACGGCCTCATGTTCTCTCTCTTCATTGTCAATTGGCTCGAGTCCGATGGTTCCAGGACTGTTTTCCTCGCCATTGGCGGTATGCAGCTGGCCTGTCTGTTGATGACGATTCCGATGTACATTTATGGCAAGCGGGCTCGTATGTGGACCGTGCGAAAGCGGTTGATGGAACGTTTTTGATTTGCATGGTTGGTCTTGTTTTCCCTTTTGAGACCGATTTTTTGGCCTTGTTTATATATAACGCACGTGATAAGAGAGGGTTTGCGAATGATCTTTTGGGTATTCCTGAAATCGGGTAAACTAAACCGCGGCTGAGCGGAATGTCAAGCCCAGGAAGTGTAAGATAGATGCGTGCTTTTCTCCGATAAAGAAGTAGCTACGCCAGTTGAATCTGATCTGGTAGTCAAATAGCCCCATCAAAATGCTTGACATTTACACCAGATGCCTAATGTTCACTCCCCAGAAGGTTAGATAATCTAGCGTGTTCTTGAGTGGGCCTACAATCTCATCTAAATCAGTATGTCCACTGTGCCGAGCGCCAAGTCATGCGAAGCTGGACTTCTCAGGTGGCCTGCGCGGCTTTAATTTCCCAAGTCGTTTTCCGGATCCCATCCCACATTTAGGGAGACCAAGACCGGCCAAGACCGGAACTTCTCGGAAGACCTGTCGGCCCATGCTGATTTTACGGTCGGCTCAGCCAATAACGGGATGATAAGATTGATAAGCAAGGTCTCCTTACCCCAATCTGTTTTTTTTCATTTCCCTAAATGGGTGTAATGTGGTAAATATCCCTCATTCGCACAATAGTTTCGAAATACGTTATTCGAAACTGCTCACACAAGTTTTAAGCTTCACCACATGGCTCACGACGCGGATGAGTATTCTGGATTGCTACTAGTGATGTAGCAAGTGGTAGACTTGTTGATCTTGTTTTCTATATAGCCGACCGTCTAGCTACTGATCTAGAACGGCTTATAACTTCCGAGGAGAATGTGTCGATTCGCGACCGGAGAAATACCATAGAGACCTACACTGGAGGTAAGATATATAACTACAGTGGCCCTTCATTACTATTTAAACACAGTACTTCGCCCACTACCTAGGTAGCAGAAATATAAGTGGGGCATATAGCATATTCCAAATGAACGCGGACTATATATATCCACACTTGTTACTATAACAAAGCACTACGATAGTTCTGAATTGTTCAAAAGGAAGAGGGGGAGCAGCAGGCAGAGCGTAAAAATGTGCAAGGGTCTGTGTGTAAGAGGGTAATTTTGGAAAGTGGGTTGGCTCAGGTCATGTGGGGACGGAAGAACTTAAGGAGCGCTGACAAAAAATGCCCTAAGCCGACATGTAGCCTCGGCTAGTGTCGTAAGTTCTTTGGTATTAATTCTAAAATGACCGATGTTGTGCCGTCGTTCCGCCGTAATCGAGAGCTGCGCCGAAGCTAGGTTCGAAGCTGTGACTCTAGCACATTTTTGGGTAATCCGCCGGTCTTAACAATCTAATCTGATCGTTATCCCGCTGCGCCGAGATCCAGAAGCTCTGGGCATTGGGGCACTTACGTATTTAATTGGAGGCGATACTAGCTTTAGCCCGTATTCTCCCTTAAGGTTGTCGGACAATGGCCGTTATCTGATCGTGGGATCCACAGGTGCGGTTCTCTGCGGGTTAAGTTTCCTTTGGTTCCGCTGGGCTTGTGGGTGAGCTGTCCCTTCGTTACGGTATAAGTAGGGATTTAAGCCCGTGGCGTTCCGTGACTGGGGACTCCTTCACTTTTCGTTCTTCTCTTTTGAATAATGGGGGATCCAGTCCAGTCCAACGCGATGGCGACCAAAGAGACGGATTCGACATCGGCGCTGGATGGTGTGTCGGCCCCCGTCCCACAGGACCAAGATACACCAGAATTATCAAAATCACCATCAACAACACAGTCCGGCCATGGCAAGACGCCACCACCACTCGCAGCGAAGCTGTTTGCAGTGTTCTTGATCTCCTGCATCAGTTTCGGGTCCCATTGGAGTTCTGGCGTAACGGGGGCCATGAAAAGCACCATCAAGAAGCAAATGCACATCAACAATGTGCAGTTCTCGCTTCTGGAGGCAAGTGAGGATTTCATCGCGACTATCCTGCTTATCCCAAGTGGCCTGCTCACCGACCGGATCGGTGGTGCCGGTAAGTTTCACGCTCATCCTGCTGGGGAGATACTTGGACTAACCATGAATGCATGAAGACATGATCGTGTATGGAAATATGGTTTATACGATCGGATCGATCCTGGTCGCCGCAGCCGCGACTGCACGGTCCTTCAACTTTATGATCGGAGGCAGAGTGATTCTGGCGTTTGGGGATATTGCCACGCAGGTCGCGCAGTATAAAATGTTTTCTTCCTGGTTTGCTCCTAGCAATGGCTTTGCATCGACACTGGGGTTTGAACTGGCGATTGGAAAGGTGTGGAACTATACGAGAATACTGGACGTATGAACGCTCGGCTGACAAGAGGACAGATTGGCGGATTCGTTGGTAAATCCACAGCCAACGTGATTGCACAGGTTGGTGTGTTCGCAATGGAGAATAGAAATGCCGAAGCTGACGTTGAATCAGAGAACTGGCAACTTCGCCTGGGCCTTTTGGACGTCGGTATTCATGAATATCTTCACAAATGCAGCCACGGCAGTATTCTGGTTCTTCAGCCGCTACTGTAACCGACATTATGAAGGACGGCACGACTCAGCAACCAATGAGAAGTTGACCGAGAAGAATAAGAAGTTTGAATTCCAGAAAGTATTCCAGTTGCCATGGATGTTCTGGACTATTTTGGCCTTCTCTCTGTTCCAAACGAGCGCAGCAGTCATTTTTAGCCAGAATGCGACCGAATTGGCGGAACAGCGGTTTAGTATTGACTCAATTGAGGCTGGATGGTACAGCTCCTTGTCGCAATATGCAGGTATGTCTGGCAATTCCATAATCAGAAGAAATTCCGAATCCAATTTTAACTTCTTATATAGGGTTTTTCTTGGTCCCTTGCGTGGGCGTGTTTATTGATGTTATCGGGCAGCGTGCCTCTCTCCGTAAGTGTGAAATATGGTATCGAACCTCAGCCCCAGGTGTCTAATTTGTTCCTGGTAGTGTTCGCCTGTGGTTTGGGGATTTTCCTGAGCATGATTCTCCTCAATTACGCCCCCACCACGGCTGGCACAGGATCATCGTTCGGTATATATGCGATCGCCTTGTCTTTGGGCCCGGCATCTATTATCGACAGCATTCGCACAACTCTCTGGCACCAATCTGTCTTCGGCTCCGCATACTCACTCAAAGTCACCATGAACAATAGGTAAATCGAATTGCGTCGTCCGTCTTGCGTCTTCTCAGAAGTCACCGCTGATACGCTCTATAGCATGAACATTATCGTCCGTATCATCGCCGGGGCCTTGCAGGATGCAGATGACAACTCCTATCGCCGTGTGGTTCAGCTCTATCTCTTTCTCGCCGCCGCCTCCCTTGTTGTCGGCTCCGCGATCCTGATCGGCTCCTTCGTGACGGACAACCTGGCGCTGCTGCAGTGGACTCGGCACAAACGCCTGACGTCGGGGGCGGATATCATTCAGACCCTCAAGGAGCGCAGCCTTGTGACGCATGCTCAACGCACACGGCGGTTGTCTGTCGGATGCTTCGGGTCTCTGCTGCTGCTGATAGTTGGGTCATGGGTGGCGTACATCTGGGGTGCGGTGACGGAGCATAATTCATAGCGAGCGGCAAGTCGTTGATCGACTGGGCCGGCGTTCGTTTAGTCCTTGGCATCTTTTCGCTGCCTAGTTACCGAGGCCACAAAATGCAGTTATAAGTCAGCATCGCATGTTACACCACTCACGAGGGGGAACCTCCTAGCTCCGTAGCTCTGGTGTGTCCCCGTCTATCGATAAGCCTCAATTCTGCGATCGGCGTTCGCGGATATCGCCACCGCCACCGCGTCACGCCGGTATGCGCCACGCACGCGGTCCCGCGAATCGAAGGGGGCGTTGGGGGCGCCGGGAGGCCGCTAGAGTAGCACCCCCACCCCTCGATGACGCGATGGCTTCCGGTGAGAGTTGACTGCCCGAGACAGCAGCATAGCCTCTGACTGCATGGCTGCCATAGTCTTTAAGCCTTGCACCAAAGGAAAATTCAGTCCCCCGGTCGACAAGGCTGAATGGCGGGATTGCAAAGCCACCCGGCCTGTGGCGGCCACCACTGGATGCAATTGTTGGGTGGAGGAGTCTCCATCACTCCACCTGCGTTTGGTGCCTGGGGATCTCCAAGCCCGTCAAGGCGCCGATTGGGCGGTTTGAGGCCATCGCCCCGACTGATTCGTGTGTTTCACGTTGCATCCCTGCTTCCTCTGCTGCCACTGTATCCACTGCCCTTCGAAGCTCGCACGCTCAGGCTGTTGATCCCATCCGCCCCCCTCACTACCCCTCCAATGGCGCGCCCAGGGTCCAATGCTATTGTTCAAGGGCAGTGTGGGCGGCGGGTGCCCGTTTCCAGGGCAGGGGGCCTCTCCTGATGAAGCGGTGGAGAAAGGGTGGGCAGCCGATCGAGTCACATTGCGAAGAGCCTTCTCACTAATGAGATCGATCGCCTGGACTTATTCTCCCTGACTGGTCAATGGCACAGTCAGTCCTGTTCCCACCTCCCACCTTGGAGATCCTTGGACTCGCTGTGCGCTGGTGGCCGAAATTCCCCCTCTGGTATTCGTTCCGTGGTTCCGCCTCAGCGTTGCCCTCTCATATTCTATTCTTATGTACGCCGGTGGCGTGTTCCTGGTCCCGGTTTGTCCACCATTTTTTTCTGTGAATACCCTCTCAAACGACTGATCTTTATTTCCCCACACCTCGATGACTGATCGCGCTGCGCTGCCGCAGGTCATCGGCTAACAAAATTTCTTGCCCACCTGCTTCTCCTATTGCACCTCTTGTACTTCAACCAAACGCCTTTTGTTGTTGCGACTTTGGACTCGCGCGCATTCGGACAATCGCGATCGTGACAACCCCGATTTTGTCTCGTACCGAGGGACCTACGGTCCAAGGATGCGCCATTGCGTCCTGATCTTTCTGGGTTTAGCGACACAATATGGTGGTTTCAAGGACGAAGCGGACTGTTGAGCATAGCGCGGATCGCAGAGTGAGAGAACTATACCGTTACTATCAGCCTGCGGGCCCATCGGGCTTGATTCCTTCCTGGCTGCCCACGGTTGAGAACTTACATTCCTCTGTCTCTTCCGGGACCCCGAGCACACCAGTTACTGGCGACGGATCGACAAACGGGAGCGGCAGTGTCTCCTCGCGTTCATCCACTGCGGTAGGACCGGAGGCGCTGGTGCTCGGGGTGTCCAACAATACCTTGACTTCATTTGCCCAACTCGCTGCCCTACGCCTGAATGTGGAGCGTGCCTTCATCTGTGTGCTGGATCGAGACCGGCAATACATTCTCGCCGACTCTACGAAAACCGATAATCTAAATTCGAAGTCAGTGCACGATCAGAAAGATAATCTTTCGGTTGGGTCGACCGCCAGTCGCAAAGCATGGAGCTTGTGCCAGGTGAGTTTTAGGTATCGGAGAAGATCGCTGCATTTTCTCAGAACCAACCCCAAGCTATACCTTAAGTTCAATGTCCTAAACAGTGTCATTTAGGAAACTTCTGCCTTGCCCGCCTCGGATCGCGAAACCCCGCACTACGAGTACCTATCTATCAACGATTTGTCTGAGAATGAGCGGTATAAGCGACTCCCATTTGTGGAGAATGAACCCCATTTTCGATTCTACGCGGGAACACCTCTGACGACCGATAACAATATAAACCTGGGCTGTCTGTTTGTGTTAGACAAAAACCCCCGCGATGGGTTGACCCCGATAGAAAGAGACACACTGGGATCTCTGTCAATGTTGGTCATGGATTATCTGAAAGTTTGCCGACAAGCGTCCGAAGGCCGCCGGGCTGCCCGACTTTCCCGAGGACTTAGCTGCTTCGTCGAGGGAAGCTCAAGCTTTGTGGACAGCATCGTCCCATCTCGTGCGGGTAGCTGTCCTCCGTATTCCGTCACCCCGCCACCGACACACAATCGCATCAGCATGTCGGGAGGCTCCCGTGAGAGTCAAAGTGTTGGCCAGGTTTCCCAAGAGGAATCACAGGGCTCTCCGAAGGACAGATCGCTGAGCAATGATGCACGGTCTATGGACTCTGGCGTATCTGGCGCCTCCGATTCAAAAAACGACGTGGGAACGTCAGGCGCAGCAAGCTCTCTGCCTGAATGGCTCACAAGCAGTAGCCGCAACCACCTACCTCCCGATGACTCCCATGGCAACTCATGGTGCTTCCGCCGCGCGGCGAATCTGCTCCGCGAGAGCCTTGACTTGAGCAATGACGGGGGCGTCATTTTCCTGGAAGCAACCAATAGCCCCTACATGGATAATGATAGTGGAAGTGATTGCTCTGGAAATCATGCAGGTGGCCCGGCTACAATCCTTTCTATGTCAACCTACGATGAACCTTTTTCCCCTCGAGCTGGATCTGTAACCACTTCTCCTGCTGCCAACCTAGACCGATCTTTCCTCAACCTGCTCCTTCGACGATATCCCAGGGGAAAATTATGGTCTTTCCATCGCGATGGCTTGATTTCGACGTCAGATGATGATGATCAAAAGCCTCGCGACAAAGGCTCGTCTGCCAGCGGCCGCTCTCCTCCCCGTGCTCCACCTGTCGATGCTACGAGACCACTTGGCAAGAGAAGGAAAGCTGCAGAGAACTCATTGCTGAATCAATACTTCCCTGGCGCCACACAGATTATGTTTGTGCCTCTGTGGAATGCAGTAAGCTCGCAATGGTTTGCGGGCTGTTTCTGCTACACTACTCTCGAAACCCAGGTGTTCTCTACGTCTGTCGAACTGAGCTCCGTTCTCGGGTTTGGCTCGTCTGTCATGGCTGAATATAGCCGCGTGGAGTCCCTTATTGCTGATCGCCAAAAGGGAGATTTTATTGGCAGTATCTCGTAGGTTGATTCTGACTGAATGCCCTTGATTGAATCGATAGGTGTGCTAACTTTTCTTTAATTTAGTCATGAACTCCGAAGTCCACTCCACGGTATATTAGCCGCAGCCGAATTTTTGAACGGCACCAACCTTAATGAATTTCAAGATTCGCTGCTTGAAACGGTCAATGCGTGTGGCAGAACACTCCTTGACACGATGAATCAGGTCCTTGATTTCAGCAAGGTTGTTTCGCTGGAGCGGACCTGGCGCTCTTTGAAGCGGAACAAGGAATCACCACTCGACTTTAAGGGAACCGACAAGCTGGCATCCCACCTAGACTCCTACGTGGTCACAGATCTTGCTATTCTAGCTGAGGAGGTGATCGAAGGTATTTGTTTAGGTCATACATACGGCCAAAATTCATATGCCTCTGCCGATCTCCCAGTTCTACTCTCTCACAATCATACCAAACATTTGGGCCCAAGCTCCAATGTGGACGTGGTCATCGATGTTCAACACCGAGA
Organism: Penicillium canariense; assembly: GCF_028826845.1. NCBI lineage: Eukaryota > Fungi > Ascomycota > Eurotiomycetes > Eurotiales > Aspergillaceae > Penicillium > Penicillium canariense. The sequence continues at coordinate 1,856,077 of NW_026622734.1, read as the reverse complement.
CTGGATATATCGAACTCAGCCAGGCGCCTTGCGGCGGATAATCATGAACGTTTTTGGAAACGCTATGAAATATACCGACCAAGGCCGAGTCACATTAAGTCTGGAGGCCGAGAGCCACTCCGAGGGCCGCACTCGCCGACAAGGCCTCGAAGACATGGTCACATTGACCGTTTCAGATACCGGAAGAGGCATATCAGAGGAGTTTATGCGTGGGAAACTTTACACTCCGTTTGCACAGGAGGATTCACTTGCGGTCGGCACAGGGCTGGGCCTATCAATTGTGCGTAGCCTTGTCAAGGCTTTGAATGGCAACATTCGTATTCACAGCCGTCCCGGGGAGGGTACTGTCGTCCGCGTGAGGTTGCCTTTGGCCAGACCCGTTGGGGAAGAAAGCCCACCAGTTGAACCACATGCCCATAACGTCCAACAGCGGGATCTGTTAGCGCAGAATCTGCTGCTACGCGATGGGTACGCTGGGAAGCGGGCTGCCATCTGGGGCGTTAATCCGGAGAACGTAACCCAGAATCAGACATGGGGTGAGATCGCAAGGTATCTCACTGAGTGGTTTGGTATAGAAGTTGTTGAATGGCCTTCTCCCATGCCATTGGATGTTTTGCTCGTTCAGGAAGCCGACTTGGAACATTTACGAACTGCTGGGCTTTCGGCGACTCTCCCATCCCTTCTGATTCTATGCAGCAAGTCGGTGGATTACAGCATGGCCCTGTCCGAGTGGCTGCCGCTCGCCTCCTCTGTGGACCTCATCAGACGGCCATGTGGACCCCACAAATTGGCTAGGAGTGTCTTAAAGTCCTTCCAAAATTGCGGCTCGGCAGTGGTCACACCTATGTCCATGTTCAAGGACCCAAGAGATCTGCCTATTCGGACCCCGCCCATGACTTCTATGGCCACGTCTCCTGTCACTTCTTCACACCTGAACCCCCTTGTTCCTACTTCCAGCCCGAAAGAGATTGTCGGTACTGGCCGGAGGTCACTCGAGAATCCTTCACCAGAACAAGCGCTCTCGATCATCTCCGGATCACCAAATACCATCCTCGCGGCCCCTTTGCCCCCGCCATTGGTCGACGGGGCCATCGAATCAAAGCGGCCGACGCGTATTCTCGTCGTCGATGACAACCGAATCAACCTTAATCTCATGATGACTTTCATGAAGAAGCGCAATTTGACTGAACTGGTGTCGGCGGAGAATGGCAAATTGGCTGTAGAGGCGGCCGAGCGGATGCAAAGTGGTTTCGACATCATCTTCATGGACATGTCGATGCCTGTCATGAATGGGTTTGAGGCTACTCGTGCTATTCGCTCCCTAGAGCGAGACAGTGAGAGCCGTAGACCCGCTATCATAATCGCTTTGACTGGGTTGAGTAGCTCACGGGACGAGTCTGAGGCGCTGGCTTCCGGTGTGGACCTATTCTTAACCAAACCTGTCTCTTTCCGGGAAGTATCGCGCTTGCTGGATGAATGGGAGAGGGATGGACTCACAGGGGAACGGAATACACCATGAAAACTTCACCTTGCGTCGGCGTGCTGACAATGCCTTTTTTCCCATGCATGAATGTTCGGAGAACTGTTCTCGTTGTCGCTCGCTTAATGGCTCTCATTTACCCTTTTCCCGGACTCGCCCCCTAGTCTTTCACTCCGTCTCAAGGACCCATGGGAATTCTTTCGGGGGGCCTTTAGCCATCTGCTTGTGTTTATGGGGATCTCTCTCCGCAAACTTTCGGGTTCGTCATTGGCTTTAGTCTGGCGATTACCCATGATCTTGCTATCATGGCAACGTCAAATATTCACCGCAGACAATGCTACGAGCTGTTTTGTCTGTATTTCCCACACATTCTGCTTAAACCCTCCCATTCTCATGTTGTTCCAAGCTGCTCAGAGTATACACGAATTGGCGCTCTGCATCGAGGTTGATAGCTGAATATACGGAACGCTACGACCAACGTTATTGCTTTCCCCTCCTGATCTCTTGTGTTGTACCTAGCATGATGTGGCGCTTGTCAGTTACAGTCTATTCTCTTTTGCTTCTATCTGGATGCTATCCAGATATCTGAGCGATGACTGGTTCGTGCTGGCGCCGCTAAAGATTTTATGTGTACGTGACGAGCCGGATTCCATGTGGATGGCACAATCATGAAAATATACCCATTGATCAAGTTGCTATGACGATGTGGAAACGTAGTGACTATCTTGCATTAATATAGTATATCTCCGGTCATTCCCTCAAAGTCAAGATGGGGAAAGATGTTGCTTGAGGTGTGGCCAAGGGTAGTCTCACAGCTGCCAAAGATACTGTCACCCGTGAGTATATTGGAAGACATATAGTTGTCGTAGAGCATACCGGTCATAAAACTCATTGACAGTATCAAGACCAATCAAGGATGCATCCAGATCCTGAAGGCAATCTAGGGGATCAGCGCAGTCGGGAAATAAACCCCATTCCGAAAGCTCGAACAGCACTTCGGAGATCATCCGCTCCCCGAAGCCCGTTGTTGAGAGCGACTGTAGAATTTTCAGGCATTTACATATATTATCGAACTGCTTCTCGGCTTTGGTGAGTGCAAAAATGCAGATAAATATTTGCAAGACATCCAAGGCGTAGAAAAAGTCCAGAGAAATTAGCTTGGAGTGGAATTCGTCTGCGACCATTCTTTCCATAATCTCCAGCATTGTCTCCGCTGAAGTGATACAAATGGCTGTGAATTGGTTCAGACATGGGTGTTGTCCAGTCTCTCGTTGCTTCTTCCAGCACAGTAGCCTGTATAGTAGAAATGGTCGGCCAATCAGAAGGCGCATGCCATGGTACCTTAAGTGAAGGATGGCACTGGGCCGGCGGAGGAGAGGTGCGGTCGGCGCAGAGAAGTGTAAGTGGGGTGGAATCGAATCCGCCCAGTCCCCCAGTGAACCGAGTATATCATTCACAACTGTCATCTTCAATTGTTGACTTGAAACCGGTGCCCCTTTGTACAGATAGGCACGGATTGTTCTTCCCAGCTGACTGAGGGTGCTGCATACGGCTAGATAACCGGGTGGGCTATAGGGACCTGAAGGTAGTATCTGTATATTATTGATTAAGCAAAAGACAATTGAACTTTGGAAGCAAACCTAGCCTTACCATTTCAGATGGCAGAGGCGGCTCCCATGAGTGCTCCATTGCAGATGGCTTCCCCAGTCTTAGCGCTATATCTTGATAGAATATCACGAGAGACCACCAGATGCGACGAGAATGTTCCTTTTCGACACTGCCATACGATGAGCAATACCTATCGCAGTGAATTCCAAGTGAACAAGCAATTTTAACTGCTAGGCTGCTATAAAGATACGCCGGGTTAGAGAAGCCATGGGATTGCATGGCTGTTGCCTATGAGCGATGGCTCCAGTCAATTGATGATAGATCTGCACCGAGGAAAACCGAATCTTACCAATAGAAGCATCGCTCGAATACTTTCAATGTTTCCTTCATCACATGTACCGGAGACAAAAGTTTTAGCATATGCAAGAAATTCTGTCGCAGTGACACTGTCACGAGGGTCGTCCGTATAAGGTGCTCCAGCCTTTGCGATGGCCAAAATAGAGCAGAGAGAGCATCGCCATGAAGCCGATAAACTCTCTTGCGAAACACGATATGTCTCTTCTAAGTGAGCATGAAACCGTTCTGAAGAATAGAGCCAGTACAGACAATGAACCTCTTCAAAGTATTTCATGACGAGTCTTAGACATGTATCCCATGGAGGGAAAGGTATGCCGTTTGGTACAGGGCTCTCTGTCGGAAGTGGCATTGTCACGGTGAACATTCCAGGAATCACATCTAGAGTCGGTGGAGTTCGGAGACCTTCTCTCTTGAAGCACCGAATGGCTGTGTTGAAAGGTAACCCTGACTCGGCCCCCATGTAGCCTACGCCTGTTAGGTCGCGCTCAAGTTTAGCCGGAGTTGGTTGACCCACGATATTCTCCTTGAGAGTCCGCAAGTAGGCATCCTAGTTTCTGATGAAGGGAAAACACCTCCTGTAGTATAGTATCTTCTGGCTGAATTTCATCGCTGTGAATAATGGAAGGAATATCGGAATTTCCCTTTTCGGCGCCTCCCTTCAGGCTGGGAGCCACTGGAGGTGATGATGAGATAGGCGAAGCCAACTCACCATGGAGAGTTGGATGGGTATCCTTGCATGCAAGTGCCAATGAACGGAGACCCTCTGGTGTCAGATCCGTATCCGGGAGGTGGTGTTTTAAAATAACCTGCATATTTTTGAATTCTTCCTCCGATACAAAGTAGTACGGTCTTTGCCTTCGCTTGTCGGGGTCAATGCGGCACTCAGCGTTAATGCTGCGACAGTAGTCGCAGGGACCGGGGACTATACGAGCAGCAAGAATGATTCAAAACGTTAGAACTTCCTTGTCATCGCATGGTGGGCTGCATCGCGGTGAAAAGAACCTGGATGATTGCACTGTGGATTATATAAACATTCACCGGTTAGTTAGAATTGGACGTCGTGGCCTATTGGCTAGCTTACTTTTGTCTTTCGACTCTTACAACGGTCGCAACTCATAACCGTCCGACTGATGCGATTCTTATTTCGACGAACCATGATGGATTTGTTACTGATCCACATCAGGAGAATTGCCAAAAGCTCGATACAAGTAGGTTTGTGGGGCTATGTGCTGAAAGCGGGAGAGAGATGCGGGGGTTGCGGGGAAATACTGCATGTACCCACCCCAGTTCCAGTCACAGAAGCTACCTGTGTTATCTATCTACTCTCGGAACATACATTAGTGCTCTTCTATTCAAAGATACAGTACTTTGCGAAATCAGTTATACCTCCACACTCTTATGACTTGATTACTTGAAAATATATCCTGAAGACGCTTAATCCAGGTTTAGCTCACCGCTCTGTAATTTTAGGGAGAAGGATGCTTGTAAGGATTGTCCTGGTATCGATGAGTCATTGTTATACTACCGTAATAATATGTACAATTACAGACGTAGTTATGTACTGTAGGATCGGCTTGCTCCGAATCGTTCGCCTGCTTCCTCCTTCCCGCCCGTCCCGGGACGTCTGGCCCCTTCCCCTCCGCTTTCCACAAGGTGTGCAGCCTTTGTCTACTCCCGCCCGTCATAATGCACAGGGCTGTGCTTGTGTAGTAGAGAGCTAAATCTGGTAGGGAAAGATATTTCAATTATTTCCACCGATCTTCCTATAGTACTGTACCTGTTGCTATCTGTGCATATCTCATCTCTACTGTCCCTTTCATCATACCCGATGTGCCTGATGAGCGATAGTATGCCTTACCATAATATCATCTTCCCTTGCTGTAGATAGATCGCAATGATGTTTATAGATCGAGAATGATAATAACATCTGTTCTTGTAGAGTTACTAAGACTTTCGATTTTAAATAATTTGTCCAGCTTCTCGCAATTCGGATTTCTAATCCACATACAAAATTAATTAGAATATAAAGTTCACACCCGACTTTCCTAATAATGATGGTGCACGGGATGGCTTAGCTGCTGTCTGAGCATAGAGCCTCGACGAAGGATATTTTCGAAAGCTAGTTAATTTGAGTTTAGCAAGACTGGTTAGCTTTGGGATGCGAGAAGAGTATGTATCCATACATTCTCGTGTTGGATGATCAGTTGACGAAGGCATTGACACTTTCCGATATTTAATAGATGTAGGCGGGATCGAGATCTTCAAGCAATAAGCCAATATTCACCTCTTTCAAAGGGAAAGACTGTCTCACGTTGTGGGCCTCGAGATCCGTATATAGTATTGCCGCTTTCTCCTCGACGTTGTGCATCTTTTTGCGAAGCTCTGCCGTCTGTGAATAAATAGAGAAGAGTGGTAGTTGGTATCTCGGGAGAAGCTTCTTGTAGCTATACCATTTCACGGCTGTTGACTCGAGATTGTAATTATTCTTCACTAGCCAGGATACCAGCTCCAAATGGGCATTGGCTAGGAACAAGGCATAATCAACACAGCGATTGATCCTTGCGGTATAGAGTAGTCGGCCGTCTGACTCTCCACGAGATGCGTACTCGCGTAAAAGCTTTTGAAAGGATTTTCTGTCCAGTCGATTATTTTGTAAATTTGTTGCGATGCTTTCTAAAATGATGGGTACGTGGGTTAATAAGTCAATGCCCGGTGGCGGGAGGGGCTGGGGGGATTCTTGAGATTCCATCGGGAAATCTTCGCATTCGTAATCATCTCGTAGAGAGGACAGAGAAATTAATGCAGGATGTGGGAAACTCGTACGTTTTGAATGTTCGGTTCGTGACGTAACCATATCGGGATTGAAGTATCATGTGATGAACGAGGAAGTGTGGTTGTGGTTGTGGATGGAAGGAGGGCGCAGCGGGAATGCTGTACATATGTATGTATAGTAATTTCGTGTAAAATACAATATTCCAGGGCCCACAATTGTATTATAAAATACACCTCTATGGTACAGTATGCAGTGAAGCGGTCTGAAAAGCAGAGGGTTGATGATTTATCCAATCAGAACCTGCTCATTTCGGATTTATCTTCCACCAGCCGAGTTATAAGAGCGTGGAGGTATAATTGATTTCAAAAACTACTGTAGAATCAAGATTGGTCCAGAAGATCATGTTATTAGAACTTGATTCTGAGTAACAGGTTGGTCATCCAGCCGTGAGTGCGCCCCAATTGTGCCGCATTCTCAGGCCCCCCAGTCTGTGATGGCCCGGGCAGGTGGGGCAGTAGTAGCATCTTCTAGCCACCTTGGGGCCTGCATGTCCTCCTCAGCCACCTCTTTCCCCGTGATCGGGTGCTTATAATGGAATGGAATCACTCGGGTATCAGGCCAAAGCGAAAAGTCCGGGAGTATCTCATCAGGGCCGAGCGGGTCGGCTGGGTACTGCTCTTTGAACAAGGGAACAAAATCATTCGCTTGTTTCCAGCCTGACTCGAAGGACCCGTGCCAGAAGGGATAATAGCGAAGGCGTAGGATCTTCCACACACCATCCTGGAGAATGTACTCGTTCTCATATACCCCGCCTTCCCACCACTGACGGTAGCCACCCGGAAAATTCCCCGGCAGTGACTCATGAGTTCCCGCACTCATGAAAGCACGGATTCTAGCTTTAGCCCTGCCTGCATGGGGGTCGAAGTCGACTATATCTTGTGCCATGAGGTGATCGAGGAGCCAACCATCGATTGGGCCATTTCGACCGCCAACAAATCGCTTTGCAAATCGCTCGATATACAAGCGCTTCACGCCCTCTTGACCGTTATAACGGCCATTCATGAATTGAACATAGGTATCAGGGTGATCAGCGAAAAGTTGAGCCACCTGATCATCCAAATTTGTTACCGACCGATGTCAAATGACTTGCACGGTTCTCTGCATGCTTACCTCGTTATATAAACACTTGTCCAGGTAGTAGCCATACTTGTGGTGAAGTTTGCGAACGTCAGATTCCCCTGGCATTAAATTAATAACGGAACAAGAGCAGACTGACTGTTGTATAGGCTTACCATTCAATTTAGTCAGTTCATTCGATAGCTTTTCCACTTGAGCCGCCAGGGCCGAGACATCAGGAGCTTGAGGGTTGCTCGACATTGCTATAGCAGTTCTGGGGATAAGTGATAATGATTTCAGAACGAATGTTGACTGTATATTGTAGCTTGAAATTCAGCGCAACCAATGTTTATTTATAGGTGGTTAAGGCCCGCAGTGGTATCTTAAGCCTTGTTGGAAATACCGAGGCGCAACCCTTAATCGGATGGTTGGAGCCGATGACATCCCCCCGCTAATATTGGCAAACATCCGGGAAGCCACACATGATGGAAGGCACTTTGTATGCGAAAAATGAGGGGTAGGTCTCTATTTAAATAATTGAAAGCGTCAAGGTCTCACTTGAGGAGGCTTTAAGAGTGCTATTTTCAACGAAATCTCAATTGTGTTCATTAATCATGGCCCACACCCGGGAGATAGATGAGGAGAAGAATATTTTCACGTTAGTCCGAAGTGAAAAAAGAATAATATCCATCTCTTTTTTCCTTGCGCTGGCCCAATTTCAGTATGGGTATGACTCAGCTGCAGTCTCTGGATTTCAAAGTATGCCTGGCTTTCTTTCAGTCTTTGGCTACGTGGATGTGAGTAGCTTGCACTTGTATAGCCGGAACTTGGCTAACTTGCGCTTGAGCCCACAAACCCTTTACGCTTTGGTATTAGCACATCCGTGCAGACCCTCATTCAAAGCTTGTTACAGCTCGGGGGATTCCTGGCGTCGCTTTTCATTTTCAAATTTGGAACTTTCATCAGCAACCGAAGGGGCCTATGGATTGGATCCGGATTCTCTATCATTGCAGTTATTCTCCAAATGAGTAGCGCTCACCTGGGCACGCTATACGTGGGACGACTCTTTCTTGGCATCTCAAATGGCCTTTACCTAACATATTCAGCTACATATCTGGGAGAGGTTGCCCCTACCTATTTACGTGGCTCTGCAGTGGGTCTTGTTACATTCCAAACCTCATTCGGCGCCTTGATCGGGGTTCTTGTGGACAATTACACGGCAAAATACCAATCACAAACCTCATATCTTATTCCATTGGGGGTGATGTTCGTCGTTCCAGTCGCTCTATCGGTCGGACTTTTATTTCTCCCTGAGAGTCCACGACACTATATTCGAATGGGGTTGGACGCGAAGGCAGAAAATGCGATTCGTATCCTGCGCGGGATAAACGACGCCGATCGCCTCATTGCCGAGGCTGCCAGTATACGTGAAGCATGGGTGATCGAAAATGCCCACAGTCAGACTGTGAGGCTTGTCGATGCATTTAAAGGGGACAACCTCAAGAGGACCGCACTTACTCTCTGCTGCAGTGTTGGCCAAACCGCGAGTGGTGTCATATTCTTCTCCGCCTTCTCGATTTACTTCTATGCCCAGGCAGGCGTGAAAAATGAGTTTGTCTGGGTCATGATGAGTTTGGCAATTGCTCTCACTGGCAACATGGGTGCCTTTTTTGTTATGCGATTTGTTGAGCGACGGATCCTATTGAGTGCATGTTCTATCATCAACGCCGCAATCATGTTCATCATTGCAGGCGTGTATACAAGACTGAGTACTGGCTCCTATCTAGCTGCACAGATCCTTGTCGCAATGGGGACATTGTTCACTTGGGTGTATGGAATTGGGCAGGGGCCAGTACTGTGGGCTCTAACGGTTGAAATTCCGTCCCAGCGACTACGCTCAAAGACAGTGGGACTTGCAACCGGCTGCAACTACTTGTTTGCATGGGTTGCAACATATTCCGCGCCTTACTTCATCAATCCGGAGGCATTGAATTGGGGACCTAAGTACTGCTATATATGGCGTGTGAGCAATCTGCTACTAGGGATCTGGGCGTTCTTGGTGATACCGGATGTTAAAGGAAAAAGTTTGGAGCAAATTACTAGCTCGATGATACGAAATTCTCAAGGTAAGGACGGGGAGGCTGTGGCAGCCACTGAACATTGCGAGAATGGACATTGTGAATAGCAGCGTCTTGGTCTGGAAAGGAACCTGTGGATAGCTTTTCGTGAATGAACCGATCTTTGCACATCATAAGTGCGAATCCATCAATAGAATTGAATATTTCAATATGCCTATACTATGGTCAAATTTCTAGTGGGAGTTTAAACAGCGCAATCGCGTTACGCCTCGCCACCATTTCCTTTTTCTCAGCGGCTATATCGACGCTTCTCCACCATGCCTGGGCCTCTTCAATTTGGTCGTAAGGAGTGTCTGGTTTAGGATTAGTTCATGTTTCTGTTATTATCAGATGTTACAGAGTCATACCAATTGAATATAAGCACCTCTCTGCCCCCAATTCGTCAATGCAAAACTTTAAACCGGGTGTCGAGAAGTTTCCCGAAGTTGTGATGAAAACATTGTGTCGGAAATAGTGCCTGTAGTCATGTTTCGATGGCCGAGCAACCATTTTGCTAGGCTTGTTGTACCAATGCGAAGCTCTCCACAGATTAAACGGAATGCTGTTTGTGTCAGTCTTGGTTTGGAGATAGAGTATGTGGGGCTCCAACTTCTCTCCTAGATGACCGACCACGATCTTTACACCAGGGAAACGATCGAAGACACCTTCAAGAAGGGTTAGTGAATCCCCTCACTGGTAGTTTAGATAACATTACCGGATGAACACATCGCATAGATATGGAAGGAAAGATCCAAGTGAAACTGGACCGCCGACACCAAGCATATACTTGCGAGGGGCGTAAACAGACCCCTCTGCTCGAAGTTCCGCGGCTGAGGGGTATCGAGGATGAAAATATATGGGCACATCGAGCTTCTCGACCATCTTCCACAGAGGATCGTAGAAAGGGGAATCATAGTATCTTCTCTCCAACCCGTCTGTTCCTGTCAGCTGAGAGTCATTCACAATGCCACCGTAGAACCCCAACCCGTTCACTGCTCTCTCTAGCTCCGATGCCGCTTGAGATGGGTCATGCATGGAAAGTGCCGCCAACCCTCCGAAGCGACTGGGGTTCTTGGCCACTTCTCCTGCTAGCCAGTCATTGAATTGAGCTGCTGTTTTTTCCGCCAGGTCTTGATCGGGGATTCCTTGGCATCCTGGCGATGTAAGGGACAGCAACATGTACTCGACCCCTTCGGCGTTCATTGCTTTCAGGCGCGAGCCATGAATGTCCATTAGGCGTGCTTTATGAGCCTCAACCGCGTGCTTTCCGGTGTTTCCTGGTGTCAGAATTTGTTGAGACTCTTCCAGGAGCCACGCTGTATCTGGGCTGATAACTGCTTCCTCAACCGCTATGGTGCCTTTGAAAGTCATATTGTTCCTTGCGGTCGTCGGGAATGACAATCAAATATGATGATTATTTTTCTTGTTGAATATGGAATTGGAATAAACTCTATAAGCTGGCCTTTTATGACTCGAACCGTTTGAGCAAAATTTCGGCATTTCTGTGCCTCAATAATCCCGACTTCTCGGAAGCAATACGCCGACACAGCCAGGGGAGGAAAGCCTAACTCCTGGCATCGGCGGCAAATCGCCGATCAATCAGTTAGTCGCGAATAAAAAGGATGGGCGACAGATTCTAGGTCGATCCGCGTGGACTTGCTTTCGTGGCACCGGTTGCAAAATGGCTCACATGTACGAAATTGCCAGCGCTATTGAATATCCCTACGTCGACGGCTGGAAAAAGGGTGAACAAGTTAAATTCCCCAACACTCCGGTTTTCCAAACGTTCAACGCACCGTCTCGACTCCAGGGGGACGTATTTGATCTTGAAGTTGATGGGACGATTCCGTCAGAGATCAACGGTACTTTCTACCGGATCCAGCCCGATCCCAGGTTCCCTCCTCTTTTCGAAGAAGATATTCATTTCAGCGGAGATGGTAGCATCACTGCGATCAGGATCCACGATGGCCATGCAGACTTCAAGCAGCGATATGCTCACACAGACAGGTTTATAGCGGAGACTGCCGCTAGAAAGAGCTTATTTGGCAAATATCGTAACCCTTATACCGATTCGGAGTCGGTCAAAGGTATTATCCGAACAGTGGCCAATACCAATATCACCTTTTGGCGAGGGATGCTACTGGCATCGAAGGAGGATGGTCCACCATACGCGCTAGACCCGACAACTTTGGAAACGATTGGCCGCTATGATTTTGAAGGCCAGATACAGTCCCCCACATTCACCGCACATCCCAAGTTTGATCCGACTACGGGCGAAATGATTTGCTTTGCTTATGAAGCTGGTGGAGATGGAAACGATGGATCTTGTGATATTGTGGTCTACACGATTGACCCCAGCGGGAAGAAGACTGAGGAGGCCTGGTACAAGTCCCCATTCTGTGGGATGATACACGATTGCGGAATTTCAAAGAATTATGTTGTTCTTCCATTGACACCTCTAAAATGTTCCGTCGATCGGCTTAAACAAGGCGGTCATCATTGGGCCTGGGACCCGGAAGAAAGCCAATGGTACGGAATTGTCCCCAGAAGAGGAGGTAAACCGGAAGACATCGTCTGGCTAAAAGCCGAAAACGGTAGGCTGATATTCATGGGCAATTGACAGAGAGAGGGCTACTAAATCGAATCCGCAGGTTTCCACGGGCATGTTGCCGGCTGCTACGAAAACGAGCAAGGGCATGTGGTCTTCGATCTGACAGTTGCCGATGGGAATGTGTTCTTTTTCTTCCCCCCGATGGTCAAGATACGACAAGTATAAGTGCAAGAAACCGACTACAGAGCATCACACATCGTTGGGTGTTTGACCCCAAGAGTAAAACGGGATCTCAAGTCAGGCCTGAGATTCGCTGGAACACAAGTGGCGAATTCTCTCGTATTGATGACCGATTTGTCACCAAAAAGTATAACCACTTTTGGCAAGCCAGAATTGACCCCACTCGAGAGTATGACGCGACGAAGTGCGGATCCCCAGCTGGAGGGCTGTTCAACTGCCTTGGCCATTACACATGGGAGGAGAAGATCGAAGACGTGCTCTGGGCGGGGCCGCGGGCAACCTTCCAGGAGCCGACCTTCATCCCCAAAGAGGGCGGTCGGGAAGGCGACGGATGGATCATTGCCCTTGTGAATCGCCTGGATGTTCTTCGGAACGATATAGTCATTCTCAATGCGCAGCATCTAGCGTCAGGACCGGTCGCGATCATCCACCTTCCTTTCAAGCTCCGGCTGGGTTTGCATGGGAATTTCGTTGACCAACGAGAAATTGAAGCATGGCAACGGCGACGGGAGGTCGGGGGTGAGATAGGACCCGTTCATGCAGCCCAAAAGCCACTTGCCTGGCAGCTGCAACAATCTGTAAATGCCTGAAGAGGACCTGAGACGGCAGTTGGTTGAAGATCACCAACAGTGTATCTATCTGCGAGATTAGTTATATCCCAGCTTCAGAATGCAATGTACAGCGCCATTTCAGAACCACCTGTTTCCGTCAGCATGCTTCACTATTCACTCATTTGCTGGGAGAATTGTCACCGCTCGATGCGACTACATCATGGAACAGCAGGCAGGTTGCCTAATCGTTATCCCACTAGCGTGCGGGGTTTTGTTGGGCTCCACTCGGCTTCCAAAACGCGTCGGAATCATCAGACCGGCAGCCAGCCTTCTGGAAGATCCTCAGTCTGACGTAAGATATTCCGGAAGCATTCACAGAGTTCCGTCTTTAAAACACGCATTCCGCATCGGAAATCGCTCTTCTGTCTCACGGGTCGCCAAAGTCTCACCAGCAGCAGCCACCGCCATGACGATCACACAGGAGCTGAAGGTCAAGTCTTTCGAGACACGGCTATTCATCAATGGAAAGGTTAGATCCACGAGATTTGGCCCATCAGAAACGTTGATCCTAATGTTTGCGAAAGTTTGTAGAGTCGTCGGACGGCGGCAAGTTCGATCTGATTTCTCCTACCACAAATGAGAAGTTCGCCGAAGGTAAATTGGTCCAGGATTGTGCCTCTCACAGAAATAAAACGCGATGGCTAACCTCAATATTATAGTCCCTGAAGCAACGGAGCAGGATGCAAATGCAGCTGTCGCCGCGGCAAAGGCCGCTTTCCCGGCCTGGTCCGCCCTCTCCCCGTCGGAGAAAGGGGTCTACTTCAAGAAGCTGGCTGCCCTGATCATCGAATCACACGATGAGCTGGCTGAATTAGAGGCCATGTCCATGGGTCGCCCCGTGTCGAATTATTTCGAGTCTTACGTGGCCGCGGAGTCACTGAACCATTACGCCGAAGCGGGATACCAGGCTCTTGGGACCTCGAGCTTGAACACGCCTGGCTTTGTGAACATTACGATGCGTCAGCCGTACGGTGTTGTTGCCGCTATTATCCCTTGGAATGTCCCGGTTCTCTTTTTGATTGGCAAGACTGCTCCTGCTTTGATGGCCGGCAACACGGTCGTCGTGAAGAGCAGTGAGAAAGCCCCCCTCACAGTAAGTTGCCACCTGAAAGCATATGGGGCCAAATACATGCTCACTGCTTTAGTCGGTGAAAATTGCAACCCTCGTGGAAAAGGCCGGGTTCCCTCCTGGGGTCATCAACATTATTTCCGGTCATGGTCAAATTTCGGGCAACGTGTTGTCGCATCACATGGATGTCCGCGTAGTGAGCTTCACAGGCTCTGGTAGAACCGGTCGTCTCATCCAACAAGCGGCAGCGAAGTCCAATTTGAAGAACGTCATTTTGGAGCTTGGGGGAAAGTCTCCAGCTATCATTTTCCCCGATGCCAACCTTGAAAGGGCTGTCAAAGAAACCGCGCACAGTATTCAATGGAACAGCGGGCAGGTCTGCATGGCAAACTCCCGCATTTACGTGCATGAATCTATTGCACCCAAGTTCATTGAGCTTTTCCAGAAGAGCTTTGCTGAGATCAAAAGTGGCGACCCGCTGCTGCCGAGCACGAACCATGGCCCCCAGGCTGATGGAATTCAGTATAAGCAGGTGCAAGCGTACATCGAGGAAGGTAAGAAGGCCGGTAAGATGACTATTGGATCGGAGCCGTCGGAGCAGAAAAATGGGTTCTTCGTTCAGCCCACGGTTTTCCTTGACACCCCCGAAAACGCCAAGATCATGAAGGAAGAAATCTTTGGCCCGGTTGTGAATATCAACACATTCAAGGATGAAGACGAGGTCGTCGCTAAAGCCAACGATACCGAATACGGTCTCTATGCTGCAGTCTACACGAAGGATGTCAGCCGAGCTCTCCGAATGGCGAAGAAGTTGGATTCAGGCAGTGTTGGTGTTAATTGTACCAGCCCGTCGGGCGCTCGCGACATGCCGTTTGGAGGCTACAAAGCCAGTGGTATTGGCCGTGAAGGCTGGACTGTTAGCATTGACAACTATCTAGAGCACAAGAGTGTGCTCATTCGAGTCGACGAGGAATAGGGGCTGGTTTGAAAAAACAAAAACAATTGCCTTCAATTCAGGATAGGCTCTTTTGTCTCCAGTTCATGCTACTGCTACAATAAGACTTTTTCTTCCAGTATTCTTGCTATCCTGTTCATATCCTTTCATATCCTCGACAAGCATCCCCTTTTCTCATGCACAGCATAGCCTTGCGCTCCGTTTCAATAAGCCTTCATTGCTCTTTTTGGACTTCTTGAGACAGCCATTTCCCCTGCTGGCAAGGACTCAACTTGTAGTTCTCCAGCGCAATTGCAGCAATATTGTCGGCATCTATGCCCTCGGGAAATGTGATGCTAAGCAAAAAGCCTCTGATGACCTCGCTGTACTTTGGTCTTCCATTTCAGTGAGCTCATAGGGCTTATGCATCTTGAGCCTTACTTTGAAACGAACAAGACTTCGTTCAATAGCGAGCCGCATAGCTAAAGAGCTTGACTGATATGTTGGAATCAACGATTCTTTGATGTGGCGTCCCCATGCGCCGGACGCAAAGCAAGCTCAATCATGACAGAAGAAAATTGAGTCGGGACATCTCCCAATAGGATTGCGCCTTCTAATTCAGATATGCGGGGAGTCGATATTTATTATGTGCAGCTACTTGTCACCCGTGTAATGCGTACCTAACCTTTACTGGACCTTGCTGGGCACCAGTATAAGAAGTGCACGTCCCCAGAATTTGGGCGCCTGGAAGCTGGTAAGTTTCCATGCAAGTATAGCAAACAAGACAAATATGTTCCTAATGCACATTTCCATCTCGCAGTTGTTTCACAGTAGGAGGGCCTGGCGCGTTCTTAGAGTTGATAGACACAGCTTATTAGTAAGGTCTGTTTCGTCATCACGACCGCTCCTTATTCTTCGGGTCCTTCTGGATATGCAAGACCATCCGGCTAACCCCTTTCTGGTTGTAAAACCAGTCTTTTCACATCCCCACATTATCCCAAATACAAGGCTGAAAACCTTTGTAGCAAAGGTGCAATCCGGACTGCCACTAGTTTCCCAACCGAGGTAGTTGAGGCGGTGGAATCAATTGACCCGACACCCCCTCCTATAATTGCGGAGGAAACCACTCAGTGCTAAGTCAAGGAAGCACGCCAACATACACCGAGAGCGTCTAGGAAGCCTGCAGCCTGCGCACTCCGCCATAGTAGATCAATCGCTCAACGTTTCAAAGACAATGGAGGCGGGTTTGGAAGATCAATTCTGTGTGAGACTTCGAGGGTTCGGATACTCTGGCGGACTCCCCAGAGTGTGATCCTCAATGAAAGGCGGAGTGGCTCCATAGCCATTTGCATCATGTAGATGCGCGATGTCTCGATTGACTCTTTCACGAGTTCCAAAATTAGCCTCATAAACAATATTAGTACTGCTGAGATGGACCACAATAACTGGAAGATCATTCTGATTCTCTCCAATCTTATGCCCTAAATCGACATCATAATCTCTGTTGGAGATATCAAACGTGAATAATATGCGAACGTTCCATCTCTGGATCGCTAAAAGCCTTGTATCCGGTGGGGTGTCTCCCCATGCACCTATTCCCTTTTCTTTGAGAAGCTGGAGAGCAAGTGGAATAAGGCACTCTGGCGAATTGGACGCTTCTGTCCAATATGAACTCCTGTTTGAGACAATGACGAGCACACGGAGTGGATTTTCTTGGGCCATTGTCAACTACACCCTTAGCTATTGTTCCGACGGTTCAGGGGCGAGCTATAAAACAATAAACCACATACTGATCCATGTGCGGGATTGTTTCGATATCCTTAGGCTTGGAAAAATAATTAATGGTGATGGAGAAAATTTGTGGAATGGGGATCAACTTTGAAGGAGAAGGGCAATGGCCATCCTTATGTACGCTCCTGCCAGTTCTATCCAATGATATTCAGTCGTAGCCTAGCTAAGAGGTACCTCGGCTGGATTGCGCGGTTCCGACCAGAAACTCATCCTCCTGCTCACCCTGTCTATAGCACTCTCACCCTAGGTGAGCCGGGTGACGCGAATCAAAAGCAGCGTCACACCCCTGCTCACCCAGGCGACACCCACCCGAGAATTGATTGAGCGGAAGCCACACGCCGGTCAGCTAGTGGTATGGTAGATTGACCACATGTAAATCTAGACTATTATTATGTTTTTTTATTGCTCTTTATTCCTATAACTTTGAGGGTACATATACCTCTTCCTCCGTGTATCCAGCACATACGACCATAGGGTGTGGAGAACAGGGCTTCCCGTCCGCTCAGCCGTACTTAAGCCACACGCCGGTCAGTTAGTAGTATGGTGGGTGACCACATGCGAATCCTGACTGTTGTATGTTTTTGTCTTTTTGTCTGTCATTTGTCTATTGCACATATTTCTTTGTTTGCCCACGTCGCCCCTAAATCCTGCTCTGGCCTCTTTATTCTGCACCTGGAATAGGCCGCCTTGTTAAGACTGGCGCTAGCCGCAGCAACTGCGAACATGACCGTTCGTCCGAGCCACAAAAGAATGCGTCTCAATCTACCGGAGCAGTGGTGCACCGCACCAGTAATTCCACACTTACAAAGATACCTTGCATAACAACTCATACTTGCGTCTCCCCGCTTCTTGCACCCAACTAGTTACCTACGTATATCACCGCTCTCAGTGTGACAGGCCTGTGCTCAACCTTTTCCCCCCTCCATTGTCGCCTACATACAAATTGAAATTTCAACATGCCAAAGAAACATGTCTAAGCACTGCCAGTACACAATGGAATCAGACACTCAGACACTTTCCAACTGTCTCCAAACATCGATAAAGATTGATCGTTTTTATTGCGAGCACTTTTCAGCTGCGACCGGTTGGGCCGAAAAGCGCCCATATACGTGCATTACCCTCAGTTGATAGGAGGCGGTGCTTTGCTAGTGGGGAAAGGAGGAGCAACGAATCCATGTTGTACGCCGATATTAATCTAGGCTTGAACCCGGTCGGACCCGGTCCGATCTTGTCTGATCTTGTCCGATTTTGTCAATCAGACTGTACTGAGCCGCACGAGGCAAACCAACAAGGGCTTGCCAGGAAACCATAGCCTCACTTTCAACATGCTAGGCTCAGGCCATTCCTGGCCACTACTTCGATTTGTCCCTCGTGGCGCGCAGAGATTGGCTCACTACGCGAGTAGTTGGCCTTGTTTCTCCGGTGTGTGAACAGAGGAAAAGCGGGGTACATGTTCGTTCCTTATCTGTGCATCTTAACTTAGGTCTTTGGGGCATTTTTGGGTGAACTGAATATGTGTAACGAGGCAATGCCTGCGAACAGTGGGGTCTGGGTAGCTGCTTCAGATTCCTATAGCTCACATATGAGGCTGAACTCGTTCAGTTATCTCTGACTTAGTTTTGTATTCTACGATATGTGTCTTAGAACAGCCTGGTTCATTGATGTGCGGGCGTGAAAATAAACCCCTACATATTGACCGGTCACTTCCATCATCCATTTCATTTCCTAAATATTTCTTAGCGACCTTTAATTATTACTTTTCCCTCAGAACCCCAAACGAGTACGGTCTGGTAAACCATGGCAGAGGCTCTTGCAATATTGGGTGTTGTGGGCGTTATATACCCTATTGCACAGGACCTCTTTAGGCTTGCCAAGAACATGAAAAGGGCCTACGAAGAAGTTGGCCATGCGAAACAAGATCTCTACAAAGTGATAAAGAGAACGAAATCAGTGGCCCGAACATATGACCTTTTTAAGGACACAATGACGAAAGTGAAGAAAATCGAAGAGCTTGCTCCAATGTTCAAACGGCATCGAAAGCTCATACGGGAAGTTGAGACAGAATCAAAACGAATTATCGGTAGACTGAAGCACATAACGAACATTTTCCGCTTTATGATAAATGTCGAGCCTGTCAGTTCGGTCGAAAAGTGGGTTGCACAGTTTGAATGGTTTAGAGAGAGCAAGAAGATTGTACCTTGTCTTTTCCAGGATATGAAAGTTTTGGAAAAATCTATGAGAACAATTGGAATCCTGGTGAATACTCAAATACTATCCCGAGTCTATCTAAGGGATAGATCTCATACGATTCTGGCACCACTGTAAGATTTCCCGAATATCCAGACAATCGGCCGGCATGGCGTTCTCTCCTAACCATAGGTTTGGCAGGGAATCTTTGAAAGAGATGCTCCGTATAGATGTCCGCAAGCTCCAACAAGCTCAACTTGTGCAGGAGAAGCTCCATGTGCAGCACGGTGTCTCCCCAGGTGATAACTTGGAGCCGAAATCTTTTGCCCAAGAGATTTTAAAGATTCTGGAGAAAGAAAATCCTCGACTACGCATGGACAAGCCCCTCCATAGCCCGTCCACATCTGATTCACGAGCCCCATCATCCTCGCCAGTTTCAAAAGAGGCTTCGCTCATTATACCCCCTTCAATCTCTCCTCCTCGCAGCGGTGGAGATCCAGCGTTCGTCATCGAGCCGCAGGGTGAGAATATATCATTGCCAAGACCGAAAGTTCCGCGGAAAAGAAAAACTCAGTCAGCACCTGCGGTGAGTATACTATTTTTTAAACTCTCCTGCCTATATTAATAATGTTAACAGAGAATTCCTCCGTCCATGTTACCAACGCCTTCGTTCCTTTCAAGTGTAGCAGAATTTAAAAGCCCCAACCAAGGAATACATGAGCAAGACGCAGATCAAGAAAAGCAAGGTGCATATATGCAAATGCCACCGTTTGGGCCACCAAAACTGGTTACCCGCCCTCGCGCCGGACGAAGTTCTTCTGATGGTCCCAATCCGTCCGGTGACGTACATGACCAGCAGGGAGACGGCTCCCGGCGTCATAATGGGTCTTCTTCAGCTTTGAAAATACGAAACAGCAGCAACATATCTGTATATGGCAATGAGGGAGAGGTGACTCCTTCTCATAAAACAGGATTTGCTGGACTGCCGCCGGGGAATAGAAAGGGGAAGGGCAGATCGGACCAGTAAGCCAGTGAACCTAGATTCGAGTCTGGTGAATGACGGTGGTAC
Source organism: Penicillium canariense (assembly GCF_028826845.1). Classification (NCBI taxonomy): domain Eukaryota; kingdom Fungi; phylum Ascomycota; class Eurotiomycetes; order Eurotiales; family Aspergillaceae; genus Penicillium; species Penicillium canariense. The sequence continues at coordinate 1,836,174 of NW_026622734.1, read as the reverse complement.
TAGCACTCTAGATGATCCACTATCAAGTAAGCTTCACAGCCGTTATAATTTAGACTGTCGATATAAAGATGATTGATAGTATACAGCGAGCTAATAGCTAGTCGGTAATAATCTGTATCATTGAGACTCTGAACATATTCCGCTAGTCTGTCTCCCTTCTTTTTATCGCTATGGAGTCGTTCCTCAGGCAGCGTGTTTAGTTAACCTGTTATCTGAAACAGGCCATCTTTTAACTTGCCCGGATCGTATTGTATGACTCCGCCGAATCTCCATTAGTTGACTCACGACAACATCCCCCAAAAGGATTTCCTTGTGGAAGGGTCCGGACCATATCTCGGGCATCATGGGCTGCTGGATTGGTGCCATACCGACCAGTTAGAAGACAATCAATCACCACATATTCGAGTATTACTATAAATTCACAAACGCACATTACAGATCTAAATGAAGAATATTCAGATGGGTGGACTGCTACTTAAAGCGGCTTGAAGCTAGACTGCGTGGAGCGTCGAGCCGCCCATGACCGAATGATTGGCGGTAGGTGAACATCATCATGGAATGGCTGTTGTATGGTTCTATTTGTTTTTCCTTTTGGTTCTTATTAAGCCTTATTATCTCACTCCTACTCTGTATATTATTGTTGTTAATTCCGGTTATAGTTAATGCTTAGCTCTATATCTTTCTAGTCTTTATCACCAGTATATATATATATGCGCTGGCCAAGAATACTTCTACTTATAATAAGATCAAGCTAAGATTAAGTTGTGAATCCGTGAACGCTATATACTCTAGCATTGCGCGACGATCATGAGTCTTCTTAAGTTTGTCTCTAGCACATACGACCATAGGGTGTGGAAAACAGGGCTTCCCGTCCGCTCAGCCGTACTTAAGCCACACGCCGGTCAGTTAGTAGTATGGTGGGTGACCACATGCGAATCCTGACTGTTGTATGTTTTTGTCTTTTTTGTCTGTCATAGATAGGTTTGGCTAGGTATTACACCGTTTTTCTTTGTTTGCCCACATCACCCCTAAATCCTGATCTGACCTCTTTATTCTGCACCCCGAATAGGCTGCTATGCTAAGCCTTGGCGCTAGCCGCCGCCGCAGCAAACGATTGTTCCAAAATCCGGCCCCGCACCGATCTTTCCGGGGTCCAGGACGGAGGCCGGGGCCGAAAAAAGCGACCTCCCATTGGACAATATATCGGTCCGCCCGACGAGACTCGGGCCCGACAGGAGCATGCGGGCCAGCTATTGGCTAAATGATGCACAGCTACCGCCATGTAAGACTATAAATGTTCACATCGGGGGACAAGCAAAATTGCTGGCTGTTACGCAAAGCAGCAAGTCACGCAGGATATTCAGTGTGTAGCTCTCGTTCAACCTAACCAGGTTCCACAAACACCTACGAGATGAGCGACGACATGACGCCGAGGGCCTCGCCGCCCAAGGACATCGTTGCGCCGTTTCCCAGAAAAGATGTCGCAAGCGATGCGATAAACTCCGACAGCGATAAGGACAAGGACCTCGAGGAAGCCAGGTCACCAATCTTCAACTCGAGCGATACGCTTGTTGACGGTGAGGCCAAAACAGACCCCTACCTCGTCACTTGGCGCGGCACCGACGACCCCGAGAACCCCAAGAACTGGCCCAAAAGCTTCAAGTGGAAAAACACGTGGGCCGTGTCCCTCTTCGTCTTTATCTCACCCGTCTCGTCGGCCATGATTGCTCCCGCGTTACAGGACCTCGGCAAGGGCCTAGGGATGCACAGCGATATTGAGGTATACCTGTCGCTGGGTATCTTTATCCTCGCCTACGCCGTAGGACCTATTTTCTTTGGCCCTGCATCTGAGCTGTACGGACGCGTGCGACTGCTCCAGGTCAGTAACTTGTGGTATTTGGCGTGGAACCTGGGGTGCGGGTTCGCGACGACCAAGTCCCAATTCTTCGCGTTCCGTTTCCTCGCGGGTATTGGTGGCAGCGCTCCGCTGGCAATTGGAGGAGGCGCCATTAGGTAAGAAAGAACACTCTAAGGACCATAGGGGCGGCCGATCAAGCGTACCTCAATGCTAAATCGTTCTTGTCTGTCCAGTGACATGTGGAGCGCCGAAGAGCGGGGCAAGGCCATGGGCATCTACACCCTGGGCCCGATCCTCGGACCAGTGGTAGGGCCCATTGCCGGCGGCTTCATCGCCCAGTACTCAACGTGGCGTTGGGTCTTTTGGTCGACGTCGGCGGCCGCCCTCGGTATCCAGATCGTCGGGTTCTTCTGGCTGCGCGAGAGCCACCCAGCCACGCTGCTTCGTATGCGGCGAGACCGACTGGTCAAGGAGACTAGCAACGAGAAGCTTTACGTCGACGTAAAGGTCGAGACTCTCATCTATAAGCTCGCACACACCTTTGAGAGGCCGCTTAAGCTGTTCTTCACCCAGCCCATCGTTTTCTGCATGGCCGTTTACATGGCTTACCTGTTTGGCACCACCTACCTCATGTTTGCGACTTTCCCCGAGATCTGGACCGTGGTATATCACGAGGAGCCCGGGATCGGCGGCCTCAACTACCTCTCCATCGCTATTGGTTCATTTATAGGCCTTTTCTTCAACCTCAAGGTCATCGACCGCATCTACAAGACCCTCAAGGCTCGCAACTCCAACATCGGTAAGCCCGAGTTCCGCATGCCCTCCCTGGCCGTTGGCTCCATCATTAGCACCATCGGGCTCTTCTGGTACGGCTGGAGTATCGGGCGCGTACACTGGATCATGCCGAATATTGGCGCCGCGATTTTCACCGCGGGCACCATCTCCTGCCTACAAGGCATGCAAACGTACATTATCGACAGCTACCAGACCCACGCCGCCAGCGCCATGGCTGCCTGTGCCATCCTGCGCAGCTTGGCTGGCTTTGGGTTCCCGCTGTTTGCTCCGTACATGTACAAAGCCCTCGGCTACGGATGGGGCACCAGTGTCCTGGCATTCTTCAGCATCGGCTTTGGCTGGATGGCGCCCGTTGTTTTCTGGTACTATGGCCCTAACCTGCGCGCCATGTCCAGGTACGCGGCTGATTGAGCAACCTCGATCGGAGAGGGGGAAGGTCGTGCAAAAATGATGCTGCCCGACGTTTTAAAAATTTATAGACGTGCAATGGTCTTCCTCACAAGCGCTTCACAGGCCGTGGGGGTCCTGGGGAATCGCGAAGTAGGCATGGCCAAATGCAAACCTGTAAGCTATGTACTTGATGGATGAACCGATAAATGATAGATAACTCTTCTCCTCACTTGATCGTTTACCCGCCCTTTCGCCTTCTTAACAAAACACGCAACGGGTTCCCCGGGCACAACAAGCGCAATCTCGATGTCATGATTTGAATTGGAACATGTAATTGAGATTTGTAACGACAACACCGTTGACTTTTCTCAAATTTCTGCCTGCACGCCCTTGACGAATCTAGTTTTCTGGGACGCCATACCAAAACAGCAGGCGAACCACATGACGGTCACTATTGGCTCCTATGCGTGGGAGCGCTACAAGCACCAAGGTCGGTTGGTTGTCGGGTTTTAACCGCCAGCAGCTCCGGCCCGGTCCGACTACTAGAAATACCCACATACATCGCCTGAGAACCCCGCAGTGTAGCTGTCTGAATACTGCAGACCCCAGCAGTTTACAAGCTGGAACTCGGTTACCAGACGTTGCTGGTGCTGGTAGCTTCTGCGGCTAATACGTGTCTCGCAAAATGCCATAATCCTGCTATACGAGACGGATTCACGCAGGCGGCTCCAGAGAGCCCCGGGGCCAATAAACTTGTCTTTGATGCAGTATTCAGCCCGAAGCGCCACCAGCTAGTGTCCGATAACCACCCAAACTAATCAAGACTGCCTGCCGTAAGCTCTCCAAGCCACCGCCGTATCCCGTATCCCGCCGGTATAGATATTGTGGCAGCCTAGCCCAGCAGCTATTTGGAGAAAAGGGGCTACTCCTTGGTCGCAGGGCAAATGCCACACGCCTGCTCCTGGCGGTGGTCGCTATGTCATGTCATAGATTCCGGCGTATTCTTGTAATCCGTACCCGAGACGGGGTGGGATGGTGCTCTACCGCGTGCAGGATGGAATAGGACATTGTACAGAATAGTGTCCCAGTCCTAATTCACACCCTATAAATCTTCCATATCAAGCCCAGGTCGGGCAATTGAAGTTCAACATGAGAGGACTCGGAACCGAACGAGATCAGTGGGCGAACGTGGCAGGCAAGGCAACCGCGAGACGATGTTAGGTGTAGTTCGCGAGAGCTCAAGTCGGCTTGGACCTGACGACGTAGCAATTACAAGATATAGCGTCGCAGGTGCAGCGGCATCAAAAAACAACATAAGGGCAGTTCCATTTATTTTCCATCTGCGATGGCAATATCCACTGCTCCGTCACATCAAGCAACAAGGTTGTCTCCATGGGCTCCATACCCCGCCGGGATAGGCATTTTCGCTTGCTGCTCGCAAGCCTTGCAAAATACGTCAACAAACTTTTTCGTCTTGCCCACGGCTGAGATTCATGGCCCCGCGCTGTCAATGGGCTCGCTACTGTTGCCTGCAGGGAATAATCGACGCTGGATCCTTGTGTTGGAGTCCTCGTCAGGTGTGACATGGTGGGAAGGGGAGCGGACCCTTTGCCGGATCAGTGTGTCGCCGACTTTAATGACTGCGGGGCCGGATTTTGGCTGCTGATATCTTCCAGTGACGATCCCCCAGGTCTGCAGTACTCATCGCCGTAACTATACCCATCCTGAGCGGAGTCAACTCAGGGACCAATGGCCCGAGGTGTAGGTGATGATCCGTCGGGTTTTATGTGCCGCTCTACTCACATGCCACGCAACGCTCAGGCTGTGGATTGCGCGTTAATTTGAATGACCCCAAACAAGCCACCACAGCCCACCGTTTTGGAGTTGAGATTTGACTAACGGTTGGCTGGTCACCTGCACCGTGACGTACAAGACGGGGGTGGTCCCTGCAACGGCCAGACCTTGTCAAAAACCGGCCGCACAGAGCACCTCAAACTTCCTCTATTATATTTGGTCAAGAGGGACCGGGCACAATGGCTGAATTTACTTTGTTTGCTTGCTTCGTTTCTCTTTGACTCCCTGAGGCAGCATCAAGCTGCGTATGTTGCGCATCGTTCATCACACCATGTCTCTTTCTATCCAAGTCGAGGACAAGGCCTGGGAGAAGAGCGGCGTCTGCAATGAGCCGATGGCGCTCGATTTTGGCAACAAGTTCCCAAGTGAAGGCTTGACCGACTTGTTTCGCCGCCTACAACAGCACAGCAAGGAGAGGGGGTTTCGGTTCCTCAATGCCCATTTCGGAGAGTCGACGCTTGTCCTGCAAGAGGAAATTTCCAAGCTGCCACCCCATATCAGGAGCCAGGTGCCGCACTTTGACAACATCGCAACGCTGTCGGAGAACGGCTATCTGCGATATCTTGGTCTGGGACCCGCCATAGAAAGCGCCCTACTCATTGTCCTGCAGCTGGGCCTGTTTATCAGGTGAGCATCCTCCTATCCACCGGGCCCAGGAAAATCGCAAATACAGCCATCCGACTGCTAACAGAGCACCGTAGGCATCATGAGGCACTTGAAAGGAAACTGAATAGGCCCGAGAAGGTGACAACAGTGGCAGGCAAAAGCATGGGTCTCTTCCCTGGAGCCGCAGTGGCCCAGTCCACCACACTCGCAGAGGTGGTCAAGAACGGAGCCGAGGCTCTGCGAGCTTCCTTCTGCCTAGGTGTGTACGTCGGCAACCTTACTCAAAAGCTGGAGGCACAACGGCCCGACGGCTTTCAGTCGATCTTGGCGCACGGCGTCACCGGCATGACGGAAGAGTCGGTGCGAGGCGAACTGAATCGAATCAAAGAGGAGCTGGAGAAGCCAGAACGCTCCACCTCGGGGCCGTCAAGAGCATTATTTGCCATGGAGGGGCGGACGGTACCTCCTCACTCATTGAGATGGCTCTCATATCCCAGCGCTCCTACATTTCTTCCGTTCGATCGTAGCGCCTCCGCTTACGTCCAAAGCCTCGTTCTCGGACCTCTCGTTCCGGTCCCGCGTAGGTCCCGAGGTCGGCGACGAGTCACCCATCGGGTGCAGCGAGAGATTGGGCACGGAGACGGGCAACAGGCCGCTGATCCGGCACGACATCGAGGCCATGCGCCCGCCGAAAGGCAATGCGGCCGATGCGTGCCACGAGTTTGCCCTCCACGACATGGTATGCCCTTCGGGCAAGATAAAGCCTGGCGTCGAGCTTCCGCTGGCCTGGAGGTTCGCCATCCACATCAGGCCGAGCAGGGTAGACGAGCTCACAAGCCAGGCAGCCGGGTCTTTATTGCTCATCGGCCTGCATTGTGCGCCGGACGCCAGCGATGTCGAGGGCATCGCCGCTCGCGTGACCAAGTCGCCGCCGTCGCAGGTCCAGGAGCAGCTGCTCACCCATGCTTTCTCCTGAGTCATGCGCGCGCTCGTACGGCGACGACGCGTCCTTGTACAACCTTGACATTATTCGCAGCTTTATCCAGGCATACCGCGCCCGCATCGTCATGCCCGGCACCACTGCCATTGAATGCTGCTCGGAGGAAAATTCCCGGGTTCAAGTTGTACGTGACCAACGACAACACGTCCTTTTGACAACATCGCGGCTGTCAGCCTAAGGGCCCCGATTCCATAGCAATTTTCGATGCCCCGCAAAGCGCGCAGATAGTTGTCTTGCCCATGTATGTAACCCTCTCGTGGGAACGAGGATTTCCGCGGTCTGCTTCAGGTCCTGTGGTGTGGACTTTCTGGCGTCGAGAAATGTCAGTGCGACTGAAAGATCGAAGCTGTAGTATATGCCACCTTGAAGATGATGATTCCCGTGCACTGGTCACGGTTAAAAGTTGCTCCAGTTCACATGATCCTCTCGCGTCGTGCGCATGTCGTAGGTTTATCCCCGCTGAGGCTGACAGCCACTGCGCGCTTACAAAACACGAAGGTTCTAGCCCCCACGCGGTCTAGGGTATGAGTGTGAATACATTGAATACACTTTTGAACCATTCCTAAATTGGGCCCTCACAGCATTGCTTCTTGAGCTTTTGGAGGGTCAGTTGGCTAAAAACAGCCTGTCAAGCTAGTTGGCATTTTGGATCCACGATCAAGCAATTAGACAGGTTAAGGACTGGGCACTGTTATTGACGTGCTCAGCGACAATTGACCGTCAGACGTAGGAGAGCCGCGTCTGTAGTAGGGGATACAAGAGAAGAGAAACTGTGTCTGAATGGTAAATCTGCAAGCGGGGCTGTATGATAAGCACATGCCGTTAGTCATCATATCTACTGCAATCCTGCACACCGTCACCTATTTCCCCAGTGCAATGCATAACTATATTCTGGTGATACACTTCCGCCGACATATTCATCATCGACGCAGCGAGCGGCTGGGCCCGTGCCCTTGACGCACTAGCCAGTGCATTGTTCGCTGGGGCTGGGGCTAACCGTAGTAGGCGCTCATCCATCCTTGCATTTCACCACCTGGGCTTGCGCAACGTGAAGGCGCTCCAGGACATATGTCCACGCCCATGCCACGATCCACGGACCCCCCGCACCGAAATGTCAGGGCTGCCTCGCAGCAGGTCCCAATCGCGCCCGCCCCAGCTGTGGCTCGCTTAGTCAACGCACCTAGTGGCGCTGCTACCGAGTTGACCACCACCATGCCCTTCAACTGCCAGGCTTGCGTGCGGAAAAAGATCAAGTGCGACCGAGGTGTACCGGTATGCTCGAGCTGCCGCAAGTCAAAACTGCAGTGCGTTTACAAGGCCCCCGCGCCGCCGAGGCGGAAGCGGAGGCGGAGCCAGACTCAACATGCGCTCGAGCGCATCTTGCCTGAAAATCCCGTTCCCGCGGCCTTGTCTGCATCAGCTTCCTCCACCTACGACGCGGCGACTCCTGTGCTCCGCGCTCAAACTCCATTGGCTGCGCCGGCTGCGCAACCGGCCAAGCCAGGCAAGCTGCTGTCTGGCGACGGCAAGTCTCGATACGTGGACAACGTTCTTCTTCTGGACGACGATGAAGGCAACTTGGATGAGCTGTCCAGTTCTGATCAAGGTGAGTCCTATAGTGATGACGGCGGGCCTGACGAAGGCACCCCCACCGGCCTACTTGGCCGTCTCGCAGCGCACGCAGTGGCTGGGGCGGTGTTTGGAGGCACGCAGAGCCTCACCGAACAACATCCGACCCGCCAGGACGCGATGAAGCTTTGGGACGCATACGTGAACAATGTCGAGCCTCTCTGCAAGGTCCTTCATATTCCCACCGTGGTAAAAATGGTCGAATCGGTCTCCCAGCAGCCTAGCACAGCTTCGAAAAGCGAAGAATGTCTGCTTTTCGTCATATACTACTTTGCCGTCTTCTCCATGTGCGACGCCGACTGTCTTCGAGAATTTGCCGTGTCGAGGAACCGCTTGATGTCCAAATATCGTAGTGCCGTCTGCCAGGCACTTGTTAACGCGTCGTGGCTCAGGACGACAGCGCTGCCGGTATTGCAGGCGTATATACTCTTTCTCATTGCAATGCGAAGTGAAATCGACCCCGATACATTTTGGATTTTGACAGGCATTGCGATTCGTCTCGCCCAACGCATGGGACTGCACCGGGATGGTGAGAAACTCGGCCTGCCACCCTTTGATATTCAAATGCGCCGGCGGCTCTTCTGGCAGCTTCTTCCGCTCGACGGCTACGCGGGCCAGGTTTCAGGCACTGGAATCTCTATATCCCCGGATAGCTGGGACACCCAACCCCCGCTGAATATTAACGACGACCAAATCTTCCCCGGGATGACGGAACAGCCACAGGAGCAAAGAAGGGCGACCGAAATGATATTTTGCTTGGCTCGAATCGAACTTTCCAACTTCTACACCCGCACTGGCGTCCAAATGAAGCATGGCGGTACGACAATTCAGTTTAGGGACGCAGAGGATGTGGAGAGGCTGATTGATGAGGTCGAAGGCCTCATCGAGACCAAATTCCTTCGGTACTGCGACATCTTGAACCCCTTGCATTTTTTGGCCACGGGCGTAGTACGGTCGGCCACTGACGCCATCCGACTACGTACTCGAATGCCGCCGTTGATCAAGCAAACCATTAATGACACCCAACGAAAGGAGCTCTGCGCACTTGCGCAGACTATCCTCGATAGAAACAGCGCGATTTACAGCAATCTGAACTTGAAGAAGTTTCGGTGGCAGATGCGGGCCTTTTTCCTGTGGGATGCGCTTCTGTGTATCCTGCTCAGCCTCGTTAAGGTGGGATTCTACTCGCCGTCCGAGCTCAATGCCACATGGGGCAAAGTCGGTGAAGTCTACTCGAATTACGAAGAATTGGCGAAGGGTAAACAGTCCTTGCGTGTGTCTATTGGTAGAGCCACGCTTAAGGCGTGGATTGCGAATCCGCCAAGTAACGCCCCTCGGGAGCCCGCTTTCATAACCGCTCTGCGCGCTCAGGCTCAAGGGAAAGAGCAAAGGCGAGAGCAGAGCGTCAACGCCAATGCAGAGGTTGACTCCGAGGCTGCAGATCCCGGACCGGTGTTTGATGAGCTCTTTGGCAACATGGATGGAGCAGATATGAATCACAATGGCGACTTTAGTTTAAGCTCTTTAGACTGGGCATTTTGGGATCAGTCGTGAAAGGGGCGAGCCTTAGCTGAGCTGCCAGCTTCCTTGACGGTGACATAATGCCTTCTCTTCGAATGTATATTAATTTCAGTCCATGACGCCATTTCTGGGGCTTCGATCACACAATAAAAAAACACGACGATGCGGATGACCTGAGGGAAGTTTCTATAATCTTTCGCTGTGACTGCCGCGACGCAAGCAGAATATGTGGCGGAAATAAGTCTACCATTGAGAAGAGGAAGGTTGTCTGGTTGAGTGATTGGATGTGTGTAACGTTAAAGAATGAACGATCGGAGTAACGAAGATTACATATGAAAGGTGTCGGGGCCGAGCGTGCTATTCACTCAACAACTACCATCATTGGTGCGTTGCGTGCAGCAACAAACTGGGTTGACCAAGTGCGCCAACGGGTGTTGGTGCGGTCAACAATTGGCCTCGGGTTTTACTGGGGTTTTGGGGCGGGCGTGGAATCGGTCTCACCGCCAGTGGGGGCTCGTTGCTGCATGAGGTGAGACGGCAGCACCGACCGTTGCAATGTCGGAAAAGAACCGGCGTGTGGCTCGGTCTCTCGCCAGCAAAAGAAAATTGGTGATACGAGGTGCCTATTGCATTTGAATGTGGTTATCTTATCGCTTTAGTGTATGTCTACTCGGCTGTTGGGGTGAAGCAACAGTGACAGTGCATCGGACTGCTCCGCACGCAATTAGATGCGGCGTGTGGGGTGCAGGGGATTATGCGTGGACGGGCTCCGAGTAGGTATCGGTCTACCCCGATTCTAATGCCTTGCGTCGGGGCTTCTCCAGGGACAGCGGGCGAGTGGGACCGCGGGCGAATAAGGCTCGAATCCTCCCCGTTGCCCCAGTTCATTTTCGGGACCCGAGGCTGACATTGAAACAGTCGTGAACACGGCTCCAGCGGACCAAAATAGAGTCACTTCGGCTTTTATTGGCTGACGAAGGAATCCGCAAAGATTCGTCTTAGGTGGTCGAAAGGCTAAGCACTATGCTTTTCTCCCAACCTCCGGTGGAATCGGCCAGTCTCTGTGCTACTACTGAACTATAACTCTGGCGCAGGAAGGCTTCTGTTTTTCGACCTGCATCCACCCTTTCTTCTCCCAGTTCGACAGGCTCACAACTTCTACAGAAATTATGGAGTCCATAGAGCACGTACTCAACAATTACGTGGACCTCGCAGTCCAGCGGAAGCTGTTGCTCACACCAGTGTACCAGTCAATCACCCTTCTGGTTGGTAGTGTGGCTTTGTATTTCATCGCCGATGCGGTTTATAATCTCTTCTTTCATCCTCTTGCCAACGTTCCGGGGCCCTTCATCAATCGCATTAGCAAAATCCCATGGGTATGAGTAAACAATATCCAAACCTTTCATCCAAATCAACCTCTAACGAACATCAACCACAGGATTACTGGCAGTGGTCAGGTCGCCTCCCGCAAAGAACAGCAGCTGTTCACCTGAAGTACGGCCATGTCGTCCGAATTGCTCCCAATGAACTCAGCTTTTCCAATCAGGAAGGCTGGCACGACATTTTCGCCAAGGTTCCAGGCAGGGAGCAATGGCCAAGACACCCTCGGAGAGTTCCTCAAGGCAAAGGCGGACCCAAAAGCATCATGAACACTGCCGGGTCGGAGCACGCTCGTTTCCGTAGACTTCTGAACTACGCATTCTCCGAGAAGGGCCTTCAAGAGCAGCAGAAACTCATCAGCAGGTACATCGACTTCTTCATCAACAAGGTCGACGGGTTCGCCAAAACTGGGGAAACTGTTAACATCACAGACTGGTGAGTGAACTACGCAAACAGTGGTTATCATGTCTCTGGGCTAACTTTGATTGACAGGCTGGTCATGGTTGGCTTTGATGTCATTAGCGACTTGGGTTGGAGTGAGCCGTTCAACTGTATCGAGAAGGGGGAGGTCCATCCATGGGTAGGCATCGCCATATTCAAGTTCGATATGTAATGAGCTGACCATGGTTGAAAGATGAAAACTTTCGCCCAAACTGCTTTCGACAGCCAGATGAAGTTCCTCTTCCGTGAACACGGCCTGATGTGGCTGGCCCCATACTGCACCCCGAAGCGATTTCAGCTAGCCCGCTTGGACAACTTCAAGTATGCTCGCAACCGCATTGAGGATCGCATTCAAAATGGCGGCATTCGGGGTGATTTCTGGGACCGAATTGACATCAAGAGCGCTGATGATAACGCCAGTGGCGAGGGTCTGACCAAGGCAGAAATGGTGGTTTCCGCCGTGACCCTGGTTGGAACCGGTTCTGAAACAATTTCCACTCTGTTAACTGGACTTGTGTACTTCTTGGGCACTAACCCCCACGCGATGAAGAAGTTGGTCGAGGAGATCAGGACCACCTTTTCCTCTGTAGATGAGGTTGATCACCTTTCTATCCACAAGCTGAAATACCTGACCGCGTGTCTGGAGGAGACCATGCGCCTATACCCCCCGGTCACGACCCTGCTCTGGCGTGTCCCGCCGAAGGGGGGTGGCTACGCTAACGGCCTGTACATTCCTGAGGGAGTGAGTGAAGACCCTCTCTGAGACTTTAGCGTGCATTTTTGAGAGCTGACACAAAAGAACGGCAGACCGGGTGCAACATGTCCCTTGGGGGAATTGCTCTGAGCCCCGATTACTTCCACCGAGCTCGGGATTTCTGTCCCGAGCGCTTCCTGGCCAACCCGCCAGCAGAGTTCAAGAACGAGAACCACAAGCCCTACCACCCCTTCAGCGTTGGTGCTTACAACGTAAGACCTATGTCCTCGTTGTATTTAGCGGCCAAAGACCCCCACGGCTGACATTTTGATTGATAATAGTGCCTGGGCCAAAACTTGGCTAACGCAGAGTCCCGACTCATCATAACCAAACTTCTTATGAAGTACGACTTCAAGCTGGACAAGAACACCCCTGAGGATTGGACTGATCAGCTGTCATGGGCTGTTTTTGTCAAGAGACCCCTCTATGTCACTTTCTCGCCCCGATAAGCTTGCAAAAGTGAGCTATTGGGATGACCATGGTAACAGGCAGTGACAGAACGGCATGGCACAGACGGACGGGCACTTGTCTTTTTTCCTTTGGGCGCAGATTGACGGGAATTTAGTTTGCCGACGGCAGGTGCACATCTTAAAGAACAGCTTGAAAAGTCCCCACTCTGCTTGGAACTCGACTTGTACACGGGCCAAGTGTCCAGGTGCAAAGAGAATTCTAGGATTCAATCAAGGCATTTCAAACTACTGTTTTTGAATGCTCGAATCGTTTTAGTTTTCCAAAGTGCCCATGTCTCCATTGTTGTAGAGCCCAAAGCTTCAGTGATGTAAGAGTACATGTGTACATATGCCTCTGCCCAAAGTTATGGCCCAGCGCGCATGCCTTGAATGGTAATTAGCTAAAGCGATTCAATCCCACCACGAAGCTAAAAGATTTGACGAAATGGGATGAATTTCTACAGCCTGGATCGAAATCAGATTCACCAGCTACACAGAGATTCTTTCTCGAGTCCTCTTTTAAAACGTCGCTATACCTATTACGGTTAATCTACCCCCAAACCCCTTTCTTGGCAGTATTCCAGTACGTGTGTAAATGACAGCGTAAAAATAGCATCAGTAATGAGCTTGTATGGTCTAAACGGCCTCTGAATGTTGATCCTGCAAACAAAGCAAACAAAAGGGAAATCCGCTTTGTTAGTGGTTATTTGGCCAGGTCTCGAATTCGCTTCCTCTACCAACATCTCATCCTCCACAGCTCCACAGGAGTCTTCTATTTGCAAAGCCAGAGATGTTGAAGAAGTTTTAAAATGTGGATTCTGATCAAGAACCTCTTTATTGACAGCCCTACGCAAGCTAAATTTCCTGCGACCCCGGGGTGGCTCCAGTCCAAGTCATGAATTGCCCATTAGAAATGGAACCTCACAATATCTGGATCAATCAATCATGGTGTCAGAGGATAACCAGGTGGTCTACGTCTAGTCCTAGGTGTCGATTCACCAGCATTTGAAGGATGAAGGATATTGCGTAGATAGCCCTGGAGGTATATTCTTGCTTTCTCATATGTAACATCATTTTAAATGTTGAGCAATCACTTAGCAAATGCCACTAACCCCCAGCCGACTTAGAAACGGTCTGCATAATTTCCAACCTTGGAAGCCCTGCCTAGGTGGAGGCTCTTTTACCCAAGTGATTGCAATCCATAGATACTGTATCACTCTGCGGATCCGTATCTCCTCTGAACAAGATCTACTATACGACCACCAGAGTGTCTATCCGAATAACTTTCCTGGACCGATTGCCCAAGCTTTGCCAATAGTTTCCGCAGTGCCGCGCGATCCTCATCGTCACATTCTGGTGACGGTCTCCACGCATTCTCAAGGTTTGCGAGTTCGTTGGGATCCTCACCTTCCATATAAGGCGAAGGGCCATATCCATCATAGCAGCACATGTACCGATTGTAATACAGCCCGACCTTGATATCCCTCTCCTGCTCAAATGGAATATCCGGGTACCAATTACTACGGCCGATTCGAAAGTGTCGCAGTTTTGGCAGTTTCTCTGCAAATAGATCGAAAATATGGTGCCATCGCTTCTCGAACGAACCATACAAAGACTCATCGCCCTCGCGGCGCACCAAAGTGTCCCTAGGTAGAGCACAGGCGTCCACATTCTCTTCCCTCATACAAAAGTCGTAGAGGACGGCGCAGTCATCGAAGTAGATTTCCTCGAGGGTGTCGCCATGCTTCAGAATCCAGTCGATTTGGCCATCATGGAAGAAACAGAAGTTTCCAAGTGATAGCGTCTTCAGGCGTGGAAAGAACAGATTGGAGAGATCCAGGTGAGGGTAAAAGCCCGAGTATTCACGCGAGCAGAGCGAGAGATGTTGGAGAGAAGGCGCAGCGGGACTCAGCCATGTGCTGGGCAACTCCTTGAAAAACTTGCGGATTTCCGGATACTGATATGTTTAGAAAAGGCATCTCGATGGAGGATGGGGTGGGTTATACCTCGAGATCATGCTCAGGAGCGGCGTCATTTGTCTCGCTGGTAATGCTTAGGCGAAGGGACAGTAGGCCCGACAGGACCTTCCCCATTTTCGCAAGTGTTTTCGGATCTTTGGGGTTATCCGTTTGCAGGTTGCGAATACCAAGATCTTGGATTGGGTGCCGTAAGGATTCGAGAAGAGAGAAGAGCTTATGCATTGCGTGGAAGCGAAATTGAGGCGTCTGCGGGAAGTCCATATAATGGAGGTCATCCCGATCCTTGCTGTCTGAAGTAAACCCCTTATCGAAGCACAGAACGGCGGCGTTCAGCCGAGGCAATTCTTTCACTTGCGGAACAAGATTGTCCCAGCCTTGGGGCCATTTTTGCTCTTCTTCATCATCATAATTCTGTGGGCATTAGTTGTTGCTTGGAGCTGGATTAAGATAATCGTACAAGACTCTCGTCCACGGTGTCTATGTAGATCTTTCGCAGAATCCGACGTAGACTGGGATTGTTCAAAATCTCTTGTAACGCATTTTGGCTTGTCTCGCTGGGCTGCAGGTGCACGGTCCTGAAGAGCTGATCGGTGGCCAGCTGTGATATGAAACGGCAGGATTGGCGCAGCGACTTTAATGATGAACGATCCACATTAAAAAATGTGCGAGCGAGCAGTTCGCTGGGCAGATTGAGAAGGCGTGACATCTAGGCGTAGTCACAGGTAGAATTCGCAAATTGATGAGTCGAAAGGGGACATGTTTCGCTTAGCCCTAGGCTCCTATCGTGGCGTCCAAACTTCCTAATTCGGTAAAGCCTCAATAAGCCACATGACTGAGAACTAGACTGCGCAGGTGATCTGATTAGAGACAGAAGGAATTACCGTATTTGCCTTGAGAGATGATGTATATTTTCATTTACACTACTCATGAGTTAAACACGTGAACTTAAGCGCTATCATATGTGAAGCTGCCACGGTACTGTATACTAAAGCTCTGACCCAAGTGAACCTCACAGTTAACCGTAGCCATAACGATTGTATCTATGTTTCAGGAAAGTTACAACCCCGCCATCCACGTAATCTATAGTGACAAAACATTTCAGGATCTCAAAACAGACTAGATCATAGAGGGTCTAGTGTGTTTCAGAATAAAGTTCAGAAAAGAAAAGAAAACAAATCAAAGGTGAAGCTGATTTTGAGCGGCCCTGTATCAACAGGTAGTAGTCATGTTCCACACAATCGGCGTTCATGTCTAATTTATCTCCAGACCCGTGTATATGTAGATTCGTGTGTCCTACTTCTGACAAATATATAGGCATCTAGATCATGAAATTATGTGCATTCATACACTATCGATATCTTGGTGGTGATCCGTCTTGAATGATAAGGTGAGATTTGGATAACTTGGAATCTGGATATCTCCTAAACAAAAACATAAAGAGATGATCTCCTCTCTCCTTAACTCTGCTTATCAATAGCCTCTTCCTTCCATACTGACATCTCCCTAAAGCCAAAGTCCTCAACTCGGACGTAATCCGCTGCTTGAGGTCCCAAATGGAGAATCTTTCCAAAGAACTTGACGACAATGAAGATAATCCTGGTATATGATAGTGACCGGATGAGGACTCGCATCACCCAGACACCCCAGGCGGTCTCTGGGTTTATAATATACGGCTGGCCGGGGGCTAGCTCCTGCCCATCCTCGATAATAGGTCGCATTTCCTTATTGTACTGCGCAAGCGCAGCTGACGGGTCCGCGCTTTCTCCTTTGATGTACGGCTGGAGGTAACCTGCCAGCTTGTATGCTGCGCTGAAGGCCAAGGTCGTGCCCAGGCCCGAGATGGGAGACGCACAATAACTTTTCCGATTGTTGGTAAGAACTTCGGGAGGAGAAGCCGACCAAAGGCCAGAGTGGGAATAGAGGGGGAATTGACTTACCCTGCGTCACCCAGGAGCACCACCCTTCCTTTCGTCCAGCTGTCCATCTTCACCTGCGAGACAGCGTCGTAGTAGAAATCGTCGGTTGCTTTCATCTCCCGGATAATTCTGTCGCACTCCCACCCAGCGTCCTTGAAGTATTCGTCCAGGAGGGCCTTCTGGGCTTCGACGCCGCCATTCCCCTTCGTCGCGACCTCGACAAATCTGGGGTCTTTCTCATTCACCACGTACATGAAGATAGTGGACCTGACGCCGAGGCTGTCTGGTCGCAACATGACGCCGCGCCGGCCAGGGGCATGGAACCACCGTCTCCACTTGCCGTCCTGTTCCTCGCGTGGGATGCTGAAGAAGCCAGCAAACATTCCTATCCGCTTCAATCGGTCCTTCTCGCCTTCTTCGCCCCAGACCATCTTCCGTGTCCGGCTCTGCATACCATCGGCTCCGACCAGGAGGTCAAAGCTTCTTGTCTCTCCGCTCTTGGCGAAGTGCACATGCACCTGGTTGGCATCCTGCTTGATTTCGTCGAGATAATCGCCAAATATGTACTCGATGCCCTTGGCGCCTTCGCGCTCAGCTTCAGCGCTGACCCGCTGGCTGTTCTTCCAGCACAGCTCAGCCAGCCGACCTCTGAGGATCTCAATGTCGCTCGTTGGCATCTGGATCTTGCCGGTCTTATCGACGCGGTTCTGCGACCAGACGCGATTATGCTCATCAACGAGCTGGACGCCTTCTTCTCCGGTGGTGGAAGCCCGGATTTGTGCCTCGAGACCGAGCTTACGGATGATGGTCACACCCGCACCGCGGATGTCAATGTTCTGGCCGCGCAAATGAGCGCTGCGCGTGGACTCGCGCTCCAGGATGGTGATGTGAGGCTTCTGGGCGGCGGGGATATCAGCCAGCAGCAGAAACGACGCCAGTGTCGGGCCTGCGATGCCGCAACCAACAATGAGGATATTCGGGGGCGCCATGCTTCCTTTGGATGCGAGATGATAGCGCGCTCTTCCGGTAATGGAATCTATGGATAGGAAGCTCGCACGCGAAAGCAAGGGAATTTGGAGTCGCTGTGTCAAATACCACATGCCCCCGATTGGAGGGTGAAGGAAGGAGAGGATTGAAACACAAAGGGGCCCCCGTGGCATGGTGGTGTACTTTCGTGGACTGTCGGGCCAAACAAAGACCAGTTTCGGGCCCGAGGGCAATGCCACGCTCCGACTGGTGTTTCATCGGTCGGGATCGCCCCGCGCCCGCGGCCTTTGGGGCGGGCGCCTCGTTTGGGGGCCTCTCGGCCTTTGCGGAAATTAGTGTGATTGGGTCAAGGTAACAGGGATAACAAGGATAGCTGTCTTTTCCCGCCCTTACGACTTCCAGTCCGAGACAGCGTAGGCAGCGTAGACACACTGTCCGCCGGACTAAGGCTCAAATGCCCTAGGCTCCCGCGATCCGAGTATAAGTGTTAGGCAGCATTCGTTGGCGATGGAAAACGCCCCAAACTCTCAAGATCGATCCCACCTGCAAGGAGATGGCTTCCGCCCCTCTTACCAGGTTCGAGGGAATTTTCCCGATTCTGGCGGATGATATAAAAAAGCAATGCATTGAACAATACGGCCTTCCGGTTCGGGTTTGGCAATGGTTCGAGAAGGTATTGATGCACACACTGTCCACCATCAAAGCCCTTTCCCTTTTCTTTGCATGTGCCCATGAAACTCTCTGGTGGAAGCATTTCAAGTCACGATGTTGATTATTTTTCTGTCGCTCTCTTGCTGTAGTCGTTAAGTCACAACGCCCTCGGTGGAAAATGCAACCGCGGACTCTCCGTCGTCGATACGGCGCGGCTCCTGCTGGAGCGCGACCTGACACCAGAGGAGTATTTCCATACCGCTACCCTGGGTTGGATGATCGAGTTCCTGCAAGCTATGATGCTTGTTCTTGACGATCTCATGGACGCCTCCAGTACGCGCCGCGGCAGGCCATGCTGGTATCTTATGCCCGATGTTGGCATGATTGCTGTCAATGACGCCCCTATGATCGAGAGCGCTATATATATCTTATTGAAGAAACATCTCCGAGATCATCCAGCATATGTAAGTTTGACGACCTCGGATGGCACTATTCGTAGCCTTACTTCTTGTTTATTCTAGGTAGATATGGTGGAACTGTTCCATGACGTGTCTTTCCGAATCGAATTAGGGCAAACTTACGACATGCTGGTTGCCCCTCAAGACTCAGCGGTCGTCAATTTTGCAGGTTTCAACCAAGACACGTACAACGGGATCGTCGCCTACAAGACGGCGTACTACAGCTTCCACCTGCCCGTCGCGCTCGCAATGCTTTACTGTGGCTGTGCCTCTCCTAGGAACATGGAGCAGGCCGAGAGCATCCTTGTGGCCATGGGGACGTACTTCCAGGTTCAGGATGACTACCTTGATAACTTTGCCGACCCAACCGTGCTCGGCAAGGTCGGCACTGATATTTTGGACGGCAAGTGCTCGTGGTTAGCCGTCCAGGCGCTGGAACGGTGCAATGCTGAGCAGAGGCTGCTCTTGGAAGAGAACTATGGCCGGAAGGAAGCCGCCCACGAGAGGAAGATTAAGGATCTCTACGATGAGCTCAAACTCGATGAGGTATACGCCCAGTATGAAGATGCCAAGGTGGCCGAGATCAGGCAAATGATTGACGACGTGGATGAATCCGAGGGCTTGAAGAAGAGTGTATTCACCGAGTTTTTGAGGAAGATCTATAAGAGGAACAAGTAGTAGGCATAGCAACGATATATATATACTCGTTGAGGCGACATACTCTAAGAATTGACGAATACGATGTTTTTGACCTGTCTATGGACCTGTTCCCTTGAAGAGGCTCGTTCCTCTCGGTCATATGCCCCGGGCTACCACCTATCCTTAATCGTCACCTCTCTGCCGTCGTCCGCCGAAATTGATGATACTTAGGACGGACGCCACAACATGTAGTCCGCCACCACTATTCAATATTCCGGAGGAAAACACGCATCTTCCGCATTCCCAAGCACCGAATACTAAGTCGCAGTGGGGACCAATTGTTTTTATGTCATTTCCTTAGAAAACTGTTCTCCAAGCTGGGTCTATAAAGACCAGTAGCTGGGGATAGGTACGCCGAAATAATTCAAGGTCCTCAATTCCCTCGATACCCATCTGCTGCCATTTTCTTCGTTCTCTCTTCGTCCGCGCATAATTTCAATAGGATCAGTAAGATGGCGGGAATTGAAACTACTAAGGCTATTGGATCAACCACACTATTCTCAAATGTTGCTGGCATGTTGCCAATACCAATCCACCATATTGACAATTACAGAACGATGATTGTGGAGACACATGGAGCAATTATCCTCATGCGCGGTCGGGTTTGCTTGAAATTGACCCAGCTGAGCTTGAGAGAGTAAATGTATATGCTATGACTCATCCGATTACGGTGGTAATTGTGCGGGCGATTCTACTTGACTACCTGCACTAGAATATCAAGCTACTAGGTGATGGACTCGAACTTAGAGGTGATAAGAGCAGAATGACATCCTAGCTTTATTAACAGCCAAAGAGAAGCGGGGAATAAGTTAGTAATCTAGGTAGAACGCAAGCCCGATGTACCGGTTTTGCCCCCAACCCGATCAATGCGAGTCAAAACGGCTTCGTCTATGACCTTTTGGCGAGAGCTCCCCCTCAATCTGCGCAAATCTCCTATAGACCTGTGGGAGAAAGTAGGACGTAATATCAATCTCATCATTCTTGATAGCCAAGGCGAAGAAGGCTTGGAACCCGCGCTTGGTTCGCAGCTCTTCCTCGGTGACCATCCCGCGCACTACGTTGATGTACGCCTGTGCATCTCGACCTTGTCCCCGGCGCTCGAGGAAGCCAGTGACCGCTTGAATCGCAGCTAAATCACTATCCGAGTGTTTGCTTACATCGACTTGCATCTTCACGTGGGGTACGGCGTATTTGGGGTGGATGTCAAAGTAGAAAGTTACTCCGCTGATGTTAGCGTTAGCGACAGCCCCGCTGCGTCCGTTTGGAAGACCTGGTCGACTATAAACGCATGGAAGAGCTGTCGGCTCGTCCGAGGTAGGGAAACCAGCCTCCAAACCTCGAAGGCTGTACCATAGCTCCCGCAGCTGGTCGAGCGTGCGTTGTGGTGCAGGCTTCCTTCCTCCGAGAGTCATCACAGCTGCAATGTGATCGAAGGAAGCACTGCGTGTAGTGACGTAGACCTTGAATCGAGAGACCTCCGGGTTGCAGCAGTCAATAGCAGTTGTGCCCAACACTGTGAGGAGATTTCCATGTGGATCTGTCTCGATGAAATCCCGAACTGCATTTAGACAGTCCAGGGACACATCCTCGCCATAGGCATCGCGCATGGCCCTCGGGAAGACACCATGGAGCATGTTTTGAACTTGTGACGGAGCACGGGTCATCAAACCCGCCATGACATCCACAGTATGACTATCGGCGGCGGTCTCCAGACCCACGAGGATTGAGGACCCCGCAGCCTTGCGTGTTGCCTCATCTGTGAGGCTTGGTTTGATATGAGCAGCAAACTTCCACAGGAGAGACAGGTCGGTAGTCGGGAACTTATTCCCAAGCTCCCACAGCATCTCCTTGGCGGCGATCTCATTTAATGGGTCCGCTGGTGTTCCCGTCAGAGACCCCATGGCCTCCATGTAGTGGCGGATTAATACTTTGGAGCCTGGGCCCGTCCCCCATCGCCAGCTGTAACTGATAGGAGAACCATCACCAATACCGGGAGCGATGCGGCTCCAGAATTGGGGGACTGCAGCCACGGCCTTTGGGCCCAGCCGCGGCACGACATAGAAGCGGTGGAATAGCAACAGCTCGATCTGGCGCTGCTCCGGGTATCGAGCCTCGTGCAGCATCCGCGCCACTTGCGAGCCGGTCACTTTCCACCAGAATGAATGATTTTCATCTTTATCTGGGATGAAACGGGATAGAGTATTGAAAATGCCAAGTTGTGCATCCAAGTCCAGTGGCTTCGACTGTTGCGTAAAGACGAGTTAGTGTTTACCCCAAAAATAATCACAAGTGGGGCTATTGGAATAGGGACTTACCAGGATGTTTTCTACCCCTTGACTCGGAGACACGTTGTTTTCGCTGCTAGCAGCGCTTGCGTGATCAAGCAGAACTGAAGGAGCCATTTTTTCAAAGGAAAAAACCCCGTAACAGTACTATGTGCACTACTGCGAACTGGAATGACTTGTAACTATTGTGCGCTCTGCCCGCTTCTGGGCAGTTGAATGTACAAATGGGTTAGACAACGGAAACAGATATGAATGAACCAACCTCGATATGTTATAGATGCCTCGTAACGTTGCTAGGGTCTGGCGTGGTGAAGGAGGGAGAAATGGGGGGCGCATATCGCTTTCCGCTCGGGTTTTGCTATACACCTGGTGCTGGTTGATACATCGGGCTTTGCGAAGTAGCTCCGATTCGCTTAGCGCTCTCGGGTTTGGTAATCTTACAGAGCAGAGGAGATACCTTGTGATGTTCCCCGGTCTTTTTCAAAGGGTCGGTGCCTAATTCTAGAACCCTTTATTTCGATGGTAGCTGGGGCCAACCGATCCCAGTTGGGGGCCAACCTGTCCCCGTCGGGGGCCGACCTCCGAGACCCTAGCATGGTACGGCTTACTTCGGGTACAGGCGCAATGTGCGGTAGGACGTCAGTAGCCCCCAGAGTGAGGGTATAATTTTTAAAGAACATCTTCAATGTTTTTTTTTCTCATTTGAGACTCCGGTGCTGAGTTGCTCCTGCTTATAGATATATCCGAGCAATGCAAGCTAGTCACTTCCACCAAACGGCAAAATGGCGGGGTTTCAAACGTGCTACCCGCTCGTGAGCTGGCTCCTTGCAACTTTTCGAGGGTTTCGAACAACATTGAGCGGATTGCTTCTGGCAATTAGGAGTGAAATCCGGTTCCATAAAATCGATGCACACTATGACAAGTCAACGATTGGTCCTGTGCCCCCTTCAACGCCAGAGAGTCCTCTAGGCATTACCGACAAAAGTCCCTCAGCAAGTGACTTTCTTTGGAAGCACGACTCTCCCCAGAATACCCAGATCTGGGAGTTCCTGCAGCGGGTGAACACCAAATACGGCAGATCCTTCCAGACTTATGAGGAGCTTTCCCGCTGGTCCGTCGATAATATTTCGGATTTCTGGGCCGAGGTATGGGAATATTGCGGAATTCGACACTCTGATCCATACAAGCAGGTTGTTGACAATGCCGACCGGATGTGGCCGAGGCCCTCCTGGTTCCCAGAAGCAAAACTCAACCTTGCAGAAAACTTGCTATACCCCACACGGGAGGTTGACGAGCATTCCTTGGCCATCATCGCCGTGACAGAGACCACCCGAGAAGAGGTCACATGGAAGGAATTGCGAGAGCGGGTTCGACAGTGTCAAGCTGGTATGAAGGCCATGAATTTGCAGGTCGGCGACCGAGTTGCTGGATTCATCGCAAATCATACGAATGCATTGGTGGCCATGCTTGCAACAACCTCACTCGGCGCCATCTGGACGGCCGTAAGCCCTGATACAGGCGTTTCTGCGGCGCTTGACCGTTTAGTGCAGATTGAGCCAGTACTCCTGTTTGCGGATAACGGCCTCATGTACAATGGCAAGAACTTTTCCGCTTTATCGAAAGTCAAGGAGATAATAGCAGCACTTCCTTGCTTGACAGCCGCGATCATCTTGCCGACTTCACCCTCGGAGCCTACTGATTTTGATACACCGCGCGGAAAGACCCAGGTGATGCCGTACAGTGAATTTATCCTTCCTTGCAGCAGCCGAGAAAAGCTCGATTTTGTCCAACTCCCGGCTGAAAGCCCTGTTTATATCCTGTACAGCTCTGGAACCACAGGCGTACCCAAATGCATTGTCCATGGAGCTATAGGAGCGCTTCTGCAGCACAAGAGGGAGCATGTCATCCAGAGTGATATGCGCCCGGGAGATCGACTCTGCTTTATTACCACGTGTATGTGGATGATGTGGCACTGGCTCGTCTCTGGCCTTGCATCTGGCATCACCGTGGTTTTATTTAACGGGTCGCCGTTCCACTACCGATCCGCCGATGGGGAATCCATCAAGGATAATCTTGCGATGCCAAAATTGATCGATGAGCTTCAAATTACCCAATTCGGTACCAGCGCCAAATATTTGTCTATTCTTGAGCAGGACGACGTGATGCCCCGACAATGTGACCTGACGCTCAAGACGCTCAAGGCTGTCTACTCGACAGGGTCGCCCTTGGCACCGTCGACATTCCGCTACGTCTACAGAGCCTTCGGCCACGTAAATCTCGGATCTATCTCTGGGGGGACAGACATTATCGCCGACTTCGGTGTTCCTTCTATGCTGAACCCAGTATATGCGGGAGAGATCCAGGTAACCAGCCTTGGCATGTCAGTTAGAGCTTGGGACGTCGATGGCAATGACGTGAGTATGACTGGAAACCCTGGAGAACTAGTTTGTGTCAGGCCTTTCCCTAGTCAACCGGTAAGTGACATGACATATTCTTCCTTATTCAGCTGCCTTGACCTGAAATTACCAAGACCTTCTTGCTGACCAATTCCTCTGCTCAGGTCAAATTCTGGGGCCCAGATGGAGAGCGAAAGTACAAGGCATCGTACTTTAATCGCTTTGAAGGTGTCTGGGCTCACGGTGATTTCATCCGTTTCAACCCGCGGACTGGCGGCCTTGTCATGCTCGGTCGGTCTGATGGCATCCTTAACCCAAGCGGTGTACGCTTCGGTAGCGCAGAGATATACAATCTTCTCCTGGCCCAGTTTACACACGTCATCGAGGACTCCCTTTGTGTGGGCAGGAGGAGGGAACAAGACACCGACGAAACGGTGATCCTATTCGTAAAAATGAGGGACGGCCACGAGCTGACCCCACAGCTTGTTAACGGGATAAAGGATGCTGTGCGGAAGGATCTTTCTCCTCGTTACGTCCCTAGTATCGTAGATGCTTGTCCAGAGATTCCAGTGACACCCAATGGGAAGAAGGTGGAGGTTTTGATAAAGCAGATTCTGAGTGCGACTAACAAGAAGGTTGGATATAGTAGAAGTGTATCCAATGGTGATTGTTTGGACTGGTACCGGGAATGGGCGGAGAAGCATTGATGTGTTGGCGTACTGAGTATGTTGCCTGTTGCAGTTCCAAATTCAAGTTGTACCATGGACAATTTCCAACCTTCTGTCGTACCGCTCTGTAGTCTGTTTTAGAGGTGATAGAGAAAAGCAAAGGCACCATCATGTTTTCATCGAGAGCTAAACTGGTCACAGTGATCCGGCAAAGTAAAGCGGCAAAGCATTCCAGATATTTTCCAAGTATTTAAGAGCTAAAGCCCAGATTAAACGTATAAATTCCAATCTTAGAAAGGATTATCAGAGTCCTTGCGGTGATATTAAGCACATACGACCATAGGGTGTGGAGAACAGGGCTTCCCGTCCGCTCAGCCGTACTTAAGCCCAAAGCCACACCCATTATAGTACGCAGTCAATCCTCAGTGCGCCCTGAGCCCTAAAATGGCGTGGGATTTGGTCTTAGGGTGAGTGTGGGTGATATGGGTGAGAACTTTAGAGACTGGGGTGATAGAGGTGAGAACGGGGTGAGAGTGGGTGAGAACATGGCGAGCATTCTCACCCAGATCACCCAGGTCACCCACTTTCCCTTTTCCCCTGACTCTGGGCCATAAATATGAGCCCAGGGCGCATGTACGATCTGTTGTTGTTTTTCCCTTAACACTCAGCCATTCGAAGAAGATACTCCCGAAAGACTTCCAAAAGAAACTCGATGAAAGAATTGCACGTGCTGCGTCACGTGGCTTCACCCATAAATATCAGAATGAACGGGGACACGAAGACAACTCCATATGCCTCAAACAGCTTGCTCCGGCTACTCTAAAGAAGTATGAAGATGCAGCAATAAACTAGGCATTGTAAGTTATGCTATCTATAGGTATAAGTCGTGATACTTATATCAGCAAATAAAGACTTTCTCGTAAAGAGGCGACTATTTGTAAAGAGACTACTTGTCAGGGTAGTGGCCTGTCAGTCAGGTAAGGAAGAAGGTAGCAGTGTGAGGGTGCCAAAACTGTTTCTTGAGGATCCCTCAAGACCCCTCTGATCTCAGACTATTTAACATGCGATAGCACTTAGGCCTCTTCATCCGATCTGGTTACATGATGCGAGCTGAGCATCTTAGAAAAAGCAAAGAATGGAATATGCAACCTAGGAGCGGGGTTACAGGTAGGTGTGCAGACGGGCCGGTCCTCCTGGCGAGTCCCCCACGAGAGATCGCCGATCTCCTCTCGATTTAGTGTCCGCGAATGAGAGAAGGAATGGCCTCATGGCCGGAATAGAAAGGGGCAACATAAAAGAAGCTCATAACACTTTTATCCGGGGGCCGCCCCCCCGATAAGAACATCAGATAAAAATGCATTATTTCTGCTTTCTTCTTATTTTCCCTGGCCTGGTTTTCTTGATTAAATAGACTCTCTTCCTTGGAATTGAATTGCCTTATGACACTTCTTGCGAAAAAGAGTAAGATTTTAGAGCGATGTCCTTCAGCGTGGGAAGATATGTCGAAATATGTGGAGTGGTAACTTACCACTAAGAACGGGCTTATTCATTAAGCGCCTAGGTTTCTTATATTTTTGTATATAATACTAGCTTACAGAGAAACTTAGGCTTTATAATAGCCGAGTATCGGCCGTACGGACAGAAATACGTCCGTACAGCCAGGGGATAGCTATTTAATAGGTAATCCCCCTGATTTTCTATTATTATTAATCTAATCAATTATCTCTCGTCCTATTAGATATCTTTTATACTAGCCTATACAGAATTAGCCTATTCTGTTAGTTATAAGCCCGAATATATACTAAAGTATTAAGATATAATTAACGAAGACTGTTACTCTATATCTTAATAGTAAGAGCCTTCTTACCGCCGAATACCCCTAAACGATAGTACAAAATCCTAGAAGAGATTAATAAGGATTTAGACTAGAGGAGATACTGTTAGGATTACGGTAAAAGATATATATAAAGATATCTAATAAGACTAAATCTTAAGTAATTTAACCTATCCTATAGGACTAGCGGTTAAGGACGAAGGCCTAGTAAAGGGTCTAGATTAGTTACTTTAAAACTAGAGCTATCGAAAACGACCTTTAGGAGTATCTTAACCCTATAAAGATAGATATAGAGATTAAAGAGCTTCTAAAGAAGGCTCTTTTACTACTAGTTAGTAAGATTAATAAGAATATAATAGATAAAGTCGACCTTACCGATAATAAGTATAAGAAGTATATATATATTCTTAATAGATATAACTATAAAGAGGCTAAACGAGTAAGGACTACCTAAGCTTTTAATAGGTTTAGTAATACTATATCCTATTTATTAGCTATAGAGTACTATTATATATTTATAGGCGTTATCTCTACTTATAAGAAACTAGTAAAACTAAGATAGGAGTTTATATAGAAGAAAACTAACTATATAGAAGACCTCTAAAGATAGTAATATTAAATACTAATATATCTATCTAATAATATATCTATCGATAAATAGTTAACTATCTAGATATCTCTATATAAAAAAACTAAAGCTATAGATATACTAGATATCTTATATAGTCTAATACTTACTAAATTCGCTATTAGAGACTTCCTCGGAGCTATCTAGGTCTAGGATAATCTCTTCTACTTAATCTAGAGTAATAGGTTAGAGATAGAGAATCTTATCTTTAATAAGATTATATCTATATACTATATATAATAAAGTCTACTAGAGCGTTTAGGAAAGGAAAAGACTAGAAAACTAGCTATATTAATATTAGATAGCTAACTAGAGATAATATCTAAGTAAAGAAATACTAAAGATTAATAAAATACTAAAAATTATTAGAAAGATAAGAAAAAGACCCTCTATATATATAGAAGAAACTATCTCTAGAGATTCTACTATTATATTATTAAAAATATTAGGCTAGATTACTAGAAGCTATAAACTAAGATAGAAGAACTAGTCGTAAAGGCTATTAAGAAGCTTAGTAAATTTAACTAAGAGAAGATTGTAAAGATTAAAAAGGATAGAGGTACTACCTAGGCTACTATCTAGCTAGTAATAACTAAAGAGATATAGGGATCGATTAGGAGAGTAGCTATATATATAGCTAATATATCCTATTAGGTTAACTAAATAGCTAAGAGATATCTTTTTAAGGACTCTTAGATACTAGACTTAGGAGTAAATATCTATATATATAACTACTAAAGAAGTTTTAAAAGCCTTACTAAGGAGGAATTTACTATTAAAACTAGTAATAGTAACTCTATTATTAAAGATAGAGGAATAGCTATCCTTTAGTTAATAGACCTAAAGATAGGTAAGAAGCGAGAGATAGTAATAGAAATACTATATATATCTAATTTCTATATAAACCTACTATCCTTTAGCTATATTAATAAGAAAAGTTTTAAATTCTATAGTAAAATCTCTACTATTATTAAGAATAAAATACCTATTAGAGCGTTAGAAAAGAGATATAATCTTTATATTATAGGAAATACCTAAGATAGATAGAAACTACCTAAGAGTACTCCTCTAGTAATAGTAATAGATTATCCTAGGTATAGCTAAAAATCCTTTATATCTATTACTATACTAAAGTAATAGTATTAATAACTTACCTATATATATAATTAATAGATTAAGAGGCTTTTAGAGATAGTCGATAGTATCGAGGTTAAGGGAGATACTATAGATAATATAGAGTATAATCCTAAGAGATATAAGATCTATTAGTATAATATAGCTAAGAGATAGATATCTAGGAGACCTATAGTAAGAGTCTAAGCAAGCAGTAAGGCTGCGTAGGAAGTTATATTAGGATAGTTGATATAGGTAGGTGTGATATAATAAAGATACTCAGAAGGGGAAGAAAAGATGTGAAGGAAGCTTAGTTCAATTCTTATTTAGTTAGGAATTTTGTGGGTATTTATACCTGAGCTCGGCTGGCTGGCCTTAGGCTATAGTTTATATAATATTGGTTATAATTGCATCATCTCGGCTATAGTTGTATGTAATCGGCTAAGGTTGCCTATGGTTATATCATTATGATGTAGTTATGTTATAGTTATAGTATCATGATATTGGTCTAGATCATTTGTAATTGTATAGTGGTAGCTATAGTCTTGAAGTTGTATGATCTCGGCTATAGTTGCACATTATCGGCTAAAGTTACCTAATAAGCTGTTATCTTTGATAAGATATCTAGCCGAGATATCTAACCGAAATGCCTCACCAGATTTTATATATCTTATAGGTAGGCCCTGGTGGTAGGTCTTTATGAGCCCTATTATGAGCCCTATTAGTAGGCCCTGGTAGGCCCTATATCTTAGATGCCCCCTTAATCTATATAATCTTTATAGATATATAGATATATAGATTAGTATATAAGATATAGATATATAGATAAATATTTTTATATATCTGTCAAGTTGGCCAGCCTTTTTAGTTCTTCAAATATAATTCGACTAAGATTTTTAGTCAATATATCAGCTAGCTGAGTCTTAGTAGGTATATGGGTTATTTTGGCTTTTTGATTTATTATAGCTTCTCTTATAAAATGGTATTGTATATCGATATGTTTTGATCTTTTGTGGAATTCAGGGTTATGCCCTAGCCTTATAGCACTATTATTATCTACTAGAAGTAGTGGTATATTAGCTATGTAGCTAAGATGTAGTTTTGTATTTATATAGTTATATAGATCAGATATATATATAGCTTCTTTTATTGTTTCTTTCATAGCTATATATTCAGCTTCAGTAGAGCTTAGGGCAACAGTTTTTTGTAGCTATAAGGTCCAGCTTATTGGGTTATTAATAGCTAGATTACCTGATAGGCTAAATATATAGCTAGTAGTTGATCGTCGGGTATCTAGGCATCTACCCTAATCACTATCAGAGTAGCCCTTTATATATAAATTTTACCCCGAGTAGTTATATTTTAGGCCAGTATTTAGGCTATATAGTAGATATTTCCATATTTTATTTAGTGCAATAATATAGTTATGTGATGGATTACTTATATATCTTGCATAATAGCTAACCGAAAAGGTTATATCTAGCCTAGTCTTTAGGCTAAGAAATAGTAGGGATCCAATTTCTTTTTGGTAGTTTTTTATAGTCTTTTCATCTGCTTTATTTTGATTTTTCTTTAGCTTAATGCCGGCCTCACCTGGCGTTTGGCTAGGTTTGAATTTATTATATATATCAAATTTATTCAGCAGTTTTTTGATATAGTCCTTTTGATCAATATATATCTCTTTTGATATATAGTCAATTTTGATATTATTGCCTAGAAAAGTTGATACTTTGCCTATCTCTTCTAGTTTGATATATTTATTAGCCTTTATAGCTATTTGTCTTATATATGCTATATCAGAGTGTATAAATAATATATCATCAACATAGACTATTAATATAGCCTTAGTTTGATGGTTTATGAATATTCCTTCATTATAAGGTAATATATTAAACCCTAGGGTTTTAGCTATAGTAGCAAAATATTGATACCATAGCCTAGGGCTTTGTTTTAGGCCATATAGTGCCTTCCTTAGGTGGCAGCATTTATTTTTATATTTTTCATTATTATATAGCCCTTTAGGTAATATTGTGTATATATTAGTATTAATATCAGCATGTACAAATGCATTTTTGACATCATATTATATAATATGCCAGCCTTTATTTACTGCTATAATTAGTAGTATATACCAGGTTTCTGTGCGTATTGTAGTAGAGAAAGTTTCTAGGAAATCAATACTAAGCTGTTGGTAAAATCCCTGTATAACCTATCTAGCTTTATATCTTATAGTTTAATTTTTATTAGTTATATAGTTATTTTTAATTGGTTGCCCTTTATTTATAGGTTTTTTCTTAAAGACCCACCGGCCTTTAATTGGTGTAATACCTTTGGGGATATCTATGATATCATAGGTGTTTTGATTCAATAGTTCTTTATTTTCATCTAGACAGGCCTTATACTATTGGTCTTTTTCATTTGATCTCATGGCTTGTTCAAATGAGCTTGGTTCTTCTATAGTTGTAGAGGATAGTATATAATCTATAGTATTTTTCATATAGATATTTTTGATATAGATTGGCAGTGTAGTATCCTCTATATTATATATATATTCTTTCTCTATGTTATATTGATTTTTTGATATATTATTTTGGTTATTATATTAGTTATTGGGTTTGTATAGGGGTATTTGGATCTCAATTTTATGTGTTGGTAAAGCATCAATCATTTTTTGTTTATTTATATTAGTTTAGTTATTTTGATCAATATCAATATCCTTAGTTATTTGGTTGTGGTTATTTTCCTTAGCCTCAGCCATAGGGTTAGGTTTAGGGATTAGGGGTTTTAACCCTATATCTATAGGCTTAGCTATATCTGTTTGATCTTGTAGGAATTTTCCTTCAAGAATTATAGCGTCTCTTGACTATACAGTTCTTTTTAGCTTTATATCATATAGCTTATAGTGTTTTTGATCACTATAGCCTACTAATATAGCTATATTCTTACGTAGAGCAAGCTTTTCTATATATTTATTTATATGGTAGTAGGCTAAAGAGCCCCATATTTTTATATAGTCAATTTTGGGCGTTTTGCCCCAATATATTTCATATAGTGTCTTATAGCTAATAGCTTTATGTGGTGTTCTATTATATATATATATAGCCGCTAGCAGGGCTTCCCCCAAAGCTTTTGGTCAGATTTCGAGTATATTAGTAAGCATCTAAGCTTATTAAGCAGTGTAAGGTTTATCCTTTCAATTAGCCCATTAGGCTCTTTAGTATATATAGGTGATTTTTGATGAAAGATACCATATCTTCTTAGTGATATAGTGAATTTATCATTAATATATTCAGTGCCATTATCAGTGAAAAATTCTTTGATAGTAGTTTTAGTCTGATTTTCTGATAGATTTTTATAGTCTTCAAAGCTTTGGTAAGCTTGATCCTTTAACTTTAGCAATATAATATATAGGTATCTAGATTTTTTATCTAGAAAGGTTATATAGTATATATAGCCATCAAAGGTCTTA
The DNA here is from genome assembly GCF_028826845.1 of Penicillium canariense. NCBI lineage: Eukaryota > Fungi > Ascomycota > Eurotiomycetes > Eurotiales > Aspergillaceae > Penicillium > Penicillium canariense. Next base: position 1,804,414 of record NW_026622734.1, on the reverse strand, counting down.
GGGCTAATAGGCCCGCCAATATCGCTATGAATTCTTTCGCCTATATCAAAATCAACCTGATCTATTAATCTTTTATTGATAGATCTATCATATTTAGATAGAAGGCATATTTCGCATATATTATCAATATAGTTAGATATATCATCTGCCGGTATATCAATATTTGATTGGTCTAATATTTTCTTTAATGGTATTAGGCCAATATGGCCTAGACGTTCGTGCCATATTTTTATAGTGGTCTTTTTATCAGATTTTATAGCTAAGATAGCTTCAGATCTATCACGCCCTTTAGGGCAGATAATATCAACAGTAGTTTTATATAGGTTATCTTTCTTATAGCCTATAAAGGTTATTTTCTTCTGGTTATTTTTCATAGTATATATATATGCTTTCTTTTTGACAAACAAAGACATAGTGTTATCTAGGCGGTTAGTGCTGAGTATATTGATACCTAGCTCTGGTATATACAAAACATTTTGAATCATATAGATATAGTTGGTATTTGTCTTAACCAAAATATTACCAATATATCTTATTTTGATGGATTTAGCTTTTCCCTATATAACAGTTTTATTAGTAGATATATAGCTATAGAAATATTGCAATTTAGATATAGCATAGATAGTAGCAGCAGTGTCAATAATAAAATCAACTTTTGGTAGATAGTGGCCTATTTTGATTAAGTTTTGAATATCTCTCATTTTGGCCTTACTTCTATTACGCTTTATATCATCTGATATAGCTATATTAGTATATATTTCTTCTTGGTATATAGGGTTATATATAGGGGTATTTACCTCTAGGTCAAAACCTCCAAGGTCGATATTAATATCGTTAGGGCTTATTTGATCAGTGTGAGATAGGATATTGATTTCTTCTTCATAATTATCAGATTTCTGGCTATTGATATCTGATTCGATTAGATTCATGAGGTTATCTGGTTTCTTTTGATTATTTTTGTTGTTTCGATTGTTATGGGTATTTTTAGTAATTTTGTTCGATTTATTTGCTTTGTTTAATACGTTTGGTGTTTTCCACCCAGCTGGGCGTTTATCTGTATGCAAAAACCAGCAATTATCAACAATATAGCCAGTTTTCTTGCAGTTAGTGCAAAAACGACTATTTGACGTTTGTTGTTGTTTTTTGAATCGATTTGATATATTATATAGCTTTTCGTCTGATGTTTTGCCACGTGCCTCGTCAATTAGGCTAGCAAATAGTGATTCGACGTTATAGGCTTTTGGGTCCTTTCGGATTAATTGTATAATGTTTTGTATGAACCCTTGATAGTCTTCGTCTAGACTATTCAATATCCAGGCTATAATAGCCTGTTCTGGTAAGACCAGATTTTTGGATGAAAGGTCATCCAATAATAGTTTAACCTTATTGAGATATTCTTCCATAGTAGAAAAATCAGCCAATGAGGTGTTGAAGAATTCTCTTAGGGTTAGATACTCTATAGTGAAACCCTTGGGGTTATATAGCCCTTCTAGGGTTTGCCAGGCCCTATAGGCATTTTCTTCGTTCTTTAGATATAGTAGTGGACCTTTGGCACAAAATATCCTGATACAGGCTAGTGCCTTTTGGTTCTGTTTAGTGGTAGATATTTTCTCCTCCAATATAGGGTCAATCAGATCATCTTTGATCAAGACAGCCTTTAGGAGAAGAGACCATTCAACGTAGTTCTCTGACCCAGTGAGCTTATCAATCGAGATTCTTCCGATAGATAACATATTGGATGATATATATCAATATATATCAAGGTATAGGAGATCTTAGTAATATATAACAAGATATATAATGTCTTGGTATATTATAATAAGATATAAGATATCTTGATATATTATAAGATGAAATAGATTTTAGTAGAAAGGTTCGGGCTCATAACCTCTAAGCAAGCAGTAAGGCTGCGTAGGAAGTTATATTAGGATAGTTGATATAGGTAGGTGTGATATAATAAAGATACTCAGAAGGGGAAGAAAAGATGTGAAGGAAGCTTAGTTCAATTCTTATTTAGTTAGGAATTTTGTGGGTATTTATACCTGAGCTCGGCTGGCTGGCCTTAGGCTATAGTTTATATAATATTGGTTATAATTGCATCATCTCGGCTATAGTTGTATGTAATCGGCTAAGGTTGCCTATGGTTATATCATTATGATGTAGTTATGTTATAGTTATAGTATCATGATATTGGTCTAGATCATTTGTAATTGTATAGTGGTAGCTATAGTCTTGAAGTTGTATGATCTCGGCTATAGTTGCACATTATCGGCTAAAGTTACCTAATAAGCTGTTATCTTTGATAAGATATCTAGCCGAGATATCTAACCGAAATGCCTCACCAGATTTTATATATCTTATAGGTAGGCCCTGGTGGTAGGTCTTTGTGAGCCCTATTATGAGCCCTATTAGTAGGCCCTGGTAGGCCCTATATCTTAGAAAGAGAGTATATCTTTAGAAGATATAGAAGGATTTATTTCGATCTTATTTAGTTTACTACGGCCTATAATAGCTACTACTAGATAACTTATATATATATTAAAGGTATCTAGCTATATATAACTATTTCTTATAAAAGAAAGAATAGCTATTAATCGGTAATTATATATTTTATCGCTATACTAGAGATATAGCTAAAAATAATAATCTAGGTATTTAAAAGCGACTATAAGAGAGCGTCTAGAAAGATAGTAGACGATTTCTATCTAGATAGAGATATAATTATCGAGTATAGTATTATTAGAATACCGGAAACGAATAGCTATAGTAAATAATCTAGGAGGATAATTATCGGAGTAGCTAGAGGGCTTCTTATAGAATTAGGCTTATCTAGAAACCTCTAGCTAGAAGTAGTTATAGTAGTAATTTATATTATTAATAGATCGCTTACTAGGCTACCTAATAGCGAATAGATTATTCTATATATTAAAACGATATACTAAGACTAGAATCGGCTAAAATTCTACCTAAATCTATTAAATCTCTATATATATAGTTATAGAGTATATATATACCGCTAGGGTGTCCTAAGGATAGCTAAGATAGAAGATTATATAGAGATTAGCTATCTCGTTAGTTATATAGCTTCTAATATATAGCGAATCTAGTTTCTATATAGAGGAGCGATTAGGGAAATATATAACGTAGTATTTAATAAGAATATTAAATTTAATCCCTAAGAGTTTTAGGTTAGACTATCCGACGATATTATTAATACCCTACCTTAGAATATTAGCCTTAATAAAGAGGAAAATAGTTAGCTAAATATATATAGTAAAAAGCTCGTAGAAGAAGTAATAGTTATAGAATAAGATATACTACTAATATAGGATATCTCTTAGCTAAGTATATTAACCGAAGAGACGATAGAAACTTAGAAGGATAGTTAGAAGGATAGATAGGTAGTCTATTAGATACTATCCCCTATACCGTCGGTAACGTAGGAAGTATTATAGCTAGTAGGGATCTCTCTATCTCTAATACTAGATATACCGCTAGGGGTATTTCTAACTAAATTTTATTAAGAGACCCCTAATAAATAGCTTTAGGATAAGCTCTAAGAATATATAATACTAAGAGCGCCTAGAGATATCGATAGGATAGTCTTATAGACTAATATTATTATAGATATATACTAGAGAAAGGCTCTATAGGGTTATAGCTATCTTATAATAATATAGGACCCTAATAAAAATTATAATAGAGTATTAGCTATATATATAACTAGCTTAAACCCTCTATAGCTATATTAATAGCTATACTAGGACGACTTATCTCCTATACCTATAAATTAGCTAGAGATAATAAAATACCTATACTATAATATATTTATCGCTATAGTATCGCTAGAAATTAAAATACTAGACCGAAAAAAGATATACTAAGAGATCGACCGCCTAATAGACTAAGATATCTAGATCTTACTATTAAAATAGGTCTTTATATATAAATTTAATAGTAATAGATTCCTAGTAAAGTATAAGGCTAGAATCTATATATATAGAGACCTCTAAGCTATTAGTAGTAACGAAAAATACTTAGTAATATTAGTAGTATAGATAGCGAGGTCTATTTTTATACTAGTAGCTATATTCGACCTAGATATCTATTAGTATAATATTATTAATATACTTCTAAATAGCCTACTAGATAAAGAGATCTATATAGAACTACCTCCTAGACTATTCCTTTAGGGAAAGAAGAAGAGAGTCTAGAGGCTTATAAAGGCCTTATATAGCCTATAGAAGTCTCCTAGGCTATAGTAGTATAAGGCCTTTTAGGTACTTATTTCCCTAGATCTCTATATTATCTAGAAAGATTCTTAGCAAGCAGTAAGGCTGCGTAGGAAGTTATATTAGGATAGTTAATATAGGTAGGTGTGATATAATAAAGATACTTAGAAGGGGAAGAAAAGATATGAAGGAAGCTTAGTTCGATTATTATTTGGCTAGGGATTTGATGGATATTTATATCTGATTCTGGTTGCCACTGGTTGTCACCAGTTGCATAGTATTGGTTGCTATTGTATGGTTATGATATAGCTTATGATATCGTTATGATATAGGTGGCTGCTATGTAGTAGCAGGAGGTAAATTCATGATAAGATTTCTAGCCGAGATATCTGGCCGAGATATCTAGCCGTTTTAACCACATCAAAAATATCTTATAGGTAGGTCCTATTAGTAGGCCCTTGTGAGCCCTATTGTGAGCCCTATTGTAGGCCCTGGTAGGCCCTATATCTTAGATGCCCCCTTAATCTATATTATCTATATAGATATATAGATTAGTATATATAAGATATAGGCATAGGTATATATATATAGATTAGTATAGATATAGATATAGTATTGTTATAGTATAATTATAGATATATAGTATAGTTATGCTTTAGTATAGATATAGATATAGTATTGTCATAGTATAATTATAGATATAGTATAGTTATGCTTTAGTATAGATATAGTTATAGTTATAGTATAGGTATAGTATAATGTAATATAGTTAATATAGTATAGATATATAGTATAGTTATGCTTTAGTATAGATATAGGTATAGTTATAGTATAGGTATAGTATAATATAATATAGTTAATATAGTATAGATATATAGTATAGTTATGCTTTAGTATAGATATAGGTATAGTTATAGTATAGGTATAGTATAGATATAGATATAGTATTGTCATAGTATAATTATAGATATAGTATAGTTATGCTTTAGTATAGATATAGGTATAGTTATAGTATAGGTATAGTATAATGTAATATAGTTAATATAGTATAGATATGATATATTATAGATAATATTATATAGATATGATATAGTATAGTTATGATATATTATATATATAGTATAGTGTATATTTTTATTAATATCTACCTATATAGGCTAGATATAGTATTATTATATATTTTCTTATTAGATATATTACAAGCCTCATCAATTAGGCTAGCAAATAGTGTTTCAATAGTATAAGCCTTTGGGTCCTTTCGGATTGATTGGACAATATTCTGGATAAAGCCTTGATAGCCTTCATCTAGGCTATTTAGTATCCAGGCTATAATAGCTTGGTCTGGCAGCTTCAAATTTTTGGATGAAAGGTCATCTAATAATAGTTTGACCTTATTGAGATATTCCTCCATAGTAGAGAAATCGGCTAGTGAGGTGTTAAAAAGTTCCTTTAGGGTTAGATATTCGGTAGTAAAACCCTTAGGGTTATATAGCCCTTCTAGGGTTTGCCAAGCCCTATAGGCATTTTCTTCATTTTTTAGATATAATAGTGGGCCCTTAGTACAGAAAATTCTGATATAGGCTAGTGCCTTTTGGTTTTGTTTAGTTATTGATTTTTTCTCTTCTAATATAGGATCGATTAGATCATCTTTAATTAAGATAGCTTTTAGGAGAAGAGACCATTCAATATAGTTCTCTGACCCTATTAGCTTATCAATTGATATTATTCCAATAGATGACATATTGGTTGATTAATATTGATTAGTATTGATTAATATTGATTGATATTGATTGTTATTGATTGATATTGATTGATATTGGTTGATATTGGTTGATATATATCAAAGTATAGAAGATCTTAATAATATATAATAATATATAAGATATCTTGATGATATAGAGTGAGGTATAAGATATCTTGATAATATATTGTAAGATATAAGATATCCTGATAGTATATAGTAAGGTATAAGATATTTTGATATAATATAGTAAGATATAAAATATCTTAATATAATATAGGATGAAAAGTGATTTTCAAAAGTTTTCAGAAAGGATGATTCGGGCTCATAACCTCTTAGCAAGCAGTAAGGCTGCGTAGGAAGTTATATTAGGATAGTTAATATAGGTAGGTGTGATATAATAAAGATACTTAGAAGGGGAAGAAAAGATATGAAGGAAGCTTAGTTCGATTATTATTTGGCTAGGGATTTGATGGATATTTATATCTGATTCTGGTTGCCACTGGTTGTCACCAGTTGCATAGTATTGGTTGCTATTGTATGGTTATGATATAGCTTATGATATCGTTATGATATAGGTGGCTGCTATGTAGTAGCAGGAGGTAAATTCATGATAAGATTTCTAGCCGAGATATCTGGCCGAGATATCTAGCCGTTTTAACCACATCAAAAATATCTTATAGGTAGGTCCTATTAGTAGGCCCTTGTGAGCCCTATTGTGAGCCCTATTGTAGGCCCTGGTAGGCCCTATATCTTAGAAAGATCTTTATCTTTTTATTAGTAATAGAATTATTATATTCTTCTATATTAATAATATTATTACTATTAACTACCCTATAAAATAGATAGCTATAGATAACCTATAGAAGAAGCTCTATAAGATATAGGAACTAAGGGAAATAGATAAAGTGTAGTAGTTCTTAGGGATATATATCCTTAGAGATTGCTAATAGAAGGCGTTTTAGCTATATTAAGATTCCTATATCTCTTTAATAGCTAACTAATATTATCTTACTAAAAGCTATAGGTATAATACCCTCCTCCCTAAGATAATAATAAAGCTATATAATAGTATAGCTATACTAGAGTAGATTTATTAATACTAATAGAAGATTAGGTCTATCTAATATATTACTATAATTAGTTAACTAGATATAGCTAAAGCTACTAGAGATCTAGCTTAGTTTCTAATAAACCCTAAGCCTAAATATCTCTATACTATCGATTAAGTTATCTCTTACCTCTACTAGATAAAATCTAGGGCTATTATATACTATATATCCTTATATCTATTAAAACTATATAGAGAGATAGCGGAGATATAGATCTTTAGTAATATATCTTTTGTTAATAACTATAATTAGAAGAGCTTAGAGGGATATATCTATATAATATATAGTAGACTAGTTAATTAGAAAGCTTCTAAATAGATAACTATTATTACTAGTACTACCGAAGCTAAATTATTAGCGATCTTATTAGTAAAGAGATCGCTAGATATATAGACTCACTTATTTAAAACGATTAATTACCTACTAAATTAACCTATTACTTTAAGATATAATAACTAGTAGACTATCGGTCTATTGTTACGCGGTGCCGACTGGTCACTGTAAGTTAGAACGTCGGGTTATACTCGCCTAGTTCTAACTGCGGATTCCAAGAGTATCTCGCAACCGTACCGTTGCTATGCTTAGCCTTACGTCGGGTTCGGGTCCTGTTGAGTATCTTGTAGAACGTGCTAGAGGTGCGCGCCAAGTAGGTCAGTTACTGAGTGTTGCTACGAAGTGAGCTCCCCTGCTTATAGGTTGGGTTGTCTTAAAGGTAAACTGTGAAGTAGAGTACTAAAGGTAGTAACTAAGTAACAATGTGTAATTGATCGCGAAGAACTAAATACGTAATACTAAATAAGTGTCCTTATATATCTAGTCCTTCGTGATAGTATAAGTGGTAGATAGTAGAGTAGTAGATGAGTCTTGGTACGATCTACCCGTCTACCTATCTACCTTTTTACTACTAGAGGTTACGTATAGTTTTACTAGTACCTAGCACTTAGGGCGTAATCTAAGTACGGGTAAAATAGTAGCCGTTTCCTACGTTACACTAACTACCTTATTATATAAGTAGGTATAGTCCGTAGTAGTTAGCTATAGGCCGTTTCTGGTTCTCTTTCCGGAACGTCTTAGGGCCTTCCGGGGTATACCTAAGTATACCGAAACGTATATAATAACGCTACTCTTTAGCGTCCGTAGACGATTAGTTTACGGTTGTTCTTTAAATAACTACGGTCCCTACGTCTTCTTAAGGTCCGTAATATTATCCCCTCTTTTCTAGTCCTTTATCCTTAAAGGGTTTCCTTTTAAATGTTAGTACCCCCTTAGGTAAGTATAGTGTTTTTCTGTTTTTCTTCTTACCCCGTTATATCCGTTTATTATGCCTAAACGTAAGGCTAACTCTGTTCTTAAAGGTATTCCTAAACTTCCTATTCTACGCGATTAGGTCGCTAGTTATATTCGTTAGGCTAAATATATTATTATAAATAGCTTTATTACGTCTATTCCTTACGATTATTATCGGGAATCTAGTAAAGAGTATATAATAGATCGGAGTCATCGATATTCTAAGTGTACTTCTTACACTTACGTTAGTCGGACGTATAAACGAGAGTTTTATACCGGCCGGGAATAGGATTTATTACGTTACGCTAAGGATAAACTTTCCTCTAATATTAAAAAGAATAAAAATAAACTCGACTTATTAGAACCCGAGTTAAGCGATTTATAGTCTCATCTCGCAGAGCTATATTAATAATTATTAAATAAATAAAAATAGTATTAGGAAGCTATATCTTAATAGCGTCGTTTACGAAAATAAATAGCCTTCCTTAAGTAAAAAGGTTTTAAAATATTAGAATATAATACTAAATTATTAAGAATTCTTAATAAAAAGACGTCGTCCCTAGAGTAGGCTACTCCTTCTACCCTTAAAGTTTAGTAGTTAGCGTCTATTGCTAAGAATCCGAACTTTAATTAGATATTTTAGGAGATTATTTAGTTACCCTTATCTTTCTAGGATAGTTTAGACGTTTCCGGGCTAGGTAGCTCCTCTTTCGTTAATAGAACTATTAAACTAGCTAGTAGTAGCCTATTAGGTTCTTAATAGGTTCCTATATATTTTCTAAGGTATTATATCCTTACTATTTTACGAGGTAGTAAGGTTTCCCGTTAACTTTATCCGTTACTAGGATTTCCTCGACCTTATATTCGTTCTCCGTTTCTTCCTCGATCTCTATATTAGTAGCGACTTCGGCGTTTCTAGGTACTTTTTCTAATAATAAGATATAAAATATTATATAGATACGTCGTATGCTCTCTAGTAGCTTTAGTCGATAATTAAGTAGTCCTGTTTTTTCTGTAATTTCGAATAGTCCTAGTTTAAGGTAATCGAGTTTCGTATTAGGTCGTCTAGTATAAATATTATATCGTAGGAGATAAACTTTCTCCCCCTCTTAGAAGTCCGGCGCCTCCTAGCGTAACTAGTCGTAGTAGAACTTTATATATATATTAAGAAACTCGATATCTCTAGATAGTTAAAGATATAATTACTTTATCCCTATCGCTAATAGTCGTAATAATTCCGTAATTAGTCGTTTACTGATAGGTTCTCCGATAATTATAGGATTAAGCCTATAATTTACGAAGAATAGTGTTTCTTTAGTCGTCGAGTATATAGCGTTATTATACGCGAATTACGCTATTAGTAATAATCCTATCTAATTATTTTATTAGTAGTTTATATAATAACGTAGGTATTATTCTAGGGTCTAGTTAACTTATTCTATTTATCTATTAGTTTAAGGATAGTATACGGTAGAGAGTCTATACTTAATACCGATCTAATCCGTAAGTAATTACTATATATTAGATATAAAGAGTTTATCTCTATCCGAGGTAATCTTACTCGGTATTCTATAGTTAGCGAATATATATCTAAGTAGTAGGTTAGCTATTATCTATACGTTAATAGTTTCGGTTATTAGGATTATATATACGTATTTAGTTAGTCGATCTACGACTACTATAATTATATTATTCTCTTCTAAGATAGGTAATTTTATAATAAAATCTATAGTAATCTACTCCTATAGTTAGGTCGGTGTTTCTACTACTTATAGCTCTCCGTATAGTATATATCGAGATAGCTTATTCTATTAATATAAGTCGTATTACTAGATATATTTTTTAACTTTTCTATATATCGCTAGGATATAGTAGTTCTATGTGATTTTCTCGATTATTTTTTCGATTCCTAAATATCCTTATATTAGTTCGTCGTAGTATAATTAGATAATCTTAGTCTGTAAGTTTCTAGGAACGTATACTAAGCTATAAATATAGACTAAGCTATTTCTAGTTAGTACAGTGTTATTACCTAAAATCTTCTGTATTAATTCATCGTTAGTTATAGCTTCTCGAATCTTCTATAGCTATTTATTATCCTATACTTCGCTAGTTACTACGAGGATTTAGTAGTTATAGATAATATATCCCTCGTCGTTCGTAGTTAAGATAGTAGGTACTACTTCTTTAGTCCTAAGTTCGTAATCTAGTCGTCGACTTAGTACGTCTACGACTACGTTTTTAGTTCCCTTATAGTATACTATCTTAAAGTCGTACTAGGCTAAGGTTTCTGCCTATCTAGCTTATCGTCGTATAAGTTTTTTCGTTATTATAAAGTATATAAGGTTATAGTAATCTATCCGTATAATTACGGTATATTTCGCTCCTTCTAGGTACACTCTCTAGGTTTAGAATACTAATACTATAGCTAATAATTCCTTATCGTAGATATTATAATTAAGCTCTGCTAGGATTATTTTCCGAGACTAAAAGGCGATAGGTCTAAGCTTACCGTCTTCTCCTAGTTATATAAGTTATACACCGAGTGCGAAGTCTAATACGTCGGTTTCTATAATAATTAGTACGTTATAGTTAAAGATTATAAGAATTACCTCTCCTGTTTTCTTATTATATATTTCTTTAAGTTCTATAAACGACTTTTCTGCTTCGTCGTTCTATTTAAATAGTACCCCTTTTTTAGTAAATCGGTAGAGTCTAGCCGTATATTATAAGTATTTCGGAACGAGTTTTCGGTAATAATTAGCTAATCTAAGGAAGCTCTAGACGTCTTTAATATATATCGGGGTTAGCTATTCGAGGATACTCTTAACTTTATCCTATTCTATCCCTAGCCCGTCGGGGCTAATAGTATATCCGAGGAAACTCGTTTCCTAAATATAGAACTTGTATTTCTTGAGTTTAAGTGTAACTTTCGTTTCTTTTAGCTTCTGTAGTACTTTCTTATTATATTTAAGATATTCTTCCTTAGTTTTAGAGAATACGAGGATATTATCTAGGTATACGATAACGAACTCGTCGAGATATTCTTCTAATACGGTAAAGATAAAGCGTTAAAATAATACGGGTATATTAGTAAGTCCGAAGGGTATAACGGTATATTCGTAGTGACCGAACTTAGTCCTAAATGCCGTTTTCTATTCGTCTCTTACCTTAATTCGAAGTTAGTTATATACGTTAGTAATATCGTATTTACTAAAATATTTCGCTCCTTAAATAATATCTTATATCTCGCTAATTAGTAGTAGCGGATGTCGGTCTTTAATCGTAATATCGTTGAGTTATCGATAATTAACGTATATCCGAAGTTCCCCTCTTTTCTTAGGTATAAATAGGATTAGGTATCCTACCGACGATTTCGATTTTCTAATATTTCCTTTCTTAAGATTATCCCTAATATATTCTTATAGTATTATTAACTCTTTCTACGATAGTAGGTAAATTAGTATAAACCTTAGTTCCTCGCCTTCCTTAATCTTAATCTTATAGTCGAACGGACTATATTCTAGTAGCTCGCCGTCTAGTAGTAGCGTAAATATATCCTAGAATTCGATATATTCCTCGGGGATCTTATATTCTTCTTCTAGCGCTCCCGTAGCGTAAAAGGATATTTCTTTATTACTAATAAGGACGTATTCTTTAAGTTCCTTATTAGTTATATCTAGTCGTTATTCGGTTATCGCGATGTCCCTAATATCAGTTAATCTCTTATTAGGCCTGTCTCCTGGCCGAAAACTCCTTTTAAGTTCTTTTTTATAAAGGTTCTTATAAATATCTACGTTCCCTTCGCTAGGTCTCTTTAGCGCTTTTCGTGTCTTATCTCCGGTCTATATCTCGCTAGTTTATCGGTAGTCGTATCTGTCGAATAATATACGTCCCTATTACTAATTAATAGCTAGATTATACTTCCTTAGCTATAGTACTCCGAGTACTATATCGTATTCTCCGAGGCTTATAATATCGAAGTTAATTACCTCGAAGTAGTCTCCGATGACTACTAGTAATAGTCTACTTTCGTATATAATTCCTAGTCCTAGGCTCTCTCTATTAAGTCCGATAATAGATTAAGGTCGTAGCTTTTCTACGCCTTAGATCTTATAGCGGTGTTTATACCGTAGGCTTATAAAGTTTCCCGCTGCTCCCGAATTAAATATTACTTTAGTTAATCGAAACGCGATATTAGTAGTAATCTTTATATATATATCTTACGCGGTAGCTACGAGGTGTTATAGTCTGGTATTTATTCTCCGGTCTCTATACTAGAGTCCTATATACTCCGAGCTCTACTTTAGTTTCTTTTCTCGTCGTAGCGGCTTTAGTTCTAGACTATTTTCGACTTTTCCCGCTATATATATCGTGTACCCCTCGTCGTAGTATCCTATTATAGATCTAAGTCGGTAGTTAGGGTGTTATATATATCCTTAGTATATATAATAGTCTTGCTAGTATAGATAAAGTCCGTCCTCGATCTTTACCTTTAACTAGTATAGTTTGTATAACTAATTAGTGATTTCGAGGGCTTTATCGATTATTTAGCTATCGTTTCCTTCTTTATTTTAAAATAAATCTTAGAGTTTATTCTGTAGTCGCTTAATGTCCGCGATAATATTAGCTTTCTAGGGTTTTTCTTAAGGCTATTTAGTTATATCCGTCCCTAGGAGCTAGGGTAGAGTTTCTAGGATCTCTAGGGTTCCTAGAATCTCGATTAGTGTTTTTAGGATTCCTACGCCTTACTCCTAGTACTTATTAGATAGTTTATAGGAGTCGATAGTATTTCTAGGACCGTACTAGGTCTACCCTTAACTCTCAATATTTTCCTAGTCTATCTCGGGGAAATTCTCCGTTACGTACTCTACGCTGTTTAGGCTGCGGTATTCGATATCGTCCGTAAAGGTATCCGTAGTTTTCCCCTTTATAGAGTTCTTTATAATCTCTACTCGGTCGTCGTAGGCGTATTTAGCCTCTTCTAGGCTTAGTTCCTATTCTTTAGGTCCCTTAGTAGCTCGTAGCTATTATAGTCGGACCTTATTATTCCGAGTCGCTCGTAGCTACTATAGCTTTACGTTATTATATTCGTTATTATGCTTATACGCCTATAGTTTTACGTTATTATATTTATTACACTTATACGCCCGATGTCCTAGCTTCCTATACTTAAAGTATAGGTTATTATCCTTCCGCCGTTTTTCTTCTTCGGTCGGGAGTCTCGCTGCGTTAAGCTCTATTAGTTATAGTCTGTAGGGGTCGCTATATAACTCCCTCGGCTAGTTTCGTCGTTGTCCTCGCCTACCTTCGTAGCGGTAGTATTAGTGTAGTATTATCCCTTAGTTATCTCTTTATCGCTACTCCTATCGCTAGAGTTTACGTTTATAAAGTCGATTATCGAATTTAACTGCGAGTTTAATTATCTTATAAAGTTCTTCTAGTCGGTTAATTCTTATAAGTTCGTCCTTAACGTCTTCCTTAAGTCCTCGTTTAAAGAGCTAAATATAGGTATCGTCGTTGAAGTTAAGGTACGAAATGATCTATTAGAATTCGGCGACGTATATACTAGCTAATCTAGTCTATTGTAGCCGATCTAGTCGTCTCTTTACTGTTCTTACGGTATCGATATTACTAAAGGTTTATTCTAATTTTTTCTTAAAAGTTTTATAGGATACGAAGATTTCTCTAGTAACGTCTCCCTAATTCCCTAGGGTTTTATCGTTGAATTCTCGGATATAAGGCTTAAACTATTCGAATGCCTATCTACGGAGGTAGATAGAAGCGTAGATTACTCTATTAGCTTCTTCTACATAATTAATTAAGCGGAGCTATATATCTATTTAAGTTAAGAAGGAACGAAGCTTAGTTCGTTTACTATAGTAGAACTTAGGTTTCGGTAGTTTAACTATAGCCGGCGTACGGATATTACTTACCTATACGAGCTATTCTTATAACTAGGATATTATCTCTATAAGTTACGTATTAGTAGGTATAGCGTTCGATCTACTCGAAACGTTACTTAAAGTGCTATTATTACCTACTATAATAACTATACTTTACGGTTTAAAGATAGGGCGATTAATATATTATATAGTACCGACTAGTTACTATAAGTTAGAACGTCGGGTTATACTCGCCTAGTTCTAACTACGGATTCTAAGAGTATCTCGTAACCGTACCGTTACTATACTTAGCCTTACGTCGGGTTCGGGTCCTATTAAGTATCTTATAGAACGTACTAGAGGTATACGCTAAATAGGTTAGTCACTAAGTATTACTACGAAGTGAGCTCCCCTGCTTATAGGTTAGGTTATCTTAAAGGTAAACTATAAAGTAGAGTACTAAAAGTAGTAACTAAGTAATAATATGTAATTAATCGCGAAGAACTAAATACGTAATGCTAAATAAGTGTCCTTATATATCTAGTCCTTCGTGATAGTATAAGTAGTAGATAGTAGAGTAGTAGATAAGTCTTAGTACGATCTACCCGTCTATCTATCTACCCTTCTATCACTAGAGGTTACGTACAGTTTTACTAGTACCTAGCACTTAGGGCGTAATCTAAGTGCGGGTAAAATAGTAGCCGTTTCCTGCGTTGCACTAACCACCTTATTGTATAAGCAGGTGTGGTCCGTAGTGGTTAGCTGTAGGCCGTTTCTGGTTCTCTTTCCGGAACGTCTTGGGGCCTTCCGGGGCATGCCCAAGTATACCGAAACGTACGTAATGACGCTACTCCTTAGCGTCCGTGGACGATTGGTTCACGGTTGTTCCTCAAATAACTGCGGTCCCCGCGCCTTCTTGAGGTCCGTAACATCTATTAACTAAGGAAATACCTTAACTACGTACTAAGCTTCGTTACATCGATATATACTATTACTAGCTTTATTAGGAAGTTTAGGCCGGTAAAATACTAGTATAGTAGGTACTAACGGGCGATATAGTAGCCGATAGGCTTACTAAGCTACTATCTAGGTAAAAATATACTAAATTCGTTCGTTTAATAGGTCTAGAGGATATTAAACGGCTATTAGAAGCTTCGTATACCTAGGTAAGATAGGCTACGTATAGATTAGGCGAAATTAGCCGCTTACTAAGGGGGTATATCGAAATATATAGAGTAGTAACTTACTACTAAGAACGGGCTTATTCATTAAGCGCCTAGGTTTCTTATATTTTTATATATAATACTAGCTTACAGAGAAACTCAGGCTTTATAACAGCCGAGTATCGGCCGCACAGACAGAAATACGTCCGTACAGCTAGGGGATAGCCATTCAACAGGCAATCCCCCTAATTTTCTATCATCATCAATCTGATCAATTATCTCTCGTCCCATTGGACATCTTTCATACTAGCCCATACAGAATCAGCCCATTCTGTCACAATCCTCCATAGCCACTTTACCCTTGAAGATTACGCATGGCGGTAGCGAGTAGCCATCTGCGCAAATTGCTTCGATAGAAGTAACCCATTCGCCATTTCCTAGCTGTAAGAGACGTCTCCGGCCGTAGTATTCCGCTCGCGTTACTACTTTCTGCGAAGATATAAGGCCCATTGCAAAGCCTGTCTCATCGAAGTTATAGATATCCTCCGCTTGTATCCCGTTCTCGTCAATCACGCTTTGTACGGTCGCAAACTAGGCTCGTAGGGCTTTTGGGTCTTCGTTTAATGCGCGTTGGTAGTCGTATCGTACCGAGAAGCGTGTTCGAAGCTCATCGCGACGTTCAACAAATTTTGATGGCCAATTCTTGCCAACGGTAGGCGGAGGTTGGCTACCACGCGCAGCCAGTATGATATTAGCCATCTCTCCTACAGTAGCCGGCCTAGGCGCTGCTCCACGCGTATCCATAGAGAGAATCCATTCAGTAAGCGAATCCTCTTCTAATTAGGTCAATTTATGGTCGTTTAGGCGTGTATCGATGCGTGAGGGGAGGCTATTCGCCCGTCGAGACAAGGTAACATGAGATACACCAAATTGCTTCGCAGCTGCGCGAATTGATTTGAATTGGCCCTTTTGAAAAGCTTGTAGGGCCAACAAAATCCTGCCCTCTTGCTCGGTCGCTTTTTTCCAGGATTCAGTGCGTTTTGGTGGCATGGTAGGTGGTTGAAGTAGGTAAGTAGGTAAGAATACGCGATTTCTCGTGGGGTGTTATACTCGGACGGGTGTTTCACTCGGGCGGGAATTACGTTAGCCAATACACCCCTGGTAGGCCCTAGTAGGGCGTATAGCACCCTTCCGATTCAATGATCGATTCAACTCTATTAGGCATAGTCTTTGATAGGTGCCGCATATCAATATTTTGCCATGCAATTTGCGCGGTTTCTACCAAGATCCGCATCGTCTCATCGTTGTTCTTCATATGCATAAGATCAGGCGAATTTTATATATAAATCTCTGCCTTTAGGAGTGCCCAGAGGTTCTCGACCACTGCGTCATATTCATGGCGCCTAAATAACAAGCACATTATGTACCCAAGTCGACACTGAAGTCGCACTCGTGAATTAGGCCAATCCTGGGGGAATGTATGTATGCCAAGAGACCACGGTCTCAGCCAGGTCGGGTAAACCAATAAGGCTCTATCTGAGCCCCGGTAGAGAGGGTCAGTGCAATGGTCGCGCGACGCAGGGTGATTCTCACCCGCTCTCACCCGGCTTCCCACCCTGTCTATTGTGCACTCACCCTAGCTCACCCTGGTCGCGCGACCGTAAAGCGGCGCTCACCCACTTCTCACCCGGGCGGCACCCACCCAACCATGCGAATCCTGGCTGTTGTATGTTTTTATTTTTAATAAATTCATTATTCATTTTGCTTCATTCTTACATTTCCAAGTCTTATTCTATCTAATCTGTGTATCATTCTTTATCCTGTTTATAGTCGAGGCCTAGCTTTGTATCTCTTCATTCTCTATTATCGGGGTGTCCAGACACTAAGTTGAATTTTAGATTTTGAAACACTTATTGAACTTTCTCAATTTCGCGAGAGACGATTACCATATGTTATGAGTTTGCTGATATCAGGGCGAGCCAATTCAAATACATCCTGTAAGGATAGAAACAATAAGCACGAAAGAAAAGAAAGAAAAATAAACTTAGATGACGTGCATGCATTTAAACATAGGAAATCTGGAAGAAAGACTTAGATGACAAAATATTCAATTCTGCTATCGCCCGAAACCGCAAATCAAGTAGTGCATAACAAAAGATCAACAGTTCTGTTCTATCCAGTCCTTCATTTCACCAATGGTAGGGCATTCAAGGAACAGTGAGCTCTTGATCTCGATGCCCAGCTCGCTACGGAACTTTTCCGAAAGAACGAGCGACATCAGTGAATCGACTCCAAGTTGTGCGAACAAGGCATCGGGAGTCAGGTCGTTTAGTTCGAGATTGGTCTCGTCCGCAATGACGCGCAGACACTGGCCCATTAAGCCAGACTCTATCCCCTCTTGCTCTGACTTGCTCCCCTCGCTAGGCGGGGGGTGGGCTGGCTGATGGTTGTGCTAGGCGTTCCTTGGGTGGCGCCCTTGGTAGTCGCGACAATCCTGTCAACTGGGTGACTGCTCCGTGCTGTTGGGATGACTGAAACTGGGGTATTGGTGCTTTGAGTTACGCCAGAGCTCATTTGAAAGAGGTGGGCCTGTGAAGCTGCGGTTTGACTGCTGACCGGAAGAGCGTGATGTGAAACCCGAGGCTCGTGGCTGATCTGGGTACCAGAATTGTGACCGCCATGAGTGACTTCAGTAGTTGCAGTAGCTGATGGTGCCGAAAAGAATCGGTCCATCAACAGGCGCGGAACGCGGCGGAATCGAATTTTACTGAGAACTCCGACGATTTCTTGATCTCGTAGAATATAAATGTCGCCTGCGTGCATCTGCATCTGCATGCTTCCCGCCTCCACTTGAAGGGGAAACATGCGGACGTAGCTTTGATACTTCACGCCGGCCTCAAGTGGCTTCAGCAAACGGAAGCTGTCACTTCCAGGCGTAACATAGAAGTAGTCCCGAGTATTAGACGCATCGCTTCCGTTCATGATTAAACCTGCCAAATGGCAGACGGGGTCAATCCAATGAGGCGGCGTGTGATACGTGCCGTGGTTTTCGGAAGAAAGCGTTACGTTGGCGAACGCTTCGTATTCGTGCAGAACCATAGTGTCAATGCCACGGTACTTGTCTGCGTAGTCGACGACATTCTTGAACAGTGTATACGCCATGTTCTTTGACAGTTGGTTGGCCTTGCCTTCAATAGCCATTTGCTGGAGTGCCTCAATTCGACCAAGGACAAGATGTGTTACTCGATCCCACTCAGCCTTCCAGAACAGAGCATTCTCGAATCGAACGACGGCTGTTGCAAACGACTCGGCGGAGCGTTCGCCTGTCTCAGCGCTGACGTTGAACCATGCTAATGTCATCGAGTCGCTATTCAAGTCCAGATGAGCCTCAAGCTTGATCGGTTGAGAGCAGCCCTTGGACTTGCTAGCAACCTGCGCGTGTAGAACCTCTAGGTCGCTGACGTTCATGTTTACCTCTTTCGCTTGGGGCACAAGCCGGCGGTACAAGTGGTCGCCCATTGTTAGCGCCATGTCGGTCCAGATAGATGATGTTGCCACGCCACAGTTGTTCATCTTATGTCCCCATACTGCAGCTAGGAAATCTGGATGCTGCAGGTCGGAGAGAACATGCATAGTGGCCGTTGTAGCTTCAACTGTCTCACTAAGGACCTGATGAATGAGAGAAGAGCGGATTGCAGGACTTGCCGAAATAGACATGGGCTGCCCTGCCCTGCCACTAGGGAGGAACTGGCCACCATACTTGAGGAGAGCTTTGTCAAGGGTCCAGGTACCAAGGTAGGGAATCCAATAGTTGGTCTCATTCCAACTGTACTTGGGAAGGTCGCTGATCAAGGACAACGCCGGCTCATGGGGCTTGAAATACTCATGCCAGCATGGCGTAACACCAGCAAGGTGCAGTGTGACCAGGCTCTTGGCCATAGTAGTCATATTCTCTTCATTGCGACGGCATGAAGAGGCGACACGGGCTTGCGGCATCAACTTGCGCACGAAGCTGACGCAGACTGGATGTGGTCCACATTCAATCCAAAGTGTTTTGTCATCAACCATGCCGAGATCTTGCGCGGCCTCGATAGCGTCGGCAAAGCTAACAGTATTGCGTGTCTGATTGCGGATGTAGTTCGCATTGATTGTCTTGCCATCGAACACAACGCTTCCTAGCAGGGTCGACAAGACGGGGATACTTGGAGCCTTGAAATGGACCTTTTCCGCCATTTTCTCAAGCTCGTCGAGCACTGCCTCCATTTGCGCCGTGTGGAACGCAAAGGGAATATCCAATAGCACACACTTGTAGCAGGTAGTCTCAAGTGTTTCTCGGATAATGCTGATCTCGTCCTTTGGACCCCCAATGACTGTATCCTGGTGGGTATTCCTGCATGATACAGTGTAGTTGAGCTTGGCGGTTTTGGCGTCATTCTTTAGAGCCGCTTCCAGGTCTGCAGGGGAAGCTGCAACAGACAGCATAGAGTGACTTCCAGGAATACAGAGCTTTTCTGTAAGCTGGGCGCGGCGTCCGACAAGGTTCAAGACATCCACAACGGACAGAACACCAGCAACAGCCAAGGCTGAGTACTCACCGAGGCTATGGCCAATGACAGCACTGGGTCGGACACCAAGCAATGACCAGTACCGCGCAAGAGCAATCTCGAGAACGACGATGCTGAGTTGACTGGTAATTGGGGAATCTACATTTTCCTCGGAACTTCCAGTGATAGCAGGTACAACTGAGGCGAAGCCCAGGCGTTGGACAAGTCTGTCAAGTTGAAGAACCTGTGCCTGGAAGAATGGAGAGTCGTCAAAGAGGTCCTGGCGGATACCCCGGCTTGAAGAGCCCTGACCGGTGAAGGTGAACACAACAGGTGGAGTATCTGAAGGAACTGGCCACACCTTGGTATGAGCACTATTCTCCAGCGAGGAGCGTAGGAACTTCTGTACGCCTGAGATGGTGCTCGCCGTTGTGGCAATGCGCAGAGGGTGATGCATACGCCGACCGCACAGAGTATAGGAGAGATCGGCGAGGTCCGTCTCTGGTTTCTTCTCCAAGTAAGACAACATGTTCTCTAGGTTTGCTTGCAGTGACTTCTTGCTCTTGGCTGATATGATAATGGGATGTGTTGAGCGGGCGTCCGCGCTGCTAGTCCGAGATTTGACTCTCTCCGGTCCGTCTTCCAGGAGAAGCGTAGTATTGCCTCCGTGGGCGCCAAAAGAGTTAACCAAAGCGAGACGCTTCTTTCCTGCGGGCCTTGGCCATGGTGTGAGAGCCATATCGAGTCCTACGTTGCGTCTTTCCAGGTCCTTAGGGATAGTTGGGTTAACCTCTGTTTTTATTCCAATGTGTGGCGGCAGTTGTGCCTTTTGGAAACAGAGCAGTGTCTTGATCAGTGACGAGATGCCGGCAGCGGCCTCGCCGTGTCCTATGTTGGCCTTGACTGCTCCAAGGTGGAGCCGCTGATCCGGGCGGCGACGGGGTGCAAGTGGAGCGAACACGTCCAGAACCGACTCGGACTCAATTGCGTCGCCAGCCTGGGTGCCAGTGCCGTGCATCTCAACGAAGCTTACATCAAGAGGGCTAATTCCAGCCTTGCGAAGAACCTGACGGTAGTTGTCTCTTTGCGCGCCTGCATGCGGGTGTGTGATTGAAATGGCTTCAGCAGAGTGGTTTGTCGCGGCTGAAAGAATGACAGCCAAAACGTTGTCATTATCGGCCTCAGCGTCCTCGAGTCTCTTAATCACGATGGATCCGATACCGTCGGATCGGCAATACCCGTCGGCGTCCTTATCCCAGACCTTGCACTGACCAGTCTTGGATAAGAAGTGAGCATTGCAAAGACCCGCATAGTTATCAGGATCAGTGATCACATTCAAGCCACCGGCAATGATGGAATCAGCTTCGCCAGCCCACAATGCAGAGCAACCAGCATGTACCGCAGCCATGGAACTCGAGCAAGCCGTGTCAATATTGAAGGAAGGTCCCGAAAATTTGAAGAAATAATTGATACGTCCTGTGGCAAAGCCTCGTACGCCTCCAGGGACCGCATAAGTGCCGATGTTTTGTGATGCATTGAGCTCGCGCCAGTCGTCGCTGGCCTGGCCGAAGTATACACCAATGCGGTCTGAACGGGTGGATTGAGTGCGACCCGGAACGAGGCCCGCCCTCTCCATGGCTTCATAGGCAGTCACGAGCGCAAGGCGCTGCATTGGATCAGTTTCTTTTGCCTGTTTATTGGAGTCCACGTTAGCAAAGAGTCAAAAAGTGGGCAGCATTGGATATAGCACGAGGCTAGAGGACGGGGAATGGACCACAACTTACCTCCTTGGGGGACATGGTGAAGAATGCGGCATCGAAGTAGCCGGGGCGGTCGATGAAATTGCCGAAGCGAGTCTGAGTGGCATTCTCAGTCTTGCCAGACGGATCGTAATGCGCATCGAGATCAAATCTGTCCGCAGGTACAGTTGTATGAGCGTCACGCCCTTGCTCTAGAAGTTCCCAGAACTCCTCGAGATCGTTTGAGCCTCCGGGCATACGGCAGCTCATGCCAACGATGGCGAGTTTAGAGTTGGCAAACGAACTAGGAAGTCGATCACCGAAATCTTTGTAAACCCAGTCGAGGAAATCGTTTCGCTTGAATTCCATATCAGGAAATGCGGCCTGAATGGCTTCCATGATGCCCTTGAAGACGATAGATGTCCGGAAAGTGTCAACTTGTAACTCATTCGGTGGACCAGAGAGACCACTATTAATGCGGTCGATAATGTTATCTGTGATATTGTCCAGGTAGATGGTACCCGTGATCAGCTCAGTGCTAATCTCCTCAAATAGTTCTCCAGCCGTCGCTGCAGTGAAGGGCTTTCCGCTTCGGGATGAGAGCAGCGAGTGTTGTACTGGGCGCGAATGCGGAATGAGTGCAGCGGACTTGTCGAGAACCGCCCTGATGTCTTCCTGTCCGTAGATGTGCGAGGCATGGCAGAGGCCATCATACACGGGCAGAGCAAAGGACTTGGAATATCTCAAGTCATGAGATCGCTGGAAGGCTTCCCTGATGCGGGACGGTGGTCCACTGATGCTCACCGAGTTCTTATCCGCAGCGCTGATGAAGACTTTGGTAAGTTCCGGGCCCCCTGACTCCGCGTTGTATTTGGACAACTCGGCCTGGACAGCCTCCGCTTTCATGCCCGTAACAACATGAGCCCAGCTCTGCGGCGCCCCATCGGGTTGAGGTGCTTCGAGCTTCCGAGAAAGGTCGTCAACGTAGACTCCTAAGCGAAAGGACACTCTTAGGCTCTCCGCTCCATTTTTGAACACATCTGCGAGGGTATTTGATAATGCCACAGCTGCACCTGCAAAGAGACCAATACTCAAACCAGCCAGAGTGGCTGGAGAAGAGACAAGATCCAATTCGACATCATCTGCCTCATGTGCCCTAGTAGAAGATGACTCAGTTAGCGTTTGCTTCGTCATAAGGTCTCTTGATATTGAGAGCTCGTACCCGATTAAAATACCAAGTTGTAGGACAACTAAGAGGGCGCTTTCCATTGCTGCTCCTAGGCCGCCTTCACGAAAGTCACCATGCTCTGCCAGAGTGAACACAGACTCAAAATGCGGGACTTGGTCTTGTAAAGATTGCGGGAGCTTAGAGATCTCATCTCTAAGAACCAACGTCGCCTCATGGCAAAAGGCGCTTAACAAACGAAATCGTCGGTCTTTGCTGTGCCGGTGGAGATGGCGGAATAGGAGTTTCAAGTCATCACTGGGAAACTCATTTCCAAAGAAGATAATCTTGCTTCTAGTATTCTCCAGGGCACCCTCCAAGGATTTGACTTCATCCGCTTCAAGATGGGTGATGTCCGCCATCGCTGCAAGTGCTTCTGTTATACTAGCGTTGTGGCGACTTTTTGATCATGGCAGGTGAAGGACAGACAAGATGGTGAGGAATTGGTGCAACGGAAACAACCAGCTCTGGAAAGGGCTGGCTTGTTGTCTAATATGGAACGACACTGCAGCACCCTCAATGGAAATAAGGATTGAACCTGTACCTTTGGACTATTCAGCGTTCAGATTAATAACTTTGGATATTCTCATTCCGTATGGCCGGTTTTTGGATTGAGCCAATGAGCGCTCATTACGGGCCGTTGCCCCTGTAAATAGAAATTTAATCAAGGTATGTCCAAAGGGGCCA
Source organism: Penicillium canariense (assembly GCF_028826845.1). NCBI lineage: Eukaryota > Fungi > Ascomycota > Eurotiomycetes > Eurotiales > Aspergillaceae > Penicillium > Penicillium canariense. Next base: position 1,780,799 of record NW_026622734.1, on the reverse strand, counting down.
TAGATTAGCTGATGAGCGGAGTCCGATGCTGAGCCACGCCGACCGTGGGACACTCGCGCCGCCCCGTATCTGCAGGAGCTCCCTAACAAGTAATTCAAAGCCCGAAGAGGATTCGCCGACAGGGCAACCAGGCCCGGAAGCACCGGTCGCACAGGAACGGAATGCAACACAAAAACCGTCAGCTTATGGAAAGAAGTGCCCAGTTGTAGCACCCCTGTTCCTCCGCAAACCTACTGAAATCGCGGAATACCGACTAGGTGGACTGCTAATAAAAATGCCACACCATTGGGAGGACATGGTGGGTACACTACACTCCGAGGGCGAAAGATTAGTAGATCTGTCGGCGAACATACCCCCGGATAGATAGCCTGAAGTGAGCGATACGGAGGTGCGAACCATAAAATTATCATTCGACTGGTTTCCCGTCCGGCCCTGAGGTTTCACTGGGAATTTCACACACTGCTCCGAGGTTTGCTACCAGCTCCTTGAAAATTCCTCTTCTTACTACACTATTAAGGAACCTAGTCTCAACATGGATTCTCCCACAGTAGAGGATCTACCGGTTCTCGGCGATGCTTCCCTCCTGGCAATCGATTGGGCTCGATTGAAAGTAAATGATGAGGATGAACGAAAGAAGCTCCTCGAAGCTGGCGAAAATCAAGGCTTCTTTTATCTTGATCTTAGCTCTGATGATGGCTTCCTCCAAGACTGGAATGCCGTCTTAGACTTGATGGAACAGTACTTCCACCTCGATGTCGATCAAAAGATGAAGGATCACCGCATGAGTGATACACATGGGTGCGTCCAACCTTCCTCGTGCCGATCTAGGAAAACAAAGTCTCCTTGAATATACATTCTGAATGAAATACAGATATGAGCCTGTTGCTACATCGTCTGGTGCCGTGAAAGGTCGGCCAGATTATTACGAGTCTCTCAAGGTAAATGATACTTTAGCACATTATAGCGATTGGTCTCTAAGCGAACTGATGATAAGGCATCGAAAGATGAACTTAGCTCGAGAAGCAGCTCACTCGCGCCGGTTATTGCGGAAAATCATGAGCTAATATCCCGCTTCTGTGGCACCGCGCATGAGGTTGTCATGACCATTCTGAGTAGCTTTGGCAGCGCCCTATTTCCGGATGGAAACTCGAACTTTGAACTTTTCCACTCCGAAAACAAAGAGTCCCTCACCACTTTGTCCTTGTTCCGCTATCCAAAACAAGAGACTGCGGATGTTGGTGTAGGGCACGGCAAGCACACCGATCTTGGCACATTGACTTTTCTCTTGTGTCATCAATGGGGCTTACAGGTGCTTGCCAGGAATCCAGGCGGATGGAGATTCGTGGCACCTAAGAAGAACCACGCTATCATCAATGTCGGTGACACGTTGCGCTTCCTTTCTGGAAACCGTCTATGCTCTGCGGTCCACAGAGTAGTGCCAACACAGGAGCTTCAGCATGAAGACCGCTATAGTATTGCCTACTTCTTGCGGGCTGAGAATGGCGTCGTCTTCAAGGACAGTGTTGGACGCATGACCACCGCCAAATCATGGCACGATGAGAAGTTTGAAGTTTTCAGGGCTCCACACGAAGAGCAAGAGAAAGCCCCGATCCTGACCGGTGGAATGGAGCGCGGCGAGAGTCTTGTCCCAGTCTGAAGAAGACTTTATGTACTTGGTTGGGTTTGGTGGGAATTGTCAGCCTTTAAATCTGAGATAACCTGTTCCCTGTTTTGATAGTGGTCCTGTAGCTACTGTGTTCTCCCTGTGAGGTAGAAGATTTGAGTCTCGTGATTGCAACCCACTCTTGGCTGAAACTGCGTGGTACTTAATTAGCGTTAGTCGAACTATGATTCAACTTGTTCAGACATATTTCTCAATGGCAACACCAATAAGGTCGTAGGTTTTTGAAGGATTACGTGTATATCTTTTCATGTGTTCAATTACTCCGCCAGTGTGGTGCAGGCAAGTTCCGAGTAACCTTAGAAGCCGGAGTGATGACTTCACTAAATACGAGGTTCTTTCTTTTCCTATATTTACTGTATATTCAGATGAATATAAGGCTATCTAGTGCCGAGAGATTTGCATAGAAGATTTTTATACAATTTACTGAAAGTGGAAACCCATATAACTGATCACAGCATAAATAAGTTATCGGGAATCTGAGAGCTACAATCCCTGGCTATCTTCTTTCTTTGCCAGCAAGGATTGAATCAGGGTTTCGAGTCTCCTGACCGCTTCAGCACAGATCTGATAATGCACTACCAGTCTTGCCCCCATAAGAGCTATACCAACAGCCTCCCCTTTCTTGATAAATTCGCCCAAACTGGTTCCCGCAGACCCTAGATCCAGCCAAACCATGTTGGTTTCAACGGGATACGTAAGCTTGCCACCATAAGACTCCCAAATCCTCGCGATCTCCCTCGCTCGAACATGCGACTCTCGCAGCTTGCCGCCCAAGAATGTATCTTCCACGGCTACTCTGGCAGGTCCGCATATAACGCCGGACTGGCGCAACCCTCCTCCAATGCTCTTGCGAATCCACCGCGCTCGCTCACGGAAGGTGCGCGTGCCTACAATGAGTGAGCCGATAGGAGCACCGAGCCCTTTTGAGAAGCAGAGGTTGATGCTGTCAAAGCACGCGCAGTAGTCCTTCAGAGAGCCTGCCCCAGCTGCGACCGCCTCCCACAGGCGCGCTCCATCGAGGTGCATAATTATGCTGTGCTCCCGGGCCCAGTCACTAATCCGTTGGCATTCAGAAAGGGGCATGATCACGCCGCCAAGTGGAACTTCCAATGAAATAAGCTTGGCAGGGCAATCAGTGACATGTCCAAATTTCGTGATCGTTTTCTGCTGAAGATCCTCCAGCGTTAGATAGTTGCCATTTGACGGTTCAACAGGAATGGTCATGGCGCCGCACAGGCTTGCGACGCCTCCTGCCTCGTGGGTAAAAATATGGGCTCTGTGATCTGCAACGACACTGTGTGGTGGTCCTTGGAGGTGTGTCCGGATACTGATTTGATTACCCATAGTTCCGCTGACTACCACGAGACCAGCCTCTTTGCCGGTAAGCTCAGCGATCCAGGATTCCAAATTGAGAGTAGTGGGATCCTGTTGAAAGTCATCATCACGGAGAGTGGCGGATGTGATGGCGGCAAGCATTCTGGCTGTTGGGGAAGTTGTGACATCGCCCAAATTTCGAGATTTAGATTTTATCGAACCCTTAAAGTAGGGATATTGGTTGTAACTGAAAGTACTCACTGCGAAAGTCAAATGCAGCGGAACCTGGAGAATCCCAGCCAGTGGCATTCACCTTGACATTGACTGCATCATCTAATGCACTATCCGCATTATCATTAACCAGAGGGCGTACATATTTGTAGACGTGATAGTCGGGCCGTTGCCCTTGCACTTGTGTAGTATCGTCCGCTGTCATTTCGCCCTAGCACTCTGTCTTTCGTGTATAATTTGATGAATACAGAAGTGGACGCGGATGATATGGTGGATAGGTTAAGATTGCACTAGATTTAGTGACGCCTGGATCTGCGACACCACTTTACCAGCAATGCACCTCAATTTGTTTCCACGTTTCATTTCGTAAGCATTGGTGACTATATTTAGATTCCCGGATACAGGAGTACTACCGGACCCTATTTCGTTCAGTGCCTCACTAAAAATTGCTATGCTCCATACCAAAAATCTTGCCATATCTCGGGCCGAGGGTCCGGACCGAGCTAAGGGGCCATGCGGACTCCGGACTCCGCATCCGTGACCATCTGAGATAATCCTCAACCTTTGAGACACAGCCCCAGCGAGTTAGGCACACAGATAATCGCCCCCAACTTGCATTAGGCCGCTTCTACCTTGAAGATTGCTTGTGCTAGCAGAGCTGTGCAAAATCACCCCAGTCAGTGGCACCATCGGCCAAGATACCCGAGAGCCGGCTAGTCATAGTGAGAGTTTCGCTTCGTCGTCGACTCGCAGCTAGAGATTCAACCAGCTGAATGGATTCTACGAAGAGAAAATCAAGTCGTGACGAACTACATGTGCGGCAAATGGGGACTGACTTCAACGGCTATGGCCCAAACCCAAGCCAGCGAGGAGTTCCCCAGCTCAGCTGCACGAGTTGCAGAGATCGCAAGCTCAAATGTAATAGACTCGTCCCTTGCAGCAATTGCGTTTCCTACGGCGCCGTGTGCGTACCAGTTTATCGACGGAGACTGCCACGAGGCCGCTATGCCCACACTGCACGTCGAAACCCACCGCCAAGCAGAGGTGACGAGGAGCAAACCAAAGAAGCTAAGCAGGCATCTCTGGCAGCAGCAAACGTGGAGTTGAGTGAGCAGGTTCGAAGACTTGAGAGCTTCATTACGGAGTTGGGTTCGACAACGACGGCCAGTGGAGAAAATGATCAACCTGGGAAGCCGTCTCAAGTTCCAGTAAGTTTGTTGAAACACGCCACACTCCCTAACTTGATTGTCGGACATAAATGATCTTTTCGTTCACCTTTATACAGCCCAAGAAACATAAATACAAAAATGGAAGCTAAGAACACGTTTACAGGTATCAGAGAATTTGGACGCACAGTCTCACTTGCCATGTCCCGCAGGAATTCCGACAGACAGCAAACTTCAGGAACTTTCAATTTATGATTCAAGTTATTTTGAAGAAGCATTATTCGATAAGGTATGACTGGTCAACCCCATAGATGAGACAAATGGTGCCTATCTATTACCATTTGAACGCTGTATTGACAGGAAAGAAATAGAAGTCCCGGACCCTATCTGATATGGATATGGAGTCAAGCAACGCCGATATGGGCAATACAAATTTTTCAGAGCCAGGGGCGTCATATGCATACCATGGCAGCGCTAGTGCACTTGATCTGCTTGGCTCGAATCAAAGCTTCAACTCGTGTGCTCGAGGCAAGATGCCACGAGCAGAGTTATGCCAGATCTATCTGCAAAATGTTGACCCGATAATAAAAATCCTTCATCGACCAACATTGAAGAGATGGATGCTGCAGGGGGAGAAATACCTGGCATATCCAGACGGCCATCCGTCACTTGAAGCCCTGAGCTTCGCGGTTTGTTATGCCGCTGCAATCAGCATGTCTGAGGATCAATCGCAGGCGATATTCCATACCAGCAAAACAAATTCGGTATCAGCATGTCAATCGGCTTGCGAAGCAGCGATCTCCAAGTCAGGTCTACTAACCTCTCATGATATAATCACACTTCAAGCTTTTGTATTATACCTTGTACGTTCAGAGTCTTTATTCGTCGTATGAGAGAAGGTAGGTGCTAACGTATGCTACCATCAAGATTAGTAGGAGGGCCCATGACAAAAGTATGGCCGTGTGGACTTTGATAGCTGTGGCCGTCAGGAGCGCTAGGTCTCTCGGTCTTCACCAAGACCGAGGAGATTCGAACACTATCGGCGAATCATTTTTCGACCAACAGACACGGAAGCGACTTTGGCTGATCATCTGCTTGATCGACATCCAATCATCTGTCGCTCGGTTATCGGAGCCTCTCGTTGATTATCGAGAAGCAGTCTCGGCCCTAGCCCACGTACAACATATCAATGACTCCGACTTCGACCCTACAACAACAACTCCAGTTACTGACCGCGAGGGACTTACTGACACAACATTTGCCCTCATTAACTACCAAGTAGAGCTCGCGGGTAGTCAGCTAATCCTTCCTTCTTCCGATCTAGCTGGTGACAGAAAGACAAGCGCGAGGACCGGCGTGCTGGTGGCGTATTCGAGTCAACCACATGACCAGGAAATACGAGAGTCGAAAGTTCGGCTCTTTGAGCAAGCATCCCTTCGTCTGTTGCACTTTTGTAACCCCGATTCTTCGGCATATACGTGGTTTACATGGCATAGTATACAGTGCCTAGTAGCAGCAGTTCGGCTTGCGGCGCTGGGCACATATTCACGGCAAGCCAAACCCGTCCACAGACATCGAACCATGATGGCGCAGCAAGCAAACAGTGCCGAGGGAAGCAGAAGAAAGTCGGACCTTCTACGCCGAGCGCTTGACTATCTGAAGAAGATGCAGATAGTCCGAACAGACTCGCGTGGCGAGGGGTTTCGGTGGTATTTGAACATGCCTTGGTCCGCCCTAGCCATAGCGATTGTCGAATGTAATATCTGCGCCGACATGGCCCTTTTAAACCGTGCATGGCCACTTGTCCAGGAGTGGTATCAGGTTTACGAGAGCAGTGGAGACATGGTCTTCTCGGCAGAGCTAGTCACATTGATGCAGCAGATGCAAGCAACATTCCAAGGGCATCATGGCAGCCAGCAGCCCAGCGGAGGGCAGAGTATCCAAACTCCAAGTGGATACTCTGTCGCAAACCTGACCTCTACTGTACTCCTGGCCACTGGTCTTGATTGTGGAGAGGCTCCAAGTACATCAACCGAGCCCCATATTTCTTTGACGGATTTCGAAAATGGGTTCAAGCCAGATTCCAATCCGTCAACACATCTGCTATCCCCAGTTGTGTGGGACGTATCCTCCTATATATAAAATCCGTAAGGAGTGAATCAATCAATTGCATTATGACAAAGCCGCAATCCTTGTACATATGATCACTAAGGGTATGGGTATACCAAAGAGAAACATTAAGCTGCTACAAAGTAACTAAGCCGTGCGTACTGTATTTGACTGGATTTTCCTTGTATGACGGGTAGAATATGTAGAACAAAGTTAAGAACATTGATTCAAAGACCCAAACCGCTGTCTAAGATGCACACTAGAATTCTATTTCTCGTTCTATTTATCCGAAAATATTAAAATATATTATTTCAGCCAAGGCTGCCAGATGTAACCGTCACGATTACAAGGCTTCCATTCAACATCTCTTCCAGGCAATTCTGAGAGAAGTCCTGAATGGCTGTTCGGATCACTGGTGGATTCTCAAATTAGATTCATCTTCAATTATAATATTCACTTTTAAAATGTTCAATTACCACCAGTGCTTTAATTCAGTTATCTCTGGACATCTTGCCGCCTCGGGTCGCTAGATTCCAGAATGGTACGGGAGTGCTGCGCACCCGCTATCTGGCATGGTAAAGTAAGCAAGTCCGCTCGCCTATAACACGTACCCAGAGTGGCATCTCGCAACCTACTATCCACCTCTCAGGTCTCACACAAGCTCGGGTCTAAAGAGTATTCCTTATCGGCTATAAGCAGGTAGGGCGGCAAGAAGGCCAGGCCCGAAGGAGCTCACCTTCCCGTTGGTTGGTTGTCTCGGAATCGGGAGATAAGTTTTGGAAGTAGACTTTTCCGTAGAACGCCACTTGGGTCTAAGGTGTAATATCCGAACCTTAGGAAGGGGTATCGCCTAGTAACGAATAGACCAATCGATTAAGGGAGGGTGTATCAAGGAAAAACAGGGAAAACATCTACGCCAAGACACTACGGGTGACTAGTAGCTAGCTGAATATGCGAGCGGAAGTATTCAGCTCGACATCTAAAGTTAGCATCTAACCTAGCTTTAGGTTAGCTAGGTTAGATTAGGCTAGATTCGGTTTTTACTGGATTCTATGGGTCTAAGTGCAGCCCAGTAATATTAGCGGAGGGCCGCGTTCGTGACGTCTTACTCAGGCGGGGCGCCGGGGCGCCGATATATCAGCCCCAGGCCAATACACAAACAATAGTAGGTACACTAATGGCCAGAGAGTCGAAATCAACAAATCCCGAAAAGGACGGTACCATCAACTCGCCCTTCATCACTTCAAGGCTTTTTATAGTCGATAAAGTATATTCACTAATTCTTAGAAGTCTATCTTCCTAATATTTCACCGGAAATCTCGCAGGAGCGATACCCAGAGCCAGTTCGTTTTCATGGCCACGTATCAGTCACCAATCTTGAGTGGTCCGAGACCACCTCCAGTGGAGATTTTTGACGTGTTCCGGGGGGCCATCTCAACCGAAACTGGAGTTAAACTTGGAGATGCCGATGGCAATATCCTCTTCGACGACATTGGCCTAGATCCTATCACAAGGTTTGCCATTCTCGACATTGTAGCCGATAGAACTGGGGTTGAGCTGCCGGCCTCTCTCTTCAGAGACTGCTCTACTTTGTCTGAAGTTGCAGGAATACTCGGTTATAGCACGGATACGAATGGTATGGCGCGATGCCCCCCCCTCCCACTTTCCCCGGTCAGACTCTCCCACATATTGTTCACATCACTTGCAGGAGCTGCAATGCTGACAGAATATAGCCGTGATGTCTCCGTTGACGCCTATTCGCGGTGTTGATTCCCAAGTGACCGCTCAAGACGCCTTTGCTGGCATTGGTCATCTTGTCAAACAATTCGCAGCGGAGACGGGCACAGCTACTTTCTGGACGGAGGTTTATCCTGCGCAAAGGCAGCTAGTCCTAGCCTACATCAATGAATCTTTTTCAAGGCTAGGCGCGTCGTTGGATGAGATCCCCCCGGGATGCCTGTGATGTGCCCCGACAAGGTTTTGACTAAACACAATCGGGTATTTGATGGCGCCATCCTTCCAATCCTTGAAGATGGCGGTTTTGTCAATCGCCAGGGTAACGAATTCGTACGCACGTCAGTCGCCGCGGGCCAACTACCATCTCAGATCATTTTTGACAACCTTGTTCACGACCACCCTCTGTATGCCAACATGCATCGACTCCTGAATCTTACAGGGTCGCAGTTCGCCGAGTGTCTTACTGGTGCTGTGGACCCTATCAAGCTCCTGTTCGGTAAGAATAAGGACTTGCTCCAGGATTTTTACACCAACGCACCAATGTCTTTAGCAGCCTCCAAGTATCTTGCAGCATTTCTCAAGCGCATCTTCTCCGACATTGTGAAGAGAGACGGCGGCTGCATCGAGATCCTGGAGGTTGGTGCTGGTTTGGGCGGTACAACAAAGTTCGTGGTTGACATGCTAGTCGACGCCAAGATACCATTCAAGTATACTTTCACCGACATCTCTTCTTCTTTCTTTGCTGCGGCCAAGAATAGATATAACACCCTCCCAGCAGGCTGTATGGAGTATGTCGTCCTCGATATTGAGAAGGCACCTCCTGAAAAGTTGCAGCGTCGTTTTCACTCGGTGATATCGACTAATTGCATACATGCCACTAAGAGTCTGCAGGTGTCTTGCACAAATATCCGGAAGCTTCTCCGCCCGAGGGGTTTCTGTGCGCTTATTGAGTTCACCACAAGACTTTACTGGCTAGATTTGGTGTTTGGGCTGCTGGATGGTTGGTGGCTTTTTGAGGATGACAGGAAACATTGCACGGCTGACGAGGCTTTTTGGAGATCCTGTTTAGAGGCATCGGGGTTTAGTGATGTGCTGTGGACAGAGGCTGATAAGAACGAAAAGCTCAACCCGCAGTTGGTTGTAGCATGTACCGAGTAGTGGTATACAGCCAAAGAGCGACAAATCCTCCTTCATTTCCATTATCAATGCCCTTCAATATTAAGTTGGCCATGTACTTTTTTGCTTGTCTCACATAATCTCTTCCCAAGAACATCGTGTAATATAGATATATATGTCTGTCTGTCTGTCCGTATCTATGAAGGTCATTTTAATGTCCACTGGTTGAAGGCCGCTCAGATCCCCTTAAAAGAGGCACAGGATGCGCTAAGCTAAAGTATCGAAAATCTGTCTCGCCGCAGTACGCCGTAAGCAGCGCTTCGCTGCACGGCCCCGAGAAGGGGCCGTCAGTCTCAATCCCACCTGGAAAGCGGCCGCCCTGTTCGGCCCACGGGAACCCCCCAATGGAAGTGTCTATGGCCAACCCTCCTGTGACCGTCATTGCCATAGTTTATCAAACATGGCATCCACTCAAAGGCACAAATGGCCGAGCCCCGCTTCGGTCAGTGGGATATGCGAATGTGGCACACGTTGCCGTGGTCAATCTTTGGGTTATCTGGTCAGCCTTCTCTCGTGCCTCGCTAGCGCGTTTGTCGAAGTCTATCATCCCTCAACCAGGGGATAGAAATAGCGCAGGCACAGCGGCAGGGATCACCCCTCGGAAGGAATCAGAGGCTATCTAGCAGCTTGCATTGAGGGTAAAAAACCTTCCCAAATACCGACCGTCGTTTAGTAGGGTAGACCTTCAAATGCCCGTGGGTCCTTGGTTCCGAAGGGGACCATAAGGCCAGAATGGACATCTTGTCCGATGATGAACTCTCCGAAGGTATCCTCCGGAATCGGTTGGGCTTTACAGAGGGGAATGGAAATAATGTAGATATCAGCTCTGCATTGGGCGCTATAGGGTAACCGGGGACCCAAAATAAATAACAGGTATGGTATGGTGGGTCCACCTTGTGTATCGCAAGCATTCACCGGTAAGATGCAGTTGTTGCACAGCTGGCAACACTTTGTGTGTATTTGGAATTCATACACCCCGCCCTGTAAGTTGGAAAGAAAAACATCACCCCATAATCAAGGGAATCATCGCAAATCGTAAGTTTACGGTGCCGCATTTGTCTCCGTAGCGCCTCTTGAACCCATTCCTGTATGCCCTTATATATCATCGGACTCGGTTATCTCGGCCTTGACGACTCTAATTATTGCTCTCAGTTTCTCCTTCAGAAGTGGCTTTAGAGTCGATACGAATTCTCCGCCCTCCTTTATACTTCGACTAGCCGGGATGGCGTTGCTCTTGCTAGATGGTATTATTCTTTCGACCATGTTTCCGAGCCTGGTAAGCTCGCTCAGAAGCACGCTGGAGATGATCTTCCGCTTGACAGAACTGTCTGGTAGGAATGCCCCTACCGCAATCGGCATATCGGCAGCAATAGCTGCTGTGCCACAGCAGTAGTCCATCGCGTCTTCGTTGTGGCCCTTTTCATTATCAGCCGAGACCGGATTGCTCTGGACCAACAAAATCTGCTGATAGGCGTCTATAATGTTATTGCAGCAGACGAGAGCAAGCAGGGTGATGTTCGATGAGTTGAGCCCACAGGGGTCTTTCAAGAGTGCCGACAAGTTACCGATCGCCATGCTGGTAATCTTCAGTATCATGTCGATGCCCGGAGCGGGCATTGTGGAAGGCATATGCAGGCTTTCCAATGTGGAAAGGATGACTCGGATGTTTGCTGAAGAGTCGGTTGCGTGGGCGTCTCCAACCCCATCGGTGCCGAAAGGGTTGTCGCCTAGTTGAGACTCCGTCGGGTCTGTTGGCAGAGCCAACAGGTCTGAATCGATGCCTGTCATTGTGGGCATGGCAAAGTCTCGCCTATTCGAGTCACCATGCCCCAGTCTTGAGAGCAGAGAAAAGTCTAGACTTGATTCGTGGGAACCGAGGTAGATTTCATGTGGTATGTCGGCAATCCGGTGTGCTTCGGAGTCGCGGGAGGAGACGAAATCTGCCGACAAGGAGAAGTCCTCATCGATGGATGTAAGATCGGAGGCATGGGTGTAGAAGTCTTCCGTGAGGCTGGTAATGCTGTCCCGCGGCGCCCTCGGGGCCGGCGACCTCGGAGGGTTGGCATTCCTGGAGACCATGGCGGCCGAGGCGGCCTTTCCTCGCCGTGCCAGACTATAATGACACATGATCCCACTCCGGAGACAGCGATGACAACTTGGCCGGACCCGACTGCATTTCACTTTTGCTTGTGCGCAACTGTCACAACTGTCCTTGAACTTGGCAGGCCGGTCCGGAGTATAACTGACATTTGATCCCGAAGGGGAGCTCATGGTCATGTGGCATACTTCAGTTGACCCAATCTCGTTTGGTGGTGAACCCGAGAGAGCGCCGTCCCGGAATACATATATTATATATCGCCGCCACTGTCGAAAGTTTTTCTGGGAACTTTCAAGGTCCAGCTTCTCAGCCGGCGTACGTAAGATGCCAAGCTGGGCTGATTGATGCTCCTGCAACGCAACTCACTTCGAAACCGCCCACTCCACCGGCCCCCAACTACTATTTTTACGTATTACTCGGCGATTAATAACAGTATGGAATTGAAAAAGTATATCAAGTTGAACGTTACAACTTGTCCTTCTATGACCAACCGTGCCAAATCTACCACAGCGCGGTGACAGCCCCCAATAGTCATACTGCCATGCCGCACCAAGCTCTGTATCCTCCACGATGGTGGTAGTATTCGTATTATATGCTTTTATGCAGTCCTCTTCCCACTATTCCTTCGTACAACCACCCAAATCCGTATAGGTAGGAGCTAGCAGGGATAGGACATTGTTACGGACCCCACGAGACTGAGGGGCCGCAACTACCCAACAATGGGGCCACCAAGAACCAACACTTCACCAGAACAAGCATTAGCGCCCAGCCATCGCCCCGTACTCGACAACAAATCGCTTCGACCTGCTCAGAGAGCGCCCCGGTGGCCACAGGGATGCTAGGCCCCAATAGGAACGGAGACCCGAGAAAAAGCTCCGGATATACCAGCATCTAATTCACCCCATGAGGCTAAGTGATGGTAAGGACACGTGACGGTAGATATACTCCCCACGCCGAGTCGAAGTAGATCGACTCCAGGATATACCCCACCAGGGGGGTGGATCAGGAGCAAGGGCTAGATATATACGGACACCCGTGCACGCGTGGATTGACCAACCTGTCGCACTACCTGGTACGCCTTTGGAAGACACTGGGTGGAAAGCCCTGCACCGTAGGCCCCCAAAGGCCGCAGCACTATCCACAATCTCCTCGGACAATAGTATTCTCCGCCCCGTGAAGTTGCGCAAAGGCGCAGTCTAGGCCCCCTGTTCCTACTGTAGCTGCTATACGTACGTGCGACCAGCCGTGCCACGTGGCCGTGCAATCAGATAATAAGACGACGCTTGCACTGATTTGATGTTGAGACCAATGAGACCAATGTCCGAGGTGGAATTAACAACCATCAGGAATGGGGGCTATTTAGTCAACTCTTGCATACCGCCAAGGCGAGTGCTACCTCCGGGCCGAAGGATCGTTCAAAATCTACTGAATGTAATTCGTTTACGGATTCAGTTTAGTCGAGTCACAGCCCAAGGCGACCGAGGGGGCTGCAGATCAAGTGAGGGGGCCTTGTGGCTGTCTCAGTTCAGTCCTTGATTCGATGATAGGCTCCTAAGCTGGCGCCACTAACAAAGGTGGTATTCTGATATCTTCAAGTCCAGATGCTGCTGACCCCCGCCTTGATGGGGTCCTGCTTGCAGGGTTTCACCTCGTATCAGCCCCGCATTGCAGGTATCCAAGATGCAGATCCGCCTTGGGTTAGTTCAGCGAGCCCCTGACCCCTTTGGTCTTTGGGTTCGAATGGCGCACATCTCGTCTTATATGGCTGGATTCAGGCTATTGTCCCAATCCACACCCTTTTTTCCCATTGGCTCTTGTGACGAGGCAGATACCCTGGCCCCAGTCTTGTCAAGGAAGAATTCGCCTAGGCGCCCGTGGTGCCATTTTGAAGCGGTGCTTAGGGAAATCCTGACGCCTCCGCATCTCCACTTCCCTCCGGACCGCGAGCGGACAGCGATCCCATCGGACCGCGAGCGGATCACGATGGTTCTCCACATCTCGCCGGACCACGACACGGATCGCGATAGCTCTTTCCGGGATTCATATAGCCAGTGAGTAAAGCTTCACTCTGCTATGCTAGCAGCGCAGCCGCCTTACCCAGCAAGTTGTCGCTGCGTTTCCCCAATCCAGTAGTGTGCCCGCTGTCCCATCCACTAAATCCGATACTCTGGTGCCTGCCTGTGCTGCGGCGCTCACCGAACTACCACCCGCCCCCTGTAGCCAAGCCAAGCCGACTTCTTTGTCCGCTTACTTCTTTGTCTGCCCATTTCTTTGTCGGCCCTGTTCCCCCTTCTATCTGTCCTTTGTGACTCTGAAGTATAATCATCCTCCCAAAAGACGACTCCTCTTCTCTTCTTTAGTCCATGCCGCATTGACAAGCATCTTATGATATTGATACCCACGATGCCCCTGCCTATCACTTTAGCGAATTGCAGATTCCAAGACTACTAAGCATCGCCAAGTATGAGTGAAGAAAATGCCAAGGCGGTGCCCAGCGATGCGCCGAGCACTACGCCCAGCACTGTGGTGCCACGGGTGGGCTTACTGGGACGGCTAATTGGAAGCTCGCGAAAAGGAGGTATCCCGATTCCCCAGCATCGCGAGCCATCACCCGAATACCATGCTGGCATCTTGAGCCGGCTGACCTTCTCATGGATGTCATCTCTCATGTTCAAGGGCTACACTCGGCCCTTGGAAGTCAACGATATCTGGCTAGTGAATCCCGATCGGACGACGCATAAGCTCGCCGCGGAGCTCAAAGTCAACTTTCAGAGCAACATCGATCGCAAGTCCAAGCGACCGCTCCTGAGGGCGATATGGCAGACATTCCGGAAAGATGCCATCATCGGCGCAGCGGCGGCATTTCTCTCCAGTTCTTGCCAAGTCATCATGCCACTTGTCGTCAAGTATATCATCACATTTGCTGAGGAAGCATACTACGGGCGCGAACCCCCCATCGGCAGGGGAGTCGGTCTTGTCATTTGTCTGACCTGTCTGCAAGTGCTCGCTAGTTTTGGAAATGCCCACATGTTCTACCGCGGGATGATGATGGGCGCTCAGACACGATGTGCCCTCATCTCAATCATCTTCGACAAGGCAATGACAATTTCCGGGCGCGCCAAGGTGGGTAATGCCGCACTGGAACCGGTCCCCGCCAACATCACGCCAGGGAGCGACGAGGAAAGAGATCACTTTGCACGCCAACTGGAGAAGGACCCCAAAGGGAACCAAAAGGACAATACGCCGCGCAGCAGCGCCTGGCCCAGTGGGCGAATCATCAACATCATGTCTGTCGACACGTACAGAATTGACCAGGCCTGCGGTTGGTTCCACGTCGCTTGGTCCAACGTGCTCGGTATTATCGTCACAATTGTGCTTCTCCTACTGAACTTGTCCTATTCCGCCTTGCCCGGTATTGGCATCTTTGTTTTATCACTACCAATCTCCATGGTGGGCATGTTAGCCATGTTCAGGCAGCGCAAGGTCATCAACAAGACCACTGATGAGCGAATCACTATAACACAGGACCTACTGTCGACTATCCGCTTTGTCAAGTATTATGCCTGGGAGGGTGACTTCCTTCAGCGCCTGGCGAGGATGCGCAAGAAGGAGATTGGAGGAATCCGTCGGATCTTGGCGATTCGCAACGGCTTGAACACGTTTGGCACGACAACTCCTGTGCTCGCCGCGATAGTGGCTTTCATTGTGTATTTCAAAACTCAGAATAACCTGAGCCCTGCTTCAGTGTTCTCATCACTTGCTTTGTTCAACCAGTTACGAATGCCACTGATGTTCGTTCCCTTCATTCTTGCCATGATTGCCGACGCACTCCAGTCTATCGACCGAATTGAGGAATTCCTGGAGGCCGAAGACGGCCCAGTGGGGAAGGCCTCGCCGAAATCAACGCACATTTCCATAACTATGAAGGATGCAGCATTCACCTGGGAACAAAGCACGCCTCCCGATCCAAATGAGCGTCTTCGTACTACAGAGTTGACTGAAGACGAGATGAGGGACATGAAACTGGACAACAAAGATGGCAAGAAAGGAGCGAAGAAGACCAAAAAGGGAGTGAAAGACTCCCAAAAGAAAGAAAAAGCCCATTCTACGCCCTCTGAGATTACCGAGGAGGAAACGACCCCGCCCGACACGCCACCATTTTCTATGCATGGAATTAACTTGCACATCGAAGGGCCTGAGCTCATTGGGATTATCGGCACTGTGGGCTCTGGAAAATCATCGCTGCTCTCGGCCGTCGCCGGGGAGATGCGACGGACTGCAGGCGAATTTACGACCGAAGGCAGACGAGCGCTTTGCGCCCAAGTTCCTTGGATCCAGAGCACCACCATCAGGGAGAACATTACTTTTGGTCAGGAGTTTGATCAGGCCAAGTATGATGCCGTCATCGATGCCTGTGCCCTCCAACCGGACCTCAGTATCCTTCCACATGGCAGCTTCACCGAGATTGGCGAGAAGGGAATCAACCTGTCAGGAGGACAGAAGCATCGTGTTAGTCTAGCCAGGGCCATATACTTTGACCCAGACATCATTATTCTCGACGACCCCTTGGCCGCAGTCGATGCCGAGACCGGTGGCCATTTAATGGAGCATGCCATCTGCGGCCTTTTGAAGGACACATGCAGACTGCTAGCCACTCACCAGGTGCAATTACTCCATCGCTGCGACCGAATAATTGTCATGGATAACGGAAGGATCATGGCATGCGACACGTTGGACAATTTGATGAAGCGAAACGACGTCTCGATGCGTATCCTACAGACAGTACAGATGGGTGTCGAACGCGAAAGTGCCGATATTGACGCGTCTCGAGACACCATCAACAAGCCCGGAGCGCTGGAGGTCAAGTCAGAAGATGCGATCATGCAAGAAGAGGACCGCCAGGTCAAGGGTATATCCTGGGAAGTTTATAAGGCTTACGCTAGCTCGATGGGATCCATGCTAGTTCCCATCTTTGTACTGGCAACTCTGATGGCCTACCAGGCGTGTAATATTGTCACTGGTTTGTGGCTGGCTTGGTGGTCGAGTGATGAATACAGCTTGGGCACTAATTCATACGTAAGTCGACGTCTCCTGCAATCATATGTGCCTACTCTAACCAAACCCACTGGCAGATCGGTATCTACGTTGCTCTTGGAGTGGCGCAGAGTCTTCTGCAATTTGTATCGATGCTTGCATTGTCTACTTATGGAACCGAGGCGAGTAAGAGGATGTATCAGCAAGCCACGAAGAATCTTATGCACGCTCCGGTGGCCTTCTTCGACACCACACCCGTGGGCCGCATCATGAACCGCTTCTCCAAGGACGTCGACGTTATGGACAACAACCTATCCGAATCGGTCCGTATGGCAGCGACAACTCTTCTCACTGTCCTATCCATCGTGGGACTCACAGTGTCATACTTTTACTACTTCGCCATTGCCTTGGTGCCGGTGCTGCTGATCTACGCATTTGCATCCAGCTACTACCGAGCGTCAGCCCGGGAAATCAAGCGCATCGAGGGTATGCTTCGCAGCCCGGTATTTGCACTCTTCAGCGAAGCAGTTTCAGGCACAATAACCTTGCGTGCTTACGGAGAGACTGGAAATTTCTCGAGTAGAATTGTTTCCGCAATCGATGATATGGCCTCTGCGTACTACCTCACTTGTGCAAACCAGAGGTGGTTAAGTCTCCGTGTCGACATCGTTGGCATCGTCTTCCTCCTGGTGACAGGAATGCTGGTCATAACCAATAAGTTTAATGTTTCACCGAGCATCAGCGGCCTTGTGCTCTCTTATCTAGTCTCGATCACACAGACACTGCTCTTCTCAGTGCGACAAGTGGCCGAAGTGGAGAATAGCATGACCTGCGTGGAGCGAATCCACTACTACTCCAATCACATACCCCAGGAGGCTTCAGATGAATCATCTACCACCAAAGTGGAAGAGAACTGGCCTGCCAAAGGCGAGATCATCTTCAAGGGCGTTCAAGCGCGTTACCGCCCCGCCCTGCCGCTCGTTATCCACGATCTGAACCTACACGTTCGCCCAGGTGAGAGATTGGGCGTTGCAGGCCGCACCGGGGCTGGGAAGTCTAGCATCATGGCAGTCTTGTTCCGCATAGTGGAACCGTCCGCCGGTTCAATTACTATCGATGGAGTGGACGTCTCGGGGGTGCGCTTGCATGATCTCAGATCGCGCATGTCAATTGTTCCCCAGGATGCCACCGTGGTCCGTGGCACAGTACGCTCCAATCTCGACCCTTTTCATAAGAAATCGGATGAGGAGCTGTGGGAGGCACTCCAGCGGTCACATCTCACGGCTACGCCTCGCAATGATCAGGCCAGTCAGAATCCTAGTACTGGTAGTACCATCACATTGGACACAGTACTGGAACCAGAGGGTTCCAATCTATCACATGGCCAGCGGCAGCTGCTGGCGCTGGCACGTGCTCTCGTACGTGACTCGCAAATTATCGTCGCCGACGAGGCGACGAGCTCCGTCGACCTAGAGAGTGATGCCGCCATTCAGCACACCATAGCCACCGCGTTTCGAGGTAAAACCTTGTTGTGCATTGCACATCGACTTCGGACAATCATCGGCTATGATCGTGTGTGTGTCATGGATGAGGGCCGTGTAGCTCAACTTGGTGAACCCCTGACTCTTTATGACGATGAAGATGGCCGTTTCCGGAAGCTCTGTAACGAGAGTCGGATCACCAGGGATGAGGTGGTTGCAGCCACAGCTGCAGCTGCAGGGGCCAGGACGAATAAATAGAGGTCAGTTGCATCATAGAGGAGATGAAAGCAAACTGTCTTTGACCCCCGCGAGAGGGAGGCGGACGGGGGTTACTTTCTGGTTCACGCTTTGTGCTCTATCGCTGTGTATAACCGGAAAGGGTCATAGATCTTAGGTGAATGCAGTATAATTGATGTCCCAGGGATGCATACACCACACACCCGGAACTTTTAATTGCGTATGATTAGCATAGACTATTAGGTATACCCACATCCATACAATCAAAGCACACCTTCCATGATCTGGTCACTGGTCACTACTCTATAATCTGACCGAGTAGGTTAGCTTTACAGCATTTGTCAAAATAAGCATTATTATCCTTGAAGATATATATTCCATCGGTTTCGTAACTTCAAGCGTTAACAACTTCATAAACACAAGGACCAATGAAAGTCATTTCTATATAAAAGTGTCAGTTTCAGCAATATTCTATATGAAATACCTATATAATTTACTCTTAGGTTACTGAATCGCTTTGTGGGCATTCGTAAGGTGAAGATTGGTAGGTTTTGCCGAGGATATAGCGGCCGGGAAAAACGTTCGGCACGCCACGTGGAACCCAAACTATTCAAGACCTCGCCCCAAAAACCAACCCGAAACTAGTTGAGGTTGGGTTAGGTCCGGGTTTTACGGGGTTCCGCAGCAAATCCACTTCCGAAGCTAGTGTCGGGCATACTGACCCCGAAAGTTCCGCTGTGTGTGGCTTGGCGGCGCGGACCTGACTCCACGCTAGTGTGGGGTAGCTAGGTATGGACTGCGATTCAAGGTCAAAATAATCTTCAATAAGACGCGATGTGAGGCATGTTTTCCAGTCTTTTAGCTTCTTGTGTCACCATCCAAAAGAGGAGATAGACCTGCGTGTTTGTCGTGGATTCTCAGAACAATTCAGCGCTCCAGAAATGGCTCTGCGCTTGCTAATCCTCGGTCTGATAGCATTGGCTACTCTAGACTTTGGTTTTTGCGAAAAACCTAGTGGCAAAATTCAGAAACGAGAACTCACCATAACAAATGAACTCGGAGCTCCTGATGGCCAGCAACGGTACTTGATTAAGGTCAATGGCCAGTTCCCTGGTCCAGCATTGATTTTCGATGAGGGCGATGATGTCGAGGTAAAAATATTCGGAAATCTCGTTGCATTTCTCTCTCCATGTTCTGAATCTAACCTTCGGCCGGTATGCAGGTCACGGTTCACAATCATATGGAAAGAAACACTAGCATCCACTGGCACGGCTTGCTACAGCAGGGCACCCAGTACTCCGATGGCGTCGCAGGCCTCACTCAAACGCCCATTGAGCCCGGCGATAGCTTCATCTACAGATTCAAGGCTTATCCCGCTGGAACTTATTGGTACCACTCGCATGTGCGAGCTCAACTGATGGACGGCCTGTACGGCGCGATTGTTATCAAGCGCAAGGCTGATGACCCAACGCCCTGGCACCTGATCAGCAATAACAGCCGAGATATTTCCCAGATTCAAGCAGCGGTCAACGACCCGCAGCTCATGCTCTTGTCCGATTGGTCCAAGTACAATTCCACCGATTATATCTACTACCAGAACTACGCAAAAGTTGGTATTTTGTGGGTTTGCCCAGGACTTGGCTCCTATTTCCTTTTCCTTTGTCGAGCACTGCAAAGCTAACTACTGTTTGATTCATAGCTGCCTTGATAGCTATCTCATCAATGGCAAGGGCTGGGTCAACTGCCCAGGCCAGGAAGTTATCAATGCCAACACGCTACCAGCACTACTGCTAGCCATTGAACCAGATGTTGCTACCGAGAAAGGGTAAGTTGTAGCTGATTTCATCGCAAGATCGAACTGATCAACAGCTAATGCTCTTTCACTTTACCAGTTGCTTCCCCATCGATGCCAAGACGCAGTTTGAGTTCATCAACGCATCTATGCCGGAGAGGCTACCGCGCGACATGTTCTTCGACTGCGTGCCATCTAAAGGCAGCGAAGAAGTGATCAAGGTTGATCCAACAAAGACTAAGTGGATCAGTCTCAACTTCGTTGCCACCGTTGCAGCCTCCGACTTGATGGTCTCCATTGATGAGCACCCTATGTGGGTGTACGAAGTTGACGGCAACCTTATTGAACCCAGACTGGCGAATGCATTCGACATCCGCGCCGGTGAGCGGTACTCTGTTTTGATCAAGCTTGACAAGACCGCTAAGGATTACACTATTCGGGTGCCAAACAACGGAGAAAGTCAGGTCATCTGGACCTGGGCCACGCTGCGATATACCAACCAGGGTCGCCACTCCAATGCAGCCGAATCGACCCCGTATATTGGATGGTATGGCCAGAATCTTACCGAGTCAGTCGTCTTCTTTGACAGATTCACCATCAAAGCGTACCCGCCAATTGCACCCGCCGAGACTTCCGACATTCTGCACAAATTCAGCATCCATCGCGTGAACGGCGCGTGGCAATTCAGCATGACTGACTCGCTTGTGCTGTATCCCCTTGACTGGCGCGCATACGAGCCATTCCTGCAGACTGGTGTAGAGACCCCTGATTCCTACAACACGTCCCTAGCCGTCCGCAACAATCACAACCAGTGGGTAGATCTTCTCATCCAGTGGAACTCGATCGTGGACGGCGTGTCCCACGTCATCCACAAGCACGGCACCAAGTTCTGGGTTCTTGGCACTGCCATCGGTGTGTTCACGTGGAACAATACGGCCGACGCGATAGCAGCAAACCCGGACGCTTTCAATTTGGTTGATCCTCCATATCGCGACACAGCAGTGGCCCCTGATTATGTCGCAGATCAGTCCTGGATGTTGCTCCGCTACCAGGCTACTAACCCCGGCGCCTGGCTTCTTCATTGCCACTTCGAGACCCATCTTGCAACCGGTTTCGCTCAGGCGATTCTGGACGGTGTTGACGAATGGCCTGTGGTTCCGCCAGAGTATGCTTTGGGTCACAATGGTCAAAAGTGAACGGGTTTGGCATGGCTTAGCCATTGATCTCATACGAGGAACACGTTTCCCGGAAATTTAATGTCAATAGTCTCTTATGCAGAGAAACCTTATACATATCATCATGTTAATAGTCTCTCATTTAGAGAAATCTTATACATATCATCATGTCTACAGTCTCTTTTCCTGATACATACTATCCAGTGGCATTTTGATATTAGGATAGTGGAGACAATTTCCCCGGTTTGCGTTTCCGATTTTCGATATCTGGTAATGATCTCTGTTGCGATGACTACGATTTGATTTGCTATCTCAACAGATTACCGGCACTTTCTTTGCCGCCTAGCTTAGCAAAAAATTTGCATTGATGCATATTTCTTTTCCTGTCTCCGATATTTTGTGAACCTCTTATTCGAGTAAAATTGGAATATTCGCCTTGAGAACAAGCCTCATTACCTCTTTGTAAGTAAACACTATCTCCGGCAAAAGAATCCTCAAAAAAAGATGCAAAATAGGTAAATCCGGTGAAGCATGGCGTAGAATAGACTCGACTGATTTATTATGGAGCGTGATAAAACCTTGGCGCGGCGAAGTTACAGCATCATCAATTCCCCAGCTCGGGCTGAAAGCCTATTCCATGCCATTTGCAAACATGTGTGCTGACTTAGTAGCCTAAGTAAACTGCAGGTCCAGAACCAAGGCAGGTGCGACGCAGTGCAACATCCTCTCACATCCTAGGAATTGTCAAAATCTCCGAGCCACCACTGCATGCCAAGCCAAGCCCAAGCTTGACAGTTGGTGGGCATACGAGTGTGGATGATGTGAGCTTCTGCTTACTGCATCGGGCTTCATTTCTTCCAGACCTTCTTCCAGAACTCGCTTAGCACACGTGTGATGGCTCGGAGCATGGCTTCGTTCGGATGCGAGCACAGCTCGTAGGCTATGGGATGCAAACTTCCGTTAACCCCGCACGATTCGGGGGTGAGAAAATCCTGCGGTGGGCTGAGCCTCAAAAACTCCGGTGGGAAGGGTGGATCTGTATCCGGCCTAAACATCGCATCCCAGCCTTATCCACTTTGGCGGCCGGGGCACTCGGGCTCCGAGCCACCGGGATTCTTCCACGGAAGCCAGGCGACGGTCGGGCTTACCGCAGCGGAACGCGGTAACCAAACACTCTGACGAGGTAAGGTCAAGGCTAAACGTAGATCTAAAAGTGTTTGCACATCATCTTTTAGCCTGGCTATTCTGATGCCCATTCTCAAACTATAGGAGACATTAAAACATCTTGGGCGGTAAGCTGATCAATCTTCACGTCAGCATCAACATTTGTAAATGGCAACTACAATGGCAGCAACGTTTCCGCTGGCATCGAACGAATCAAGCGTCAAGATGGATGCGCTCGTAGAGGAGATTACCCAGAGTGTCCAGGCTCTCAAAGACTCCCGTCAACAGAGCAAGTCTGAGCCGGCGGATGCTTCTGCCCCGCTCAATGCATCTCCGGAGCTTCAACAGCTGCGCCAGAGGCTAGTCGAGGCTAGCTGGCACCTTCATCAGCATGCCTTGGGGCCAGGAGAGTACATTCTCTCCCTGAGCGTTGGTGTATGTACAGTTGAATTTCCGAATGTGTCTAGCGATAATGAGTCGAATCGTCTGAGCTGACATAGTTCCTGGGTTAGGTACACTACTGTGCCTGTTTGAAATGGCTTTGCCGCTTCAAGGTGTTTAATGGAGTTCCTTTGGAGGGCAACATCGCCTATGACAAGCTCGCCGCTGCCATTTCCGCACCAGAGGGGGCCTTGAAGAGTGTTGCACGTATGGCCATGACCAGCGGCCTCTTCACCGAGCCCATCCCTAACCACATTGCGCATTCACCTACCTCTGCCATGATTGCGTCAAATCCGAATTTGCTGCTTTGGTCTGAGTTCATGACAGAGGTAGGCATCCCCACTGCTTCAGCTTTCGCCGATGCGACGCAGCGATGGCCCGGAAGTCTTAGCAACACTGAGACGGCCTACAATCTGGCCTTTGACACACCGTTGCCACTCTTTGAGCATTTGAAGACACTTCCAACTCGCACTGAGCAGTTTGCTGGCTACATGAAGAGCGTTACCAATAGCGAGGGCACCAGCCTCAAGCACCTGGTGAGCGGCTACGACTGGGCGGCGCTCCCTCAGGACTCTGTTGTCGTGGATGTTGGTGGATCCACTGGCCATGGTAGCATCGCAATCGCGGAGACATTTCCCGATCTGCGCTTTATTGTCCAGGATTTAGAGACCAATGCCGATGCGGGCCGCGAGTCATTGGCTAAAGCGGAGAACGAGGCTCAGAAGGATCTGGCCGATCGCATCACGTTCCAGGCACACGACTTCTTCCAGGATCAGCCCATTGTCGGCGCAGATGTGTATCTGCTGCGCATGATCATTCATGACTGGTCCGACGATGACTCAGTCCGTATCTTGAGCCGCATCGTGAAGGCCATGGAGCCCAACAAGACCAAGAGCACCTTGGTCATTATGGACTCGGTGCTGCCTCTGCCCGGCCAGCTGCCAGCCACACTGGAGAGACTCTTGCGTTTGCGAGACCTGACTATGCGCCAGGTTTTCAACTCTAGAGAGCGTGCACCAGAGGAATGGAGTGCACTGATGGCACGGGTTGATCCAAGCCTGAAGCTTGTCAGGACGGCTAAGCCGTTCGGGAGTGTTCTTTCAGTCATGGAGTGGAAGCTTGAGGATCCCGTCGCGCAGATGACTATGCCGTTGAATGTAGAGGAACAAGTAGCCAAGGAAGAGAAGGTCACACCCGTAGCTGTGAGCTAGGTCGAAGCAGATGGTCTCGTGAGGGCCGAATCGTTTACCATCGGATTTGGTCTAGGCGTGTTACACAAAGCACGGCCGTTGTTTGTTGTGTTTCTTTTTTGCTTGCTTATGCAAAGTGTATTTGCTATAGCGGTATCAAAGTTCATGTTTTCCTTCTAGGTTTATTAGATCAAAATGATCTAGATGAATGCGAACGAAGTGCAAACGTCCAAATAATTTCCACTGAATTCTATCTAGCCTATGATATATTTACAAACCTGTATGTCACCAAGTATCACATCTGGCCTGGCATTTCAATTATCTATAGAGATGGTACTTATAATTTCCGGTTGTTCTCTTTGAGATACCTATTAGAATCAATTTCGAAGCATCTGTTGTTACTCAATGTGATCTCTCTATAACTCAAAATATGCCTTGTAAATTGACAATTCACCAAGGTATGGTACTGGAAGCTCGAACGTATCAGGATAACTGTGATCATGTATCTAATGGAATTGAACAAGCTAGGAGTATCGCTGGGACCTATGATTTGAAAGTTCCAAGGGGCTAAAGGCTATCCTGGCATTTACTGTCTCGAAACTCTTCAATTTCGTATAGAGAGCTGCCTAGGCTTACTCACTGGAAGCAAGAAGCTGTCCATCCTCCATGACCGGTGTCCAATACCCTATCATCATCTGCGACCTCTTTGTGTCCGCAAATTTCTCGTGATCAGGCCCCACGTTCATCTTGAAATACGGGTCTGCCTTCATTTGGACAAAGCAATCAATATCAGGGAAAACAATTGACACGCAGCAATCATAGGATGCAACGTTAGAGAATTGCGGGTCAAAGATCTTTGCCATAAGAGCTGGAGACTCGTCCACTGGGTGCGACTAGGACTCGATGTAAGTAGGAGCATATTTCGTCTGTTCAGGACTGGGAGTCATACCATGCTCCACTGCTTGATTCCATATTTCTCCATAAGCTCACGAACGATCTTTGCATGTACGTTGACCATATAGTCGCGGTACTCATCCGTAGTAATGCCATCTCTCTTGTAGCCGAGGATATTGAGACAAAGCATTTGATCTCTGGAAGCCATCGTGACCACGTTGAAGCTAGAAGTTTTGGTCAAGGATGCGTAGTGTACAGACTCCCAGCTTTTTAGGAATAATAACAAATGTAAAAAGGTGGACAAGAGGCGCGACCTGGAGCCAAGCTGCCGGATGTTAAATTTGGGGATGCGAACATATCAGGCATCATCTATGATATGGTGATATTTGAATGATACTATTTAGGGATGAGGCCGAGAATCTCAAATTCCGTGTCGAAATTGTGTTGTTCTTGCACCGCCGAGTCGGATCCTTCCCTCCTTCTCGTGGCGCTGGATTTTGAGCGTCGGATTCCGCGCTGACGGCCCCAATCCCGAAAATGGTTTGGATTTTCGGTGCTCCGAACCCCGTGGCCCCTGTTAATCATTTTCAAGTATTACCTGTGGAGTTATCTTCTCACTAAGCCTGTTATGATGCTTCTGCTGATTGACCCACAGCCACGATTGTAAACTAGACCCGCCAAGTCTGAAGCACAAAGACAAGATATATTGCTGATGTATGGGATTTTGGCCACTACACTTGAAGGGTGGAACTGTCTTTTTCAACTGGGCTGCCCTGTATATTGAATGGCAGGAATTGTGTGACTCCGGTTACGATTTTCAACACACTTTTCGCTTCCCTCGCATCCATGTCAACCATGGCAGCCGAATTCCAAGTAATCGTCTTCGGCGATCAGGCCGTTCCCTACCATGCTGAACTTCAAGGTCTTGTTACAAAAAAGGAAAACAAGGCCTTGGAAGGGTTTTTTGCCGAAGCGTATCATGTCCTTAGAACAGAGATATCCCAACTGTCACCCAGCGAACGGCTAAGGTATCCAGTTTCAACCAACCTCCGTGAACTACTGGATGCCCACCAATCATCCAAAATCCAGAACTGCTCTCTTGATAGCGCTCTGGTCTGTGTGCGTCAAATAGCCACCTTCATCTCGTAAGTCTTTTAGTGTTTGGTGCTCTTTTTTCTCCATTCATACTTACATTCTTGCAGATATTACAGTGAAAAACAAACCGCGTACCCTTCACAGGCATCTTCATGTCTTGTGGGGAGTTGCACCGGCCTTCTTGCAGCAGTTGCAGTGAGCTGCAGTCAAGATTTAATTGACCTGGTCTCTTTCGGTCCGGCAGTTGTTAGGGTTGCATTCAGGTTAGGACTCGTAGTCCAGAACAAGACGCGTTCAGTGTCACTGCAGAACTACTCGGGTGACTCTCCATGCTACTCCGCGGTGATTGCTGGGACGGATACAGATTCTGCACTGCGCTTGACACAAAAATACTGTGAAGATGAGGCACTGCCGCCTCTCGCTCAGATTTATGTGGGTGCAGTTGGTCAGGGCAGCGTCACGGTATCGGGGCCTCCCGCCCGGTTGCAAGATTTCCTCCGCCGCAACCCTTCGCTCAAATCCGGCAAAGTTTCAGTGAATGGGCTCTTCCATTCAAACAATCTTTACACAGCTAGTGATGCCGACAACATTTTGGAGTCGTTGGATTCAAGCTCACATCAACGGATTTCTCGACTCGATATCCTATCTAATTCGAACGGGCAAACGATTCCCTCTGTCAGATGCGGTGGCCTGCTCAAGGAAGCTATATGGGACATACTGTCTAGACAGCTGCGATGGGATCTCATGGTGGAGAATGTGTCCATCACGATTGCCCGCTCGGAAGCCACAGAAGCCACCATTTTGCCTTTCGCCTCAAGCAGCGGGCAGAGTCTTGCTTCGGCAATCCGCCAGCGTGGTGCTAAGCCAGTAAAGCTGCTCGATACATCGCTCAGATCTCTAGACAGCAATTCCTCCGAGGGCAAAAGAGAAGAAGCAGCCAAAAAGTCTAAGATTGCTATCATCGGATACTCCGGCAGGTTCCCGGAGGCAGATGATAATGAAGCGTTCTGGGAGCTGCTTGCCGCCGGGCTTGACGTTCACAAGGAGATCCCCAAGGACCGATTTGATCCCTGGCTATATTACGATCCCACCGGAAAGAAGAAGAACTCCAGTGCAGTTACCAAAGGCTGTTTTGTCCGCCATCCTGACCTTTTCGATGCCCGCTTTTTTGGCATGTCTGCGAGAGAAGCGGAGCAGACTGATCCCGCCCAGCGACTGGCTCTGATGACAGCATACGAGGCGATGGAAATGGCAGGCTTCGTCCCAGATGCAACACCCTCCACACGCAGAGATCGAGTTGGTGTTTTCTACGGCACCGCAAGCGACGACTATCGTGAGGTGAACAGTGGCCAGAACGTCGACACATATTTCGTCCCGGGCGGTAGCCGCGCGTTTCTCCCAGCTCGAATCAATTATCAATTCCGTTTCAGCGGGCCTTCTTTCGATGTCGACACGGCATGCTCCTCCGGACTAGCCGCCATTCATATCGCCTGCAACTCTCTATGGGCCAGCGACTGCGATGTGGCCATTGCCGGTGGAACCAACATCCTGACCAATCCGGACAACTGGGCTGGCCTAGACCGCGCTCATTTCCTATCCCACACTGGCAACTGCAATACATTTGATGACGGCGCAGATGGATATTGCAGAGCAGAAAGTGTAGCGACAGTGCTTCTGAAGAGGCTCGAGGACGCAGAGCTAGATGGAGACCCAATTTTCGGGACAATTCTGGGAGCCTACACAAACCATTCGGCCGAGGCCGTGTCCATGACTCGGCCACACTCGGGTGCACAGCGCGCCATCTTCAGCCGAATTCTTAGCTCTGCCGGGGTCGGTGGCTCCGAGGTCAGCTACATCGAAATGCATGGAACCGGAACTCAGCACGGTGATGCTTGCGAAATGGATTCTGTCCTCAACGTTTTCGCTCCTGAGGGTACCAAACGAGATCAGAGCCTGTATCTTGGATCGGCAAAGGCCAACATTGGCCATGCGGAATCGGCTTCAGGTGTTTCATCCCTAATCAAGGTCCTACTCATGATGGAGAAGGGTTCTATTCCCCCACACGTCGGAATCAAGACCAAGATCAACCGAAACTTCCCCACAGACCTCACCCAACGAAATGTCCACATCGCGATGCAGACAGCTGCGTGGCCCAGACCAGATCCAAAGCAGAAGCCTCGCGGGCGACGAGCATTTGTCAACAACTTTGGCGCCGCTGGTGGCAACTCTTCCGTCCTCCTTGAAGACGCACCATTACCTATCGAGGCGCGCGGAGTGCACGATAATAGACCTGTACACGTCGTAACGGTCTCGGCCAAGTCTCAGACATCTCTGAAGAGCAACATTCGTGCACTCCTCGAGTATTTGGATGCCTCCCCCGAAGTCTCCATCAGCGCACTCTCCCACACGACTACTGCGCGCCGGGTCCATTACAGTTTCCGCGCAGCTGTCATCGGATCCAGTATCCCAGATATCCGCCGTGCTCTCCAAGTTGCACATGTCAAGGACCAATATCGGTCAACCGCATCAGGCAGCAAGGCTCCGGTTGGATTATGCTTCACCGGCCAGGGCGCTCAGTACCTTGGTATGGGTCGGAAGCTCCTTGCCTTTCCACAATTTCGGTCGCTGCTTGCGGGCTTGGACGAGATGGTCCAACTGCAAGGCTTCCAGTCTATTCTTGCAGTGATCGATGGTAGCTCGAGCGTCTCAATGGAGTCACTAGCCACACCAACATTGCAGCTGGCTATTGTTTCCTTGCAGATGGCATTGAGCAAGTTTTGGAAGGCGCTCGGTATTACTCCTGATCTTATCATTGGCCATAGTCTTGGTGAATACGCAGCGATGAACAGCGCCGGTGTTCTTTCGGATGCCGATACTATTTACCTTGTTGGTACCCGAGCAGCGCTACTAGAGAAGTTTTGTTCTGCTGGGACCCATGTGATGCTTGCAATCAAAGCTGCTGCCAGCCATGTGATGACTTTACTTGCACAATATCCTAACATTGAGGTCACTTGTGTCAATGGCCCCGGAGAGACTGTCGTTGGCGGTCCCGAGGACGAGATCCAGAAATTTGAAAAGGCGCTCTCCAACATTTCCATTAGAGGGGACCGAGTTAAGGTGCAGTTTGCTTTCCACTCTTCGCAAGTGGATCCCATGCTGGAGGCGTTCCAGCAGAGCTGCCGCACCGTGGCCTTCAATGATCCATCGGTCCCAATGTTGTCGCCTCTTCTTGGAAAGACAATCAACAGCGCTGCCGAATTTGGTTCCCCGGAAGTCTATCTAAGCCGTCACTGTCGAGAAACAGTTAACTTTTACGGGGCTCTTCAATCGGCGAGGCAGTCAAGTGCTATCCCGGATAACATGATTTGGGTGGAGATTGGACCTCATCCTGTTTGCGGCGGCATGCTTAAGTCCACTCTTGGTACTTCAATCAAGCACTTCGCAAGTCTCCGCCGCGGCGAAGACGATTGGAAAATTTTCCTTCAAACCGTCGCTGGTTTGTACGATCACGGTCTTCCGATTAACTGGGCTGAATATCACAGCGGCTTCAAAGACAGTCTCCGCGTATTGAGATTACCAGCCTATCAGTGGGAGCTGAAGAGCTATTGGATTCCATACGCTCATGACTGGTGCTTGACTAAAGGCGATGCGCCAGCTCTAACTTCCCAGCCCGCATTACCTGCATCTCTCGAGAAGGTCCAGAAGCAACAGCTCACAGTATCCGTTCAGGATGTTGTAGACGAGAAATACGAATACGACAATGCCTGGATCACCGCAAAGTCAGATGTTCAGCATCCTGATTTCCGCGCTGTCCTTTTGGGACACAGAGTCAACGGCCAGCCAGTGTCCTCTTCAGCTGTCTATGCAGATATGGCTTCTACGTTATTCAAAAGACTTCTTGAGAAATCCCCGGTATCCTTTGACAAATCTGATATCGGGATTGAGATTACCAACATGGTTGCCAACAAATCTCTCATTCTCAATGATAACCCCACCCAAATGCTCGAGATGAAGGCTCAAGTGAACTGGTTTACTCTGCTCGGCACGTTCTCTCTGTCCAGCATTTCTGCCGATGGAAAACCCACTGCCCATCATGCCGAGTGTACTGCGACTTTCTCGGAGAAGAGCCGGTGGGCATCTGAATGGAAGCGACGAGACTTCTTGGTCAAGTCCAGGATCAATGACCTGCGACAGGCTGTTCATGACGACTCGGACGCAGTGCATTTGGTCAAAACCGGCATGTTCTACAAGCTTTTTAGCTCACTTGTAGAGTACAATCCCTCATTTAAGGGCTGCCGTGAGCTCATCTTGCGATCGTCGGAGCTAGAATCGACAGGCAAGGTCAAGTTCAATACTCCGCCAGGAACAGCTGAGAAATGGACCTATCCACCTTATTGGCTGGACAGTCTTGGCCAAATTACCGGATTCACCATGAACGCTAACGACTCGGTGGATTCCAAGACACAGGCCTTCATCAACCATGGGTGGGAGAACATGAGGATTCTGGAGACTCTGTCCCCGGATGTCATGTACCAGACTTACCTCAAAATGCAGGAAAAAGACGAAAAGTCGTACATTGGAGATGTCTACATCTTGAACTCGGAAACCAGTTCGATTGTCGCCATGTATGAAGGTGTTATTTTTACTGCCATCCAGAGGAAAGTCCTCGACCTGGTGCTTCCACCCTCTGATGCTTCCCGGATATCGAAGCCACTCGCGTCTCAATCTCATAGTACGCCTCGGACAGCTTCTATCCCACCTCGGCCAGCTCCTGCGCCCGCACGGTCCCAGCCTGCATTCATTTCTCATGAAAACTTATCAACGGAGCCACCCTTACTGCTGGAGCCAGAGTGTGATGATGGATTGACCGCGGATAAGCTTCGAGCCATCATCGCGGAAGAAGTGGGCGCGCCACTCGACGAGGTGAAAAATGATGTCGAGATCACGGATTTGGGTGTTGACTCGCTTCTCGCCCTCACGATGTCCGACAGAATCCTTGAAGAGCTTGACTTCAAGATCGACTCGACCGCCTTTCTAGCTGGCATTACTGTCAAGGATCTTATCGAAATGGTTGCAGGATCCTCGACGACTTCATCGGACACGGCCCCTTCAACTCCGCCGAGGGAGCCAGTGCCTGACCTTGTCCCTTTACCCAAAGGGGTCGAAACACCTCTCTCGTCTCTTTCAAGTCTTGCAAATCAAATCTCTGACGACTTTGACTTTCATCAACAGAAGAGTCAACCCCCAGCATGTACGTATACCCTAAAATTAGGATTGCAGAATACATAGCTAACTGAGGCCATTGTCACTGGTTATAGTACTGCATGCCACAGTTCCCATTCCGCAAGTCATTCGGCGAACTGGTCAAATACCACGCGCTACTTCAGTCCTGCTGCAGGGAAATCCTTCGACCAGTACCAAGATTCTATGGCTATTCCCCGATGGATCAGGAGTAGCGACTTCCTACGTTATTCTTCCAGATATTGATCCCCGCGAGGTTACGGTGTATGGCCTGAACAGCCCATTCATCAAGCACCCGGAAGAAATGAGTGATTACCGGTTCGAAGAGCTCTCAGCTGCATTTCTCACGGAAATTCGCCGGCGCCAACCCAACGGGCCGTATCATTTGGGCGGCTGGTCCGCTGGTGGTATTTGCGCTTACCACGCTGCTCAGCAACTTATCACAGACGGACAGGATGTGGAAGGGCTGATCTTGATAGATAGCCCGAATCCCATAGGCCCGAAGAAACTACCAGAGAGACTTTATGATGAGTTTCAAAAGCTCAACTTATTCTCGTCGTCTACTGGGAGAAATCCGCCTGCGTGGCTTCTGCCGCACTTCATGGGATTCTCCCATATTCTGGATACTCACTCGTCTCTCCCCTGGCAGTCGACAAAGCCTCTGCCAACTTGGATCCTCTGGGCCAAAGAGGGTGTCGACCAGGATAACTCCATTGTGATACAGCCAGGTGATCCCATCAATATGAGATGGCTTCTGCAGACGCGCACAGAATCCGACTTGGGCCCAAACGGGTGGGATCGGCTTGTGGGACGGAGTAACATCACGATTGAAGTGATTGGGGATGCGAATCATTTCTCCATGATGAAGGAGCCTGCTGTGGGCCGAGTGGCTGATTTCATGCGGGCCGCATTGAGCAACGCTAGCAGAAGTTTGTAGACGACTCATTCCCTTTGTCTACGACCTTGATTGTCAGGCGTCGTCGGTTGCTGCTTTAGAGGTGTACTTTCAATACTTTTATAGTCGTTTGCATTTGACTTTGAACATACAAGGATATTGATTTACCAGTAAGTAGTCGCATGATCTATCTAGCATCTAGCAGTCATTCACGTCCTGTAATGGAAACCAAAAGGCAGTTTATCCAAAATGCGGCGTGGAAACCCGTAATAGGCCTTGTCTATTGGAGTGTATAAGTTTGCGAGCTCTGTAAGCTATCCATGTCCCTGCAACAGACATCTCGCATATTTCGGGGAAAATTGAGTTGCACCCTCTATATTTCGGAGTTGCCATGGTGCTGGTACCCACGCTTGCCCGCGTGAAGCACGGAGGTTCCATGAAAGATATTACACAGAATACAAAACTGACAATAAACCTTAGAAAGAAAACTAACAGGTTATTGTGCTGTTAGCGGGATTAACTAGCACATTAGATCCACGATGTTCTAGCAGCTGCTTCTAGGCTATAGGTGGTTTGTTTTGGTCTACAAATTCTCGGTCAACGCTATAGTAGATGGTCTTAGCAAAAGATTCAATGAACCGAAGGGTTATGTTTAGGCTGACATAGTGTGTTGTTATTGTACATGGGGGGCAGTTGAGTGATCTTCGATTTTCCGTCTCTCGGCTTTTAGCCCAGAGCCTGCACGCTGGACGGACCCCGATCAACGGGGGCTACTGAATGATACGGCAATTGCTTTGGAATCCGCAAATCCCAACTATCATGTACACAATTCCACACTTGCTTTCAGCCCCGGGCAGACTGCAGCAAAACGTTCCAGAATGAAATTACTCCATTACTTTCCCCAGAGAACTGGCGCTCGCTACTACCCCTCCCGACCGAGAAAAACCAAGGCCAATCACATCACAGTAGCAACCTTGCAGCCACGAACATGTAAGAAGATATTTTACACTCCCATATTCCTGCATGTTTCTAATCATAGTGGGAGACGCAGCCGACCATATTTGAAATGTTGCAGGAGACTACCAGCAAGCAAATCCTGATAGTGGGCGCTGGCCTGTCTGGGCTCACAGTTGCCCGTCTGCTCACAAACAGTGGTATACCGAACATCGTGTTCGAGGCTTCGATGGAGGACCGTAGCCAGGGCTTCTCCATCAGTTTGCGCGACTGGGGCTATTCCGCGCTGCTTGAGGCGCTCGGGGACATTCCTCTCCGTAGCCTCACGCGGGGTGTTGCCCCAGACCGTCACATAGGCGGTCACGGTTTTGTCGACTTGATAATGCGCGACAATGCGACAGGAGATATACTGGTGGCCCCGGACCCAGAGACACAACCGTCTATTGTGCGTGCTAATCGCAATGCACTGCGAACTTGGATTGCCGACTGTGGCGACGAGCCCTTGGACGTGAGATACGGGCACAAGCTCAAGAGTATCGAGGGAACAGTGGGCAGCATGACCGCTGTATTTGAGAATGGAGCACACCATCGTGGCTCGCTTGTCATCGCCGCCGATGGAGTTCACTCGACGGGTATGGATAGTTCAGGTCATTGGCCGTGAACTACGGCAGCTATTTGATCACGGCGCTAATGTCTCTTTTGCTGTAGTGCGCTCGGTGATACTTCCGCATATCGTCCCCGAAGTGGTTCCGGCGGTGGTTTATCATGGTGAATTTCAACTCCCACGAGAAGAATACGACCGTCTCCTCAGGCCTCTAATCGGTGATTCGAATATTCTCGCCGGAGTTGGAGACGGCTTCAATACACCCATCACCGTGTGTAACTTGACGAAGACAGAGGCCCATCTTGACTGGTCGTATTCACGAATGGCTTGTGGAAATGATGACCCTCTCTATCGGCCCAATCTCTCTGCCGAGGAGTCAAAGAAGATCCCGCAAGCTTTGGTGGACGAGGTTGCGTCGCGGAATCTGGCGGAGCCTTGGTCGCACTATCTCAATGCGGAGGCTATGCAAAAGCACTCTGTCTTCCATTGGACTAGTAGATGTGTCTCAATGACCAACAAAGACACCGAAAAGGGGGCCGAGCGAGGTGTCGTCTTTATTGGAGATTCCTGGCACGCAATGCCGATTTTCGGGGGTGAGGGCGGATGCCACGCCCTCGTGGACGCCGTTGAGCTTGCCGCCGCATTGCTCCATCAAGATGGCGGACTCGACAAGGTGATTTCGACTTACTACACTGGAGCATGGAAACGCTGCAGCGATGCAGTCAGGCGATCAAAGGGGCGGTTTTTTGTATTGCATCGGCCAATGGCTGACTGGCGGGAACTTGCAGAGAAGAAGGCCGCTGCGACAGTCAAATAACATTCTACAGGCTTAGAAACGCATCATCCGGAGAAGGCAAGGTACCACGATTAGATCAAGTGATACATCAAAGCATCTATATACGTATCAAGTAATCTTCCAACACCCTACGCCTCGGGTGAGCCCACTAGCCCCCAAATCTTCAAGCCCATTGAAGGTGTCTTTTCATAGTTCACAGCGTGCGACAGGCGTGATGGTTGACCGTGCGAGCGGCCTCGCTCTCGGACTCGGCTGGCTGACGAACCAGCGTCGTTTGGTCACGTCTCCCGGCCTGAATCCCACCTTGCGGTCCTCCGCCAGCTTCCATAAAACCTGCGACAGGAACGGCGCCAGCGCCTTTTCGAAAATATGGGGCGGCACATCGCCGTAGATGGACCGCACGATCTCCTGCAACGTCATGCCGCTCCTCGGATTTGACCCCAGCTGTGGACCTTCGGACTTGCTCCGCATCAGCGTTGAGAACACTTGCTGGACGCGGAACTCCTTATGGTGAATGTATTCCTGCATTTTGGCGGGTAGGTTTGCTATCTCGGCGCCGTGTGCCGGGTATCCCTTGGGACAGTGCTGCGCCGCCATGTGCACCAGGCTCTTCATGTATGTGGAAAGGTCCATTACAACGGAGTAGCCGTGGCCCAGAACGTTGTCGCCCGTAAACATGGCATTCTCCTCCTCTAAAACGAAGCACATGTGGTCGATGGCGTGGCCTGGCGCAAAGACAGCGCGCACGGTGGCGCCCTCCGTGTAGAAGACCTGCCCTTCCGTGATGTCGTGTTGGCCAGGGTCAGGCTGGTTCTTGTATACTCGGGAAGCAATCTCAGGATCGTAGGCCACGAGATCGGCAACACCGCCAGTGTGGTCCCCGTGCCAGTGAGTGAGAAGGACATGTGAGACCTCTAGCTCGCGCTCTTGGAGGAACTCGACGATTCTGTCGATCCAGCATGGTAGTCCCTTTACTCGATGTCAGTGTGAGATAATTTACGGATGCAAAGTAGACAGCAGAGCGCGATGAGAGCGAGCATGATCAGTTTGCATGGGCATACCTCGCCAGTGTCGATGAGGATTCGCGACTTGCCAGTCCCGACAATATACGTGTTGGTTCCTTGCAAGGACATGAACCCGGGATTTCCCCCGAGTATTCGAACCACTCGGTCTGTGATATCTTCCACATCAGGAAGAGGCGGGAGATTCGCTTCTTGGCCAGAAAGGTAGTCTTGCCAATACGACTCATCGAACGGTATTCTGGACATCTTCGTAGATCGTTGGTGATACACTCCAATTCGTCGTTCAGTAATATACTCTCAATGAGCCCGAGCCAAAAGTCTCTGGGGCGATCATAGATCAGCAATGAATAAGTGGTGCAGGGCACGGCAAGATCGTCGAGCTTGCGTGAATCTGCCAAGCCCGCGTTGGCGAAGGCTTCGCGGTCACGACTCTCAAGCGAAAGTACATTGCTATCGTGTGTCTGACACCTTCTGAGAGCCCGTTCTGGTGGTCGGAATTTACCTTCGGGTTTTAAGCCACAAGCGCCTATTGCTTTGCTTACATGCATACCCAGTCCACTAGCGCCCGGTTTATTTTGGCAGGATACGAATTCCGGGGTTACATGAGCATCCGGACCGGTTTCCGAAATTATACGAGAATCAGTCCGCAGCAGCGGAATTCGTGATAGTGCCAGAAGAGTACAGAGACTAGTTCTGCTGCTCCATTGGCGTCAGCCACGAGTGGGAATATGGTGGATTCGATCACACGGGCGCTCCAAGCTGATTGTGAGCATGATCGGCCGGCAAAACGCCTGCAGTAACTGGCGAGGAATACCGCTTGATATTTAGAATCAACAGACTTGTAGAATAGTTTTGACCACATTGCAACGCCTTTTACAGTCAGTGGGGAGGATGGCATTTAGTATTGCCCTGGTCCGAAGGCTTGTCTGTGCTTCCCGGAGCATCTTTGGTCTATACACAACAGAAGATAGGCTTGGGGCAGTCATACTTTGAGCCGGTCCCGTAGGAAAGATCAACGTGAGTATCGCTGAAAAGGACCACCTTAATAGGACTTGAGATTGTGTCACCTGATAATAAGGTTGAGCCACCAATTGAGTAAGATGCGCCTAGCCTAATTAGGGATAGTACGTTCAATGTCCATAACATCTTTTGCGAATGTATCCATCGTCAGTATCCATCGTCACCATCGACAACCTTTTTCCATCTGCAGTCAGCTCGACTCTTAGATTTAAACGCTCGTTCCATCTCTCCAAAGAATCTCCATCAAGGACCACATCCTAGAACTTGCCATGGCCAGTACCAAACCTCCCGTCAGACGATCCTAACTACATACAAATGATTACATCATTCTAATAAAGCTCTTAGGTTACCCCTCCACCAGGATGGTCAATGGAACCAGACGAACTCGACTACAGGACTGATTGGGCTCCGGAAGATAGTTGGGGGTACCAGCTTGGCGTTGATTACAACCTCGGAAAATGTATCCCCGTCATGTGCGACCCGGTTGGTGGCGAAGTGATATTCACGGCTGGTGGGAAGTTTTACGAATGGAATCAGCTTGCCGAAACTCTTCATCAGATCCTTTTGCCAACATCATTGGAGGAGATCATTGCTGTGATGAAGGACCAGGGGCGCCGAGGACTGAAATGGAAATCACTGTGATCGTAGTGGCATGGTTCCTACCTAATTCGGAAAAATAGGAGCTCAAGGTTGAATCTGCTGGTCATTCAACCACACCAGGGCGTGTGGATCCGAAATTGTGCAGAGACTTACCCTTTTGTCTTCTTCCAGTAAGATTGGGATATCATTCCGAGGAGGATATATTTTTCTCGCTAACATCGAACTAAACAATATAGGGGCTATCGTGACATAACCTTGATGTACACTGAATTCCATTACCATAAAAAGAAACTCACCCTACTATATTATCATTTCTCCCTTTCTCTCACCTCACTTGACACTACTTATATTCCCTCCTCTCTACTATCTGATATAACTATCTCTACTATCAAGATAATTGGCACTAATATGACATAACCCCTGGCAACTATGCCGCCCAATACTGGGTAGCGAGGCTGCTCTGGTAATCACAGAAATTCGAGTTCACCCTGTCCCCTACCTAGGTCTTGTGATCGATGCTCTCCTCACAGCTAAGACAATATCTTTATTCCTCGCGAGGTATCTCTCACAGCATCTCTCACCGACGATGAGCTCTACGCGATGTAGATTGTGCAGAGTGCGCTGTTAGATCACTCGCAGATAATATTGATGATGACTGTGATCTTGATGCCTTTACACCCACCAACATCCCACAATCTCGTGGCAATCTAAAGAAGGGTGACAAGGCCCTTGTAAACTTCGATCGGTGTAGTAGGTTGATTGGTGGACCACCGTAGGAGACTTTATTCTGTCACTATGTTACCTTGATCGTGCGATACTGTCTTACAATTATGTCTGGCGCGAAGAAAGAGATCAATTGAATAAGACTTGTAACACTCGCGGCAGTCACGGAGCGACTTTCGCCTCGCTATTCTCACTAAATACCCAGATCCCGCTAGACAAGCTTGGGTCGAAAACTATGTGCACTTCAAACATCTACCAACTGTTCAAGATTGTGACTTCACAACTGGTGTCTCATATCCTGATGGATAAAGGTTCGAGAAGTCAAAGTAGAGCTCATAGACCCCAGTGACATTTGTTTCCTTCGCCCGGAAAGAGTCTGACAAAGAGCCACTACCATACTCCCACATAAGATATGTGCCATAGAAAATGAAGTTGGTAGTCACGGCATCGGATGGCACAGTGATGCCATTTCCAGTGAAACCCACGGGCAAAACTTCATCGTCAGTGGGCCGAATGTAAAGTAATGTGTCGGAATCCAGGGTAACGCCCGACGTGGTAGCCGTAGTAATCATCTCTGTGTCGGTAATTACAACTAAAGCGCGGTCAGATATTGTGACTAGATCAAACGGTCGTGTTGAACCGGAAGTTGAAGAGTTTATAGAGGCCCTTACAGGTGACATCCGTAGTAATAGAGCCATAGGGCCACTTTGATGAATCGCCAGCATAGGCGATGCCTATCGTATCAATGTTAGAGAGGGTGATGTTCAGCAAGAAGACCAAAGCAGAAAAGACGAACCATCGGAGTAGAATATGTCAATATAGTCAGAGGCGAGACTATAGGCCACAAGGCTGAAGGAGCCAGTTGGATTGCGCTTAAGAAGCGGCTGTACCGTGGCTGGGGTGGCCAGCGCGCAGGCCGCGAAAGCCAAAACCGAAGAGAAGATGCTCGATTTCATTATGGTGTAGTGTGTGATTTACTCGGACCAGATATTATGATTGTTCTGTCCTCATAGCACTCGGTTGATTGCTTATATACTTTCCTTACGCCGATGAGGGTCGGCCATAACCTAGATGCGAGGCCCCACCTGGGGGTGACGCGGCCGCCGGATTGTAAGATTTGCAGGAAGCTGACATGGATGCTGCTTGGCCCCGTAAGACTCCTGAAAGGAGCTTTCATTCCTCCACGACGGCAAATAAAATTGGCTATTCCAGACCTTATTGTCCAGCTTTGTGAGGTTTGACTAGGTATAATGTTCGTTTGGCCAGGAGACGAGCGGCCACTTCAGTATAAACAAATATAAACAGCTTACACGGCCGTTGTAAAGACCGGCGCGGATGAGGGATCCACGTCCGCGGAGATTGAAATTAAGGTACAGCGCAACAGGCAATCGGGTCCGAAGGTTACTGGTGGACAAGAAGGGTTTCGACACTAAAATGCAGAAATAACAAAGGGAAAGTGGGAGCGATTGGCCAAGGATGTCCATTTGTCGAAACAAACTAGTCTCCAATGCTAAAACACTTGGCGAGCAGTTAACAGCCAGGCTGCGGGCCACACAGGGAGCGCCACACGGCTAGCCAGCCGCAGGTCCCGGCCTAAGAATCACGGCGCTGCTACCGACGGCATCTCTGAATGGCTGGTCTTGTTGTGATGCTCTCTTGAGGAACAAGACCTAGTTATAGGCATGATAGTCAGTACGTACGCAGCTTGTCACAGCCCCGAGGATCTTGGCCTAGATTCCCCTGCAGCTGGACAGTAGCCTGCAAGAAAGTCGAAGGGGAGATCGCTTAGTGTCACCGGGTTTCACCCGCAACATGGCTACCGGTGTCAAACAAGTCTCCTTCCTCGACTTCATGGACTTTGAACTCGAGTTATCGGGGTATGAGCCCTAGAAAGGTAGCGATGGTCCCGGCCCATCATAGAAGATGCAATAATAAAGTGTAGCCTGTATATTCACGATCTAATAGCGCTCCAGTAGCCACAAGCGACGCTCCTCATCAGGCATAGCCAGCAAGCGCTTCGATTCCGCACGCTTGACACTAAGATAGTTCTGGACAATTTCATGCCCCATAACATTTTGCAGCGTTTTATCCTCGGACAGGGCAGCCATACTCTCAGCCAGGGATTTGGGAATTGGGGTCGTGATACCAAGAGCAGAGCGTTCGGCAGGGCTCAGACTCGAGGCATCCACTGAGAAAACGATGGGTCAGTTCATTGACAACAGAAAAATATGAAGTGGGGCGTATAGCTTACCGGCACATTCCTTCACGGCCAGAGAATGATTCTCTTCTAACCCAATCAACCCACCTGCAAGTAGCGCCGCCATCGCAAGGTAAGAATTAGCAACGCCGTCAACCGTCTTGATCTCCCAATGACCAGGACCTATTTTCCTCACGGGCGCCTCGCGATTTTGGAAGCCCCACGCAACCCACTCAGAACCAGACCAGATACCCGAGCGCACACGTTCGTAACTGGCATCCTGGGACATCGTGAATGCGACAATAGCGGGGTAGTGGCTCAAGATACCGGCGAGGAAGGCATCTTCGCGGGTTGGTGGCGTAATGGAAATATGTGCGTGCGCGGCACTGCCGGCTCCGTTTGCGAAGGGGCGTGGATGGAAGGTAGCGCGGAGCCCGTGTCGCTCTACGACCGCGGTGATGACGTGCCGGGCTGCAAAGAGAGTATCAATGGCGGCAAGTGGGTTGGCCGGTGGGAGAATAAATTCGAACTGGCCGGGTGCGGACTCGGAGTGGAATTGTTGCAGTTTGATGCCAATGGACGCCAGCGTCCGATTGACTTCCTCCAGTATCGGGACCATTTTGCGTGTGTCAGAAGTCATTTGCGACCAGGAGTGATTCGTTGTTGCGGGCGCGTAGTCTGTAACTTGGCCGGTTTGTTGGTTCGTGATTGGTTTGAGGAATATGACCTCAATTTCGACACCGCAGAGGACTTCGACGTTGTGGGTGCTGTGGAGCCTTTCAACAATGCTTTGAAGGGTGGTTCGAGGGCAGCTGGCGAGTGGCTTGCTCTCCTCTGATTGCCAAAAGCTCATCACAGTGGCACTGGGAGCGGCTGATGTTGTCAGTCCTCCGTTACGGCGGAGGCTGCTCAGGTCTGGCTCCATATAAAATTGTCCTGTTGTAGATCCCTCTGGCGTGACAGTGTCGTCTTGCAGCATCCACTGTACTGCCAGTGAGACGCCAATTCGTCGCTGTTTCCGCGCAATGCAAACAAACTCTTCAAGCGGGAAGATGCGCACTCGGGTTGTCGCCGTGTAGTCGATCCATTGCATCCAGACGTACTCAATGTCGGGGTTTGTCAGAAGGAAAGCGTCTAGCAAGTCGGAGGGTTCAGACATTGGATGCTTGCTGAGTAGAGGTGACCGCTGAAGAACTCCAGGTGTATACTGTGGTTTTTGATTCAGGCTGTACAGCTTGTTTGAATTATGGAAAAGGATATCAGCTGCTGCTGCTTTTGCTTGTGAAATATTATAGTCACCGTGCCGGACGTAGTCCACAAGAACCTGCGTTGAAACTGGTAAGCACATAGATATAGCATCCAAGCAGCCTATCTGTAGGGACTTACAGTCTCTAGGGCCTGCCGGAACTGCTTATTGGCTAACCAAAATGTTTCCGGGAAGAAGTGGCCATCCGTACTCCAAAGAAGACGATTGGTCGGGGTGATTTCCAAGCTCTCGCGCAAAACAGTTTCCTCAGCCTCACGGCTGACCATAGGGAACACCTCACCAAGATCAAGATAGACATTAGGATACACACAGGCAAGGTACCCCGCTGCTCTCGTATACGGATAGGCCGAGTGCAACAGCACGATGGGCGCATCGGGGTACTGCATGATGAGAGGCTGCAGGCAAGCAGGGTTGGCCTTGACAAGATTGATATCATTATCGCCCAATCCAGTATGAAATTGGAGCGGCTTGACCACACCAGCTCTCTTCCGGAATGTAATCAGCTTCAGAGTCTGCTGGACGA
The DNA here is from genome assembly GCF_028826845.1 of Penicillium canariense. Classification (NCBI taxonomy): domain Eukaryota; kingdom Fungi; phylum Ascomycota; class Eurotiomycetes; order Eurotiales; family Aspergillaceae; genus Penicillium; species Penicillium canariense. Next base: position 1,738,939 of record NW_026622734.1, on the reverse strand, counting down.
GCCAGTCATTCAGCGGCTTTTCCTCGACGCGATATCCGGATTTCCTCGTCCCCAGATCTAGGATGCGGTGGAGCGAGGCTGTCAACAATTCCTCGTCCGGCGAGTGGGGATCCACGTCCAGCCCTGTGCGGTAGCAAATCACGGACTTGAATCCAACGACGACTGGGTCATCCATGGCGTGGTCCAGTGCATTGAGAAACTGAGTGCGGAACGTGCTCCACACGCTCTCGCCGGGTGTGCGCTCTACGCTCATGATGTCACGCAGTAAGGAGGCAGCCACAGCCTCGATGCGCACGATGCGCTTTGTCGCCGAAGCTGTGAAACGGTCGTGCCAGTCGTACGATTCGACATCCTCGTCGGATAGTAGATCGTCTAAGAGCAGGGTGTGCGTGCCTACCAGGCTGCGGCGGATCAGCCCGTCGTAGTCCTGCTGCACCCAGCGCGTATGTGCCGCAAGCACGTCATCCCAGTTAGCGCACGGAGTGCCATACAGCTCGCCGAGCTGGTTGACGGCGCGCAATAATGGCAGCGTAGTCTGGGCATTCTCCAAGGCGCGACCGTGGGCCTCGGAGGTGATCGACTCAAGCGGGTAGCTATCGTAGTCCGCGGCGACGTCGCGGCTTAACAGGTTGTGCGCATGATTGTCGATGAGCGGGTGGGTTTGCACCAGGTGGCGGAGGGAGTCGAGGGAGTCCATGGTGGTGAGAAGAAGAGAAAGAGAAAGAGAAAGGGTCTACGGTGTACATTCTATACCTGGGAATAATTCGGTTCGGTCCGTCTGACGGGTCCGATCAATGGTAGCCCGCCTCCTTGGGTCCATGCGGTCGGCTAGTTCCCCTCCATCCTCCGCCGGTTGTTGCACGGATCGCAATGGTTCGCTTCACCGCGGCCTCTGCCTGAGGCCCTGGCAGTCGCCGTAACAGGTTTACGAGAGGTGCTATGACCACGACCCACCCCAGAGCTGTGCTGGGCGTCGGGAGGTGGTCCGAGTGGCAGTAAGCGCCGCCAAATACAAAGCGCGGTCTTATCCGCACGGCGATTGTCCATACTCAACCAGGTTAACTCCACGAGCAAGCCCAAGGGCCCGTCTACGGACAGCATTTGCTCAACATCATCCAACAAAATGCTCTGCGAGACATATGTAACCCACGTCGACCTCGCTCGGATCCCTTCCGCCCGCCCAACATGCCTTCGTGGCCATCGCCAGACGATCTCCCGCAGCTACCAATCCAATAACAGCATGCGAGGGCACTACACCATTCGTTTAGCGAATCATCAAAGTAATAGATCGAGCTGGCATGTACGAGCCGGCCAGTCGGGACGATCCGTGCAGAAGCGCACAATCTCACATTTCTAGTTCCACCCCAAACTCAGTTAAACTACATGGGGCACTCCATTGACGCTACGACAAGCCAAAAGCCGCAAGTTGAACCCTTAAACTCAAAATGCTCAGTACTGGCCCTCGATCGTCAGGGTTCCCGTTTTGGTCACCAGAAACTCGTTCACAGCGACGTCCTTCCCACTCTCCTTGCCGTACCCAGACTCCTTCATGCCGCCGAAGGGCGACTCGGCGGCCGATTGGTTTCCTGTGCGGTCAGCTGGGTTAGCGAAGATCGAAAATGGGTGGGTCTCCCGGGAACACGCACCTGTATTCATTCCGATCATGCCGGCCTCCAGGTTCTCCAGCAGCCGCCACATGCGATCGATGTTCTTAGTGAACGCATAGCTAGCCAATCCCATACTGGTGGCATTGGCCCACTTTACTGCCTCGGCCTCCGTCTCGAAGCGGTACAGCGCTGCGATGGGGGCGAACGACTCCTCCTGCGAGATCTGCATCTCTTCCGTCATTCCGGATAGGATGGTCGGCTCGAAGAAGTACCCCTTCTGCGAGGTCAAAGGCTTGCCACCCAGGATGACCTGCGCGCCGCGGTTGCGAGCATCCTCCACCTGGGCGACGGCCTTGTCGATGCTGCGGGGTGTGGTCAATGGGCCCATGGTGGTGTCAGCAGAAGCGCCGTGGCCGACGACCAAAGCACTAGTCCGCTCCTTCAAGAGCGAGGCGAAGCGATCGTAAACGCCGGCTTGGACGTAAATGCGGTTAGCAGTAATGCAAGCCTGGCCAGCATGGCGCCACTTCAGCGCCATGAGCTGGTCGAGAGCTTGGTCGAGGTTGGCATCATCGAAGACGATGAAGGGGCAGTTGCCCCCCAGCTCGAGAGTCAGCTTCTTCAGGCCCTGGGCGCAGTGTGTGGCGACCAGCTTGCCCACCCGCGTCGAGCCAGTAAAGGTGACCTTCTTGACGAGTGGATGCTTGCACAGCGCCTCGCTCAGCGACGGGGTGTTCTCCAAGTCTGTCGTCAGCACATTCAACACACCGGCCGGGACCCCGGCGCGACGCGCCAGCTCGGCCAGCACCAGCGCTGAGATGGGTGTTTCGGGGCTAGGCTTCACCACCATCGTACATCCGGCAGCCATCGCGGCACCGACCTTCCGTAACACCATGGCGACGGGGAAGTTCCATGGCACCAGCGCGGCGGCCACGCCGATCGGCTGCTTGATAGTAAACAGCCGGCGGTTCGGCGCCGCAGGGACCGACACGGTACCCTGAATGCGCTCCGCTTCGCCCGCAAACCACCACAGGAAACCCAGCGAGTAATCCAGCTCGCCATAGGCCTCTGCCAAGGGCTTTCCGGTTTCATGGGTGACGATCTGGGCCAGGTCATCCCGGGCCTGGGTAGTCAAGTCGTACCACTTGAGTAGCCATTTGGCCCGCTGGCGCGAGCTCACTTTGCGAAACTCCTCAAAGGCAGCGTGTGAATCTTCAACGGCCGCATCGACATCTTCGGCGCTGTTGTTGGGGCAGCTTGCCCATGCCTGGTCGGTACCCGGGTCTTCAGATAGTCCCATCTGTTAGTCATTGGGCATGGTTATAGTCACGCCAACTCTCAACCATACCAATCACCTCAAATCGCTTCCCACTCTTTGCTGCCACCCATTTATTCCCGACAAATGAGTCGAAATGCAAAAGGGTCGGATCGTTCAGCTGTAGTTGATCAAATGCATGTTAGCCCGGTTGTCATGTCCCTCAACGCGACAAATCTTCCCTCTGCCCAAACACTTCGGACATCTCGCCGAGAGGGGGCTCCCCCTCTCCCCCACCATTCCAAATGCTCTGCGCTGAGGATAACAAGTGTTCGAAGGGGGGCGACATACCTTGAACGGTAGCTGATATGTTTGGGCCATACTGAGCAAAATATCAAGGGACAGTGGGGGAAAGAGAAATCTAGCAATGAGAATGGCGGGGGTGTTGCAACTTATGAGGGGAAAGCCAGCGCCGAGACCGACCCCCCTCATCGCACCCGTTGAGGATCCAGGGTTCGCAGGGTTTCCGCCGATCCACCCACTCCGCGACCATCGGCATACCCATTCGGCTAGATGGATTGAAGTGTCTAAACAAACCAAGTCTATTTTGAGATGGCGTCATGCGTTATCTACCTATTAACAACATTACTTACTATACAGGTCGTGATCTTGGTCCTGCGTCGCCACAGCAGAAGCAGCAGAAGCAGCGGGCTACACCAAACTATCCACACTGGAATGCTTCGCCTCGCGCGACCGCCCATCATATTGTGTCCGTGCCGCCCCCTCAATGGTATACTGGACCGACACATCCGTCGTCTTCACAATACCAACAACCCCATCCACGCTCCCGCTGCTGACACTCGGACTATCGCCGCCGCGACGATACTTGCGCATATCGAAGGGGTCGCCCCGACCCGCATCAATGTCCACAGTATGCCCGCCATTCGGATCGGCCATCTCGTACCCGTCATCGGCATGGGACCGCAGCTGAGCAGAGCGCGGCTGTGACTTGTTCGAAAACGGTTTCGAGCCGGGGTACTGGCCTCGAGAGCCGCTGTTCCCGGGTCCGTAGCCGGAGGTTTCGCCGCGGGAGGTGCCGAGCAGGCGGGGGAGGTACCGGCCGGCGATGGCTTTCAAGGAGGGGGCACAGGCGGTGATGACGGCGACGTTGACTTCGATAGCTGAGCTGACAAAGCCAATCGCGTAGGTCGGGTCTGAAGAGATCTCGTGGGCGACGAAGACTTGTGCGAGAATGACAATGCGCCACACGCCGATGGCGGTGGCACTGTGAAGGGTTAGAGTTGGGTCAAATGGGATGGCGGGACGAGTATGTAGATGGGTGACTTACACTCCACCCAGGCACAGGACGATGCACACGGCAAGCTTCCGTCGCAGGGGCATTTGGAGATTCCAGGTGATCAGGATGGGGATCGACATTACCAGCAAATCCGTGAAGAGATTCAACGCTGCGGTCGACACGTAGAAGTTGCCTTGCTCAATGCATTTGCCGCCTACAATCGACAGGTCGTATACGTAGGCGACCGGATGGCATTGGAAGATGTCGACGAACAGTACGGCGATGAAGAGGCCAATGACAATGACGAAAGACGTCCAGATGAGGAGATTAACAATGCGCGACCGCGATTCTAGTCTGCGCAAGAAGGCCAAGATTGATAATTTAACCACGGTAAGAGTTGGGTTGTACAGGATCTGGTTGGCGAAGTTCCACTGGACGGGGGGATTAGCTGGAGGTGCAGATCGAGTCCGTTGTCTCTAGGAGGCTCACAATGTATCCTTCCTTAGCATCGTAGTCTTTCGGGATGTCGTCGAAGTGGATTCCGACATAATTCGTTTTGATATCTATGGGCGTAAGTCAGTGAATCGGTTTTGTCGCTGTCGAGTCGGGGTGACTAACAATACCACGAAGTGACCGACTGCCCAACGGCGAGAATCTATCCCTGTCGCATTAGTATGTCGCTGCCAGGGCCGGGGATCAAAACAATCATACACATCCCACGATGATCAAATAGTCATCTACGGAGTCTCGTCAGTATCCTGTCGATCACTGGGAAAGGCGGTCCCTGCATACCGATTGTGAGCGCCGATCGCAATAACCGGCGACTCCAGAGCCTCAAGAGCACCGAAAGACCTCCAAGAATCGGAAATGCAACCACGACACCCAGTGCGATATGTTGTTGGTGGTGGTCAACCATCGTCCAGCATTCCCTCGCGAACAAGAGAGGGGGAAAGAGAGAAAACGAGGCAGGTCAGAACCTAAAGCCGTAGATCATATAATAACCAGGCACGCATGCAGGAACCGCCACAACCTAGAGTACAGTATACTCCGTACAGTCAAAGTCCTCCCTGTGGCTGGCATCCTACCTCCAAATCCTCTGAATTACCATTACTCTCTGAACAGAAATGGCTCGTAGTCCGAACCCTAATTGGCGTTTCCAAAACCTTAGATATTGGGGTGGCCAATGATGAGGGCGTCGAGGCGAGGCTCCACCAGGCGTAAATAGGAAAGAGTAGGTGATCGTAGACTTCGGACTTCGGAGGAACTACGGAGAATGCAACCTCCCACGGAGAAACTGAAAACTCAATCACCCGTCCATGAAGTCGACGTGCCCAAGCAAGAAGTTCTTTGGGACCGCAATATCGAAACCCTGCAATCCCCCATTAAATCAAACTACGAAACAAAACAAACATCCCTGTCAATTTAGCGCGAAAGGACTTGGACCAAGGATTTGTGCCATTGTGCCTGAAAACGGGCGAAGAACCTTCCTCGAGGCTTCGACGCGATGGCGCCCGGTGTTACTATTTGAAACAGTCATCAAGCTTTCGGCGTCGGACCGAGCCCCGCCTGCCGGAATCAAACAAGAGTACTTACTCCGTAGTGTGCACGCGAACCATGGAAAAGAGACGGCTTTCCATCCGATTTTGTATATAGCGAGCTTTACTCTTCCGCAGGATGTATCTAGTCAACAAACGTGATGGAGCTGGTCATGGTTGCAGGGAGATCACAGACGGTGGCCCCGGCGGACGGAGCAGCTATGGTTCTTTCTAAATTTGTGGTTCCGCAAGCCACAGCCAAGGTGGCGCGGAGGCCTCAGCATACAAGCGAGTTTACGAGGGCAATTACTCGATTGCCCTTTCACCGAGATCGATTCTTTATGGAGAAAACTCCACACAGGGTCGTGTGAGAGGCTTCACTCATGCTCATTTCTTTCCAAGTCCAAGCGTCCTCAGATCCTCCACTGTCAATCCGGCCGATTCGGAGAATCGCAAGTGGACCTTTTCTCTCACAGTGGGGATGGGGCGAACGCCTCAAGGCCAAGGAGGCGTTATTGTCCTCTTTTCAACCGGGCGTTAAACTGCGCAAAGACAATCGTCCAGCAGATCGAGGGATGGCCACGTAGGCTCTGAATCGAATTGTTCTTTTCGGCACTAACACTGTCCCGCATTAATTCCGTGGTGGCTCTTCGTTCCTTCTAATCTCCCACGGGGTGCCCAAAGCACAGCAAAGAATAAGCCGGGTGTTCGGCTAGGAGAGCAGTGCGTGCTGGTGAACGCCTCCGCCGTTGCGGAACAAGTCCGGGCCAGGGCTGCTGGGTAGAGCAGTGCAGTTGTCGCGACTGGAAAGTGGGGCGCAATTTCATGCTTTTGCGCATAGCGTCTGTATAGCGTCGCGCTATGCATCCGTAGTATGCCCCAGGGCGAAATTTGGTCTCGGAGCATCTACGTGGGCGCGCCGAGTCAGTCGAGATTCGTAGGCGACCACCGGAAAAGTGGAGCTCTCTCAGGGCTTCGCAGAGACGATTCCGATGGGTTCCTTGTGGGGCATCGTGGCGAGCAATCGTAGCTCGCCCCTGAGTTCCATGAGGTGGAGGAGGGGCTGTATCTACTTGTCAACCTCGTGGCCGTGAGCTCAGCCTGTCCGGAGTCGCCAATTGCCGATGCTTGCTCCTTCTTTGCAACTTCTTAAAGGACGCCGTTCCCACCTTCGACCGTTTATTAGGTCCTCATCTCGGCGATCACTGAGAGGCGCTGTACCACTTGAGTGTTAATCTGCTGCAACACTCTCCCTCTCGCTTTCTCCATTCTTCACAATGGCGCCCCGTTCGGTCCTTGTGGGTGCGCTCCTGAGCGCTCTCGCCCTGGCGGCCCCGGCTGAGGCTGCAGTTGCGGCGGAAAAGGTCGCACCGGTGTCGCAGGCAGGTGCTCCGCTCTTCCCCAGTGAAACGGTCCAATTGACCAACGTTGCCCTGTCGAACCTGGATGCCAATCAGTCTGCCCTCTTTGGCTTCGCAGGTAATGCTTCGAGCCTGTCCGCTCGGACTCAGAGTGGCTGCAAGGTTTATCCTGGGGATTTCTGGTGGCCCTCGCACTGGGTGTGGTCGCTGTTTGACGAGCTTCTGGGTGGCGCTCTGATCAAAACGGTGCCCCTGGCTGCGTCCTGCTACAACTCTTGGCCCGAGTACGATGCCACTGAATGTGAAACAGTGACGGACAACTGGACGAACTCCAATCTCCAGTAAGTGCCACGACCTTTGGCAACGGGCCCCCTCCCTGACGTATCCTTCTTAGTGCTGCCGATGCTGCCTCTGTGATGTGGCCCTTGTTTGAGGGCAGGACTTGTCTCCCCACTACTAATGCCTCCGCATCCTGCACGGTGGGTGGTTATAGTAGTTATGCTGTCAATGTCACCAATGTGGCCCAGATCCAGCTGGCGGTCAACTTTGCCCGCAATGCTGGCCTTCGTCTGGTCGTCAAGAACACTGGCCATGATTTCAGCGGCAAGTCCACCGGTGCTGGTGCTCTGGGTATCTGGACTCACCACCTGAAGGAGATCGATTACATCGAGAACTATCAGAGCTCGAGCTACCAGGGCCCCGCGGTCAAGATGGGTGCTGGTGTGCAGGCGTTTGAGATTTATGAGAAGGGCAAAGAGCTTGGCTTTACTGCTGTTGGTGGCGAAGGCAGGGTATGATACTCTTGCAGGGAGACTCTCCATGTACAATCAACTAATACGACTTTTTAGACCGTCGGTGTTGCCGGTGGCTACGTGCTCGGTGGTGGCCACTCGCCCATGTCCAGTATGTATGGTCTGGCCGCAGACCAGGTCCTCGCCATGGAGGTTGTCCTAGCGAACGGTCGCTTCGTCACTGTGACTGAGGAGAGCGACCCCGACCTCTTCTGGGCCATTCGTGGTGGCGGTGGCGGTAAGCTTCATCCGACTTTCGTCACGCATGACCAGGTCTAACAATGTCATCTGCAGGTACCTTCGGTGTTGTCACGTCTGTCATTTCCCGCGTCCATCCCAAGGTCGGCGCCACTGTCTCTACGTTCAGCTTCTCCACCGGCACCGACGTTTCTGTGGATGCCTTCTGGGCCGGTGTCCGCTCGTACATGGAGCGCTTCCCGGCTCATGCTGATGCTGGCACTTACGCCTATTTCTGGATTATTGCGACCGGTCCCAACTCCTTCCTCTTCCTGATGAACCCCTTCTTCGCCGTCAACCACACCCTTGCTCAGTACAACGCGCTCGTGCAGCCCTGGTACAATGACCTCGAGGCGCTGGGAATCCCCTTCACCCCCAACTCGACTTATTATGACAACTTCTACGATGCCTGGAGCGCCGGCTTCCCTCTGGAAACCGTCGCCTTGTCCACCATGCTGACTGGCTCCCGCCTGTTCCCCCGCGCTAACTGGGAGAGTGAGTCCTCCTTGAACGCTACCTTCGATGCCCTCCGCTCCACGATCAGCGCCGGCTACAACGTGCTCGCCTTCAACATGAAGGCCGAGCTGCCCACCGGCTACACCCCCAACTCCGCTAACCCGGCCTTCCGCACCACCCTCATGCATGCTATCACCTCCACCAGCTGGGATGCCGACGCCACCAATGCCGAGATCAAGTCGAACATGGATTATTTCACCAACACCATCCTCGGCCAGTGGCGTGCCACCTGCCCCGACGCTGGTGCTTACATGTCCGAGTCGGATATCCTGGAGCCCAACTTCCAGCAGGCTTTCTACGGCTCCAACTATGCTCGTCTGTATCAGCTGAAGCAGCGCTATGATCCTACTTCCCTGTTCTATGCCCCCACTGCCGTGGGTAGCGAGCACTGGGTAGTGAAGAGCGAGGATGGTCTTCCCGATCAGAACGGTCGCCTGTGCCGCGTTTAAATATGACGTGGTGCTGGAAAATATGTATAGAGTAAATTCGGATGCGTGATATATATCTTGTACAGTACAGCGATGCCTGAGTGAATTGCATTCAATATAGACTTAATTGAACTTTTCTTAGGCTTTTTTCCAATTTAGTCATATGAACTTTGGACAGCTCGCTCTCTACGAGTACCTATATGTTGATATTTGGGTTGGAATTACCCCAACAAGCCACCTTGCATGATACCAGCGGTTTGGTGGGGATTCCTACGTCATTGGGCCTCCGCGTAGTCGGATGCAATAGCAGTGGAAAAGAAAGACGGCTGCAATCCTCGAATTGTCTTTGACCTACCAGAATACATTGATATTCCACTCATTAATAGGCCGTTTTTTGTAACAGGTGGGTTTGGTTATCTATCTCACCAAGTTACAACAGTTAGAGTGGAATGCAATCTATACTCCTTACATGCTCTCGGCAGCACTCCAGAATACACACCGCACCTGTCCACCCCACCACCTCACCCCTCACCTACTACAACATCAAAGAACTTCGTTCAATTTGAAACAATGATTCAAATTGTTCCTCTACTTCGTGCACAAATCTAACCACCAATTTACCCTATTCTCCGCTAAGCGTTCGCTTGCAACACCACGCGGATAACTCAACGCGCTGGTTGGCCAACCGCCGACAATCGTCGCAGATATCGAGCTCCCCTCTGCAGCACACGTCGATCACTTTCCCCTCTCCTTGGTTGTACTGCAACGTCTCCTCGGCAGAATGCGACTCTGGAGAGATGCCCTGGCACAGTTACACGGGTGCTGGTTTTTCCGCACCGCAGTTGCTCCGAATAGAAATATCCTGGTGAGTGACTAGTACCTGCTAGATTAAGCCGGAGATAGAGCGTGTAGATAGGCATATCCTCTGCGCGACACCACGATGCAATTGGTTCGTGCTCTTTTCCGCACTGCGAGTGCTTTGTCGTGGCTGGGTGGTATGTTGATCCTCTGGTCGTCGGCAAATGGGATGAATTGGCTGATATTGACACCGGCCTGGTCTAGCTGCTGCTCGGATTGCCACGATACCAACAATTCCCTTCACAGAGACTGGGGGTACCTACAATGTGTCTATGCTCACCGATATTGTGGTCGATTCGCGTTACGCAGAGGAGGTGGACAATATTGGCCAGACCTTGATCCCGCCGACGTTGCTGGAGTTCGCGCAGACCTTCCAAGGGGACCTCAAGTCGGTCCTGGAACTGGACTTGAAACTCTCCCAGGCCACGAAGCGCAAACCTAACTCCATCTTCGTCACCTTTGGCAACGACACGAGCTTCATGGATGCTGCAGGACGATGGACCCAAGAGGGATATAAACTACGCGTAGACGATCGCGGGCTGGTTGTGACAGGTGCCAGTCCCCTGGGTTCATGGTGGGCCACTCGGTCAATTATTCAAGCTACTGTTGCTGGAAACTCCACGCTCGCGAAGGGATCGGGTACTGATGCCCCTGGCTGGGGCACCCGTGGTGTTATGGTAGGTGTTCACAACTGGTGACGGGGGTCATTTCTAATTGCATGCATAGCTCGATGCCGGGCGACACTACTACCCGCCAGAATTTCTGGTTGAAATGTGCTCGTACCTCTCGTTCTTCAAGCAAAACACGTTTCACGTCCATCTGAGCGACAACCTCTACAACAATGTCGAAAGGTACTCTGCAGAACAATCTCTGGAGCTGGCCGCAGCGTTCCGACTTTGGTCCGATGATCAAGCCGTAGCTGGCCTAAACCGTCGCCAAAACGAATCCTATACTCGCGAGCAGTTTGATAATGTCCAGATCCAGTGCGCAAAGCGTGGTGTCACTATCATCCCCGAGATCGAGGCTCCCGGCCACGCGCTCGTCATTGTCCAGTGGAAGCCCCAGCTGGGACTCGATGACCTGAGCATGCTCAACATCAGCCACCCGGAGACCATCCCCACTATGAAGGCCATCTGGAAGACTTTCCTTCCATGGTTCCATAGCAAAGTCGTTCACATCGGCGCTGATGAGTACGATAGTAGGCTGGTCTCTGATTACACGCATTTTGTTAACGAGATGAACACGTTCATCCAAACGGAGACCAAGGGCGAGAAGTCCATGCGCATCTGGGGTACTTTCACGCCCAATCAGGGAGCAAATATCTCCAAGACCATCTCGTATCAGCACTGGGATGTCAGGGCGGATCAACCCTATTATGACTACATCCAGAACGGGTACAATGTACTCAACTCCGATGATTATGTCTACCTTGTCGGCGGATGGTCCGGGTCATTCGCACAGGAATTGGATCTGAGCAAGATTTTCAATGGCCCATTTGGCTCTCCTTACTCACCCGTGGTCTTCGACAGCAAGGCAATCGGCGATAATCCGTCCCGTCGCAACCCCCGCGTTCTGGGCGAAGTCGCCGCGCTGTGGAATGACTACGGCCAAAACTCGACTACCGTGCTGCAAGCTTACTACTCCTGGCGCAATGCGCTCCCCGCTCTAGCTGATAAGCAATGGGGTGGTAACATTACCGAGGCTGAGTACACCTCTATCTTCGACACCCTTCACGCTGCAGTGCCAGCCCAGAACCTGGACCGCAAAATCCCCAGCAGGTCCGACACAATCCTGCACTACACGTTCGACAATTCAAACTCAAACACTGTTAGGGACCGCTCCGGCAACGGATATGATGGGACCATCCACGGTTGCCACATGACCGACTCCACCATCCACTTCGCTGGCGGGTGCTACCTCGAGACACCGCTGAGCAGCAAGGGGCGCGACTACACGCTCTCGTTCCGAGTGAAGCCTACTTCCAGCAATCCAGGTACTCTCTTCGCTGGTTCAGACTCGACCTTCGTCAATGGAAACGGGACCATCACCAACGCCACTCTGATTAGCGGCGGGAGCCCGTACTCGTTAAACTATACACTGCCGCTGAACAACTGGACCGATGTCAGTCTCGTTGGTGATGGTAATGCCACTCGCTTGACTGTCTCTACCGATGGTTCTAAGTCGGAGACGATGGAGTTCACTACCAGAATTGGTGTCGACGGAGAATACTCCGTCTGGGCGCCGATTGGGGTTGAGGCGCCGCTCGCCCGGGTGGGCGAGGGGTTCACTGGGTTGATGCAGAATATTATGCTGCGTGGGAGTGCAGCCTAGATAAGGTTCAGAAATAAGTAAAAGATCATTCCCATGGTCATTCGCAAAATGGATGTCACCAATGTCTGACGCTCATAGAGTGTGTACCTAGAAGGGAGATTGCTGCCTAAGGGCTGAGGCATGACCATAACTAAGTTTCGTTATCTACGAGGTTAGGTTCGCTTTTAATCTATCGTAACTAGCTAGTGTTTTGCGACCGGGTTATTTCATTTTCTATGAGTTTCTCGCTCATACAGTTAGCTCCCCGTATAAACGACTGTAGGTACCGTGCTGAATAGTTGCATTCTGCACAGGGTGTTTGAAATACGTGCACTGATTCGCCCCCACGGCCTGAAGTCAAGCTACGACCTCACGCTCCGTATCCAAGCGCCAATCACGCTTATGATCAAGTTGCATGTGGATACTAGCCGATCAGGCAACGGTCAAATCAGAAAGGCGGGTTGCTCCACCCCCAACCAGTCGCGCCGCGGCCAATCGGCAGGCGGGAATGACCACATGCCCTCGCTGCTGGCAACCAAATGCTCTGCGCCAAAACGTATCGAGGTCATTGCTGAGAAGCTCTCCACATCCATGGCGGTCCTTAAAATCAGGGTCTTCTCTCATGGCGCCCCCAGAGTTTACCTTCATGCCACGCTTCCGCTGACCAGATCGCCTGGGGGTACCCCCAGCCACCATGAAGGCTGCTCACTATGCCCTCGTCGCCGGACTGTTCTATGCGGCACTGGGTCTCGCATTGCCCTTTCAGCTCGTTCTGACTAGCGATACCCCAACAATCCGCTTCAAAGACAGTGGCCAGCCGCAGCCGCGCGTGTCTGAGCCTGCGCATCATGCAAGGCCAACATTCCTGCAGTACATCGAGCGTATGCGCTCAGATTTACATTCCATCTCGAATGCACCAGGCCTTGAGCGCGGTTCGCCCGAGAACAGGCTAGGACACTCGCCGCCCGACTCTGCTCACGACCGCGCATTCAGAGACCACTACGGTACGATCTTCGGGAAACTTGGGTGGTCAAGCTCCAGCAAGGACAGCCTCCAGGACACGCCAACGAAGGCCCAACCCGTACACCACAATGACTGCCACCCCACGACCCAGACCGTCACATACATCAAGCCGGCAGACCTACTCGACATTGTCGACCAGCACGGACCAGAGTGCGTCGCGCTAGCCATCTTCGTGCTTGTCCCGATCGCCTACTTCTTTCTCGAGCTTCTGGAACTGGCAATCGGGTACTGCGTCCACGAGCGATATCCCCAGCGTGGCCGAGACCGTGTGCGACTCTTAGGCCCGGAGAGACAACTGCGGGCGTGGAGCAATCGCCAGCGGGAACAGCTTGTGGAGAGCGAGAAGCACTGGTGGCAAATGCGACGGCATCGCCATTGAGATGGTGCAGGGCGCGGTGGACTCTATGACTTCGTTTGATCTTTCCTTCATGTCTTCTCCTTTTATTGATACCCATTATATCAGTTTTCCTGCGAATTATATCCTTTTCCCCATTTCCTGATCAGTTTGAGCACGATGCCAAGCTTTGGGCCCTGCCCAGCCAAGGCAACAGTGTTTTCGTGTTCAGGTAGCTTGGCACAGCTTAATGTTACCTTGTTCTGACTCACCCCCTATGCTCGAAAGATACTATTTAATCCAAAAAAAACACAACGCCAAACGGGTTCGTAAAGCTACCTACTGAGATCGTACTCCTCGTTCTGCGAAACGTCGAGAGAACATCACGGGCGTGTGCCTGGGCAGTCCGGCCGGCCGGCCACCAATCAATTGGATACTTCCAATGCTTTATGAACCCAGCGAGATGCCGGGCTAATAGGTCGGAATCCACCGAGCATTGTTATCCACACGTCTGCATCGTCCATAATCGCAGGCTCATTGCATCTGTAGATCCATGCGGCGATTTCCATAGGCTGGCGAGGGCTGGAGCCCAAATCATGACCTGGTGCCGCAGATTCCGCTTCTGGAGTTTCTTCCTGTGTTGTGAGTGCCACTTTGGATCCCTGATATCGCGAAGAAGGTGACGGGAAATGGAACTGCGATGCGGTAGCTTATGAGTGTGACTTTTGTGTCTTGGCAATGGGTAGCAAATTGAAAAAATTTGATATTGAAAGGGATTTTGAGAAGCACGATGTTGTGAATCTATCTATTAGACACGATGGGAATGACGAGTAGCTTCTGTTGATATGAGGACGGCCCGACTTCACTGTCCTTTCAGCCCTCGTAGACCTTGTCATGTTGCTTTTGACCATGGGTCGTTGTGGTAGGATGCATCAATGACGAGGAATGCTTTAAGACATTAGAGAAATTATGTCAATATATTAAGAAACAAGCTTTGAAAGAAACAGCTTCAGCGACAAATTTTTGCAACACTGTCCCTACGGCGAGGATCTACTCATCGGTAGTTTGCTGGGTAGAGTCTTCGACGCCCTTCTGCATAGCATCAAGATGGGCAAACTGGTAGGTATCCTCGCCCAGTGACCAGGCCATGACACCACCCAGGCTCTTGGAGTTAACGATGTCCTGGAACTTGCGAGTAATAAGGTCCGGAGTATCCCAGGTCCAGAAGAGGTTGGTCTCTTCATCCCAGTAGTATTGGCCACCGGCCTCCTCGTCGGTCTGGCCGTCTTTCTCAGCGCGTCGCCAAGAGTCAGTGATCGAGATGCCCTTGCAAGTGCCGTAGTCGGACTGGCAGCCCGCCATGCAAAAGTCGTCGCCGGTACCGCTGGGAACGAATGAGTATATGGGGGGAATCCACTTGAGGAGAATGGGTGTTCGTACCAGTTGCCGTAAGCACTGCAGCACGATCCATCGGGACACTTGGAGCCCTCCGAATAGCCACACTTGCCATTATAAGAAGTCTTAAGGTCTGCGGGGGGAGGATCCATCACGCCCTTCTCAAAGGTAAAAGCACCAGACTTGCCAGTGTCACTACCATCGTCATTCTCGAGCTTGACAACATTGCAGCCGATCGGGTGGTCCTTGCAGTCGGAGTTAGGGTCCGTGGTGAACCACTTAGCGTAGTAGGCAAAGCCCAAGTTGATCTTCTCAGGCTCAAGACCCAAATCAAGATATGCCTGGACGGTATCGAGGGACCCTGCAACACTAGTGTGGTGAGCAGTCACGTTGTCGCGGCGGTTCATCAGGTCGTAACTCATAACGTTGACCATATCGACAGACATGAAGATCTCGGACGCCTTCTCCTGGGTGAAGGCAATCATGTCCTGCCTACGGCCCGGGACGGCGATGGAGAGGGTCTTGTTACCGATAGCCTCGCGAATAGCAGCCAGGAACTTGGGGTAGGTGTCGATCTCGCTGACCTTGTCGGAGTTGGGGACTTGCTTATAGTCCTGACCATTGCCGCCGGGATACTCCCAGTCGATATCTAACATCATTGGTCAACACTTGATCTTTGTACCTATCAGAACGAACGCTTTCCGTACCAACACCGTCAAAGCCGTTGGCATCAAGCACCGAGGCGACGTTCTTCGCGAAGCGCTGACGGGTCGTATCGTCCTTGGCTCCATCGGAGAAGCCAGCAGTGTCACCCCAGCCACCAATGGCAATCATCAGCTTGGTATCGGGACCAAAGCGATTGCGCATGGTGTCCACTGGCTCGAATGGGGTGAATGAGGGAGCAGAGTTGGAATTGAAGATGTTCGTCGGGGCGAAGGCCATGATCGCGTGATCAATGTTTCCTGTCTGATTGGCACCAGGAAGGTCGGCAGTATGGTATCTGGATTCGGTTTAGATTCTGAATGGATTCAATTCATCACATGGTGGGCAGCATACTCGTCAATATACATGGCAAACCGCATCGCCGCGGCACTCTGAGCGGCCAACAGGCCGAGGGCAATGTTCTTCAGCATGGTGAAACTTGTCATGCGAATGGCCAAAAACCAGTAAATAAGCTCAAATAAGGAAGCGATTGATGTCGTAAGATTGACAGAGAAGAAACAAACCCGGAGGAGGCACCCAGCTCAAAAAAAGGAAGGACAGCACGAAGCCGCAGAAACGAAATGACAGATGGGATAGGGAAGGAAGAAGCGCGTGGAGGCCGGACAAAGGGACTATTAATCTCCAATAGCTCGGATAATCTAGCAAAACATGCACAAGATGATCGTCGGGCCCGAGATTGGGCCACACGGCGGCTGAAGAGGACAATGCCCTCCCCTTCTAGCAACCGCATCGTCAGACCGTACGATTTAGTACATCGAGTCATTTTGCGGGGCGCGTGTATTCCATCCCTGCAGCAAAGTGGAGTAGCGAAGCAGGCAATGGATGCAAAACCTAGTTCGAGGAACGGGAGACAAGGCTAAGCAGGGCGCTGGAATTCCGAGCACCGGGTGGCGCTAGGCTTGGTGGCCAGGAGATCAACTGTCACTGGACAGTCGGTCGGTTGATTTGATCTGCATGGCGAGGCCATGAGATCCGTAAAAAGTATAATGCTTACGATCGATCTCACGAAATGAAAGGGTGTGCTGGAAGCTAGCGGGAAGCTAGTAATAGTTCACTGTTGAGGTTGGCATACCGGATCGGCACTGCATGCATTCTCCTCCTGCTTGCATTCCTGTGGCGTCATTGAACATTCACCTCGGGAAGGATATCCCAATTAGAAAAGCTATAGTTTGAGGAGACTAGCTCATGATCTTGGAAGCCTTTGGTCTGGACAAATCCCGACATGTGGCGGGAGGCCATGGCGTGGAAATGCTATACTACATGTGCTCAGCTCATCGGGCCAGATGATGGAAATGAAATAGATGCGATAGTGTACAAGATACCTTCTCCAGTACAAACACAATAATCTAGGGGTATAAGAGAGGTAAAGCCCAGAAGAACGCCGTATCTGTATCTCAATGGCGAGAATCATCGAAAGAAAAGAACAATAAGGGCAGGGGTGGCCCGGGCTAATTCCAGTGTCGTCGGATAATAGGACGTGCTGGATCCCAAGGGCCAATGACAACATTCTTGTACTTCTGCAAGCTGATGAGCCACCAGCTGCACCCACCCATGGAAAAGGCAGTTAGGATGCTTCCAAGCATAGACCCAATGATGGCCGATGCCCAACCGCCGCCAAGAGTTGTGCCAACAGCTCCCCCAGCGATGATGACCAGAACGAGGGTAAGCACGACATGACCCGTCCAGGATTTCTGCCGTAATTGGCGACGGAAGATAGGAAACAGTCCAAAGACTTCCATAGAGAACAGCATCAGGCTGAACACATGTGTGGTTGATGGTAAGCGGGATGCAAGAACTGTAGATGCCATCACCGCGGCGTTGGTGGAAAGAGAAGCCGGAAACTTGGTCGTGGCGCCGGCGCCTTCGCCGCTTCCGTAATCAAAGGAGAATATGTTCATAATTAAGAGCCAGCAGCTCATAGCCCAAATGGAGTCGCTGGCGGTAGATTTGGTAAGCGATTTCAGGATGGGACTCAATCCCAGCAAAGAAAAGTAGATCAGAAAGGCCGACTTGACGGTCGATAGCCGTTGGCGATTGCGTGACGTTAATAAAGATCGTCGTTCGTTATCTTGCGCATCTGTACTGCCAAGGGCAATACTTGACGCTGTAGAGGGAGCTCCGACGGGCAGTGCCGGGTCTCCTATCTCATCTAAGCTTCCATTGAATTCGGCGGTCCGTTGTGATAGTTGCTCTTTTGATTCGTTTCCAGACATCGTCAGCCCAAGTCCGTGGATTGGGCTGCCTTTTGTGCCGTTCGGTTGTGGTTCATTGCCGGATGGGTTAGCCACGCTGGCCATGGAGCTTAAACTTGAGCCATCGTCACCACCGATGGCAACCTGGGCACCCTGTGCAAGCTCCGCTTGCTCTCTCCAGATCCAATTATCCCAAAGAATCCAGCCCATGGCGGTGCCAACGCTCCCCCAGCAAACAATCGATACGGGGCTCACTCGGTCCTGAACAATGCCGACGAAGCAGCAAACAAAGATGACGACGGAGCAGACATGTTGGACAATAACAGTGGAGTCGGCGACAAGAGGCCAGAAGTCGTACGGCCGTACTCGAGGATTTCGTTGCAGGTGGTCCAAGAATGTTTCGGTATCTGTATAGTTGTCCGGATCTACCACAGCCCGTTAGTATCTCAAATAAGAGACCAAATATTTCACTAGCCGCCTCTAGAAACCTACAAGTCTGTTTCACCCAAAGCAGCTTTTTCCAAGCACCCTTGCGCCTCCGACGACCCCCAGCGGCGCCCAGCTTCGTCACGTCCTTTCGGGAAGGGTCCGCGCCAAGCATCCCCCGCGGCGCCCGCAACGTCGCAACCCTCGAGCCATCATTTATGGATCGCAGGCTATCCTCATAGTTAGCCGGGGCCGAGCGCGCTCGTGACAGAGATGTCGCGAAGTAAGCATCCTCCGGCGCGAGGCGATCAGGGTCTGGGATGCGGTCCTGCTCAGGGGCCTTGGATCCGGGGGCGCGGTTGGGATGCGTGTCGACGGGGATAGGCGGGGGAATCGAAGAAGGCGATGAGGGCGGGGGAGTCATCGAGCTGGGGCGACTAGCATTGACGCATGGCGGTGTGTGAGAGAAGAGGGACAGAGGATCAAGTTATCGAGGTCGTTGGCCCTGCAGAACGCGCAATCCCACGTGCACGCCGATATATGGTCATGTGATCCGAAGCAACCCCGGAGCCTTCCCCATTGGGCAAGTTCTATGCTGCCCACTCGTTCCTGTTGGCAAAATAAATTCCTGGTGTAGGATCAATGGATGAAATCAAGTCGGAATATTAGTGTTGGTAGCTTCGGTTCAGACATCAATGGCCACTTACACTCAGTTTCACAATCTTAACTCAAGCTTAATATCACTTTATTTCTCACGTGGCATCTTAAGTGGACTAACTCAAGTCACTTCCCCCACAGAGTCTTTACGATTCCGGATCTCGTCAAGAAAACCTCAAATTCCTCCTCGCGGCCTTCTCCAATGTGTCTCACGCCTGTACTCTCGAAAGCTGCAACAAAAGCGCCATGTCGCTATTCACTTCCACATCGTTATAAAATTGCCTTGGAATGTTCACATTGCATGCTACCAGTGGGAAGACCCGCACCATCTCCGAGTTATTGGACAGGAGTTTGAACCGAATTGCGGGGGTTGACAACAAGAGGCGATTTAGAGACAGCAGTCGAGTCAATCGGTTTACCTCTCATTTTCGGTCTCTTCGGTGGTCTCCTCGGCATATCTTTGGATGAGTAGTCCGAGATACTACCGGGCTTGGTACCTGCCACTGCGAGACTCTCGGTTGCTCTGTTGGCTGCACTCTCCGCGGTCCGGTATGGATACTGTGATGATAGAAAACCCATGCCAGACAGGCGCCCCACTCCCCGTGGTGGTATGGGCTTCATAAAAGAGCCCGGCTCGAACCTTATTCTGACACACGCTCGAGAAGAAATTCTAGCAGCACACACCTGAAACTTGTACGTTTTCTGAGCTCTCCCCGGCCAAGCAAACCAGTGATGCACCCAGAACCTTGACCTCTGCTGGTACTTGGAACGAGACCTGATAGTGGGACAAGAACCAACTGGGCCAGCTGCTTCTCTGAGAAGAAAACAATCACCCGGTAGACAAATATCGAGCCACCGCGCCTGATTCGCTGCCGGTCGATGTTGCGTGTACCCATCACTCCAAGCACATAAGACGAACATGGTGTAAATAAAAGTATAATATAAAATAGACGGGTACGTGAATGTGAAGAGAGATGTAGGTACGAAGAAGAAGCCGATGCAGAGTCCGGGGTATGAGATCAATATAAGACGGTTAGCACGAGCCAAACGGCACCCACGATCATCATGAGCAAACATCACAATGTAGCCGAGCATGGATATGTTTGTTCGCAGTTGGCATAATCTGGCAAGTTTCAAAAACCCTTCCGTATCACACATAAACTGGTGAGATTTACCATTGACATTCTAATTTAAACATCAACATGCTGCTGAAATAAAATTCCCCTTCTTCTCATTCTATATGACAGGTGACTCTTCTAACATGTGATGTTTGTGTATGTTGAAAATCTCCAGGGGGTATCTCGTTTGAGAGCGCTTTTGTCTGAGAGAGAAAATGCGATGTGCCCTTCTGTAAACTGGAGCAGAAGGGGTGAAAGATTATAGTGTCAAGAGGGGCCGAGGCCATCGAGTGCACACAGCGAATCAAGTAGCCGGGGAAAGTAGTAAACAGTCCCAAATCAAGTCTCCGGGAGCGGTCACAACAAGCACGAAAAGCGCGAAAGCTTCAATGAAGTATACATTTAAAGGGGTATCGGTATCAGTCATTGACGCCACACGCGGGAGCAAGGATAGCAAGAATCACGTTCTTGCTGGGGATTATGATGCGCTGCCGGCACCATTCTGTTCAGTGTTAAGGCTATGGTTCTGGACCAGACTCCGGACCGCCTGCGGTGCCGCCAGCTCGTCGATGCTGTTCCTGCGTCCCCAGTTCTGCGGCTGTCGTCGAAGGAAAGCACCGACGGCACCCAGATAGCCCTCGTGGCGCAGGAAGTAGGCCTGCTTCTCGCCCTTGGACCAGAACCGGATGGCGTAGGAGAGCGTGTTCATGGTCTGACGGTGGCCACGTATGAAAGATCCACCAAAGTAGATGTGCTTGACTTGGTGCTTCTCCGACTGCAGGTAGGCAATTTGGCCGATATTGTTGCTGATGTGAAGTTAGTTTTGTATTGGCGGGATGACAATGGAACCACAATGCAAAAATAAGGCCTACTTACCTAATAGCGTATAGAAGACTCCGGCTCATGTCCTCGTGTCGGAAGTTAACTCCGCCGTTGCTGTGTTCAGAATCCTCGTCGTGGATCAGGCCCTCGCCGTCCTCAGCACCCCGCTCGGCGGCATTCTTCAAGCGGAACACCTTCCCAAAGGTGCTAGCGATCGCGGTGCTCTTGAGCCCAATCTTGCTGTAATCCATGCCATAGATATCCCCTACCAACATGTCCACCCCGCTGTTGTCACCGCGATCCGCCATGGCCAGCATGTCGTCAAATGTTCGGGAGCCAGTCAGCAAGGACATGAGGCCCCAGAATGTGCCTCCACCGAGATGGGTTCCCCCTACACGCTGGAACTGTCTGGGGCCGGAGACCTTGATCATGGACACGCCAGACCCTATGTTGACAAGGAGGTACGGATATACATCCGGTCGGGCTTCAGCAAATTGCATAGGTTCGGAATCGGCATCGCTATAGGTGAAGACTTCGTTGGGAATCTCAGTGATAAAAAAATCGAGACCTGGGTGTGCGAGAAAACCGATCAGATGAGGTCCGTTGGCCGGTTGTCCGAGCACGTACCGATAATCAGGCATTCCATCTCCTCCTCCCGGAGAATATTGACGTCCAGCGCCTCCTTCAGCTTGTCGTAGTACTTGAAAGCGCCACCTCCAGTGGCCACAACACACAGTTCCTCCGGTACGGAACCATTGCGCTTCCGGTGTTCCTCCTTGAGTTGGCGGATGAAGTTGATGCAGATGTCGATCCGATGGGTTTCAAAGTTAATAAAATTGAGGCGACCGCCGTTATCAGCAGCGTCGAGTTCACGCGTAAAGTAGACCAGCTTGCACAGCGATCCGCCGATCTAAACGAACACCGAAATTGAGTCAGTCATGCTGCCCTCTGATGACTCGTGCTCATGGTCCGGCGGGGTTGCGGGGACGGTCGGTCGCAGGTGCGGGGCACGAGCAGCGACGAAAAAAAACGCTCTCCAAGGGCGATCCAACTCACATCGACGGCGACATGGCTAACGAGGCCAGTGTGGTGTGGTAGACGGATGTCCTTGTTCTCGTAATGTACGCCCTCGGCCTCGACGGGGCTGCGCGACCGGGGTTCGTCGTCGACAATGAAGGCACCCTTGACGTTGATCTTGACGGCGCCAGGGTTGATGATAGCCTCTTCAATGCGCGGGCCCTTGCGACGGGCATCGGGCTCCGCAGTACTATCGGAGGGAGCCATTGCGATTAAAAGAGCAGAGTTGCGGAGGTGTAAGAAGGAGCCCTGGAGCTCCCTGGCGGAGGTTGGTCCCGTGCCCACGCTTACGGCGTATATTTCCTTCTACCCGCGGCGCTGGAACGGAGCGGGATCCACTTGTCACTCTGACTGGACTGTTGCACTCAGCGGGCAGTGTGGCATTTGGAATGCCGAGGACCACAGCTTCCGAGGTTCAACCCTCGGTCGCTAATGCCCCAAACGCGGAAAACGAATGCTGCGACCACCGAATCCTATGCCGATGCACTTGGCAGGGGTCTTTGGGGCCGCACAATTGGGGCGTGTGGTGTGCTCGCGCTCGAGATCGCAGTTTGATACTTTCGATATCGCCTCTACCCTTTCGGCTAGCCTCGGTGAAGATCTCAAGGTAAACAAATTGATCGACGCTGTCAGCCGTCCCACTGGGTCGTGTGCTTCTATCAAATAAACATATAGATCCGACTACTTGTGATTTTGAATCAAGCCTCATAGGATCCGTGCATACTCTCGATCTATGTGTATCTCCTACCTAGACAGAATACAGCGCCTGGCTCACCTAGAGGTGCAGTCTCACCTGAGGGAGCTGCCCACGGGTGCCAGAATATATGCACAAATGGGATAGCATCGTGGTAGAAGCAAGGATGGCCGATCAGGTCGACCACTCACGATTCTATTATCTCGTTGATCTGTGTTCTACGGATTGCTCAACCATTCGTAGATGTCGTCCCCTGAGATCCTTGTTTGCCTGTATCGATGTTGGTGGCTGAGGCTCAAAGAGGTTCCTTCCAAACGAGGACGGCGCTGAGAAATATTCACCACACGTCGCTTTGTTGACCTTCGTGTCTACTCCTTTCTCCTTCCACCTCACCTGCTCACCTCCCCACCTCTCCACTACCTTGTTCAACGTGTCGCGTGCCTCTTCGCACGTGGTAATCAACCATTCAAACGGCTAGGTTTATCATTTCAACCGAACGGTTCCTTTTACTCTTCTCTGCACCCTCAAGGCTTTCTCTGCATCTCCTCACACCAACATGGAGGGGTTTGACGAGGCGAAGGATGTCCTACGGGACGTCTCCAACAATGTTGACCGGGCCTTCGCCCATGATGGCGAGGCTGACTCCTCTGATGGGACTGTGAAGCCAGCTGGAGTGCCGCGTGAGAAAGGCTGGACGGACCCAGTTCCGTTCAGCTACGAAAGCTACAATAATAAGGAATTCACAGATTGGGCTGGCGTGGCGGCCCGGTACGAATGGAAGGATGAGTACGGTGATATTGGTCCTCGCAGCCTCGAGCTAGAGGAACAGCTTTTCAACGATGACTTCATCCCTCGCGCGGGTAATCGCTTCAATGAGTAATTGCCCTACTCTCCCCTTCCATTTTCCGTTTACAAAATGACTAACGGGGAATAGGCTGAAGATGTCCGGCCAAGAGGAGCCTTACTCAGTTCAGATCGAGAGTGAGGCCAAGCTGCAGCCGGTGGCCACGGTAAGCTGCTTTCGGTCCTCGGGATTTTATTTCACTGCTAACATGACCCAGTTTGAGGAGGCTGGGATTCACCCGGTGCTTGTGGAGAACCTCCACCGTTGCCTCTATGCATGGCCCACTGCCATTCAGTGCTACACGATCCCGGCCATTCATGAAGAACGGGATGTGATCGGAATTGCTCAAACTGGTCGGCACCCTTTACCCAAACATTTCTCACTTCGAGGCACTAACCTGGCTAGGCTCTGGAAAAACCGGTGCCTTCTTGATTCCCATTCTTTCAAAGCTTATGGGGAAGGCTAAAAAGCTGGCCGCTCCTCGCCCAGATATTGCTGCAGACTGGAATCCTCGGGAGCATGCAGTGAGGGCCGAGCCATTGGTTCTCATTGTGTGCCCCACGCGAGAACTCGCAAATCAGATTTTTGACGATGCGCGTCGTTTCTGTTACCGATCCATGCTTCGTCCCTGCGTCGCGTACGGAGGGGCTCCCGCTCGCTTCCAGCGTGAAGAGTTGCAAAAGGGATGTGATATCCTCATTGGAACCCCAGGCCGTATCCTTGACTTCATGAAGCAGCCGCATGTGTTGTCGCTGCGTCGTGTCCGGTCAGTGCACATTTGTGTTAGCCTCATTACGATGGTAGTGAATTGACTGACACTTTTCAAGTTACACGGTGATTGATGAAGCTGATGAACTGCTGCAAGCAGACTGGGAACAGGAATTTAAGCACCTTATGGCTGGAGGTGGTAAGTTTGGCGCTGACGCTTTATCCCCAACCCAATGCTCCAGTGTTCCTGTCTCTGATCATATGACTGTCGCAGATATGAACGAGGACTCAGATCACCGATACTTGATGTTCTCGGCCTCTTTCAATAAAGAGTGCCGACAGCTCGCTCGGACCTATCTGAGTCGCGACCATATTCGTGTCCGAATTTCACGCCCCGGAAGTGTGGTTCGGCACATTCAGCAAATCGTATGTGTTGATCATGATGGGGATGATACAGACAGCTGACCTGCTCGATATCATATAGGTTCACTGGGTCGAAAATCCTCAGAAAAAGCAGGCTCTGTACGACCTGCTGTTGAGTCTAGTTCCCACTCGGACTCTCATCTTCGTCAACAGCAAGCAGGAAGTCGACTACGTTGATGACTTCCTGTTCAATCAAGGACTGCCCACCACCTCCATGCATGGAGATCGCACCCAGCGTGAGCGGGAGGACGCCATGTAAGTGCCTCAACTTTCCTCATTGGACTTGGTTCGATCATTTTCTGAAATAAAAAGCCGCTCGTTCCGAACCGCGCGATGCCCAATCATGATTACCACCGGAGTGTCTGCCCGTGGTCTGGATATCATCAACGTCATGCATGTGGTCAACTATGACCTCCCTCGTGCCTCTCAGGGAGGTATTACGGAGTACATGCACCGAATCGGTATGTTCAATTCTCCTCTGGATCATGACTTCTTTACATTATTGAGCAGCATCTACTAAATATATTTCTGGATGTATGCAGGCCGAACTGCGCGTATTGGGAACGAGGGACTTGCAACCTCCTTCTACAACGAACGTGACGAAGATCTGGCTCCAGACCTGGTCAAATTGCTCATGGAGAGTAATCAGACGGTCCCCGATTTCCTTCAGGTGTTCAAGCCCTCGGACGCTACCCTGAGCTTCGACGACGATACTACTGACAGCGAAGCTGATCAAGCTAAGACTGAGGCCGAGGCAGGGACCTTCGGGTGGAGTAGAGACGGTGACGATGATGACAACGGTGCCAATGATGAAGGTGAGCCTGCAGAGGAGGAGTCGCAGTGGGGCCGTCCCACCATCAACAAGGACGATGACGGGTGGTAAAGCTATCCCAAAGCGCCTACCTCCTATCAGCCTCTCTCGATTCGTGCCCATTTTACGCAGTCACACATGGTGTTACAAATGATCGTTGACGGCAACGAGAGGTGACTTTATGTGTTCTTCGCCATTCTTATCTTTTCGGTGTTTGCACTACAGCCAGGCGGCACATATTCGACGGCTAATTCTTCGTGGCATGGATTTTGTGCACCCGGGATTCTTCGGGAGCCCAAGAGAAAAGTGGAGTGGGGATTTAATAGGGGTTGATGTACGTTCCAGATGAGGATGCGCTGGAGGACGCTGCAGAGTGGGCGCTACTATTTAGTTGTTGCTCAAGGAACCTCCATGGTCTCATGGGGATTCTATCGAGTTCGGTAAGGCGAGGCGTGGTTTATGCTTTCATATCTCAGCCAGTTGTAATCTCTTCAGTTTTCCTGGTTTCCGGAGTTTCAAGCTTCCTTAGCCGTACGTAGGACAGCGCAGATGGCGAAGACGTAAGCTATGGCAGGAGCTGCACCGCACTTACTCAATTTGAAGATCACTGGCTTGACTTCCGGCATTACCACCAAAGTTGCACTGATAATCCTATTGTTTGCTCGCCCTACCAACCTATTATCCAATCCTTACGGAAGTGCATGTCCCATCATGCGATCCCCTCTTTCTTTGATCGCGCCAGCCTTCGCTGTGGCACTGCTGCTCCCCGCAGCGACGAGCCTGGTCCATGGACCCTACGAGCTCCAACACTGGTTTGAAACCCGCCACGAGAGAACCAAGTCAGCCGAGGGACCTAGATTGACACCGTCACTGGTCATTGACACCTTCCAAGACCTGCTCCACAATGACCTGGGATTCTGGCACGGCACCGGCGAGAATTTGACCCTCCAGCATGAGCCTGGCTCCATGCGCCTGTTTCCTACTCACCCCGACCAGAACTTCCATACGCAATTTAATGCATATGGGTGCTTCAGCCTCCTTCCATGGCAGGATCACTTCCTGCATGTGGTTTTTGAGGGGAATGAAGATTTTACTGTCTCACTGAACGAGAACAATGCGGAGTGCTCCCCAAACCGGGCTCCGTTTCCTGGCGTGCCCGATAGCGTGCAGGCGTCGAGATACGTTATGAGAACAAGGGAGGAGAGTTCCGACGATGGAACGGATGACTGGGATGAGGGCTTCAAGTTGGTCCAGCAGCCGGAGATGAAGAAGCCGCCGCCCACCAACAACAGCTACCGGGACGATGTGCACGATGATAACGGCCAAGCTCCAGCATATTCAGAGAGGACCGAGTTGTTCATTCCTCTATCTCATTTTCGGATCAATCAGCATCGCGTTGTCTCGGTCTCTTTCAGCGGCTTCTACACCAAGGAGCCCATCCTCATCCACCGTGTGGAGTTTGTGTCGAATATCCCTGCCCCATCCCCATCCAACAATCAATTCACCATCCCAGAAAAGCTTCCCACGGGACAGCTAGTCCTCCGCTGCAGTCGACCCAATTCATTCGCCTTCGGCATTGATGATGGGCAGCCTCAATATGCACAAGATGTAATGAGAATCCTTGACGAGGAGGACGTTCGGGCCACATTCTTTGCTGTCGCAGCTGGACTCAGGGATAGCTCGACCAATTTCACCACATTCTACCAGGAGATGTTGAAAAAGGGGCACCAGGTTGCTTTGCATTCCAACACTCATCCTAGGTAAGTCCCCGGTAGCTATGCATGTACTAATCCATGAATCGATCGCTAATATATTTCAAGAATGGAAGGGCTACCGACCCTCGGTCAGATTGATCAGGAGATTGTTCAATCTATGTTGACAATGCGGGACGAGTTAGGCATTGACTGTACGTCGATCTTTCCACACCATGTGGGAATGACACTTACCAAGGATCCCAACAGCCTCATACTTCCGCCCCCCTTCGGTACTGTCGGTGCGCGGATGCGTCAGCAGCTCGCACAACATATTCGCAACCCGTACATCGTGAATTGGAGCGTTGACGTCGAAGACTGGCTGTGGGCCAATACGTCGACTCCAGAAAAGCAGCTGGAGGCATTTTACCGCGACATCGCCAGAGGTGGCAACCTCGCTGTGATGCACTTCCTAGATCCAACAACTGTTGCGTACCTCCCGCAATTCATCAGACATGTCAGGGATGCTGGACTCCATATTATGCGAGTCGATCAGTGTCTGGAGGATCCGAACAGCCCAAACTTGTGAGCAAGGCAGTACCATTGTATATACTGGGCGGCATGAGGTATTCTTTTTGCGGTAAAATATTCTTAGAGTATAGGTCCCTAGGTACCGTTGTCCTTCGTTTGATTCCCTTAGGATATCCCAATCGATTGCTTTGGGTCTAGAGTCTGCCATTTGTAGGAAACTTTGGATATCCCCTTGTAGTAGATGATGTTTTCCAATAACTCGTACCACATACCAGAACTCCAGAGCCATGTAAGAAGAGCAAAAGCAAAGGCAAGTCAAGAACCCAGAGTCCTGAAGAAATCCGTATAGCCATTTGACGTGCGCAGCAACAACAAACTCAGGATCGCCATGCTAAGCTTCAATCCAGCACAATTCTCTCCGCACGGGTTCCTTTATACCCAATCACCGTGGATTTTTCCATCAAAGAGACGCCAAGAATGTAGTAAGACACGGAGGAGAAGACACAAGGTGAAGCAGACTAAAACCAGTCCCGATGCCATGCATATAGATATACTCCCATACCAAGACCATTCAATCCCATCCAATTCCATATGCACCAAACCATAACGAGAGCTTCATAACACCGGTAGGACAAAAAAAAAGCAAGGCATACAGATAGTCAACCCAGTACCAAGCATAAGACACAGGGATGTTCCCACCTAGCCGGCTCCGAATTCGGGCTCCTTGCATATCCCATTCATATCCATCATCTCTCGGATCCGACTCGTCAGCCAGCCCGATGCAGCGGTGGGATTCGCAGAGCCGAGGCGTGGATTGGTGCCTGTGAAGCACATACTGTCGCGGAAGGAGAATTGCACGCAGGTCTTCTGCGCCTCACAGATCTCGCGGCAGTCCTCGAATGTCGAGGCGAAAGGCTGTTTGTCGTCGGCCAAGTTATCCCAATTGAGTCTTGTCGGCCGAGAGGCTATTTCGGGGTAGAGGTATTCGCGGAAGACGTCGCTATGCAGGAGGATGTGCTTGTTTTTCTATTGGGAATCGGGCGTCAGCGTGGGGGCTATTTGGGTATTGAGCAGCACAAGGGGAGGGGTAGTAGCTCACATCGCGCCAGCGCTTCTGCTCGAATTTCCAGAGCTCTTCGATCTCGCGCGAGTTGAGGTGGTGGAATGCTACGGCTATATAGCACCATGGGTGTCGGTATAGGTCGGTTGTGAACTGATCCAGCTCGCCGAGGTTTGAGTTCTGCAGGATTGGCCAGGTGAAGTGCAGGTCGACGCCGGCGTCAGCCAGGACCTTGCCCAGGACGCAGTCGCCTGCCCAGTGCTCATCCGTGTAGTGGTCGAGCTCGGCGCGACGGGCGTCGTATTGGTCGGACGCGCGCTGGAGGGCCGGATTCGAGAGCATGAAGCCCGAGCCGCCGTGGGCGAAGATCACGTCCGCGATCTGCGTCTCCGTGCCCAGATACCACGGCTGTGTGTGGTCGAAGTGGCTGAGCCAGGCCAGCAGGGTCGGCCATGAGACGTAGGTATCGGCCTCCATGAAGACGAACCACTTGGCATTGGGCTTGTAACGCAGCGCCTCCTGCGCCATCGGCAAGAACTTCCACTTGTCCAGTTTCCAGCCCGGGTTATTCGGCTTGCCAATGGCGGAGTTTGCCTCGTCCGCGAAGTCGTCCTGCTCGAGGCCTTTGCGCCCGAGCTTCGCGATGCGGTTGTAGATGTCGAAGTCGGGAATCTGTTGGGTCACCTTGGGGTCCATACTGCGGAGCACATCATGGAGCTGCACGCCCTCGATTACCTCCTCGAAGTCGGAGTATATCACATAGTGAGGGATGCAGCGCAGCGTGCTCTGGAAATGAACCGGGACCTTATCCCTGGATTCGGTCGCGCCGGTCTTCATCACAACCAGCACATCCTCAATTCCCGGGAGAGGGGGACAGAACGGAGCGGGCTCGCCGGCATTTTGAGGGTCGGCGCGGTCGGCGCGGCCAGCGCTGCTGGGGGCGGGTTGTCGTTGGGGTTGGAGATCGGACTGGAGCGTGAAGACATGGTACAGGAAGAAGAGGGCGACGGCGGCGGCGAAGGCAGCAAACCGGCGGCTATAGCGGCGACGGGGGACCATCCTGGGTCGTAGAAGCTGTCAGTCGCCCGGGACAATTGAGGGCATCGTTCCCCGAGGGCTAAAAGAACAGGTCGCCTGCAGTTGAGGAATGGTTCCAGGGCACAAAAGCACCGATCGACAAGGGCCGCGCCTCAAAGCGGGTGCTGACACAGCGGGACGCGTAGGACTGTTTTCCGGGGGCCGAAGGCGGCTGGAATGTGAGTATGTGGGGTTTCAATTGCACAAGAATGCCAGATTTAGATGGCCAGACCTATCGATCGAACTCGGTTCATCTGGCTTCTTTTGTTTCTTCCATTGCTACTGTATCATATCTGTGTTTCCGTGTGTGGGAGAAGAGACGCCTGTTCCCGCCTCTTGGATCGTCACGACGATCGACTTCCACGATCAGCATCCCTCGAACCCCTGAATCGCAACGAAAGAAGGCAAGTTGGAACAGGCTTGAACCTACTTTGGTCGTCTATCTACCGCGTAAGTCTCTCCAGTCAGCGCGGATCAATAGTGACACCACTCTATTTGTCCCGTACAGATTACTGTCGAGACGCTCCCATACTATACATTTAAAGAATTAAGCACCATTGTGCCGTATCAGTATTGCGACAAAGCTACCTCGGTACAGCCGCTTTTAAAGTGCGGCAATCCCGATGAGCATTTGATCCAAGCAGCCCTCCATACTTGTTACGGTTGATAATTGATACTCGCAGCTAAGCGGCCTCGCGTCAACCTTCGGACATCCAGGGCCCCATATGGAGCACTGTACGTAGACTATACAACTCGCCCCAAACCTAGACGATGGAAACCAGTTTTCTTTGAATTAGAAGATCTAGTCGAAACTATACCGAAAGCCAGCGGGACATGAAATATCATTTCCCTATGAAGCATTTGTCGTCTTCTTAATCATGTTTTCATGCAGTTTAACCAATTCCGGGATGATAATACTTTCGATCTCGAGGCCCCCTCCAGCTTGGAGCGGAGGAGGCTGGTCTGCCTCTGGGGCTGGCGCAGAGCGGCCTTTTTTGATCTCAGCCAGTCCAACTTGATCCTCCACGCCAGAAATACTCTTGCTGCGCCGAGCTTTGGGGACGCGAATCCATTTCTCGTATGGCGGGTCGGGCGTAATGAAAACAACTTCCCACTTTCTCGTAGACAGCAGGTTGCCAATCACCAGATGGTGCGAGTACCGTTGGAGTGCCGTCTTCGCTTTGTATACGAGCAGCGTGGGGTCTGTCTCGAGCTTGAACGAGACGACCATACTTCCATCAGGAGCCCAGCCATCGACGAGGCGGTGCAGGAACTTGGGGACCGGGTCGAGGTCAATGACAAGCTTCTTGTGACTCCTCGGTGGCTCGTTTTCGTTTTCGCCGGTGTAGATTTCATCCGACCCAATGGCACTTTCCTTATCGAAGCAACTTGGGATTTCGGAGGACTGGATCTTGTGTTCGGCCATGCGGTTATGAGGAATGAAGAAGTCGCTGACTGCGGCCGCGAGATAGAAAAGCGCATTGGGACCCAACGGGCGCATCAGCTTTGCTAATGACCGCAGCTCGAACATGTATTCGGAGACGGTGGTGAATGGGAGCAACAGCAGCAAATTATTTTGCTTGGCATAGCGATATTTACGCAGCACATCGCGCATCTCGTCTTGGTACTCGCTACGCACCACGATGCGGCCATGATCGGGATTTTCTGACTCGGACGTAGGCGGCGCCTCATCCATGAAATCCAAGAAACAATTTGTGGAGTGACTGTAGTGTCGCGAGTACGGCAGGAGACTGTACTGGCGATGCAGAAAGATTACCGCATATCCTTGCTCGAGGAAGTACTCCGCGGACGTGGCACCACGGGTACCGGCGGAGAAATTGTCGATGAATCGCACGGTCTGTGTCTCCAGAGGCACCGTTGTTCCACCAGAGGTCACGAGTACCACGCGCCGGTTGGCTTCCACATGACGCTCGATGAACGCGCGGGCCAGCGCTTCGTGATTGGGAAGCGCCTTTGGCGGTGGGTATTCATTGAAGTACGCGGACTCCGCTTCCGCGGGCTCCATGTCGCCAAGTGAGGGGGCCATTTTGGGCGTGGTGGTCAATGAAGAAAAACCCCAGGGACTCAAGAGAGGAAAGCTTGACACGCCCGTGGCAAATACTCGGTAGCTCGGCCGCAAATGGCCGGGTTTCGCAAATCAGAAGCCGAGGATGTCGTCAATGGAGGGGTACGGGCGGGATGCGACCCGGGAAGTCGTTCTGTCAATCGGCGTCGTGCGATTGATAATGGCCCGTTCAATGCAACGTAACCGAGTCTGCGACCATGACAAAGCTCGGCTAAGCTGCTTTATAGCGATGTTTGTCTGAGGGACTTTCCGAAGCTTCCATCGATCACGTCGAGTACCCCGCCATTAAGTTGACAGCAGCGGAGATCGGAGGGGCTGTGTTGGTGCTAGCGCTGCCGTTGGACCGATGCAAGACACCGGCTGGGTAGCGCTGAGAGCACTGTAGACACGTTGAGAAGCCGGTGGATTCAACAGGGGGGCCAGACTGCTCGGCGCCCGCACCAGTTGGGGTCACGTGGGGCTCACCGGGGAGGTGAAGTACCGAATATATCGCAGCACTCGTTCGGGCCTACGGAGGAGTCGAAGATTACCGTCCATATTAATCTCGATGGTGTAGATCATATCATGTCGGCAGAAAGTCGTGCTAGAGTAGAGAATGTGTGTGAGGTGGCCAAGGAGCTGACAAGGAAGTTCGCTTATCTACCCTAACGAAAGCAAGTTGAACCGCGGTATAAATGACACTCCCCTGACAACTTGGCCAGGATTAGTTGATAGTTGTCCGGGTGATGCTAACTATTGAATGGGCAACAGTCCGTGGGAAGCAGATTTAATCGCTCTACGATTTAGATGTAGTCTTTTCAGGGTGCAGATTTGAACTATGCTAATGATTCACTGCAAGTAGCGACTACGCAAAGCTTGACTAATCGTGCTCATGCGACTAGCCATACCCCCATGCTGCATATTGCTCATAAGAGCCTCTTCCAAAGCCGATTGTGTAACACTGGCGTCTAAGGAAACCCCCTGTCAGCAGGGAGCACAATAATATCAGGGCCGGGAAACTCACCATCCAGGTCGCTGAAGCTGCTCCCCATGCTCGGAGTACCATCGCTAGCCTCCCGGGCGGAAGTTTTTGACCTGCGTGGGCTTTGGCGGGGCGCTTCGCCGGCTCGGTGGGGGCTTAGTGCGCTAGCAGGCTGGCTGAGGTGGCGACTATCGCTGTTTGTCGAGCTTGCTGGGGCGCCCGAGCTCATAGAGCTGGTGGAGGACTCTGTGGCCACGGGATTTCTGTGGCCAGATAGGTTGGCAATACGTCGTCGTGTGGCAGCAGCGCGCTCCGCGTCTAGGCGTAGAGTTGTACTCAGCTCTTCACCAGACCGGCCTGGTGGAGCTTGGTCAGGTTCTCGGGAGAGGGGTAGAAATGCCGGGGTATCGTCTTCATCTTCTTCCTCATCGTCGCGGAGACCGACGCGCTGAGTGGAAAACTTGCCAAACTTTCTGAAGCCGTGCGTTCTCTGACTTAATTCCCCTTCGGAGTCCGACTCTGTTGAGCTCGAGCTGAGGTCCTCTTCTTCGAGGGGTGGAGACCGCAGGAAGGATGTAGCAGGTGGCTGCTCCCGTCTGGTGACTGATGGTCGACGAACAAAGTTCTCCCAACGCTGCTCTCTACCCTCTGTCGGAATCTCATTGCGAGAGGAGTCCCGAGAGTGGCGGGCTTGGTTAACGGTAGTAATCGAGGTAGAGCTGGTGCGGCGGCCACTAGGGACTATCAAAACTGTCAGCTCGGTCACGTAGCATATTGTGTGAGAAAATGACCTGTTTGAGGAACGTCCTTCTGTTGAGATACCTGCCGGGTGAGGCCTCGATTTCCTATATATGAATCATCAGACAAGTAATGAACCGGAATGTTCGTACAGCATACCTGCAGGGACTGGTCCCTTTGATGGATGTCCACTTAAAGCCGTACTTCCCGAGACAGAACCCGGTGCTGGCGAGGGAGAGTTCGACTGCACCGGAGGTACCTTGCGCATCTGTGCCCGTACCTGGGATAGCTGTCTGTCATAAAGCCAGGCAGCTTGCTGAAGCAAAAACTGCAAAGTGACATCAAATTTCTCAGCCCTATGCATCTGATGTTAGCTTTGCCACTCTCCGGCGTGCTGAGGCTGAGGCCAGGGTCTACTTACAGGGCTTTCCCTGTTGCGAGATCAGCTATCTATTAAAAGGTGGTGATGGGTCAAAAGCATCAGGGCACGGGTCAGCACATACAGTCTATATCATCTCCCTTTGAGGGCCGTGAAAGAATATCCCATAACGCCTGGTCTTTGACCGCATTCCATTCCACCTGACGGGGTCAATATACGGCGCGAGGCGGAGGGTCTGCCCGTGACTAGAGGACTTACGGGAGGCGGATCAACAAAATCTCCCCTGGGAAATGGTAAGCGGATGAACACTGTGAAGTCGGTATCGCTCGGGTCTGTCCTGGTGGCCATGGCGGTCGTGGTTGCTGATAGCGGGTGGAGCGGAGTCCGCAGCTGGCTCGAGTATTCACAAAACGCCGCTAGAGAATCAAGATAAGCTCCGGGTCCTAGTATTATCGGAAAAAAGCCACACCTAGATCCCAATATTCAAAATGTTCTTTCACTGGGGATTCCGCGAAACACCGACCTTCGAACGATGAGAGTGTGAGCAGATGAGGTGACGACGGGTGGGCTAGCGCCTGATTGGCTGGAGAGGTGCGTGCTCCTACCTCACTCTTGACGTGGATTTTAGGTTGGGTCGCCTGGAGCGGCGATTTTTTGCCCAAAGAGCTTGAAGGCCATGGCATCTCCAAAAGGTCAACGCACCATACTATCACCAAATTAGCACAGCCTCCGTCCTACCTTCATTTCGCATATGGCGGAGTAAAGAAGCTGTTCCATGTCCGTTTTGCATCACAGCTAAGTAAAATAGCGGGAAGAACCAATCAGTGGCATTCATGTGCCTGTCTCAATAAACATTTCCTTCTACTTGAAACCGTGAATATTAACAATGTACAAGCAACCAACTACTCCATACCATTCTTCCAAACAAATGCGATACTCCAAGATTTTGACAGCTGGGTCAAGGTTCAAGCCTAGGCAGAGGCCCTGCTTGTAGGCGTGTCTGCCCTGGCTTCCATTGTGCGTTTGGAAGGTTCAGCTTGCGCAGTAGGAGAGGGAGTTATCCTTGCGGAAGTTGGCTAAATACATGCTGAGGTAAAGCTCTATAACCTGCATACCAAGCTCCCCTCATCCCCTAGCCATTTTGCCCCCTAATTCGAAAGATGCTTTGAAACCTTTTGCGAACACTCAACCAGGCCGTTTACCTGTTTGTATAGTTTGTATCACTGTATACCATTTTTGTCGCAGGGATGGGGTCAGGTTAGGATTGGTGAGGAGCTGGTAGGTTCTGCAGATCTCCAACACGCGCCTAGTCCCATTCCTGCCTCGGCCCAGACAAACTACACCGACCTTTATCCCTTCGCAAAAGCTCCTTTCCCCTCTCCAACCGCCAGCATGCCGTCCATCACGTCCTTCTTGAGGTACTGCTACCTCAAGACCCTAGCCGTGCTCCTGCGATCCGTGGTGTCGGTGTCGCTGTCGCTTGCTGCCCGCCCTGTAGAGCGGCCAGATGAAGTGCGTCACATTGCATCGCGCGATCCGTGGAGGTCAATCAAGGTTCATGTGTACCGCTCAGCCCACTCCACAACGGGGCCAACTCCAGTGCTGGTTAACTTCAACGGCAGCGGATTCCTGCTGTCGATGCATGGCAGCGACGATGAGTTTTGCCAGCTTGTCAGCCAGAAGACCCCGTACACGGTCTTGGATGTGCGGTATCGCCTGGCACCCGAGAACCCGTTCCCGGCGGCATTGAATGATGTCGAGGATGCCATTCGCTACGTCCTGAGTCGCACTGAGGAGTTCGACACCAGCAGAGTTTCTATCTCCGGATTCAGTGCAGGTGGGAACCTTGCCCTGGCCGCGTCAGCGACACTCTTTCCTCCTCATACCTTCCGCTCTCTAATTGCGTTCTACCCCGTGCTGGACCTGGCCTCGGACGCAGCCGCGAAGGTAGCTCCAGACCCCAAGGGGCGGGTCATTCCAATCTCGATCGCGCGACTGTTCAATCGCTGCTACGTGCCTCCCGGCGTGGACAAACGGGACCCCCGGATCTCTCCCAAGTACGCCGACTTGGACCGGTTCCCGCACTGTTTGTTGATGATCACCGCTGCGGGCGACTCGCTGGCCCCCGAGGGAGAACAACTAGCGGAGCAGCTCCAGCAACTGCCGGGACGGCATGTGGTCAGCGAGCGCATGGCGGGTTGCGACCACGCGTGGGACAAGCGCACGCGGGCTGAAACCCCGCAGCGCCGGCCCCGGGACCAAGCATATGCACTGGCTCTGGACATGTTGCAGGCTTAATCTTATTGTGCGGCTTCTTCTCGTTGGCCCATATATTGATCTTTTTCCGTCTTCGTGGCACCTACTTTCCGAGTGCCCCTGTTCCTGACCCGTTTTCTTGCTCCCATGGCTCTCGCCACGCGGGGACCACTTTGGACCGCCGGGAACCACTCCGGGCCGCGGCTCCATGAGTACCAACCCTAAGCCCTACTCTGGTTAGCCCCAGCTGCTGCAGGATGAATGGGAGCTGGCTGACCTGGGTTTTGTCCGTACATCGTATATAGCTTTTCTATGCAGTTTGTTTCTGCCAACGCGCTGGTAGCGGCCCGTATCTGCGAACGTGCGACTGCCAACGTGCCAGCGGATGGGCTGTTGGACTGGTCCACATGGGGCATGAGGCGTGGGCGAATTGCTTCAGGGTTGTCCCGTGGGTCACCCGGTTTCATTAAGCCGTAAGAACCACATGGCAACAAAAAAATAGGAGGGGACCGATCGGTAGAGGGATCTCCTGCATCGGGCAACCCTTTTAACCTCCTCTTCCTAACCTCTGACTCGTTCCCTTCCAGTCCTTACCGTCTATTCTTACCCATCACTGTGCAACTGCCCAGGAGATTAATATTAATCTATCGACCAACTGTCGCCAACCGGAGTTATTGCCCCTCATCCCACTACTGCTACTACTTCCCCCCTCCCCCCATTGCGCTCTCTGCCAGCTACTTCATCCTGACCGCACATCCCGCCCCCAAATAATCAACCGGCGGATGCTGTCATTGTGCGCCTTGTCCTCGTCCACCGTCCC
Organism: Penicillium canariense; assembly: GCF_028826845.1. Taxonomy (NCBI): domain Eukaryota; kingdom Fungi; phylum Ascomycota; class Eurotiomycetes; order Eurotiales; family Aspergillaceae; genus Penicillium; species Penicillium canariense. Next base: position 1,701,898 of record NW_026622734.1, on the reverse strand, counting down.
TGTGGTTCAGTGGACGAGTCCACTCCCTTCGCCCTCCTCGTGAACCTCGCGCCGCATTCCAGTTTCTCCACCCCATCCACCCGGTCCATGCGCGCCCGCTGGCTAGGCGCCCATCGCCAACTCCGGTCCTGTATATAGAATCATGGACGCAACCCAGGCCGGGACTTCCGTCCTTGACGAGGACAAATACCGGGACGAGGTCCTCTGCCTCTCCGCGGAAGCTGAGCAAGTGCGGGCGCAACAGCTTTCCGATGAGGCGCAGGCCCTGGGCCTGAAGGTCCCGCAGATCGAAGCCTCGGCATCGCTAAACGCCTCCATTCACTCTGGAATGGTCGATCTCTCATCCCCTGTGTTTTCGTCTGGATCGTCGACCGATCGGAATTCTATCTGCGAGGGATCGATCACCCCGTCCCACGAGCCGTCGTCCGCTTCTCCGCTCGACCAGGTCGTCTCATCGTTGTCACACATTACAATTGCTTCGGAGCGCGTCAAGCCGGGGAGTACGAGATCGCTGGCATCTTTATCGACCCGCCCGACTTCGTACTGCTCCAGTGACAGCCGAACAGTGCTTGACAACTATGGAAATAATTATGGAGGGCTGTCGCCCACGCCGAATCGGGCTTCCGTGCTGAGCGTTGCCTCGGCCGATCAGAAAGAGAAGCGCCGCCACAGCCTGAAGAATGCTATTGGGCGTATACACTTTCGCAAGAAGCGGACGCCCTCAAACGTCCAGACCCCGCCGAATGCGCAAATCATGATCTCGAAGGATGAGGGAGGAGTGGTGGATCATGTTTATCTAGAGAGCAAGCGAGACCTCCCTCCCAGCAGCCACGAGGTATATGCCCGGCCGAGCAGCACGGCCGAGTCTCTTTCGAAGCTGGAGATTCCCATATTCGACAAGGAGGCGCTGCAACGAAGCTTAGATGATCCTGAATTGGCGGAAATGTTGGCACGGCATCGAATGGAGAGGAACAGGCATCTGGCGTTCCAAGATGTGGCACTAAGCACCCTCCGGCGCCGGCACCAGACCGCCCTCTCCGAGCGGCAGTCCGACAACGAGCGCCAGCAGGGTGAAAAGCGCGAGAAGGTATGGCCTGAGCTATTCGCAGGAGGTTCCGAGCTATTTTACTAATTTGGGTATGTCACAGAACATTGAGGACGCCGCTCGCATGGAAGAGCGTCAACTTGCCGTGGAAATGGAACAGCAACGCGAATTCGACCGTGCAAAGCAGAACTCGCGCACTCGCATCAAGCACATGGAAGGGTACTTCCGGAACGCGAGTCCTCCACCTTCTCCTGCGCCAGCAGCGGAACGATCTTCCGATTCCTTCTCAGGCTCCGAGTCCACGACCCCGCCCGCCCGCCGCTTTACGCGCCAGCAGAAGGAGCAGCTCGAGCAGCAGTACCATGATCACGAAACTATGGACGCGCTCCACGAGTCTCGCATCAAAGTTCTTCGGGACCGGCAGGAAGTCAGACTGCAGGAAGCTATTGCGCGCATGGAGCGCGAGCTGAACAACATGTGCGCCCAGCACAGCAAGAATATAACCGCATTGCAGGCCGAGCACCGCTCCGAAGAAACGTCTATGATCCAGGCCTTGGACAACAAGAAAACCAAGCTGCAGCACCGGTGGGGTCTGGAAGAAGCCATTCTGCGCCGACAACTTGAGGTGCGACATGGCCATCCATACGGTCCTTTACCACCTCTCTCGTTTAGTGCCGCCGATACCGAGACTCGAGATTCGGCCGCCTGTCTGTCTGGCCCTTCTCCCTCTCTCCCCGAAGCCGAGACCCAGCAGTAAGACTAAGACCCTTCAAAGCCCTATTAATTCGCCGGGCCGTCTGCTTCTAATATTCGACTTGCATTCGCAACGTTCGGATTCGACCTATATCCTCCCGAAACCGGACCACTTGCAAAGCGATTCAATCTTTTTTTAATACTACCTAATGCCCTTATTACCTCTTCTTGTAATCATACCTTTTATGCGTGAATATTTGATTTCTACGTTTTTGGTCATTTTTGCCTTGTCTATACATATCGCATGGCGGCGGCTGTTTTGGTTTCCAGATGTGCATAGCATTTGATTTTGGGATACTACGGCTCTGCTGAATAGATACTTGATTTACCATATTGATACTGATATGATATTCCTTTCCTTGATGGATTCATTGAATGCTGTAAATGGGGTATCATTGGTTGCCTTTCTTGCAAATATCACCGGAACGCCAGCGGCATGCCTCATGCTGTTCTTGAGTCGCGCCTTTGTAGTCTGTCGAGAAGGCTCTCCACTCTTCCACCGGCGCCGGTCATCGCATTTTCAGTCTGTTTGTCCCGGCCACCGTCGCCGATAACAACTGCGCGCTCCACGATACCAGTGTTAGACAACTTGAACCGCCCAACTCGGCCATCTTCCCATTCCATGCGCACATAGCGTGCCTCGAGGGCAGTCAATGCCAAAGACACAATGCCGCCTCTGGCTTCGGGCGACAAGCGCTCAGCGGGATCTAATTGAGACTCTTCGCTCAACCCCAGTTTCTCGCGCAGAAGCTCAATCGCATCTGTGCGGAGATGCCACGCCACCAGCTCCCGTCGTAACTCGCGAACAAACCCCCGGAGATCTTGCTTCCCCCCAGCGTTCCGGCCTTTTTGTACAGGCTTCAGGGCCTCAATCGCTTCCCCGTCAGACTCTTCTCCATGATCATCTTCCCCCTGCACCTTGCGCGACACAGGAAACGGCAAGTACACGCTCTCGAGCTTCGACAGCGCGATAAACGCCGGGATGGTATGCCGATGAACACAGAGCCTCTTCTTGACCTCACCACGGGCGTGCTCTGATTTCAGGAGTACATAGTATGGTTTCGCGAAGCGACCGTTCCGCGCGCAGATATCGATCCGCACGCCAAGCAAGCTCTCGGTCGGCGCGGCGGGCGATGGATCTTTGAATGGGAATGCGGTAGTACCGAAGCCGATACGGTAGTGGTTTAATTCGGAGTGTTTGCCTGCGGCGTGAATAAGGGGCGAGACTTCATCGTGGATGGAAGTTAGAGCTGGTGGGAGCTTGCGCGTGAGCTTTTGGACGGAGTCTGAGGAGAGGAGGCTCGAGGCAAGAAAACGTTTGCGGCGTTGGAGAGTGCGGACTAGACAAGGGGTTGTTAGCTGTTGCCTTTTGATTCAGGTGGAGGGCTTTTGTTGGGACGGACTTTCTGCGCGAATGGACTGGATGTCTTCATCCAGCTCCTTCTCGAGCGGGTCTGGAGATGCGGGTGCATCTCGCGCGGGCTGGGCCATTATTGGAAAGTGGGAAGGCGGGCAATCCGTCGTGGTTATCGAGTGCTTGTTCTCAGATTGCCTGAGACCTCGTGGCCAGCTAACCACAATGCCCTGGAGTGATGGTAGCTGGTGTAGCGCATGCAACTCGCGATGTTTGTGTTTACCCAGATCACACGTGACCCCGCATCGAGGATTCCCGTCTTTAAACCAAACGGCTGGCCCTTCGATACCCTAGTTGCCGCCTGTCGGCAGTAGACACGAAAAGAGTAATCCAGAACGTGTCGTCTCGCGCCTACAGGCTATTCCATCAGAAAAAAGCTCCTTGGACACTGTATGAGCGTGGCGGACACCGCGCAAGTGACTCTCTCTGCAGCGCCAACACGCTGATCTTCTAGAATACAAACATTGTACGACCTAAAAATCCCTCATTTCCAGCTTTATCGCGTAGACCTATAAGACGGCGTAGGGCTAGGACCCTGCAATGCCGTGGGAATGATTGCCCTGTGGCATACCCACTTGACGAACGACTCGATCTTAGTGTCCCCACGCTGCCGGGGAAGAACCCGCAAGAGGCCAGCTTGCCTCTCCACGCGCCGCGCGCCTCCCCTCGCACTGCCCACGCACTTGGGATCCTCAACCCACCTCACGAGGACCTCGTCTAACTTCCAGCCAACTCGTCCCCCATGCATTGGTCACTCGTTTATAACTCCCCGACCGCTCATCACGCGTGGAACCAGCCAACGTGGTGAACCACTCGAGCTCTCGAATTCATCTAGGCCACTGCGAGCCCGTTCTCCGTGCCCTACCTCGACACCCTCCCTCGGAAACCTCCACTCTCTGCTCTTTTCTCCCCTTGACGGCGAGCTTTCAACCTCCAATCCTTTCTATCGACACAGCTCCCTCGAATTCCGACTTGAAACCCAAATCACACTTTCGCTCCCTCCCGCATCCGCCACCCTGGCTCCCCTCGCTTCATTCTTCAATGACACGCAAAAACGCCTCCCTCTCCAAGCGCCGCTCCACACCGAGCCTGAAAGTAGCAACCGGCCAAAACGGCCATGCGAACGGACACGGGACCGGCAAAATGAACAGCAATATTGAAATGCGCAAACGCGACACTTCCACCGAGTCGTCCGCCGAACGCACCGCTCGCGTCCTTCAAAACCCCAACTTCTCCCTCGACAATGAACCCCCCGTCCCCCCAACGCCCATCCTCACGACCACCAGTTTCCGCAATCTGCCGTCCAGTGACCGGAGGAACTTCCTGCTGCTCTGCGTGCTTTACTTCTTGCAGGGCGTGCCGATGGGCCTGGCGACGGGCTCGGTCCCTTTCCTGCTGAAGCCGTACCTGTCGTACGGGCAGATCGGCGTCTTCTCGCTGGCGTCGTACCCGTACTCGCTGAAGCTGTTCTGGAGTCCCATTGTGGATGCCGTGTGGAGTCCGCGGTTTGGCCGCCGCAAGAGCTGGATCACGCCGGTGCAAGTGATTGCGGGGCTGGCGATGATCTTTCTGGGCGGACGTATTGGCGATATGATGGTGCAGGCGGGCGCCAATGGCGGCGAGGGCGTGTGGAACTTCACCTATTGGTGGTTCCTGCTGGTGTTTTTCTGCGCGACGCAAGATATCGCCGTCGATGGGTGGGCTATCACCCTCATGTCACCGCCGAATATCTCCTACGCGTCCACCGCCCAGACAGTTGGTCTGACGGCCGGCCATTTCTTGTCTTACACCGTCTTCTTGGCCTTCAACTCGAAGGAATTTGCCAATCGGTGGTTCCGGGCTGTCCCCAGCGAGGGTGGCCTGATGTCGTTGGGCGGGTACTTGACCTTCTGGGGATGGGCATACCTGTTTGTGACATTGTGTCTGGCCCTGCTGAAAAAGGAGGACCGCACCAAGGAGCGCGACAGCATTTTGGACGTCTACAAGAGCATGTGGAGCGTATTGAAGTTGAAGAACATCCAAACCATCATCCTGATCCACCTGATCGCCAAGATCGGCTTCCAGGCCAATGATGGCGTAACCAGCTTGAAATTGCTGGACAAGGGATTCGGCCAGGACAACATGGCGTTGGTCGTGTTGATCGACTTTCCCTTTGAAATCATGCTTGGCTACTATGCGGGCAAGTGGTCCACCGAGTACACGCCGATGCGGCTCTGGGGCTGGGCCTTCGTCGGCCGCTTGGCGGCCGCGGTGCTGGCCCAGTTCACCGTGATGATCTACCCCAGCGGCGCGGACATTCCGTTCTGGTATCTGCTGACCGTGATCCTCGAGCATGTGGTCTCGACCTTCATGAACACAGTCATGTTCGTGGCCATCTCCGCGTTCCACGCCCGTATTGCTGATCCGGCGATTGGCGGAACTTATATGACCCTTCTCGCAACGTGAGTGCTCCCCTCCCCCCTCCTGGCCGGCCTTGTGTATAGGCCGCTCTGTCCAAACCACCCACTAACCCGCATCCAGCGTCTCCAACCTGGGCGGCACATTCCCCCGCTACTTCATCCTCAAGCTCGTCGACCTCTTCACGGAGGCAACCTGCATCCCACCTTCTGTCGCCCCGCCCGCCGACACGCTCACAGATGCCCTCGTCACCACAGCCTTCTCCTGCGCCTTGGAGCCTGCGAAGAACCGCTGCGTCAACGGCGGCGGTGTCTGTGTGGTCGACCGCGACGGCTACTACATCACCAACATGCTCTGCGTGGTCATTGGCACCGTTACCTTCTTCATGTTCATCAAGCCCGCCGCCACGAAGCTCCAGAGCCTGCCGCTTCGAGCTTGGCGGTTGGCGCCAGGTTCCTCGGGGCGCGAGTGATGGTCAGAGCCACCTTGGGCGATGGGGCCCGTGTCGCGCCTCCTTGGCTTTTGCTTGTACTGTAGTTGTATACCCGGGTGGGATATAGCAATAGAGCCACCGCGAAAACAATAAATAAGAATTAGATTGTTCCCCATGACCCTCTCCGCTGGTCCGTTTCTGTCCAGGCTACTCGTCCGTGCTGACAGCCTCGTATTCATGGCCTTCGCTTCTCTTCGACAACCGGATGCTCCTCCGAGGACGTGGGCTTGTCGTAGTGCGCTCGCACTAGCGGGGCGGGGCGGGCTATACTCACGGCCCGACACATCCTCATCCGCTCACACTCCATCGTTAGAATGTACCTTCCGCTGCCATAAATCCGAGGTAGCTCGCAATTCCATCTTTGTCTCAGCCCAAGTCGCCACCACCCCAATGCACCCCCAGATTCCAGGAGCTGGACTCCCCCCGCCAGGAAAGTGCCTGCAAAGAAGCCCCCAGAACAAGCCATGCCCGGTGCCCCCGTGTCTGCATAAAACTCCCCGCAGCATTCGGGGCCCGCCCCACCCCCATTCGCCATGTTCCTGGCCCGAAAGCAAACCACCGCTTTCCGTCCAATCAACCCCCCTCTCCTCCTCGTCTGACTCGTCGCCACAGGGTCTTGCATGCACGCCCAGGGACCGACTCGTGGGGCCAATCGGGGGTCGAGTGGGCATTCGGCTTGTCCATTGCCACGGGCCTTTCTAGAATATCTCTCACCCCGATTGCTGGCGACCATATCGCTGTGAGTGACGGGGGATGGGTCTGTGGATACGCTGCTTGGCTGATGGGGTCTGGAAAAGGCCCAGGAGTTTTCCAGTCCCGGTCAGGGTCCATCACGGTCCATCAGGGGTCCTTTGAGGGAGGTCGTGATCGGCCGCGGGCTCAATCTGGGCCATTCAGCTGGGGTTGTTGCAGGTATAAAGAGGACGGGCTGCACGGATCAGGCGTCGTGTTCTTTATTCTTTTGTCGGCCGTATCCCTTTCGTTTCTGTACATATCTTGGCCTGTCCTACCCTTGCCAAAAAGACCCCTGTTTCTCCCCATATCGTGTTCGACCTGTCACCATGCGATGCTTCCGCGCTCCTCTCGTCGTCGGCGCCTTCACTGTGGCCGTTGCGGCTGTACCGCACGTCTCACGCGCGATCCTCGCGTATAGAAGTGTACGTCTATCCCCCTCTCTGCTCACGCTACGAAGACACAGGATACACACCCTAACGGACAGCCACAGTGGGACCTGCGCCTCCTCAGCGAGGCCGTCCCCACCTGCAACCCGGACGACTCCAACATCGACCTCAGCATCTACTACCGCTACGGCCGGTACAATCGGACGTGCGAGGCGCTGGGGGCAGAGTATAATTCAACCAATGTGAAGAGCCTGTCGTGGAAGAGCCCGAGTGAGGATGATTGGCACGATCTCTGCATGTTTAGCACGGAGGACTGCTCGGGGGGAGCGAGCACGTTGCTTGGCTCGATTACGGATGGGTGGGAGGTGTGTTATCCGTATAATGGCTTTCGAGCGTATACGGTTGTTACGCACGGGACGGCGTGTGTTTGAGATATCTACAGACTGCGTGTAGTAGATATGTGATGTGCATGTTGCTGTTCATGCTGAACAGGTATGGCGGGACTGAACATCATAATGTGGACATATCATGATCGTCGGGATACGACTGTAGTACATAATAGGCATGGAAAGGATATGCACGCCGCTCATATTACAACAAAAAATGAGAATGACGAAGCCAACAGAGAGCACGGAACTATACACTGCTTCCGGAAGATCGGGCCAAAAATAGCCCGCGTCCGAAATTAGGTGGCGCGTCTTTCTTATGGATTATTGTACGTAGTGCCTTGAAATGGTTCACACTTCATTGACGGCTGTTTATAGAGCTCACATTAGTTGCAAGAGGCCCAATGGATGTTCAATGGTCTCTTGCACAGCTATTTAAAGCACCAGGGTGGGGGGCTGGGCTCCAAGCAATGCTGCGGAGCAGTCATGTGGTATACGTGATATCGCCCATGGCTGTCGGATATTACATGGTAATTCTCCTAAGAGGTTCAGCTTTATTTGTCGGGCTCCTATAGCGACATGCCTTGGATTGAACCGAGTATTTTGGGGAGCCAAGCGCGGGAGACCAATTGTGGAGCCGCGGGGCCGCCTCGAACTTTTTTTTCTTATCGCACTTCCCACCATCGTCATCACCTTCACCAGCAAAGCTAGGCAATAGCCGGCAACCCTCAATTCAACCCTATAACCCGTCCAGGTCATGACAACCTCGGCAAACACCGATTCCAGCTCTGCGCCTTCTGCCCCACCCTCGCCCGCCACGACAATGAGCTCCGGACACACAGATGCGGCAGCACCGCATCCCGCAGTCGACAATTCTCTCGACGACATCTTCGGCTCCTCGCCGCCCGAGACTCGGGAGGTGCCAGTGCCGATGAGTGCACAGAGAGAGTCTGCCGGTAGGGCCGAACCATCCGACCTCCCTTCTCTCCGTCGCCAGCATGTGACCGCGGGGTACCGCGACGGAGTCTCAACCTCGAAAGGAGAGCACGTCCAGCGCGGCTTTGACGCCGGGTTCCCGGTCGGAGCCCAATTGGGCATGCGGGCCGGGACGATACTGGGTATTCTAGAAGGGCTTACGCGAGGACTGGAGGACCGGTCTGGCTCGGGCGTGGTGAAGAAGCCCACTCGGGGCGTCGCGGGGTCATCGTCGGCACGGCCTGACGAGACACAGTCCGCGGAGACGGTTGCCGCACGCCGCCGTACGAGAGAGCATGTCCTCAGGTTATACCAGGAAGCTACCAAAGCACTCGATGTGCAGTCCGTCTTCGCAGGCTTCGAAGCAGGGGCCGGATCTGGATCCGGATCTGCGGGAAATACCCCCGGTGCGCAAGCAGGGGAGCCCGCCGAAGCGCAACTCGGACGAAAGGGCGACGCAGTCATTACGCAGTGGGAGCAACGAGTTGCCGTGCCACAGTGGGAGAAGAACATGGAAGCTCTCGAGATGAAGGAAAGCCAGAGAGAAAAAGAGGGAACCCAGGGCGCCGCGGCCAAGCGGAGTTGAAGGTTGAACGACCCAGCGCTCACGCTTGCTTTTCGTTGCCCATCCGCCGCAGGGGGCTGTTTACTCTACGTAAAAACCCTGTTTACCCACACAGTCACTCTGCTACATGTTGTCCCTTCACCGGAGAAGAACTCCGTGCTGCACGCTGCAGCCGAAGGGCGAGCCATACGTTCTGCGCCGGGCCCTCTACCCGTCCCGCATCGGTGCATGATCCCTTCAATCGTGATGGGTCCCAGACACCCGGATGGGTTTTGCAGATGCTGCAAGGAACATGCAGTCCGGTCGGCGGAAGGGCGGTCCGGCGGGCGTTGGTTTGGGAAAACGGCTTGCTTGCTCCAAGACACATGGTGGGGCGCACGACTCCTTTCTTGTGCAGGGAGGTGGGATTTGTTTACCAAGTTCGACGTCCAGGGGAGTATTGAAGAGTGGAACAGGGCCGGGAGGCGAGGGTATGGCGATCTATTTGAACCGCTGGGCTCGGGGTCGATGTATCAACTTGCCTTGTACACCTCGGCCCACTATACGAGCTCCGGTGTTTGCCCACAATCCCGAGGCAAACACAACCCGCTCGTCGGCTACCCACTGCAGTTTGCCTTGCGGACGTCGGGGCAGCTCCAGAGAATCCCACAAATCCCGATAGATCCGAAGCCACCAGCCTGTCGGAAGCTCTCCGGCAGCTGGCGGCCATGGCGCCTTGCGTTTACGGAAAAAGGCCCCCGCGGACGGGGACTCGAACTTTGGCATTATTGCCCTTGACACATGAAACGGCGAATTCATGGTTTGGATTGGTGGGCGGATTGGTCAGATTTGGCGTTTATCCTGTGGAGAATGACATGGATATAGAGGGCAGCCATGCAGAAGTACGAAAACAGATCATGACCGCGAGCAACGACATAGTTTGAAGAATTTCTTGCGCAGGGTTGATGCTAGAACTGAAGGCGCTCAACCGAGCCGAGCGCGATCTGTTTGGGGAATTGCACTACTGGGCCAAACACCGCGGCGTGGGGTTTGATGCAAGGGACGGTTAGTCTAGACTCGCGGTTCCTCCCCATCAATAATCAGGAAATCAGGAAATCACAGCATTAGAGACCAATGCCATTCCAGCACACAGTAAGGATTTGTGAAATAAGGAAAATCACAGAAACCTCGAGCAATCTGCTTCCTTCTAGTATGGGCTACATTTGTTAGCTGAGCAGACGGTGATGCAGCTGCTCCGGGTGCTCCCTCGCTGGTGACTCTTAGTTACCGATGGCCCCCCTTTGTCAAATCCGCTTTAAATCTCCACCAACAGAAGAGAGAGACATAGAGAGAGAGCCCTGATGGATCTCCTTACTGGGGTTTCTGCGCGCCCCTGGAGCGGAAGATTGAATAGAATCCCTAGCAAGGAGAATCGGACAACACAATGTCTTTATGCCTCAATCTTGTTGTAGTCATCCATTACTCCAATAGGTGCTTGGAACCCGTTTGTCCAGCACGGAGACCTATCGTAACCTTCTTTACAATTGCTTCCGTAGCTTTTTCACCAAATGGTCACGGGAGGGAGTCCAAGGGTTTGTCGAGTAGTGGTAGGTCATGCTTTCGACGAGAAGGCAACCTTGGATTTCGCGCCGACGGGAGGTTGGGGTGGTAGGCCTTGCAATGGCCGCATAGAAGCTGTGTATACAGATAAAGACGGGCAGAACGTAAACAAGATGAAGAGTGAGTAGACTGTCGACGAGAGCTAGTCATTGTAAGACTAGGGCTTTTTACCCCAAAGCACACTAATGGCAGAGTTCAGGTTCAGAGTGCTATCACAACAACATAAGCTACGCCATTGAGAAAGGCACTAAGTTGATTCGCAACGGCCTGCACGGAAGTTTCGTAGACCCCGAATCCGCAAGTACGAACGCGCCCAGACGCACGCACCGCCACGCTCTAGGCCCTTCCAGTACGCCAGATCAGACACATCCCCCGTACTTCTCAACGGTCCCAGTACCAAGGGTCCCATCCCTGCGTCTGCAGGGTTAGGGTTCATGGCAGTCGACGGAGAACAGGGATAGCTGAGCCGGGCCAATGGAGCTATCGACGTGGTACTTTGGTCCGGCTGGCTGCGGGACGCCAGAATGGAACCCCTCTCGGCGGGCCTTAGACATACACCCCATAATCGAAAATTCTGTAGCAGATAGCTACGTACGTGGAACTGCCCGTAGTGGACAGGGGAGTTAGGACGCAGTCGATCATTGTTATCGTGCATACCGGCGTGGATTGAGAAGACGAGCCGGATTTAACAACCACCAATCACGTAGGATGGAGAAGAGGAGGGGAAGGTTGGTCGGCGTCGCATCGATGAATGCCGAGTGAGTGATGCCTCAGGTCCACTTGCCCGGATGGATGTCAGGACTGTGGCATTCCAGGATCATCTACGCAATCCCCTGGACAACAGGGTCGCAGGTATGAAGAAGAAACTGATGGAAGAAATGTTGCGTGGTTTGCATTTTTGTGCCAGACAACCACATGGCAGGAGAATAGCTAGGAGAAGGAGACGCTTTTGGGTGCGCTAAGAAATGGCGAAAAAGAAATTCAGTCTTGAGGAGCCATACACCGTGTTCCGTTTATGTCATTATTGTAGGTGTCCCACAGAAGAAAAAAAGAAAAGATGAACTGAGTCTGAAGTAGGAAGGAAAACAGAGAGATTCTGACATGAAACATGAGCCACGGATCCAACGGGCGAGGAAGACATCGTGACCAGATGAACAGATAGAAGCAATGGTAGTACAGCGCCGGGGAGAGTGGTGCGCAGTAAGAGAAAAAAGGGAAGCGGCGGAGGACAGGGTGCCTCAAGGAAATCAGTTTAAGGAAAGTCGGGTCCCAGAAGGGGGTAAAGAAAGTCATAGCCATGCGGTGCAGGCAAAGTTGGTTCGTCCGTGACTTCGTTCGTGCGGAGAGGCTCCGAGAACATTGGGGGCCATGAGCCCCAGCAATCGTGAAGATCATTTTCTTGAAAAGGTCGATGGGCAGTGCCCAGGAAGCATAAGGCATATAGTGAGTGTGGGCGTGTTCGTCATCATGGAACACATAGACAGTGAAGGAAACAAGTCATGTCAAGCAGATCGTGGAAGATCAGATCGAGGAAAGGCCGTTGAAGATATTCTGGAAAAGCAAAAACGCCGGGTCCCAAGCCCACCCTAACTCCTCATCAGGTAACCAGCCGGGGGGATATCACTTAAATGGTTGTCGTGGTTGTTTTTATAGATGCTCTGTGGCAGTTGAGAGATCGGAGGGAGTCCAGCACCCGCTTGAAGAAGGGCCGCTGATCGACAGGGTCTTCGAAGGGTGCGGGTGAGTGTTGCTCGTAGCACATGGAGGTGAGCTTTTCCTTGTCCTCTTGAACGGTCTCCGGCGAGTCGGAGCCCTGGCGACGTCTGGAGCGAGCCTGCACGGCCGCGGCGGTCGCGCGGTCCATGGCTGACTCGCGGCCAAGGCCGTTGCTGTTGTTCCGATACCGCGGCTTGAGGAGGGAAGTGTTCGATGGTGCGACCAGACGCAGGGTCTGGAGAGGGTGATTCGACCGCAGACCGTCCCGGCTGGTGCTGGGTCGATCGAGGCTGGCGCCGCGATACGGATCGGGAATGGGGTGGCCGACGGCATCGTCGGGCAGGCAAGGGAACTTCTCCGGGATCTGGTCATCCAGCATGGCTTGGTGCAGCTTGGGCTGGGACTTGGCGGCGCGAAGCTTTGCGCGACTGCGAACCTTGCGCAGTGTGTCGATCGGCCGGCGAGAGAGGGACTTGTGGCTAATAGACTCGGTTTCCGAGTCGGACTCCCATACCGACTGCTCACAGTATGCATCCATGGTGGAAGTCGAGGGCCGCTCCATGGATGTTGCGGTCCATTGCCGCGAAATGGGTGGGGAGCTCGCCACCGGGCTGGGAATAGGGCTGGGGCAGTCATTGGCAGGTATGAAGAGAGCCTGCTCAAAGTGCGTGGCATGCGGCTCCATGGTCACTGGATTGATCAAACTGGGGGGAGAGATCATGGATGGATCCAAGGGAGGACGGGTCCCCGGGCTGGACTGCTTCCTCCGGGGGCTATGGGAACCTGTGCCACGGGAGAGATTGGGTAAGGTTGGATGCGGTTTCCTCCTGTGGGAGGATGAGGACATGCTGGATGTCTCGTATTTCATTGTCAGGGTTGGGGTAGGAGCGGATTCAGCAGCAGGGGTAGTAGGTCGGGTGCGTGCCGTGGGGAGAGCAGGCACTGGGGGAGGTGGAGGGAGCTGCTTGGGCGGCGTCGACGGGGGAAGATAGAAAGCACGACGGGGCTCGAATTGAGCTGCCTGTGCGTGGCGGTAGAGCTTCTCCGTCGCCTTCAGCACCGCGTCGGGGCAGGCAGGCGAGGAGTAGGTGGAAGAGAAGGAGCTGCTGGGGGTGAGGTCAGGCGTGGTGCCGTCCGTTTGCACTGAACTGAAGGACTCCTGGCTACTGTGCAGTGGTCTCCGGTCGTCCTCTGTGGAAGAAGTATAGCGATGGAATCTGAGGCTGTTTTCCAGTTCCAATTGTGCGATAGTAGACCGATCCGGACCCGTATATTGCTCTGAACGCTTGGACCGATCTGAAGACTCCTTCTCATGTGTCAGAGATAGTGTATAGTATTGGCTGGCGTCGTCACTGAATCTCTCATCGCGAATGGTGGGAGCATAGGAGGCCCAAGTTGTGGGGGTGGCAGCCAGCGACTGCTCGAGGTAGAATGGGTCGGCGTTGGACTCTTCCAGCACCTTAGGGCCTGCCTTGGGGATGTATGTTGATGCTCGCTTCAACGGCGATGGTGAGGGCAGGCAGATGGTAGTTTCTGATCTGTTCCGGTCTGCGTGTAACGCGTCCAACTCGCCCGGACAGTAATGGTCTCCGCGATCCATGGACTAGGATGTCACAGCGAGGGTCAGGAACAGCAATGGCGAGACTCGGACGCAGTGGTCCTAGGAGCAGATCATGAATCGCGAAAAAGACAGGAGCGGATGAGAGGAGGAGAGCGCTGGACCGAGTCAGGGATGGTTACCGGAGAGAGGAAGGAATGGACGAGGGTGAAGGGGATATGTTTATAGACAGGCCAAAAATAGGGCTTGGCAGGCCCAGCCAGCGCCATCACCAGTCCGTGCAGTGCTGTCGGTGCAAAAGAGTGGCCGGCAAACCAGATGCATGCCGCAGGTAAACAAAAGCACAGGAGCCAGCCGGGGGGGGACAGCAGATCATGACCTATCCGACCTTACATGACGTCCCCGCGTAGGGATGGGGTTGCAGCAAGGACCGCCGGCTCCAGTAAGGGCGCATAATCAAAAGGACGGTCCTTTTGTTTCTTGCGATGGTTTGCATCCTAGGCTTCCTCCCAAGTAATCGGCGAGGACTTGGAATTCGAGAGCAGCGTATCGTCCTCTCTGAGGCCGTCGGCGTAGACTCGCGATCATCTGAAGATGTGGCAGGCGGTCTGACACTGTCCTACACTCTGCGCGTTCCTCGTACTACCCCCCCCCCCTCATCCCCTCTTCACCCTCTCGAGCTGCGGATGCGGCTGCTCTCAGCCCGCGTTGCGCGTTGGGTCGGCTAGCAGCATCGGACGGGCCTTTGCTGCATCCCCGGCCCAAAAAAACCGCCGCAGGCCCCAGCCAGCGTCATCAAAAATCCCCATGCAGAAGGCTGGGTTACGGGAGAATGTGAGATGTGAGATATCAGCCCTGCCTATCCGCGAGACGAGTCCCGCGGAGGCCCTTCCGGATCAGCCATTGAGACGAGCCCCACCGATCGCCCTGGTCTGTGTGTTTCAGTTCGGCTAGCGCTGCTCGGCCGCGCCGCTGAGCGCTGTGGCGGAAGCCTTGCGATAGCCACAACTGCCCCTGTGGCCATTGGGACCATTCCGCGTCCCCATTCTTGGGAACCGCGCAACGGCGTGGGACTCGGGGAGCCTCAGAGGGCGCTTGACACGCCTCTGCAACGTTCCATCGCTGGAATATCTCTGACCTGCCTTCCCATGCAGACCAGCAAGAGATGGGCCTTCATCATCTTTCCTTGCTTTTTAGCCATGGCGGGCTCAGTCGCCGTCACGTTTCCTTTTTGTTCCCCTCGCCCTTTCCTCTCTTTTCCGTGACACCAGCCGTCTGAGACTCCTCGGTACCGGTTTTACTGTTCCACCGTCCCTCATTTGCGCGTACGGGTTCAGCTAGTTTGCTCCATCGACTGCAGGCCGACCACCGGCTCTACTGGACTTTGCCCTAGACTGGTACGTCCGCGTCCGTGGGGAAGATCCCCACCCTGGGGATCCCCCGCCAGCGCCGGATCCAACATCCTAACTTTCAGCCTGCGTCCCGGGCTTTTTTTGCCGCCTGTGCTCCTTTTCCGGGGGCCCTTTGCCAAGAGTCTCCTCCCTCCATATCGGTTCGGGCGCGACTCGTACCGACGTGACAGTCGACAAATCATATCCGCGCGCGGCAGCAAAAGCCGTGGTGGACGCCATTGGCTTCTTACAGAACTCTGTGTCCGATCGGACCAATCGACTACGGCGACTCCGATGTTAAAATGGTAGGCTGTTGCAGAGTCACGGGCCGGCGGAATCGGGTGCTTTTGCTAATGATATCACGTTCGTGGATCCCTGACCCCCCTTGAGATCTGAAACTTGATCTAGATTGTCGATTCGACTCGAACGACTCGTAGACTCGGCGTCTGGCCTGCGGTGCAGTCTCCAGGGGGCCAGGCCAGTGCTGTTTACTCTGTTGGCCGGGACATGCGTCCCTCTTCCCCATTCGACAATGCCCACATTCCAATGAGAAAAGTCTGTCGTGCATGGCATCCGCTGGCGGATGGAGCTGCCCGGGCCCTGCACAGCCTGCACCGGCGGATCCAAAGCGCGGCTGCACACTCCGCAGCCGACAACTGTGCCTCACAGTATATATAACATAGTATTGGACAATATATAATCTACGGCCTGCATCCTTGTTTCCCCCCTGATCGGCAGACCCGATCGATCGCCCTATAACCTCCGGTTCCTGCACAACCCATCGGCTTGCCCGGCCAACGTCTGGCCCTGCATAGCCCTCGCTTGGTTCATCCGCTCACATTCTTGTCATGCTGGATATATACCTATAGAAGCCGCAGTGCGGGATTTACAACTACCGCTGCCATCATGTAGGATGATTTGAGATTGTGCTTCTCAAGGGTTTACCGTGGACAATAGTTCCACTGGGCTTGCTGCTCGAGGGAACCCTCGCAGCAACGTGCCTGCCTTGAGGAAAGGAGACCCAGGAGCGTCGGGAGCGTCGGGAGCGTCGGGAGCGTCAGGAGTAGAGAGGTCCTGTTCCTCCCTAGGGAGGCCGGAGGAGGACTCTCTCCCCAGCGAGCCGCAACCCTTCCCTGGGGAGCTCTCCCCGTCGAACCCTAGTATAAGCAGAGCAGCACATCATCAGTTTCAACGCTTGTCTCTCGGGACCATCAGACCAGCACCGAATCCCAAACATGTCTCAACGGCGCCCGCACATCCCCCTCATTGGCCGACACGCAAACCCCGACCCGACCCAGCGGCCAGAAACTGAAACTCGCCATCGTCAATGGCGTCACCAGGGCCAGCGGATGCGTCCCGGCCCATTTTGCCGGCCTGCAGGCGGCAAGGCATGCGTGAGACCGACCTGGATATTGGGACGACCGATCTGAATCTGCGAGCGCGGATGGGGAGCCGCAGCGTCCGGATGCGACGGGGCTGTCTTCCCCGAGCCTGGGCTGGTGATCCGTTAATTGTCCGATGAACCCTTGCAGGGGCCTTTCCCGCCTGGTGGTTTGGGTTTGAGTTTGGGTTTGGGTCTAGACTGCGGTGCGAGTAGTATTTACCCGTAACTAGGGACGCGTCGGGCGTTGTGTTTGTTGTCAGGGAAGGGAGAGAAGGGTGGTGGTGAGAAGGAGTATCCCAGGCGTGTCCGCCCAGGATGGTGAAGGGAGGGAAGGCTGAGAAGGCATTTGAGAAATAGACGGTTCCCCCTTCAATGATTCCCAGGCTGGCAGGCTTTGCCATCTCCGTTTTCCCTCTGAGCCCAGAGGACTTCAGCACTCGAGGGGCTCGAAATGGAGGAGGAGACGTCCCCCGGTCCAATAGGCGTGGGGTGCGGAGTGGACTGGACGGACTTGGACTGGTCAGGGTGAGTGGCCGAGCTATTCAGGCCTCCTCCCCATGCTCCTTGTGCTACCCACGCTAGCTATATACACTCAAGATATTCGCCATGCCAACTTCACGACGGAGTAGAGTCTGGGCCAGCAGGATCACCAATTCCAATCTCACTGCCCCTGGAGCGGCGCTTCTTCGGCCCAGCAGGGTGGGGTCCAGCTCGGCTGTGGGGAAGAGCAGTTCGATCCATGAACGCAGCTCCGGCTGAGCCAGTGGAACGACTGGGCCCGGTCCCAGCATTTGGTGTTGGGATTTTGAGTGGGATTTGGGTGATATTTTTCGACACTAGATTTCGGACAGTCTGGCGCAATTGGAGGCGAGGCGTTTTGGCCACAAGTGGGGAGCGATGCGTCCACGCTGCCCGGCGTATACTTCGCAGGCTCACTACGTAGTTAGTGCCCGATTGCCAGCGCATCACCCTCGACTCCAGGTATTGCGTTTGCGTTCTTTGAGAGTATTGTAGTACGGTAGGACGGTACGGGGCTACTCGACTATCGTCGCTAGCTGTATTCTTCCACGCCCAACCGTGGCACTGGCAATGGAGTCGACGATCTGCGCCTTTGACTGGCCTGACTCGGCCTGACTCGGCCTGACTTGGCCTGACTTGGCCTGAATGAGCTGGCTGGCGTGACTTGAGTTCCATTGCGAGATGAACTAGTTGAGATCCCCTTCGGCTCCACGCCTTGTCTTTTCCCTTCTCTCACTTGAATGCTGGTCTGCTCGGCTCCCTCTTCACACCTTCACCTATGACGGCCTTTCCATCACTCTCCTTCGCCAGTCCCGATTGACCGCGCGACCGAGACAGTCCCGGAGCAGGCAATTACTGAGCTGGTGCTTTTTCACCCAATCAATTGCGCGGCAGCACCGCTTCCGATCGGGGCTCGCAAGTATTGAGCTGGTCGTGAGGAGGTAGTCACCCTGATCCCTGACACTCTTTTTCTTCCTTCCGCTTCTTCATCCGGGATAAGAGAGGAAGACGGCCGGACACTCCCACTGGCATCACCCAGCACGGGACCTCTGCCAGGGAACTTCCAGTCCACCCAGCTTTCGGCCAATTCGTCCTGCCTATCTCCCGTCTCATCTCCTTTTTTTTTTTCTTGCGCTCGATTTCACCTTTGACTGGTCATTGGCGCGGGAGCGTGGGCGCTGGATGGTCCGCGCGACAGGTTTGGTGCGCTGCAGCTCGCACGGCGACCCCAGCCATCTCAATTAATCCAGCCACCACGACCTCGCCCAGAACAACCTCCCTTTCCCTTCCCTCATTCTCAATCTCCAATTTTCTAAGAGAGACAGAGGAGAAGAAGAAACCGAAAAAGAAAAGGAACCACCCATTCTCACCCGCATCGTTTGGTTTCTCAATTCCCCCCGGGTTTAGAGACTCCACACCCCATCGTCGATAACCCTCCCGGATTGTTGTACAGACCCGATTCCCTGAGTGATCGACACCACAATCGCGATACACCCTGGGGCTCAACGACCCCAGATTCTCGGTGACGCAAGTCGCACTTCGCATTGTCGTCGTCTCACTCCCTCCACCAGACCGTGCCAGAGGTGTCTCGCCACACGCACCGATCGTCTCACGAAGCCTACGACCTTAACGACCCGTCCACGTTTACGACTTTTGCGCAACAGCGCCAGCAGCCACCAGTCCCCCGGCCTTCCTCCTCCCACTCTGCTAATTACCGCCCATCTTCGGCGACAGACTCGCACCATCCCTTACGCCGAGTTCGCCGTCAGCCTGACGTTCGCCCATTGCCGCACCGCCGCACCGTCTCGCACGACATTTCGGGTAGACAACCACCTCGACCGCTGCCGGCGCATTCGATCCCAGTTGCCGTCCAGCCTAGTCCAGACAGCGGCGTCGAAGGGCTACGACCGGCACTCTCTGAAGCACAGACTGACGAGCACGGGTCGACCGTCGACGATCCATACCAGCTCCTCAACTCCTCGTACTGGCCGCAGAGAACCACCAGTGTCTCGTCCCGCACGGCCTCGGCCATTCTCTTTGCGCTTGAGGACGCCATCCGCCGTCCCTTCAGTTTCACCTTGGACTGGGACGAAGTGAATGCTCCTATGTCCAACATGGTAGGCGTTGCTGGTCCCGCTGGGCCGGTAGGCAATGGCCGTGTATCAAATGGTGGCTCGCGGGTGCCTCCAAGCGCCCCGGCTCCGGTACCTTCTTCCACCCAACCGCCCAGTGGTGTTCGAACCCCGACCGACATTATGAGACAACGTCGAGATCGGGAGGCGCGCCGCAAAGCAGAGCAGGAGGCGCGCGCGAGAGAACAGGAAGAGCTAGAAAGACAGCAATTGGAGCTGGAGCAGCTGGAGCAAGCTCAGGCTCAACAGTACGCTGCTGGCGCTGTGGGTGATCCAGCGCCACAGCGCCGCGCGCAAGCGCAACGAGCTCCGAGAGGCCCTCAAGTACCTCCAGAGGCTAGCGCTATGACTGCACCGGGATCTGCTCCGGGCTACCGCCCCACTACAAGTGCTGCGCCGATAGCTCCCAGACAAGACTACCAGGCTCCGCCTGCGCCTGCACCTGCTCCTGGTGGTGTCGAGATGCCCAGTCAATCGCAACCAGCACCTTCATCAAGCCAGCAGCGTGTGGGTGCATCTGCTCAACATGCTCGTTCACAGAGCGCAGCAGCAGCAGCTGGTCCTCAGCCGGGGTCAACGGGATTTTCCAAGTCCGCACCAGCTCCTCCAAGTAGCCAACCGGGCGGCGCCTCTCAGACTCTCCAGCAGCCACGTCGGGCCGGTTTTCCACATGCCTTTGAACGGTGGGAGACGCTCTCTTCGCACTGGGAAGGCCTCACCAGCTACTGGATCCGGAAGCTCGAGCAGCACAATGATGACCTCGAACGTGATCCCCTCAGCCAACAACTAGCTCGACAGATCACTGACCTGTCCGCCGCCGGCGCCAACCTGTTCCACGCTGTCGTCGAACTGCAGCGCCTGCGCGCATCTTCCGAACGCAAATTCCAGCGTTGGTTCTTCGACACTCGCGCCGAGCAAGAACGTTCGAAAGAGGTCCAAGCCGACCTGGAACGCCAACTCAAGGCCGAAAGACAAGGCCGCGCCGACGCCTTCGCCGCAGCCCAAACCGCAGACCAAGACAAAAGCCGTGCCGAAGACCTTCTGCGCGAGATGCGGCGCGAGCTGCAGATCTCCAAGGAAGAGGCCCGGCGTGCATGGGAAGAGCTCGGCCGCCGCGAACAGGAAGAACGCGACCGAACTAACTCCCTCCGCAACGGCGAGCCCACCCTTGTCGGCGGCGTCCAGGTTGTCCCCATGATCCAAGGCGTGCCCAGCCGCCACACCACCCGGCCGCCCACGCGCGAGGGCCCCTATCCCGGCGGTCCCACGGCAACCTCCATGGGTATAGATTACTCAGGCAAGCCGGCCGACGCCGGCATGAGTCGCACATACTACGATGAGAACATGCCCGCGTCCCCGACAGGCTCAGATCCATTCATCGAGCCCAAAAAGACCGACCCGCCCGCATCCAAAGCCCCCTACCCACCCGCTGGCCAAGTATTCACACACGAGCCCAGCACCGCTGCCTATGCCGCGCCAACCTCCGAGCCGGACGCGCACTCCTACGTCGGCAGCAGCGAGGCCGGCGACGACGAGTACACCGGCTACGCGCGCGACACCGCACACCCATACCACTACCCGGCCGGGCCCCTCTCCGAGGGCAGCGATGAGTACGACCACAGCCCCGTTGAAGAGCGCCACTACACCACGGACGGCGCGTACACGGGCGCCGGCAGCGCGCCGCCCATGCACGCACCGTACCCGCCGACCACGGCCGACTACAGCGGTGCTGGGTGGGGCGCTGGTACCGGGTGGGAGTCTGTCACGCCGCGGCATCGCCATCCGACACGCTTGAGCGATGTGCTGGAAGAGGATGAGCCGAGTCGCACGAGTCCAAGCCGTGCCAGTCAGGCGAGTCGGAGCGTGCAGTGAGCTAGGCGCTAGTTCCACCTAGATGGATAGTTGGGGGCAGTGTGTTTTCCATCATCTTGCGTTGCTGTGTCTGCGTTGCCTTGCGTCTTTTGAAGCTTGCATGCATGCATCAGATCTGAGCGGATCAAATCGGCTCGGATCTGGATTGGGGTCGGGTGCGTTGCGTACATAGAAAAGAAATTGGGGCGAGGTCGTTGATGTTGCGTTTTCTCTTTCTCGTTTTATGTTTCTGGCTCTCTTTTCCTTTTCCTCTCCCTTACATGGCACGAATGAGCGTCTCTTCTCTTTTTTGTTTCCTGATACTTAAAACTTCTGTTTACCCCCTTTCCTACTCTCATCTGTTCTTGTTCTCTCCGGCCAAGCGGGTCGGTCTGCTTTTATTTTCGCGTCTTCTGCGCGTTTCTTGCAAATTTCGACTGTTATTTTCCCAGTTTCCTTCCGTTGTTTCGTCGGTGATCTAGGTTATTCAATGGTGATCATAGGTAATTGCTGGATTTGGAGCTTTGCGTAGCTTCCTTTTTTAGGGTTTCTGAGATTCTGCGAAATTGCATGATTTGACGATGGGATTGTTTGTGGCGGTCCTTCTATTGAAGCTTTCCATAGTTATGCATATCCGCCCACCCTAGCGCTTTTACTGTATACTTTAGTTTTACCAATTTCCATTCCCCCTAATTGAAATTATCGACCTAAATGTGCGTTCTGGAATATTATTGGAACACCCGGCAGTTTAGAGAACAGGTTAGGTTAGTGTTGTACCATGGGTAGTTGCCGACGGTTAGGTTTCAATATATATCTCCGCGGATTGAGCATCGCTGCGATTAGTCCTCCCACATGTAGGTTACCCAAAGATTTAGGCCACAGCCACACGGGTTGCAGTCTTGAAAGATAACTTGTCTGGCAGCTATCTATTAGATCACCTGCATCGACACGCTTCTACCTGGAATGACCAGTGCCACCGGTTCAAAGAGACTTGACTTCCCTGACCGAAGTGCCCAAGTACCTACAAGGATCCACTTTGTACCAGGTCTGCTAGCTGGTATTGGCGCCACGTTAATCGGGCTGCTGCAAGTGTAGTACCTAGGTACATGCCGTTCTGAGAGAAGAATTGACAGGATGGCTGAATCTATTAGGTATATCAATTCGTTCGTGAGTGCTAAACTTGGAAACCGGGCGATGGCCCACTCCAAGCCGCATATTCCGCGGAATTGGGAGGGCGTTTGCTCTATTCGCGTCGTCTTTCATGAACTCCCCTGCAAGACGCAATCAAGCCACCCTAAGTGTGTTTCAAATATGTAGCCACTGAGTAGTAATTTATAATTTGAATAGAAAGGGTCTAAAGTCTGTTTAAACGAAGGGCTGTCAAGACTATTTCAGAATCGTCTAACCAACCCAACTGTCAAGATGCACAACTCTCCAAGGGTAGCTTAATCCTCCCTAGCACTGCCCGGCTCAGGAGCCTCCTCCGTCCCAATTCCAGCGACACCATTACTCTCGGAATGATCACTACCCTCACTACCCTCCGGAGAATGATAAGCCCGACTGGACTGCCTCAACTCGCGCTCCAACGCCTCCATCAAGGCATTGAGCAACCACTCAACCTCACTCTTATCCCCTAGCAACGGATTCTTCTTATCAATCCAGCTCCACTCCCGAAACTTTTTCTCCCGCTCCACATCCTCCTTTGTCTGGGCCGCGCTCGCCTCAGTAGGCGGTTTATGTTTCCCCGAGATCAGGCCCAGATAGTACTCCCATTCGAGGTAGTCAAACTCCTTCGACAGATTATTGGCGGAGAGCTCCATCAGCTTGCGCACTTCCCGGAACAGCAGGTAGTGGTAGTGGTGCACGTTCTCGGCGGCGACGTCGCCGCGGCGGCGAGCAGACTCTTCTTTCTTGTGTTCCTCGGCCTCGATCGTGTGGCGCGCGTTTACGGCGCTCTCTTCAGTGTATTCGCCTGGGTCATTTGGAATGTCTTGCGTGGCTTTCTTCTCGCCTGTTGTTTCTTGGAGCCACAGGTCCGTCCAGGAAATGTGAAAGACGCCTTTGATGCGGTCGAGGAAAGGCACGTCACCTGGGAGAATGGTGATTTCACCAAGGAAGAGGGTGATGTCGCGGACGAAACGGATGAGGGTGTCGCCAATATTGGAGATCAGGATTGTGATGGTTGGCACCGCGAGAAGGGACCAGAAGACGAAAAATGATTTGCCGAGACTGCTGACGGGGTAGAGGTCGCCGTAACCGATAGTAAGAAGGGTCGTATAGGCGAAGTAGAGGGCCTCAAAGTAGCTCCATTGGAGATGCACCTCGGAACGCCAGAAGACCACCGCGCCGATGAGCCATAGGCCCATCCACATGATCATGGACATTGTGAGTGAGATCCATTTGTGCTGTACGGTTGCCAATTGTCGAACGCGTCGCATGGTAATAAATTCTCGCTTTTGTCTTTCGCGGTCGCTGAGCTCGTCTTCGTCGGGTTCAGCGACGCGCAAGTTGGGTACCAGTCCAGGCAGATGGCTGTGACTTGAGAACGCCTCCTTCACCAAGAACTTGTGGGCGCGTGCTGTTAAGAGGTCCGCGATCTTTTGTCGTCCGTGCTCCAGCGTCAGCGTCCGGATAGAGGAGATGATCAGACCAAGAATCACAATGCCTCCAACCGCATAAGGGAAGAGCAAACCTCGGCCAAGATGGGTCACGGGTGCGAAATTACCCACACCAATAGTTAGTAATGTGTAATCCGCCCAGTAGAGTGCATCCAAGAACCGCCAATTTTCTATTTTTGCATAAACTGCTGCGCCGCCCAGAAGGTAGATGCAAAAGACGATAGTTTGGAGCATCAGAGTTCTCTGACTGGTAGTCAATTTGTACTCGCGGCTGTAGTGATTCTTATAGGCACCGTACGCAGTCACGACCAGCAAGGATGAGATGATGAAATAGAGCCCAGCGGCGTAGGCTCCGTAGAAATACCCCTGGGTGTACACGTACCCGGCGTTCTGGGGTTGGTACATGAGGACTCCCAAGCCGACAAGGATTCCGATCAGCAAAACGGATGAAATATACCATCCGATGATGATGATCGGCTGTGCAACCTCAAAGCGAATGCGCCGTGCCATGTTTAATGAAAGGGCCAAGTTTGCGATTATTGCACAGACAAGTGAGACTGTGTTAAGCGCGATGACCCTAGAAAAGACGTAAATGACTTATCCGCGCTGCCAATGTGTGGTGGCTTACCATGTTGGATCCGCGATGTCTCGTTCTCCGCCGCCAGGAAGTATCTCCATGCGCCATTTTTGCGACAGTGAGCAGATATTGAAGGCACTCGCCATGGGCCCGAAGGTTCCCTAAAAAACAGTGAGAAAGGGTGCATCTATTTGTGATAGAGCCAGGTATTCCATACTGCTGCCAATGGGTATGCTGTACTCGCAAGCCACCACCGTCCTGCGTGTGGATATTGAGCAGTTATCTGATGGCTTTTGCCATCCTCAGCATCAGGGACACTACGCCCCGCACCATCAGAGTGGAAGAAATCCAGGGCATTCGCCTCGTCGGCGATTGCATTGTCCAGGCCGGGGTCATTCATGCTGCGTTGCCCTTCCGGAATAGATATCCATAGAGACAGGTCTTGGCGCCACTAAAGAGGAAATATCACAAAACAAAAACCAGGATTGGCGGAGGTCATTGTTAAATACAAGCTCCTTTTGACCGAGAGAAACCCGCGCGCTGCGAATGAAATTAGTGGCGCCTACCCAAATCAAGCTTTCGGCCAGCAACGCAAGCGTGGCCGTCATGATCGGCGGGGAAAGCGCAAGTCGAAGCGTGGCGGCGATCGACTAACGTCATATCACGTGACAAGAACCGGACCAGGAACCGCGTTAGCAACGACCGTGCGTATCACGAGAGACATGGTTGGAGGGATAGGAATATGAAAACTAGTATAGAATAGGGAAGGAAATATATGTAAATTCGGGTATGTAGATGACAGGCGATCCAGAGCCGCAAAGATAGACCAAGATAAGCAACCGGAAGGACGGAAATCGCTCAGGGTGCTTTCGGATCCTGGAGAAAAAGAAAAAAAAGTGAAGTAGCCAGTTAGGTATCGGTTTCTGTACATCGCATCAACCAACTGCTGTACATGTTGAGCGTTGCCACGAAGGCAGAGAAAAGCCAGCATCTGCCATCTTAACACCGGATCAAAAAGCAATAGGTATGCGAGACCAAGCTCGGCGAGAGGCCCGAGCATGCCATAGCGAAACGAAGAGAAAGAGAAAGAGAGGGAAACCGCCAGGGAAGATCGTCAGGAACCAAAAACTCCGCTCCCCAGAATGACCCGCATTGCCATGATGTCGAGGAGAAAAATCACAAGTCGTTCCAAAAAAAAAAAAAGAAAAAGGAAATGGGTAGGCAGGGAATGAAAGGGGTATCGCAGGAAAGGTATGTCAATGTCGGTGGAATCATTCGGAGAGCCAGGTGGAATCACTCAATCATCAAACTGCGGTTGCGTTAGTGGTAATGAATGAGGACTGGCTGCTTATTGCTGAGACTTACAGTGAGGCCCGCCTGGAGTTAGAAGAGAAGGAACACCCGAGTTACGTTGCGGAGAAGGGCGACGTGCAAACCGAGGGTCCACGTCTTCGTAGTAGTCGCTCGTACGTTGCGCTGCACCGGTATGCACCGGCGACGGAGATAAGCGTGGGGAAAGGGTTCGGTTGCTATCATGCGGATACCACCCAGTACGAGCAGGAGTGTAAGAACTGCGAATAAATGATGTTAGCTGGACTGCAAGCTAATCAACCCTACGGGAAAAACGTACTCGGTCTGACTGTATTGACTTGTCGGGCTCTCAAGAGGCGCATGAGCCCCGTCCACGGACATCGCATGAGGTTGATACTCATTGCTCATCGGTGGGTCCGACTCATACGTGTCATGTCGGCGCGCTTGAGGCTGCATCTCGATGACCTGACCCGCAGTGTCTAGAGACACGGCCATTCCAATCGGCCCTGGAGAAGGGTCGCGCATCGGGCCTCCAGGCGCCGTTCCGTGCTGACCATAGGGGTCATCCATGGGCCTGCCGTATGAGTCGAAGCTGCGATTCAGGCCCGGCGCATAGCCAGGGGCACTGCGGGGCGCTCCGCGGGCGGGCATCATCCCCCCACGGCCGCGCGGGGGCATTGGCCCTCCCATATAGCCACCTCGACCACCAGGAGGACCCCGAGGTGGCCCCATGTAGGGTCCGCCCCGTCCATATGCACCACGGGGAGGGTATCCTCCGCGTCCACGCGGGCCGAACCCAGGCGGACCTCCACCGCGTCGAGAACCCATGCTGCCGTCAGAGTACTGAGGACGCAGCCGAGGATCGGAGGGGTTGCGCATTATCTGAGGGTTGCCATATGGGCCCGCGGAAGGCATACCAGCCTCTTCTTGAGGAGGGCGATAGGGAGTTCCATGGCGGCTGGAATATTGCGCATCCGGCGGCGCAGGAACATCGTTCATGCCGTTAGCATTATGGGAGTTCAGCGGGGTCCGATCATCGTCGCTCTCTCGGGTCTCTGTGCGAAAAGCTGCAATATTTGGGCCTGATTCAGAGCCAGGAGAGCCAGAAACCATGACTTCCTTGGTTTCAGCCGCGACCGGCGCAGTACCTATCGCCGCAGCTGCGGCATTCTGTCGGTTGTAGTAGTTCTCACCGCTCATCTCCGCGTTCTCAGCAATTCGGCGCTTCCGCGCTTTGCGGCTGACCAAGGTGCGGCGCATGGCGCAAGTCACCACCCCGCACGAGACGAGGAGAATGGTGGACGCCAGCACGATCCATCCACCCCATCGCAAATGCGGTACAAAGAGTAGAATATCCACCAAAAAGGCGAGGAGGGTGATTAGAAGCGTCGGCAGGAGCAGGATCAAGAGCGCGAGCAGGAAGCGCGGCGAATGAGATGGGCCATGGAAGTGGGCGGCGGCGGCCAGGCCGAGACAAATGAGAGTGAGAAATGCAGCGATGGGGTGGACGATCAGGATCGACGAGAGCGATTTCCGGGTGCTGGAGGGGAGATTGAAATCGTCGCCGGTACTATCTATATCATCTGCAGGGATGCTTAGCTACTACGCAGCAGGCCGAAACGAAACCGCGACCACCACTTACTGCTGGTGTATCCGACATGGATATTGGTACACTTGTCGGCTTGACAATAACCAAAGACACCATAGTCGACATTGTCGAAGGTCGCCAATGGGATTCCGTTGACTATAGGCGTAGATAGGCAGGATAGCAAGAGGAGGGCAAAGGCGATCAGCAGCAAGATGGTGAGGGGAGTGGCGGGCTTGAGTAACATGGTGAGGGGAGGGCAACAGCTTCGGGACACCCAGGGACCTTGCCTCTCAAGCCAGAGGAAAACGAGCGAGTTCCAGACTTGCAAGCGTGGGCGCAGTGTCGATCGAGTGGGTGTCCGATTTAATCAAGCATGAGGCTCATCGGAGGTCTCCTGAGACCGGACTGCGAAGGGGGAGGGGGTAGGGGTAGGTTTGGGGTGGGAGGTTCAAGGGAAGGTGAAGGAATGAAGGCAGGAACCGGAGGAAGAATTGAGGGGAAGCGAAGACGTAGGCTAAAGGCTAAAAGAGGGCATTAAAGAAAGACAAGAAGCGATAAGCCTGCGGCACCATTGCGGAGGCGAAGGAGGAAACCGTGGACGGGTCGAGGCTGTACGGGGGCCACCGCCTCAGGCAGCGACGTTTTACCCGCTTTCGAGATTCACGGTCGCCGTCTCCCATATTCTCCTACATCTCTCAAACCCTGCGGAGTCCGCGACCCCTTCCTATACTGTCTTGATCTGAACTGCTTCTTTTCTTCTAGAATCCCATGCTCCATTACCAGTGCACTCTGACTCGTAGATGCTGACTGCAGCAGCACTGATCCGCTTGCCAGTGCGCGCATCGAGGACCGGGCCTCTCATTCGCTGCACCGTGGAGCCGTCGCGGGGCGTTGGATTCCCATGGCAGGCCACACGCCAAGCCTTGCGGACAACGTCGCGGGGGTCCGTGATGCCCCAGGAGATGGCGCAGACGTAGGCCCCCGAATTCCCCTGGCAGCACCAGCCGCGAGAATGACGAGTCACCAACCTCCACATCCTTTTTTTCGACTCGGAATTTGTGTGCGCAGGCATCGGAAGAATCACTGATGGAGAGCCATGCGTACCGTTGAAGGCACCGAAAAGACTTATTGCGATCGCTTCCAGCCGGCTGCAGTCCCACAGGAATTATCCTCTCTCGCCACTGCCCAGGTCCCCTTGAAGCTTAGACGAACTGTTTTGCACCTGGCAGGATGCTTCTCTAAACTACCACGTATCGTTTTCCAGGGACTTCTTCAACCATGGGGAAACAAGATCGGCACTTGGAAAATCTATACGATTCATAGAGAGGTCGTTAAGGCCCCAAAAGCAGGATCTGGCTGAATTTGCCTGCATGGTAGTCCGTACTTCGTACATAGAACGGCAGCCATAGTAGACTCTGGGCTTGGACACCGGGGCCAGGCGGACCGGCCCACTGTCCACGTTTAAGATGAAACAAGCCGCACCCCACCAAGAAAAGCTAGCCTTATTTTGAATAGCGACCATTAGCTTTGGGGCTAGATAAGGATTCCCGGTCGGGGCGAGATAAAAAGAGCTAAGCGAGAGCTTATAGGGGCTTGTCGGCTAAAAGAGCCCTGTTGAGTTGATACCATCCCATGCACGCACCCTTCTTTGATAGGATGGTGGAGCCTAATTAAGCTTATGGTGGGAGCCAGCCGATAAGCAGCTGATACGATAGCTGGTGCTTCGATAGCTCTTTGTGCGATCAAATCACACCTTAGATCATTTGATCGATGTCGGAATCCGGTCTCCCCAGGGATAGCAAGCTCCCACGGTCCACAAAACCGGGTGGCTGTGGGTTACACAGACACCAGCATTGTTGCAATGAATTTTGTACAATCGACCGTGAATCGAATGGGAATTCAGGTTTTGATAGGGTAACAGCTGGACCATCGATCTCTAGAAAGTTGAAAGCGTCACAGAATGCGAGAGGTGCGCAATACTATGGGCCGGGAGGGCAGGTATAGCTACAGACCCACGGATGATGCTAGATGCATTATATAATGTCTGCGTAACCCAATGGCAAGCGCCCCTCTACTTAAATAGGGCGATATACCCAGCATGGTGTGTAGCTGCTTTCCGATAGAGGCCCAGCAGGCAAAAGACGACGTGGCCTCGAGACAGCTCCCAAAGCGCCGTTCGTCAGGTACAAGCACCGCAGCAATCACGGTTAAGAATATCCCGATCTCGCTAACAATATACCAGAAAAAAGCATCAACGTCATCAATAACTCTCGATATGCCCTCCTTATGCCGACTATGGCCCTGGGCAAAGCGAAAGAAGCCCACTTACCAAGAAGATTGCTCCCTATCGCCGGGAAGAACTCCATTTTTGCAATCTTGGGAGATGACTCTAAGAAATGAAGGATCCAGCCATGGACCCCCACCAGATTTACAAGAGCGTTATGTCAGGTTTGGCATTGGCGGCGCGGGAAACATGCGCAAGTCCTGCTTCCTTCTCCTGGAGCCCACTCTGTTACAATATTCCTCCCTTGCTTGGACATATACTGACGATACCCGCGGGCAGGGTCCTTTCGCACAATGGCCGAACCATCCAGGCAGTTACATATTGACTAGACAGCTGGATATTGCTATAGGTATAAAAGCCCGCATATTGGCAAGAAGAATTTCGCAACGGCAATACTATCTGGCAGCCTGACAATCAAGTCATTACTACTAGGATTTAAATATGAAGGTCTCCCATTTCTCCACGATGGTTATTTAAATACGAGCTATGTCTAATAAAAGATTCCACAATGGCCTTCTTTCCATAGTCTTATAGATTCCGGATCCTTTACCAATGCGACAATGCTTAACTTGAGCGAGACATTGTTCCACGGCCTGTGTGACCTCAGCATATCCTGCCCGAATTAACAGGGCACTGAAAGTTCTTTCTGTATGTCAAGGCATGGGTGGTTGAATATTCGCTGGAGTATGCAGCCCTTGTAGGTAGGGATGCTAAATATTGGCTGCCACAACCAGACTGTGGCGCTGGACGGCTGCTGGATGCATGGGATTACCGGTGAGGGTCATATTAAAGTAACGCCATTGGATAAGAGTATTCTAAATATAAGCCTCAAGATTTCAGTTGACTATAAGCCCCGTGTCTAATTGAGTCACTCACAGCCTCGTGTTTTCGCTGCCCAGCCAGGTGCCCTAGTTACCGACGGCCCAGCCACGTTCTATACCAGCAAGGGAGACACGGGAACACCGATTTTCCCACCACTTGATGTATCAATAATCAGGCTGCCCCGGCAATCAAGCATTCAGCCCTTCCTCCGATCGTATCTAGGAGGGTAATTATTGATTGTGGTCATCGATGTGGGTGCTTCCTTGGGAGTTGTGGTTTCGAGTGTTACACCAGCACGGGAGGCGTGACTCCCAGTCCGAACCATGCTTTCTGGTCGTTACATCGGTAGCAGAAATTAAACAAAAAACATAGTCCTTGCAGTAAACTAATATAATCTTTGTAAAATCTGTACCGTAGATCCTGCGAATGCAATCAAAGCCAAGCTTCGGCACTTCCATGGAATGGCGATGGGGCGGGGGATCGGGCCGCGACACTAGACAGCCAGCTCAACCAGCTCAACCACGACGACAGCCGATCGGGCGACCACACTTTCTGATTCGCAACAGTAATTGTGATTTATCGAATAAAACAGAAGCAAAATTGTCTGAGTCGTCAACCTCTCATGTCTCAATCCTCCCTATTGGCCTGTTGGTTGGGTGTCGCGGCGTGGGAGGCTGGGGGTGGCTGGGAGTAGCCCACCAGAACGACGCCATCCAAACAAAAGCCGGCTGGGCTGCAATTCTCGTCCATCACACACTCCCATTGACTGCCTAAGCTCCAGTGTCTCGCTGGGGAATGCTTCGAAAGTAAAACTCTTCGAGACTGTCGAAGATTTGCCCGCATTCCACGGCCGTCATGTCGGACTCTCCCACCCCGCGCAATTTCAGTCTGCGAAACGTGAACTGTATGTCCAAGCAAAAAAAGCTTTAAATATGTCCTGGAGATCCAGCTTGACAGATTAACAACAAGATTTCACATGACTCTTTACTGATTGTTTCGCAGCAAGCAAACCCCAAGTCTACCGAACAGAGTCGCGACAGTCCGCTGCTGCATCTGACGACTACTATTCCTTCTCAGACCGAGCAGTTTCATCTAGTCCAGATAGTTGTGTGACCGCAATGCGCTTTGCCACCCCGGACTCACATCAATCATCTCGAGCATCACCACCCCCGGTGCCTCAGATACAACAGCCGCAGCACCAACCAATGGCTGAATCAAGCCCACAATATCAACAACAATCACCAGCACCGGAGGACCTTGGCTCCCCACGACCAGCAACAGCCAGTACTGTTCGATTTGGGGAAGAAAGAATCGCCCGTATTAGCCCCAAATCTGATGATACTGTTCGACGGGTCCCAAGTGACTATGCTGGGCCGGCGCCTACCCCAGGATTGGACGACTCGCCCTACGTTCGCTTCGCTATAGATCAGCTTACCCGTGACGAGGAGGTCAATGGACCCACGAGACAAGATTCGGTTTCTACTAAAGACGATTTTCCAACTGATCGGCTTGTATGGGACCAGGGGCTGGGCTATTTCACCCGCGCACGCACACCCATCCGATACATGGAGACACCAGCAAGGCCGAACTACAAATCACCATCCCCCCAGGCACTGCCGCAGAGGCCAAACTCGGTTGACCCCGAGTCGTTTGTTGCTGTGGACCCACCAGAGCAAAGCTTGTTGTACCCGCCTTTGGACTATCTGCCTATGGTTTTGCGGCCATGGGCTCTGCTCAGCCTGATCTTTTGTTGCCTGCTTATGATCGCAGGCGTCGTGTTTTGCAACATCTGGTCCCACCACCATGAGGGCCTGTGGGATTATAATGGTCAAGGTGGTGCTCGATACTTTGTCATGCAGTTTCTCCCTCAGATCCTCGCTGCGCCTATAATGATTTGGACATTTGTTGTCCAAGCTGCGGTCTATCGCATCTCTCCTTTTGCTATGATGTCAGCAGAGCGGAAACGGGGATCTGTCTTGCAAGGGCTACCTATTCTCCCAAAGAACTTTGTTATTCCCGACTTCTCCCATTTCCGCTACGGAGAGCCTCTGTTTGGTGTTTCGCTCTTCACAATCTGGTTATCCAACTTCTTTGCGATTCCCCTCTTGAGCTGCATTTTCCAGGCTAAGTATTATGTCATGGACGGACAAGGCGTCTGGAAATGGACTTGTGTACAATCAGTGGGCTGGACTCTGGTGGCATCGTATGGTCTCTTGACTATTGGATTGCTGTTGCTTGTGATCCGATTCATCCGTGGCTGGACTGGCCTAATGTGGGACCCGATCTGTCTGGCAGACCTGATCTCCATTATCCAGCGATCGAACATTCTTCATGACTATGAGCACTCGGAGACCGTCCCATCAGTACGACAGTCCCTCGATCCCCGCGTTTTGCGACTTGGATACTGGAAACTCTCCATGAAGCCGGAGATCTTCTATGGGATTGGCGAAGTTGATGCTCCTATTCGGACCCCCTCGCTGCACCAGACGGAAAAGGGTCGCGAGACACAGCCTCACGGGCTGGCCAAAGTGCGCTTCGATCTTGAACATCAAGGTGCCTTTGCCAATGACCCCTTTGATCACCATCTATACTCGCCTTTCACTCGATACCGCTGGACACCCTGGTTCCTCCGCAAGCCCTCCGTCATCGTATGGACTATCATCGTGTTTGCGCTTTTTATCGCCTTCGTCGCTGTCAGCTTCGTCAACAATGCTATCGAGGGCGGTTTCCCGCCCAAGCTGCCCACGATGCCGTCCACAAGCGCATTTTCTGCCTCCAACTTCCTCTATAGCTTCATCCCAGCATTGATCGGAAACGTTCTCTTCCTTGCCTGGCAGCCGATTGATACCTACTTCCGCGCCCTGCAGCCGTTCGTTGAGCTCGCGGCTCCGAACGGCGCTGCCGCAGACAAGAGCATCCTCCTCGCCTACCCATCTTCTCTTCCCATCCAAGTCACCCTACAAGCCATCATCAACGGCCACTATAAGGTCGCCTGGATCTCATTTATGAGCCTTGTCTCAATCGCCATCCCAATCCTGGCCGGCGGTGTGTTCATCGCACTGTGGTACCCGAACCACGAAGATATCCGCATTTCCTCGCTAATGCCAGCCTTCTACGCATTGATCGCATTCTGCGGCTTTTACGCCGTCTCCTTCCTGGCCATCTGGCCAGGCCGCCGGCACTACCTCCCACACGATATCACCACCCTCGCCGATCTCATGAGCTACTTCTACCAATCCCCCCTTCTCGCGGATAAGCTCCTCCGTGAGCCGCGCAGCAAAACCGATCTTGTCACCCGCCTCATTGTCGCCCCTCCATCGGAGCGCTTACTGCCTATGTACGGCTTCGGAATTTACGTCGGCCGCGACGGCAAGGAGCATCTTGGCATCGATCGCTTCCATCGCCCTGGGCGAACCGATATGCTGATTACGACTGGAACGATGGAAACCTAAACCCATTGCACTTTATTTCCTGGTTTGTCGCACGATATCATGAGCGGCATTATTTCATCATGAGCGTCTTGTTTTTGTTTTGATTTTGATGATGTTGTACAGCGCGAACAAGGTTGATGTTCTGTTTTTTCATGTCTTTGGACATTTGCCTATTTTGTATCGTGGCATTCCCGGCGTCATACGCGTGTGTACTTCCGTCTTCTGATGTCTCGGTTTCCTGGCGATGAATATGGAGGTGATAGAATAATGACCTAGAGAAAGAAATGATATTATGACCCATACGATTCTGGATGCCCTCTCCTCATCCGCCAAGTCCGATGTATAATGTAGCCGCCATTTGTTGCTGACGCATGCGTAGGGGCCCATGCTCCTTTTCCCTTATGCTGTTACCCTCCGAGGGATGTGGATGCCTGAAAGTCCCATTCGGTTTGAAACTGAAATGCAGCAAATGCTGAAAAAATACCTTGAGGCGCAGTCAGGGCGCTGGAGGGTCTTGTTCGATTCCGACTTCCAAATGCATGATGCAAGGGGGACAAGCTCCCCCAGCACACCTTGCCCGCTGCAGCCCTCAATAGAGACAGGGCACCGCTCATGGAGAAAGCATATGAGAAACTACGCAATGTTGAGCCCGAAATCGTGACAGCCTTTGAGAATTGTGGCCTCGGACCAACAGGGGGAGCATCACTATTATCGACCACTCTATTGGCGTCGAAGGTATACGCTGAATAGTTTCAAGAATCACAACGCGGACCGGGGGACTAAAAGAGGGGACACATATTCCCTGGGCGAGTCAAGAGAAAGGCCCATAGGTACGAACTTATTGACAACTGTTATCACTTTTCCTGGGAGACAGACAACATATCTATCACAAAAGCCGAAAATAACAATAGCCTCACTTCTCTCGGCTATCCACACTCTTCGACCAACGTGCTCCTATCTGCCCATTTCATCCTTTCGGTGGGGTCCCTACTGTAATAACTTGAGTACCGAAATAACAAAATTTGTCAATATCGTCCAGTATGTTTGGCCTTGATGTCGAGGAATATATATGGCATTTTATGTTTCAAAAAGTGCTGAAGAGGACAAAAAGATTCTGGATATAGCAGTACGCCAAGGTGGGTGGAGATCTGGCCCATCCAGTTCGGAGGCATGACTTCCAGAAATGCAGCTTTATTTGGTTGTCACCCTTACTTGTGGCTATCTTTACGATATTCTCTTCATGGTATCCCTCTTCAAAGTAGTTTAGACGGGCGTCGGCTTCAGCAGGGATCTCTAGCAGTAGCGAAGTTACTCGATGGCGAGGCAAGATTTGTTCTTCTTGTTGGACTCTGTAGTTCGATGGAGACTTCAATACTTATAGATTGTACCTCTCATGGTAAATTTCTATTGAAAACCAATCGAAAGCCTCAGGTCGTGTATTTGAAACCCGCATTCTCCTTATCCGTCATATCCAACCAGTCGTGGTCGGCAGCCATGCGACCTTCAATGGCATCCGCGCGCTTCTTGTTGCTGAAATGACAGACAAGACCATACGCTGTAATAGAAAACATTGCAATGATATAGCAGACAATCATCGCCACAGTCCCGCCGGTATATTTAGGGGCTTGATCTGCTCGGAATGTTTGAGGTCCAATAATGTTTCCGGTGGCCCACGCAATGTAGAACCAGGCATATAGTGTAATCCTAAGTATGTTAGACGGAGACTTATGTTTATGGGGAGTTTCTCACTTCTTTGTGTGGCCTGCCACGTTAGCTTGGTATACCGAGACCAGAGTGATGTAGGGAGCCCAGTATGTACTTTGGGAAGTTAGTAAGCATAACGCGCTTTGGGAATCATTTTGGCCTACTATAAGATGCTGTGAAGAATTGAAGTCAGTATAAGCAGACAATTCAATTCATTAGAGAACTTACTATAGCCCAAGGAGCTGACCAGCAAGGTTCGTTTGCGGCAACGCATAACACAGCACAGCACCAAGAAGGGGCAGAAGAATTGAGACTGTCACAATAGCGGTACGATACCGTCTTGTAGTAGCAGCCAAATAAGAGAGACCGATTCCGGATAGAGTACTCATGGCACCAGGAGGCATAGCGAGAAGCGAGGTTTGAAGGGAATCAAAGCCAAGGCCCGAGATGATAAGGGTGTTGAATGTTGTCAACCCGCCATTTGGTACTTGCAAAGCAGCAATGGCTATCCACATTAGCCATGTCTTGATGTCAAAGATTGCTTCCCAGACTTGGTCGATCTTGAAGGTCTTTGACTCGATACCAGTGTTATCAGCTGCTTTGCGTTGAATGACGATGTACTTTTCCCGGGGGTAAGGAACTTGGCTTCAAGAGGGTTGTTTGGCCTGTTCGATCTTGTCAGTGTTATTTCATTCTCTTTTCGACGATGTGGGCATCGTACAATACAAAATACACCACGACGGATGTGACGATAGTGAGAGCTCCAACTACAAGGAAAATAATCTTCCATGTTTCGAATGGCCCATTGTAATACCCAACGGCCCAAGCGACGAAGCCATTGATGATCGGGGCGACCACATTAAGAATGATGCTGCAGATCCACGTCAGTCTATGTGTGTTACTGGCGAGTGCCGAGTCACTTGGTACCTGTTTCTCTTTGGCTGTTCTTCAGGTCGATACCACATCGAGACAACCAATGTGACAGCTGGAATCAACAGTGATTCGCAGCCACCCAAAAGAAATCTACACGCAAAAAGGCCTCCAAAACTGGTGCATGCTGCCATACACATTTCAAGGATGCCCCAACAGAGTACATTGAAAGCGAAGAACGGCACAGCAGGGACTCTAGTAAGTTAGATATGAGTTCGCCATGAAGTTTTCAAATGAAATCACAGAAGGTGTCTCACTTTTGCAAACAGTAGGCCAAAGGACCCATGAATACCAGTCCACCGAAAAATGGTGCTGATCCAATCCATGAATACTGAGCCCCGGTAATATGAAGATCTGTCTTGATGTTGTAAATGGCAGCTGCCGAGATAGCAGTTTTATCAAGCCCTGATAGAGTAGCACAAACGAATAACTATTCCACGTTAGTATTGAAAGGTATTTGCCATGACAAAAAGGGTTCTCACAGTGGGAATAAGTCTCCAATCAATTCTGCGGATCAGTCTCTTTTCTTCCTCAACAGACCAACTTTCACCATCCATTTGATCCGCATAGTCGCTAATGATCTGTGCAGCAATATCAACATGTTTGTTTCGTCCGGCTTTAATGGCTTTGACAGCTGCCTCAGCTGTGACGCGCCCTCCCTTGGGCTCATCGTTGATGGTGACTTGATCAGCAGCCATCTTCTGGTTCTGCAATGTTGTTTGCTCAGATGTTCGGTGTTGGTCCATCTAGTAGAGACCATAGGGTTACTCTTGGCTGACAATATATCCGATGTTCATCTTACCCTTTGAGTTTCGGTTATCAGTAACTTATTTCTCGATAGGCTTATCGCCCCCAACAGTGGCATCAAGCCCACGATCTCGGCCAACCCCCGCGGCCAGTGATTGCCCGTGGACCGCTTATCAACCACCATCGATAACGAGTGGGGGTGCAAGTGGGGCTGATTTTGAGCTGCCCGAGCGGACAAACATTCCATTGGCGGCCATCCCCACGATAATGTATGAGGCCATTTATCAGAGGCTAGGATTGAGCAGAATCTGGTGTCATAGTTGTTGTTTTAAAAGTATAGTGCCTGAGGCGCCTTTGAGGATTAAAGTCGTCGAATGAAACGGCCTCTGAGCTTCCCATTGCATCGCCAAGATGGTGTCCGAAACAGTTGAAGAGAAGGGGCCACTCTATCCTGACTATCTGCGTAAGTCTTATGTCCCAAGACATGAGTGTTTCATGGAATGACACAGAGTATAGCCTTCTATGACCCGCTCGAAAAGGTCGAGATGCTCGGGCCTTTCGAGCACGATGACCCCGGCCATCGAGCAGATCCATCATTTCTGAATCTTTTGGAGAAAGCGACTAACGTTGTGGAATTGAGCCCTCATTGTGGAACAGAGCTTCAGGGAGTTCAGCTTGTGAGACTTTCTGCCCCTTCTATTCCACCCACCCCCAAAAAACTAATGCAGATGGTTTAAGTCGGAGCTTTCAACCCAAGGTCTAGATGAACTGGCCCTCATGGTGGCAGAGCGCGGATGTCTCGTATTTAGGGACCAAGATTTCACCAACCTGGGCTTTGAGAAGCAGAAGAAAATTGCCTCGTGAGTTTACTGCGCTCAATTAGTGAAGGTGTTCTCACAAATTTAGTCATTTTGGCCCCCTTCACAAGCATGGATGGATGCCTCATCCTAAAAATGGTCCTGAGGAGTTTGTTATCGTCTATGATTCCAAGGAGTAAGTCCCAATTTGTATCCTGCCTTTCTGCTTGGTATCTGACACATGAACTTCTACCAAACAGTGACCTGCGAATTCGCAAATCCTGGGCAAGAAAAAGCCCAATTCAGTTCCATGTCGACCAGGTAAGTCTCAACGCTAATGTTCGGAATGAATTAAAAAGACTCACAGGCTTTTTAAATAGTCACCCGAGTCTCAGCCTCCTGGGGCGACATTCTTCTGCATGCTCGAGTCCCCCCCAGGAGCGGGAGGCGACACGATCATTTCCAACGTGAGTCTCGCCAAAGAAAACAAGCAAATTTCAATGCGCTGAAGATGTCCCTTCAGATGACTCGTGCCTTTGAACGTCTTTCACCTTCATTCCGCAGGCGACTTGAAGGCCTCAGGGCCGTCCACACCACGGCAAACCCAATCATGCGCGAGATCCGCGACAACGGCCCAGATTCTGTCCTTCGTCGGCCCATCACTCGAACCATCCACCCAGTCGTAGTCGTACACCCCGTCACCAAAAAGAAAGCGCTATTTGTCAACTCTTCTTATACCCAGAGTATTGTTGGCTGGGACGAGGAAGAGTCAGACTACATGCTGAAGTTCCTGTTCGACCACATCAATCGCGGGCATGATTTCTGCTGCCGCGTGCGATATGAACCCGGTACAGTGGTAATCTGGGATCAGAGAGTGACGCAGCATTCGCAGACTTTGGATTACTCGGCTGGATCTCGGAGACATGCTTTCCGGTTGACCCCCTTGGCTAATGTCCCGATTCCGAGTTTGATAGAGGAAGATGATGGGGAGTGTGCCAAGGATGAAGCAAGGATGATGCTTAATCTCTGCTAGTATTATCGAGTGGTTGTGAATGTTTTTGAATGTTGATATTATTGTCTATTATACTGTCCCGTTCCCCATTAGAGTCTCTACCTTGATGAAAGCGAGATTTGTCAAGCCTTTGACCCCCGCTGCTCCATTTGCCGAAATGCGAGTTGCCCACCGCCATCTCCGAATCCAGTTTTGAAGTTCGGTATGTTCTGCGTCGAATGAGTATTTCAAAAACTCGGGCCTTGATTCACCCTCCGCCTGGTTTGAGGGTGAGACGATTTGTAGAAGATGCACCATAAAGGAACCAGCAATGGCAAAATTAGGTCGACTCCCTGATTACTTCGTTAGATCGGGAACTCTGGCTACTAGATCGAAATACTCACAGCTATGCCAGAATGCATTCCACTGAGCTCCCGTAAGCTTTTCGACGAACTCAACAAACTCCTTCACACATAACAACGCTCCTTTAACAACTGCTTTGGCGCCCTCGTAGATAGCATCCGGCTCCTCTTGATGTATCTTGATAAGTGCCGGCCATTGATCCAATGGTCGTAACAAGGCGCGAAGTAGAGTCACATGCGTGACGATGTATGAAAGATAAAGTGATCCATTCCCATCGAGGTCCTCGCCAGAAACAGCATTAGAGGTTGGACTCAGATTATTTGGCAAATTATCCCGCCAGTCTCTAAGCCTCACGCGCATTGGCCGTGCTAAGTCCAAGGAGTATTGGAGGTCATTGGATGTCTTTCCGATCGCCTTCACCGAATAAAAGGATCTTTGGATATCCGATAGTATCGTGGATAATGTCGCCAAATGATGTATATGACTCTGTGTATCCGGGGAGTCCGACAATGTATCTTGTATATCTTCCTGCTTGAGCATAGACACATCGTAATCATCATCACACAAGTGGCTGGGCATTCCTCGTGCCAGGGCGACCCACTTCTCCATGGCATAGAGACCCCACCAGAGTCGACGCCGAAGCCTTTTCTCCCAGGGCGGAATAGAGGTCCATGATCCTGCATCTCTGTGAAGCCCGACGGTTTGAGCAACGGCCAGGGAGGTTGAAATGAGTGACCATGCAAAAGCGGTATCTGAGAGATACATGTTCGTTGGAAGTCGCTGTTGAAGGAGAAGACAGGCTTGAAGCGTTGCGAGAGAAGGTGCGTGAAGTTCTTGCGATACGCAAAGCCAGCAAAGACGATATATTTGCTCACCAGAGGGAGGGTTTAGAAGTAATGTGTAGAGACTATCGTCATACATGACGAATTGCAGCGAGGTGGCGCAGATTGCGGATAATAATGCCAATGGCATTTTACTCAACTCGGTTGGTGATGATGGGATTTGATGACTGGATAGAATCGGAAAGTAAGGGTCGACATAGCGCGAATACAGCTTGATGAGATGCCACGCTTCAGTGGGATTCATCATAGCCCATAGGCGAGGCCATGCATTATCCGTAAGCTGTGGATCAAGATTTGGCTCCACTTTCTCAAGGAGAGAATGGTCGGTGATACCGAAAACAGTAGGGGGGAGAAATCGACTGTTTCCCTCTGTTTCTGACATGGGTTGTCCATGATTCGATATTTTAAACCATTCACTTTTGGTATTGAGACATTCTGCTCGTTGTAGGGCTGGTGGCTTAGGATATGGATATCGGAAACTCCGGTTGGCCCAATATAGAAACTGAATGCCCCTGGAATATGTTCAAGGGAATCTATTGGATAAGGCGAGTCACTGGATGCTAGTCGTTTTTGACTTGGTGGAGATCTTCCCGGACTGAATGAGACGCTGTTTTGCGCGTCGAGCCTGGCCGTACCATCTTGGCTGAGAGCTGAATGGCTTGTCTGTGGGATTCTTGGTTCCAACTCTAGAATAGTACCCAGAAGGCCCTCCTCTGGCGATAAAGCTTCATCTCTGTTCCCATTGCTCGGTCGGCTCTCGTTTAAAAGATACAGCCACCCGTCAGGATCTTCGCAATTCTCAAGTGTTTCAGTCGATTGGCATAGTCTAGCCCTCTTTCGCGGTCCTGGGCCCTCTTCAAACGTGCATTGTTGATCTTTGCCGGTACATCGATGGCATGGCGGTCCATTGGGCATGTCACAGACGACTTTACGTCTGCGACAAGCGTCGCAAGGCCGACATTTTCGAGACTTGTATAAACGACCATTCAGGACCGGAGCAGAGGCTGAACATTCCATTTTAAAGTCAAGCTAGGAAAATATTGAAGGGAAAGAATAAAGGATGAGTAACAAAGGGGTCTTATCTCCAGCACTGACGCTTGCTTATCAGAATCAAGCGGGGGCGGATTTCCCCACTTTTGTAGGCTCAGACTCTGGATCTCAGATATATTGACTTTGTTACTGCTTAATCCCTTCACAGTGTCGCCTCTAAATCCAATAATGCTT
Organism: Penicillium canariense; assembly: GCF_028826845.1. NCBI lineage: Eukaryota > Fungi > Ascomycota > Eurotiomycetes > Eurotiales > Aspergillaceae > Penicillium > Penicillium canariense. The sequence continues at coordinate 1,660,370 of NW_026622734.1, read as the reverse complement.
TCAGATGTGGACTTGATAGAGCTGCGTCCGCCACGGTGTCGTCCATCGGCAACAGTGGAAGCCGGGGTCTATCTCCATACCCAAAGCGACGATGTAACAACTTCTTCATCCCCGAAATCTGCAGTAATCTCAGCGTAGGAACCGGGAAATATCAAATTGTCTGGGGTTCACTCACTCCAATACTTAGTGCCACTCCATCTGCAAGAGCAATCAAGTTCTGTAACTCATGTGCTTCTTTGCTGGACGCGCTGTCTTGGCACAGAGTCCACAGTCTCACGCAGGATTTCTGACCGCTCGTCAATTATTTGCCAATTTCGTCCGAATCATTGCAGACGCTTACCGGTGCTATATTTGGCAAACCACTAATCGCGCCCGCTGCTCCAACCGAAATGGATGGTAGCAAGAAGTCAATAAAGCCATCGATGGCCCGAAACGGGGACGCTGACGACCGAGGGAAAGCGCTTTGGAATTCTGGTCTCGAAACTTGAGCCATGATTCGAGTCAACTTCCCCACATTAGCGCATCTGCAGGGCTATGTTAGCCAAATCGATTAGAAGTAGAGGATGGAAACGAACGTCAGTTTCACACCGCAAACATTGGCGGAAGACTTGATTATCTGCACTATTAGATCGCTATCCATGTCAATTCCTCCTGACACGGCAGGGAAATTGTATATGATGCTGCATGGTATTAGGAGCCTGTCATTTTGAGGACCGGGGTAGTACAGACACTGGCAAGGGCGATGTATCTGCGATATCCACGAAAAACTTCTTAATCGCGTTGGAATCCGCCGAAAGGGCTCCGGCATAGTACCCTGGGGGTATAATCATCACATAATCTGCGCCAGCTTCTGCAGCATCTGTGCAAAGTTGAATAGACTCGCGGGTACTAGCTCCTCCAGCACCTGCAACAATTGGAATGCCCTGCAGACTCATCTCATCAAGCGCGACACGAGTGAGTCGTATAAGGGTCTTCTTCTCTTCGCGGTTCTAGAATTAGATAATTCATTAATTTTTGGAGACTTGTTGTCGTGGGAGAATGATTCTCACCAAATGAATAGCCTCGCCCATAGACCCAGATACTACTGGGATGGTTCCGGCATTCACAATGACTTTCAACCTCGTTAATTATTGGAACAGCTCTACAAGTTTCCATGCTCATACATTTCACATGTCTCTGGAAAGCCTGGACATCTTTACATCACATTAGCTACCCTATAGTTCCATTTATACCAGGTCAATCTCACCAATATCCTCATTATCGCTGAAGAAACATGGCAAAGGCGTATAAATTCCCATAGGTAGTGGCCGCATGTTTGGTGGCTGATATTCGAGTGTGCGTGGCAAAGTATCTGGTAAGCAGTCTTCGGCGAAGGAGAATGTGTAGTCTATCACTTTTTCTTCGCCACTTTTTGACATTGAAAATTAGACTTTTTCTTAGAATGGTATCTGGATAAACCGATAAACGTGAAGCAAAGATAGGAAGCTTGGGCGATATCGTGAGTGCGGCAGACCTGCTTGGCGCGCGCAGCTTATCGAATCGATAGTGACAGCCCACAAGACACCGTTATCTATGTGGGTACCTTCATCTAGTCTTTATCGACTCTACATTTGCGTTATGGGTCCTCGTGATCTAGGCTTAGCTTTTTTTTGCAGGGTGGAATGTAAATCTTGTGATACATATCAAAGAAACCAATCATGGATATCCTGACTTTCAGTCACTAAAAGTTCCTCTTTTACATATGCAGAATAGCCTTTATAGAATAACCATGTGGTATGTTTTCAAATGTTCAACCGAATTAACATCTTGAATTAATGTTACAGCACAAATCGGAATAACGGGCTATTCTCTCCCATCTCTCCTAGCTCCTCGGTAGTGTATGTTCTCTCAATTTCACCAACATCCAACCCATCCCGTCGCTTGTTTTCCTTGCGCATCAAATACCAGTGTACAGTAGCGGGGATCATTGCGCCGAGCACAGTTGCACCGACTGAGAAGCCAAATCCGAGAGGGTAAGTAGGCGCCTACGAGATGTTAGCCAGACTTGATTTTAAGTTTTCAGATCCACTGACCTCGCTAGAAATATAGATATTTGATCCAATACTTCCACCCCCGACACTGCCGAAGAGCATCAGAAGACCAATAGCAGCGGCTCGTTTGGAAGGATTCGGGATGTTTGAACTTGTCCATGCGCCGACCTGCATTCAATGATCAGTCGAGGTTTCAGACTTGAATTTCAAAAGCAGGACTTACCATCGGAGCTTGGGCCGCATATCCAGCCGCAGCCAAGAAGATAGCAAAGTAGCTCACGCCGGGGAGAGAAGGATAGTGAACTGTGATCCACAAAATAATGATACCACTAAATTATTTCAATTAGCACGATTCTCCATCTTGGCTCAGATCCACCTACATCAGACCCAGGGTATAGGCGCCCATGATGCATAGATAACGTTGCTGCTTTTGATCGCTGATGTATCCAACAGCAACGCAAACGCCTGTGGCAAATATGTACGGAGGCGTGGTCAGGGCTTGCGCTTTCACCGCAGTATACCCCAAGTTTGCGACCATAGTGGGCAATGTGTAAGACAGGGAATACGTAGGCACGGAACCGCCCCACCAAAACAGCATCATCCTTAAGGGGAATTAGCTATAAGCGGTCAATGAAATTTCAGATTGAACTTACATGAAATAAGTTTTCCGATCCTTTGCAGCCGAGATCACATCACTCCAGCGGAAAGTATAAGTGGAAGACACCGGGCCATTGGCATACTTGACACGGAGAGAAGCGTATTCAAGTTCCTCGTCAGTAAGCCATTTGGTACGTTTGCCTGCTTGATATTGATGAGGGAACGCGCTGGTAATGTCCAATTAGTCTGCTTTCTGACGAAATTAATGCGGAGTTGGTGGTCTCACGGCAAGCAGAATAAGCACAAAAGCCCTGCAACGATGGTGATGCATCCTTCAATGAGAAAAAGCCATCTCCAAGCTCTCCAGCCAAGATTTCCATCAAGGGACCCGACACCGTAGGCAATGACACCGCCAAACGCACCTGCAGTGGTGTTCGCACCGTAGAAAATGGCCATGCGCGTGCCGATCTCCTTCGGTGTATACCACATGGAGAGAATGAAGTAGGCTCCTGGGTAGAGTCCAGCCTCGGTAATTCCTAGCATCAAACGAATCACAATGAAGCCAGCATAAGAGCTTGCTTGCGAGGTGAGAGTTGTAATGAGTCCCCATGCACACACAATGAAGGGAAACCATATCTTGGGGCCAACTCTTCGAAGCATGATATTTGATACTGGCTCAGCGAGGCCGTAGGTGAAAAAGAAGTACATAAGGGCCAGGTTATACTGGGTACCACTCATGCCAAGGTCCTCCAGGAGGCCGAATAGCTATAGATGGAAATGATTTAGTTTTTTGGGAAGGTGGGGGGTGGATAAACTCTAAAGGGTAAGGCATGGGCTAACCTTGGCATTGCCTGCATTGGATTTATCGAGCGAACACATCAAATATAGAAAACTCAGTGTTGGAAGTAGGCGTAGGTCCACTGAGTTCAAAGTGAGCAAAGGGATATATTATTGTTGCACGAGTCTTACATTTCCTGAGCAATTTATTCTTGGAAAGCCCACTGAACACATTCTCAAGGTGAAGAAAGCGTTCGTACTCCGCTGCCAAGTTTCCATCGGACACGGTAGCTACTGCGTCACCTTTCTTCTCCGTGTCAGTCATGGAAGATGGTGAGGTAGAATTAGTCAACTCCATAGTGAGACACAGAAATTAACTTCTAACTCGACTCTGAATTTATCTATCGCGAGGGAAAGGGAGCTTTTAAGAGACTTTGAGAATTCCCTTGGATATCTCTCCAGGCTTAGAGCGTGAAATATCCCAGAAGTTAAGAAGTAGGTGGTTGGTTGGATCTGATATTGTGTACAAGTGCACGGGTCTCGTCGAATCATCGAAGTCCACTGCAGCTAAAGCGACCAGAAATAACCTTATCTAAATGTAATTCTATTGGTCTTCTTTGGCCGCTCTGGGAGGATAGCACTGATAAGGAAAGTGTGGGGTTTATCGGAGCTTCGCCGAGCTGGCCGAACGGCCAACTCTATCAATGTGGTACTTGAGTTGTAGATTGCGAAGTACCAGCGTTTGAACTCCTTCCAGATGCTCTTCAAAGGGTTTTATAAGCCTTAGACTCAGCTGGGCCATCCAAATTGGCCAAACGGCGGTTGTTTGAGTGGACGACAGAATGTCGAGCATTACAGTCATTGCCCCGGGCACAATCACACGAGAGAAGAACGAAGATGGCGACCCTCTGTACCCTAGTTACATGCGTCAGTCTCGCTAAAGGCTTTCCATGAAAACCGTGGAGTGAAGGCTAAACTTTAACTGAACAGCATTTTACGATCCTCTCGAGAAAGTAGAAGACATCGGTGCTTTCGAGCATTTCGATCCTGGTCACCGCGCTGATCCTAAGTTGCCCAATCTTCTGAAGAACGCGACTAAAGTTTGGGACCTATCTCCTCATGTGGGAACTGAGGTTCATGGAGTTCAGCTCTCTCAACTCGACAGCGCCGGCTTGGATGAATTAGCCCTTCTTGCAGCGCAGAGAGGCGCCTTGGTATTCCGGGATCAAGACTTTGTGGATATCGGCTTCGAGGCACAAAAAAAACTTGTCAGTCATTTTGGTCCTCTGCACATCCACGGTTGGGCCCCTCATCCTGCTGCGGGATCCAAAGAACACATGATTATTTACGATCACAAGGAGTAAGGATGATTAATTCTTCACGAAGGCTACAAGTCCGAAATAACTAACACTCGTCCTAGTGATCTCCGAGTCCGCCAATCTTGGGCGGGTCGTAGCCCAGTTCAATGGCACACAGACCAGAGTCCCGAGCAGCAACCCCCCGGTACCAGTTTCATTGCTATGCTCGAGTCCCCAGCTACCGCTGGCGGAGACACTCTTGTGAGTTCTAGCGTGAGGGCATACAGCAGTCTCTCGCCTCGCTTCCGCAAGCGCCTTGAAGGCCTGACAGCTATTCACACAAACAATGACGGTGTCAGTCAAGAGCTCAAGCACGGTCAACAAGCCGTGATGCGGCGCGGAGTGCTTCGGGCTGAACACCCTGTTGTACTTGTTCATCCTGTCACGAAGCAGAAAGCCCTTTGTAGGTTTTTCTTAGGCATTCTCTCACAGCTTTGTCTTCTCTAACAACGATCTGTTAGATGTTAACCCAGTTTACACAAAGAAAATCGTCGGTTTTGACCAGGAGGAGTCAGACTGCATCCTCAAGTTCCTTTTCGATCACATCGCCAAGCGACAAGATTTCTCTTGTCGGATCCGTTATGAAGCTGGCACTGTGCTTGTGTGGGACCAACGAGTCACTAATCACTCGCAGACTCTTGATTACCCAGTTGGAGATCGTAGACACGGTTTTAGATTAACTCCTCTGGCGAACAAACCAATCCCGGTTAAGATTGAAGAGGATGACGGGGAATGCTCAAGGGATGAGGCTCGGGTACAGTTGAACATGTGTTGACTAAGGGATGGAACGACAAGGGCTTCACGGTTACAGGGGAATATGTGGGTAAATGGTCCTAGAGAGGATGAGGTCTGAGCACAGAAATGGAGAACTTGGGATTACTCCACTTACTCCATGCGGGGACTGTACTCCTTATGCGCCAGACCAAATGATGGTGGGTGAGAAAAGAACAAATTTAGTCTGCCTAGTGTCTACCCGACCCCGTTGTCTTGCAATTCTCTTACCCCTAATAAACTACACCCTATAAACAGAGGTCCGCATCTGGTAAACGATCAGAGTAATTTTAGCCAGAAAATGGGCTCAGACAGTACTCACATTTGTTGACCGGCGCTAGCGTGTTGTATTTATTGAGGTGGATATCACTTAGGCTCTCAAGCTAGGAGGACACCCTGGTCAGGCTTAATGAGCAAATCAGGGCACTCAGGTTGGGCTCAGTAGTTAAGTTAAGTGGACTTTACAATTATGTAATACTCACCGAGAAACTCAAGGGCTCTATCACGTGATAGCTTCATTCCCAGATTGAGAGATCGGAGGCCATACTCTTCACGTGATGAATCTCAAGAATCTTACTAAGTCAGATTGTTACGCTAGCGGTATATATAACAGGTATTGGGACGACACTCCGCCTCCGCAGTTTTGCGGCACCATCAACACCGCCTCCAGCCGATCGACAAGACCCTAATTTGTCAAGAGTGACATGATTTTCTTTGAGCTGCCAGCTCTGCATATATCTTCCTGGCATCATTGATCCTCTTCTTCTGACACTTTCCGGCGTATCAGCATCTGGCCTTGACGAGTTACACCTCCGCAACCCATCCCATCCTGCGTTGCTCTCTCGGGAACAATGGTCTCCTTCTTCAGCTGGGGCTCCAGCTCCAAATCAGACTCAGACACCCCGAAGCCTCAGGGTCAATCAACATCAGATTCTGATCAGAGTGCATCAACACCATCCTCCCCCCACAGCCGCCCTCCCAGCCGCCGCAATTAGCGCAACAATTCGCGTCCCAAGATAATACCAACCTCAAACTGTTCTGCGGAGGCTTGGCCTTCTTCGCCCTCTCTCTATACATCACCCGTCGTGCGACTATCAGGAGGCGCCTCGCCTGTATGCCCCCCTTCTACTCAAGCTCGGTATACTTTCAACCCAATGTGAATGGGGCCATGGAAGCTTTCGAGGCCCTGAACCTGGCTACGATCAATGTGATCTCGTTCAGCATGATGGCCTCGGGTGGAGTCATGTGCGCTCTCAACGTCAATAGCTTAGAGGATATGCGGAAGGTCATGCGCGGGAGTTTGGAAGGAGTTGCGGCTGGCAAGTCCGATGAGGAGCTGGAGAAGGAGGTGGCCGAGTGGGTTTCCAGTGTACTTGGTGACCGGTTTGACAAGCAGCTGGAGAAGGAGAAGGCGAAAAAGCGAACAGTGGACCCCAAAGAGGAGACAAGTTGATTGGGTCACGGGGGACCTAGTTGTTTGGATACACTCTGCTCATGCTTATCAAATGATATGACCCTGTACAATACTTTGCATTTTGATATACTTGAGCATGGCCATCTGGCGTTGTTGCTACAATAGCATCATGATGAACAAGAAAGCGTCGCGTGGATGGGTCAGGCGTTGTTGGCGTTGCTGCAAACCAGAATGATCCCAGGATATCAGTATTGTACAATGCTCCTCCATGTAAACCAGAGCCTCCATATGTAGACGATCACCGATTCATCTGATCGTAGCGCTGGCGAGCTGTCTCCTTTGTCTTCTCCAAGAATTCATCATATCGGCCACGGGTATTCCGTCCTGCTTCTTCAACTGCATCTCCAAGTTTGCCTCCTTGTGCTCCCAGCCCCACGCCCTGCGCATAGACCTCGGTGGCGATAGGCGCAGTCACACCAGTACCCTGAGCACCCAACCCTGAGCCTACTGACCAGCCCATCTTGCTGAGCAGTGAGGCCCCCTTCGAATTAGTCTGCACTAACGGTTCTTCCTCATCCTTCGGAGCGGCTGGCTTTTGTCGAGGTCCGGCCTTGGTACGACCAAACGCCTGGCGGCGTTCCCTTGCACGGTCACGATATTCGGATGAAGATTGCTGGATGATTCCATGCTTGATGAGCTTGGCCATTCCCCGTGCCTTCGCCTCCTCGTTTTGCAGGTACTCTCGGTGGAGCTGGCTAAGCCGTTCGTGCCGGTTGACATTAGCTGAACTTTTGAATTGGCGCATGCAGAGATAGCAGCAGTTCCGGTTCAAGTCGGCATATGATTGAGCAGGCGGGGCGCTTGGTTCTGTTGCACCATCCACGGGGTTCTCATCGCTGGCCTTTGGTATACCGTGGAGCTCAGCATGGCGGTTACTCCAAAATTGCAGGTGTGATGGCACGGCGAGCTTTTTTGCATTCGCACTTGCTGCAACATCAACCTTATCAGCCTTCCTCTTCTTTGCTTTGTCGGATTCCTTAGTTCCCTTGGCTTCATGGTGTTGTTGGCCCCCAGACTTGGTGCTTTTGGGTTGATCTTGACCAACATCGTCTTCGTCTGATGTAAGCATCAGCTCAGTCACATACCCTTCGTCATCCCAGTACATGAGTTTAACGGAAGGATTTGACAGTGGGCTAAAAGTGAAGTGGGCCGTGCTAGGCTTAGGGTCCATAACTGGTACGAAGACACCGGCATGGATATAGCTGACCATGACCGGTCTAGACGAGATGGTGAACTTTTCGAATGAGTTCAACCTAGTCATGGCGGCTTGAGCATCCTGCAAAATTGTTGTAAGCGGATAGAAGAAGGTGAGCGGGTGATTGATCTCAGCATACCATCACATTCGCGAATTCAGCAAATCCAAAGCGCCAGCTATCATTGGTTTTTCTGTCACGAACCAGCAAGACACGCCGGATAGAACCCTCCCGAGCTCCAAGATTTGAATCCCCAGTTGTCGACGCCACTTTGGCCCCTTTCTTCGGGTTGTTCGAGGAAACAATATCATTGCTTCCCGCACTGGGTCGGTACAGCTTCGCAACACCTTTTGCCAAAAGTTCTTCTGACACGGATGACTCCAAGCCTCGGAAAAGGAGAAATTGAGATGGTTGATTTTCGGGGGCGGCATCATTGTCGCCATTATTCACAACTTTCGGTGCAGGAACACCCGGTGGGCCAGTGGGAGCCACCTCTGCAGCTCGTTAGCAAAACCATGCCAGTACCATTGAAAGTGTAAACAAACCAGGCCGGGGCGCATTGCAGCGGAAGCACTTTGGACGAGTTGCAAAATTGACGACAGCACACTGAATCTAGCTGTCAGCTTCATATTCACGCCCACGTTCCGATATGAGTGATCCTACCATCCGACAGGTCCAGTCGCCTTCTGCTTTTACTCGAGCTCTGTCTTCTCTCTCACGACTGTACGCAATGCGAACTCTGGTGCTTCGATCGTTATCTCCGGCACTCGGGCCATAGAGATAGATGTATGGGTGGTTCGCTTCGAGGAAAGCCCTTGACTCGTTAATAGAGTGAAATCGAAGGAATCCCAGCTGTCGCGACACCTCTAAACAACAATTTGTATCAATACAAAGCCCCTTTCGCAGGTGTTGTGATCTCTGGACTCACTCGTGTGTCGATCTCGAATTACTCTTATTTCCTCCAGGCCGATTATATGGTAAGCATTTTCTAGCTCAACTCCGATCTATCATATCAGACCGAGGGTCAGCGCGTCGTACTAGAGACCGGAGCTAGGAGAACACCAAAGCTCCGCTTTGCACTGGTATCCATCCAACTCACATCGTCTTCCGACATATCCACGGGGAATCCCTCCATCATAATTTCCCGACTCTCTTGGCCAAAGCTGGACTGCCCTCGACGAGGGCTGCGACTGCGACTGTAGCTCCCTCCACGGCTATATCCTGGGGACCGGTATCCCTCGTGATCACGGTCTCTGTATCCTTGTCTTCCTCGTCGTGGAGGCGATCCCGGGGATCGGTGACGGTACTCATCTCGATCCCGGCCTCCATAGTGCGGTCTGGCATCTCGGTCCCTAGAGTACTCGCCCCTGCGATCAGCCGGTCGTCGGGGAGGGGAGCGAGAAGGGTCTTTATTTCCCAAAGCCGATGGAAGAAGATTAGCCACAACTCAAAACTCAAAGGGGAGACTCGGGCTTTCTCCGAGTGTGGCCATGGCTCAAGCACCATTTTCATGCGGGGAGGAGCGTATACCGCCAGGCGAACGTGAGCGAGAGCGGTCGTCATACATGCGGCCGTCCCGATCCTCACGGGGAGGGTATCCCCGGCGAGATGGACCAGAATGCTGTCTGCTATCATCTGGATAAGGATGCGCCATCTTGAATAGACATCGAAAGTGTGGTGAGGGGGCGAAAAGGCGCTTGAGAAAGAAAGCTCAAGCTGCACTGATACGCGATAGCTCACGGCAGAATTCTGACCGCCTCCATAGTCCTTAATTGGGGAGCGTTCGATAAATGGAAAGACCCCAAAGGTTGAAGCGACTCAGGTGTATTTATAGCTCTTGTCAAATCGAAAGTTCCTCATCATCCATATATGCCTAGGGAGTGACAGTCTATATTGCCAGTACGATACATATTTACTCTTATGGACAGATTTGGATCTAAATGGGCTAAATTACCGCTGCGACTTTGGAGACAAATAGGTATGCAATCTTTGAAGGCACCTAATTCCCGGCTGTTGTATTATCCAGTACAGAGCTTAAAACGACAGTCTAGCGTCTCAATATATTTATACACCGGTAGCTTGCTCGTATTATTGATCCCTTTTCGAGGCTGCAGCGCGCCGCCCCTCGGCGGGCCCCTCGTTGTTGCACCATCTCGAGGGACCACCCAGTACAGGGGTGGGCACGATCCACCACCTCCCGGAGAGCCAGGACGTATGAATTCAACCCGGCAGCTCATGTTGCAGTCAGGATGACAGATACCCTAGTAGGCGCGACCAGACCCAACCGATTGGCGCCAGATATCAGCTATTTAAGAGGTGGTTCTCCACAGTGCCCCGCGGTGGGATGCAATGTGTTAGCCGTGATATGGGCGATTGGCTGCCAGTTCTTGGGACCCACGGCCTCTATTTACACGGGTGGGCAACCCCTTTGTTTCAGTTTGAATCTTCCAACTACTCTTCCAACTGGAAACCGATTGCACCGCTCCCATTGCTGCCATCTAGATACACCATGTCGCTGTCTGCAAAGCCAAATCACCGCGCCTGGTGGAAAGAGTGCTCGGTATACCAAATCTGGCCCGCCTCATTCAAAGATTCGAACAATGACGGCGTCGGTGACATTCCTGGCATCATTTCCCAGCTCGACTACATTATGAACCTTGGGGTGGATATGGTTTGGTTATGCCCCTCGTATAAGTCCCCGCAGGTCGATATGGGCTACGATATCGCCGATTACTACAGTATTGCCGACGAGTATGGCACGGTCGCAGATGTCGAGAAATTGATCCAGGGATGCCACCAACGCGGAATGAAGCTTCTTATGGACTTGGTAGTCAATCACACTAGCGACCAGCACGAGTGGTTCAAGCACTCGCGGGGATCCAAAGACAACGAGTATCGGAACTGGTATATCTGGAAGCCTGCACGCTACGATGAGCAGGGAAACCGCCATCCTCCGAACAACTGGGTTTCTCATTTCCAAGGTATGGGACGGATATATTAGTTATTCAGCCACACAGGTACTTACTGTGAGCTTTTAGGTAGTGCGTGGCAGTATGACGAGCTCACAGACGAATACTACCTTCATCTGTACGCCACCGAGCAGCCCGATCTCAACTGGGAGCACCCGCCAGTGCGCAAGGCTGTGCATGATATCATGCGCTTTTGGCTCGACAAGGGCTGCGACGGGTTCCGCATGGACGTGATCAATTTCATCAGCAAAGACCAACGCTTCCCTGACGCGCCAGTGAAAGACCCGCGAACCCCCTGGCAATGGGGAGATAAGTACTATGCTAACGGGCCACGGCTGCACGAGTACCTGCAAGATGTGGGAAAGATTCTCAAAGAATATGATGCCTTTAGTGTTGGCGAGATGCCTTTCGTGAAGGATGAGGGAGAGGTGCTTCGAGCTGTGCAGTTTGACCGCAACGAGATCAATATGATTTTCAGCTTTGAGCACGTGGATATTGACCATGGAACGTTTGACAAGTTTGAGCCTGGCAATTGGAAACTGACTGATCTCAAGCAGTTCTTCCAGCGGTGGCAGACGTTCATGTATGAGCATGACGGCTGGAACGCTCTCTATTGGGAGAACCATGATCAGCCGCGATCAATTGACCGCTATACGAACGCAAGTGAGGAGCATAGTCTCATCGCATCCAAGATGTTGGCCACTGCATTGGCACTGCAGTCTGGCACACCTTTTGTGTACCAGGGACAGGAGCTAGGGATGCGCAACGTTCCACCATCTTGGGGCATCGAGGAATACAAGGATATTGACTGCCTCAACCACTGGAATAGGCAAGTCATTCCGCAACTTTGTGTCTAGAAACCGTTGCTAAGTAGTACCGTGCAGGTTGATTACGCATAAACACTTCGACACCAACGCCCAGCAAGTCGCTCTTCAAGAGTACCAGAAAAAATCCCGAGATAATGCGCGCACTCCAGTCCAATGGTCTGATGCTCCCAATGGAGGGTTCACTGGCCCTAACGTCAAGCCCTGGATGTCCGTCAACGACAACTACGTCCAAATTAACGCTGCAGCCGAGGTCAAGGACCCCAACTCTACTTATCACTTCTGGGCGTCTGTGCTCGCTTTGCGCAAGAAGTATCTGGATATCTTTGTGTACGGTGATTGGAAGATTGTAGATGGTCCGAGCCAAGAGGTGTTTGCGTTTACCCGTCAGTACGAGGACCAGAAGGCTTTGGTTCTGTGTAACTGGACTGAAAAGAACGTGGCTTGGGATGCGTCGAGCAATGGGATCTCTGCAGTCAAGAGTGTGCTTTTGAACAACTACGAGGGAACAGCCGAGGCTTCGAAGCGCTTCTGCGGAGGAAAGTACGCACTCCGACCTTATGAGGCGTTCGTTCTGCTTGTGTAAACGCGGCCGTGGCTGTTCGATGCAGATCTGGAAGTCAAGGATAGATTGAGAAGATGATAGACCATAGATATCTCCAAAGAGCCCAGGGAACTCCTTCTACAACTTGTGACTTTCCCCTCGATATATTGCGCCGTTCGGTGGTTTCCGCCACTATCGGGTTTCACTTATCCACCGCTTCCCCGCGATCGATAGGAGCCGCCTTGCGAAACATTTCAGTCACTCAATCTCAACACTCCCCTCAACACCCACACACACATGCATACACGATGACAACCGAGGAAGCCTCTGTTCCCGCACACCTAGACCCATCCACGTACCCACGCATCCGCCACGATGCTGCGCAAAACATCCACCTCACGCTCACCTATTCCCCGCTCGACCCGAACACCTATCTTGCGCAGACATCCTCTCCCGCTGCAGGCGCAAATACCCTGTTCCTCGGAACGACACGCGATACCTTCGAAGGCCGCGCTGTCTCTCAATTGAGTTATACAACATACCCGCCCCTTGCGTTGAAGACACTCACGGCCATCGCGGAGGCCGCCGTGAGCAAGCATGATCTCAAGGGCCTAAGCATTGCGCACCGCCTCGGAATAGTGCCCATTGGAGAGGCCTCTATTGCGATATCTGTGAGTGCGGGACACCGTGCTGCAGCTTGGAGGGCCGGTGAAGAGGTCTTGGAGGCCTGCAAGGAGAAGGCGGAAATATGGAAGCGCGAGGAATTTATTGACGGTGGGATGGAGTGGAGGGCTAATGCTGATCGTGACGCGGAGGGGAATCTTGTTAAAAATGATGGCCCTTAATACAAAAGCACTTGTGCACTGGGGTATCGTGTGGGCGTTCGATGGTGGCCTCTTAGTGCTGGCCTGTTACTTCCGTATGGAGCTATGGCATTGGTCTGCCGGGAGTCCGTGGAGAAGGCTATACCATATGGCATTGGAGAACCGTTGGATAGTGTCCAGTGAGTAGGGTATTTAGATTTGGCAATGATATAATACAATTTTCATACACGCAGCTGGAGGCGATCACTCGGTCTTCAAAGGCCTTCCCTCTCTCTTCCAGTCGTTGATGTGCTCCACAATAACCTTGGACGCAGACTCGGGGGTATCCTGTCGGCCAATGCACTCAACAAAGTCGTTATCGGGATCTATTGCGACAAGTCAGTTCAATGTCAGAGGTTAATCGAACAGTATATCTCACCCATCAGGTAGAAGTAGATGCTGTGGTCGACCAGGTAATCCTCGCCAGGCTTCACGTCCTTAGGTGTGCTGAAGTACACACGGTACTGGCGGCAGACGTTCTTGACCTGCTCGTAGGTGCCCGTCAAGCCAACAATGCCCGGGTGGAACTCCTTCAGATATTCCCGCAGGACCTCGGGGGTATCACGGACGGGATCGCAGGTAATGAAAACAGGCAGGAAAACCTTGTCGTCCTTGGTCGACTCCTTGACTTTCTCAATGATCTCGGCCATCTTGTCCAGCTCGTCGGGGCAGATATCGGGGCAGTGGGTGAAACCGAAGTAGACCTGGTGGAGTAGGGAAAAGAAACTTAGTGCTCATAAATCGAAAATGAATTCAAGAGGCATGGGTGAGCTCACAAAGCTGTATTTTCCCTTCAGATCCTCCTCTGTGAACTCCTTTCCGTCCAGATCCTTGAGTACGAATGGACCGCCAACCTTTGGCCTCCCAACACCCTTGCTCATCTCAGCAATACGCTTCCGTTCTAGACGTGCCTTTTCAACACGGAAATAGATCATCATACCAGCGCCCGTGAGCACAAACAACAGCGCGGCCTTCCACGAGAAAGGACCGGTCGAGTTGCGCTGGCGCAGCTGACCCATTGTCTTTGCACGAGCTCGGAATGCAGTTGTGGAGAAGTTATTGCGTACAGAAAAGCCATTCGGGATGCTCTGGGTGCACCGAGGCCGCTGCGCTTGCGTGTAGGAGCGGCATAGTGACCGGCTGGTGGTGCGGAGTGCGGGTAGAATGCGATGCGAAGGGGCAGATTCAATGGCGAAGAGGTTGCGAGTGGCTCCGCTGAGAATGCCGGAGGCCAGTCGCAGTGAGGATGACATTTTCTTGGTCGTTTGGGTGTTTGGTACGGTGGAAAGAACCACAGGTTGGCGGTTGGTGACAGCGTTGAGAATCGCCAGATGGACGCCAGATTGGGACTAGTCACTGGAGGCCTCAGGCATCACACAAATGCATACCTGCCCTTTCTGCGATATTTTACCGCTTTATCCATCATGTATAGACTTTTAGTACCCTTGCTACAGCCAAGTGCAAAACCAGCTTCACCTTTCTCTTAATTCTGGGCCCCACCGCCAACATATTAGCTTGAGAAATAGGAAAATTAACATGGAACCTTATATGGTACGTCATGAACACTCTGCTTCCTATGGCCATGGATTGTCGTGTAGAAATGCGTGCCCTTCACTGTATCCTAGAGATCACGCGTGGTGGTATCCAGAGGCGGAGGGTGGGATCAAGGTAGCTCAAGGTTACTAGTCAGCCGGTAGGAAAGAAGGCCACCGGACTAGAAAGGCCTTTTGAGGGCCTGGTGGACATCCTTTAGCCTCATCTAGTCACGTGAATGAATGTTACGGTCAAAGGATAATCGGGTACAAATCATAGTCCACTGAAATGCACCTAGTTTCTACATAGCGCCTTGGCAGTGGGGCCTATACTGAATCTATGAGCGTGGAGTGGTGAAGCTGGTTTTGCACTTGGCTATATCATAATAAAGATCCCTTTACGCTCAGGAAAACTCACAAGAAACTTAATATACTAGTCTCTAATATAGAAATTACCTGTCAAGACAAAGGAGGACTAAACTCTAGGCAAATACATGATCTCTAGACCAAAAATACACTATAGGCAGCATTCTTAGTCTATACCGTCATTTATTGCTCCGACACTAGCTACCTTACTGTACCATCAAATGGTAGTGGGTGGGCGAGAAACTACGGCTAGCCCCGTGGGGGCCATAAGGTGAAAAGTTTTCTTGGCTTTATTTTGTTTCCTTGACTAACGCTCGCTAGATATATTGGAGGTTTCTCTCCCTTATACCCGCTGGATATCTCTCAACAAATTGTTCGCAAGACTCCCCTTTTCTCTGCCCCACCTCTTTCCCCTTATCAAGAATATCTGGTCTCGCCACAGCCTCATTCCAATTGTGCTACGGAGGTCTTCAGGGGCTTCCACTTAGCAATCCAGTCTGCAACGCTGTAGCTTGGCTTTGTTCTACCATCAGATCGGACTGCTGGTGATACAAAGGCTTGACCGTGAAGGCAGAGCCTACCAAACCATTCGACCAAGCAAACAAAAGCTTCGTCCCGGTTGAACCCATTGTCCAAACATGTCGTTGGACATAGCCAAAGGCGAGGTATCTCATGATTACCAGAGCCGGCAAGCACCGACTTTGAATGTGCCCCTTCTACTGATCCTGGCTGTGGCTTTGATTGGGCTTCTTCTAGTATGTCATCACTTGACGGCAATGCAAGAGGTTTACAAGTTGAACACATACTGGATGATGAGACTAATTAAGCCCAGGCCGTATACACCCACGGTTATGTCTTCGCAACACTGACCGCGGCTAAAAGATCCGATGCCAGGGTGCAATCACCCTGGAGACAGCATTTTCGAGGTCTTCCAATCTACATTTTCCATCGCCTGGTCAAGATGTTTCTTATATCTAGATTTCCTACGAGAGGATCTAGTCTGCACAAGTGTGCGCTTCTCAATGTGGCAACCGAATTACTACTTTCAAACCTGAGAGTCGCTAACGTACACACTATTCTTTCCCAACACTCGGATCTTCCATTCTACCGTCGCATTCCTACATTGGCAGTGTGGTCTAAGACCTTCCCAGCGATTTTACTTTATAGCATCGCATCCAGTATATGCTTCTACCTTCCTACCTACTTTATTACGTTGACAGGTGCTTTAAAAGAAGAGCTAGAGATCTCGGAAACTATGCAGTTAATCTGTGTCCTGACCACTATTGTGGTTTTATATTTTGGGGCAGTTGTTCCGACATATGCTATTTTTATTCGAGTTGTCGCCTGTGCACAAGAAAATAGGTGTATGAGTATCAAGAGCGCCTGGCAAGGCTTCCCATGGTCAGCTCGGATGCACTTCTTCAAACTACTTGCAGAAGTCCTTGTTATGGAGATAGGTGTATGTATAGTCCTCTTTGTGTTTGTGCTCGCCCATTTTCATCCAGAGTTGCATGATGATGTTTTGCGGTTCTTTGTCAAATATTCTGGTTAATTGAGAGAGCGGGAAATGCGGGCAGTGAGATGCATCTTCCACTGACCCTCTATCTATCACCGAATCATCAAGAGTAGCGGTATTATGCCCCAAATTCGTGCGACAAATAACTTAGCTTGTGCTCTGGCAGCCGATCCCTTCCCGGGGAGGCAGTGCATCATCACTTATTACGGATAATAACAGGCAAAAATGATTAATGTCTATAAGAAAAAAGTCATTTGATATGATAATAAACGGTTCGCCCAGGTTGTATATTAAAACCACAGTAAGCTTCGGCAACAGTAGGTCTGATAACACCAATTGCATATTCCACCAAAAAAAACCAAGTCCCCCGATCAAGTGGTGATCATCAAAATCTTGTTCTTATACCCCTCGGTCTTCTGCAGAATGAGGTTCTCCGCAATCCACCGCCCGGCGTCCTCTCTGGAAATGAAATATCCGATAGCAGTCGATTCCCGCCCAGTCTTGGGATCTTCGATGCCCACCCGAACTGTTTTTGTTGTCTCGCCATCATTTAAAAGGCTTCCCCGAATAATCGTAAAGCCCTCACCGCTCGCGACGAAGCGATCTTCCATGATCCTCTTGTCGGCATGGGCGGCGTGGAGTAACCAAGCGTAGATCGGGAAGAGGGCTATGGGATAGTCACGACCGAACCGGGACAGGCCCGTGGTGCTAAAAGACACAATGTGGGGGTTGCCAGTCACCCCCTGGCTTCGTAGTTGAGCGATTGCTTCGATCAAGATGGCCGCGCCTTTTCTGCAGCACTCCGGGTCTTCGATACTCATTTTGTACCAGATTGGACGACTACCGATGGTGGTGATGATCATGTCGACGAGTTTCCCGTCCTCGGCGCGAATGCATTGAGAGACCGCCGTGATATCATGAGCGTCGCCCTTTATAATCGTGAGATTCGGCGTAGAGTCTGCTGGGAATATGCTTTCAAGCTTTGAAGGGGTTCGGCAAAGCGCGGTGCATTGGAGACCCGCTGCCAAACTGTGCTTGAGTGCTGAAAACCCGACGCCAGTGCTAGCACCAAAGAAGGCTACAGTTTTTGTGGTGGAAGCCATCGGGGTGGATCGTTTGTTGTCGTGAAATATAATGGAAATATGATAGAAATATGAAAAGTGCACAGTGTACCCGAGAGGAGCTTCTATCGTTATATCGTCCGAGCAGAGTGATTTTAAACCTAGACGGGCAGTGGGGTTTTATCCTTCACTGAGCCTCAACACAACGCGAAACTTGACCGACTCCGAGGCCTGTGCTTTGGAGTGCTTCGGGTCGCTTGACTGAAGGAGGAGGGAATGGCCGGGCTCGCCTTTTTCTCGTCGTTGGGCCCCCACTCAGCCACTTTACTAGGCGAATCTCACGGCGTCCAAAAGCTCGCTAGCTAGGCTGCCCGCGGGTGTTGCACCTGAGTCAAGGTTTCGGGCGGTTAACCGGGCCTTGTTAATGATACTGGGATTTCGAAAAAAAAAAAAGAGTACCGGGAGCTGCTGGGGTTACATATGAGCGTTCACCAGCCTGAATCACGCTCTGTAGTAGACCGATGGTTCATGTACGCGCGAGTTAACAGATGAGTGCAAATGAGTGCTGCGTGGTATGAGTGGCGTGTGAGCGGCACTAAGCCGCAAGGGGAAAGCCACTGGTGAGGATGACTCGAAGACAGCACTCAACAGCATGCAGGACCACCTAACTGCACCGCAAGAACGCCTAATGCTTGGTCAGAATGAGCCATCAGTTTCTTTGAGCGATCGCACCAGAGAAGGTGATCATTTCAGGGGCCAGAATGTCCCCCTTGTCAGCGGCGACAGCTTCGGCGTCGAGTCCAGCGGTCGCGCGCGCCTCGGCTTCAAATGCCGAGAAAAGCGCGAGCTCTCCCCAAGGCAGGGGCGAGGACTCAGCACCCACATCGGGAGCCGGGCGCGCACCAAAGCCGCGTAGCTGCGTCGTATGCCGGAGCCGAAAGGTCCGCTGCGACAAACAGTCGCCCTGTTCCAACTGTCGTCGAGCCAATATCGCTTGTATCGTTCCGTGCAAAGACCGACCTCCAAGATGGGCCCGTCGTCTGGCGCAGCCTGCCACAGAAGATGTCATGGAGCGACTCCGAGCTCTTGAGAACCTCGTGAGAGACCTCAGCGGCCAATTAGAGCAGGCTAATGCCAGGGCTAATTCAGTGACTGGGAGCTCGACTCACGATCGAGATGTCAGCCCTCAGGCGACAGTATCCCCGACGGATTCCGTTAATGTGCAGAAACCGTTTGGGAGGCTTGTTCTTCAGGACGCTAACCAGAGCCGCTACCTTGGTAGCAGTTTCTGGTCTCGCGTCAATGACGAGGTATGCTAACCGTGTTCATGGGAAAAGGAATGATCTCTAACCTGCGACATAGTTAGACGAGCTGACGATGGACAATGGAAGCCGTCCAGATGATGAGTTAGATACCTCCGATGAAGAGGAATGGGCGTTCGGGAAGTCACCGTCCACTCAAGAGCTCGAACGAACTCCTGAAGACCGAAGCGCCTTCATATTTCGCCACAACTTGATGCCTTCCACTCCTGACCTCCGGGAATTTCACCCGCTTCCCTCCCAAATACCATTCCTTCTAGATATTTTCTCAGAAAATGTCAATATGTTCATGCAAGCGGTTCACAAGCCCACGATCACGAAGATGATTCGTGAGTTACGCGGCGACATGACGGGCCTCACGCCAGCCAATGAGGCCCTCATGTTCTCCATCTATTATGCTGCAGTAACCTCCATGGAGGAAGAAGACGTTGTGATGAATTTTGGTTCCACGAAAGCTGAACTTAACCTGAAATATCGTCTCGGTCTGGAGCATGCCCTCGCCAAGGCCGATTTTCTCAACGTCCCAGATCTTGTGCTAATTCAAGCCCTTGCCAATTTTCTGGCTCTTGCTCGCCGCCATGATAGCCCCAGATTTATCTGGATGATGGTCGGGCTCGCTATCAGAATGGCCATCTCATTAGGTTTGCACCGGGATGGATCTAACTTTGAACATTTGTCTCCATTCGAGATTGAGATGCGCCGACGGGTTTGGTGGGGCCTCTGCTTGATTGATGTTAGAGCATCGGAAGACCAAGGCACCGACTTTACTATTGCGGTGGGCAGCTTCGACACCAAAATCCCACTTAATATCGACGATGGAGATATTGGTCCAGAATCAAAGCAAATGCCGCCAGAGCGCGAGGGGTTGAGTGATATGTCAATCGCACGCGTCATCATCAAAACCTGTGAGCTTTCAAAGGAGATGTTGATTCGTGGGCCCAATGCGCCGAGTTTGGAAGAACAGGATAATATGCTCCAGAAGATATACCAAGAGCTGGATGAGGGCTTTCTTCGTTACTCGACCGAGTCCAACGTAGAATACTGGGTGATTGTCACAGTGGCTCGTCTGATGATAGCGAAGATGACCTTATTTGTTTACCTACCCGTATTGTTCTCCTCCCCGAGTGAGCAATTGACCCAACAGCTCAGAACAAAACTGCTTGTCGCGGCACTTGAGGTCGCCGAACACAACCACGCCTTGAATGCTGAACAGGCTTGCCGGCAATGGCGCTGGATCTTCCAGACATACACCCACTGGCATGCCATCATCTACATTCTAATCGAGATCTCTCGCCGCCCATGGTCGCCCCTTGTGGAGAGGGCCTGGATGTCTCTCTACAGCGTTTGGCTCATCCCGCCTCAGTCGAAAATGAAGAGCTTGCGAGTGTGGTTTCCTCTACGCAAGTTGATGGCCAAAGGCGCAAAACATCGCAATGCAGAACTCGCCAGGCTGAGTAGAAATCCATCCGCTACCGAGCAGCTAGAAGTTGAATATCGGAATATGCCAGCCCCTTCAAACCCTGGGCTGTTTACGGCTGAGTCCAATGCCGCAGATGTATTCCTGGAGCAGTGGAAGCAATTGCTTCAATCTCCGACCGGAAATAGTCCTTTGTCATCAAGTGTCTCCGTGCCTTCCGTTGTTGACAATCAACCGAGACTTGCCACCTCAGGCCGTCTATCTGGAGGATTCTCCATTATGGATAGCAACTCCAGCAGTATGTCTATGTCAAACACTCAGTCCTGGGATTTTGAACATGGCCTTTCACCGCAGCCCGTGACGACTATTACGAATTTTGGGTTGTCCACGACGATGAATGCTCCTGCGCCTAGGTCATCGGGATCATCAAACGACCCAATCATACCAACTACAGTTCCTGAAATATCGGGCAGCCAGTTTCCTAACCAACCTGCTGAGGGTGTTGATATCCCTTGCCTATGGACTAACAACCTCTCCGACAATCTGGACTTGGGGGCATTTGATAATGGTATGGATTTGGACAATGATATAGACTGGTATAACTGGGTGGAATCTGCCAAGGGGATGGAATGGGACAGAGACTCCAGTGGCAATGTTTGATGCCTTGTCTTTGTTTGGAAAGAAACTGTCTATCGCGACCATACCATATGAAACTGTCAGTTCTGTTACCAACTTGTCGGCCCAAATGTTTCTCCCACGGCAACCGTCTTCCGAATCGCAGTGTACAAGTAGTCCTTTCGATTGGAATTAGAAAGTACATCGACAACAGGTCCGGATTACTTACCATAGTTTCGAGGGGAGCTATGTTTCCCCACCAATTGGGGGCGGACAGGCCAGGGAAAGTTATGGCAAAGAAGATAATTATTGTGGATATGATAAGGCCAGTGTCCAGTCCTGCAGCTGTGATGTAGTTGTAGTTTCTCCACCAGCCACCCCAACGGCGATGGATCCAGTAATTGAAAATCAGCCCAAACATGACCCAAGAGAAGTAACTCAGTGGCGTGGCACTGTTATTATCAGTATATCGTCAAATGCAAAGGGACCTTGGAGGATGCATACGGAGGTAACCAGGCCATAGCCCCAAGCATCCTAAGAACAATGTTAGCGATAGCTTGTCGGTGTCAAATATGAACTTACACCGGGGCATTAAGCAGTCTGGCCTTGGAACGTGGAAAGAGACGCATTAATACATAGAATGCTAGAGGCAGGAGAGCGCCGAGTAACCAGAAATACTGGATGGGAGTGTATAGAGCGCCAGGCCCGAACATCCGCTTTGGACCAATTACACCTTCAAGGAAATATTAACAAGGTAATGGTAAATATTCGCAAGGTTAAGCATCACTGACCCCATACAATGCTGGATGAGAAAAATGCCTTCCCATTCGGGCAAGTAAAGTGAGCAGCTTGATCACTGGGCCGTGTTAGCACAATCAAGTCAAAGCTGTTAAAAAACAACAATCCACGTACCTCGTGCAAACGTTTTCAATGCTTCCTAGAGTCCAGTTCATTACTGCGATTTGTACGATGGAAGCCCAAACGGTCGCAACGACTTGGCATATGAAGGTGACACGAGGAGGCACTTTCATATAATGGGCAATCTGGTTTCAATTAGAATCTGCATAGGAAAGAATTGCTTGTCAACTTACCTTGAGATCCTGACAGAAAACCTGACTAAAAGTTATGTTAGATTGATGATAGATCGAGAGAAATAGGCTCATACGCTTGTCCCAAAGTGATAGTACTGAAAACTTTGAAGACCATAACTCCAATTGGTTTGCCGGGTATCATAAAACCTGCTAGAAAAGGGGAAAGAACATTGAGGGCTATTAAAGTCAGCTTCTGTGTGGGCGTCACAATCTCATGCAATAGCACGTACAAAGCTGAATGTTGGCGATGCCGAGAATCATGCAAGTGGGGATCTGTTGATGTCGGTCAGATGATTTCTCTCCCGATTCCATGTCAAGGACGGACGGAACGCACGATGAAGACAATGGCAATGATGATCGACACAAAAAATGCCCACCCTATCCCTTGTCAGTCATTTACCAAATGAGGGTCGAGCTGACATACATGGTAGCTGAGAATCGTATCCGAGAATGCCAGCCAGGCCGAGCGCAATCGAGACCAAGAAAAGAGCCGCATACCACCATTCTGGGGCTTCCCTATATTTCTTCATCATAGTCAAATGGATATCAGGCTCCTGATCCCGAGCAGCCCTGAATCGATGCCAAATCTCCTTTCGGTGGAAAAGAATAACATGGACAATTACGGCTGTCAAAGCTGCAAATGACAGCCCGTAGTTTAACGCGAATGTTGGAGCAAGGAACATGGGTGAATATGCCTTATATGCCGTCTCATCAAATGAGAAGTTAGGTCCAAGAATCTTGCTCACATTATATGAGTTTTGCGTGTTGTCATAGGTCGAAGCTGTATTGATAGGGAGATAGTCGGAGTAGCTTGAATCCTGTTAGCTTTGACCCTATAAGGACATCCATGGGACCTACAAAGCCCCCGTATACGAAATGCCAATTGTTGTAACCAGCACAAAGATGACAAGGCCAATGAAGGTATTGATGATGGCATGTACAGGTGAGAGCAAAGGGTCAAGAAGATACGCTGAAACATAGCTGCATATGCGTAAGTTGCCTTGACGCATCCAAAATGGTAGTTGAACTTACGTCCAGTCAAAAGTAATGGGGATCAAGGAAAGACCAGTGAATCCTCCAAAAAGCTGATTGAGAATAACGTTGTTTGGTTTGATCCCTGCGAGACAAGTCAGCTCGAATGGTGAATACATGCCAGTCAAATCTTACAGGTAATGAATGCAAAGACAGAGAGCCCCTGCCATATGACGCCGGGTATCCTGTTCTATCGTCAATTTGACACGGCAATTGACTGCGCTCATAACGAGAAATTGTCTCTTACCAGTACCAGAAAAATGCCCCAGCCATAACGTACATAAAGTATCTGTACCGAGAAATGGTCCAGCCATTTGTTTGCGAGGGATCTGATCCACTCTTATCGTGAAGAGCATAGAAAAGAGACGTGTTTGCAAATTGGCCGGGCCATATCATAGCAGCAGGCCTACATATCATATCGTCAACAAATGCTGGACTCGGGAATTTTCTTTTTTTTAGAACGTACCATACGAGGAATCGACGGAAAATTCCAGCAAGAGACATTCCAATAACCTGACTGCTGAGGGCAAACAGAAGCTGGAATCCCCAACCGATATCAAGATTATATAATGCTGAACTGTTGTTAATTCAAGGACCATATCACCACGGGTGGTACGTACGCTTCGCTTGAAGTGCTAGGAGTGCATCGGTGCAGTATGCGTAGCCAATCGACACACTGATTTTCCTGTTATTCGGTATTCGAAAACGCAAAAACGTTTACCTACTTTGCCATGATCTAGCAAAGTTTAGCGAGTTTCTGCAGCTCGGAAGATGGGTGTCAATGATTACCGTAATCACTGTATGTTCTTTAATATTGAATGGTCCTGTATTCAGAGTCCAACGTACGCCAAATGTGTTGAATGTTCTTGTAGGCATAATTCTAGCCCATAGACAGCCTATCGGATAGACAAGCAATTGCACAACAATTGCAGGAAAAGAGATAGCAGGGCTCCTATTGCGTCATGAGAAAAAGCTTAACCGATAGTTGACAAGCTGAGATGCCTACCTCATGCTCGGGAACATGTTCAAGCCACTTCCGACGGTTGTGAAAAACATCCCGAGAACCCATGCGCGTACCATGTTGGCAGGTTCCCCACCGTCAATATTACGCACGGCTGCACGCACAGATTCGTATTGGGAGTCCTGCACAAATGATTTGTCCAACTCGGCGACCTTTTCATGGTCATTTGTCTTGACTGCCTCATTGATTGCATCGAGCTTCTCCTGGGCTAAGTTGGATCCCATTGGTGTGAAAGATCAATATTATGTAGCGCTTGAATGTCATCCTTTGCTCGCTTATCGTTATTAGGAGACATTTCCAACTGCGAAGGCTCGAGACCATCGATGATCATTGATTGAGTAACCATTGTGCGGGAAATGCTAGCAATACGGGTTGTTCCTTCGCTCTATTCCAACCCACCATGAATATATATATGTCCAAGGACATAATACGCATAATACCTAATGGTGCTAGGACGCGTCCGCGCCAGAAGATAAGTGTTCGCCAATGGCAGCAATGTAACCCTTCGATATTTCTCCCGCACCTAACCACCTGTCTCAAAGCACAATTATTCGGCGACGCTGATCGGCACGGGCGAGACCGCCCGCAAACCCGATACAACCTCCGCTTTGGGTAAAAATGCGGAGTAACGCGACGCTATTTTCTAACACTCCTTTAGACGACCTAGGTGGCTTTGACACGGCAGAAAGGTATCCATTCGGAGTACCCAGCGACAATTAGCTTATTGTCGGCTGGACGCCCCGACTCAGTATCCTCCCGTAGTATCCTCTGCCTATCGCTACGAGCCACCTGGTAGACTGTAGCCTAACAGACTGCTATCTTCGATTCTAAATCGACGACGCGCGGTCTCGGAATTTCCGACCATAGTACAACATAGCACAACATCCCTGAATACCTGCTCTTGTCCGTTTGGAAAGGAAGACACCCATATCTGCTATCATGGTTCGAATCACGTCTCCTCGAGGTGTCGCCATTCGACGTGCCCAAGGGGACCCCATTCGCGATAGGATCGAGCGCATTACCGCCGATTTCAAGGAGATCGAGGCATTTCTCCCGATTGAATTATCTGTCCGGCGAAGAAAAAGACTTGAGGACTTTCTCAAATTGGAGCTCAATTCTCTCCGTGAGGAGCCGTTTGGGGTTTATAACCAGGAAGAAAAAGTCGATTATATTCTGATTCGGAATCATCTGGAAAGACAACTTCGTGGACTGGAACTCAAAGCCAAACAAGATGAGAAAACTGCCCCGCTGTTGCCCTTTGCAAACGCGTTGGTGGATCTCTGCGAGGCTCGTTCCACGGTCATCCCAATAAATCCAAAGGATGCTGCACAAAGGCTGTTCGAGTCTGAATCCACAATCACATCCGTTATAGAGAAAGTCAAAGCACGGGCGGATGATGTGTCTGTCGCGAAAGACAGCGCTTTTCGAGCAGCGAACCACATCATATCCCTGCAAGCCCATTTAAAGGAATGGTTTGGGTTCTACTCGGGATATGACCCGACATTCAACTGGTGGGTATCGCATCCATACGGAGTGATAGACAAGAGCCTGGAGAAGGCTGCAGATACAATTAAAGCAGTCTTAATCGGCATTCAACCGGGCGATGAGGATGCAATAGTTGGGCAGCCGATTGGGCGTGATGGGCTACTCGCCGAGCTGACAGCCGAGATGATTCCATACACACCAGAAGAGATTATCTCCATCGGCGAAAAGGAATTTGACTGGTGCATCGTTGAGATGAAAAAGGCGGCGCAAAGTATGGGATTCAAAGACGACTGGAAGAAAGCCCTAGAGGAAGTCAAGAATGATTTCGTTGAGCCGGGCCAGCAACCCCAGCTTGTGCGGGATCTCGTACAAGAAGCCGTGTCGTTTGTTGAGGATCACGACCTCGTCACAGTCCCCGAAATTGCAAAGGATAGTTGGCAAATGTTCATGATGTCCCCGGACAGACAAAAGGTGAATCCTTTTTTCCTGGGGGGAGATTGCATCATCGTGTCTTATCCAACCGAGACCATGGATCATGAAGCCAAGTTGATGAGCCTGCGCGGAAACAACATTCATTTCTCGCGAGCTACAGTCTTCCATGAAATGATCCCTGGTCACCACTTGCAGATGTATATGAATGCAAGACACAGACCATATCGTCGCTTGTTCGACACGCCATTCTGGATTGAAGGATGGTCCTTATACTGGGAATTCCTGCTCTGGAACGACGAGCGATGGATCAAAACACCCCAGAATCGCGTCGGCATGTTATGGTGGCGACTTCATCGATGCGCCCGGATCATATTCTCCGTCAATTTTCATCTTGGCCGAATGACCCCGCAAGAGTGCATTGATTTTCTTGTGGGAGATGTTGGACACGAGCGCGCTACAGCTGAGGGCGAAGTCCGGCGGTCATTCAACGGTGACTACTCGCCACTGTACCAGGCGGGCTACATGTTAGGAGCATTGCAGATATATGCTTTGCGGGGGGAGATGCTGGATACCCGATGTATGCCAGAAAAAGAGTTCCATGACCAGTTTCTGAGGGGTAATCGGATGCCAATTGAGATGGTACGGGCGCTGATGCAAGACAAGCCCCTTGCTAGAGATTTCAAGCCGTCTTGGCGCTTTTACTCTTAGTTTAATCATCCCTCAGATGACAAAGAATAGTTGAAGTTTTTGCGATAGGTGATCTGCCTATGTCCAGATTGAGCCGAAAATTAACCGATTCCGCGGGCAATGAGATAAGCTGGCGTTCTTGCTGACTGCAACCCCGCTTACCTCACTGGACACTAAGAATCTGGTCAGCAACACATCATCATAAAAGTGGAGCCGCTAGGCCGTTCCTGGACTCGTGCGCTGCTTATGGCCGATGACTTGCAATCCCTAATGCTTCCATAATCTCGCAAGACATTTCTACAGTCCTCTAGAGTACCTTGGCAGGACTTTAAATAGCCCCGTCCCCGTCCACTGAGCAACCAAAAAACATTTTTGTGTCACTGCTTAAGTTCCACAGCTTAGAACGCCTTTTACGATTCAAGATCTTCAGATAGCCATGTCCAGTCCCCTCACTCACGCCAAGATCGTGCTCCGCCGCTCCAGCGAGCGCGGGTATGCCGAGCACGGTGGTTGGCTAAAAAGCTTCCACACGTTCAGCTTCGCTAGCTACTACGACCACCGATTCCAGAACTTCGGCAGTCTGCGAGTGTTGAATGAAGACCGTGTTGCAGCCCACAATGGGTTCGGAACTCATCCCCACCGCGATGCAGAGATCTTCAGCTATATTCTTAGCGGAGAGCTCACGCATCGGGACAGCATGATTAAAAAGGGAGCAGAGGGCAAACAAGGAAAAGATTTCTATCGCATGAAGCGAGGTGATGTGCAGTTCACCACCGGAGGAACTGGTAAGTCCATTCCGACTTGCAGTTGATCCTCTACAAGAACCTGACAGTAGATTAGGAATCGCCCATTCGGAGCAGAATGAGTCCAACAAGCCCGTGCACTTCCTTCAGATCTGGGCATTGCCTTGGAAACATGGTCTCAGCCCGCAGTACCATACGATGACTTTCAGCGAAGAGGCCAAGCGCAAAGCGTTCGTTCCGATCCTATCGCCACTCGCTGCCGGTCCAGAGGCCAAACCAGCGGATGAAGATGCAGCGATTCCGAAGATTCCAGATACGATTCCTATCCACGCTGATTTTGTCATGGGCGCGGGTATCATTGAACCCTCTTCCGCTTTTACATGGAATGTGGGTTCTGGTGAAGTCGTGAGCTCTAAGAAGAAGCGCAATGTATACATACATCTGCCCATGACAAACCAAGGGAAATCCAAGGTCCGGCTTAATGGGAGTGAAGACGCTGTTCTGGAAGAGGGAGATGGTGCGTTTATCACACAGGTCAACGCGGGTGACTTGCTCCGCGTTGAGAGTATTGGAGAAGTGGAAGCGGAAGTCATTGTGCTGGACAGCAATTGAGACCAAAGTAATAACAACGAGTAATTATATATGTTAACGGCGGATGTGGTGTTAAGACGTTATCCAGTTGCCTGGAGTGTATTTGATCGCCATATTCGCTAACTCTATGAAGTGTCTCTCAATGGTTAAGAAGGGCAACAATAGACTATTGATCAAATTTATTTGCCTAAAGCATAGGGTAAACCAGGATGACCTATAAGGAGTCACAATAAAATCAAGCACAAAATATTAGCTACGTCAGTAATTCCAAACATCGAGTTCACAGGCGAGCAAGGTTGACAAATTCTCCTGGGGCATGGTAGGGGGGTACATCCATCTTCAATACATCTCCAGAGTAGCCAAGGTCTTCGGCGGTAAGAACTGCACATTTCTCACCAATGAGAAGAGCAGTCTGGGTATTACGTTATTAACGAATCTTCGGACCAAAAAGGGACTCGTTACTTACGCTGAAAGTGTTGCATCCAACGTTATCTGGGCAGATAGAAAGATCACAAACCTTGAGCCCCTTCACACCATGGACATTCAGGCGCTCATCGACGACTCCGCCATGAGGTGCAATTGAACTTCCTTCACGGGGGGCCATGCTGCAGGTTCCGAGGGAGTGCCAGGTGGTCTCGACGTGACGTTTAACTGCAAACCATTAGCACCGAAAAGTGGCGTCCCAGACTTCAATAGACTTACCCCATTTCTCAATGTGTGAAATATCTTCCTTGCTATACTCGAGCGAGTGATAGGCTTCATGGCGGTTGGAGCTGAGGGTTGAAGCCGAGGGCTGCTTTCCAGCCTCTAGTGGTTCGGACCACGATCCTGTAGTATTATTATCAGTTTGACTTTCCAAAATCTTTTTGAAGCACGTTTTTTTAAGTTTGTACCATGTTGAATACCAGCCGTAATATGGTTTGGACCGGCATAGGCCTTTGTGGTCGCCAGGTCGAGATCTCGCGCCCGAGCCGGCGAGTCGTAGGAAAAGTGCGGGTGCATTCCAGTCACCTCTCCAGCATATGCGCTCATTCGTCTAGCAGTTTCACGTGATTTAATGTAACCCCAAACCATAGGAGCCATGTCGCGCTTGTCATTCATGAAGCCTGCGTCAAAGTCCGGAACGGCATAAGGATCAGACGACTGAATATGGGTAGAGCCTCGAGAGAATGGGTACTCCTAAGAATGTCAATTAGAATATATCTAACAACTCAACTTTGCGCATCTGAATGAAGCAAATACTTGCCAGGAAATGGAACATGGTGAAGAATTTTCCCGGGGGCATAAGCATGTGGTCCCCAAACCAGCTGCTCACGATTAGCGTTGCCATCTATAACGAAAATTTGGTGATATACATACCCAGAAATGACGGAATAATGCATAACAGGCTTGTCGGGCTTGTTCTTGAAGTAAGACTCCCATCCACTCCCAAACTCCGGAGTGGGCCACCTCTTCATCTCGTTCAGTTCTTGCTGGGTTGGACGAATCTTGACCCCAGCGTCGATGCCATTAGTGGCTAAAGGGCCGGTGCCCTTTTGATTCCATTCCTGGAAGACTTTCTCCTGAATCTTGGGATCCCCTCGCACGAAATCATCAAATGTCTCCACCTCTGGCTTGGCCCGATAAACTGAGAAAGTAAGGTAGTGATCTTGGAAGTTACGGCCCACGCCAGGCAGGTTCACCAGGGGTTTGATGCCAAGACGCTGAAGTTTTTCGGGGTCACCAACACCCGATCTCTGGAGAATAAGCGGGGAGCTCATGGTGCCACCGCTGATGATAATTTGCTTTCGAGCCCGGAAGATCCTACGGGGAGGATCATTACCGTCAAGAGGCTTGGTCGGCACGGTCGCAACACCCACGGCGCGACCATTTTCAATCATGATTTTGTCTACCTTGGTGTTGCACTTCAGGTGAAGGTTAGAGTGCTTAGCACGAGTACTGTGGACATATGCATGAGCCGCATCACTTCGCCGTCCTAGTTTCAATTATTAGCATATAATGCCTCCCTGATTTTATCAGATTTCCTACCAGTGTCGCGGTTAATCCACTTCAGCCAATGCTCGGCTCCATGCCTGCGGCCTGTGAGTCAAAGTCGAACGCTATCCTCGCTCAAGGGGCTAACTCACGCAGTTTTCAGGTCTTGCAAGTCATCTGTGACAGGAATCCCTTGGGACTCTGCAGCTCGGAGGAAGTCCTGAGCGATCGGGTATGTATAGTTGCCAAAGGATACCTTGATTGGGCCTTCAAATCCATGCAGGTCCCGGTTATTACAGGAACGCTGATAGGTCTCGTGCTTCTTCATAAGAGGCAGCAGCTCCTTAGTTGTCCAGCCCTTGGCTTGGAAATCATCATAGTCGGAGGCCGAAGCTCTGGTATACATCTGAAGGGGATTAGTGCCTATATTTCGAAAGGTGCGTTTCAATATGAATGTTGAGACAAACCATGAAATTGATGGAACTTCCGCCTCCAAGAATGTTGGCACATGGAACAATAGCCTGGCGCCCGTCAAGATGCTCTGACGGACGGGAATAGTAGAATGAGGCCGTCTTTGAATCAAGCTTCATATTTCTTGGATAGATGCCAGGACGATATACCCTGGAGAGATTCAGCACTTGGTTCTTCGAGAGAGATATCTCCACCTACCATTGATTGTTCAGATTGTCTTCTCCCGCCTCAATCAATAGAACAGACAGATTATGGTCCAGATTCGCGAGGCGACCTGCAGGGACACACCCAGCACTACCACCACCGCAAATGATGATGTCAAACTCCTCCGGGATAGTCATCGTGGCTAACACAAAACGGGATTGTCTTCTTTTGTTCTCAAAATATAAGGAAGTCCCGAGTTAAAGAAAGGCAGTATCGGCCATGGAGGAAGGAAGGGAAGTTGGCCAATTTAAGTATGCAGTGAGTTGCTCATTACTTCTCATTACAATCACCAATCACGTTCGATGAAGTACTAAACCCCTCTGGAATGACCATTTCAACCCCTCATGCGGAGACAGAGTTCAAGCCATGAGTCAAGGCATGGGAACCGCGATCCTTGTCAGTTCATTTGTGGGGTGTATCATACGATATAAATGTTCTGTCATTGTGACAATGTATCTCGTTAGGTATCCTTTGAGGACGATGGTCGTTAGGATATGTATATCTGCCGTATAAAGGAAAATGTGAGTCCGACAGAAACTTATCGAAGTCACTATGATATGTGCATATATTCTGACTAGGTAAATGTTGACCAGACAGCTTCAAGCTTCTTAGAGAAAATATTACCCATTTTTCACTCCTTGATGGCGTCCAATTCCAAAAAAACCCTTCCCATACACGAGACAGCTTTGGAACGAGTTTGTCGGAGCAATAAATGACGGTATAGACTAAGAATGTTGCCTATAGTGCATTTTTGGTCTAGTGGTTCTTTTGCCTAGGATCTGGCCCTATTTAGTCTTGACAGAGTTTGACTACAGGGAGGTTTCGGAATAACTATCCGGGTATTTGAGCCAGACCATTGCAGTAGCAGGCTTGGCTTTTGGAATGGACTTGCTGGGGACTACCTCCACATTGACCACACCTCGGGGGTTGTCCCCGCATTGGCATTTTTGGTCCATCCGAGCCTAGACAATAGAGGTTTAGTACCTGTAGCGCAGTGTAATGTGGGTGGTACCCGTGGTGACCGGCCATAAAGTTGAAAAGTCCATTCCTGCAAGATGCCACCAATGGTATTTAGAAATGACACATTGATAAGCAAGGTGACGTATTGAGTTTCTGCACCAATTCGGGGCCCAAATCCCGATGTCCGTTACAAACGGTATGAAGCCATTCATATCTGAAGACGCCTGAATCATTCAGAGAGACGTAGTAACTGATTTCAGTTCCTTTGAGGAATAACAGGCCTCAGTCATCCACATTAGGGCATGCTAATGCAAGCCCCATGGAGAATGGCTGGGATTCTCTTCATTGAATGAGCACATACGTTATGGGGATATCAGCCCCTTGAATTACCCTGCACTGGTTAGCGGGCTTGACCTAGTGTTGAAAAAGCGGAAGGTGTTAATGTGGATTAATTCTACTCCCGTATGAGTCCCTTCAGTGCTACATGACTGGTTATTATTGAGCCGTTCTTCTACATATATTGACATGTTACCAGAGCTACCGGGAAACAGCTAAATACAACACAACAATCCAGCCCTTACTGTCCATACTAACTTATTAAATGTGGGGAATTCAAGAATCTCCCGAGGTGGGGTCAACCACCACATACATTATATCGATGATCAGGCAATATCGGGGCGGGGAAAGCTCAGATGCCTTGACGGGGGACCGCAGCATCCCCAAACGGGGTTTGAGTGGGCAGTAAGACGGCCCACCGTTGCAGTGACTATGCATTGAGTCAACAACGGCCACGCTAACTTAATTAACAGCTAGGATTTTTTGTTGAATGCACTTGGTAACAGAGCAGCTGACGTCGAAAGGATATGTACTTGTGTCCCTCCCCCGCCCTTTTCTCCGCTCTCTCCCCCGCAGACTAAACCCCGGCATCTGCAACTAAGAAGAAGTCCGGCCGTCAGCTCTAGGCCACTAGAAGCACTCCTTTGAACGAGGTCTTTCAATGCCTCAGCTATCTGACACGCAGATTTACCTACTGCTTTCATCCGCGAATTTTGAAAGCCGGCATACGGGCCCGAGGCCGGACCTAAACCCCTATGCACACAGGGTTTTAGAAGGGCTTAGACGCCCTCCTTGAGCTCGCCCTCAGTTCACTCTACCTCTCAGAAAACCGTACCTGTAAATACAATCTGTATTATGTAATTTCATGCTAACATATCTTTGACCCACAAATTCATATGCCTTTCAGCTACCTCAGCGCATACTACATGTGTATCTCTAATTTGTAACCCATCATTGTTTGTACAAGGATATGCTGTGAGGATGTGCCGTATAGCAAACTTCTAGAGTAAACTCAAGATATCTCATTCTCATTATCTATTTCACAATCTTGCTACCTAATGGCGACATCCAAGACTTCTTGATAAACAGGACGGTTAGGGATAGCAGTCCATCTGCCATCCACCATTCTCAAATGTTGCAACACATGCATCGTATCGTAGCACATTGCGCCACTAGCAATGCATTCCAAACAAATATCGTAGTTATTATCATTGCAAATCGCGCAATGATAATGTGTATCGCGCACAGAAATGGCAAAGCTGCAGCTATCACATACTATCTCCATGTCGGAGTGACGTGCCGCCTCTGAGGATAATTGAACTTTCTCCATGTCCACTTCTACATCATAAGGGTTGCACAGGCAGGTCAAGATTGATTCCATGGTTGTATCACTCGTCTCCAGCGGTCTTTGGGTATAGTCGCGGGCAACAGACAGTGGCGTCCTACCTGCATTAGTGGTATAATGTATTGCGGAGCTTCCACGACTGAGCAGGATGCGCACCACTTCCTCGTATCCATAAAGAGTGGCAAGGAAGAGCGGCGTGCGATTGAGTCGATCGGGGGTATCGATACAGCTCTTGGTTCCATTCTTTCCCTCGCGGCATTCCATTCCATGGTGCTCTGTTAACGTAGCTGAGGTTACATGACCATCGAGCAGATCCAGGACAGTTTGGGCGTGGCCTTCTCGAGCAGCCATAACAAGAGGGCTGCAGCCATCATTGTCAATGGTTGTAAGGGTTGCGCCCTTTTTCATTAAGGGCATGATTGCTTTCGAGTGCACGGCAGCAATTGATAATGGGGTCTGCCCATCTCTGTTTCGGGCCTCGATATTGACATTTGCTTCCAAAAGGAGCTCCACCACTTTCTCATTCATAGAACGCGAGGAACATGCCCGGGATAATGCTGTGTATCCATGAATGTCCGGGACATCAGGCGGGACCCCTTCAGCCAATAAAAGTGCCACAACATTTGCCTTGCCTGAGAGCGCGGCCCAGTGAAGAGCATTTTGTCCTTCATCGGTAGTTGCTTGAACATCAGCACCGGCCTCCAGAAGTTGGGTGACTATTGACTCATGACCACAGCGTGCTGCCCATGCTAATGGGGTCCCAGGGAACCCATTTCCTGGACCATCAACCGGGGCATTTCTCTCTAGAAGCAGGTTCACCAGTTCCTTGCGACCAATTCGAGCTGCCATGCCGAGAGGGCTCTCTTCATCGATCAATCTGATATCAATTGTAGCACCCCGATCGAGTAATAAGGCAAGGACATTTGCATGTCCACGAAAAAGTGCCCAGGAGGATGGTGTCAAATTTTCATTATCGGCCGAGTTCAGATCTGCACCAGCGTCTAGGAGAATCCTAGCACATTCCGGATAGCCATGTATAGCTGCATGATGTAATGGTGTCTGCTCGCTGATATCTTTGATATTCGGATTGAAGCCGTGTTCTAGAAGCGTGTGCAGCAGATCCTCCCGTCCATAACTGATTGCTGGGAGGAGTGGAGACGCCACGGTCCAGTGGTTGGAAGGGTCTACACCGGCATCCAACAATTTGTGTAAGGTTTCCACTGGGCCGTGTTTTGCAGTCCACAGAAATGGATAGTCACGGTCTGAGTGATTCGTTATATAGTGATAAAGGCGAGGGTGGAGAGTGTCATAACAATAGTGGCATGTTCGTGCAAAGTCGTTCATGTCCCTGGCTGTCTCCAGGGAGTCCCATATGCTTAGAATTAATTCGTGCGGTAGATCAAGAAGCAACATCATTGATGCAGTCAAATGTTGAGCAAACTTTAGGCTTGAAAATCAAGGTTGGCATGGAAAAGGGGCTGTTATATAAACAACACGATGGTCAAGCAGGCGATGTCTGTGCTCGATATCGTGTTTTCGTGCTGTACTGGGAAATCAAGGGAGACTTGGATAAACAGGCAGAGTCATACTATGTATGTGGCTGTGTTGAATTATGGCGTCGAAACTCAGCGGCTGTGCTGAGGGGCTGCCTACTCGAGTCTCCGACATCGTGACCCACCCTAACTAAACAAGGCTGGTTGCTGTTTGCCTAGTGAGAATCCATCAACAGTCGGGCACGCTACAGAAACTTCAGTCGACTAGTGTCGCATATCATTTACAAAATCATCAATAGTGGATCAGACCCCTTCGAAGCCTTAAGAAATGATTATCACTCTAGAAAACTACTCTGCGTGGGGCGAGGTGGAGCGCAAATGGGGGAAGAGAGGGAGGGAGGGCCAGTCGGCAAGACGTGGGGCGAAACCACCGAGCCTGACGAACTAGCGTCGTAGGCACTGAGTCACTGTAATGTTGAGAACTAAAGGTCGGAAGCTTCATTCAACGTTCAAGGTGTTTTATTGTTCCGCACGGTGCTATAATGGAAATATGATGCTCTTTTCCTTTTGCCGTCATATTGTGATATCATTATTGAGGGTTATTGAGGGTTTTAGTAGCCTCAGCGGAAGCACAAGGGCCCTGCCATATTTTGAATTAACATTAAAGGGTCTATCGAGATGTACGCTGCCAATAAAATGCTGCCAATGCCAATACCAGCTTATCCCAGCTTATTAGGGGAGATTATGATGTATGATGTATGTGGGGTGTTAATTAGGTTTGACTAGGAATTTATTCATTTCGGAG
This sequence comes from Penicillium canariense, assembly GCF_028826845.1. NCBI lineage: Eukaryota > Fungi > Ascomycota > Eurotiomycetes > Eurotiales > Aspergillaceae > Penicillium > Penicillium canariense. The sequence continues at coordinate 1,624,474 of NW_026622734.1, read as the reverse complement.
TAGGTTAACGTTATTCGAGGTAGTACATGTTGGTATTATTTATTAAATTAGGCCAAGCACTGGAACCAACTAAATGAATACCTAGGGTTGCAGAGAGATGAGTGATGATGAGTGATGATTTTTGGTGTTCCATAACCGGGCCCGATTTTTTGATCCGTCTAAGTGTCGGCACGGTAGCACCGGACCCGTGCATTCCCTCCTCCAAGCCAGCTCGCGTCCGCTGGATTAGAACAGGCGGGCCCCGCTTTTACGCGCCACGGCCGCCTCTGCCATATTTTATGGCAAATTCTGTGCAGTAGTGTTCCGGAAAGAAGTGAGTATGATGTCTAGAGGACCTCTGCTTTGATCCAAATCTCTCAAAGGGAGCTCTAATGATTATCAACTCAGTGATGTCAACTATAACCAAAACTCTAATTTATGCGACCTAGATTTCAAGCTAAAGTTGGAAAGTAGAACTTGAAGATTTAGGGTTATGGAGAGTAGTATGGGTCTTTATTTTGACATAGCGTAACCTTTTGCAAACTAATAATGACTCTTAGTATGACCTCATGTCATGTTGCATGTCTATGAGTTGATTGACTCGACGAGCTATTTAAGCTTACTCTCAAAGCTCGGATCTGCAACTCCGGTCAGATATAATATACCGGAATCCTTAGCCTGATTTCGCTCTTATTGACAACTTCAAACTTCATAAAAGTAATATCATTTAATAGCAAACATGCGTCCCATGATCGGCCTTGGTCTGTTTGCAGTACTAAACTCAGTCGCTGCAGTCGGACCATGCTTTTGTTGTGATCTTTCAGCTAGTGGCAACGGTGGAGATACCATTTTTCTAACGGGATCTGAAGATTGCGAGGATATTACAGGCAAGTACACCGGTGTTTGAGAAAGCACAAATGGCTAACACCATTATATTAGACTGCAATCCTACTATATGTGCAGATGAGGGAAAAGTCGATTTATACTGTCCGGAGGAAAATATTGTAAGCGATTATTGTCTTTCCATGATGCTAAGTTCATTTAGACTAACAAAGGCGAGTAGGTCGATATTGAGCTCCCTGATTATGTCCGTTGCAAACTTTCCGCTGAGACCACCACTTATGAATGGTCTCCTGAAATGACTAGTTCTGATTGTACCACCGATTGGACTACTGAAACGACCCCTGCTGAATGGTCTCCTGAAATGACCAGTTCTGATTATACTAGCGATTGGACTACTGAAACGACCCCTACTGAATGGTCTCCTGAAATGACCAGTTCTGATTATACCAGCGATTGGACTACTGAAACGACCCCTGCTGAATGGTCTCCTGAAATGACCAGTTCTGATTATACCAGCGATTGGACTACTGAAACGACCCCTGCTGAATGGTCTCCTGAAATGACCAGTTCTGATTATACCAGCGATTGGACTACTGAAACGACCCCTGCTGAATGGTCTCCTGAAATGACCAGTTCTGATTATACCAGCGATTGGACTACTGAAACGACCCCTGCTGAATGGTCTCCTGAAATGACCAGTTCTGATTGTACCACCGATTGGACTACTGAAACCACCCCTGCTGAGTCGACTCCTGAAAAGACTAGTTCTGAGTGGACCACCGATTGGACTACTGAAACTACCCCTGCTAAGGGGACTCCTGGAACGACCAGTTCTGAGTGTACCACCGATTGGACTACTGAAACCACCCCTGCTGAGTCGACTCCTGAAAAGACCAGTTCTGATTGTACCACCGATTGGACTACTGAAACCACCCCTGCTGAGTCGACTCCTGAAAAGACTAGTTCTGAGTGGACCACCGATTGGACTACTGAAACTACCCCTGCTAAGGGGACTCCTGGAACGACCAGTTCTGAGTGTACCACCGATTGGACTACTGAAACCACCCCTGCTGAGTCGACTCCTGAAAAGACTAGTTCTGAGTGGACCACCGATTGGACTACTGAAACTACCCCTGCTAAGGGGACTCCTGAAACGACCAGTTCTGAGTGTACCACCGATTGGACTACTGAAACTACCCCTGCTAAGGGGACTCCTGGAACGACCAGTTCTGAGTGTACCACCGATTGGACTACTGAAACCACCCCTGCTGAGTCGACTCCTGAAAAGACTAGTTCTGAGTGGACCACCGATTGGACTACTGAAACTACCCCTGCTGAGTCGACTCCTGAAAAGACCAGTTCTGATTGTACCACCGATTGGACTACCAAGACGGCCACTGCTGAGTCTACCCATGGGCCCACACCCACAATCCCTGTTACCACTTCCACACAGAGCGACTTGCCCTGTAGAACAGTGACTCTCTGTGATGATAATGGGTCCTGGGAAACCTCATCTTGCACAACCACTGCTACTACCGACCCTGAAAACACACATAGCCTCTTCCCCTGCAAAACAACCACTATTTGTGAGGATAATGGGCACTGGGGGACCTCTTCTTGGACAACCAAAAGCTATTCCTAATCAACCGCCCCACTCCAAGGGGTATGAATGGATGCGGAGTCTCCTACATCACACGGCTTTATGACTTTATGCAGCGTAAGGTTGTTGGAATGTGGTTTTCTGTGTGTGAAATTGTGTGATCAATATCTCAAGCGATACCACACTCTTAGCGATATTATATATGGAAAGTTCCGAGGTCACGGAACTTAGATAGGTGGACTTAATAATTAGAATACAAGAAATGGATATGCTTAGTTGAGAGTTTACAAATTGTGTGAAGCTTCATGTGAATACTCGGGGCACGTACCGACCACAAGTTATTGAAAACAAGCACCCACAAGATTGACCGAATTACCTGCAAGTAACCGATAATTCTCTGAGACTGTTTTAGTTGTGGTAGTTCTGAACTCGCATCTCCATGAAGGCGTGCTTCCTAAGTATCTTGGAGTGAAAGCACATTGCGAATCTTGCTCCTCGCCTTGCAGCTCATTGGGTCGCAAATTATTGCCGTTACAGTACGAATGGAGGGCCACCGTTCTTATTTTAAGCTCAAAAAGATCCAAAGTTAGCACAATTGCTCCTATGCAGATCCCAGCAGGCACCAGGCCTAATCAGAAGGGCGAACATTGAGACACAAAGCATAGAAACGGATTTATTCTACCAGCGCTATCTTAGTTAATTCATTCGTCAACAGTGCTTACTACGGGGGTAGGAAGAGTAGTTGACAAAATAGGGGGATCCGCGTTCTGGCCAGATAACAGATATACTAGCTACTGCCCCTACTGTGGCGTGTTTCCCGGAAGTTGCTCTAGATACCCTAAAGACCATAAGTGATAAGATTGAAACTAATATGATTGTAAACAAACGAAGTGAGTGACGGGTTTTTCTGATCAACACGGATATGTGCGAAAAGAGGTGACTGAACTACGTATGAATCATACTGCCGCGCTCACCGTTTAAGATTAAGAGTGCGAGACAAAATCAAGCCACCGACTTCTAAACAAGGCTAGAAGAAGGGTCAAGTAATAAAGAGTCATTGAGCCGCGTAGCTGCTCAATTGGTGGCATCAACTAACCGCATCCAGCACGCACGGTAGCATTGAAAGCGTACCGTACCCCATTGCGCTGCCATCCTCTCCTCCCCCGGAGACTCGATATTGGTATCCGGATATTCCCTTGGGTACTCGTCATACCTTTATAACCCATTCCATGCTCTGGGACTCTGCTGCCACCACCGAGCTCACCGATAAGGCATGAGGGTTCTCACTCGCTCGTGCATGCAGTTCATTCTCTGTGGATGTCGAAAAGGGTTCTCAGGGATTTACCCGCACCCTACTTGGGCTCAACCCCAGTCAGCTCTCATCGACCCTAGGGCCAGGCGACACGCTGGCGTCTCCTGAATATGTTTTTTTTACTCCAAAAATTCGTTCTGTGGCATGTCTCGTTCATTTCGTGGACTGTGCGGTAGTCATTTGATAAAACGCAAGTTCGCGCTTAAAGATTACCCCATACTTCAAGCCAGAAGGACGCTTCCTGTCACATTCCGTTGCGATATTGCCATAAAAGGTGGTGCATTCGGCCTCGAGCCTGATCCTACCGACCTCTCCAGAATAAATACAAGGGTGCTCTACCTGGCCTCACCTCACTCGCTGAAAAGGTTAATCACATTGCATTCGGTAGGTGTAATCAATAGCCTATAAACAGTCTTGCGCCTGCTTGTGGATTTAATCAAATAATATTTTTAGGCAGCAAAAAAGATGGACTTATGATCTCCGTCTAGTTTTAATTCTCTCATACCCATCCTTTCTTTGCCATTGCTCTATCCATCGCTGTCATAGGCAAAGTCACGGGTAGTTGGGCTGTGAGGCTGAAAACATAAGCACACGCCCCACCACTTTTATCTCCACTTTCTTGTAATTTCTGCAAAGGGCAGTTCGAATCCCGCTTTCTCCATCTTCCCAATTGCCGAAGTAGCCTTTCGAGTTGTAAAGATTCATAAGAATGCGACCGAGCCAATTGTGGTGGACATCCTTCCCTAGGATGGTGGTCCCATATATCGTTCCTCCCTCCGCCAAAAGGGGCTTCAAGTTCGCGAAAAGCTTCATCTTGCGCTCCAGTGGACCCGGGAGACAATGAAGGAGGTAGAAGACCGAGATAGAATCGTAGACACCGCTGAGAGGGAGCGGTTCTAGCACATCTGCTTTAACTGTCCTGGTGGATGGCCTGCCGAAGCGGCTCTTTGCAGTTTCGAGGGAATTTGGGTTCAAATCCATCAATGTCATTTCAGTTGTCTCCGGCACTCCAGCGTTTGCGAGGTAATAGCCCGTTCCAGGTCCGATGTCAAGGTGTCGTTGCCCCATAAACTTGCGAAAAAACGGTAGCTGAATATCTTTGGTCGAGCAGCACCATGCATATGAATTGGAAACTCCCAGAACCCAATAGTTGTAAAAGTACAAGGTGAACGGGCTGTATAAGGCTGCGCCGGCTTCGCCGGGTGTGCCCATGGGAATAGTTGGGGGCATGATAATGATACCAGATCGCCGGAAATTAAGTTTAAATAAAGATTTTGGTTGGCAACATCCGAATGAACTGTGAGGTAGATGAATGATGGATGACCTGAAATCTACCGAAGTAAGCTGAAGAGGGGCTCGGTCAATTGAGCACCAAGCCACCTGAGAAAAGATAACTCGCTATGAGCGAGACATCGGTGCCCTATTATTGTAGCTAGATTGCTTACTCAGCTCCTATTTTCAAGTTGGATCCCCCTAGCCAAGCTAGTTGCTTGAACGCTGCACTTCAACCAGTCAGAACCCTATAAGTGGGGACATATGGCTACTAGTCGCACCCGTTACCCCATTAGGCATTTGGATGCAAACAAGGGAAATGTGAGGCCAATTATGAAGATCAACACGAGTCAATCCGTCAAAGCCTCAGCATCATGTTTCTTGGGCATGCTAAAAGGGTTGATAAGAAGTAGAAAAACAAGATTGAACTGAGCTAAATACATCTTGCTTTAGTACTCACCATGTCGACACCCAAATAAGCCCTACCGATAACGCGAGGACCTTAATTCTGAGTTTGTGGAGCTCTTCGGTCAAACAAGCATCAAACTCTGAGCGAATTCTCAAGCCGTCGTTGCATTCCCGGAAGTTAGGCGTCCTCAATCACCAAGGTGGTTCACATGGAGGCAGTCGCTGTTCTCTCTCCCCCCTGTCCACCGGGGAATGTAAGCGCTGCGGAGGGTGTGGGCTGCCCGGAGGGCTTAGGCCGTGCAGAGGGTCGACGTTGTCCTGCTGGCCTAGGCCGCCTGGAGGAAGTAGGATTGGCTGGTTCACTCCCTGCATTACCCTGAGGAACAGGGACGACTGTGTACTTGGCGTGGGTGGAGGAATACTCGGCCAATTCTGCGGACCAGATGTTGTTGACATCTTTCTGGAGCTCTTCTGCTGATGAACCCTTTTCCAGATCATGAACAAGCTTCTGTTGAGCCTTCTTGACGGATTCAGGGATATCCTCCCCAGACGCATGACCTCCAGATAAACCCCCACCAGCGCTGCCGCTCGGAGCAGACGAATGGATTGGCCGGTCACTTGGTTGGTGAGAAGGTATCGGAGTGATGCCTGCAGGCCCAGTAATATCGATGGTGCGCGTGCGGGTGGCCCTTTCCTGCAGTCCGTTGGGAGGGTTGTGAGGGCCTGGCAGAGCGAGAGCACACCCCATGAGGCCCATGGCGGCCAGACTGGTGAACCGCATATTGGATTAACGGTTTAAACAACTAAGGCAAATAATGTGTGGGTATCTCGTATTTTTCTGCAACGGGAGATTCGTGGCCAGAGAGTATAAATGTTCGTGGCAAAGTTTACTTCGGGAGGCCGATGTAAAGAAATTGGCTTGCACGTCGGCTCTCCAATATACGTGCAAAATACGTGGCATCTTTATACATGAACGGGCAAAGGGGGCCATCTGCGCAGAATGGGAGGCAGTGGAGCCTATGATCTCACTGCCTACACAAGAAGGAACAAGTCGCCGATCACTCGGCGGGCATTGCAGACAAGCCGCTGAGGCGATGGGCCCCTGTTCAGCTTCCATGAATCAATCATAAATGAAAAAAAATAAGTAAGATTACACCGTTCACAGCAGGTACCTGTGCCGTTGATCTGCTCTTGGAAGGATGTTGGTCGTATGCGTAAACCAGGCCCGCTGGGGCCGGCCGCCCCCAACGTGCTACACCGGTGCAAGGTGTAACTATTCTTGTTTGAATTATGAGACACAACAGTTATCCATCTAGAGGAAGCAAAAATTATCTTATTAATTGCAAGTCTTGTCTGTGGCAGTGAAATTGCATGATTAGCACTTGTTTTCATGCATCCATACTCCGCCTAGAAAGCATACACCGCACGCACGTCCAAGTGTCTTGGCCCCCCATCTCCTTAACTCTTGTATACCAAATTTCGCCCCAGGCCAATCCTACGTGGGGGCCAGTGTCAAAAAAGGGCTATGTCAAGCTATGTTCCAGTGAAAAGCTTGTAGGGTACACATTGGTACGCGGTATTTGTAAGTCTGTGGTCTGGATCCCTGCCCCATACCCAATCAACACTTGTCCGTACCTCTAGGGGGGCTAACCCCGTTCCTTGACTTGAGGAGTGCCGAGTACATCAGAGGAAAGCGTAGTAATGTGTCATTCATCGAGTCGCTCTAGAGGAACATTTACAGAGTACCCGAATGAGGCCTTGTTGGCTAAGGCCACAATATTTCCTGCCTTGGAACAGTCAATATATCAACATGAAAGGACGCAAATAATATAATGCATTCACTTTAGACGCTGTTAAGGTTACTCCAAGGTATCATAATAAACCGAACGGTTGTTCATATCAACATTTGGTATAGGGCAGGTAAGCCTTGCTCTGAAAGAGCCTCGCTAGCACCTTCCGCGGGAGACTAAGGTACCAGATCTCGCTCATATCAGCTTCCTTCATACCCTGATATGTTTTTTCAAGCCATGTTTTGGCGCTGTGGAACCGTATGTGTGCTAATAGGTCATAATTTGTAATCATACGTGTCGCAAGGCATTTTTGAACTTGCTCAACATTATTAACAACCCATCTAAGATGATTATGTAATATTTTAGGGCATTCTTATTGTGCGCTGATGGATTGGAGGCCGCCGCTCAATCCCGAAGGACAGAAAGAGTAGAATGATGTCGATTAAATAGGCAATTAATCTTGGCCGTGACGAGAGGATGCCCGAGTCTCGTTTGCAGGATAAGAAGTGATATCCTTGGGACCGTGATACGCAGCATCGGAGTACATAGGTAGGGGAGAGACACCAGGGAACCGAGAAAGCTATTGAGAGGGATAGCTGATTGAGTATTCATTCCCGACTGGATGAGGCTGAAATCGCAACCTTCTTCTCGTTTGTCAATCTAAAGGTTCAGGCGCCACTTTCAACGTATCCTTTTACTGTATTATTCTCAGGCATGCTATTCTTTCTTCCAAATATGTTGATGTTCCTTTTTCACGCCCGCTTCAAATCTCAGTTTAGCGAGGGAACATAAAGATTCAGTCGGCGGGCAAGTCCTCATCCGCCCCACTGTCACCCGTTCTGAACCAATTAAACTAACGGTTTTGTTCCCGGTCGGCAAGTCGGAGCGAAAAGGGGAAAGGAATTTTCTGGAGCAAAAAGCCGTCGGCAATTAGATTCAAGAATCCGGGGATCATTCGGCATATTCCATGAGATGGGCCGGTAAGCTGTCCATCCTTACACTCAAACTTTGGGAGTATCCGTGCGTAAGTGTCAGACTATTGGCTCATATTATCTGTTCTTGCGACAAAGAAGCTGCGATGGCGTGACGAGGGCTAACTTTACCTCCCCAGATAAACTGCATGATCGAGACAATCACAAGCTACAGAGCTCGGCCGAGAAAATTAGGCCACATTGAATAATAATTTGAGCTTCAACTCGATCCCAACATTTTCTCTGCACGACGCGTCCTCGCCACGGCCTATCCCAGTCATGCAGCCAGTCAAGAGCGTGGCTGTCATCGGAGCTGGCCCTTCTGGTGCCATTACGGTTGATGCGTTGATGCAAGAAAAGACATTCGACGTGATTCGTGTTTTTGAGCGCCAGGAAAAGGCTGGAGGGTGCTGGTATGTGGACTCGAGGCCCCGCTCGAATCAGTGCATCGGTTCTAACTTCTATCAGGGTTTCAAGGGACGATGAGCCACCACAAAGGTTCGACCTTGACGGACTGGCTACGCGCACAGCAGATGCGCCTTTGAAAATTCCGGATCGGCTTCCGTGCCGGACACCGGTAAATACCCAGGATCGCTTCATAGACTCGCCCGTTTACCCCGGGCTAGAGACCAATGTGGATGCGGGTGCGATGTGCTTTTCTCAGGAGCCAATTCCCGAAATTCGATCTGAATGGTCGATTGAACGTCATGGGCAAGATACCCCTTTCCGGCATCACTCAGTCATCAGACAGTATATTGAGGATCTGTTCACTCGAAAGGGGCATGATAGCCTTGTTCAGTACAATACGACTGTTGAACGTGCTGCTAAGGATTCTATCAGCCAAAAGTGGATCCTCACTCTCCGCCGCACAGAAACCCACAACGGCGACTTATCGGACTATTGGTGGTCTGAAATGTTCGATGCAGTGGTGGTAGCATCCGGTCACTATGCAGTGCCTTATATCCCAGCCATTCCTGGCCTGAAAGAGTTTGCCGCACGCTACCCCGGCAGTGTTGAGCACACAAAGCATTACCGAGGAGCGAAAAAGTATCAAGGCAAGGTACGTGCCATTTGATTGTTGCCTCCCTGTACTTGTTACTCACAGGATCACAGAAAGTCGTCACCGTCGGAGCCTCTGTCTCGGCAGCAGACACGGCAGTCAGCCTGGTTGATAGCGCTCAATATCCCATCCATGCCGTCGTACGCGGTCGCTACAATGTATATTTTGGCGACGACGCATTCAAGCACCCCAAGATTCTGCGGCGTGCACCAATCTCTCATATTACAAATGACGGCCGATCTGTTCATTTCGAAGATGGCACTTCCGAGACTGAGGTGGATCACATTATTTTTGGAACTGGTTTCACTTGGACGCTCCCCTTTCTGCCTCAAGTCGAGACGCGAAACAACCGCGTCCCCGATCTGTACCAGCATATCTTCTATCGGCATGACCCGACGCTAGCATTCGTAGGGGCTGTAGGTTTTCCAACCATCCATGAACCCTTTTCCAAGGTGGATGCTAAACACATTATCTAGGTCGGTGCCGGACTCACCTTCAAGGTGTTCGAGTGGCAGGCCGTTGCGGCTGCACGCGTTTTCGCTGGCCGGGCCACTCTGCCCCCTACCAGTGAACAGGAGACGTGGGAGGCTGATCGCATTGCGCTCAAGGGTGACGGAGCGGCGTTCACTGTCATCAACCCCGAATTCAAAGCATATTTTGAAAAACTCCGACAGCTTGCAGGAGAACCGAGCGACGGCACGCCCGGGCGCCGATTGCCACCGTTCGATCAAAAGTGGGTGGATGATTTCGATGCTGGACACGAAAGGCGGAAGAAGATGTGGAAGCGCGCAAACGGCGCCGCTGCCGCGAAGTTATAGAAGTCGATATTAGAGTGCATTGTGAGACAGTCTTACTTCGTGAACAAAACTCCGGGGCCGCAAGGTGAGACCGGAGTAAAGAGTTGCACCTTCTCTGATAGGCGTGACGGTAGAAGTAGTCTTGATAAAATAGAGCCCCGACAAGATTTCGGCCATTTCGGTGACAAGTTCGTATTCAAGTTTGGAATGCACAGTGACCCTTTTGCGCTTTCGACTCTTCTTGATTCTTTGCTGGTGCTTCGGCTCCAAAGGGAAATACACTAGCACAGGCCATCCTCCTCGAGCATGGCAACACTTCGTCCCCTAACAAGCCCATGAGTCCCGACCATTTTCAATTCTACTCTCTGGTACTCCCAAAATCGAGGTCGAAACACGGCTTGAAACCACTGCTTTTGTATAAGAACGGGGGCTCGCTCATCCGACCGAGATCGTGTTTTGCCCTGGGTGGTCCTACTCCGACGCAATGGGACGGTACCACGATAGCAAGCTGCAGAATAATCAGGGGCTCCATATTAAGAGCCAGCCTTCAATCAGGAGGGCTCGGACCGTAGGCCAGGGCAGGCCACGCCCAGGGGAAATAGGTCTCATGTAATTCACGGGCGTGCGCCGGTCATCATCAACTGAACCCGCTTGTGAAAAGCCAGAGATGGAGCGGAGCAGCCGACAGTCACCACGCACGGTTCCCGCTAGAAAGCCTACCATTTCAAAGCAAAGCGCGACCCATCTTGCTTGAGTTTCGTGGCTGCCGCGCCCAATGGAATCTCACGCTGGTAGCGCCTTGGCAACTTCCCCACGAAGCTTCCAGGGTCCCGAGCTTAAAAGGGTGAAGATTTCGCGTTAGCTTGAAGATTATTTTCTGTTTCTCATCAACCTTAGCTCTCTCAGCCTCAAGAAAAACTCACATCATTTATCGTATCCCCTCACACGCGTCTCCATTTTACCACATTCCGAAACGGGGCGAGGAATCTATATCACAAACCTCCACACATCACCATCGCGCATCGCCTAGGCCGATCTGGGCAATAACAAAATATCCATCATGGACGTCAGCACCACCACAAACCTCACAGCGGAGGCAGAATGCCTCAGATACTCGCATGACTCATACCCCTCATTGTCATTCAGCCACTACACAGAAGTCCCCATGTATCAGCAAGACAAATTCGACATAGACATGAGCCAAATTCTCCAATCATGCTGCACGTCAACTGTGTGGTTGTATTGGAATCCAGATCCCTGCACGGCGGTCTGCAACTCAACCTCAGTCAAACAAGTCCAGGACGTGCGGTACTGCTTGAACGCGAAAAACATCTCATATGGGGGTGATAACGATACCGGTACTGGCAATCAAATGGGAGTGACAAAACACACATGGGCCCTGTTACTCGTCAGTGGACTGATTCTTTCGGCGCGCCTGTTGTGATTTAAGGCGTGATATTATGGGACTGCGCTATCTAGCGTGCGCCTTTTTGCGTTCTCTGCAATATGCAATGAAGAATACCCATCTGAGTTTTCGAACTTCTCGCGCATCGGCTGGGCGAAAGATGCACTCTTATGAGCAGAAATATAATCAAGGGCGACTAACTGCAAGTGCCTTGGATATCTAAAATTCCGGTTCATCCAACCTCGGCCTATCGATATGCTTCCCCAAGCTCAAACATCAAAACAGCGCTACTGCACGCTCTTGGCAATAATGCTTAAGTGACAAACCCCGGCCCGGAACAAGAAAAGCCCCCCCACATTGTCAGCTGCCGCAACATCAGGAAGATATCGCCTAGTAAGGAAAATAGGCCAATAGATCAGGAGAGTGTGTAATGCCGAAAATAGGGGAAAGTGGCCAGCTAACTAATATCTGTGCCGAGGGGCTAACTAAAATTGGTTAGTAGCTAGCCGAATAATACGAGGGGCTTGTTCATCTCGACAGCAGCGGATCCGCGGGACCTAATTGCAAGATCGTCCACTTCAGGTCGCAGCGGCCGACAGGGTCAAAATGCTCGTATGTACTCAACAAGTGGCCACCAGGTTTTTAAAACATCCTGCGTGGAATTGATGCAGTGATGGTAATCCGACGAGACCCACTATACGTTGTCAGATCTCAGTGCGGTGCAAGGTATTTCCCGGTGTCTGTGATGTCCATCGACGGTATGTACAGCTCCGGTGGCCCGGCGAAAGGAAATAAGTCAAGAGCGACAGATACCTAGAACAACGAGCACTTATTTTGGACCAACATCAGATATAATGCTTCCGTCTATGAAGCATCTCGGGTGATTCCTCTTAGGCGGAACTCTTCCCGAATGTCTTATGTTGAAACAATATAATCGAACAACAAATCGCCTTGCTGACTGACCAATCGCACTGGATACGGTAACGTGTGCTAAAATTTGTTGACTGCGAGGCTTCATTTACAAATCCGAGTTTTTATTTGAGGAAGTCCGCCCTCGTATAATTGATTGATTCGACAGGGAGACGATCTTCCAGGTAGGATTGAGACGCATTGCTTGAGAAGTCCATCATCAAAGCCACAAATAGAGGTAAGCTCCGGAATAGAACATAATCAGCTAGTCCACGCCAATCAACACACCAATTCTACCCCTCACCATTTGAAAGAATGGAGTTTCACGACCCCGCGGTATCCGCGAGGGCCAGGTTGCGCCCACACCTGCCACCACGATCCGCTTATGACAGACAGTGCAACCTCCACTTCACAATTTAGCCGCGCCTAATTAAAGACCCCAGATCCCAAATACCCGGCGCTCCACAGCCTCTCCCACCCCACAAGGAAAACGCGCCAGAACCAGCAATGATTTGACACGGAGCTGCTCCGACCCCGCCAGTGGGTTGGTAGAAGGCTTCTGAAATAGCGACAGCCCAGCACGGCAATGCCTTCTTCTTACCTCTACGTCTCTACACCCGGACTTGATCATTGCCAGCAGGTTACCTCCAGCAATGGATAGCTTCAATAACAAGGTCTATGTGGTAACGGGCCTCGGCGGGATCGGCCTCGCTGTCGCAAAGCAACTACACACGCTCGGCGCACGCCTCTCGCTAGCAGACATCTCCGCCGAAACGCTCTCAACCGCTGTCCGCGCCATCGCTCCCTCAACTGCCGACACCATCATGACTACCGTCCTCGACATCGGGTGCTCGGCCGATGTCAAATGCTGGATCGCCTCGACGGTCCAGCGCTTCGGCGCCTCGATGGTGCGGCCAATATGGCCGGCACGATCGGCAAGCAGCACGGCGTTGGCAAGTTCGTCGACCAGGAGGACGACGAGTGGGATATGCTGGTGCGGGTGAATCTGTCCGGGATGATGTACTGCCTGCGGGCGGAGCTGCGGGCAATTATGGACAGCGCGCCGAGCGGGAAAGGGAGCATTGTCAATGCGAGCAGTATCCAGGGACTTCGTGGGTTCGCATTACATGCGGCGTATTCGACGACGAAGCATGGAGTTGTGGGGTTGACGCGATCAGTTGCGAAAGAGGTTGGGCCTGCGATTCGGGTTAATGCGGTTGCGCCGTGAGTTGAATGTGTCCTTTTGAAAGGATTTATTGGCGGGCGCGATTGATGCTGATAGGTGTTCCTAGTGGTTCTATTCAGACGCCGCTCCTTGAGAAGGCAGCCGTGATTCAGGGCGGCATTACTGCTCCTCCTACCGTGATTCCCCGGGTTGGGACCCCCGAAGAGGTTGCCCAGACAGTGGTGTTTTTGCTGAGTGATGCCGCGTCATATACTACAGGACAAGTGTATAGTGTCGATGGTGGCTGGGATCCATGATCGGGGAAGGTTGAAACGAGCGCCGATATGTGAGCAGCGCAATGTAAGGTAATGAACAGCCGAATCGAATCTCCTGAGAAACGGAAATGGTGGAGGATGTGAAAAGGATCACTTGCTCAAGATTATTGGAATCTGTGGAGATAGAAACAACATAGCTCCTCATGCAATGCCAAGCAAGATGAGAGGACATGAAAAGACATGATATGCGATAATCATCAAGGTGCTCGCTGAAAGTGCTAAGATATAGAGCAGGGTATGAAAAACACCAAAATAAAACATAACAGTGATGCTGTCGCTAACAATAAACGCCGCCGCCATGAACTCTATAAAATGGGTGCAATCGCTGGAAGACACAACCGGGGACATTCACGGAGTCTATACGAGGATATCAGGAAAGGCCGTCAGGGGACTATGACCATAGTAGGTACAGCCATAAACCTGTTGAGAATCCCCAGTTAGCAAGGATTTCCGAGAATGCAGTAAAACAAAGCGCCGATCGGCTCCACCTACCCATCATCGTCAGCAAATACAACCGACTCGGCAGCTGGTAGACTGGCGCGGCGCTGGTCTTTGCATCGATGCCGTCGATGACCACGGGCCACCCATTGTCATATTTCAAGTAGTTCCAGCCTAGCAGAGCTTGCTGCAAGACACAGTCAGTCCCCACACGATCCAATCATCAATTCTCCGGGAATGCAAGGGCAACCTACATCATCCCGGAAGCCGATCGAGGTGTTCAAATAATGGTAGTAAAGAATATCCGGGCTGGAATCATTCCTCGCCAATACGCCAAGCCCGCCAGGGGCATACACCAGCCCGTGGTTGGACGCGTAGACCACCGTCCCGCCGCCGTCCAGCAGCATCTTGTTATCGTGATCCACAAACGGACCCCGCACCGCCCGCGACCGGCCAACCCGGATACTGTACTCGTCATTGCGCTCAGGGAAGCCGTGCTCGTCGAAGTTGCAGCACTCGCCGTGGCTGAACCACGCGTAGTAGTAGCCGTCGTGGTAGCTCAGCCACGAGCCCTCCTCCGGGCGGACCACCTCGCGCGGGATGAAGGTCAATTGCACCGCGTCTGGCCTCTCGGGGCTCTTGATCGACAGCCAGTCGTCCGCCAGCGGCACCTGCCAGATGTCATGCCAGAAGCTGCCGTAGTTCAGGTATGCCTGGCCGGTGGCCTGGTCGCGGATGAAAGAGGCGTCGATGGCGTTGGAGACGGTGAACGGCCAGACGGTCGAGCCGTTGCCTTGACCGGTACGGACGACGGCGCCGTGGTCGATCCAGGGCGAGCCGTCGAGCACGGTGGTGGTCGCGACGCCGATGGCGCTGTTGCGCGAGCCGCGTGTGCTCAGCGTGTAGAAGCAATAGAAAGTGCCGTTGCGCTCGACGGTCGTCGGCGCCCACGGCCGCGACCGATTGCCCTGGTGAATGACGCTGTCACCGTCCAGCACGGTGCCAATCTGGGTCCACGGCCCGCTCATGTTGGCTGCTCTGAAGTACGGCACGTGCACGCCGCCCTTAAACAGGTAGTAGTGGTCTTTCCAGAAGACTACGTTCGGGTCGTGCACATTCAGGTTACCGACATTGGGACGCGGCAGCGTGTCGGTTGTATCGTACACTCGCGACAGAGTGGGGCCCCATAGATGCGATGCTGGAGTCGCCCTCCCCAAGGCGATCAAAGCGGCCCAGAGGAATAGCAGCTTGCTGCGATACATGGAGAGGATGTAGTGAGTCAAGGTGGTCGCAATGGCTTGTCATATACAAGGTAGTCAGCCCCGCGCCGCAGGACCAGCGTCCGACCAGAAGGATGAAGGGGAGAATGACTGCAGCCTAGAGGGCCGTAACTGAGGGGACTGAGGTAGTTGTTCTCGTGTCGCGCAGCGCATGCTTGCCGTGCAAGGTGGAAAGTCGACAAAGACAAGGACGAAACATGAGAGAAAGAAGCCAAAGGACAAGAAAGGTCAGCACCTGGTCAAATAGGTAGTGCAAGGGCAGAGGGGAAAATAAGCTAGAAAAAAGCACAGCCATGGAGCCTTGTGCAGGGTCCGTCGATCGACTCTAAACGAAAGCCAAGTGTTTTGAGGCAGCCATATTTGGGACAACCTGCCCGGTGGGCTTTGGGGCCGTGTCCATCCCAGCCTCGTCAAGTTGGGACCAACCAGGTACCGCCCGGCCCCCTCGCTTCCCCACGCTTCCGCTTGATTTCTCTCCGGGTTAGCTCTTGCGAGGCCGGCCTGTCAGTGGCCGAGTTGTGCTCACGCAGGGGCAGCGCCGGTCGCGTGGCGCCCATTGGCCCCATTGGCCCCTGGCGTGAGGGAGAGCGATTGGGTTGGACTCGCCTCGTCGCTATCTTTTCCCTTCCGTTCGTTTGCGCCGAAGGCACCGTCCAAGTGACCTCAATTCACCTAGTTGCTCGCGCGCATGCTCTGATAACAAAGTTCTAGGCTCGTCCGCCACGAGCCACCCCAAACCTATTCAGCAAAACTCCACTAATTATGTCCCAACGGCCCGCAGCAGTCGCCCCCATCACGGACTGGGGGCTCATAGCGGCGATTGGGGCCGAAACAACAATCAGCCAGAAACCCAACCCATTCAACCTCGACGCCAAGTGAGCCCCATACCCCCACCCCACTGCTCCAGTCCGTCCCCACAGTTCTAGGCTTGGCCCTCCCGTCTCACAACTTCAGCGAGGAGGCTCATAGCCTCGTCCGGAAGGGCTGTCGCAGGGCTGTGCCCAAACCGATGATGATGCATGACCTAATGCCCATACTTCGGGCATTCCGGTGGGGAGGAAGCTCGACGAGCGCATCCTGATTCCGACGCCCTTGCAGTGGCGACGGGATCGTCAGGAGGATCATGATCTCATTGTGGAACTCGCGCTCGACTAGCGATCGGGGACTCTCGATTGAGGTCACTCTCTGTATGTCTGCTTATCCTGTCCCTTTCTCCTAGTATGCGGGGATTGCGAATCAATACTATGCCCCACCAGCGCGATGGGCCACTAAAGATGTGGTGGAATCATTGAATTAGCAACGGACATAGTGGATAGGTACATGCAATGGAGCGCAAAGGAATGCCCAGATAGAATACACCAGACGCCCACGATATGATATCCACCGCCCCATACTCGCTATAAAGCTATCGTACACGGTCCAAATGCAAGGGATATCTCGATTTGCCTAATGGACGAGCGCCATTCCTGTGAGATCTTCCCAGTTAAATACGTCCAAGAAAGGATCGAAATCATCGGGCGGCTAGTGAAGAAACAGTCAGTACCACGATAAACAAACGAGAGGGGGATTGAGCTTGCTCTACTGACAGTGACACCGAGGTTCGGCGGTGGACAGAGGCCATCAAAGTCCGATGGCAGGACCGGCGCCATGCCCGGGTTCACCATGAATGTAGCAAGCTGGAAGAGCTGTGTTAGCTACCAAGTAAATCAAAGAGCCGAGGGCGGAGAGATACGAACCTGATTATCTTTGAAGCAGCCCATCCCGGGGGTACCGAGGTGCTCGCAGTTCGCATGCCGCGAGAAGAGCGTCTGCGCAAATGCAAGGATCCGCTCGACCACCTGCTGTTTGTACATGATGGACTGGGTCGGCCAGAGCTTGGCCTTGACTAATGCAACGATGGTGGATAGGAAAAAGTAGTCCTTGGCGCCCTTGACCACCAGCAGAGATCGGCCTTCGAGGCAGATGAGCGCGGTTTCGACGAGAGAGAGAAGAGAGTCGGGAAGCCCTGGGATTGTGTGCAGAATGAATGCGGAGGATGATGGGTAAAAGGATATAGCTAGAACAGAATTATTAGTTCAGATTGTTTCAGAAATAAGTAGGAACTGGTTGCCCACGGTTCTGATGGTCCACGGTATGGAGAAGCTGGCAAATAGAGATGTATGCCTGCAGAGTCCATTCTCCAAGCATACATAGTGACAATGGCGGCGCGGTCTCATGGAGCCGTTTTTGGGTCGAGAGAATCATGGCGGCGGCATCCAGCCGGGACCGTGCCGAGGGCGAAAAGAGCGGCTCCCGTCGCGACTCGATGGCAAACGGGGTGTGGATGGAAAGGAGACTTTGTGCCAACTTGGTCTCGATGGCGGATTTCCAGAGTGCTACTTTGTGCTGGGTGACGAGGTCGGCCGCCTCCGACAGGGACCACTGAGGAATGCGAGAGAGTTGGCGGTTAAACTCCCAGTCCAAACGCTGGATCTCCTCATAGCGGCAACTGATCCGTGGCGCGTGCATGAGGTGACAGGCCTTCAGCCGGAGACCGAGAGATCGCCCGAGGGCAGTCGAGAAGGATGAATCCGTAATATCACTTGCTGGGCGATCCTCTGGGACTTCCCTAGAGTCTTCGTGGATTTCGTCATCATCAATGTTTAAAGCAGGAAGGGCGTCGTAGTCCACGCTTTGAACCGACGGCGGCATGCCTCGGTCGATGGCAACCTGCAGGTCCAACTCCACAATGGTCATCCAAATTCGCCGGCGCATCTCCTTATTAAAGACGGATATGCGGGCGTACTTGTCGGGATCGCGGTGATATCCGGACAGCATAGCCTGCTTGACCAATGTGCCAGTAGCAAGCCATGCCTTGCTGCGTTTCATGCCATGGTAGTTCTGCGCCATGATCAACAAGATATGGAGGCGTAGAGCTGAGATCTCGAGCCGTTTGATTTGTGCGTTGTCAATCCATTTCTCTGCATGCAACACCCACTCCACAGCCGTATAGCATTTAAGAGGAGTGACGCTCTTCTCCTGCAGAGTAGCTATATCGGCGAGATTCCAAGCACACGCGAGGACCAACAGCAGCTGCACGACAAACCCAGCAGAGAAGTTGCTGGGATTGCCAGACGTGGCCCAGAACTCCTGCACCTCCTGTAAAAAGGACGGGACGTGAAGGATGCGGTGCGTGGACTCAATGTACGTCAAGTACAATCCAATCAGTTCATCAGCGACGGGACGTGCCGGCAGCAATAACATGAGGGAAGCAATGGTGGGTTCGGGAAAAGGTTCGTTGAGTGGTTTGCGCTTCCACAGGCCCCGTTTGACCCGCTCCAAATCGGGCCGTACCCGAGAGAGAATGGGGTTCGCCAAACGAATCTCCTCGGCGAACGCCCTAATGTCAGGGAACTGAAGCAATAGTGAGTCAACAGAGACCAACGCGACAGTCATTCCGGGCCACATACCTGGGCTACTAGATTGGCGTAGATCCCCGAACCACTGAACCGAGTCTTGGTCTCACGCCCTCTCATCATCATGCGGGGGGATAGATCCAACTGGTGTGACGGGGTCAGCACATCATCTGAGTCTCCTTCATCCTCGTCCCGGTCGATGAGAGATGAGAATCTCTCCGGTTCCGGCGCGGCACGTTTCGGCCGTTGCAAGAGGCCTGCGTTAACATACGGCTCCTGATTCACGGCCGCCTTTGGGGCGCCAAGAACAGTCTCCAGAAAGCCCCTCTCCCTCGCTGCATGCCCACCTTTAGGATGCGCTCCAACCTCAGCATGAGCAATGGGGTCCGAATCGGGCGCGATAGTCGAAACGAGAGTGTCCGACCGAGTTGGCGCCGCTCCTAACCCCGAGGCTGCGGGCGTATTAATAGTGCCCGTTTGATCAGCCCGGGAATGCACAGAGATGGTGGAGGTTCCTCGATCAGGTGTGAATGCGGCAGCCGTTAATGTGGCGGGTTGCTGCCACAAGAAGCCATCCTCGTAAGTGCATTTGGTCGGCGTCCGGCTCTTCAAGCAGCGGCTGCAAGCCGGATACTCGCGATCACAACGCAGTTTGCGACTGCGGCATTGCGTGCAGGCCATGGTCCGGCGGCGCCTTTTGCGCGGCCGGTCGGACTGCGGCGCATTGCCAAAGATCTGGACATCAGCCATGTCAATGGGGAATGGGGTATCCGGACAGACGAGTATAGATGATTATCTCGTTACCTCCGAGATGTTGCTAAGGTTGCCCTCCAGCTTACGTGGTGTGACCCACTTCTCCCTGCCCAATGCGGCAGGTGTGGCCGACCGCGGAGATGCAACCCGACTGCGGTGTAGCTTTTGGCTCCTGTCCATGCGACGTATAAGGTTTGCGGGTCAACTAAATAGATCTTCGAAGACTATGATGGACATATTGCTTTTCCATGATATGGAGTAGCTGCTATTAAAATCAATTCACATAGCTCAGCCTCCACGCTTGCAGTGTTGAGACTGGGCCCACTCCACGGGCGCTTCGATGATTTCTCCTGTCTCCCGAGTGGGGTGTCGTGCAAAGGTCCCGAGACACTGCTCTTTTCAAAAACTAGTCAAGCCAGTCTAAAGAGGGCTTGGTATAAAAGCTTGCTAAGCGAAGCGGGTTTTGGATTTTGCTAGCGCCAGAAGTAGCCAATTATGTCCCAAACGAAGCGATTGGATTACTCTTATTGTTTCAGGGGGCGAAGTCTACGAGCTTGACAAAGCATGATGGGCACACCACCTCTACCCAACACAATGGAGCATCGTACTGAGTGCAGCTCCACTGCCAGCAATGGAAGCCCACGTTATTCTGCATAAGGCCTCCATCGTGAACTGTGGGCCCCTAGGGCTGGCCGTCAACAGTGGTGGGTGGAGACCGTCCAGGAGCATTATGGTCAACAACCCTGGTAGAGTCGCAGCTGTTCAAGGCCGGTGCGCATACGAGATCCGCACTAATCCAAAAATCGAATATGGTCAGTCTTGTTGCACTTTCGCAGCTTGCTGAGCATTCGGCCCCCAACATTCCCTTCTGCCGTAGCTTACCCTATTCGGGCAGCCGAGTCCTCGAAATTCAGAATAGCTTCGACAAAAGGGAAGACAACTGTCTCAAAATAGTTGTCGAGACACGCCGTGTTCAATTGAGAATGTTATGAGTGGATTGGGTTGTTCATAGGTCATCAGATTATAAGAGCAGAAATTGTGTCTTACTAAGGAGCAGGTTCAACTCCCAGATCATGGGCGGAAGCTCCATTCTTACACCTCAGGCTGCCTTTTATTTTCCACTCCTTTCTCATAACGCCATCGCTGCTTCTACGACAATTCCACCATGTTAGCATAAGACCTTCGCTAATTAACACGATCCCCATCCAATAGGTAGTTACACAATTGCCGTCCATAGGAAAATCGTCTCCTTCGCCTCTAATAATGGTGTACAGCTTCACGTGTGTCGCGTAGAGCTCTCCGACTAATTATGTCAGGCGTGCGACTAGAAGCAGATACAGACAGAGCTTTCACAGGTAAAAGTAGGTCTATAGCCAAAGATAGTCGAGGGTATCTCGGGGAGGGTCACCCCCGAGTAAAGGTTAAGGATTATAAAGATCCGGGCGTTGTTCAAACAACTTAATCCGACAATTAGAAGTGTGGCCGCTAATGTTCCAGGCCCGGTTCATATTAGTCCGCATTTCTAACAAGACATGGACCCTGTTATGTCAGAGAGGAATGACATAGAGCCTACGAATATATAGATCTGTGTAGGAACATTAATTTCACGAGCTCGGCTTAAGATAGAATCGGGAAGTCCGGCCGGCGAATAATCTAACGATAGGAAGAATCCCCTAGCCCCTAGAAAGCCTTTTAACTGGAAACTTACAGCAAATCCTCATGACCCATATAGATGCGACCGGCCCAGTTATAGAGATAATACAGTAAACTTTGTTCTCGCCTCGCAGTAAAGCTGATTTTGGTACTCTCCCTCAATTGAATATTGTATCGCCATCACGGTTGCATATCTGCTACATCGCAAATTCCACAAACTTGGAGGCTAATGTCATGACGTCGACGGGGACCATAGCCGAAGCAATATTTGTCAATGTAAAGGATTTACAAGCTGCACTTGACAGCTAGAAGTTTTAGAAGTGACAGCAGCCTCACTTTCCACACAATCCGTAAATGTTACATTTGATCGAGCTCCGCTTAATACTCAAGCCAACCAGGCAATCAATTCATGATATGAAAGCATGAGGCAGGAATCTCCACATCCCTGTCCACATCAACTATTCCAATATATCCGTATTAGGCCGCGCCGCTTGTTCCACGTCACGCCTTCTCTCTTCTTCCATCTCTTCTCTCATTCTTTCAATTCTCAGGAGCCCATTATCAACAGTGTATTCACGTGGATTCTGCAAACCTTCGAGCCCCGCAATGGTTTCATCAGGACATTCAGGGTCCTCGTACTTTCGCAGAATATAAAGCAGCTCAGTGGCACGTATGAGCTTAATATGTTCAAGAATGGTAAGCCTTATCTCACTCTGTTGTCCCAGTAAAACCAGAGCACTGCCACTTGTGTGCGCACCATGCTCCAAACAGAGTCCCACTGCTGGTCCCGAATTAGCACTGATGGCATACCGGAGAGCTGTCCATCCCGAACTGTCTTTCATATTAGGATCTGCTCCATTTCGTAGGAGTGCCAGCATTCGTGGTACATTCGCACTCCGGGATGCCAGATGTAACTTCACGCGCAACTTGGGCAAATGCTGGTAGAGAGATGCGTTCACACGAGCGATAAACCTCCCATGCTAAATCAGGAATTCTTGAAAGAGCTATAATGATCAGAGAGCTGATTTTAGCCCAAGGTACCCAGCATATGGATTTACAAGAACGTACGCATCTCTCCCGGTGACGTTGACCCTTCTTGGGTGTGCAGTACTGGATGAAGGACATCTGACAAGTCAATCCCTCCATTTATAATGCACCGATTACCTATGCATTAGATAATATGGTCAGAAATTCAGAAATCCTTCATTATCCACACAGCAGACGATAATAATAGTGAATCCAATCCAATAACATAGTCTGGCAGCCTCGCGAGCCCCTTCTATACTCGTTCCATGGATCCGCTCTTACCTGGATGTGGATGTGGCAATGATCCAAGAAGCGCATCTGCGCACATCATTTGCAGACGTCGTTGCACTTTTCTATAATTATCCTGGTCACGTTGGGATTCCAGATCAAATCGACACATATTGCTGCGATCTGCATCGATGCGCATTTGAGTCTCTCGGTTGCCTGCCAATCTCAAAACGGCCGAATCAAATGGGACAATCTGTTGCGCAATGAAAACATCCATGTTAGTTCCAGAGAGCAGATTATGTAAGGAATATGAGAGATTACGTCTCCAATTCCCTCGTAGCAGGACAGAATTTTATAAGTTTCGAGCTGATGTCGGAAACTGTCCCTCAAAATGTCGGAAAACATGGTGCCCTGTTCGAGAGCGTCGATTACGTTTGATTGGGGCTGGAATGGCAGCGCTCGCGCAATCTTCGCACATGCCATCCCAAGGCCGACTTCGAGACTTTTTGCTGGTCCCATATGCGGCGTTCCAAAAAACACCAGTGAGTGCCTTGTCACTTTAACGAGTTTGTTAGTAAATCTCGCAGATATGGCAACCAACTCATTTTGACCCACGTTGCTTCTTTCAATCCTCTGTATTCTCGGTTTGCCCACGCAATTACCAGTGCCTATTATCTCATTAACGATCCGCCCTAGAATGAGGGTTCATATCATACTCACCTGCTTAATGAGAAGGCCTCCCAAACTATGTCCCACAAAAATGATAGGAATATTCCGGCTCTATTAAGAATATTCAGCAGGTCGATTCTTCATTTAAAAGATCAACATGATATCACCATTTGCCATCTTTCTTGAAGAACATGTTCCAGAAGTTTATTTGCCTCATGCACGAAACTGGCTTTACCCGAGCCAAAAACAGGGCTAGAGTTGTACTCATAAAGGAAGATTCTTGCGTTCGGCTGAGCCTTTGGAAAGTTGTCTCTCAACCAGACATTACCACCGTCCTCTTGTGGTTTTCGCCAAGTGTTGATGGCATGATCAGAAGAGCCCATAGGATTCAGGCCGTGGACGGCAATGATGCTAAATGCATCGTGAGGACAGAATTCAAATTAACCAACGTCGATTTACGCACTCCAACTCGGGACTCTGTTTGCCATCTCGTCCCGTACCGGGCGCTAATTCTCGCAGGGGCATACTTTCTCAATCAGATCACATTCATACAATGAGTCTTGAAAGAGATTGCATACCATGTCGGAAACTTCGACCGTCACAAATAGTCACCGGCGGGGAGTTTTCTGTCGGAATATCTCCAATAGATGTAAACAAATAGCCTAAAAAGTTTTGGACGAGCCTTCTGAACATATACTGCTACTGTAGTAGATACGCTAGTTTGCGAGCCCCTTATTGAGGCTGTAGATATGACTGAACAATGGTGGATTTGGCCCCCACTGGGCATTTTCAGACAGTCTCCTAGTCACCAGCCCCCAGCCACCCGGTGTGAGACTACCTAAGGCTTGTGCAGGCCATGCTTGCTACTCAGAAGAATTACATCATGACTTTCCCAGAATTAGATACATATCTCATTGCTAAGAGGACACATGCCACGGCCGCGCTTTCCGCCCCCACCTCCTTCTGGCCGCCACCTGAGACCTACAGTCATGATCTGCGGATGCCAGGAGGCCGAGGGTTTTAGGTGATTCCTAATAATCCAATGACAAGGCGCTGTGATTCAGTCAAGAAAACCCGCGCGCTTACCATTGGATGAGTTATCACCCACTCCTCTCATCCTTTCCCCTTTTGAATATCGCAAGATTCTACAGTGCTTCTCTAATAGACTATTCCTAATAAGGAAACAGATGCTATTCAAGTTTTATTGCAGAAATCGCCAAATCTCCCTCTAATCAAGGTAAATAACCTGCGTCATCTAAGCGGGGATCCCTGTGTATTGCCCATCAATCTGCTGCCGCCCTCTCGCTCGCTCTCGCTGGCAACGTCGCTGCCGACCTCGCTGCTGATTTTGGCTGTTGATCTTGCTGTTGACCTTGTGTCCTCGCTAGTGACGAATCCTCCTGCGAATCCAACCCCTCGATTTATGAATGAACACGCCGGCCCCCCCTGTATCCGGACCCACGCAAATTATCACGAGGCTGTTGGACCCGCGTGAGATCATGGCTGAATTGGCTAGATCCTATCTCAAAGAGATGCCAATGAGGGTGGAAATGATACAGGGAGAAGGATCTCTTCGCCCTCCAGTTCTCCTGGATTGGGTGAATACTTGGGAACCCGCTAGTTTTGACGGATTCGCACTCGCATCCCTGGGGTGCTAGGGGTTTATTTGGACCTGGTGGGAGACGTTTTGCGAATTGTTTTATGTCATTATTAATTGCGAAGATTGAGACCCTTTTGAGGACTTCCTGCACTAATATTTGGGCACCTAGTCGCCGCTTAACCGTCTAATCCGCGATTACTGCATCAATCTTATTCTTCTCCAGTGAAAGCGTAATCTACGAAATATTTCTCACTACAATCATAAAAGGTCAAACGATACCCTTTTTGGCGACTTTGACGCCAAGAGGGCTGACGAAAACAGCGGACACTCAAGTTTAATACCTTTTAATTTCAAAGTCCTCGATAGATATACACTTGTATGTTCTCAAACAATTGGGGTCATCTATTCTAGTCTATCGAAAATACATATTTACATACTTAAGCGTGATATTAGTGAAGGTTGTGGGTATACTTTTACTTTTTGGGATTTAAAAGATCGAAGCGCGGAATGTTCCCAGAGTTCCGGCCGTAAAATAGCTAAGTAGATTCTTTAGCTTATATTCTCAGAGGCTACACATTTGAATAGGTTAATTCGATTATTCAAATTCTGGATTAGCGGGTGAACTCGAGTGTTGTAACAGCCAAGGATCAGCCACACTGACCTGGGGCGCGCTTAACAGCGATCCCCTGGGTTGTTACCATGAATCATCAATTTGATCGCGAACCCTATCCCGGCGGGTATCTCCAGTGCGAGCCTTTCCCGAGCCCGAGAGCCCTCGGTGCGACAACCAGGGACCGGTCTCGGGTTTAACCGTTCGGGAATGGTCGCTCGGAGTTAATAAACGGGACAGGACTATAACAACCCCATGCAGCCGCAGAGTTCAATTCAAGAGGCTTCCACGTTTCCACAACTGCAACCAACCGTATTTTCAAAAGACAGCGAGGTTCCACGCATCGCGAGCGCTGCCATGTTACGGTCACTTCTCTCCTTCGGGCGCTCCGAGGCCGATTATCTCTTTCCCAAAGTCACACCCGCAGAGGACGGACCAGATTGCCTCAAAGATTGCGCAGACTGCACCGTGCAGTTTCCGTCAAAAGTGAAGGTCGAAAATTCCATGCCGCTGTATGGCCACATCAAAGATTTTCATTCTCACGTCCTGGTCGCGACGGGGCGGTCTGACTGGAAGGAGAAGGTGGGACAGGAAAAGGGAAGTCTAATGGAGGCGTTCGAAGGTTCTTCCGCGAAGTCCACACATGGTGTAAGTTTTTCTTATTTTTTTTATTTGGACAATCGATCGTCTCTTTTCTTGCGACAATCAACTGACTCTTTTCTAGCGCTTCATGGTGTCAGCGTCCAACATCCAGCCCCCAGATTACGAGGGCAAAGAAGTTGAAGCGAACCAGCCAACAACAGTTCTCATTCTGCCATCCTTCACTTTCGTGGACTCTGTCTCACAGGCAGACGTTCCCAATCTAGTTCGCCAGTTTATTGATAACCCTTCTGATGAAAAGAGCGGCACTGGCATGGTCGCACGGCCGTGCCCGCTAGACTACGTGATTTTACTCTGCTCTCACAAGCGACGAGATGCACGATGCGGTATGACCGCTCCTCTCATCAAGCGCGAACTCGAGCGACACCTCCGGCCACTGGGATTAGATCGCGATGCCGACGACTCACGCCCTGGCGGCGCGGGCATCTTCTTTGTCTCCCACGTGGGCGGACACAAGTTCTCTGCCAATGTGCTGATTTACCGGAAAAAAGATCAACAGATGATCTGGTTGGCACGCGTGCGACCTGAGCACTGTGCAGGTATTGTGAAGTACACAATCCTCCAGGGGAAAGTGGTACATCCAGAGACACAATTGCGGGGTGGATTTGACCGAGTCAGGGGATTGACGAGCTGGTGATTATGATTGACGCCATGTACATCTATAGCTTTTACAGGCGTTGCAGAGCGCGTGAAGGGTCTCGAGGCACTTCTTTATTAGCTAATACCCCACAGATGATAGAAAGTTTATGCTTCCATGAATTAAGCTTCACTTCGCTCAAACCATATTTTCTCTTCTTTCAAGGCAGGCTCCAGCGTCAACCCGATCTTCTTCACGGACCCCGAAGGATCAATATAAAACTCAGCCGCAACAGGTTCCATCGCAGCAAGATTGCTGGACTTTATCTTCGCAACGAAGAATTCACCACTAGCATGCGTGAGGGTCAAATACCCGGGGATCGCTCCTTGCGATGCATCGATACCCAAGTTTCCATCATGGTCTAGCACAACAGAAACCCAGTTTCCAGTTGGATGTTTGTAGGTCCCAACATATTTGTCGAGTGGCAAAGCATGAGAAAACGGGGGATCGGCCAGGGATGGAAAGAGCTTTCGCTTGATAGCATCCATATCGTCTGGATGATACCTTAGCGTTCTCTCCTTGATCTTGTCATGCGTGGCATAGAATTCCGCCATTTTCTCTTGATGCAGGGGATCCTCGGTCGGTCCAAGCAGCTTATCCATAAGATGTACCGCCAGCTGGAAAATGATATATCGTGCTGAGTTGGAGTTGCCCATAAGCACGAAGCCGAACTTTTTCTCGGGCAGAAACCCGACGAGACTGGAATAGCCAGGCCAGCCACCGGAGTGTGAATAGAGGTGTTGGCCACGATAGTTGTCGACGAACCATCCCAGTGCGTAGCCGTGGTAAGGGGACGGTAGATTGATATCGCCTCCTTCAAAATGTAAAGTCCGTGGTTTAGTCAAGGAATCATGGCCCTTCAGAAGGCCAGTCTGCTCGATCAATTCTCGCACCCAGCGAGAATAATCGAGCACATTGCTGACTATGGCTCCGGCGCCGGTATTCGGCCTCCAGTTGGCCGGGGGCTCTTGGAACCAGTGCCCGCCGTCTTTCTCGGGAATCCAAGTGTATCCTTTAACGACCTTGGCCGCGCTCGAAGGATCTTCCATCGCCTCATCAGTTGAGAAGTATGTCTCGTTCATGCCAAGGGGCTCCCAGATGCGCTTCTTCAGGAAAGTGCCCAGTGGCTCACCAGTGTGCTGCTGTAGTAGATGCGTCATAGCAACAAACATTTGGTTGCTGTACTGGAATTTAGTTCGCGAGGGAGCTGATAGGGGCAGGTGTCTGAGCGAGCGCACAATCTCTCGCACGCTTGCATCTCGACTCCCGTACGTGACTGGCCATAAATGTCCAGGGAGCCCCGATCGATGTGAGAGGGCATCTTCGAGGGTCGTGTGCCTAGTAGCGTAGTCATCTGATAGAACAAAATCGTCTGGAATGATGGATGCGATCGTGGTGTCCCAGTCGAGCGCCGACTTGGTGTCCTTGCTGTCTTGAATCGCTATTGAGGTAGCGGCAGCAGTGAATGCTTTCGTGGTGCTAGCAGCTGGGAAAAGCGTGTCGGCGGTCATCTTCCTGTCAGGGAATTCGGCGATGCCATAGGCCTGATGTATCGTCAGCGTAGAGTCCGCGCAACCAACTGTTTTTGAGTTACCCTGGAAAATGTATGTTCCTTATGGAGGACTGCGATGGACAAGCCAGGAATTTTCCATTCCATGAGGGCATTTTGAACCAGCGCATCAAACTGGGCATCAAAGGGGCCTTGTTCGATGGTCATTACGGTTATGCGGCAAAGCGCTATTCAAACGACTGACAACGGCTTAATATTTGTACTGTAATATCATGAAGTATAGGACGTAAGCAATCATTTATATGTCCACGCCCTTGTCTTGGAATTGTTGACCAGCGCATTGCTCCCCACATCGTTTACGCGCCATCATTAAGATTCAAGTCATGATTGGCATTGAAGTTAGGCAACCAACGGTCGGGGACCGAATCTGGCCGCCTAGCAGGCACGTAAATTAACATCCAGTGAAAGCGAAGGGATCGTACAATTTTAGCCTGAATTTGTTACAGTAGTTGAGACCCAAGGTAAG
Organism: Penicillium canariense; assembly: GCF_028826845.1. Classification (NCBI taxonomy): domain Eukaryota; kingdom Fungi; phylum Ascomycota; class Eurotiomycetes; order Eurotiales; family Aspergillaceae; genus Penicillium; species Penicillium canariense. Next base: position 1,595,643 of record NW_026622734.1, on the reverse strand, counting down.
CAAAATAACCGGCTGTCAACGGTGGAAGGGTGCCGGGCCGGACACGCGACGTCACCGCGTTAATTGGTTTCGCGTCCCGCGTCGACCGCTGCTTCCTCCCTATGCGCCTGGCCGCATCTGCGATATGCAACCATGGCCGACCACGCCCTCAATACAAGCGCCGAGGTCGCGTCAAGAGCTGTCAATTTGCGTGCAGAATTGAAGACCTGGGAGAAAGATTTTGCGTCGGGACACGAGGGGCGAAAAGCTGGTCGAGAGGATATAAAGCAGAACCCCGACATTGGTAGGTGGCACCCTCTTTCGCCCGCGGCTTTACAACATAGCGGACGAGTTTGAACTGACTGATGACATTTCATCTTTTTCCGGTTAACAGCCGCAAAATATAAGGAATATGGCCGACTCAAAGCACTCGAGTCCTCCCTTAGCCGAGGCGAGAATCGACAGCTAGAACACTCCGATTCCCAATCCAAAAAACGCAAACATGCTTCTCCTAACGGCCCAGATCATGCGAACTTAATCACGACGCCACGCAAGTCGTCCAAGGGGCTCTTTGCGACCCCATCCAATAACCGCACCAGTCATGTCCACCACTCGCATGTAGACGAATTCGTCTCACCGTCCACGTTCCGCAAACTGTTCAGCCCTAGTACACATCGGCAGAGCGCACCAGCCCCATCACCACTCAAGGCTGCAATCGGACCCACCCCTCAGCGCGATGGGAAAGCGCTCGGCCTCTTTGATATGTTGTCGGAGTCGGGAGGAAGCAACGCGACGCCGTCAGCGAAGAAGCAAAGGGACTTTTTGGCGGCGGGATTCCAAACACCTTCCAAACCAAAAGCGTTCGAGCCAATCGCAGAAGTGCCAGACGAACAGGAAGATGATATAAGGCTTTCCCGCACTCCAGCATCCTCTAACAAACAATTCTACCTGGCCAATCTATTCGCGACGCCGACTACCATGCGTTACGCGGCTATGGTTGAAAATGAGGATGACAGGCTGGGACAGGAGAATGCGCCTCCAATTATTGAGGCTGCTACATCACCGCAGCCCAATCCGTCTGAAACGCCCTCTTTCCTACGCCGCTCGAATTTCGGTAGACTCGCACCTCCCAATTCCAACCAGCAGAGCGCGGGACTCAGCCCCATTGCATCCCGCAAACCTCTGCAATTTGCAGGCAGGGGTCTATCCCATCTGGTGCAAGGACTGCGCGCAATGGAGGAAGAGCGCGAGGATGATGAGTGGGATATGCTTCGTGAAATCGAGGAGCAAGAGGCAGCGAGCTTCCAGGTTCCGGAGAGTCAACCTGTGCAGGAGAACTATCGACCATATAAGAAGAAGGGCCAGAAGCGAACTACGCGACGAGTGATTATGCGACCAGTCGCGCCTCGGCCGAAAGCTCGACCCAGTCCCGCTGCTGCGCCTGTCGAAGAGGATTCAGGAAGCGATGATGAGCGAGCTGCGGTTCCCGAAACGCAACTCTTAGCCATCTCAGAAGAGGTGGATAATGTCCGTGAGAAAGAGCAAGATGCCGCTAACAATATGGGCGCTTTGCATACCATGTCCGATCTCGAATCCGACCCCGGTGCAGAGCTTGACATTGACTCGGATTATGATCCCGAGTACGACGACAAGCCCAAGCCTTTCGCTCGGGCTAAGAGTTTCTCTGAACGGATCAAGGAAGCTGTCTCCATGGCCAAGCCGCAAGTCAAGGAAGCCCCATCAAAAGCCACGTCCGTCCCTGAGAAAGAAGATAAGCCACCCAAGCCTCGGATGATCAAGGCGAATGCTCAGTCCCACACGAACTACCGGAGCCTGAAGATTCATCATAGAGGAGGATCTCGGGGCCATGGGCGGTTCCGTCGGAGATAGAGAGTGCATTTGGCCTCTTAATTTAATGTTCACGAAGAAACGACTGCATTCGTACTTAGCATAGATAGTGTCCTAGATGTCCATAGCAACTTGTTTCATGCATCTTGGCGCTGCTCGGTCATCGTATCGAATGTTACTTGGGCACTGGGTGAGTAATGTATACTTCTAATAGATTGAATATAATGTACATGTTGTCAGTCAGGAATATATCGGTCTAGAATATTGCGGTTTTGTGGTGGCCATGGGTGCCGGCGAGCTGATCCCCGCGATGAAGGCGATTGTGCTCTCCGTGAAGATGGCTCGGACATGCCGGGTCTCGAAATTCGGTCGAATAGGCTTCGATCATGTTCACGAGCCGGTGAGTCCGCGCCTCGAGAGAAGCGACGACCGCGACAGCTGGAATTTCGACTCCCCCTATCAGGGGAGTTGTGTGTCGAAGTCGGATACTGCACATGACGGTCCCAATCCTCCAAAGATATGTAAGGACTTCTCAGCCACGCTAGTAGTTCATGAAGAAATAGGCGAGAATTATCCCTTCCAATGAAATCTTGTAATAGTTCCTCCGCTTGCCCGGCACTGCCTTTGATGTCAACCGTGCGCAGAATGGCGACGATATACTCAAGCAGGAACTCGGCATTGTTTGCCCTCCGTTGTGCTAATCGTTGCTCCCCGAGCGCGGCACACGATCCCGCCTTTGTTCCGGTTCATCCTCTGACTCCGGGTGCAAGAAGCGAAACACCTGCAGCTCACGGCGGATCCATTTCCGAGCGCGCGAGACCAGGGCCTCGTCTCGGTTGAAATGCTCTGGTGTCACTTCCGTATATTGGGAAAGACGATTTGACCCGACTCGCAGAGAGTATAGCTGGTTGCGATAAACATTGCGACGGACTGAGAGAGGATCGCCGGACGAAGGCTGGGGCTGGCGCGGGCGGGATCTTTGTCGTCGCCTTTGGTACCCTCTGAAACGAATCTCGTGCTGGAGAGGAGAGGCGCGGGTCGCTCTTGTGGGGGGATCGACGGGAGGGACGTTGTATGTCTTGGGGCCTCCGGGTCGTTTCAAGTCATATTGAACGACAGTGAGATTTACTTTACCTGTGTCGGAATTAGTTGGCTTTCTTTAGGCGCGCATGAGTAAAAGACGTACATAGAGGACAGTTGGGCTGTTGCTCGAGCCAATTAAGAAGGCACAGATAATCGAAGTTGGCATGGCGGCATGGAACTCCGACGCATGGCTCTGTGATAGTGTCCAGACAGATGACGCAGGGATCAGCACCCTCAGTCTGCTCATCCGCTACCTCCCTGAGAGTCTTTTGAAGGATTTGTTGCTGCAGATCTCCATTCTCTGACATGAAGGCCGGAGGTTGGAAAGCGAAGGAGCATCGCGCGGAGTCCTTCCTTATCGCCAAGTCACGTTCGAGGCAGGCGGGACCGCCCGCGGCAAAAAACCCGCGATCGAGCCTTCCAAGCCATCCAGGACCAGTTTACTCTCAAGCAACACCGTGCAGCTGGATAGTTGCAACCGATCGCTATCTCAAGAGCCGCGCATACTTTACGCAATGCACTAACTGGAACAGAGTGTGGTCATTCCCTGCCAACCTCGGAACATAGATGTCTCGAGATAGAGACCCCCAAATCCCCTCGATGCATTCCGCGAAAGCGGTCATAGCAGAAAAACTTGCGCGTCTTGGCCCTTCTTCCTCAAACATATTTTACAGCACCATGCCTCCGCAGCGGCCGCCTTCACATACTCTCACCTCGCTGAAGCGATGGTCGGTCGCCAACAGAGAGCTCCCAGGTAGGCGCAAACGTCTTGAATCAATACAGGAATCATCGAGCTAATGACTGCTTCTCTGTAGCCGTGTCTCAAATCAAAGCAATCCATGTCTACGACTTCGATAATACTCGTGAGGATCCTTCAGTGTTGCATCGCGCTGTGGGACCCCCCAAACTTACCAACACATAATTAGTTTTCCTGAGTCCCCTTCCCAATCCACAACTGTGGAATGGTTCGACAATCGGTTTCCTGCAGGCATGGGAAAGCTTCGCAAACGGCGGGTGGTGGCATGATCCGAATATTCTCTGCGCTACTGGCAGGGGCATGGAAGCTGAAGAGCCAAGAGCTTGGAATGGCTGGTGGAACGAGCAAATTGTGTGACCCCCCAGGCTTTTCTCTCCCTGGCATATGATTTTTAGCTGACAAGTTTGAAGCTGCGCTTGGTTAAACTGAGCATGGATCAGAAAGATGCACTGACCGTGCTCCTGACGGGCCGGGGCGAAGCCAACTTCGCACCCATCATTAAGCGCATGGCTGCCAGCAAAAAACTGGATTTTGACCTCATTGGATTGAAGCCGGAAGTCGGTCCCAATGGCCAGCTGTTTCCGACGACCATGACTTTTAAGCAAAAGTTTCTCGAGGACCTTGTCTATACTTACGAACAGGCTGAGGAGATTCGAATCTACGAGGACCGCCCAAAGCAGTAAGTTCTCCTAGGTGTTACGATGTTTTTTATTCTATATCACAAACCTTACTTCGCCTTACAGCGCGAAAGGGTTCCGAGATTTCTTCGGGGCAATGAACCGGAGCCTGCAAGCTGGACAGGGCCTGGTGCCCCGAAAGCCACTCACTGCTGAAGTCATCCAGGTAACGGAAGGATGCACATACCTCGATCCAATAATTGAAACTGCCGAGGTCCAGCGCATGATTAATTCACACAATCTTACCACCCGCAACCCGTCTCTGTCCAAGGTCAAGTCCCGGCTTGCCCGGCTTCGTATCAAACGGACGGTGTTCTACACGGGCTACCTGATATCCCAACAGGATTCTCAGCGCATCATTCAGGACCTGCTAAGTCCAACATTGCAGCAGCAAGGACATGCTGAATCAAATGACCTGAAATACATGGCTAACAGCATTCTAATTACACCCCGTCCAGCGTCCCAGAATATTCTGGGTAGAGTTGGCGGGCTGGGAAAGAAAGTAAGCTGGCAGGTGACTGGAGTAGGAGTGTTTGATAACAGGGTCTGGGCTGCTCAAGTGGCTCCCATGCCGTCAAACCTACCCATCTACACGGAAAATCCCTCACCGCTCATCGTTCTGGCTTGCCGCAGGGGGTCACGTCCAGCCGATGCAGGAAAGATACAAAACTGGCAGCCTGTTCCACCTGGAATGGCAATGAAATTTGAAACTGTCGTCGGAGAGAAAGTTGTCTTGCGAGTTGAAGAAGACAACCCGCATGAGGGCGAATGGGAAAGCCAGTTTATGAATAAAAGCCACAAGAGGCGCCACCAGCAGGAGCGAGATGAGGACATTCTATACCCTCAATCAAGCCATACGAACGGCTACGAGGCTCCAATCCAAGACCAATCCCACGGTTATCACCCATACCACCGTCCCGGTGGTGACAACCGGCACCATAATGATGAAAACTCGCGTCGGGGCCCTCATCGGGGTCGGGGTCGTGGAAATGGCCGTGGTCGAGGCTCTGCTCGTGGCAATCGTGGACGTGGACGTGGTGGTCGTGATACTGGATCGAACCCATACTATAAGTCCCTTGATGACCAGGGCAGTGGGTATGAAGGACCGAACGACAAAGGTAGCAATGCAGGCGGAAGTTTTCCTATGGACTATTAGGGACCAAAGCCTTCTGGGTGCTCAGCTTTGGGACTTATGTACCATTCGCCGCAAGAGGAACCGTGCGCGTGTATGAACATTTTTAACGTGATTTGCGGCTTCTGTTGCATCTAGGCATGGCGTATATTGGTTATGGGTTGGCAGAGTCGCGGACTTTTTTCTTCCCTTCGGCAGCTACTTAGTTCTATGAATAAGCATACAACATCACTTTCTTCAGCGACGTCCATCTACTGTCTCGCAGCGTAAACAAGTACCATGACGGAATGTAACTTGTTACCATGACGATCGAAATTTCACGCAAGTTGGAAAAGCGATGTGTGGCTCTGCAACCCGGTAACTACGAGTTTTATTGCTCAATTACTCTACATCGACATTTTCCGGGAAGCGTCGCGGGCTAGAAGCTGTTACGTTCGATATGGTGAAGCCATCACTCGATTGTTCGAGCGGTGCGATCACGAAATTAAGGAAAGTAAGAGTGCGGAGATTGCATATGACCCTTTCGATTTCCCGCAGCCCGAGATACGCTAACACACACATGCAATTTCGGACTCGTTTTACCCATCATTTTTGGCAGGTGATGAGGAATCTTGGGCTAAGAATATAACGTATCGAGCAATCCTTATTCGTAGCCCTCTGAAGGTTGATATGGAGATTTCTCCGCTTGCTAGGGGCGTGCACCCTGCGAGAATGAGTGTTCAGCTTGTGGAGGGCAACCCCATCTTTCCTTAGCACTGGGCGACGTGCTTACATGGCCACAGTTGAGAAACTGTCATAACGGAGAGATTTTCCAAGTACTAGAATTGTGAAGGGCAACCTATTTCGGATGAGGATTCAAAAGGATGGCGCTTGATTTCAATTCCACACACGAGAAGAACAAACTGGTATTGTTGCGTTGCTTTACGTATTTAATGCAGATTGCTTTGGCTGTTGAGATCTCCATGAACAGGAAGGGAAAATGTGCTGAATGAGTATGTGATGTAGTATGTGATGTTCATTCGTGGAAACTTGACTATCAAGTATGGTGTAGAATTGACACACCTTCAGAACATGTTTTATGCAGAAACAAAGACAGGAAATCAAGCAGCCAAGGCTAGATCAGTCCGATACTCAAGAAAACATGGTTTTATACACAGAGGGAAAGAACGCCTAAAGCAGACAGAGAAAAAAGACGCACAAGAAGAAGCAACCAAAACACCGGCCGCAAGGCTGTACAAGAAAATCTCACATCAAGTTGATGACATTCGTTCTATGTCAGCTCGGCGTATCCTCATGGTAAACAGGATAGCCAAACAAACACCTTACTCAGGGACTAGATATGTTTTTCGAGCCAGTCCCAGGAAGAGGTGATGGAGTGAGAGGATGGTGATCCTCTAATATGTTCACAGATTCCCAAATTGTCCAAATCTAACCAGCTCCCAGATGGGAGTTATCGTCCCAGATTTCGTATTCCGTGCCGTCCGTTCCGTATGTCGCGAGCGAACATCATTCGCTTGTAGATATTATTCGTTTCCCATTCGTGTCGTTTGGTTATAAGGGCGTAGAGGCGTAGCATGTCGAGAGGTGATAGATGCAAGTCGTGGTAAACATCAACAAAAAAACAAAAAAAGCAAGCAGTAAAGTACGCCAGTTGACGACGACCTAGTCGTCGTCAGTCAATTTCCTGAGCATGCTAATGCTGAGGATCATGATGAGAAGGCCAATGGTAACGACCACCAGAAGGACGAATGCGAACCAACCCAGTACCATGGCTGAGGTACCAACACCGCTTCTTACGACGCTGTTGCCCATATCTTGGGCAATCGTGCTTGCTGCCACAGACGCTGTGTGCTGCCATAACACAGAGACAAGCACAAAGACGGAAGACACGAAAATTAGGGCAAGAGCGGCCTGAGAGACGGGCCGCGAAGGGAAGGGCTTAACTTCGACAGCGGACCCAGACTCGTCAGGCTCTTCGTGCCAGCCAGGGAAGGTGGCGAGGAGGATAAAACAGAAGAAGGCGAGGATGACAGCGACAATACTAGATGCAGGTTAGCTTCACTCAATGAAGAGAAGAGCACTCGGAAAACTTACAGAAGGTATGGGAACACCACTGCATCCTTGAACGTCGAGGCAACCCAGATCAAGTTGAGCGGATCTGCGTCAACATTGACAATCTCGGCGAGAGCAGTGGCGTTGGCGTTGCAGATGAATGAGCCACCATCGGGCTGCACACAGATACCGAAGTATCCGACCCGAACTTCCATCTCGGCGCTCCGTACAATGTTGGCCATGGCTGTTACCACGCCCGGGTCGACTTGGGCAAGGTCAAGAATCGGGTTGTACTTCTCGTAGTACATGGAAATGAGGAAGATGTTGGGGATCTGTGGGGATGATGAGGAGCATCCAGCCAACAATAGTGCTGTGAACGATTAGAGAATATTCTTGTGGCAGCAGAAAAGCTAACCGCTGGAAACTGCGAATGGTGACTAACATAGTAAGATAATTGCAACTGCAATAATAATCATCAACACATGGTGATACCCGACCATGGGAATGAATCCTGCGATTGAGGTCAGAAAACTCGCTTTGTCTCACAACTGTTTCCTGGTGGGTCATAACGTACGGCCAACACCCTGTGCAAATCGAGCCGCCATTGCGAGCGGTTATGGGGCACAAGCAGCCACCTCTTCCTTACGCGTCAATAGGCTCACTTCTCGGATCTCCGAGAAGGAGATTGAGAAACCGAACGTGAAGTCAGAACCTCCTCTTGAACGCCCTTTTGGCGGCGCTAATATGATGCTTGACGATGTAGATGGCCGTCGATCGCTCCGAAGATAAGATCGTTGGTATGGAATGTAGAGAATGAGGAATGCGGTTGAGAAGATGCGAGGAAGGTTGAAGATCGATCGGACCGATCCTGGACGTTCAGGTTGAGGTCAAGAGCACCCAGAAGTCAATCGAATAAGTCGAGGCGTGCCTTCAGATCCGGATCGCACCTAGATAAGAATCTCGATACTGGTCAGAAGCTTTGAAGCCTTTCGCACAGCAGGTGTAGAACGAATTGTGTGTCACAAGGGGCATGTGTAGAAGGAATGGAAGGGGAAGGGAGAGGAAAGAATCGTAGCTGCAATCCAGAAAAACCACGTCAGGCTCGAATTCGATGCAATGAAGCTCCTGGAGGCTGGGAATGGAGCCGGAGTATGGGAATCTGGGAGGCTGGGCCAACCGCCTTTGTTTACCTTCCCGCTTCCTAGGTAACGGCAACAGACCGCCTGCTTATTATAGTTTTCTGCCGTGACCCATTGGGCACCGCCCACATCGAGCTAACCCAAGTTGGATTAGCGGTGATCAGCTTAAAGTTAGCCCCACCGTGGGTCGCCCCCAGCCTCCAGATTATCCATCACAGCAGGGACGGACTACGGAGTACGGAGTCACAGACATCAATGATGTGAAACGCTAAGTACGTTGTTCCATGGATGACACTAGTTATGCTTGACTCAGTCACAATAATGAAATAAAAATGTGACCATCAGCTCTACGCCCGAAATTTGATAAAAACACCCACAACAATGCACGCCCAAAATGAATGTGTTCCGTCCGATACTCCATATCCGAAGTACCAAATGCATAGTTCTTAGTTCGCTGCAAACGAGAAACGCTTCAGATCCAACGGTGTGGTCTGTGCAGAAATGCTGTGATCCTCCTCTACCTCCTCATCACTGTCGGGCACGATCAGATCTTCACTGCCTTGGATGCCACTGCTAGTGGATGATGGTCCCGATGCAAATTCGGTTTCGTGATCGGTCTGGGATTTCAAAGAGTCGGCCTGCCGAAGCTTTGTTGGGAAGTTGATAGTGTGGGATCGCGTCAGCGCGGTTTGCTCCATACGCTGCAAAGGTGTCAAACGCTGACGCTGCGGGACTCTGCTTTGCGTAACCACCGCGGAGGTTCTGGGTGACGAAAGCAATGCGGGCTTGTTGCTGGACTGAATGACGGGAGTCTTTGTCCCGGCCGGGCGAGGTATGCTAGAGCTAGACTTGGGGCCTGACTGGAAAGCGTACTTTGAAAGTATTGCCGAATTCTGTCGTTGAACGTGGTATTCTACAGCTTGGTCGAGTTTCGGATCCTCGGACGAATGGTCCAAACGCTTACCTTCATCTTCGGGCAGCGCACTACCAGCTCTAGGTTGCAGCATAGATGGCCTCGCTTCCCCGCCTTCGTCATCCGCCTTTGCAACATGGCTGTTGATTGGAGTCTCCGCGACATCGGCCTGGGATGCTGGATCAGGAATCCCAGAGAAGATATCTTCGGCTACCTCATCAGAGAAGACATCCAAAGTCGACTTGCGTTGTTTCTTAGTCCGAGAGACCTTCTGTCCGCTGGGGCTGGCTTGTTCGGCATGAGAAGCAAAGAAGCGGCTGCGAAAGTCTGGGCGAGCCGCGAGCTGATCGTCCTCGGTTTCAGAGCACAGCCTCTGGCGCTTCGTCGGCTGCAGAGTAGATACTCTGGCGGCTTGTGCCAAGAATGAGTTGCACTCGACACTCCGAACCATAGGACTGGCGCCCTGAGCAGATAGGGCGCGGAAAGGCGTCGATCTACTCTGGTCGGAGCGATAGGGAGCCGAGTTGGCTTGCCAGGAGTTGTTCGCATTCCGCTCCAGGAGGCGTTGCTGGCTCGGAGACGGGGTGAGACTGTTCGGATCGAGCTCGCCCAGCGGAGTTCTCTTTGGGGTGAAGAAGGAATTGATAGGCTTGCTTGGCTTCAGCTCTAAAGATGACCCCAAAGTCTGACGGCGAGTGATGCCCAGGGGCAATTTACCTGCAGCCAATGGTTGCAACTCAATCGGTTTCTTGGTTGTTGGGTCTAAGTCACCGCATGCCACCCCAGCCGCGATCTCAGCCTCCACGTCGGCGCCGATAAATGGCAGCTCGTCAAGGTTGATCCCATCTTCGGGGGCTGTGAGGGTCACTACCTTCTTAGCATTGGGGCAGAAGACACGCTGATAGAGAAAAGTATGCTCAGCCTGCTTAAAGTTGGCCAGGTAGTCAGCTGGGACCTGCATGTGGTTTTCAAACTGTAGCATGCGCAATGTCTTCTCCACAGTCCTGTGCTTGCGAATACTGCGATAGGCAGTCTTTAATCCCATCTTCGGGATGTTGGCCAAATAATCACATCCACTCAGAATGCACATGCGTCGGAAATCTGCATCGCTCCAACCAACTAAGCTGACTTCACGACAGGCGGTGAAATTTGCACGATTGATCTCGATGCAATCACCATGTTGATCCAATTTCGACAATAGCCGCTTTGCACCAAACACCAACAAATCCGAATCCTCCGAAATAATTCCTTGAATGAGACCTTGCTGCTCAAGGTACACCAACTGAGCGTCTGCCTCATATGGTGCCACAACATATTGAACATTCATCTCCTTCAATTCTTCGATCAATTGACGGGCCATGTGCGGTGTCACATCGACGGCTTTCTGGAACTCTTGATAGGCCTCCGGTATTCGGCCTTTGCGTTGAAGCTCCAGTCCCATCGCCTTGCTCTCCTGACGTCTTCTATGTCTGTCTTGTTCAGTGCCCGCTTTGCTAGGAAGGTTGTCGCCATCGAACACAAGATATGGGGTGACACCGAAGAAGAGAAGCATGCGGACTCGGTTGAGGACGAAATCGAGATGCCTGCGGTTTGCGTATTAGCTTCGTGTATAATATGGTTTCAGGCCAGCATCTGGATTACTTACTTCCTTGTCGGCCTGTCTAGGACCAAGTCCACGGAGCAGGCGACGGTGCCGCGGTGGAGCCATCCATAGGCGTCAACTCCTAGAGTCTGCCCGCTATAATTCTTGAGATGACATTGTTTTTGTATGGATTTGAGAAGACCATGAAGCCCTATGTGCTGTTAGCTTCCACACGCCCCCCTTGGCCAGACCTGGCCATGACATACCTTTGATACCCATGGTGGGCACCGGTCGAGGGACAAGCGGGTCCTCGTATTTAGTTGAGAAGCAAATACATGTGGTCTTCAAAACAACCAAGATCCAACGTGTTGGGAAGCAAGAAAGATAGAATAGGACCAAATGCACGGAGAATCACCGAGTAAATAACCCCATGGCCCGTTGCTGGAATGTTTGTTCTCGTTTGTTCCCCTCGACGCGCAGACGCGTTGCGCGGTGTTTTGGGAAGGCGGTCATGCACTCGTCACCGCCCAATTCTGCAGGCATCCAAAAAAATAATCGTCGGCGGACAAGCACTACGGAAGATAGCTCGACTCGACACAGCTATCGCAACCATGCCCAGTCGCTCCCTCCAGAAGGTGCACAAGCAAATCTCCAAAAAGCGCGGCGTTGTCGACTCGCTTCATGAAAACAGCCGCGATGCCCAGCGCTTGCGCCGTGCGGGCGCCCGAGACGACCGACTGTCCCGCCATGGGGCGATGTCACTGAAGGCCCGACAGCCGTACAGTGAGTATACCAGTTACATTCATCCGTCGCAGTCTATATTCTAATCTTCCGTTAGTGGAGCGAATGCAGTACTTTCACAATGCGGCTCAAACCATCGTGGAGCCCCTGTCAGACACCCAGCTGATCGAGATGGTGTTGAAGTATGCTCATTGCCGCAAATTCCCCTCTAAGCCTCCAAGACTGACGCAATGCAGGTACATCAACCGAGATGGAGAGGAGATCGCACAGCTCAAGCAGGAGCGCCGGAAAGGGCGGCCACCTACCCGACGAGAGGAAGCCTTGAGTCTGCGGACAGAAACGGAGGAGAAGGAATTTAAGACTGGGTTCTGGTTACCGGACCTGGGCGATGCGGATGTACTGCATGCCTTGAAGCACTGGAATGGCATCTGGTCGGGCCTCAGTCCTATGAAATTTATTCGGCTCACTCAAGATGGAGTGAAGCAATCATCGAGTTTCCCACCCAAGGGCATGTCATGATTACGGATATCCTCTAGATTTTCTGCTTGTTTCTTTGACCGAGTGGACGATCGGCGCATACGGAGTACATTGGTTCTGATCCTCCAATCGTATAAAAATTTCTCGTGCATATATTATTACTATTCTCAAGATCAACAAACCTTCATTCTGTCCATAATAAATCATCCTCGGGACAATCGCTCGACGCTGCCGAAAAGTACTCGGCAGATCTACAGACCAAACTCGGGCGGTGCCAAAAAAAAGCGTGGGTCTTGGCGCTAGCATCATCGGTTGAGCTCGGCCGCGTCTTTTTCTCCTCCAAGCTTTCTCCATCCAACCCAACCCGGTTTCAATTCACCCACCGTCACAATGCTGTCGCTCCGTGCCTTTAGTCGTTCCATTCCGCGCTTTTCGCGCTCCATCGCCCGCACTTCTCTCCGCCCGGCCACCTTGCCCAAGCCCGCTTTCGTTCAGCCCTGGAAGCAGACCATCAAGCCCGCCTACGCTGCTTTCTCGACTTCCAGCATCTACCGGGAGCCCGCTGGCGAGGGTAAGTGAAGCAATTCAGTTTCTATAGATGTTCTAGCTATCCTGGAATAACTACCTCTGGTTGTGCGGCGTTAGACGAATACTAAAACTTGGTGTTATCTTTTTCTAGGTGACATTGAGCTCATCGCCAAGCTTGAAGAGGAGCTGCAGCACGAGAAGGCTTCCGGTCAGGAGGATGCGCGGGAGCAGCAGGCCAGCATTGACTACACCCTGGAGGCCGGCCAGTGGCAGGTGAAGGATGTTGAGGGTGAGCAGGAGGTTGTACTGACCAAGACCTTGGGCAACGAGACGTGAGTTTCCACATTTTCTATCATTTCGAATCAATACTGACCTGTATAACTCCTTAGCATCCGTGTCACCTTCACTGTCGCCGATATCAACAACCTGGCCGAGGACCCGATGGACGATCTCACCGATGACGCTCTCGCTGACGAGGGCGACTTTCAGAACAAGCCCGCTGAGGGCGAGGACGAGATCCTGCCCCCGACTTTCCCCGCTCGCATCAACGTTACCATCGAGAAACCCAACAGCGGTGCTCTCTTGGTCCAGGCCGTCATCCAGGACGGTGACCTCCAGATCGAGGAGATCTCCCACTTCAAGAGCGCCGAGATTGCCAACGCTCAGACCGCTGAGAAGGACTGGTCCCGCCAGAGCCTCTACGCCGGTCCCCCCGCCGAGAACCTCGACCCTGAGCTTCTCGCCTTCTGGGGCCGCTATCTTGAGGAGCGTGGCCTGAACCTTGAGTTCCAGAACATGGTCACTGACTACATTGCCTTCAAGGAGCAGAAGGAGTACGTTCGGTGGTTGGAGAGTGAGTTTTCCCTGGCCTCTGCAAATATCATATTTCCTAACCTCATTTGTGCCAGACGTCCGCAAATTCGTTGCTGCTTAAATGATCCTTGGAATCTAAATTTCATCCACCCCGTCTCACCCCTTGGACTTACCACTGGCCATTTGAACTTCCTTGAAGGGCCATTCCATCTTCCCAGCTCTGTGTTACTTCCCTCTTTTTTTGTGATAGCCCACCTAGTGAACCGGTGGTCTGCCTCGGCGCTACCAGCTCATACAAACCGAACTTGTACCAATAATATTTTCCAATATATTAACAATCGACTTTTGGAAGTCATTATTCGCGTTTTCTCCATGAAATACAACAAATGCCCCATCTATTCACATGTCCAACTTAATATCCCTCATAGTCTGATCCGGACTCGATTCCAGACCACGCGCCACCGCCACGCTGGCTCTGCCGCCCTGTGCCGACAGCAACTGGCTGAGGACTGGGTGAGCGCCCTGGTCGCATTACCGGCTGCCCACGTCGACCCACGTCGATAGAGAGTTGGGTGCTCATGGATGGTTCAACATGCTGCATGGGTATGGCAACTCGAGGTCCAGTTCTGCCCGCAGGTATCTTATTTGGGTATAGGCCTTGCGGTATGTCTGGATGGTCCTGAGCTCCCCAGTCTTTGCCATAGTGAGCTTCAACGAATCGGGGCTCATCTCGGGGCGCGTTATTACCACCCGACCCAACCTCATAATCAAAAGAAAACTTTTCATGCATCATCGGACTCTCTCCCATTGTATGGCGCAGTCGAGAGACATGATCTGAGCGTTCCCTCTGCTCATACGCAAGCTCGGCTTCCGTCTTTCCCATCGTCTCATGCATATACAGTTCAAAATGATGGCTGGTCTTTGCCACAGCTCTGAAATGTCTTGCGTTGAGATCACCCTGGTTCGGTGTAGCTGATGATTGCGTGTTCCCTGCCTTCCTAGCTTTTTGAGCAGCAGAGCGAATTTCAAATCGTGCTAGCGCGGCTGCGATCTGGAATGCGTTGCGAATTTGTCTGCCATTCCATTGCCCCTTGCCATGCTGATGCTGCTTCCAGTAGCTGAGTGCAAAATCGAGTATACCTTCCTCATCTACCTTTAACGGCAGCTCTTGGAGTTCGTCGTATATCTTCCTACTCTCAAAGATCTTCCGGCGCTCTCTTTCGATTTTATCCAGTTGCCTCAAATTCATCTTCCATATTCCCTTTGTCTGCTTCTCACTTAATGGCGG
Source organism: Penicillium canariense (assembly GCF_028826845.1). Classification (NCBI taxonomy): domain Eukaryota; kingdom Fungi; phylum Ascomycota; class Eurotiomycetes; order Eurotiales; family Aspergillaceae; genus Penicillium; species Penicillium canariense. The sequence continues at coordinate 1,580,634 of NW_026622734.1, read as the reverse complement.
ATAATATAATTGAACATGGATTCTGGACTTGAAGGCCGCGTCGAGCGTGCCGACCCGGTTGGTGGTGAGGAACAATATACCGTTGTAGTATTCGAGAATGCGCAAAAAGACTTTTTTCATATCGCGTATATCAGCCATAGCTCCCCGTGTATTATCAAAATGAGCGGTACTCACCAGAAACTAATGCATTACGTTTCAAATCCCAAGTCGATCGTTGGGAGAGGAAAACGTCCGCCTCGTCTAGCAACAAGACACAGTCCCACAAATGCGCGAGCCGGAAGATCTCCTTGAGCGATGACTCTACCTCAGAAGGTGAGAACCCCAAATCTCCGCAGGTAATGGTAAACAGTGGTTTCTTTTTCGCATGGGCAACAGCCTCTGCAGTGGAGGTCTTGCCGACCCCAGGCACCCCATGCAATAGAATTACCAGCCCTCGTCCCTTGTTGCGAAAGGTATCTTGGTTCAAGCTGAGCATGGCGGGATCTTTTTCGAAATCTTTCCTTTCAAAGTGGGCATCCACTAGTGCAGTTATTGTGCTCCTGTGTTCCTTGGAGATAATGACGTTCTGGAAAGCCTCTCCCTGGTCGGCAATATATCGTAGGTTCCGGATGTCGACGGCGACGAACTTCCGATCTTGCAGAGAATACACAAACAATCTCCGTGGAAAGAGCACAAAGTCTTTCTGGTCAATTACAGATGAAAGCCCGTCGTCGGAGTTCTTCCGCTTTTCTCGCCGGTCCTCGAGAAATGAATCATTCTGTAGATTTGCATTTCGTTCCCGAATATCAACTGGGGTTGCAGTATAGATCTCATCATGGAATTTTCCCATAATTTCCGACCGGTCTCGGTCATTCCAAACGATTATCGGAATGTCGTCTTTCACAAAATGATGCGCATCCGCATCATGCAGGGCTGGTGCGTGGGGTGGCGTTGCCCACCTCGGGTGCGCTTTCAAGGCTTCCACAAAATCAACAATAACGTCGCTGTCGATATATTCTGGATAGTCATGATCACCGAATGTCCATCCTTTGTATGACAAGAACTTTTCCGTTACGTAATTTTGGAACAGCTTGCCCTGGTCGAGATGCTCCTGCAAGATACATTGGTAGTTGTAGGCGTAGCGGATGGGATATATATCCAGGGACCGAATCTCTTTCTCGCCCTCATAGTACGGAATCACAAATTTTTGCTTGACTGGAACATAGGCGTCGCCATTGAAATCGATAAAATAGCATCTGACGAGCACTTTATCATTATGCGAGTATCCTTCGGTGCCATGATCTGGGTAGCCGATCGAATAGACTCTCATCACTCGCCTGCTTCGAGACGAGACGTCGGTCTTCAAGGAAGAAGAGGGGTCGGGTGCATCAGGATTGAAAGCAAGCTCTCCAAGTCGAAAAAGGTACCACAAGTCGTCAAATCGAATCTTATGAGGCGGTATGTCGCTGTTCGATTCGTCGAATTGGTGGTACAAGGGTATCAAATGTCTCTCCACGAATTCAACGTACACCCGCATGGCCCTCAGTGCCTCAACACTGTCTACAATATCCGCAGAGTGTGTCCCTTCCGAGTCACTTCTACTACGACATGTAGTGTGTTCTCCAACCTGCACAACACTTCCACTCGAAGCGACCGGAACGGATGACGGGTCTTCAGTGGGCGCTTTGTGCTCAATTTTGGCCCATTTTGCTTCCAGCTCACCAAGTATTTGTTTCATGGTATCTTGGTAGTGAATGAGCGGCTTGAACGGACGGGAAAAGGTTGTGGCCTCTGTTTTTCTCCCGTAGCCTATCACATTGTTGAGAATGATGAGAAGAGGCAAAGACTGGATTCGGATTCTGTAAGGTGACCGTTTGCTTGGCGTAGCGCTTGTTCCAGGCTTCACCGTTGCTTGATAGTCTCGAATGAGGATTCCATCTCTGCTCATGAAAAAGGGCATATTCGGCACGTTCTCGGTATTTCTGAGGCGGGCTTCCTGGACATCTTGCTTCACATCGAACCCTGCCATGAGGACTTCAATAGCATATTGGTTCTCATCATCTTTGGACCGGTTTTTGAACTCTTGATACCCAACCTTTCTCACCTCTGGAAGGATGGGCAGGGAAGGGGCATCAAACACCTCCTCCAACTGAGCCCGGCGTTTGTCGTCCTTTCTCCCCGTTTGTTTGTCTTTCTTCTGATCCAAGTTCATAAATCGCGTCTCGAGGCTTGCGAGTCTCTCCAAAGAGTCCGCAAGGTGCTTCTCGGTGTCTGCCAATCGATTTTCCAACATTTGAACATAAACTGATTCATGTGAGATATTGCTTGATGCTTGTACTGGAGCAACTCGCTGAAAGCCAGGAAATGATTGACCGTTGTCGGATTCGGAATCCGACACGTCGTTGTTATCGTCCTCGACAGACGAGTCCGACTCCGGCTAATAGAACATGAGTATTTATGCGGCAAGTAGAGAGAATGAAAGATCCAGCCTACTCTAGAGGGCCTTGTGATCATAGGTCTCCGTGAAAAGCTCCCCTGAACCCTATTCCGTGTAGGTGCCATTGAAATGGGCATGGCTGAGTTTGAGTTTCAAACCAGAGTCGGTACTGAAGCTGGCTGTTGCTTAAATCAGAAGTATTGAAGCCAACCCTCACGGATGGTTTGACCAGAGGTCTCGTAACAGCCACTGAGAATTTTGTCAGCACTGTTGTCGTTCCTTTCAATATTTGATCCTGCCATTAATACTTAATAGTCGAAGCGGCTCAAAGGCTCCGGGGTTAGCAGTGGTGCCAAGTGGAATCGGTTATGATGAACCATAGCGATGTTGCAAGTACACCAATTAGGTGACTCGCATAGAAAACAGGGTCTCGTATTGGAGATTCACCTTGCAGATGCTACCCATGTACAGGCTGGGCGTTCCTAATCATACAAATGAACCAGACATCTTTTTTGCGCGATTCGCGGTCTGATAGTCAGAACGCACGAGCACAGATTTGTGGTGGATGCTCGACTTTCACCCGGGTGAAATACGCCCGGGTTGCAGATTCCCCAACTTTCGGCAAATCAAGTTCTGTGGGGGGTTTGAAGAGTCTCGCTTATTTTGATCTCAAATTGGTTGATGTTACTATCTGTGAGAGTTTGTGTTTCGTCTGATTGCGCCCGGGTAGGATGAGGCTGAACCCTGTGGAGGCTGTGGTGTGATGTGTCTCACTATGATTAGCTAGCAATGCAAGCCACTCATCCGGGGATCCCAACTCCTGAGGCAAAACTTCTAGGATTCTTGAATGGGGCATTACATTCACAGTGCAGTCCCCAGCTGCCCTGTAGGAGATGAGGCAGAGGTCCATGCCCGGGTCATGTGGCCGCTGTGTCTGGTTAGCAGAGCCTCATGCATACCCAGGCCCACTTCGAAGAAAAAGAAGCAGAGGATTTTATGTAATTCCATTCCACTCATTCTTTAAACTCGGTCTATGGACAGAATTTTCGACACATTCCAACGTCTCCAAACGCCAGGTATAATTCACGTGAACTAGGCCGCACTTCCGTGGGTTTCCAGACATTTGAAAATCGAAATACTCCAAAACGGCATGACCACAACAGAATAGACTGCCGGATTTCAGCAGGAAAGCTTAAAATGGGCAAACTACGAGACAAAATCCCCCGTCACAGCAGAGTGCTGCAATCATTCATATCAGACCAAGCCCCTAAAACCCACGAAGCATTTCAGAGACGTGGATTTTTCGACCAACCGAGGCAGCGCTATGTTGCATGGGCACCACATCAGTACGGTTTTTGATCGTTCCACAACATGAACTCAGAGTACTCACAATTCCGAACTAGTGATCTTCAAGTTGCCCTGGAGAAATATCAAGAAAACAACCATCCAACATCTACAATGATTCCCGTGAAAGAATGCAGCTGGGATGATGTCCTCGAGGAAATGAGCCAAGCCGTAGACGAGTATAACGCAAAGGACCAAGGCTCCAAAAATTGTATCAGAAAAGGCCTGAGGAAAGTTGGAGATTACGCACCGGCAATAAACCCGTGGTTTGATTTGATACCGGATGGTCATGGAATGAAAACCCTGGGCGCCGGTCTGAAGCTTATTTTCAACGTATTGATGCTACCTTTCTTTCTATATTGGGTATAATGATGAAGAACTAACTTAAATATAGATTGCAAAACATCAAGCGGAGTATCGGGAAAAGATTCTCACGGCCTTCGGAGACTTTGTCACCATACTTGACAATACTCATGAGAAACGGCGGATTTTCAGAACCCACGAGCGGTTACGTGCTTGTTCATTAAATGTATATGAGACGGTGTTGGGCGCCATTACAGATTTAATAAATCTATTAAACCACCGGACTTGGAGTGAGTTACGAAGTACTGGAAGAAACGAGGACCTTGGAGCAATCGCCTAACAAAGCCTCATAGAAGACCGAGCTGCCTCATTCATACAAGGTCCTCTGGCATCCCGCGAGATTGATGAAATAGTGAGCAATGTCAACAAAAAGCTCGACAATTTTCGCAACTGCCTCGAGGACGTGCGAGACCAAAAACTGACTTCCGTACACCAAGCGGTAACCTCTGGCCAAAGCGAGCTGCACGCAGTGAGATTGAATACCAAAAATATCGAGATTGACGTTCGCGATCTACATGGTAACTTGAACGAGTTTGCCGCGCAAGCAAATTTCACTCATAGCAAAATCGAAAACATCGAATCTGGCGTCAATCAAATCAACAAGAAAATCGATCAACTGATCACACATCATGCCCTGGAAGCGCAAACATCGCTATATCATCACCTCCTAGATACGATCAAAGGTAACATACCCTCTCTTCTCGTTGAAAGACTGAGAGTCCTGATCTAAGATCCTTTATAGCATATGAATCCCAACAATTGATGAGCTACAAGGCTGAGAGACCGCACTTCCAGATGCTACAACTTCCTCAATTCTTAGAAGCTCTTCAAGTTCCATACATGCTTTCAACCCAGGACCTGGAATATGTCATTCGCCAGGGCCCAAATTTCAACGCAAAGGCCCAAATTCAAGCTCAGCATCTCACAAATTATCCAGAGTTTCAACGATGGCTTGCTTCAAGGAGATCAGATCTACTGCTTGTTGACGGCAATGCCGACCCTGCGGACCCGAACAGGATATCCCCCCTTTCGGTGGTATGTGCTACTCTCGCCCTCAGTTTACACAAAAGCAATAGCAAGCCCCTTGTGCTTCATTTTTTCTGTGGGCAGCACTCTGCAGCGACCGATCATTTGAATGGACCAACAGGGCTTATGCGAAGCGTTATCACGCAACTACTGTATTCTGGAAGACAATTCAATATCGACTTTATCGATTCGCGAACATATCGAGAGTCTCTTGAAGCACATTCTCTTCGATACCTTTGCGATACATTTTGCAAGCTTATTGAGCAGCTCCCGTTAGACACCAATGTTTTCTGTATCCTCGACGGAATCTCATTGTACGAAACTGAGTTCTGGCTAGATGGGATTGTGTGTGTGTTTCAAGCACTTAATGGTGTTGCAACGGATGAGCAATTACGGCCAGTGTTCAAGGTATTGCTTACCAGCCCGCATATGAGCCGGAACTTAGGGCGGCGAGTAGCACTGTCACAACATGTGGTCCTTCAACCCGGCGCCATCAACGGGCGTCTGATCTCTGAGCGATCAATAGGGAGGAAGCTAGATGGGGTCAACTGTCGTCGATCACACCCAATCATGGCCCAAGGGGAAGGGGAGAGTTCTTCGGACGACTACGAGGATTCTTGTGATTACTAGTGAGGCTAAACCCCAGAGCGAAAGCTGCAAAGGCCATGGGCTTATTTATGTATTGGAAAGCGAAAAATCAGGGTGAATACGTATAGGATTGATTTAGGATCATAGATGTCATCGCACCAAAACGCCCGAGAAGCTCCCCAAACTACCAAAAAATACATGGATGAAATACTTCTCATTTGACAACAGGGCATAAGTTCATTAATCTCGATTATCCACCTCAACGGAAGCCAGACGCTTTTAAAATTCCATAGGGTCAGCCTTGATTGGAGGTGCGGTTTCTTCGCGCTCTCGCTTGTCTGCACGTTCTTCCTTGAGAAGATTCGCGATGAAGGAACGGAAGAAGTCAATGTATGGCTTGAGGCTAGTTTTCTCATAGTCTTGAAGCTTGCGAGCACCTTTGATGTCGGAGCCGTTCATCGCACTGCCTTCGGCATCCGGCATTTCTGCCTCTTGGGTGCCCACAGGATGCTTTGCATCGTATGCATCGATTTCCGCCAATAGCTCCATTACCGTAGGGACAGAAAGGGGTCGAACTCGTCCGCCTTGCGGGGATCGATAGGCACACAGATTCGGCCTGTGCCAGGGTGAATCACGAAGGGGCTCTTCAACAAGTGAATCATCTTCTTGCTGACTTCCGCATCAAGGCGCGGGTAAGTATATTCAAGAACGATGTCTTGCTTCGCATCTCGTAGAGTGGAGGTGTTCAATGTACTGCTTTTCCCGGTCTTCGCAAGAGCATCGATGTCGGCCCATTTGCTAGTGCTGGGACGATCTGGAGACGAGTCCCACTTCCTCTTGAGGGACTCGTTCAATGACTTATCCGGGAGCAACCCCAAGAGTTTCTCTGCTTGCTCGAAGCTAGCGAATGTGTCTTGGTCCACCAAAGTAGTTTGAGCGAAGTAGTTCTTGAGAATATCGAGACTGCGGGTCACGTGAGGATGGAGAGGCCGCTTGAGATTCACCCGCTTGCCGCTTTGCGAGCCTCCACGGAGAATCTCCAGATATCCAGCGATCGCCCTTCGTCGATCATCTGGCAAATTGCGTGCACGTGCATCACAAACCCAGGCGTGAGCACCACGGCGACCGGAATATACCCAAAGGATATGCTCAAAGCCAAAGTCTTCTCGCAAGGCGGAGTCGATGACCTTGATAGCCATTGTCACAAATGCCCAGCACTTGGCACAGATACTGGCCTTCTGACAGCACGTTCGAATATCATCGTAATCCGTCATGTCTATATCGAAGACCAATTCTTTGGAGACTGGTTTCATCTGGCCTCCTCGTAGTGTTTTGCGATCGCGGGGATTGGTACTGTACACGGGGCCGATCTCGAACCGAGAGGGATTCATTTTCAGAATGTCTTTTCGGAACCTGTAATCCTTCACGTCAGTCAAGATGTTGGGCCGCCCCGAGTGGGTGCGGAAGCCTCACAAATCTGCCGTCGGGTAAGACTGGTATCGAAGATAGGCATCATTTTGCAGAGTCAGGGCAAACTCGCGATTACCAAAATCTCTCGTAGGAACAATGCCATGGTTCAGCCATTGGAATAGGTATCGGAATGGGAAAAGACGCTGATAGAAAGCGAGCATTACGTCGGTGTCGACGCCGGAAGGACCAGGGGCAGGGGCACTGTCGTATAGCTTCTGATCAGTTCTATGAGCCTCCATGTATTTTGGAATGCCATTATCAGCGTACTTTGCTGGTGCTGGCACAGGAGAAGACTCCATCTTCACATCTTGCGCGTTGGACGCTGGGAACTCCTCGTCGTCATCCTCATTGAACATATCCTCCAATTTAACCCCACCATTCGCGGCCGCACTGTCCACGGGAGCATCTGGGAGCTCTTCATCATCTTTGCGGCTGGGCGAGCCAGAAGGCGACACTGAGTGCGGCATGGCGGGCAGTGAATCTAGAGACTGGCATTGGAGGAGGGCCCGAATGAGAGAGAGAGAACGCGTCCCCACGCGTCGCGCCTAAACCCTACATCACGTGATTTGTATCATCTTCCCAAAAACGGACGGCGCGTTGGCCTCACGAGCTCTGCTCAAGACTCGCCTCCAGAACCTCAAAAAGCATTGACGCTCAATTCCTCAATCTACAAACCCAGGGTGTGATGCATGTGCCTGAAACTCTTCGCTCGACAACAAGTTTTCTGTTACAAAACCTCCTCTCGCCGTTTGCGGCGAGAGTTGCGTTGGTTCCTGTACCCTGCTGGGGTCCATGGATGACAACATGACTTACCACTCATGGAGAAAGCTAACAGTTCAGGAACAATCCCATCCACCAGCTCGTCGGGAAAATTTTTCAAAGTCCACCGTGAGCAGTTGAGGGTGGGAGGATCGGTTTCCTGTCAGCTATCGACTCCACCATGTATATGTGGAGACTGCGTCCAATCCGGCTGCCAGGGCTCGATTCTCTTGTCATGGACAGCCAATTGGCACCTCCGCGATTAGCTTCAGGTACTAGCTCATCCCACTCTCTCATCTTCGATCCCATTTCATGCGGGGATCCTTTACCGGGGAAGCTACCCAACCATCCTGCCCACATTCCTCTCAACGGCGGCCACCAATCAAAAGAGATTAGCCGCACTCGAACGTTACGATCTGCATTCCTCAATGCCGAAGGAAGCACTCCGATTAGAGCGAACCCTGACTGTCTGGCTGCTTTGGATCGCCCCCCTGTGCTCTCTGCTGCATGGCTTTGTAGCTCTTGGGATATTGAGCCGTACACACCTATTCATGATTGGCGGACAATCTAGTGTCACTTTCGCCTGCAGATGATCGTCTTCATCACAGTGGAGCCCACTTTTCCAGAGCTTCCAAGGTGACTGCTCTGACAGCTTGGCGTCCGATTGCCGGATTCGGCGAGGCCTCGTCGGCCTCTCCTCCTTTCCTCGTTTCTATCGTTTGTTCATGTCTACCCTCGAGCTGATGTGTCTAGGAGACTTCCAATCAGGCTCTTTTCGCATCCACGATATATCATGTCTCCGTGGAATGTTTCTATTCGATCTGCATCATTTGACACATGATAGACCTGGCGATCGCGTGCAGGAAGTCCTCGTGCGAATCATGTATCGGACGCCTGTCGGCGTACTTGCTCAAGCTCCTTTCCGCATTAGGACCCCCAAGTGGGCCTTCACCAGACTCTGGGCTGAAATGATACTGCAAAATGTCACGTTTGCATCTAGTACACCCTTATGGACGTATCATGACCCATAATTTTCCTCCTATGCGTGCCCGTCGGTCCCTTTGACACCCAGGGTTTCGCCATTGCGGTACCTGCATTCAGTTAGAGACAGCAGCGTGTGGATCCAGGTCAACCTTTGCATCTTCTGGGCGCTACCGTGGTAGCCCTGTGTCTGTCATGGCTTACATGAGCTTGCTTCGTCAGAAAGAGCATATAAACTCCTAACTCGCTCCCCTTCAACAAAATTTTCTAACCCGTCCTCTTCATTACCTTCACTCGTTTGATCTTCTCAAGTTCCTTCTTACCAAGTTAAACCTTCAATCTCTCGAAATGGTCAACGCTCTGACTCTCCTGGCTCTCGCCAGCCCCGCCTTTGCCGGTGTCATGCAGGCTCGTGGTGACGAATACATTCGTCCCTCCTCTGCTGCTGTTGTTGCTGCGTCCAGCACCCATGAATGGGCTCACCCTACCGAGACCCACACCACCCTGTCCACCCCGTGCACTACCTCGACCAGCATCAAGCACACCAGCTCGACTACCTCGTCCAGCAGCAAGCACACTACCACCCCGTGCACCACCTCTACCACGCCTTCTCACACTTCGACGAAGCATGTTACCACCTCTACCACGCCTTCTCACACTCCGACGAAGCCTGCTACCACCAAGACCATCACCATTGTGACTACGACCTGCCCTGGTAAGCTTTCAAGGCCGACTGTATATTGTTTAAACTTTCTTGCTAATGAATATCAGTCACCTCGTCGACCATCACTTCTGGTACCAGCACTATCGTCATCCCGGTCACCCAGACCAGCACCATCACCCTCACCACCACCACTGTCTGCACTCAGTGTGAGGTGAAGCCTGTCACCTTCATCAACTCCACTGTTCCGACCACTGTTCCGGCCACCGTTGTTGTGCCTACCACTGCTGAAGTGGTTACTTCTGCCGTTGTTGTGCCCACCCCTGCTGTCGTTGTGCCCCCTGAGTCTTCTGTTCCGGCCAAGCAGCCTACTGTCCGGCCCGCCGTCTCGCAGCCCGCTGTCGCTCAGCCCGCCGTCTCGCAGCCTGCTGTCGCTCAGCCCGCCGTCTCGCAGCCTGCTGTCGCTCAGCCCGCCGTCTCGCAGCCCGCTGTCGCTCAGCCCGCCGAGTCCCGGCCCGCCGTCGCCCAGCCCGCCGAGTCCCAGCCCGCTCAGCCCGTGTCTCCTGCTGCTCAGCCCTCCGCCGCCCAGCCTGTGACCCCTGCCGAGCAGCCCGGCGCCACCAGCGTGCCCTTCACTGGTGCTGCTTCCAGCGTCAAGCCGGCTGCTGGCCTCCTGGCTGGTATCGTCGGCATGATGGCTCTTCTGTAAATCCACAGTTGAGCACTGAGCGCGGTACATTCACCAAGAATCTTATTGGTTGAATCGCCGATCTAAACCCCCTGTTACTTGGTTTCTCATCGATCTTTGTGGTGCGGATCAGAGAAACTAAAGTCTCAGGTCAAATCGTTTTTGTGCTTTCTGGCCATCAGTGCAATCGATTCTAGGCCCGCTTGTTTAATCCCCCGCCGGACAGGGCCGGATGGATAAAAGAGTTGCTTGGTCATTTCGAGATTTTGTTTGTTTTCACTTTTATTAGGCCGATATAATATAGGTAATAGTAATACATCAATATTGCTTGGGATTTACTTCTTGTTGTATGTCTTCAAATCAGTTAGAAATGCCAGCAAACAATGCCTGTTTTGGTCGTTCCTGCTCTGCATAATATTCAATGTGAAGGCAATTAATGTCATCACATCGAGAACTTCGATAACGCCGTTTAGCAAGATTATAATTCGCTGGAATGAAAAGTGCTCACTTGCTGCGTGTCTGTCCGTTATGTGAACATAAATAAAGAGGGAAAACTGTGCGAACGACGCTACGGGACTGGCCAATCAAAACTTAGGCGACGCTAACGATCAAGTTCAGTGGACGGAGTAATCTCTCGATATTGCAATCCCCACTTCCTGCTACAACGCACTGGCAATAGAATATGTCGAACTATAAAATGACTGTATAGACTAAGAATGTTGCCTATAGTACAATTTTGGTCTAGCGGTTATACTATGTAAAATCGTGCGACAGAATATAACAGATATTGAGGTACACACCCACTTGCTCCACTTACCTTAAAGCTCACGATGAATAGTTATCATCAATCAAATCACTGCTCTGGCTAGGGAATGTAAGGTTTTTGTTTGGTCCCCTAGGTAGTCCCGATCGACAACGGATCGCACGACAGCGCACGAGATACCCACCCTCTCCAAACTTTTACAAAGAACAGCTCAGACAACATATCCTAGTGATGATGATGATGCTCTATATACCTATTGCAGCCTAGCTATGCGTGCATGACTATGTAGGTCCGCTCACCTAGGTAGCGGCGCCAGAATATCCCTATTGAAATTTAGACCCAACACCGGACGGCCTAGCGCTTTCAAGCGTTTAGGGCACCAATGTGAGGCCCACTACCTACCTGAAGATACATATTATCCTTCACGATAGACTTTACCGTGCCCTAGGGTCTACCATCCAGAGGCCATTGAATCACCATTTTCGTCTTGTGAACTAGATATTCAACCTAGATCCAATGTGTACGACCCCTTCCTGTTATACGAGGCTGTTCGGTAGGTATAAGCTTAGATATTTTTATGCAACCACTGCCAGTCACTATATGGCCCTTCCCTCGAAAGACTCCTCTTTCACCCCTCCTTCTTTCCTCTACACTGTCCATCCCTTCTACTTGTTTCATCACATTTCTACTAATGGAATCATTGGTCTGAAAGGATCCAAGAGATGGCGATAAGAGCGGTCCTCAACCGGCGGTAAAATGAAGCATCGGAAATAGCACAAGATATTTACAAATCACTTAAATTATGCCGATGACGGAACTCAGCCCGCCCATAAGACATCTCTCGCTGTAGCCCGATCGAACCCTCTCTGATCGCCCCAGGATGAATCTGTCTTCACAGGTACTTGTTCATCGTGTTGTTGATCACGTTGTTGACACCCTGTTTAACCATATCGCCCATTCCGGAGGGAGCGTATTGATCAATCTCCTTGTCGGCCATCGAGTCAACATAGGAATCCGCGGGGTTGCTTTGGTTGTTGTTGTTGTTCCCGTTGTTGTTCGAGCTAGCTTGGCTAACGAAATCTATTATGAAGGATCGTGTAAGTTACGGATGGGGTAACCTAGAAAGTTGCTGGTAAAATCCGTGAATTACTGACCCTTCGCTTCATTCAAAAAGCCACCGAGGCCGTTGCTGCTTGAATTTCCCTGTCCGTTGCCACCATAGTTGTCGTTTCCACCGCCGAATCCACCACTGCCACCATTCTGGTTGCTCTCAGATTGAGAGTTGTTGCCACCGCTGTAGTTATCCTGGTTGGAGCCGTAGTTGTTCTGGTTGGAGCCGGAGTTGTCCTGGTTGGAGCCGTAGCTGTCCTGGTTGGAGCCGTAGCTGTCCTGGTTGGAGCCGTTGTTGTTGTTGTTGTTGTTGTTGTTGTTGTTGTTGTCGCCGTAGCCAGAGCCTCCGCCTCCACCACTGTAGTTGTCTGAGTCGTTGTTGTAAGACATTTTGCTGAATTGACAATAAAACAATTAAAAGGAAGAGGTGGTCAAGTGAAAAGGGGGGTCTATCACTAAATCACAAGTGCACGAGGAGTGGTGGGTTCTTATGCTGTGGCCTAGGGCCAGATAACGAGCCAGACAGCCCCTCCTTTCCGACCCCTCCAACCCCTCCAACCCCCTTAGGTACGCCATACATACTATAGTCATCTGTGTCACAGGATGGTCTTTTTTCGCGACCCGCCGACTGCTGAGTAGCCAATAATATGAACGCGAGGGGCCTTAGATCGAGCGCTAACTAGTCATTTGCTTGTTCGGCACTAAGCCTGCACTATCGAACTCTAATACGTTAGTACAGAAATTTCTCTTTACCCTGATTGACCCACAGGTTGGGCAACTGGCAAGCCCCGGGTCATTTTGACTTTATGTCCAAATGCCAATGGGCTGAGTCGGAATGAGGTCCAAAGTCTTTGCATAAATGGATTGTAAACCTGGCCTATGGGGCGTCTCTGGCCTCTTATACGCTAACAAGCTCATTATTATCGGCGGCAATGCCACGAGCTACAATTTCCTTAATCAATGTGCGTCATTCTGGGGATAAATTTGCTCTGAGTCCGACTGCCAGACACCATATTTCGTATCTCTGCGTAGGGTAGGCTGCCAAAATAACATCATTAACGTATTCACTATAATGGCAGTGTTTCTCTCAAGGACCTGGAAAGGAACGAGGTCAAGACTCGGGCGGTCCGGGCCGTCGATTGCGGCGCTCCCGGTTAGCGCTGCAGCAAGTACCTCCGCAGGTCCATGCGAGAGTAGTAATGGGGGCGACAGGAAAGAGGGGGTGCAAAAGGGACCATGTTATGAGCGATATGCTGGAGACGCATCCTGACCTGATTGGCGTCGAAACAAGCGCTGATTTAAGCCGCGTTGACCCAGGCGCAACCCGAGGTACCGTAGGATGCGGAGGCCCGGGTTGTAGTTGCTAGGGCTCCAAGACAAAGAGGGACACAGGGTCGGACAGGAGAACAGACGCTGGCTTAAAGAGATATATGTCTATTTCATACGCAGAGAAGAGGCAGCAGGCAGCATATACAGAGGAGAAAAGCTCTTGCAACTGTCAATTGGCGATATGCAAAAACGGAAGATTCAATCCCTCTCCGCTCGGAGGACCGTAACGAGGCCAATCGGCGCTGAGCATAGGTAAAGCGGGCGGTGAATCTGCAGTCTTGGTCTTTGCTATCTGAACTGTTCAGAGGCTCTTCGTCAGTGCAAATCACACAATCGGCAGCTAGGCCGGGTATTCTGATTCAGGTTGTTCGGTTGTGACAGGGTCATCTATTATCTACTCGGTGGTCATAAAGTCATAAAGTAGTCTTCTAGCATCTGGTTGCTAGCCTGTCTCATGTCATTCATCCACTAGGTACTTCGTCGAGATCAAGTAGGAAATTGATGAGAAACTGCAAATGGAGTTTGATAAAGATCCAGGCCGTAAACGGCATGAGCCTTCAACCAAAGAGCGGCTACATAGCTTAGAATGCCTTGAGCAACAGCTAATTGCAAACGGCGACGAACTGAAAGATCTCCCTAGCGGGAAAGTTGTTATGAAGGCATACCAATCAGGAGACTTGGAGATGGACCGAGAATGGAAAGGTTACGGTCTAAAGGGAAGAATTTTGTGACTCAAAGGAGGCCATAACGATCAGTGAGGTGAAAGAGGATTCCAATGGCTGTTGGGTCAAAGGGTCAGGAATATTGTTCTATTTCTGTTTGCAAGTGTAAGCTAGGAGGAGTCCATGCAGCTGACGGGCAATCAATTTTCAACATGTTTTTCCAAGGTTGAGAAATAGAATGCGGAGATCAGTGTGGCAGGACGTAGGTACTCCACATTCTAGGCTCGCCGTTAATAGCCTAGCCATTGTTCAAATTCCACGTGCAGATTATCTACCTCTTATTAGATTAGCCCCGACTTTACCATATTTTGGGTCAACTAGTTCTGACTGAGAATGCATCGAAGGTCATTGCATGCTTTGCGCAGCATAAAAACTGCAACGGTCTACCAATACGACATCAAGCAAAACGATCTAGCGTTGGCCCTGAAGCTCCTGCTCCACTTCAGCTTTCACAATCTCACGCACACCCTCCCAGCCAGCACCGCGAGGAACAGCCGTGACGCGGCGCTCGCGCTGCTCGAGACCAATGAACTCCTCCGGCAGCACCTCGCTGAAGCTATAACCATCCTCATTACTCAAGGCCAAGTCAACCGCGCTCGCAAACTTGGCTGGGTGGGCGGTGGACAGCGAGATATGGGCCACGCCAGGGTTACGCTGGATGGAGCGGCGCGAGGCAGCGACACCAACAGCCGTGTGAGGATCGAGGATATAGCCGCCAGTCTTGGAGCTCTTGGGGCTGCCTGAGGGGAGGTCGGTAGGGAAGCAGTTCTTGTAGGTCTCGCGGATAGTCGCAATAGTCTCGTCGTTGCTCACGCGCTCGCTCTCAAACTCGGCCTTGGCGGCCTCGATAACGGCAGTGGGAACCTGGAAGCCGCCCTCTGACTTCAGCTGGTTCAACCAACTGCTGACGCTCTCGCAGGCGTGCTGACGGCGCTCCTCCGCGGTGCTGGCCTTATCGGTCTGGAAGGCGAAGAACCAGAGGAGGCGCTCGAAGTTGCTGCTCACTAGAATATCCATAGCAGGGCTGTGGGTCTCCTTAACACCCGTAGCAGTGGGCTCATCAAGGGGCTTCTTAGTATAGTGACCGCCGCTGCGGAAGAAACGGTCGAGGATGCTGATTTATAGTTGGTTAGATACTACAGCAAGTGTAATAAATACGATCGTAACTTACTCGTTCTCGTTCGTCGCCACAACGAGCTTGGAGACGGGAAGTCCCATTTGCTTTGCAAACCACCCAGCCAAAATGTCGCCGAAGTTGCCGGACGGCACGACCATGCGCACCTGGGAGCCCTTCGTGTAGTTTGGTGACTTAGTGACAGCGAGATATGAGTAGAAGTAATAGGTGATTTGAGCAAGGATTCTAGCCCAGTTGATAGAGTTCACTATACAGAAAAAGATTAGTATGGTTAGATAGTAATTATCAGAACAATTCAAACTGACCTGCACCAATGTTGTGAGTGGAGTTAAGGTCGGGGTCCGCGAACAGGGCCTTGACAATATCCTGGCAGTCATCGAAGGAACCCTCGACGGTAAGGTTGTGAACGTTCGCATCAAGCACGCTGGTCATCTGCGCCTCCTGGATAGGGCTAACCTTCCCATTAGGGAAGGTGATGAAGACTGAAACGTCCTTCTTGCCGCGTAGGCCATAGATAGCAGCCGAGCCGGTATCGCCCGAGGTCGCGCCAATGATCGTTAAATGATGGCGATCCTTTCCAGTCTTGCCGACGTTCTTGCGCACCAAGAAGTATTCGAAGAAGTTGCCGAGCGCTTGAAGAGCAACATCCTTAAAGGCTTTGCCATTGAATCTCGTTAGTACTCAGACCATGATCAACATTGAGTGGCGCATTCCATTTTCATCTGGGATGATTGCCTCCCTCTATTCGTGATTCCTTAGGGGACGCGTACCAAAGGTTGGGCCGTGGAAGAGCTCGAGCAAGAACAAATTCTCCTTGGGGTCCAGCGAGGCGACCGGGGTGCGTTCTGGATGGCGGAATGTGGAGTACGACTTCTCAATGATAGTCTTGAGGTCTTCGGAGGGGATTTCGGAGGGCGAAATATATCTATAACGAAGACATACAATCAGCACTAGTAGATTCCACCTAATAGCTTTCAACTCACAGGGACATGATGCGATGCGCAAGCTCGGAGAACGACAAGTCACGCCATTCGGTCTCCCACGAGGGAGGCAGGGAGGGGACCTCCTCGGGAATGAACAGGCCGCCATCAGAGGCCAATCCTTTCATGACGACATCTTCGAAGGATAGCTAGACATAGGAGTTTCGTTGTTAACAGACTGGGCCATAAGGGCAAATCATTTGCGCAACAAGGCGCTTTGCGAATGCGGCGCACTGGTTACTTACTCCATACTCGGCACCCCGAGTACTAAGATACCGCTGAGACATAGTAGACATGATGGATACTTCGGTGATCAAGTCAATTGACCAGATCAGAGCCGGAAAATGGTGGTTGCGAAAGAAAGAGAGAAAAGATCGCGCGATGAATCACCGCGGGGCCGGTGAATCATTTCAACTTTTGATGTATTCGCCGCGGGGGGAGTGGCGCCAGCCCGAAGTGGGACTAGCGCCTCCGAAAGCGGCCTCACGTGGGCGGGATCGATTGGCCCTGCTTATTTTCGCCGCTTCAAATTCGACGCTATGATCCATCTAAACACTTCAAGCGTCTCGTCGAGATTGTGATTCTATTCTATTTCTATTGCTTTATCTAAACATTAACTTCGTCAATCATCGTCACGTCCTCCTTTTTTTTATTCGTTGACCAGCACGTAGCGGTAGCGCGCCTTACCCGCCTCCATATCCACAATCGCCTTGTTAGCATCCTTCATCGGGATCTCCTCGATCCAAGGGCGGATGTTCTTCTCAGCAACTAGCTGGAACATCTCGCGGATCTCATCGGGGCTGCCGACCATTGAGCTCTCAAGTTTGAGGCGGCGCATAAGGTTGCGCACGGGGGCGTTGAGAGTGCCGTCTTCGGGGAGACCAACCTGGACCATACTGCCGTTGGTGCGTAGAAGGCCGAGGTAGTCGGTCATGGGCATCTATGGACATATGAGTTCGGCAATCTCTTGCACAATGCTGATTCTAGGGTCTGTCTTACCTTGGTAGAAGAAACGGTGCACACGATCAGATCCAGGGAGCGGGAGTGCTTGGTCGCCCAATCCGGCTCATCATCGGTAGCGATGTACAGATCGGCGCCCATCTTGATCGAATCTTCCTTCTTAGCAGCCTTGCGAGAGATCGCAACGACCTTGTCGGCTCCCATGGCCTTGGCAAACAGCACACCGAAGTGGCCCAGGCCACCAACGCCGATGATACCAACGCGCTTGCCGGGGCCGCAGCCATTGTGCTTCAGCGGGCTGTACAGAGTCACACCACCGCACAACATCGGCGCGGCATCAGCCGAGGAAATACCATCGGGAATCTTGATAGCGAAGTGCGCGGGGACGCGGTTATACAGCGCATAGCCGCCGTACGACTTGTCGCCATTCTGGTGGGTGCTGTTGTAGGTGCCGGTCAGCTTCTTCGAGCAGTACTGCTCCAGGCCCATGGCGCACTCTTCGCAGTCGCCCTGGCGGCCCTGGCAGGAGTCGCTCTGAGCGCCAACGCCGACCCGGTCGCCGACCTTAATGCCGTTGGTCACCTCGGATCCCACGCGGACGGCAGTGCCGACGAGCTCGTGGCCGACGCAGCACGGATACATAGTGGGTCGCTGCGGAAAAAGTTAGCAATTTATCACGACAGTATAGATGGCAATGCTCACCCAGCCACTACGAAGAGTGTGCAGGTCCGAACCACAGATACCACAGTGGGAGATCTTGATATCGACATCGGTCTCCTCCCACGTTTTAGGCTCAAATTCCTGCCAAACCATATTGCCCTGGTCGGCGCTGGCGTCAAGGCCCATCCAACCCTCGAACTTGTAGTCAACCTGAGCCATGGTGATGTGTTGTTATCGACTTTTTCAAGGATGTAGAACGGAGTCAATTCCACCCACCGGGAGCAGCACCCCCCTTTATATCATTCTCGAACCGAGTCCTGGGGACCAGAAACAAGCCGCGGGACAGTCCCATAGTCCCACCCGCTTGGTTGGAGACTGGAAAATTCGGCACGGCAGGGAGAATAATTGGTAAGCAACCCTGGGTTTCCCACGGGTTCATCCATTGGGGCTATCGGAGGCTTGTGGGGATCGGGAAGTCAACGTGCGATTGAAGAGCTCGAGAGTGAAAATCCAAAAGGGGCTGTATCGAATAGGTAACTCTCCCCTGTCTTCGGGGTTTGTTAGTCTTATGATTCTTTATGTCCGAATCTACGATGATGCTTTGCACAGTAGGGAATTATCACTCAAGGCAATTCGTCACAATGGTCGCTATGGAACCTGGCCTGAGTTTTCTTCGGTTGCTGGGTTCCACGGTATCGCGTCACCGGGCCTATCGGGTTTGTCCCCCCTTGACGCCGATAAACGCCCATGCACGATAAGTCAGTTGGATCCACAAAAACATGCTTGATAGCTGGTCTTCCATTGGAGGCTTCCCACGAAGCCGAAAGCGGTGACAGGTGTACGAGGCAACAGAAGGTTTCGTGGTGTGCCAGTAGTTTTCAAAAGTAGGAAAGAGATGTACATGCAAACGCCTTTTTGAAGTCCGGCGGGGAATGCAGGGCAAAGAATAATTAAACAAGTAAAAGGCAAATAGAAAAAAGAAACCCTTCTATCTCGATCTGCTCAGATCCTTGCTTGCGAAACACCTGAATATGAAAAACAGCCAGCCTCTCACACGCGGTCGGAAACGCTATACTCGGACAAAACAGCTTTAGAAGAGATCCATGATGTCCTGGGTGGATTTCTTCTGCTGGTTGTTCGCAGGGGGTGTGCTGCGTTGCCAGACAGGTCGAGACCGGAGAATCCGTTCATCAGATCGCCTGCAGCGCCCCCACCATTCGCACCGATGGATGAGGGCTGCGAAGGACCAGAGTCGCCAAAGACACCCAGCAAGTCGTCCAGGTGGTTGCCGGATGGTGCGGGAGCACCCACCGCAGGAGACTGCACGCGGACGGGAGTGCCAGCCAGACCTTCCAGTCCAGACATCTCGCCGGATGGCTCTGTGTGTGCCGAGGCCGGGGCACCTCCGTCGAAATCGATGTCCAGCAGGTTCTCGACGTTGTTTTGCGCCTGCGCATTGGGTGCGGTGCCGCTGACGGCGGCGGCGGCTGCGGCGGCCAATGGGTTCTCGCGCGCGTTCTGGAGTTGTTCCCTGCAATGAAACATTAGCTTGGCATGAACTAGACAGCAAAGGGGGTGAGGTTGGCGTACTCAATAGCGGCCCGCTGGACAGCATCAGCACCGAAACGGCCTTGCCCAACAAACTGCTCTGGAGGCTTATGGTATACGGAGGAGAGCGTAGAAAGCTCCTGTATGAGCTGGTCCAAAAGGGCGGGTGGTAATGAACTGATCGTAGCGACAATAGGAGGCTTCTCCGAGAGGACGATATTCTTGGTAGCGTTCTGGTCGCTCGTGTTGGAGAGCAGACGCCAGTAGATATAAGCTCGGTCACGGACGTCGGGGTTGTCATTCTCGGCGGTAGCAGCCTGGAGGACCCGCTGGACGAGGCCCTGAGCCTTTTCAGGTCGCTTGAGGAAGAGCTTAACCACCGCGGTGAGGATCTGCAATTGGGTCTGTGAAAACTCCTCGTTGAAGCCATCAACAAAGCCGCCGAGGATGTCCCCAGCATTGCTGATCTTCTCGGCATATTCACCCACAATCCAAATCAAAGCAGCTCGAGCATTGGGCTCATCCAACTCGTCGATGCACTTGCAGAGAGTAGGAATGATGCCCTCATAACCAGGGTATTTCCGGAAGATATCCTTGATAACGACAATGGCCTCTTGGACGACATAGTTGACCTTGGTGTTAATCAGATCCAACAGAGTGTTGACGCATTTCTCGCTGGCGCTCTCTATCTTGATGGCAACCTGGCCAATCGCTTTGACAGCGCGTCGGACAAAGTCCATGTCGACCTCAAGAGCATATTCCTTCAGCTCGGCCAGGAGCTGATCCACGTTGCGATCGTTTGCTATTCGGACCATGATTTCCAGTTTCTGGAACTTGACATATGGCGGATCGTTATACTTGCAGAAGAATACACGAAGTTCCTTGTTAAGAATATCAGGTTGTTTCTGCAGGAGAAGGTCGATATTCCGCAAAGCCACATATTGCACCTCGGGTGCCGAGGATACCAAAGTGACTTAGGTTTTATTAGTAAAAGCAAAAGATAGTTGCGATGGAGGGGGATGCATACCTAGAGGCGGGGCCATCTTCTTGAGATAGGTCTGGGCCAGCTCTGGTCCGACATACCTCATGTGCAAGAAGACAACCTTGACAGCTGCAAGAACCACGCTGGCATTGACATGCTGGAACTGAGGCGCGACTCGCTCGCAAATGTGTTCCGACTCCTTCAGATCAATCGCGCGGTACTCTGCCAGGGTCGAGAGGATGGTTACCCGACCCCACTCCGTGCACTCGTTCAATGCCATGAGCATCTTTCGTAGTGTGTTGGCGTTCACCTGCAAAGCCCGTGTTTCGGGGGCGGAGTGGTGAATTTCCGATAGCGCAGTCACCGAATTGGCCACCACCATCGGGTTGGGGTCGCCGATCATCTCCTGCAGCATCTCTAAGAAACCGTTCTCGAGACACATAGCCGGGTTCAGGTCAAACAACTTGGCCACGCAGATGGCAGCGGTCTTCCGGACGTAAGGCGACTCGTCGCGAAGGGTCTTGCGCAGCGGTTCCTCCATGTAGTCCACCATCTTGTCCACCCGAATACAGCCCATGGTGCGAATGGCCAGGGCTCGAATCAGCGGGTTCGGGTCTTCCGAGTCTTGAACGAAGGTATTGACCGCGAGAATACAAAGATCGGGGTGTGATTTGGCGTAGTTCCTAAAAGTTAAGGGCCCCCATAGTCAGTCAATGCATCTCTCCTCCAGCCCCGCGAGGATACCCACATGAGGTACAAGTAGACCAGTTTCTTCTGCTCCAGGTCCGCAGTAGCAATGTTCTTCAGCACGTCGGGGAAGAGCGCTGATACATCCTTGCCAAGAGTCATGGCCATGATTGTCTTCTGGATAGACTCTTTCCTGTTGAAACGTCAGCCTCGCCACGTTGCTCCCTACTTCATCGACCGTATCGGTTCAGAGTTGGGCAGACACCGACGTACCGTTCGTAGGCATACTGGGACCTGTTCTCGTCGTCAGCATCATCTCATCGCAGCAAAAAGGCCACCTGTTCTTGGAGTGTGGAGGGAGTTCCTACACCAGGCCAGCTCGCAATTCAAACGTCTCTCCTTTCCGGGGCACCGCGAAGGCGCCGCGGATCTTGTTCATCGCCATGCCGGGAAATTATCAGCTTCGGCAACGACCAAGTCCTGCCTCCCCCAATGACAATCGGGGAAGGGAGTGGAAGTAAGTCGGGTAAGACGGGCGACTGCGGGGAATTCGAGAGCTGTCACGGTCGCGCGACTCGGAGCTTGGGGACGGAGGTAGCGATCGGAGACAACAGTTAGATCATGCCCCCCTCTCTCAGCAATTTCAGACAGCAGAGACGAGAAACCGAGTGTGAAGGAGGTTTGAGGAAAGGCGGAGGATGGAGGGAGGGAAAGAAAGGGTGTTTGGGCGATCAAAAGTTGTCCACAAATGGCGGGCTCTGGACCCTCCCGTCCGCTTTATGAGTTCGACCGACTACTCCGTACTCGACTTCACTTTGCCCCCCTAATCTGACCCCCTAAACAACGTCACGGACGGTCACTTCGACTTGTAATGGTCAGTATCTTCTGCCTACAGGCAACCGATGAGGACGCCAAGTCTGACGGTATTTGCAGGCCAATCTCCCAAACTTGCGCCGCCTCTTCGTAGAGGCCCGGACGGAGGTCGAGGAGAACGAGTACTCACGAACAGCGGTACGGCTCCCCACCCTCTATAACCACACCAGACAACATCAGCTGAGATAGCAACGGCAGTTCTACAACCTCGTCCTCTTCATCTCGTCTGTCGCTGTCTTCAGCCTAGCCGCTCAGCGTATGAGTGGGCCCAAAGCCGCCCGATGAGCGGGACATCCGCTGCACGACTTGCAACGCTCCGAGCTACGAACAGGCTAAGGGAGATACAAAATTATAGGTTCTCCATTATGAGTTGGTAATGATACCGGAAAGGGGCACTCAGACTCAGCCGAGCCAATCGCTGAAACTCAAGCGCGCGCATACAGATATTAATCAGTTTCTTCTCCATCGCTCTCCAGGAACGCCAGCGCCTGTCGTCCACGAGCAGCACGGCGTGGAGGAGCACCCCCGTCACTACCTTCATCTTCATTGCCTTCACCTCCAGTCCCTGTCCCCCATTGCTTCGCGCCCTGTTGGATCTGCTCCAAGTCTGCCTTGAGCTCACGCTCGTCACGGATCTGCCGAGCTTTTTCCAGGGAATATCGACCCGTCATTCCCACATCCTCCAGCATCTGTTTGAGATGCTTTATCTTCGCTTTCGGAGTCTCATATGGCTGCAGCTCCCGCCACCACATCTTACGGATTCCGCACTTGACCAGCCACCCCTGTAGCCGCCTGATCTCTGCTTGGTCAGGGTCAAGCTCCTCCTCTTTGCTGCCTTTAGAGGCGACCTTCTTTTCTTTTTTCGGGGCCGCTTTTTTGGGAGCACCCTCGCTGCTCTTGCGCTTACGTACGGGCTTGGGCTTAGGCTCTTCGTCCAGCACAATGGACATCTCGCTCTCGGAATCATCCTTGGTCAACTCTGCAGTGGGGTTGGCATCACCGGCATCTTCGGCGTCGGACCCTTCGGGGGAAGGCTCTGTGGCAGGTTTCGACGAGGCAATCCTTTTCACAGGTATTGCGCGCTTCTTGGGCTTTTTGGCTTCCTGCTCGCTCTCGCCACTAGATGGCTCCGATAGCTCCGATAGCTCCGATAGCTCATCCTCCTCTGAGATCGGTGTTTGGGTCTTTTGGCGCTTTCTTGGCTTTGGCGCGCTTTCGCCCTTGGATCGCTTAGGCGCTGCTTTTTTCTTCGCTAGGGGAGGAGGTGACGGTGATAAATCGCGTGGCTCGGTTTCCTGCTGCGGCGCACTCTCTTGTACTTGCTATCGTAGTCGCATGCGCGAGTCAGCACTTGCTCATGGGCGTGCTCAATAAAATGCAAACCCCTTACAAATTCGTCCTTGATGATCTTTTCACTTTTTGCTTTCCAGTCGCCTGTAGTCCTGAAGAACCCTTGCTCAAGACCCAGCTTCTCTTCAACAGCGAAGCGCACGCGCTTTACGGTCAACTCCGCCATGTTTCCCGACTTGAACTTCGCCGCGACCTCATCGCGCAAGCCTTGCTCCAGTGCATTGTCGGAAGGCACTGCAGGTATGTTTACCTCCGCTTCTGACTCGGAATCGGACAAGCTATATTTCGGCGCCATCGATAGACCGTGATGTCAGTCTGGCGGATGGGGTCGTTTTCTTTGGACGGGTGAATTGCTAGGCTCAAGGGCGTTGTGGCACAGCACAGGATAATTTCGTACGCGTTAATAGAAGGCAGGACTTTGGCACAATTTGATTGATTGGATGACAAGGCTTTAATTGATCGAAAACGCGTCGTCCTGGTTGAGGTAGAAGTCGCGAACCGCCAGAAGCCAGGAAGAAGCTGACAAAGATTAAAAGGCGGAATACATGGGGCCCGATCTGCAAGGTGCTTTTCTGACAGTTTCTTATCACGAACCTTACAGTCCCTCATTGGGGATATTTGATTTGAATCTGAAGGGCGGAATGAATTATCTGCAATCAGATTACTGTTTAATGATCAATTCAAAACTTGATCATGGATTCCAATTTTTTCCAGAGTATTCCATTGATCGCTCTCAGCCCTTGCAAGGTAGACAACCAGCTGAATCCAAGTTACTGGGCAGATCTATACCAAGTGGGTACCAAGGGTTTCGCCCTCTACCCCGCCATGGCGAGGCGCAGGATGTCAGCCGGGCATTGGAAATTAGGCGCTTTCCCTTCGGCCCCAATGTTCGTCCGAAGTTTCGATCCGAAAATTCCAGGTCGTCCCTGGAGTCAAGCTTTATAAAATCATGGACCCCATCTCTATAACAAGCCTGATCATAGATGTTAGCCAAATCATCACCAGTCTGATCAACTATGCCAAAGCTGTACAGGGTGCCAAGGCCGACATGCGCAAGCTGAGCGAGGAGCTGTTTGCTCTCAAGGGCATTCTAGAGCATATCTCCACCGGTATAGGTGATAATACACCAAAGTCCAAAGTATATCCAGAGGAGGAGACACCAGGTCCATTCGACCGGGACTTAATGGCGCGCGTCTTGTTTACGGCGAACGAGTTCCTTCAGTCTCTTCTTCAGGAGCTAGAGGAGCCTGCCACCAAGTTCAAAAAGCTAAAACAGAAACTGGAATGGCCATTCTCGCAAGACCAAGTCAATGCTCACCTTGTCCGACTCGAGAGGGTGAAATCATGGTTGATCTTGGTAATTACAGCCGATACTGCTTCAGTCGAACGAGACCTGCATCAAGAGATCACTAGCCTGGCAAGAAATCTCAAGGATGACTTGCGGCTTCGAGATCAAGAAAGAGTCCAAAGGGCCAATGAGGCGCTTTTCAAGTGGATTGCTCCTGTCAGTCCGGCTGATTCCCACCTACGAGCATCCAACGGACACCGCATAGGAACCGGAAGATGGTTCATCGACTCGCATTTAAAAGTATGGCTGGAAAATCCGTTGGATAAGAGGATTCTCTTCCTTGTGGGTAAATGTATCACTGCTCCCATTTCCCTATCTGAACCGGACTACTAGGGATAACGCTGATTGTCAACTCAATAGCTGGCACAGGAAAGACGACACTTTTGTAAGCCCATAATATTAATCTCTCATACCAGTGACTAATATGCTTCTAGTGCCCAAACCGTTGATGAGCTGACGTCCATGGTTTCGCGTGATCCAAATCTATGCTTTGCCTATTTCTACTGCACAATCAGCAACACTGCCTCCCAGGCTGCAGTCAACATACTGGGCTCCCTTGTGGCACAACTGTCCGTTTCAAATCCTGCCATACTGGGCAATATTCGATCACTTTACCAGAAAACCCCGGAGACCCAAACGCATCGACTCCCTATCAACATCTCTGCCCTTGAAGATGCAATCATCAAACACTCTTCCGAACACTCCCAAGCTGTTATCATTGTTGATGCCCTTAATGAAAGCTCCGAAACAGAGCTTATTGAAAGCTCTCTATTGAAACTCGCGCGGCTGTCTCCGAATATTCGTATCCTTGTCACAACAACATCCACGAGAGCTTCTTCCAAAGAGGTCAAATTTTTGAATATCAAGGCCCAGACCATGAGAGATGATATCAAGACCTTTATACAGTACCGTCTGGAGCACGATAAGACATTACGGAATTTAACTCCAGGATTGCAAGCTGAGATTGCAGAAACTTTGCTCAAAAATGCGGACGGATCGTTAGTGCATGGCCCTATTTGTTCTCATTCCATCTCTGACTGTCTGTTAGATTCCGATGGGTTCAACTCTCACTGGATAATTTTTGTTCTAAAAGAACCGCCCGCGCGATCCAAGCAGGCCTTTCCAATCTCCCAGGAACCCTCAGGGAGATTTATGCCACTACATTGGAACGTATTGATCCAGAGGACACACCTTTCGTTCGAGAAGCTCTCTTTTGGGTTAGTTTTGCAAAGGAGCCCTTGAATCTGAGAAGTCTCAATGAAGCTGTGGTTCTCACGGAGACGAGTACGGCCTTAGATGAAGACATGATGCTTGTTCCCCAGGATATTCTTCTAGAAATCTGTCAAGGGCTCATTGCTGTGGACCAAGTGGGGCACGTCAATCTCGCACATTCGTCTGTTAGAGAGTTCTTAACTTCTGAGTGGATCCATTCCTCTAGAGTGAGCCACTTTGCCTTGGACGCTGCAACTGCCGACACAACGATCATGCGAAAGTGTCTTACATATCTCTGTCTCGATAATTTCAAGGCTGGGTATAGCAAATTCATAAAGCGACAGATCTTCCAATCTTTCCTATACTACGCGGCTTACTTCTGGCCCATCCATGGCTCTTCTTGTGAGTTTGGGGAGTCTGAGCGGCAGCTAGTCAACCGGTTCTTTGCTACAAGGAACCTTCCGCGTCGAGGGAACTACGGCGTCTGGATCCAAGCTTTGATTCCAGGAGTGGATACTTCAATCATTGAAAGCACGGAGCCACTTTACTATGCCGCCTCCTTTGGAATGGCCTCGGTCGTCAAAGCTATTCTAGCATCTGATCCCGATATGGATATCAATGGTCGTGGTGGCCGTGTTGGAGCCACCCCTTTGTTTGCTGCTTGTTGGCGCCATAATTACGAGGTGGCGGAGATTCTTCTGAAAGCTGGTGCGGATCCGAAGATTGCGGATCCAGGTACTGGTATCAATGTACTCAGATTGGCTAGGATGCCTAATTTCCTTGCCATTCGAGAGATTTTGAATCGTTGCAATGTGGGGGTGAAATCCGGAGATAAGTAAAGGTAACGGACCGATCAAGCGGCACTACTTTCATATTTTTCCACTTTTCACAACTGTCCAGCATTTGTCGCGCTTTCATGAGCATCGCTGTCTTTTCCAGCCCTGTTTCTTATACTACAATGGCACCTCGCAATTTTTGAAGCCTCCAACAAGTTTTGATTAGACAGTTTGGATAGTTCTTCAGAACTTTGCGAAAGGCCGATTTCAGACGAGGGCTATGCCTCGCCCAGAGGCACAGTTCTATCCGCGAATGCATAGGCAATCATCAAGATAGCGATCAAAGCGAGTCGGCCAAATATGTTTATTCCTGAGCCTATCCTAGACAACAAATATAGAAGTCCTCCTGAAAGAATCCTTCCGGTAATCATCGATGAGTCTCGCTCATAGGTTTGAAGCTGGTCGACGGTCTGATCAGCAGCCCTCTGAATATTCCTTTGAGGTCATTTAACATTTTATTCATGAATCTCATTACCCTTACCCTGTTTTAGGTACATGGCCAAGCTGGTGTGGTTTTCTGATATCTGTCCAGACTTCGCAGAAGTAGACTCCCAGGTTGGAAAAGCCTACACTGGTGGGTTTCTTATTGCGTGGAACAATTCCCAGCCAGGATTGATCCTCGGCCAGACGAACATGTACAGATTATTCGCAAGATATTGAGGCTTGTCAACCTGTCTTCTCACTACCACGAAAATCAGAACGGGTACCTGGCATGGCAAATTCACCCCTCCATGATATGTGCATATCTGCGAGTATTGTCAGGCACACTATATATTTTCAATGAAAGTAGATATTTTGGGCTATAAAGAGAACTGTTAATGAATAGAAAGATAGGCAAGCTTTTATTTGAAACCATGACCAGAATTCCGTGTTCGCGCCGTTCAGACTCCCAGGGTTGTTAATTCCGAGCATTGTTGTAGGCAGTTGGTGATCAGCGACCTCCGAAGCTCCGCCTCCGCGGCGGGTCTCCACCCTCCGCATTAGAAATCAACGGCGAGAACCTCCAAGAATTTCTCCTCCTCCTCAACCTCCCCCTCCACGAAATAGAACATCGGTCCAGACTGACACCATGGCTGAGGTTCCGCCAGAGCAGATTGGCGCCCAATCTCACAGGCAACCGCATGCCTTCCCTCCAACATTCGCAAGTGCCTCGAAGGAATCACAAGATGGTGAATCCAAGGCGCCGTTGCCCAAAGGCGTTGTCCTCGACAAAGATGGCAAACCGTGAGTGCTCCCTCCCAGCGCAGTCGGATTACAAGTTATATTTGTTAACTTGTTGCTTTTAGTTGCCGAACCTGCACCTCTATCGCCTCATGGCGTGCGCTAACGAAGCTACAATCGCAAACCTCACCGTCTTCTTCCTCCTCAAATACCAGCCCAGCGACGAAATCCACGCCAGCCACTGCCTCTCCCGCAACTACACCGCTCAACGAAACGCCCTCAGACTGCCCGCCCGATGTCGAACAGCTCGGTCGCTCCACATGGACACTTCTACACTCTATGGCCGCCACATACCCCGAGAAAGCAGACACGCAGCAGCAACAAGACATGCAGGGCTTCCTGAAGTTCTTCTCCAAACTCTATCCGTGTTGGGTATGTGCAGATGATTTTCGGGATTGGATGGCGCACCCAAGCGGGCGCAATCAGCCGAAGCTAGGCGGGCGGAAGGAGTTCGGGTGGTGGATGTGTGAGGCACATAATGAGGTCAATCGGAAGCTAGGGAAGAAGGAGTTTGATTGTCGGTTCTGGGAGGAGAGGTGGAGGACCGGGTGGAAGGATGGCCGGTGCGACTGATCCCAAGATTGATCGATGTGTTGATCCTTCTCACGTGTGTACGATCATGCCCGATGCGGAGCCGGATTGGAATCACTTGTATACTCCTCCGCTCTTGATGTTTTAGACTGTTTTTCTTGTAATAATATTTACAGCATATGTTGGCGAGCAATGGTCCAAGATTTAAATTAGCCCGGCGCTAAGAGCCGATATACCTCAAATTTCTCTGTTGGGGATAGACCATTTGAACAAATTTCACATACAAACTAAGACCGCTAAGCAATTATAATCTCGGGCACAGAAACATCTAGACAAGGTGTGGGAGAACCAGGAGTTTTCGATCTCCCGAAAGAAAAAGCGCCGCCAAACACACGACTTCTCCTGTTTGCAAAACAAAGTGGAAGATGGAAAAAATGAAAATGCCCCATTTTATGACTTCCTGTCAAGAAGGAAAAGGGTGGAAAAGCCGTCAAACTTCGTCATGCAGTGCCCAGAGCTACTACCTTAATATTGAGCTGGGACGAACAGGCGCAGGCCGCTGGCCGGCGCGCCGATCTCGGTCACCTCGGATATGCGGCAGACACTGCCCTTGTATTGCTCGTGGTACTTCGCACCAGTGAAGGGGTCGGCCACGCAAGGGGAGCCGCTAAAGATCGGGGTGAACGAGGCAGCGCAGATGTCGAACTCGGCGAATTGGTCAAACTCGATATCGATCGCGTCCTGGGGGTTGCGCTCGCATTGAGCCTTGATTTTCTTGGCCTGGAAATGGATGTGTTAACAAAAATTAAGTAGATAAAAGCTTGGGAGAGAAATCGTACCTGGTCCAGAAGCTTGGCAGAGCCGCCGTTGGCCAGCATTCGGTTGGCAAAGCCCAGAGCAGAATTGAAATTCTTGTTGGCAAATGCGAGCTTCATGGCAGCCATTAGCGCGAGCTGTCGGTGTGCCACCTCCAGCTTTGGGATAGTGAAATATGCGGACAATTCCAGGCTGCGCTTAAGACCCTCAGGGGTGTCGGTAGAGAGAGATCGGCGCTCCAGCTCGATTGACATGGCAAGGATGTATTCCCGAGCCGTAGTGATGATCTTCTTCGCTTGCTCAACCTCGCTTTCGGACGAAACTGTGTTGACAAGGACGGTATGCAGGATGTCCCGGAAGTACTTTACGCCCTCCTCGAGCTTGTTGGCCCGCATGGCAGCGTAGCCTTCTTGGAGATTGTCGCTGGCGATCGTCTCGAGATCACGAGGAATGTTAGGCAGGACCTTACGGCTGTCGGTCTCCTCGGTATTTCTCCGCACATAGTTCACCAGAGGCGGGAGGCCACTAGAGGCAGGGAGGTAGGTCTTGGAGCCCTTGTAGATCTCAAGGAATCGGTCCTTCAGGGGAGCGAACTGGACGGCTCCGACCTGACGGTTCAGAAGCTGCATAGCAGTGTCAAAGGAGCCAGCGGCAACGTGATCAGCCGCCAACGGAGAGTTACGAGCCCACAGGTCGGCCTCGGAACTGCCCGCACCGGCCTCGGTGCTCTCGACGTTGACAAACTCGACATCCTCCTCCACATTGATGTCGTCACCCATATCCCATCCAGAGGCATCTTCCTCCTCCTCATCAAGGGTATCCTTGGCGAGCACAGCCTCTGTCTCCTCCTCCTCGACCTCAAAGGCATCTGCGCCAGCCTCTTCGTCACCAGCACCGACCTCGCCGAGAAGGGCCTTCTCGAACGAAGAGTGGCCAGCAGCCTTGACGGGCCAGTTGGACTTGAAGGTTGGAACAAAGGGAGGCGGAACCTTTAGGGGATGCTCAAGCGAGGGGAGGGAAATTTGGTCCTCTGTGAGACCGCAAGCCTCGAGAATGGATTCAGCTTCCTCCGACAAGCCGTGCGACTTCGCCGTAAGATAGGCCAGAGGGTCTAGAAAGCATTAGTATATCGCGTACGCACAATATAAAACGGTATTTTGCCACATACACATGTCAACCTCCTTGAACATCTGGATGCGGTCCTCAACGTCGCCACGGTAGATGGCGTTCTGGAAACGAGAGGTAAAGTCTCCACGGTGCTCAGCGATCTTAGCCATGCGGGAAAGCTTTTCTTGATCACCGGTGGCGAGGTAAAGGAAAGACAGCTTGTCGAAATTCCGTTGCTTCTGGTAGGTCATCTCGACAGTCTGGTGGTGGCCGTGGGCCAGAGCCTCAGCTCCCAGCCGGTTCCAGAAGTTCGGGCGATCCAGCTCGCGGGCCATCTCGATGGCAACCTCAAGGTTACCGCACTCCAGGGCCAAGTCAAAACGGGTCTGCGGGTCTTGAACGAACTGCAAGGCGATCTCGGGGTAGCCCTTCTTCTGCAAGTATGAGATAATGCTTTGGCCCACCAAGCTAGAGGTCTTGATGATTTGAAGCATCTCATCATAGTTCCGTTTGACCAGAGCTAGCTTAAATCGGTATTCGGTGGGATCGATAGCGAGAATCTGGGGTTGGGCATTGCGATCGAGGCAGTACACGTTACGTCCCTTGACGCGGACAAGGTAGACGGTCTGGTCGAGGGTGCGAATAATTCCGTTATCACTGCAGTGAGAGAAAATTGGTTGTTAGTGGGCTTGCGGGGCATTCGAGGTGCTTTTTACAACGTACCCATTGAGTAGCGAATACTTGACGTGGTTAAGGGTCGAGTAGATGAGCACGCCAGAATCATCCCAAGTTGCGCTCTTGATGCGAATAGTCTCGTGCAAGGTGCTGACTTGCTCGAGGGTTTTGGTCACAATGGTAACGTTGTGCTTGCTGAGCAGAGCACCGTAGAGACCATCATTGGACCATACGACATACTTCACACCACTGACAGCAAGTTCAGCCAGCTGCTTCTTCTGCTGAATGTCGAAGAGAGTAACGGTGGTGGGGGTAATGAAGAGCAGGCAACCGGTGCCGCCAAAGTAAATGTCCGTTGTGCCAGCGGGGGGCTTGATGGTCTTGGTTGTAGAGTTGCTCAGGTCCTTGATGTCGACCTGCTGGTTGGAGGGGTTGAAGATCGCGAAACGGTTACGGGCAACGAAGACCGCAGACGTAGCCTGGCCACGCTTAACATCGGTGGGTTCAACAGCACCAGTGGCATCCCGAGGAAGGTGGATCAACTCGTACGTTCCATTGTCCGTGGGGGAGGTGACCAGGATGGCGCGTTCGGCAGGGTTGTAGGAAACGGTGCGTGGGGGAACCCAAGGGGAGCCAAGCTTGCGCAGCGAAAGCATGGGAGGGGACTCGACGTTTTTGGCAAAGTCGTAAGACTTGACGTGCTTCTCCTTGGTGATATAGAACAGCTGGTTCTGGTAAACAGCGGAGGCAGGGCGCTCACGCTCCAGCTTGAACACCATCACACCAGTATCGTGACCCGCGGCGAACAGGTTCATCTCGGGGTGGGCGGCGATCACCCAGAATCGGTCGAGGTCGCGCTTGAACGACTGCACAGAGGTCCGCTTGTTGAGATCCCACACACGAATTGTCTTGTCTTCGCCGACGGAGAGGATGAGGTCCTGGTGAGGGTGGAACAGGCAGGCGGAGGCGTTCTGGAAATGGCCGCGGCAAGTATCAACTTCCCATGCCTTGGTATCTATAAATCAAAAGCAATCAGTACTGAGGTAACTTAGGCAATTCCAATAGGACCAACCACTCATGCGCCAGAGCTTGACCAACCGGTCGTCACCAGCCGACACAATCAATGGCAATGTTGGGTGGAACGACACCCAGTTGACTCCGCGGTCATGACCCTCCAGCACAAACTTCACAATGGCATCTGTATTGCCAAACATGTCGGCTTGGTTGGGGTTGGCGCGAGCCATCTGGTCCTCAAATGAAACCGAGGTCGGGGCGGAGTGCTTCTTTCGCAGGCCGGAAATGTCCCAGATGCGAACGGACTGGTCCAAAGAGGCGGAGGCGATGAGGTCCTCGGTGGGATGGAACTGAGCGCACATAACATAGTGGTTGTGACCGGTCATAGTACAGACTAGAGACAGACCATCGATTAGCAACTGTCGAGAGCGGAAATGTAGCTCCAGAACACGTCGAACTTACTTAGAGAACGGTTCTGCCAGTTCCAGATACGTATGGTCTGGTCGTCGGACGCAGACAGGATCCATGGGAGCTCGGGGTGGAAGAACACCGTGCGCACATAATCCAAATGACCATTCAATGTAAACAGACACCTCCGAGTCTGGTAGTTCCAGACCTTGATCTTGTAGTCGTCACCGCCGGACACAAACAGGGGCTGAGTCGGGTGGAAATCGATTCCTCGAACAGGGCCATCGTGTTCTTCGAAGCGGTCAATGAGAGTTCCCATGCGGTAATCCCACAGCTGGATAGTAGAGGAGTGGAGGGAGACGAGGATCCATGGTCTGGAGTTGAGGTCAGCGCCGATGCTCCAACGTGTTATGTCCCCGCGGGACCGACGTACCGTTTCGGGTGAAATGCGATTCCCTTGGCTCTGGAGGATTTCGACTCAAACTGCGCAACGGATGCTGGTTAGCAACTTCAATTGACCCTCGAGTGTGCGACAGAAGCTTGTGGAGATGAAAGCTGGACGACATCGGCGGTGATCGAGGGGCGTACCTTGGTGAGCATGTTTGGAGAGGACTGCATCTTGACAGAGTTGGCCGGAGCCGCACCAAACAGTAGCAAGCCCCGCACGCGAGAGAAGAGGAGATCACAGAAGCAACCACTGCATCCACCAGGGACAAAAGGGCAAAGAGGGTAAGGCGCAGTGGTCGTGGATGCCTGTGCTTGGAGAGCCGAGACGGTAAACTAAACGTGGACTCTATTGTGTAAGCGAAAGGCGGTGGCTATTCCACCCGCCGGGCGGTGAGCAGTCAGGGGGTTCCTGACGACGAGCAACTACTACAGCACCGATCTCTACGACGCGGCCAATCAATGGATTAAGCGTTATTCACGATGTGACAGCGAAGTTCGACAGTTTACGGGGTCCAGGGGAAAGCTTTGACTCTGTGGGGATCAATGTGGTGATGGTGGTGGTGCGCCATACTTTATTGGCGATCTGGGGACCGTCTCTTTCCCCCACTAGAAGCGTCTGGAATACTTGTTTGATGTGACGCGCGGACGACTGTTTCCATCTCATTCTCGACAACCATGTCTTTTACTATCCATCTTCTCCACAGAACTATTATTTGTTCTTATATTTTCCCATTTGCAGCATGTTCCACGGTTAGCATTTCCTCTTCCAGCTAGTGACGGGATCCACCCATAGCGGGAGCGTCGGGTACAATGATAGACGACGACTTGCATGACTTGATGATGCACCATGGCAGAAGGATTTCCGATGGAGAGAACAACTTCCCCTGATCAGTCAGGCAAACCAACGGAGGGGCCTTGGCAATGTCCTCCTTTCACCTCAACTAATGATGCAACGTATGCGCCAACAGACAACAGCAGCAGTCATCATAGCCAGAACGGGTCGGCGCCATCGACTCCAGGACCCGAGGATCTGCTTGACCAAATCTCAGACACAACAGAGGTCAAGGTCCTTCGGCCATATGCCATCGAGGAGCCGGATGATGAGCCGGTACCTGCTGTGCAGAGGCGTGGGCTGCCATGCCTACCAGATTGCTTTGAGCGGTGGCAGCGTGATATGGTTGTCGGCATGGATGACATGGCCGACAAGGTCGTAACAAGTCCTGGCGTCAAGCTTTCGCCAACTCCGAAAAGAGGCCAAAAGCGAAAGCCACCCGGCTCAGCTGGCGCTGGCCATTCTCATATGGGGTCCAACCGATCCAAGTCCGGGACCAGGTTGGACGATAACGCAGCGCCTGTCCCTGGCATCAGTCCGAAAAGACGCCGGCGGCGCAGCAAGCCATCAGGAAATGCACTCAAAATTTCCCATCCTGTTTCTCTTAATGATTTTCGTGAGACCCGAGCCAACGAGAGCTCGAGTTCCGACCTACAGTCGAGCGGTAGTAGCGTCGACACGGCGAACGAGTCTGCTTTGGCCGATGAGATGGACATCGACTGAAAACGGCCCTGCTCTTCATGTCGCTGACATCTGAGAATACCAACTGCGCAGGAAGCTGCAGTACACGTGATGGGGGTAACCTGGGAACTGATGCCCATGACGTCATTTGTATCTCATCGATACGCGAAAGCTTCGCCTGCCCACATGATTCTGAGCCGAAACGCCAGAAAGCTTGCTCTTCTCGAGATGCTGTTTCAACACAACGCTCTATCATCTCCCTATCAACGTTGATCGACCTTGATTGACTGCTGCCGAAGAATTGAACAATCAACATGTCTACCCGCACATCCACCCGTCAGGCCGCACAAAAGGCAAAGGAAGCCATATCAACTACCAGTGAAACAGGAGGCAGAGCATCTGCGGGCACGAAGCGCAAAGCTCCGGAGCGGAAGGCGCCCCAGCCGAAGAAGGAAAAGAAGGAAGACCAGACTCTTCAACCGGAAGAGAAAGCTACCGACACAGGAGTGCATCGCACCCAAGAGACAAAGCCTAAGGAAGAGGAGCCCAAGAAAGAAAAGCCCAAGGAACAAAAGCCCAAGGAAGAAGAGCCCGAGAAAGAAGTGCCCGAGAAAGAAAAGCCCGAGAAAGAAGAGCACAAGGAAGAAGATCCCAAGGAAGAAGAGCCTAAGGAAGAAGAGCCCAAGGAAGAAGAGCCCGAGGAAGAAGAGCCTAAAGCAGCTCCTCCTCAGCCTCGTACTTCACCAGAAGAAAGCAATAAACCTGAACTGAATGTTGAATCTGGCATCCGCAAATCCGAAGAAAGAGAAGACATCGTCCCCTCGAATATCCTTGAAAAGGGTATCATCTACTTCTTCTACCGGCCACGAGTCAACGTTGAAGAACCTGAGGGAGTGGGTGATGTTGCTCGCAGTTTCTTTGTGCTGCGTCCAGCTCCACTAGGTGCTGAACTCGATTCAGACCAGGGACCGGTGGACAAAGATGCCCAATGTCGCCTGTTGATGCTCCCAAAGAAAAAGTTTCCCACATCGCCCAAGGAAAGAGATATGGGTTTTGTGGAGAAGGCCAAACAGTCGATGAAGGATCTACAGGAGAACTTCATCGCAGGCTCAACGTACCAGACTGCAACCCGTGGCGAGCGTACCATCGAGGAGGCTCGACCGTACGCGGAAGGGGTCTATGCAATCACATCCACAAAACGAGCATCTCACTTGGCCTATGTGTTAACAATCCCCTCCGATATTGGCGAAATCCAGGAGAACTTCGGACTGCATCAGCGCGGCAGCTGGATCGTCCAGTCCAAGAACCCGAAGTTCCCTGGTCCAAGCTTTGCCCAATTACCCAAGGAGCCCCAATACCCCGAGTCGTGAGTTTTGTTCTGAGGCAATACCTGGTGTAGAAAGTATTTCATAGCAACTAACTTTGTATTGACAGGGTCCTTCAGAAATTCGGAGACCTCCGATGGGTGCCCCTGGAGCCTGACTTCATTGAGTACCCAAATGCCCAGTTTTTGATGATCGGCGAGGCACAGGATCATCTGGGCAAAGCTGCCACAGCTGAAGGGGGAAAGCAGCCACATGAGATAGAACCAGGTGAAGAGCTAGAAAAGATGGAACAGGAAAACGAGGATCGAGTCCAGGCGCAAGAAGGTAAGCTTCTAGACTTTTCGAACGCAGCCACCCTGCATCATTTGACTGAAACCTCCGTCAGGCGATCTGACAATCTACCGGGATCTCGGCATGTATGCGAAAAAGTACGCATCTGTGCCGACGACTTGGAGCGGCTAGAAGCTCACGTTTCTCAAAAATCCTTGCCGATTGGGATATTTTGCGGTCATTCGGTCTATTCTGATGTAATATTAAAATTGGGTCCGGACAAATACGAGCAACAGTTCACAAATGCCGCGATAAACGGAGTTAATGTTAGGCGAGGTTACTGCTCCTTGGCGCAGTGCTGGAGAGGCTATACATGCCGAGTGGGGCAAGGATTGGCACTTTCCCCTGCATCCCCTCACACTACCAACCATCACCACCAACCAAAGCAAGGTCCGTCTGCTTGGCATGGTACGCGTCGATCAGCGAATGGCGATCGCCGCTCCCTGCACGTTGAGTGGTCCAGTGTTCTATTCCCTGTCTAGCGCGTTGCAGGCCAAGCAGGATGGGCATGCGACGTCGGAGTCGCAGGGTGCGGTAACCCAGATAAAGCTGCATGGTACCTCCAGAGTGGGAGTGAGGAAAATCAACAAATTAAATTGACAGCCACTATGAAGTCGACTCTGGCGATTGCGCTACTGGCTACGGTCGCAAGGGCTGCGGACCATGTCGTGAATCAGACTACTTGCGCTGGCACCACCTACAAGTATACCGGCCTAGCCGGGTATGGCTTCATTCCGTCCAATGCTACGGATAAGTATGGTGATACAATCGGTGGCATTGGCAGCGCCATTGCTATTGATCAGTCGTCCTGGCGCAAGTCTGGCGAGGATCTCTACTCTGGGACAATCTATACGATCCCGGATCGTGGATGGTAAGGATTCCTAGTCTCGAAAATCAAGGGAAAAGAAGTAAAAATACTAAGAATAGACCCAGGAACACTAATGGGACTCTCAACGACCAGTCACGTATTCAGAAGTTCGCGCTCACGTTCAAATTGGCACCCCATGCTTCAGCCAAGAACCCCTCCAATCCCAACCTGCGCTTGGAATACCGGGACACTATACTTTTGACAGGCCCTGATGGAAACCCCACCACTGGTCTGGACGCCGATGCTTCTGGTAACTTTTCCTACCCCGGTTTCCCACCCCTGCCCGTTGCCACCTATACCGGCAATGGCTTCGGCGGCGCTGGCAAGGGCGGCAAGCGAGTCTCAGTGGATGCAGAGGGCCTGGCACTGGCCCAGGACGGTGGTTTCTGGGTATCTGATGAGTACGGGCCCTACATCTACAAGTTCAGCGCTTCGGGTCGTATGGAACATGCGATCCAGCCCCCGCAGGCCTACCTGCCTCGCCGCAACAACACCCTCAGCTTCAGCGCTGACTCCGCGCCACTCTATAATCCGGATGCGGTGCCTATCCCCGAGGACACCGAAACTGGTCGTGACAATAACCAGGGCTTGGAGGGCCTGAGTCTCTCTGCTGATGGCAAGACGCTCTATGCGCTGATGCAAAGCTCGCTGGACCAGGAGGGCGGCCCGAAGAAGCGGTACCGTGCCCCGGCTCGCATGCTCGCATACGATATCTCTGGCAAGACACCGCGCTATATCCACGAGTGGGTGGTCATGCTGCCCAAGTACTACGACTACACTGAATCCGATGCCGACAAGGCGGACCAGGTCGCCTCACAGTCGGAAATTCACCAGCTGCCAACGGGCGACTTCCTGGTTCTATCACGGGACTCGGGTTTTGGACATGGACAAGCCGAGTCACGGTCCGTGTATAGACATGCGGATGTTTTCTCCGTGCTGAACAATCAATCGGTCACTGATTTCAAGGGCCAGAGTGATTATGATAGTGCTACTGGTGCCATTGCTTCGTCGAAGGGTGTCCTGAAGGATGGCATCTCCCCGGCTGAGTACTGTTCATTCCTAGACTTCAATGTCAATTCGGAGCTGGCTAAGTTCCGTCTGCACAATGGTGGTCTGCAAGATGAATACTTGTTGAATGAGAAGTGGGAGAGTCTGGCTCTTGTCCCGGTGGATCCATCTGCCGGTATCCACCAGCACAAGCAAGGCGAGCAGGAGTATTTCCTGTTCAGCTTGAGTGATAACGATTTCATTACTCAGAATGGTAAGTCAATTCTCTATTTGACAGTTGTTTTCATTTCATGCTCACGCTCACGCTCTGACAGGGCACATGAATTTTGGGAAGTTCCCGTACAAGGACGAGTCAGGATACAACTTAGATACCCAAGCCCTAGTGTTCAAGGTTAGATTCTAGATCAGACGGAACTTGGTATCAAACCCATAGACTGCTTGAAGCGTCTATCATTGGACCCATGTCCCTTACTTCCTCGCTTGTGCGTAGTTTCACACAAAAGAAACGAATCATTAAACCAATATTAGTCCAAGGGACATGAATTATTCAATAACAACGATAGAATCATATCTCTAGCCCTCGGATTGTGGCAAGCGGCCCATTTTCCGCAGCCCATTGAACGGCGAATAATCGATGTGAGACCCGTGATGCTGGAAAAGCTTAGACTCGAGGGGGGGGTGATATTTGTGCTATTGGATGATCCCATTTATTGCGTCACGAACGTATCACTCGTTGTATTTAGTGGAAGTTACTTCGCATATAAAAGGCCCGTGTGTTGGTAAGATTTAAAACACAAGAATGAGTTGGCAACAATAGCACGGTAGATACCGGTGGACGATGTTTGACCTGTACCAAATCTCGACACGGTTGCCCTGGTCATCCAGCCATACATTTGACAAAAGGGCTGAGGCCTGGGCACTCAGTGACATCCATCTTGAATCCACTGGTATAGTTGACGGCCTTTGGGGGAAGGGAAGGCGATACCCCACCTCCTTGGAGCAGTCTGCTTCACAAACCGAAAAAAGCGGAGATCATTGGAAAGGCGTTCTCAAAGAAACAGATCTGAACCTCAAGCGCTGGAGGTTTTCTGATGTAACTGGTTTCCAAATTATGAAGTGCCACTGTACGGAGTACCTGGTTGGGAATATTTGCGTAGGGGCCGCTCACTCCATCCCCGCAATCGCAATCGCTGATCTTTCAACACAAAACCACCTGAGCTTGCCCATGCCGAAGCCGTGCAGCGCAGCGCACTCTCGATGGGTTCGGGGCCTGAATAAATGCCTCCGCCTGTAGTATGCTAATCACCTGAGCAGCTTAATGTTCAATGCTTATGGATACAACCACAGACCCCGTCCCCCTTTCGCCTGACGCGCCGCGATCCGACGCGCCGAAGTGCCGGGCCACAGTTCGCCAACTCTCCTCGATTTCTCTTATCGCAGTCGACACCACAGGAGAGTAAAGATGATGTCGACATTGTCGACGATGATGCACCACCATCAACTGGCCCTGCCGCTCGCACCCCGGCCCAACCGCGGCATGTTGTTCCACCACCACGCCGGCCACGGGACGTGATTGAAGATTACCACGATGGCGAATGGCTAGGAAATACGGAGGCCCGAAACAATGAAGCGATGTCGCCGGGTGACTTCGCTATTGATAGCTCTCCTCTTGATGACTCAGGAACTCCTGTTGGGCCGGACACTGAGTTCGACACGCTCTTTACGCCAACGGAAAATGGCAAGAAAAGGCAACGACTTTCAGCAGGAGAAGGGCAGACACTGGATCAGAAATCGAATCGGCAATCCGAGGAAAGACAATCTTCATCTCCTGAGCCGCGACGGCCAACATTCGATCCTCTCCACACTCCTGCTCCTCGCCTGGCGCAGCGTCCACCTGCACAGAACCTGGCCGCGCAAGCCACCCCAGGCATTCCCGCAAAGCCCGGGGACGCAGGAGTTGGGATACCTGGGAGCACAAAAACACCATTCCGCAGTCGACCGCGATTTATGCTATCAACTCAAAAACCCCGTAGCCAGCCTCCATTCCGAGCCGAGACACCATCGGCAACGCAATCAACCCCACCGCAAGAACGACGCAAGCCCACATTTGTGCTTCCTCGTTCACCGTCCCCAAATGAAGCTTCCGACAACATCCCCGCGCCCTTCTCACCTTCCTCGCGCACGCTTCACCGGCGCGGTCGACCTCGCTCTAGCGTGGCGGGCTACGTCCCAGGCGGAATGGCCGCCGAGGTGCGCAGCTGGATCCTTGAGGTGGGATCCAAACGTGAACAAGCTGTCATCAACCCGGCGCCTGTCGAATCGAACGGGAGTAGGGTCGTGGACCTTACCCGATATCTCTTGGCTGCTCGCATTGTCCAGGTCAAGCCGGCGGGGCTGAAGAGCGCTGGCGCTCTATCATTTGTTCTAGCTGAGCCGGTGAACAATTTTCCCACCGGAGACGAGGAGCCGGAGATTCTCAAGATAATGATTATGGGGCCCCCTCGATCTAGACCAGCTCCACATGCAACGTTGTCGCGGGCCAGGATACCACAGCCAGGCTTTATCCATGAAGGAGACTTGTTAGGAATCTACCGGGATCTAGCATGGCACGTCACGTTTGGTGAATTCCAGGCTCTGAGCGTCGCCAATGGATTGCAGACAGAACCATTTCAAAATTGTGCTTCTGGTAGTCCCGAGCGGTGGCTAATTGTCATGGAATGGGACCTCGTCGAGGCAGCTACGTAGTATGTGAGCATAGCTACATTTGTATTCGATACGAGCTACGCATGTGTAACAAAACTGCTGATTGATATGTCCTTGATGCATACATGACATGTATGTCTATAATGGGTATATTGTAGACGCAAATCAAAACACAGTGCCACCCTGGATCACGGTCATTAATCTTTAACAGCCTTAAGGGCATCCACGGCCACATTGCAACCCCAGCGAACCAGTTTCTGCTCTTTCTCAGTCACAATATCGGTCTTGGCGACGACCTTGCGAACGAAATAGATCAGGCCCTTCGCGACCTGAGGCGTGTCTTGGACACGCAAAAAGATCTGCATAAGGGACTCCTCGTCCTTCGCGTCAACCGCGCTGGTCTTGCTCGCTTTCTTCTTGTTGAGTGCCGCCTTGGTCTTCTGCGATTGCTGAATGATGCTGATTATCAAGAGCTCGACAAATGTCTTGGTCTTGGGCTGGAGATAAGCGAAATTGAGGGTTTTCAGAATACCAAGCGTTAACGTTCCATCCGCAATGAGCATTCCGTACATCTTGGCCAGGTTGACAACGGCTTTCATGTTAACACCGGTTTCCTCGTCGTCGGCGTCGAACTCGGTTTCCTCCTCGTCGTCGCCTTGTTCACCCATCCGTTTGAAGATGTTCCAGAGAGCGAACATGAAAGACATCTTGAGACGGCGGCCCGATTCTCCGCAAAGGCGTCGCGCAATCAGGGTATAATATGGGTTGTGTGCTTGTTCCTGCATGGCACAGTGCAAGAGGACACGCGGAATCTCCAGTTCTTGCGAACGCTTGAGGCGAAGCTTAAGAAGGCGGACTTGCGCGTCTTGGTAGTCGTTCGCCGACATGATGGCCACAAAGATTGAACGGCGGACATCCGTGTTCATACGGTGCACCTTGGCCAGATCTCCCAGATCGGGCTCGGCTTCACTGTCATCCTCCATCGCATCGGTCCCTCCCATTGGCATATTGGACAACTCCTGGCGAGCAGACACCAGAGGGTCTTCCCGCCAGCTTGCCCCGACAAGCCACCATTTGCCTTTCTTGGAAGAGTCGTGAATATCAGAGCGGGTGATGTTGATGGGCTCTGATGCGCGGATGGCCCGGGAGTTGTTCAAAGAACCCAGAATCTTGCGCATCTTGGTGATATGCTCCGTAGTCACGCCTGCACCGATCCCAGACCTGACACGGTTGTTCTTGAGGTCGGTGATAGTATCAACCATGAACTTGGTTCGGACGGAGAGGTTTTCCTCGCCGACCTTCGCCACGGCGGGCTGAATGAGGAGTACAATATCCTTGAGTGCAGACGGATCGTCTTGACGAAGTTGAGGACCGGAATCTAGACATTGTTTAGATGCGTTGTGAAAGGACCCAAGATAGAAAGGAACTTACTCCGAATGACCTTCAGCAGAAGCTCGGTATTGGTCTCCGTAATCTCCTGCAGAAAGAGGCGAATGTAGTCATAGATCAAGGGGCTCCCAATGACATGGAAGTTGTATAATTGGCACAAGAGCGAGACCAAATTGACAGTCTCCTTGCCCTCAAACTTGCCACGTTCGTCCGCTTCTCTATCCAGAGTTTCCACCACCGTCTGCACAATCTCCGCGCCAAAGTCCGTACCCATGATCTTGTACACAGCCGCAATGAATCCAGCATGTAGGATGATAAACGTATCGTTGAGCACAGCTCTTTCGCAGATAAGGCCCATCAACAAACTGATCAGGGTGGAGGTGACGTTTTGGCGCGGGTAGTCCCGATAGAGCTTTTCAAACTCCGCGAGGATAGACACCAGATTTGCCTCGGAGAGCTTGTTCAGGTGTCCCTGGGCCTGGCGACGCAGTCGAGTCAGAGACTCTGTCTCTGGATCCCCGCGAGCTCGCAATGATGGTGGAATGTATTTCTGGGATGCTTTTTCAGGCGCGGGCACGGGTGCCACATATGGATTTTCGCGTTTCTTGGGCGGACCTTCTTTTTCTTTGTCGAATCCATCAAAGCTGCTGTCCTCGCCTTCCTCGTCGTTCTCCGACCCAAAGATTCCTTTGTCAAGGTCATCCATACCATCTTCACTGTCGAGGTCTTCCTCGTCATCTTCCTCCTCGTCATCCGAAGCCTCAGCCTGACGCCGCAACGCCTT
The DNA here is from genome assembly GCF_028826845.1 of Penicillium canariense. NCBI lineage: Eukaryota > Fungi > Ascomycota > Eurotiomycetes > Eurotiales > Aspergillaceae > Penicillium > Penicillium canariense. Next base: position 1,537,704 of record NW_026622734.1, on the reverse strand, counting down.
CTGCCTCTTGCTTTGAAGCCACTCGTCGGCTTCCCGCTTACGCTTCTTGCTGTCGTCTTCCGACTCCTCGCCCAAGTCTCCCATCAAATCATCTAGTCCATCCTCTGCGAATGCCTTGGGTAGCTTCTTGCCCTTCTTGAGACCGAGCTTCTTCTCCAGCGCGGCAATTTCGGCGTCATCCTGAGCTAGCTTGGACTTGACATTTTCCGAAACATGTGCGCCGCGTGGAATATCATCCTCGTTACCATCCTCGTCGCCCTCCTCCTCGTCGCTTTCCCCCTCATAGTCATCGCTGTCACTTTCCTCATCATCGCCCATCTCGTCGAGCAGCCGCTTCTGCCTTTTCGTCACGACGGATTTAGGGGCCGGCTGTGACTCTTGGCGTGTTCTTTGTTTGCTTTTCGGGGCAGCTGGTGTATCTTCGCTGGACGATCCTTCGTTCTCGTCCAGATCGAGGTCATCTTCATCCTCTTTCGGTCGCTCGAATCGTTGCTTCTGTTTCTGAACTGGCGCCCTTGCTGGTTTGCTCGATTTCTTATTGTTTCGCTCCGCTTGACGGCGCTCCTTCCGGTTTCCGGGGCCGTTCCGCTGGCGCTTCTTCTCGCCATAAGTATCCCTGATCCCTAGCTCCGCGCGCAGGTCACGCGGGAGGGAGGTCGTATTGTGCTGGGGGCGCGGCATGGTGGCTGTTTCCTGATATTGACTGCGTCGTTCCGTCGAAAAAGAGGCCGAGGCCCTGGCGGTGAGTGAACTTTTTTCAACTGCCACTTTTTCTGCCCGCCGAAACACAAGGCGGCGACCCACCCACGGAGTTTCCTCCCCCACAAGACTCGGGCGTCGTTGGCCTGGCCTACGTGTATTGCATCCCGCCTGCTTCAGCTTTCACGAACGGCCAATTATTGCGCGTCTTGCCAATACACCCAATCTCACCATGGCGCCGCACTTGAGCAACGACGAGGTGAGCTTTTGATCCTTTAGTTCTGCTATGCGTGTTCCGCACATTCTGCCACGAAACAACCCGCAGTGTTGCTAATATCGCAACTCTAGTTCTTCTCATCCCTCACCGATCTTCTTTCCAAGACCTCCCAAAAGGCGCGCGGCTCGGTTTTTCTCTCCCAAAAGCCTCTCATCGACTCCGTCTCCAACTCTCCGCCATCCATTCTCATTCGTGCTACCGACGGGAACACCAATGCCCCCAACCCCAAGGCGTCCAGCAAGGATGGCAAAGTCACCAAGAACAAGACCTCGAAGGACAAAGTGAAGTTTGCTACCGTTGTGAATGCGGATGACCTCGAAACATTCTACACACGCTACGCGGACGTGTGCAAGTCGGGCATGACAGGAATGAAGAAGCGAGACCGCAGCAAGCGCAAGGCGAAGGGCAAAGCCGGAGCGGCAAAGGCCACCAAGGCATAGACCCGTTTGTTTGCTTAATTCATGGCGGTGCTTTATGACCGTGGTATTTGGTGTGGTGTGATATCCGCTTATATGGCCCTGTTCATCTTGCATTTTCTGGCGTTTATCGGCGGCTTTTGCTTTGTGTCAATGATTCTTTATGAGCTTATATCTCCGGTGCACATAGGACCTTTTCCCGTACACTTGTGTTCTTCAAGCCCAATTCGTCATCTGGATTGGCTAGCCTCATTGCAGTTGGTCCCATTCTTCAGGGTGGATGTATCCATTACTCTAAACAAATTATACCTTATCCTATAACTAGCGGGAATTGTCCTTTGCCCTCTTCCACATGGAAATCCCACTCGGCACCTTCGTATTCCTTTCTCGGCGTCGCATTAACAGGGAACTTGTCCAACACTGGCCCCGTTATCGAAACCATGCTCGTCGTGTCCTTCCTCGGCTCCTTCCAAACTCCACCAACAGGGGCTAGATCGTACCGAAGAATCACCATAGCCACCACAAGCAAAATTTCGGAGCTGGCAAAGTGCCGGCCGGGACAGACTGTCGGCGATAGACCAAAGGTCAGGAATCCGCCCGCCCGCCGAGAGTCTTTCTTGTCCCCAGATTGGTCATTGGACTGCGCCGGCTTCATGAACCGACGCTCATCAAACTCTCCAGCAGTTTTCCCCCAGACATCGGGGCGCTGGCCTATTGGAATAGACGGCATGTTGACCGTGTTTCCAGCCTTTAGAAGGTACTTGTCCGCAAGGAGTGTGTCCGTCGTGACAAGACGTGTTGGAGAAGAATTCGAGCGCGTGCGAAGGACCTCCTGAAATGTGGAAATCAAAAGAGGACAGCTTTCCCGAATTGCAGCCAAGTCAATGTTATGTGTGCCATCTGCCGCCACGGAAAGAGCATTGCCCTCAACTTCCTTGCGTAATTCGTCAAGGAGCTGAGGTCGGGAATATATGTCGAAGAGGCACCAGAACATGGCAGGGATTGTATTCGATACAAACGCAATTAGCATACCAACTTCAAGCTGGGAGTACTCTTCCATAGTGAGGCCACCCTCTGTGGATTCCTTTAATCGCACAGCTGTGAGATCAGATGCGTTCTCCGCGCCATTCGCCTGCAGGTATTTTAGAATTGCTTTGGCGACCTTCTCGCGACCTTTCCATGGTTTTCGTGCCGTGAGCCACGGCAGCGTATTGGCCATGAGTGGGCCGAGGCCATTCTCAAAGTCCCTAAACAGCGTTAACACTGATCTCGTCCCAGATACAAAAAGGAACCCTAGCTCACCACCACGCGTCTTGGATTTCCCGCTCTTTGTAAGGGTTTAATGGCCCATATGTAGCGTCCGTACTAGCAGCCATTGTGGCATCCCTACACCACTCGTACAGATCAACAGTGGAAGTCTCCCCCATCCTGTCGATGAATGGCCGCATCAATTGAACCATCCGGATATTCATCTGGTCCAAAGACTTGCCCACCAAGGTTGGAGTCATGGAATGCATAATCTTGGCACCGAGACCTTGGCCGCCCGACTCAGTCCCCTTGAGAATATCTAGAGTCTTAGGGTCCGAGATACCGGAGATATTCTTGGCGCCGAATAAGAGAAGTGGTTCAAAGCTGATAGTTTTTGAGTTGCGCTGCACGGCCTGCATCAGATCTGGCGAACTGATCACATAGAACTTGGTAAACAGCATGTCAAGTCCAATAATTGGATGTTGGGGATGCTTCTTGCTGTCAAATCTGTCAGCTATCATCCTACGTCCACGGTATAAAATAGAACGAAGAGGGGCTCACGCCTGGTTGCCCCAGTGTCCAACTCCATGCCGTAGCATGCCGAACATATGCCCGACTATTGGTATCCCGCTAGTCACCATCGGCGGTTCACGAGGATCGTGCCGAGATCCATATCCATTGAACACAACATATCCCAGCGCCGCGATGACGCCTAGGATCAGAAGCTGGGTTGTATCGAGCATAGCGATACGTCAGGCAAGGATACTCTGTTAATGGAGAGCAAGCTCCAGAGACGGCGATGGCCTTTTACCCCTGGATGCAGTTGATTGTGATCCGGCTGTCTCCCCAGCCAGGAACTCCACGTTGCTTGGTGTTGGTGGAAACAGGATTGGTGGCTTGCGCAGTGGGCCAATCATGTCAACAGAGTTCCCGCCCCCAAGTAACGCGCGCCCTGCGATGGAAAAGAGATCACAAGTGCGACCGATCAGGAGGGACCGTGAAGAAAAAGGCGGCTTATAAACTGAGATTTAAGCGGCAACTGGTTTTGATTATATCTAATGTTGCTAGCAAGATCATAGAAAGATCGTAATATTTGCCGCAGGGTCGGCCAATGCTCGTCTAAGGGGGTCATAACTCCTCCCAACCTGCTGGGGAGGTTGTCGGCAAGTAAAAATATGTCTGGCTGTGAGGATCTTCCGCGTAGGCATGCGATGCGATGAGATATCAGGGGATTAAAGGCATTCTCAAGGATCATTTAGCTCTTCCATTTATAGAAAAATTATATTACCGACCAACGGCGGTCGTATCGCGGGAGCCAAATGTTATATGCAGCGCTATAATACATAATGAGGCCGGCAATAATACTCATGCCCAATACATCCACCTCGTAGGAACCATGCAAGTCAGTTTCGAAATAGTCATAAAACAGGGGGGAAATCGTGGTGTCACATGTGAAAGGGAGATACATATTAAATCAGTAGGGTCAAGAATTCACAGAGAAGGTAAATGAAACAAAAGGGTAAAATCACAGTGAACCAAAGTCGTCCAAGTTAGTCGAGATCCCAGGGATCTAACTTCTTGGACATTTCAGCGTCCTCATATTCGGACGAGGGTTCGCGTTCTAAGGGGAAGCTGAAGTCATCTTCAGTCACGGGCTCCTTGGGTGAACGCGAGTTTGAGCTGAACTCGCCCAGGGTAGAATTAAGGGCAGGGCTGATGACAATGCGAGCAGCAACGTGGAGCAAAATAATGAAAAGTTGGATCGGAGGTACCAACACGAGGAATAGTGCCTTGGAAAGGAGGGAAGAAGTGTGCTCGTTCGATGCCGGCTGGCATAACGCAGAGGATGAGGGTATAGGAGAGACATCACTCCGCCTGGTTGCTTGCGCTCGGCGGCGAAATTCAGTGCTCATATGTTGAAAATCCGTGGTAGGTGATGTAGGACTTGCAACCGGGCAATCTCTGTTCGAAGATATGCTCAACGAAGGCTTCTTTGGCGGATCCTCTCGAACTATGTACTTTGGCATCTTTAGTGCCGCCTCAGGTAGATCGTCTTCGATCTTTGTGGGTGAGTGGTTGATGCAAGTAGCATCAACTCCCGGCAGGGTGTTCCTGGACGGTGCAGATTCAGACGTCTGCTTTGCAGAGAGTTCAGCCACAGAGGCAGCGACTGAGGTTCCCGCTTTGACAGCAGGATCGTAAATCTCCGTTGGGGCTGCATGAGCAGAGTGCGTGCCCGTCGCAGAATGGAATGATTCCGGCGTAGACGCAAAAGAAATGTTATTATCAATGTCAGGTTCCGGTTTAGACTCGGACTCTTCGTCTGGAAGCTGGGAATCTTCCGGAACCTGTGGATCTTTTGGCATTGAGATCTCTTCCAGGGCTACATTTTCTGATGAGATTGGCATTTCCACTATTTCCAGCGGGGTGGGAACTCTTTGAGAACCCAGAGGGTCTTCAAAACTGGGTTCTGCTTCTTTTCGTTTCGAGTGAGAGATCTCATGGGGACTCTGGGATGCTTCTGGCGGAACCGTGCTGGGAGCATCTTCTAGAAGCAGAGGCTTTGGAGGTATCGGGGACTCTGCCTGGCCCCGCGGTTCCTGTGCATCTAGAGATTCGTCTTGCACAACTGCTGCCAATTTCGACGATTCCACGGAAGGCGAAGTATCTTCGTCATTTGGTTTCTCTGGCGTTGAGGAATCTTGGAGATCAACAGTTTCGATCGGGTCAGAAGTTTTCTCCGGATGCTCGTCTTCCTGAACCACCGGACCATACTTTGCGGTCATAGGTTCGTCAACAGCCGGGGCTTCATCTTCATCATCTTCTTCTTCCTCTTCCTCCACCTCTTCTTCTTCTTCTTTAACTAATCTTTCTGAAGTAGGAGCTTCCGCGGGAACAGGGGTGCCATCAAATTTCGCCAGCAGGCTGGTGAAGGTTTGCGGCGACTCTGTAACGGAGCGCCTAATCGGTGACGGGTGAGAAGGTAGCTCGAAGCTATTGACGGGAGATGGTGCTTGTTCAACGGCTGGCACAGCCTCGGATGTTGTGCTGTTCGTTTCCTGGGGAATCAACCCACTCTCATCTGTGGCAGCTCCATCGGTGTCCTCCCCAGTACTAGCGGAATCGAGCCAATCGGACTTGGCATCAAAGGGGAAGAGTTGGTTGCTTTCCGGGATGTGACGGAGGCTATCCTTCCGTTCCTTGGGTTTCCATGCCTTCTTGCGCCGCGGTGCCATGGCATCCTCAGGCAACTCGATAGTAAATGCCCGCTTAAAAGGACACGGCGTAACTTCATATCGGAGCACAGTCGGCAGCGCAGCCTTTAGATCCTCCACTAAAGCCTTATCCTCTGCAGTTTCATGTGGGATCTCGATCCGATAATAGGTGAGAGGGCGTATGCGCAAAACAAACTTGGACACCCCGTCCACACACCAGCACTGGGAGTTTTTCAAGATTGCATGAACGACATTTCCACACTTCAGAAATACAGTTAATCCCCTCTCCAGCCTCAGTGGTGCGGTTGCGACGGTTCGTTCGGTGGCGGAGCGCCAGGGGAGCGTCTCTATGGTATCAACGGGGTAGTCGAAATCGGAGGGTACGGAGCTCGACGGAATCGGGACGAGTGCCCTGGGAGCGAAATGAACAATCTTTGCTGAGGGATGATAGTAAATGACGTTTCCCGACAGATTGGGCGCAGCCGAACCGCGTTGCGCCTGCGGATTTAACTTTGTGGGGAGAGTAAACGAGCGACGAATCGACTGTACCGGGCTCGAGGACTGGCTTAGAGACTCGGCCATCATCAAGTGACTGTTTGCGCAGACGGCCGATCAGATAGTAGCATCAGGACCCGGTCACTGGGGCATGGCGGAGAAAGAGGCGCCCCGAGCTGAAGATCGCGGCTTATCTCCCCCCATGTTCGCGCGTCTTTGCGCCTGCGGGAACATGTGATTTCGTCCTCAGGCATGAATTATCAGGTGACCGTGAATGACGCAGCAAGCATAAGTGGATGTACTGTTGATACGTTCCTGTTCACTCCCAAGGTTCGCCAGAAGAACCAACACACGACCACACCAGAAAGTCCACGCTCAGTATGGAGAAGGGCTTGACTATCTCTAACTTCGAGCCCAATGCGGTGATCCGTGGCTTCCAGCTTACCGTGGTAGGAAGTATGTCGTCTCCCATGTTGTTACTCTACAGACATGAGTCTCATGAAGCAGGGCTCTTCCCCTCTAGACGCCTGATTGTGGGGTGCTTAGATCTGAAGTCGTCGCCGGCCTTCTGATTGATGCTTGTACAGCCGATTGCCTGATGGCTCAGCTTGCTCTTGATGACAGTTTATCTGATTTGATAATTACTTGCATGTGTTCAAGGCTAATCTGACCAAAAATAGCCGTCCGAGCCTTGCAAAATCCTAACCTGTTCAAATATGAGCACTTCCGTCAGGCAGCTCTTGCTATAGGCGTGGGGATAGTCATCCAGCTTATCATCCAGGTTCCGGTATGTGCAAAGGCTTGATTTCTTTGACAACTCCGGATATCTGATACGCCACCTAAAGATTGTTGCTCTGAAATTTGGTCTATATGTTTTGTCGTGGGTCATTAATCTGGACCACGCGACGTGGGATGACAAGCTTCTCGATGGCTTGGAATTTATGTCCAAGTCTGTGCTCCAGGTGCCTTTCCTTCTGATGACTTTGATGGGATATGTGACCCCTACACTGGACGAGATGTAGGTCATCGCCTCCAAAATCCTATTATTTCACTCGCTGATTGAGCGTCTAGCTTCATGCAATCCATCGAGTGGGTGGACACGACATACATACAAAAGCACAAGTCCGAGGACCCCGGCAGTCTGCGTGCCATGTATTTCCCCAGCTTGGTCATGTTCCCAACTAAGGGTGGCCCTCGCTCCTCGCGGCCCAAGTCGGAGGCCATCATGATGTTCCTCAACCGGTATGCCAAACGAATGGGGATCCTTTTCGGGGTCTATCTTCTTTCCCTGATCCCTGTCCTTGGTCGATTTGTGATGCCAGCAGCGAGTTTTTATACATTCCGCAATCATGTCGGCACAGCTCCTGCCGCTGTCATTTTTGGTGCGGGTCTGGTCCTGCCCAAGGCATTTATCGTCAAGTTTCTCCACACCTACTTCGCATCGAGAAGCTTGATGCGGGAACTCGTGAGTCCTGTCATTCTCATCCGCTTTACGCTGAAAACACTGCCTAACACACCCCTAGCTGGAGCCGTACTTCCGCCGCATTAAATTCACCCCCGAACAGAAACGCCGGTGGTTCCGAGACAGGGAAGGCGTTCTTTTCGGATTCGCCTTTGCTTTTACTGTCGTTCTGAAAACCCCATTCATCGGTGTGCTCATGTACGGGGTGGCGGAAGCATCCACTGCCTATCTCATCACCAAGATCACCGACCCACCACCTACCCCTGCGGAGAGTGAAGGCTTTGCAGAGAGCCAAGTAACATGGAAGAACAAGCATGACTTCTTACGCTTGTCGCTTGAGAACATTGACAAACTCAATGTTGTGACAGATGAAGCGGGACCCAAGGGTAACTCTGCGAACTCTGGAAATAAGTTCTCATGAACTGCTCCCGAGCGCAATTGAAAACCACATAGCCCGAGACAATGATCTGCTTGTAGCGGCCTGCATTGAATACTCAGCAATCCCTATGGCTTACAATGATCGGCTATTGCTTAACTCTTCGGCTACTCTGCCTTACCAGCAATCATGAAAAACGTCACCTAGCAGCACCCAATCATAGCCGCACTCATAAACTGTTTCCATCAGCACTTTATCCTCCTGATTGAATACGTGAAAGTTATCTTAAAAGTCCTACTCGAAGGTAACCGCTTTCCACATTCAGTAGATTGATTCTGTTTCCAACCGTGTGAGGCACCTTTCACCCCCTGAAACGTCGACCCATACCCCACCCCGTTAGCGGTCACACCAACAATAGTATTCCAGCCACTATAACGTCAAATTTCTCCCTTGAATATCAATAATATGGCCTTGAACGATGCTAGTGGATTCAATCCGCCCCGACGACGGTGTCTGGATTGATAGATCTGATAATATTCATATATTAGCTCTTCTCGGTAGCTCACTAACTATTTTGACGATTACTACCGACACTTGAGATATCCCACTATTTTTGGACTGTTTTTGCTTTGGCGTCGTGGTACGAGTTAGGCTCGAGCTCTCGTTAACCTTTCTACACTTCGTTATCTAAAGTCAATATCACAAAGCAGCCCCAGGGATGATTTGAATCCTTCTCGAGTGCTAGTGCGAGGGAGAGATTTGGATAATACAAAGTAATATATTATATACGAGGGTCTGTTGGGTTGGCCAGGAACTGCCGAGTTGAGTATGTTGGAATGTAGAAGGAAGAAGGCCGCGTCATTCGGTGCGTTGAAGCATTCGAAAGTGGAGCCGGTCTTTGCGGTGAACAAATTTTACTGCGAACATGATTCTACCCAGGATGTGACAGATGTCAGCAGGGGCCGGCAAACTTCCGAGAAATACGCTAGAAATTTCTATAATTCAATCTGGTTCATTTGTTAGAGCGATTGAGCGCCTCTTATGAGACATCAACACTCAAGATACGAAGCGCATTATTATTTACAATAGCATCTACAGATATCTATCGGAGCTGGAGCCTTGAGAACAGCCCCCTGAAATCAAGTCTGACGATATGAAATTTCGATTAGCCCCAGGCCGCGAATTATTTGAGGCGATATAGTCTTGGCATCGGCCTAACGCTACATATGTATTTAGCCTATCCGAAAGTGGAACTCCCCGGAGCCTCTACTTGACCGATAGCGCGGCGCGTCCCAGGGTAAAATGTTATCCGGCCAAGCTATAATCGACGTCGACCTTTCGTAAGGCTGGTCTAGAGCGTTATAGATCCGCTGCAATGACTAAACAGAAGCCAATGCCAAGACATTCGACGTAGATTAGACCGTTCATTGATGAAGGGAAACATGTTCACTGGTACTAAACCATGAAAATCCTCTTCCTGGATACCAGTTAGTACATGTCGAAGCTAGCATTAAGCTACCTGCCGCGTCAGCCCTGTCTGGGCGAATATTGCTTACGCTGTACTCAAATGTGAATTCTGGCCTGGAATTGATTTTCCTACTAAGGCCTCTACAGCCTTCATTGTGTATTGAAGGAAAAGTGATTCAGACGAAGAGGAGATATGCTCAAGACTATACGCGCCATTTTGTAGAATCCGGGTAACGATGAACCCTAATTGGATTGGAAAGTTATGGTCGAACTTTAACAGATCTGGTAGCACGGAGTTCGATGCAGCTATCTTACTTGGTCCCACCCATTTTTCGAGCTTCCACTGCGAAGGCATTTGTGGCTCCACGCACTCACAGTAGCGCGTTTCACCAATCGGCATACTGAAGGTCCCGAATGCACATGCTCACAATCAGCTCGCTGGAGGATTTGGGTCTGTCTAATCCACTTTCATATTTCTTCAGGGGTGTGAGAAAACAACAGGACAATATAAAACTTCACCAGTAGCTTGATCTATGCTTGTTTGAGAATTCTCTTCGTCCATGCCTTTTCATCTTCATTTCATTTATTCAACGTTCCTTTATTGACCCTTATATCTTTCCATCATGCGTTGTTCGTTGCCACTCGCGTTCAGTTTGATAGCTTGTGTGGCTGCTACGCCCCCTCATTCTCATTCTAGATTTCATGTCCGCCGGGATGGAAATCACGAGACAAAAATTACCGGATTCTTCAGTGGGAGTTGTTCTGAAGAGAAAATGACAGTTCGCAAAGAGTGGCGGCATCTGTCCACGGCGCAGCAGAATCAATTTCTAGATGCAGTTCAGTGTCTGATGGACAGCCCAGCCAAGTCCGGCCTCAGTGCGACTACGAGTCGCTTTAGTGATCTCCAAGCTCTGCATCGAGGCATGACCAATACAGCCTACGCGGATATCATCCACCATGTGGTATGTCCGCTTTCGTGACTTTGAATACTTCTTACTAAAATCCTAGCAAAGGGTCAATTCTTACCATGGCATCGCTACTACATGCATATCTACGAGACACTTCTCCGTGACGAATGTGGCTACACTGGCTCTATCCCGTAAGTCGCACGGACCGGACATGGCAAACATCTGCCTGCTTCTATGGCGTGAGTTAACTTGACTTTTGCCAGCTGGTGGAATGAAGAAATGGATGCGGACAGTGGCAACATGTGGCAGTCTCCCATGTGGGGAGCGGATGCCTTTGGAGGCAATGGAACTAGCTCTGGTAGCTGTGTGACCGACGGCCGATTTGCCAATTATACGCTCCATATCGGCCCCGGCGATGAGGACACCGACTACTGCCTGCGTCGTGCATGGAACACCGAACAGGCAGTCGCTAATGCCAACAGTACTGTTGTTGATATGTGCAACTCGTACGATACCTTCTCGCCGTGGTGGAACTGTATTTCGAACATCCCTCACAAGGGCGTCCACACGTACATCGGCGGAGTGGTATGAATTCTTCCATTCTTTGTCCTCGGTATTCTTTTTTTGTCTGACCCAGCTTCTTCCTTAGATGGCCGATATCAAGTCTTCTCCTGGTGACCCCGTTTTTTTCATGCATCACATGTATATCGATCGGGTCTGGTGGATGTGGCAGAAGCAAGACCCCGTCAACCGACTTTACGACATTAGCGGCCCTACCCTGAACCAGTCGGCCAATGCTGAGCCAGCTGGAGGGTGGCAGAACGCTACTCTCCACTATGAGCTATCTTCATTCAATATCATGTCAAACACCACCATTGCACATGTTATGAATACCCAGGGTGGCTACTTGTGCTACGGGTATGACTAGTCAGGCCTTCACAAGAAGAATGTTGGACGTCTTAGGTTGTCGCCTTGTCGCTGTACGTATTAGGCTGTATTTGAGTCAACCTGCTGAACTATATCCTGAGCAGGGTAGCCTCCTAGCAAATTTGTTTTTGTGGTTGTCTCGTGGTTTCTGAGAACTGTACATAGCACAGGGTACGGACAGTCGGCCAAAGGATTCGAGAGCCTTTCCCCTGCCGCGCGAGGGGCGGAGCATCCTATGTGTCAATATTTCTCCAATTTAACGCGGGCATCTTAAAAGTACCAATCATATGGTCGAAATGCAGAGCCCAAAACAAGGATAAGGACTGTGCGCCCAATTTGGAGAGATAAAGCTATCGGAAGTGGCTGATAACCCCCTCTTACGTTTTACCCCTCCTCGTGCGGAGAAGGAGGAGCGCCCTGCTCCTCCTTATCTCGCCTCTACTCCCACATGCCTCGTCCCCTTTCCTCAACTTCTCAACCCCTCGAGAGTGAGCCTTCTCGCCCCAGTACGCTGTCAGAGTCTTGGAGTTCAGTTTCAAATCAAGCAGGAAGTCATCTGGCTTGTCTATCTACATTCTTCTCTTCCGCAACAGGGCAGGTCATTCGAAAAAATGGGTATCAAGGAGATTCGCACTGCTTTGAAAGTAGATCTTAACAAACATGCTCGCGAGCAACCTGGTTTACATGTATGTGTGCGCTTCAATTTCGTTCTGGTCTATGAACTCGACAACTAACTTTCTGCAGAACCGATGGCACCCAGACAGTATGTCAGGTTTTCAATTCAACCACCGCGTTCAAGTTCATTTGTTCTAATGGATAATTTATTTGGAAGTCCCGGCCTGCGCAAAGATTGCCAACAATGAAGTCGTCAAGATCGAGTGCTTGGACTGGACGGGTGGACAGATCGGAAACAACGATTCCGCTGAAGATGTTCGAACTGTCGACTTGACGGAAATCCACTACCTGTCTGGTCCCTTCGACATTGACACAGCCGAGCCGGGGGACGTCCTGTGCGTGGAGATTCAGGATGTTCAGCCATTCCAGGATCAACCGTGGGGTTTTACTGGAGTATTTGCCAAAGAGAATGGAGGCGGGTTCTTGGATGAGATTTACCCTAAAGCGTTCGTTCAACCTTCCTCTCCAAGCGCGATATTCTAATCAAAATGTGCGTAGTGCAAAAGCAATCTGGGACTTCGAGGGCATCTTCTGTTCCAGCCGGCATATTCCCGGAGTCCGCTTTGCGGGGTTGATCCATCCTGGAATTCTAGGATGCGCGCCGTCAGCGGACGTCTTGGCTGAATGGAATCGACGCGAAGGGGAGCTCATCGCAGCTAATACTGTCGCTGGCCGAGTCGTCGCGCAACCCCCGCAGCCTATAAACGCCCATGCGGGAAGTGCAGCTGAAGAGATCAAGGACCGAGTGGCAAAAGAAGGGGCTAGAACAATTCCAGTAAGACTGATGTCGACTTTAACAAGAATCGTCGTCCATTAACAAATCTAATAGGGGCGTCCCGAGCATGGTGGTAACTGTGACATCAAAAACCTCTCTCGCGGTTCCAAGGTTTATCTACCTGTTCATGTCCCTGGGGCCAAATTCTCTGTTGGTGATCTACACTTCTCGCAGGGAGATGGGGAGATTTCTTTCTGTGGCGCCATTGAGATGGCCGGGGTTATCACGCTCAAGTTCACTGTCATCAAGAACGGTATGGCAAAGATGGATATGAAGTCGCCCATCTTCCTGCCGGGTCCAGTGGAGCCGCAATTTGGACCTGGACGCTTTCTTACATTCGAGGGATTCTCAGTGGATGAACACGGTAAGCAACACTACTTGGATGCCACAGTGGCGTATAGACAGACCTGTCTGCGTGTGATCGAATATCTCAGACGCTATGGCTATTCGGACTATCAGATCTATCTTCTCCTCTCCTGTGCTCCAGTGCAGGGGCATATTGCAGGGATTGTGGATATTCCGAACGCATGCACAACCCTCGGGGTGCCCATGGATATCTTCGATTTTGACATCAGACCTGAAGCTGAAGTTGTGAAGAGAGATCTGGGAAGCTGTGCTTTTGCAAACGAGTAACTACTACCACCTACACTAACGTGAAAGATAGCTATCGCACAATCAAATCTTGTTTCCTTCGCAGCCAGAACCATAACTTGCCTTAACCGATAATTTCGCCGCTTGAAATTTGAGTCCAATCATTGTCCCTAACACTCTGAAAGTCCATGACCTGGCCAGGGCCACCGAACCGGTTTTGAGTAGAGTGCCAATCTCTTTCAACTGCAATCTCTGGACGCCAGCGAACCACCTCTTTCAACTCAGGTTGCAATTTACCCTCCAATGCGTCAGAAATGAAACCACCGATCGATGGCATCTGCATAGCTCCGTTGCCTGAGCCTCCAACAGCAACCAAAAGGGAAGGATAATCCGGGTGTCGATCAATTAAGAATGCTCGATCGACCGTGTCAGCATCCCAGCAAATTCTAGCAAAGGAGAAAGGTCGATCTGCAAGGTGCGGCATAGTTTCCCGTAGGAAGTCTCTCGCACGAGTTTCCGCCTCCAGTGGAATCTGGTGCTTGGCGAAGGGTACACTTCTTTCTTCACCTGAGCAGCGCGGATCGCGAATAAAATTGCAATATCCCGGATGCTCGTCGCATATCTTGAGCTCATGCTTATCTTCATCGGGCTCCATGAAGAACCCTTTAGAGATGTTGAAAAGTACTGGCAGGTTGCGGTATTTGTGGGCCTCTTCTGGAGTCATAGAGATGTGGGATAAAGTCCAAGCGGTGGGACGTAGTTGCTTCTTGAAATCAAGCAGCCGATCAGCGCCCGCACCGGCCGCTAAAATGGTATGATCCGCACGATGGAAGGCACCGTCTGCAGTTTGAGCTCCAGTCACATCTCCCTCGTCATAAGTCAGCGCCACAACCTCGCCATGTGGTGTGCCCGTAATGAATTCGACACCGAGCCTTTTCGCTTCCGTGTATGCAGAGACCATGGCCTTTCGAGCATGTATCCACCCCGCTTCTTTCTTACAGAACCATCCTTTCCACCCAGGAAACTCGCCAGTCAGGATACCTGGGGGCATTGTATTGCGAAAATCCTCGGCAGTCTCGAGTTTCGCAAAATCACCTTCAGATGGATCTATTTCTTCATCTTTGATATGCTGTATAAGGGCAGGTGTGCTTCCGGCAACGATAAATCCCGTCTCATGGAAAAATGGAGAGAAGACTGGATCTTCTTTCCAGCCCTTTAACGCCGCTCGAGTGCAAGTGACAAAGGCAACGCTTTTCGCGTCCTGATAAGAATCTATCTGGAGTAAGACATCGAAGCCAGGATTGGGGTTTGATTTCTTCTTACCTTTAAGCTCTTTATGTTCCATGATTTTATTGACATCGTTGCCTGCAGCAATAGGCGATGGGACCTCATAGGGATCAAGTACCTGGATACTCTTGTATCCTCGACGGGCCAAATGAAGAGCAGTTGAGCAGCCCCATGTTCCTGCACCGATTATCAATATTGAAGATTTCACGCTCAATACCGGTGGCGTCATTCTGATGTCGCACGGTCGATGGTTGAGAAGGGCTGTAAGTTTATTGAGGGCGGTCTTGAGAAATCAGTCGAGTAGGGAAGATGAACAGACCACCGGACAAAGTTAACTTAGACTTATACATGCGCTAGTAAGCTCGGATAAACCGAATGGGGTCAATGCTTAACTATCAGGCAGGTGTGGGATTTTCCACCGCGTGGACCTTCCCACCCCTCAAACCCGGGGTAAGCGTCTCCGCACCATGCGCCCGAGCCCCCGTGCCCTCTTATCACCATGGTCGAAATGACTTGGATGGAAACGAATCCGGAACCGTCATGCAGTCATTTTCTCGCTTGGAGCTTCCATGGCTCTATCTACATCAAGAGCGGAACGTAGATCGCTATCTACTCTGCACAGGCCGACCTATCGGTAAAATCGCTATTCTGATTTCCCTGGGTAACTGCCATTGACTATGCCGCCTGTACGTCAAACTATAAATACTCCCTAGATCCCTAGACACCGTACGTGATTTAAGTACTCCTCAATATTAACGATTTTAGCCATGGCCCCTGGAGATGACATGCTCGCAGATGCTCCTGGCACTGTCTATCTTGTAGACGGTGAGTGCCTATGTTCAGTCAAATTAATTTCGCGAAAGAGGAGGTCTGACCTACATAAAATTCCACAGTATCCCATACTTCGCACGACACCGCGCATGCTGGGCATCAAGACATTTTACTGATACCGCAACCGTCTCCTTCTCTTGCAGATCCACTGGTAAGTGAGTATGTTGTCTTGAAACATGAGACGAAGATTGGGCGGAATTGCAATATCAAAGCTGAAGGGTATTGACCGTTCTCCAGAATTGGCCTCGCTTCAAAAAGCTTTGGTCTTTGTTTTTGATTTCAGCTTATGCCTGTGTCTTCTCATTCGGTGAGAATAACTGGGGTGCGTCCTGGACCCTGATCTCAGAAGATACCGGCGTAAGCTTGACCAATATGAATGGTGGAAGTGCGCTGAACTATCTCCTATTGGGATTTTTTAATATTATCTGGATTCCGACGGCAATGAAACTGGGACGCAAGATAGTCTATATCTTGAGCTTGGTTGTTCTTCTCGGGGGAAGTTTATGGGGCGGGTTTTACCACGGAACTGCCCAGTACTACATTATGCTAGCGATTCAAGGCATAGGCACAGCAGCGTATCAAGCATTGATTCAACTGACGGTAGTCTATCGTGTCGGAAAACGAGACTTACGCTAATCGCTTACAGATTTTTGATATGTTTTTCACGCATGAGCGTGGCCGTATGGTCGCAATCTATATCTTCTTCCAACAGCTCGGTTCCATCTTGGGACTGATACTCGGTGGGTATATAAGCGACGGAATTGGTTGGCGCTGGTCTTCCCCAATTGTGGCGATTGCATGTGTATGAACCTAACAGCTCTCATTTCTCCAAGTTCATCAAGCTAATGGTTCAAGGGCATCTTGATTCTGCTATTTATCCTGACGTTTGATGATACGATGTTCCCGAGGTATCGATTCAATCAGATATTAAACAGTGAGCCAAGCCAATCAACCAGTCATACCGTACAGAAGAAGGTGTTGGAAAAAGGCGCTCAGATCGAGCCTCCAGTCTCTGAACTTGACCCCAATCACACCAGAGAAGACAGAACTTCGCGGTCGTTCCGGCAGAAGATGGCTTTGGTTCATTACTTTGCTGATGACCGAACAACCTGGTTTCAATATTTCCGTCGTCCATTTTACCTGTTTGCATTTCCCAATATTGTCCTCGCCGGTATTCAATTTGCCTTCGGATGCACGGCCGGCATTGTCTCTTTCAACACTATCTCGGAGATAATGACAGAACCGCCATATAATTGGAGTGCTGGATCAACAGGGCTGCTTTTCTTAGCTGCATTGATCGGAAACTTTCTAGGGTAACTCACAGTCCTCTCTGAACTGAGACACATTTGGCTTGTACTAACAAACAATAGAATGGGCGTTGGCTCCCTGTCAGATTGGATTGTCCTCATCCTTGCCCGGCGGAACAAAGGCTATAAGGAGCCAGAAATGCGTATCTGGACCTATATATTCCCGTTGTGCTTTGGGGCAGTCGGATACTTTACCTATGGTTGGGCTGCTACAAATGGTGATAATTGGATATCTATCGCTGTCGCCTTATGTTGCCTCATCGCACAGCAGGTGTCAGTCACCAGCCTAGCAACAGCGTATGCAATGGAATGCTTTGACGGGGTAGGTTTACTTTTTGTTTTCACCACAGGTCTCATTTCTCTAACGTCTGTCTGTCTCTAGATATCTGGTGAGCTCGTCGTTGTACTCGCCATTTGCTCGTCTTTAATCAACTTTGCCATCTCATATTCCGTGCAACCATTCATTGATGCCACATCATACGGATGGGCATTCACATGCTATGGCATCCTCGTTGTTCTTTCTATTTTGATGGGCGTCCCTATGATAATTTGGGGGAAAGCATGGCGCCGAAAGTGTAAAGGGCGATACGAGCTGTTTTTAGCTGAGACTAGCCGTGATTCCCATTGAATAGCGTGCGAGCTACACGAAGTTGCTGATCCATGCATGGGTGAAGACTACTGTGAATCGACCTTCACGAATTGTTTGCCATGTAACGACTGCCCACCTCAAAGACTACATGAGCCTATTGATCGTCTCGCCTATTGATCGTCACGCCTTACGGATATCAAGATGTCAGTATGATAATTGCACCATTTCTATAATCTAAAATCTTCAACTAGAATCCATCTTGCTATTATATCAAGGCTTCTGACAGGAAGAGCATGACCACGGTTTATGTAATGATATAAATTCAATGAGACTCAGCGCTCAAACTTAAAATTTGGTAAATCAGGCGCATGAGGTCCTGCAGTCAGTCCGTGATTGCATCATCGTTCATAGAAAGGAAGATGTATGCGTAAAGGAGATCCGCAAGCAATTGTGAAGCTTGCTGCACGTTGCCAATCATTTGACTTTGTCCTTTGGATTCTCCATGTTCTCCCATGTCACGTCCAGCATCTCAGTCGGAGATGAAAGAGTGTCCTAGCTGAGGGAGTGCGCCCTTATCACTCAATGCGCACATAGCAATGCAGATCACGTAAGACCTTGATAACTATAACTAAGTTAAATTGGCGTCAAAACCAACCGTTTTTGGCGCCCAATCTACCGCCACCTAGCGTTGTGGTGGGATACCTACATCAAAAGATCACTACAACACAGAGAGTACATATTCTTCATAGATTGGATTTGCCTCGATGATGTGTTTATCATACATCAAACAGTAGAAAGAATCACGTCGTGAATCGTTAAATACAAGCTCCTTACGAGAAGAACTTGCGCGCAGCTGCCTTGTCCTTGGCCTCGCGAGCCTTGACAGACTGCTTGACCTTAGTAATCTCATTGGTGATACCGGCATCGGTGGGGGCCAGCTTGGTGGCCTCCTGGAGATCCTTGAGGGCCGCATCCTCTTCCTTCAGACCCACATGGGCAAGGGCGCGGCGGTAGTAGACTTTGGCCTTGTCGGCATCCTTGGCCTTGGCGGCCTCAGCAACCTCGAGAGCGTACGATGCCCAGGCCTCCGCCTGCTTGTACTGCTGAAGCTTATTGGCCAGCAGAGACGAGTTGGAGTGCAAGGTAAACCGGAGGGACTTCATCTGCTCTCCCAGCTCTTTGGGGTCGCTGTCAGCGGGCTCGGGGAACTCGTTCAAGTATCGGAGACCCTTCTGGTACTTCTCGAGGCCGAGGTTGTAGTCACCCTTCTTGAACGCGGTGTTACCGAAGCCCTTGAGGTCGGAGGCGATCTTGAAGGCAAGAGGAGCGGTCAGCTCGTCACCCTGGTGATCCTCAGGGAAGTCCTCATAGGGGTCGCCAGTCGCATCCTGCACGCGCTTGGTGGCGTTGGCGTAGTCGTCGCCCGAGAGCTCGCCACAGTCCACCACGGTCACGTCGCTCTTGGGCTTGTCGGCCTCTGTCTCCATGTTCTCGATCTTGCGGATGATGCTCTTGCCGTTGATCACCTCACCGAAGACGACGTGTTTGCCGTCCAGGTGGGGGGTAGGGACGGTGGTCACGAAGAACTGGCTGCCATTGGTGCCGGGGCCGGAGTTGGCCATGGACAGGAGGAAGGGACGGTCATGCTTGAGGTCGAAGTTCTCGTCGGGGAACTTCTCGCCATAGATCGACTCGCCGCCGGTGCCGTTGAATGCGGTGAAGTCACCACCCTGGATCATGAACTGCTTGATAACGCGGTGGAAGATGGAGCCTGTTCGCGAGCTTAGTTAGTTTGGAAAATTGTCGCGCCATGTGATCGTGGGAGGGAGGCGGGAGTGGCTGGTGGTAACGTACCTTTGTAGGTCAATGGCTTGCCCTGAGTTCCAAGGCCCTTCTCACCGGTGCAGAGAGCTCGGAAGTTATCTGCTGTCTTCGGAACGACTGGTCGAGGGAGGTATAGTCAGCAAGGTTCCGCTCTGTCGCGGCGGGTGGGGTTCATGTCGTACCATCGTTAAACTGTGCAAGGCGGAAGTTAGCTTGTTATTTCTCGAAAGTCTTGCGATTCGTAATGGGGCGTAGCTTACCAGCTCGAAGACCACTCGGCCGGCCTTCTGGTCGCCAATTTGAATGTCAAAGAAGACACGAGAACGCTCTGCATGGCGCAGTCAGCAGCTGTCAATTTTCTTTTGCGGCGCGAGGGTAGATCGGTGGACCCCGCACTGCGAGAGGAGGGGGAGGGACGCACGAGATTCCGTCATGTCGGGAGAGTGGGAAAGGGTATAGAGTTGAGGAAAGCGGAGCAAGATGTGGACTTGAAAGCAGAGGGGAGAACCGTACGAACAGATGGATTGACGGGAAGGGAGAGGGGAGGTGAAAGAAGCCGCTGTGGGGGAGTTTGGCGGCTCTACGGCTGGCGGGTTTCTTCAAGAAGCTTCCATGCTCGGCCCCAAAAATATACTGAACAAGACCACAGCAATATTCTGTAAACGATACCGACGCCTGGAATTGATGCCGCCTCGGGGTATATGCTAACAATATCTATGTACAATAATGCCATGGGGATTTCTATGCACTCTCAAGCCAGCAATTCCGCTGGCAGTTTAAATTCGAAGGTGTGCCTGGCCTCCGAGTCCTCCCCACCCTCTTCGCCCTTGTCGGCACCCTCCGTCTTCGGCTTCTTGGGTTCTTTCTTAGGGAGTGTGGTATCGATCTCGATGGTGACCTAGGGAATGAACATCGTCAGTATAAATTCAGCTGCGGCGCAAAGGGTGCAAGCCAGATAGGCAGATGTACCGCCGCATCTTCACTGCGGTAGTCGACACCCACCGGCCCATCGTTTTTAAGCTCCACATCCATCATGGCCTGGAACACGCCATCCTTGACCCGATCGGTAACGTAGTGATCACGCATCTTGTTGTAGAAATGGTCGTAGACTTTCCGAGCTGTTGTGGCGTCGGCCGCGTCATGGAAATCAGGCTTGTTGCCCTTCTTCATTTTGCCGTACAGAGTGAACTGGGAGACTGGTTTGGCATCAGCAGCAGCTCGAGCCAGATTGGTTGGAAGGATGAACATACCACAGAGCACCTCTCCCTCAATATCCTGGACATTCCTCTTCCACTGAGAAACCATCAGCATACAAGTTATCCAAACAGTTGGAGCGCAACACTCCTCACTTGTACGCCATTTTCATCCGGCCAGAACTTTGCCTTGAGCACCTTCTTCACCAGATTTTCTGCTTCCTTTTCTGTGTCCTCTTTGCCCACGCCAGCAAATACTAGCAGTCCCTTGCCAATGGATGAGATTAACTCAGAGTCGACCGTGACCGACGCGGACTTCACTCTCTGAATAACAACTAATAACGTTTTAGTTGGAGACAACTTGAAATGCATTGCGATCACTTTGGGGCGCACCTTTCATCTTGCCTTTGGAGAGTGTCTGGAGGTCAGAAGTGAATGTTAGCCACCGGAGAACCCCACAGGAAGTATCCCTCGGAGACCCGTGCACCTAACCCTCCACGCGTGAATGCAGTGCAGGCAATATCAGCAAATAAAGGACTTAGCGCACAATCAACCAACACTCCTCCGAGATTCACAAATTGACCAAAAGCAAAAGGACCTGGGATAGAAAGATGCTGCGAGGGTTCATCTACATTCGCCGCAACCCTCGCCTCGGTGAATCCGTTACAGACCGCCTTCCTTATCGGGCAACCTAGAAGCTTTCCACGTCGAAAGGACGACGAGAAGCCCATTCCACCTGCTTTCCGCTAATCCGGGCTGTTTTCTCACTGTAACACCCCGCAAAATACAACCTCCAACCTCACCTTGATCGATTGCGCTACGCACTCCCGGTTGGCCGCAAGCGCACTCCAAATCCGCCCCCACCGCATCGACACACTCTAAACGCTTGTGGACGGGACCCCCAGTCCACGCCCACCACGGGAACACCATGACGTCCCGGAAGACACAGCAAGAGATCGACAAGACCTTCAAGAAGGTCGCCGAAGGAATCCAGACCTTTGAGGGCATCTACGAGAAAGTCCGCTCCGCTACGAATCCTACCCAGCGCGACAAGCTCGAGGAGAACCTCAAGCGCGAGATCAAGAAGCTACAGAGGTTCCGTGATCAGATCAAATCATGGGCAGCAGGCAATGAGGTCAAAGACAAGGCTCCGCTGCTAGAGCAGCGGAAGGCCATTGAAACGGTGGGTGTTTGCCCAGTAGCGGGAATTGAGGCGGAATGGGGCTAACGAACCGCGAAATAGTGCATGGAGCAATTCAAAGCCGTCGAAAAGGAGATGAAGACAAAAGCATACTCCAAAGAGGGTCTATCCGCCGCATCACGACTCGACCCCAAAGAAAAGGAGAAGGTGGAGGCATGCGACTTCCTATCGACGATGGTCGATGAACTCCAGCTGAGGATCGAGGCCATGGAGGCCGAGGAAGAGTTATTGCAGGCACAAATGAAGAAGGGCAAGAAGGACACGGGCAAGGCGAACCGGATGGCCGACATCTCACGAATAACAGAGCGCCATAAGTGGCACATCAACAAGCTCGAGTTTCTCAATCGATCGCTACTAAACGGCAATTTGGAGGTGAACCAGGTGATGGATCTCAAGGAGAGCATAAAGTACTATGTCGACGAAGGGCATAACCCTGATTACTCCGGAGAAGATGACACGCTTTATGACGACTTGGATATCGGCGAGGATGTCGAGGCCCAGTTCGGTTTGGGAGCAGATAACGACCGCGTGTCGTCTCAAGATGCTCAATCCATTCAGGATGAGGAGCCAGAACCGAAACCAAAGCCCCCCAAGGCGGATCCCACTATGAATCGTCGACCATCTACACAGATGAAATCGCCGCTCCCTGTTCTCGCTACTCTCCACCCGTCTGCCTCGTCCAATGCTACCCCGGGCATGAAGCCCGCGCCGCTCCCGACTCGCCTCCCAGGCGAAACCCTGAAGTATGCCTCCGCCGCGGCGGCTGCAGCTGCCAGCGACAAGAGCGGAGTAGGCATTCTGCCTCTACCCCCTCCACCAGGTGCCAGTCCCGCCTTTTCAAATGTTCTCCCCGTCTCCAAGGCGTCGTCTACCGCCTCGCCAAGTGTGTCTTCCGTGCAGCCTGTTGCCAGGGCGGCGACAACAGCGGCAGCTGCATCGTCATCCGAAGAGGCTGTTGCATCGGCGGTGCGATCGAAGGCTGCGGCTAGCGCAACAGTTTCCGGTACATCATCCCCAGCGCCTGTCAGCAAGGCGGAGCTTGCGAAAGAGCAACCCATGACGAATGGCAAAACAACAGCAAATGAAGGAGGCGAGGACGATGACTCAATATACCACTTGCCCCCGGGCCTGCAAGACCTGATCCAGTCCTTCGAGGTCACCAAAGAGCGTGCGACGGCGAACCCTACGCCAGCAGTGCAACGCCTTCTGTCTACCTCGCTCACAACATGTCCCGAACCCGGGGATGCGGAGAAGCCCCGGCATTACAAGCCCCAGAACCCCTACAACACCCCTCTCTATTACCCGCAGGAGCCTCTCTCCATCTTTGACGACCCGCGACTGTACGATACCGGTCGGATTGACACGGATACGCTGTTCTACCTCTTCTACTACCGGCAAGGGTCTTATCAGCAGTACCTGGCGGCCAAGGCGCTGAAGAACCAAAGCTGGCGCTTCCACAAGCAGTACCAAACATGGTTCCAGCGACACGAGGAGCCGAAGAACATCACAGAAGAGTTTGAGCAAGGCACATATCGGTTCTTCGACTACGAGAGTACATGGTTAGTCGCATCCGTCCAGTTCACCCCCAATCCCTTTACACACCCGTGCTCACCCATTTGCCCGACAGGATGAACCGGCGCAAGGCTGATTTCAAGTTTGTGTACAAATATCTCGAGGACGAGTTATAATCCGCCCTTTGAACATGCGGTGCCTCTCTTTTTCCCTTTCCGTGGCGCAGGCATAGCAGCCTAGATTGGCCTACCAGCAGCCAGCCTCCTCCTCCCCCCCCCCCGGGAAGCCTTCCCGCCAGCTATATGACTGGACGGGGCCCAAAGGGCATGAGGCGTACCCGAATTGGATATGTCATAGAGGGCGATCTACTGGGGACACCGAACTCAGGAGTTAGTGCTTGGGTTATTTTAGTATCTTTTTTCGTCATTGTTTTTCTACTCGACTATTGTTTCGCAGGACTGGCATCGGGCAATGAGTACAATGAATGGGCCTCGGGGAGACCACGGGAGTTTTCTGTGCTATTTCAAGTTATCCACTCACCGCACCCGGTGTTGGCGAAATGAACCATACTACTGTCTGTGTCATGATCTATGCCGCTTGATCGTCTGCCGTTATTACGTCGTCAAAGTACTCATATACTGTGTGCCTGGCGGGACTCTGCCGCAGTCGTAGTATCGGGGGTATCAGCAATGCGGGAATCTAACCGGGACAGGCGGTCCATGGGAGGACATACCGTCATAACGGACTGGAGTCCACCACGGTAGGTCCACGACACCGGGCTGACTTGTACAAGGTACTGCTGAGTTGTATCTCCCGTCGTGTGTTGTAGCGGGTCCACCCGGCTATCTGGGCACGCATGGGCAGCCCGCTTAAAAACGTACAGCGGACAGAGGGACAGGACCGGGTAGAACAGGACAGAAACAGAGCGTTAGTCCAGCCATTTTACACCTTGCGGTCTGCGGCGCAGAAGCCCGTCGCCAATCCGATTGGCGGGGCCTGTGACGAAGCCTCACTGTAGGAACGGGATGCATGATTCCCCGGGTCTCAAACCTTGCGCTAGCGTGGCGCGCTCGGCCAACGAGACCCAAGTGCACGACCTGGCGCCAACGCTAGCGTTGCGGCATTTTTTCTAGAACACAGGGATTAGAGAATGTAAAAAAAGCAAGAACCGGGCCCGGACATGGCTGGCGCACGGGTTGATGCGCGTACCGGTGCACTTGGTGCGGCTGGTGCATGGGGCGGCCCAGTCGAGTTCCCATTATATTATATCATCGGAGGGCGATCGTCGTCCCCAGCTTTGGGAACTGCCCGACGTGTGGTTCTCGGCGATCCCCTAGACGGGCGATCAGGGATCGTGCGCAGGTTCGTTCGAGACAGAGTAGCCGATTGCGACAAAGGATGAGACACTGACCGCTATACTCCGTATACGACCGGGTCGTATAGCCCCAAGTATGGAGGGACGGGTTCTTCAGCCTCTCCACCGCTCCGATTTCCCATTTCCCCTCTTCCTCTGGAATGGACAGCGCAGTCAGGCTAACGCCACGCAGGAAACCTGAAACGAGGGCTTCTCTGGCGATGACGCCAAAAAGTAGAGACGGCCGGGGACCAACGCAGGATCCCCCGTCGGATTTCTTTTCTGGGCCATTGCTCGGCCACGCTAGAAGGTTTCCAGAAGGGCGCTCACCCGCGCTAACCACGCACGGAACGATGATCGGTGCCAAGCGTGGTGTTGTGGTGCTGTGCTGGTGTGGTGCACGAGAAGAGGGGGGCAGGGCCGACGAGGGCAGGAGAAGGGTCGAGCGCAAGGCCGTCTGACCGCAACTAGGATCGTGCAGCTTATCGGGGCTGAGGATTGGCCTGTTCGAGGATCGCGGCGTCGAACTGGGTCGTGACTGGCCCGGACGGGCTGCGGGCGAGCCCCCCGGCCCCCTCAATGACGCCAATCAAACGGGGCCAAGAGCCGACGGTGGAGCGTGGGCCTGACGCTAACCGACGCTAGAAGGCTTCCAGAATGCGCAGGGAAAGTCAGCGCTGGACGGTCCCAGGCGCTACTGCACGTTCCGGCTGTGTTTGCAGGAGAAATCGCGCAGGCGATGATCCTCGAATGACGCTCGACGGCGGGGCTGTGTAGAGGGATGTGGCCAGTCATGATGCGTGGATTAGCAAATGAAGCCATTCAGAGACCGAGTTCGAAGTAGTCCGAGTCAAGAGGAGTCCAGGTGATGACTTCGTGTTTGGGAGGGGAACCGAGAGGTGCTGGGCCAGTAGACGAGGTGTACGGCGTGCATCTACTAGTGGCCCTTTTTTCGAGCCGCAGCATTAGTTCGGGTTCAATCACATACAAAAGACAGGCGCAGGGGAGAAATGTATCCGCAAGTGATTTACTCTCACGCCAGTCTTCCATTACGCCCATTACATCCATTACGTCCATCACGACCATCACGACCATCACGACCATCACGACCATCACTCCACTACTCCCATCTTGCACGTCCTCTGCTTCGCGGCTTATCTGGCTCTCTTCTCGCCAGAAATAACCATCGGCCCCCACCGCCCTAAGCACTAAGCACCAGCCCTTGCACATCTTGACGAAGGATTCACACCAGCGTCTCACGATGGTAGGTCAATCCATCCACTAGCGGCCTTCTCCCGTCCTTCTAGAACCCCTCTGATCGGCTTCCTTTTAAAACTAGACGCTTCCTCTCTCCTCATTGCAATCCTTCTCCTCCACCCCCATCCTCATTCACTACCCGAAAGACAACATGCAGTCCCCCTTCAGCTACTCCGACTCTTGCTACTCCTCCTCCCCCGGGGGCATGGACTTCTTCTTCTATGGATCCTCACCTCTCTATGAGACCAACCTGTGCGACCTCGACGCCGCAAGTCCCTTTGTGCCTGACCTCGTCCCCGATGCGACATACTCCTTCACGAGCTCGCCGTACATGTACTCTCCCGTAGGCAACATTCCGTCCACCTTCTACGACATCGCGGCGACCAGCGTGCCTAGCTCCGCCAGCAGCAGCTGTGGAAGCTCCTGCGGCAGCAACAGCTGGAGCAACCTGCCCGAGGAGGTGCCCATGCCCAACTACCCCCTCACCTCCTGCGACGACTCCGGCCCCGACTCGCCGCCAGTGCAGTCCAAGTAAGTTGGCCCCTCTCCTCGAATCCCCGGCACCGTTTAACTGACAATGCATCCACCTTAGACCCACAAAGCCCTTCGGCTGCGATAACTGTGGCAAGTCCTTCACCCGCTTCGCAGACCTGAAGCGCCACCAGACCAGCGTGCACTACCCCGTCTTCCGCAACTGTCCCGTCGAGCACTGTTCGCGCAAGGGCAGCAATGGCTTCCCCCGCCAGGACCACCTGGTCGAGCACCTGCGCTCCTACCACCACCTGGATGTGCCGAAGCGCCGAGCGATGAAGCGCTCTGCCAAAGTTGCTGCGCTCTAGGTGCATGGGCAGCCACCGCCAGCACCGGCGCAAGCTGCCATCTCCCCCGGGGCCATGTCCCTGACTTACTATTACGATCTTACGACTTTGTTCTTGTGGACTACCACTTCTCTTGTGCTTGCCTCCGAGACGGCGTCACCTCTTTTCTCTTCTCTCTTGCTCGTCGCTTGAGCGACTGCTTTTCAATTCTCCCTCACCCCTCTGGGCCTCTGTATCTCTTGATCCTCCTGTTTCTATAGACGACAGTTTGCTTCTGCTCTATCTGTATAGAAGATTTTTGGCTTTTGGCTTTTGGCTTTACTTTTTTTTTTTTTTTTGGTCTATGAACTTATGGAATGTTGGCAATGGTTGATATGCATCTTGGAACGGCTTGCAACGCGATAGATGGGATAAGCAACGGGGTTCATTTCTGGTAGACGGAATTTTCCTTTTTTGGGTACACGTTCCACAATGGAACCGATGATCAATGAAATCATGTATAAACTCAATTCGCGCCTCTCCCAGCCCCTCCAGCTTCATCTCTCTCTTCCTCCTAGGTTGCGTCGTAGCATACACGGCATAACTATATGTTTGCTTTTGCTTCTCGCAAGGGGGTTCCGCGTCTACCCAGCTCAGCCCGGCCCTGCCGTATCCTGTCCTGTCCTGTCCAGCCCGTCAGTGATGCAATTGGACAGAAACACAAACCTATCTACTTCCCAATTAGCCTGGTGTCACACTGATTGCAATGGCTCGCACGGCCTGGCCACGCTATGGACAAACACCTGTGCAACTCGGCCGCGCTAAGTTCGCTCCACAATCCTTCGGCCGCCCATAGGTGCAAACTACCTGCGGGAGGTAAATCCTGGCCTAATCCTGCCCACTTTTTTTTGCATCCTGCGAGACCCCCCTCACCAAAGTCAATAGTATGGGTACGCAAATCTTCAATAACGGGGACTTTCGTGCTTGGAATCCTTCCGAGCTTAGCCGTGCCGCAGGTACCAAGCTACAATGCCACCAAGAATCAGGCCCTGCTTCTGCGCTCAGCATTGTCGCAAAGAGGAAGAAAAAGTGGAGTGAGGAGCTGGTTAGCGGGCTAGGCCCCAAATATTTGCCTCGCTAGCCTCCAATCCTTCGGTCTATCGGCGCCCCGCTGGTATACAACCTTGATACTGCACATGCACCCGATTAGGATTCTAGTACGGAATACTGTGGCAATCCTGGATTCAACTCCCAGACGTGAAGATACAGGAACATGGAGCCCAGGCACAAACAATACGGAGTACGGCAGATCTGATCCTGCCGCATTGCCATCCCATTCCCCCTAAACCCCAGACCCATTGTCCCATCCTTGCCGCATCCCCGACACCTCCCAGTCCACACAGTTCTGCTCTAGCAAAGCCCCTTCCCGCGCCCACCGCCCACTGAAGAAGTCCCGAATCTCGTCCTCGCGCTCGACCACCTGCACCGCGAACCCTTGCTCCAGATGCCACCCAACATGGCAGTGCAGCAGCCATGCGCCAGGGTTATCGGTGCGGAATGCGAGCACCAGGTGTCCTGACGCAGGAAGCAGGGCCGTGTCGCGCTTTGGCAGCGCGCCGGCCGCATGGTGCAGGGGTCCTTGGCCGGGCGAGGGAGCGTAGGGCCCGGCTCCCTGGGCGACGAGCAGGAAGTCGTGTCCGTGTAGGTGCACTGGGTGTGGGATCGGCACGGAAGTCTCGATTATAATCAGCACCCAGGTATCGGCCCGGGGGACGGAGAGTAGGCCCGCCGTGGTGTGGAATTGGGTGTGGGGGTTGTGTAGTTGTCGGAGGGTGGGCTGAGTCCAGTTGAGCTGCAGCGATGTGCCGTGGAGTTGCCAGCGGTAGATGGAGTGGGTGGTGGGGGTTAGGGTTGCTGGGAGGGTCTCGTTGTAGAAAGGGTCGTTGTCGCCGGTGAGATCGAGGGGATGCGAGATTACGGGGATGAGGTGTGCTGGGTCTTCGTCTGTGCAGCTGTCGGTGGAGGCGTGGGCCGTTGAATTGGGCAGGCTGTGTGTGGTGTCGTAGCGGACTATCCCGCGGATGTTGTCTGCGTTGAGGTTCTTGGAGCAGGAGAGCTGCGGCGTGGCTCGGAGCCAGAAGGCAGAGGCTAGACTGGCGTGGTCGGCGTGAACTATGACATCGTATCGTTGTCCTGCAGGCCAAAGACGCCCAGATGCCCAGGCCAGGATGGTTAGATAATGCCGATCTCCTGATAGTTGCTTGGGGGAGAGTCGGTCTATATTCATGCGATGGCTCGGAGGGCTGCCTACCTATTGCAATGTCCAACACATTCGTAATATACGGTTCGATAGGGACAAGATCCGCCGCAATCACCGTCAGCGCGTGGTGGTCGATGCTGAACTTGAAATGTGTATCGCAGGCAGCATTCCCCAGCCGCAGTCGATATGACCTTCCCGGCGCAAAGGACATCTGGAAGCGTCGACCAGGGCCATCATCGCCAAAGATATTGGTCCCATTGATCAGCGCGTTGTCGAGCGTGGGCGGCCCCGTCCGTTGTGCTATATCCCAAAGCTCGTCGACTGTCCGGGCATCCCAGTCATTCAACAGAATAACTCCCTTGTCTTCGTCGTAGTTTGTACTGGCCGGTCCATTGATGATAATGCCCCCGAAAACACCCTCCCACGTCTGGAGGCCGATATGTGAATGGTACCAAGTAGTTCCGTACTGCGTGGCTCTCCAGCGATAGGTCATCATCTGGCCCGGGGCGATCGGACACTGCGTGATAGAAACCACGCCGTCCATCGGGTTGGTGTTGAGTTGACGGAGTCCATGGAAATGCATGCTGGTGGCGTTTGACACGGAGCTGGGGAGGCTGTTGCGCAGGTGGAGGATCACGGTGTCGCCCCAGTCAACCACGATGGTCGGCCCTGGGATCGATCCATTGATCGCCAATGTCCATCGCGTTCGTCCGTCTGGTGCGAGATCTGCCTGTGCCAATTCAAACCAAAACTCTCGCACAGCTCCGGTGTCTGGAGTAGTGGATGTATAGTCTGTGTGGATGTCATACTCGCACCATTGCCGTCGGTTATCGGCTGTATTCCCGGCACATGGCGAGCTCCTTGTCTCTGCATTCAGCAATGGGAGTGTAGATGCAGTCCCTTGGTGCCATTCCAGCGAGGAGTTACTTGAGTGTCGGGTTGAAGGAGTGCATGTACTCCTAGCGACAAACAATCCCAGCAAGGTTACTACTACCCTCATGTTGTCAGTGGGTGAAACCAAGGGCAATAATCTCATGAGCCTACTCACCACTTTAACACCATCAATCGTGCCCGAGTTCCAACCAGCACGCCAGGTATCATCCCAAGCATTCAGGGACCCACGCTTGGCCGAGCACAGCACGTCCTCGATCAAAGCAGACCCTACCAGCGCTGCAACAACCCGGCCCGAAATGCCAAAGGTGTACTGATTCGACGCAACGTGGGCCCGGATACATGGACCTTGCGTGGGAGCATGCAGGTCCTTGTGCTACTCCGAGGACAAGTAAATGGGGATAGACCGTGAATAGTAGATCTGCGACGTACCCGCCGGCTCCCGTGATAGCTCGCGCTGTTCAGGAACGGGGCCAAGCACTCGCCTGCCCCTGGTTTCGTGTGTCCGAGGCCCGGATATCCTGTTTCATCCGTGGGCCGCTGGGTCGATTGTAAATCAAGCTTGTCGGCAATTCCACTTGGCGCAAAGGTCCGTTCTGTGATATGGAGCGATGGTCTTGATGCGAAATATAGTCCACGGAAGGGAAATCATCGAAGTGTTGGGAATCGACGCAGCGTGCAGCTTCAACAAGATCCAAGAAACTGCAATGCTATAATTCAAACATGCAGTAATTATTTTCTCCCCCGTGGTAAATTAACAATTTTATCATCTCAAATCCGTCCCAGCGCCAGCCTAGCACCCCCATAAACAATCCAGAACAGCAGAACGCCCATGAATCAATCCAATGCTAACCGAATAATCCCATCTCAATCTAAACCTTGATATCCCCAAGGTCTCCCTTGCCGCCCAGCTCGCGGAAATCCCTAAAGCAAACCCCATTGGCCTTCCCCGCCTCATCAAACACCACCCCTTCTTCCTTCAACCTCATCCTCTTCTCATCTCGGAACGACCCATTCCCAAGATGTTTACTAACCCGCCACTCGCCCTTGTACCCGCCCAGCGACCCATCTGCCGCCAGCACGCGGTGGCAGGGGACCTCGGGCGCGAACGGATTCGTGCGCATCGCGTTGCCCACTGCCCGCGCGCTGGAGCCCAGGTATGTCGCCATCGCGGAGTATGTGGTCCACCGGCCTGGCGGCACGGAGAGGAGGACGCGGTAGACGCGGCGGCGGTAGGGGGTAAGGGTTGGGTGGAGGGAGATGCGGTGGAGGAATTTCTGGGTTGTGAGGGCTGTCGAAGGAGTGGATTGCTTTGCTGGGTTGGTTCTAGTTGTGGACTTGGCCGGGGTGGGGGTGATTCCGGCGGGGAGCACGGAGGTCGCCATTGGATACTGAGTAGTGTAGAGGGCCACAAAAGGAGGTATGGGTTGTCCACGCTGTTTGACGCGTCCCTGGAGAGCTGCGCTGTGTTGTCTGTGGCTTTGGCTTGGGTCGACGTTGGCTCGTTGGGTCTGTTAGCTCACCGCCGATAACCCACGGGAAGGCCGAAGTAGACGCGGCGCGGCGCGTCGGGCACGACAGCGAACTCACCAAATCAGTCGTGTTAGGTTCTTTGGGACTTTCCAGACTCTTGCAAGGTGGGACAGAAAGAAAAGAATTCGATAGCTCGCGACGACTTTATGAACAGGCCCCAGGCCGATGGAAAGTGTTGTTCTCAAAGTGGCCAATCAGAGCGCCCACCCTGCGCCTCCAGAATGGTTCCAATATAATTTCTCATTTCTCATCCGCGGTGTGTGCTAAATGCGATCAAATTATCCTATGGGAGATCAAAATTACGTTTATGACGTCGCTCTCATCTCTGACATGACTCATAATATCCCTCAGCCTGAGTTTAGACTCCCCAGCACACCGGATACTCAAACTCCGTCAAGGGTGATCCACATGCTCCGCAGCCGTGGTATTCTCAATCTTGGAGGCTGACACCGCATCCACAGACAACACCTTGCCAGTCTCGGGGTCGATGACGCTGTTCTTGCGGCTGGTGATGTCGACCATGCCGGGGTTCTCGGCCTTGAGGCGCGCAAAGGTCTTCTCCGCGTCCCAGGCCCAGGGGGTCTGAGCCGCGAAGAGCAGGTCCATATCTTCAAGTGTGCGCTGGTTACTCTCTGGGTACAGGGCCCACACCATCGGGATGGTAATCACATTGCTGGCAGCAAACACATAGAGGGTCTTTTCGCCGATGGCGTTGAACATGACCGGGCACAGAAGAGTCTATAAAGCTGGGATCAGTATTGCTTTTGTTCAGGCTTCACACCTCACACTTCAAATCACGCAGTTACTGACCAGCCATCCGTTTCCGATGCTCCAGCCAACGACACCCCAGGCATTTCCGCGAGCGCGAACCGCTAGCGGGAAAATTTCCGCGGGGTATAGCCACGGCACCGTCAGCCAGGTGGCGCCGAAGGTCGAGGTGAAGATGAAGATCATCGAGGCCGCGGCTGCACCGTACGAGGAGGCCGAGCTCATGTTGCCGTCGGCCTTGGCGTTGATGGCGAGCCGAGAGAAACCACCAGCAAGGAACATGGCAATCCCCTGCACGACAGAACCCCAGTACAAGGTCCAGCGACGACCAATGCGGTCCAGAGTAAAAACACAGACAAGCGTGGCAAACTAGAAGTGGAGTTAGCTATGCGAGGCGGTCGATGCGATGTTGCCAGCTGACCATGTAGAAGATGTTGTTCAGTCCACTAATCCACTGACTCTTCGTCGAGTCAAACCCAGCAATACTGAAAATGGTCGGCGCATAGACAGTCACCCCAGCGATACCAACCCATTCCTGCATAATCTGCAGCCATACAACCAGCTGCACACGACGACCAATGTGCAGGTCACCAGACTTATAGCCGAAAAGCATCGAAAGATACGAGTTGCCGTGAACCACAGTTTTTTCCATCTCGGCAATGCTCTGAATGTCCTGGAATTCAGCCTCGGCGCGCACCCGCTCCTCGGGGCTGCTGCCACGCAGACGCTGCAAGATATAGCGGGCTTCCTGCTCGCGGCCAACCTTGACCAGCCACCGGGGGGACTCGGGGAAGAACCATACGGCGACGAAGAGGACCAACAGGAAGATGATCTGGAAGGCGATCGGGAATCGCCAGCGGAAGGCGGACTTGCCTCCGTCGATAAAGGACAGCCCACTGAGACGAGAAGTGTTAGATGGATTTCCACGAATGAGGCCACTGAGACAGACGTACAATTCCAGCCAGTAGGCCAGGACGACCCCAAAGATGTTCAGAGTGAACTCAATCGCAATGAATTGTCCTCGCGAAGTATGCTCGGCGGTTTCGGTAGCCCAGACAGGAACAATGGCGTTCAGGATGCCCGTACCGATACCGTTGACGAAACGAGCTGCCATGATTATCAGTTATGAAGACCGTCAATGGTCCGTATGCCATCTTTGCATTGCGTACCACAAATCATCCAGTTGTGGTTCTGGGCCGAACACTGCAGACTCGCGCCCAGCACCGCCCAGACAGCTCCCGCGGCAATCGAGCGAATTCGTCCCATGCGATCACCCAGCCAGCCGCCAAACAGGCCACCAAACAACGTTCCCAGATAATACACCGAGACGATTCCACCCTGCAGTAAGGAATTGGTCACCACTGGGGTCAATTCGCCGTCCACCTCCCGAGTATAACCAAACTTCATCAGGTCGATATAGTCCTTGGCGTTGTTGACCCCGGACATCATGCCCTGATCATATCCGAAAAAGAGAATCGACAGCGCGGCGACGCAGTTGATCGCGATGAGAAGCTGTCGCTTCTCCAGCTTGTGGACGATATTCCACGAGGGGATTTTGTCGCTCATGATGACGACAGGGCTTCCACTTCAACCGGATGAAGGAGCATGCATTACCTGTGTGACGGTGGGTATATCTCTACTCTGGGAAGCAGAAGGAAAGGAGCGCAAAATGCAGACAACAACGGCCCAATCAAGCCTACCGCACAGAACCACAAGACAAGAGACAAGGTATAGCCCCGTGGGAAAGAAAGAAAACAGAGCAGGGCAAGCAAGGAAGATTCCCGCGCGATGCCTTTTAAACGGCCTGATTTCTCCTCGGCGCGAGTCCGAGTTACGTGCATGGTCGACAAGGAAAGTACCCCACGAGGATCGGCCGAGAGTCCCCCCAAGAACAGCAAGGAGTCGCTGGGCCGAGCGCGTTGCATTCCGCACACGCGCTCCACAGCTCACTTTGGACGGGCAGCGGATAGCTCCGTCCTTCCCCATTTTCCCCATTTACCCCCACGTCTATGACAATCCCCGGGTCAGGCCAGAGAATCTGGGTCGCCGTCGAAGGTCCGGGCGATGGCCGTGCGAGGTTCCTGGGATTTTAACCGGTCAGGACCTGAAATCGGCCATCCAAGGGAGAGTTGGCTCTGACACAGCCAGCCATATGGCCTTGCAGACGTCTGGGACCCTGTCGCTGCCACTACTGTAGGCATAATTTTCGTCTGCTGTCTTGCGTTTTGCCCCGTGGCACGGCTGCAAGTGCCTGGATGGGCTCCCACGGTTCGACGGGGAAAATGCAACTCGATATCCGTGCGATCGCTTGAACGCTGCTCAAGAGTCTCTTCTTCCCGCGCCCCATGAAATTACCCGATTATTGGAGTCTGCACCCTTTGGAATGCCGTCATGGACCAAGCTCGGCTAGCCTGACCGGGCTTCTTTCGACGCCACTCGGGAGGGAGAGGCGTTCCGGGTGCACTCTGCTCTCCGAGGCTGGCACCAATGGGCCCAGTGGGCCCAATGGGCGACTTGGCGGGGCTCCACCCGACGCGGAGAAGTTGACCTCCCCGTGGAGGAACTCCGGACTTCGCTCGTGCCCTCGGCAAGCCGCTCATGTCGGAGTCGATCGAATAGTGCGAAACATGGCGAATCAGCTGCACAGAACACATTAACCACTTCATCATATTGACACTCTCCTCTGCTTGTATCTACAGCAGCATGCCAGCATGGATCTGGAGTGAAATCTGATGCCTAGACTGTATCGTCAGCTTGCCTTCAATTTCCTCGGTCGACGCTAGCCGCGCGACTTTACCGCGAACAGCGACATAGGGCCGACCGATGTCAGATGCCTAGACTATATCGTCACCTTGCCTTCAATTTCCTCCACAAAGTGTTTTCCCACATTAGCAGAACGCAAACACCAGAATCATCAGACTCATTTCCATGGGGGAATATCTTCTAGGTCTGATTTGTTCAATATTTCACTCCCCTTTTCCTAACTAAGTCCAACCGGTCCTTCTCCACTTATTTCGGCGCAATCGATCGCGGTCGGCCCAGCCAGCCAATTGCTGTTGGCCACTCAGAAGATTGTATGATCCCAGCGAGAGCGCTGGGGAGGTCGGGGGTGCTGGGGTTATTATGGACCCCAGGGGAGGGCTCAGCGGCGACAGGGGAGGGCTTGGTGATCAGGGTGTCCATTTTTATCTGTCTTTCGATTAGCGTGGAGTCAATCTAGCTGCAAGAGTATGGATCATCAACCAACGATGGAATTCAATTGTTGGACAGGCTTTCACAACTCGCAGGTTTGTGCTGAACTCGCGAGGATTCTACAGGTCTACGGCAGCATTGGTTGTCACAACTTATACTTTTCTTGGAAAGCAGCTACTGGAGGAAGGCACGACTCCCGCGGCGAGCTTACATCCCGTACGATTCTGCCCTTTGATTGACTCCGTTCAATATGCGCAGAAAGAGCAACCAGTTCATGAACTGATTAGTGTCGGCGCGAGCAATATTTTGCAGTGATTTGACATCCATTCACGTTGCCTTCTCCACTACTATTGGTCACCATTGATGTAGGCAACCGGGGCGGGGTCCAGAGGGAATCGGTCGGCTCTATGTCGCTGTTCGCGGTAAAGTCGCGCGGCCAGCGTCGACCGAGGTCGGCCTCATTGACGTGGCTCATGACGCGGGCTACCCCTTCATCTAAGAGCGCAATGTGGGCAAGGGGTAGTACACGGGTCCCGTTAGCGTTTTCGGCGACTAGTGTGTACTGAGGGAAAGTGTCCTAGTCCCCTTTCGTCTTGGGTAAGCTATCCTGCTGGCCGACGAGATCAGTGCTGTAAGGTGACGCCCAAGTGGGAGTCTACAAGGGGCGGTAGAGGCTAAGTTCCGCCTTCACCATGGCCTTGGAGGCACCCAGCTTCTAGTGGCCACGCTATTCTTTACCTTCACCTTTAGTGTAGAGCATATCATTACATCTTTGCTAAGCGGTAGTGATGTCCTTCTTCGGGGGAGCCATGGCGGGCGCGGGGGGGAGAGGTCGCAGGGAACGTAGATGAGAGTCGTAGGAAACGCAGGTGAGGGGGAACGAGAGAGGATACCGAATGGCGGTGGCGATAGGTATGTAGGTGAAAGATAAACTGCAGCTTCTAAAGTAGAAAAATGTTGGACGGTAAGAGCTGGAGATGAGAATATAGCTGCGGTGGGGTGAGGTGACGGCTAGGAGGGAGGGTTGGTGAGGGATTGTGAATCCTCGAATTTCTTGACTAGCTCTTCGCCGCGCACCGCGTCTTACGTTGTGACGCAACAGTCCTCTCTCGCTGCTGTCCTGCCCAACGGATGAAGTACCGCTTTCTCCACTGCTATTGTTTACTGAGAGTCTTAAGAAACTATATGAGGAGCATCGGAGTTCGCTCAAGTCTTTAAACTTTACCCCTGAATATCTCTTCAAGTGATATCTTCGTCTGCTTCACCACCTGGCCATGATTGGATTAATGATGGGCTTTCGCAAGGAGGTACGGTGTTGTGCTGAGAAAGCCGGGGGAAGTTTGGGATGTGTTTTGTATTCTCCAAGGAAAGATAGACGATATTATTGAAGTCCATGCACTGATCTATTCCCTTTATATTCACCGATTCTAGCTAATAGAGGGTGTATCTAAGATGCGCGACCAGAAACATGCACGAAACATCAGATTGACAATGTGAAAATATGCCTAGAATATCCCAAAGGACCTCTTCTCCCCCTCTACTCCCCGTGGATGAAAACTCGCTTATCGAGCGACTCGAAAGCCTTATCGCGGGGAGGACCGGTCGGCTTGCCGAAGACCAGCTGGGCTTTCAGACTCCACTCAACGGGCACATTCCACAGCTCGGAGACGCGTGCATCTATCATCGGACTATAGTGCTGCAAGTTACACCCAAGTCCCTCAGCTTCCAGTATTGTCCACACTATAGTCGGTGATGTCAGTGTCAGTCCCAAGTTGGTCAAATCGAACAATTACTTACGAGCAAACTGATGCATGCCACTCGAATGATCAGCCCCTGTCATTTAATGTCAGCGCTGGCGTCTATAGGTTACAGTTTCAGTTAGCAGGTTGAAGGCTTACACTCGGGGAGCTTGCCAGCAATCATAGGGAATTGTTCTCCAAAAGGTTTCAACGGTGCAAAATCCTCGTAGAACAATACCTGACAGATATATTAGCACACAGTGACACAGGTGCAAGGTTGCCTGTAGGTAGACTTACCGTTCCGTATCCCGCTCGGAAGCCAGCAATTCGAGGCTTATACACCTTCTCAAGTACTTCCGGAGGAGACGTGGCACTCACAACCTCCAGAGCAATATCCCATAGTTTTTGGTGCTCTTCTTTTAGGAGGACCACCATACGAGCGCTTTGGCAGTTGAAAGGACTGGGCGTATGCAGGGCAACCTCGGAGACAAGCTCTTTGATGCGATCATCAGAAATTGTCGATTCGTTGGTTAGGGCGTAGATGGAGCGGCGGCCCTTCATTCCCTTAACGATCTTTGAAGCGAGGTTATGCATGCTGGGCAAGATTGTAGATGCTGGGCAAGATTGTAGGAGTAGATTTTTCGATTTGGATGGAGACTTGTTTGTCAATGGCTGTACAATCACTACAATGGAGATATTTATATACTGCTTCGCCGATGGCCTTGTTGTGGTCGGAGGCACGGAGCGCCGACACCGACTGCCGATCCATAGACACTGGAACGGTCAAAGCTGACGATGCTGACGCCCCCAAGGCTTCGCAAACACTTTGCGTTGGACACTACGAATCAGACAATCGGGTTGCGAGCCAAAAAGGCAGATAACGGTAAACGGGACTCGACTAGACCGATCCTGATTGAAAGTCAATTCTCATTGCTATAGTGGATTGGTTCATACCTCCGCCGTGACCGGATGGACAGGCCGCCGGAGGCTTTCCGCACGTCGGAGCTAAGATAAGGGGGACAGTTTACTGCAATGAATGTTCACGGAGATTACAGGTGGGCTCAGGCCATTTTTTGGCTCAGCCTGCCCATAACGTGATGATAAGACCGATAAGAAAAACCTCAGCTCTAGTTAAAAGGGGGTAGTTATCTGTAGAAGCTCGAGTATAAGAATGAGTAAGAGTGAGTAAGAGGGTAACTTTGGAAAGTGGGTCGGCTCAGGTTATGTGGGGACGGAAAAATTAATGGGCAGGCTGACGGAAAAACATGGCCTGAGCCGACCTGTAGTGACTGTTCACGCGCCTCGCTTCTTGAGACAGTTCCTTTCTCAGGGAGCTTAGAAAATCGCGGATTGTGGTGAAAGCACTCCGCTAATCATCCTCCCATATATGGGCTTTCAACTGCGGTGACATCATGTCGGCGCCTGAGGGTGTAAGGAGGAAGGTGACAATTGCGCCGAGCAAATGCGAAGCACATTGATTTTATCAGTTTACTAGTCAGAATGGATATCGATCAGTTGGTGTTTTGCATCTACCAGGCTGCTTGCTCTATTCATATCTTCAGGTCCTGCTGAACCGAAAAATTCGCATGGGGGAAGACTCTCAGCGTGATACAATCATACCGAAAGATACGACAGACCTATGCCAAATACCAATGATCCCTAGGTGAACATATGCTGGTGCTGGATTATGACATAGCTATAGCATCAGACGTCGACAAGTGTGATTCACACATAGCGCCGCGGATAGCCGCGAGGGGTAGGCCGGAGGCCACGGTAAACCTGGTCCCCCGGGAGCTTAAGCCCGCGGGCCTTGGGGACCAGTCTGGGGCATCAGCTCTAATGAACTAACTCTAAATAGCAACGGGAGTCAAGAGTTTCCTTTCCCCGGAGCAAAAAGGTCTGGCCGGGGTGGAAGGCGGGAAAGGGCTCTAGGGATTTCCCGGAAGCTTCTGGCGGTTCTATTAGATGGAGCGATGATTCACGTAAGATGTGCTCTAATACTAGCAGCATCATATGGTGTATAACCATCGGGGTGATCCTGGTTTCATCTTATCTGTTCTTCCCAATAGAAATCCCAACAATTACCCATCAAATCGGCATCGTCCGCGGCAAAGCCAGCGCCTTACCGAGTCGACCCGAGCGCGCTTACATAACCGCATCGACAGCGAATCTCAAAATACCGCAAAGCTGTGTCCTCACCTTTCCCGTACCTTGAACCCACTTCTCCCCCAATTGCCCTTACCCACCCCTCCCTCCAAGTCGTTTATCTTGGAGGATTGAACGGCCCTTGCGTTTTCTTATCTCTGTTCACTTTTTTCTGTCGCCATGTTCCGCGCCGTCCTGCCTCGTGCTACGCCGCG
Organism: Penicillium canariense; assembly: GCF_028826845.1. Taxonomy (NCBI): domain Eukaryota; kingdom Fungi; phylum Ascomycota; class Eurotiomycetes; order Eurotiales; family Aspergillaceae; genus Penicillium; species Penicillium canariense. The sequence continues at coordinate 1,498,278 of NW_026622734.1, read as the reverse complement.
GCCTGCGCTCCGCGCTGCCGGCCCCAAGGCTGTCCCTTCGACCTTCATCGCTCCCCCTATGGTCTTCATTGGCCGCTCAAAACGTGGCTATGCCTCTGATGCTGGTGAGTTCTTGCCTGGACAGCTAGCCGGAGGGGTTACCTGCCCTTCCCCGGAGTTCTGCGATTACTAACCTTGCCGGCCTCGCCGGGTTTCCAACAGGCGAGCACGATCTGGTCATCATCGGTGGTGGTGTTGCTGGTTACGTCGCCGCTATCAAGGCCGGTCAGGAGGGTCTGAAGGTACGTCGGTGATTTCCCGTCAAGGGGACGACACTGGAACTTCGCCGGTGGCCTCGCCGACAAAGCCAAGCATGGACACGTTGTTTGCTGACCTCCGGCCAACTTGAAACAGACCGCTTGTATCGAGAAGCGCGGTACCCTCGGTGGTACCTGCCTGAATGTCGGCTGCATTCCCTCCAAGTCCCTGCTCAACAACTCCCACCTTTACCACCAGATTCTCCACGACACCAAGAAGCGCGGTATCGAGGTCGGCGATGTCAAGCTCAACCTCGCCCAGATGCTGAAGGCCAAGGACCAGTCGGTCGAGAGTCTTACCAAGGGTGTTGAGTTCCTGCTGAAGAAGAACGGTGTCGACTACATCAAGGGTGCTGGCTCCTTTGTCGATGCGAACACTGTTAAGGTCGATCTGCTGGACGGTGGTGAGCAGACCGTCCGCGGCAAGAACATCCTGATAGCCACCGGCTCCGAGGCCACCCCCTTCCCCGGCCTGAACATCGATGAGAAGCGCATCATCACTAGCACTGGTGCTCTTACTCTGGAGGAGGTTCCCAAGAAGATGATTGTCATCGGTGGTGGTATTATTGGTCTGGAGATGGTATGTGTTGCCGGGAGTTGTAGCTTTGCTCGATATTTGAGACCTGATGACTGACTTTTGTTTGTGCTTTCACTAGGCCTCTGTTTGGTCTCGTCTTGGGGCTGAGGTCACCGTCGTTGAGTTCCTCGGCCAGATCGGTGGTCCCGGTATGGACGCCGAGATCGCCAAGCAGGCTCAGAAGATTCTGGGCAAACAGGGCATCAAGTTCAAGACCAACACCAAGGTGATCAAGGGTGATGACAGCGGCGCTACCGTTTCCCTGAGTGTAGAGGCCGCCAAGGGCGGCAAGGAGGAGACTCTGGACGCCGATGTTGTCCTGGTCGCCATTGGCCGTCGCCCCTACACCGAGGGTCTTGGTCTCGAGAACGTCGGTATCGACAAGGACGACCGTGGCCGCCTGGTCATCGACCAGGAGTACCGCACCAAGGTCCCCCACATCCGTGTTGTCGGTGACGTTACCTTTGGCCCCATGCTGGCTCACAAGGCCGAGGAGGAGGCTGTCGCTGCTATTGAGTACATCAAGAAGGGCCACGGCCACGTCAACTACGCCGCCATCCCCAGCGTCATGTACACCCACCCCGAGGTTGCCTGGGTTGGCCAGAACGAGGCTGAGGTCAAGGCCTCCGGCGTCAAGTACAACGTCGGCTCCTTCCCCTTCAGCGCCAACTCCCGTGCCAAGACCAACCTCGACACCGAGGGTGTTGTCAAGTTCATCGCCGATGCTGAGACCGACCGCATTCTGGGTGTCCACATCATCGGCCCCGGTGCCGGTGAGATGATCGCCGAGGCCACCCTGGCCATCGAGTACGGTGCCTCCAGCGAGGATGTCGCCCGGACGTGCCACGCCCACCCTACCCTCTCGGAGGCTTTCAAGGAGGCTGCCATGGCCACCTACTCCAAGCCCATCCACTTCTAGACTTATTACTGGTGACGCAGTCTTGTGATTCGATATCCTCCAAACCCCTCCATGTACTACTTTTTGGATTTTAATCTGGCTTTGCTAGCAAACTACATGTAGCACTTCATGTAATCATTTCCCTTGTGACTTTCTTTATTTTTTTATTAAAAAATAGACACTATTGACAATTTTGTTTTCTTCTGTTCGCTCCATATGGTGGTGTATGTAGATGGCCTCCCTCGCCACATGGGGCCATTTCCACCTTACGGGCAGTACAAATGGAGTTCTAGATTCATGCCCGAGGTGTCCGCTCTGATTTTTCCACGCTACTTACTTACCCAGCCCAGATAACCTAAAAACCAGTCAACCCCGATCAGCACGAGCGGTGTATTATCTAGATACCCAAAAAAAACCAAAAAGTAATTAACGAACTATCGTATCGTACTCCGATAGGGGGAATCGAACCCCCGGCTGCCGTGTGAGAGACGGCGATGTTAGCCACTACACCATATCGGATGTGGATGTTTTGTGAATGACGCTGCCAGCATAAGAAACCAATGGACATGGATCAATTGGGAAAGGAAAAAGAACAAAAAAGAAATGAATTGTGCTCCGATAGGGGGAATCGAACCCCCGGCTGCCGTGTGAGAGACGGCGATGTTAGCCACTACACCATATCGGACTGCCGTGTTGATTATTCCATAGTTTTGACTAGATAAATTCAGCCTCCAGGGTCTCTGCGGCCCGAGTCTGGTTATATATATATCGTCCTTAGGTCTCCCCCTCCCCACCTAACGGCCCAATTCCCCGCCCCCCTTTCTCCTTATAAGTCCTTCTCCCTGGGATTTGCAGGTAAGTAGTGTAGGGGTATAAGGTGATGGGAATGAAAACAGGGAAGAATAAAAGCAGGGAAAAAGAATGCCTTCGTAATCCTCTCTCCCGGACACTTGCTTGCATTGGATTGGCCAGCCCTAACCGCCGCCGATTCCGTCATTCGCAAATGGAGATGGGTGGTGATTGGCGGTGTATATATCATAATTTGTATAGATATAGCTATAGCGACAACCATACGTATAATTTAGGACATCTAGGTCAGTTGGTAGCTATTATGCAAGGTTGGTGGACCAACACGATGAAGTCGTAGTCATGTAGAGGTAGGCAGAAAATTACCTGGGTGCCACCAGTAGCAGGTGTAACTCGAATGCATCCATTCGGGTGATAAAGGAGATCGTGCAAGAAGCATAGGAATTTTGTTACGTACATCCATTTGTGCCTCTCTGATTCTAAAACTCATAATCATGTCCACGGAGGTATATAAACACTGACATCATGATGAACCGCTCACTGAATGTAAATGATTAATATCACGATCCTTCTATCTTTCCATTCCTCCATGCTCAACGCCAGCTCCGCTAATACATAGATCTACCCCCAGACCACTCTCTCATTCATTTCCCCTCCCAATGGCCTGGTTATTTCGCACTCGAGTGCCACGTTTACGTGGCGAAAGAACACCAGAGGAGGCTTCTCTTGAGAGGGGAGATGACTTCAACGCCCTCCAACGATATCGATTGAATGTGTGGGAGAGATACGGCGATGAGGCACCTGACAGCACGGTCTCTGTTGCGTTTTTGCGCACGGAAGAATCTCTTCGAAAGATATGTCAAAAGGAGATCGCCTTGAAGGAGCCCAAGATCCCGTCTCAGATACGGACGTTGCGGGAGTTGAAACGCAACGCGTGGTTTCTGGAGCGCGAATGGTCGTACTTGCGAAGCGAAATTACAGAAAGTCCTTCCGTTCTCGAAAGGGCGTTCAAGCAATGGAGGTCTGATCCGCGATGGTATATGCATAGTGTCCTCGTCGAAGATTGCGTGAATCGAGGGGGCTGTTGCAGCCGTAGCTGTGGATGCTGTGTGAGCCGTGAGCGCCAGACGAGCTCTGTAGGTGAACTTGGGATTGGGCATTGCACCGTGGAATGTGGGTGTTGTTGCGAAGCTCGAGGGTTTGACCTGACAGCGGAGGAAAAGAGAAACTTGGAAATGCGATTCGGATTTCTTGATATGGCTGGCGATGGTTTACTCGAAGACTATGTCTACCAAGACCGTATTTACTTTGCTTCGGTGTGGGGGCTCTTGAGGAACGCTACGTGTCATGAATACGAACAATCCTATCACAAGGAGGCCTCGGTCCCAATCTTCCAGTCTGAACCGGTCAAATGCGAGGGAGCCAGCATCGTGGGTGACTCGGAAACGTTGCCTGAAGATGACCCCGGAGAAGGAAGTGACTCAACAATCATAGTGATCTAGGTTAGCTTGATAGAGTCCTCTTGCTTATTTCTAACTTAGTGGAGGCTATGCTACAAGAATGATTGATCTTTGCTGGCATTGCTACCTCATCTTCGTCAGGTCCAAGAATCTATATTGCACTATTGGCTTTCACCTTAAGATCGCCCCGCGACCTGCTGTTATACAAAGTAATATAAAGGCTGTTGACCCCTCTGGTTAACTCTATAAGAGCTCAATCTTTTCCAAAGCCTAATTCAGCAGCAGAGGTAGGCCTAAACAATTATTGCCTTGGTCATGGCATATACACTACTTTGTATAGGATCAAGATGGTGCATTGTGTATGACGACACATGATGACGTTCGATCAAAACGCGAATGGAGTGCGGAGTACTTCGTAAGGTGCTGATGAATGGCTGCAACGCATCCATAGCGACCATCACAAGCAATGCGGGTCTGTGTCCACACTCTCCCAGGGGACCATTATGACCCCAGTACCGCCGATCTCGCCGGCGTTCTTGCCGAAAATATACAGTCAGTTGGGTGGGGAAAGGTAACGGCCTTTCTAGCGCTTCTTCTAGCATTCCATGCGGCCAATGGGGTCGTAGATATTAACTTACGGAAGTTAGAGCGCTGGGTCAACAGGTAAGATTAGGATAACAGCTAATAAGCTTAGATGTGAGAGAATCTTCTGTCTATTGACTCTCACTTCCCCCTTATCTATTGTTCTATAGTGTCTATTACATCGGATGTGGTGAGATCTGTTCGGTGATACGCGCAGTCTTTTTGTTTCGGGGCCTTAGGAGTATGATACTACGGAGTGAAAGAAACAAAGGCTAACGGCAGATACAGACCATCCAACGAATTCCCAGCCGTAAGCAACGAGGCCGCCGCGGAAAATACGGCCAGCGCCGGCAGCACTTCGGCTGAGGTGGGAACCAGCCCCTGGCACCTCCATTGCGCTCAAATCAGTGGAGAAAGAACGGCTGGACATAGTCAGGAAAAGGTGAGTGAATCATTGAACGAACAAGACCTAGAAGAGTAGATTTGAATTTATTCCCCCATGGAAATGAGTCTGATGATTCTGGTACCCGGTTTCTGATAATGTGGGAGAATACTTTGTGGAGAAAATTGAAGGCAGGCTGACAGACAATATAGTCTAGGCATCTGATTTCAAATCACGGGCGGAGAGTGGGAAGGGATGTTCTTGGTTCTGGGTTTGTCTTAAGCACTTTCTGGGGGAAAGAGAAGGGCAATCAACGGCAACCAGTGGCAATGTATGGGGCGGGGGTCGACATATCGGTGATCGAGTAGTAACCTGAAAAATCATGTGTAGCACGGGCGTCGTGCTATTTGTGTTGCCGTCACCCATGTTTTCTAGGGGTTGTCCTGATCCCGCTGGATCCCTTCGCCACCGATTGAACTATTAAAAAGTTCGAAAACTAAAAAATCAAACGACTTCTGCTCCGATAGGGGGGAATCGAACCCCCGGCTGCCGCGTGTGAGACGGCGATGTTAGCCACTCACCATATCGGACCGCTACGATGGAGCATCTTTTGGATTCAAGTATGGCCCTTCCGGTATAGCGTCAAGAATTTCTATGCGTGCCAGTGCGTGATTATACAGTGGCCGTTCATTAGTCAGGTACCATGTTCCAAAAACTAATGAACGGTCACTGTACATGGTCCGTCCCACAGCCCCATCAACATCTTGCTGTTTTCCGCCCGCCATTTCTCTTTTCTCCTCGTCTTCATCCGTGCACTGCTCGGGAGGCATTTCTGCCAATGTTCCGGATCGCCGGGCCTCGCCACCCCGTTGTCCCTGGCGCGACTTGTCAGATCCCTTGAGCCTAATCTACGCTGCTTTCGCTATTACGCACTAGATAAGGCATCTTGCCCATGGTCCGCTAGACCAACTAGTGCATCTTGTTGCCTCGCATGTTACTTGCTCGGTCAATTGTCGAACTTCCGCGCTAAGATCTAAGATGTATTTACCCTATACTATTTTTGGACGATCGCCTTTATAGAGTAAAGTGGGGGTCTACATCCACCTTAGCATATAAAGGCCGAGTGAGGGTCTTGTCTGCTAGTGCTTGTATAACCCGGAAACAAGAAAGACTCAGATCAGACTAGTTAGCTTATCTTGACTACGAAGTAGCCAGACTATATTGACCGCTCCTGAGTTGTTTAGGAGTTGCTATGTTCTCAAGAGTTTATGAGATAGAACAAGTTGATAACTTAATTTTTCACGATAGCTAAGATTCCACAAAAGCTATATTGAGCGGCCTCTAGATCTTTTTATGCTCTGACTGTTCGCACAAACTTAGCCTCAAACTTTAAATCACTTGAGCTGAGAATTTTGTCGTCATTTCCAATCTTCACCTTGATCCAACCTTCTTACACTTTCTCACCTCTTATCATCTCCCCCTTTCACGCTCACTATGGACGACATGGAGTACCTTCCAAAGGTGATCGATGAGAAGATCACTACATGCGGCAGGAATTCGGGCTCCTCTCTTTTCCCCCCTCGGGACTGGACCGTCATGAACAAGATAAGTGAGCATCCAGTCCCGGTGGACATAGAGGATTTCGAGGATGGCCGGGGCCCCGCCTTCACCAGTGGACGATATCTTTGTCGCTTTGCTGGTGCCGGCGGCAAGTTCATGCACGCCTTTATGCGCATTGAAAAGCAGATTCCTCTGGCTGGTACTACATTTGAAAGACCTAGTGTTCGGCAGCAACAGGCCAGCCAGCCACCTGATAACGTGGAGCTACAAGCCTTGAAGCATTTTACAGAGGAAAAGGGCACTGCTGCCCCCAAACTCCTTGGATATCTAATCGACAAACAAGACGCAAACGACCTTGTCCCTGGCGGATATATCATCTACCTTGTATGGGAAAAGGTCCGAGGAGTTCCCCTCGATCCCGAGAAGTTCTGGAGTTGTCGCCGCGATCAGCGAAATCTCATCCGTGAGAATTTCAGAAAGGCCTACAAGTGAGTTGCTAAACATCTTGATTATGGTCATATACTTCGAGCTGACTGATATTAGAGAAATTATGAGTGCTGGATACGACCTGGTCTTGCCGACTTCGAAAAACATCATAATCAACTGGGCCACAAATGATGTGTATGTTCTACTCTATCTCTTACGATATCAAGCTACCTAATGATAAGTAGCACAATCTCCGGTTTCAGGGGAGCTGTCCGTACAGACCCGGACGAGGAATGGGATGACCGCGATTTCGGGAGTTTTTGCCTGGTCCAAACTTCCTCGTGGTGCAAGAAGTACGTTCCCATTAAGGCGGAGGATGTCCAAGATGACGAAAATGGCTGGAGGTGGTGAGAAGGAGGGTCGCATGCCCAGAAGGAACTAGGGGGCAATCCCTGTCGCTTGGTATCGTGCTTTTGACCAACTAGCTTGAATAAGATACTACTAAGTCCCATCAAGAACGTATCTCTCTAATTCCTTCAGATACCAGGTGTTACACTTGGCAAGCCATTAAAAAAAGAGGAGTCTATCCAATGAAGCTATCGATTCCGAGGAAGGAACAGAAGCTTCCTTTGCATCGGCTCATCGCCCAATTTTCCCCCGGCAGTAGGAAAGTAGTGTTCTCGATGGAGGCCTGCAGCGTTGAGTTATACTGGGGCAGCGCTAGCTCTGTATTATCGTACCGAGTCCCTATATGGCTTCTCAAGTGGTTGCAAAGCGTTACTCAGGCTTTAACCAAGCTTAAGATTTATCAAATAGTCACGGATTTTTCTGGAGATATGGTCGTCCTTGCCCGGGGTCTATCTCAGTACCTATTTATCATTGTTTGTCTACCTTCAAAACAGATCCCGATGACGTAGAAAGCTCATTGTTGTAAGTCATTGACGGGGTGTATCGCTGGACCCATTCCTTTAGAATGGTGAGGAACGCATCGCACACACCCTGGACGGCATCTTCCCGAGAATCGCCGCAGCTCTCGATATAGACTGGGAAGCGTTAGAAACCTGTCTGAAGTATCCACGAAAGTAAATAGGAAGACTGAATATCTTACACTTGACCTTCGGCTCGGTACCGGAGCCTCGAAGTGTGAAGCGCACTCCACCTTCCAACCACAGCGTAAGCATCTGACTGGTAGAGTCGATGGGCAAATCAGGCTGATGATTTGATGAAGCAGTGTCATATCCTTCAGTCAGATCTCTCCATCGTAAAATTTTGAAGGCGCCGAACTGCATGCCAGAGAGGAAAGAGCCATTCCGGATACCACGGAACAACTCAAGAGTGAGTTGGGGGCTGGGAGACCGGAAGTAATTGTTCAATGTCTCATGGTGACCGAACTCTGCAAAAAGCTGCTGGAGCTTGCCGAACACGGTTAAACCCTGGGCTTTCCACTTTGCAGCTGCCATGGAGAAGACCGAAAGGGCCGTGATGCCATCCTTGTCATAACTGACGGCAGGGAACATATAACCCAGTGCTTCCTCGTAAGCAAATGGCACCGTCTGCCCATTCTTTTCCAGATCCAGGGCAACATTCCCCATCCACTTGAAGCCGGTGAGAGTCTCCATAAATTGAATGCCTGCGGAATTCGCCATCTTCTGAAGCATCCCACTTGACACGGTCGTCGTCAGAACCGTAATCTTCGACGTGTCTACACCGGAGCTAATAGCGTCAAAAAGATGGGACGCCAAAAGAACGCCAACGTGGTTTCCTGTGAAAAGAAACCATTTCCCACTATCTTAGGGTCAGTCGCTAGCCTCTTCTGATAGGATGTGCTCGGGGTATCTCACTCGACTTTCTCAGCCACTGCGAATCGATCCGCATCAGGATCGTTGGCAAATATCAGCGTTTTGTTTTGTTCGTCCGCCACCTGTACCGCGAGATCCAAAGCTCCAGCCTCTTCGGGGTTAGGGAACTGGACAGTGGAGAAGTTGGGATCTGGTTGCGCTTGCTGGGGCACAAGGTCATACTCTTTACCCTCCTGCATACCCATTTGGGTCAACAGAGAGCCAATTCGGATGGCTCCTACGCCGTGCATGGGAGTATAAACGAATGGCTGAGGGGGGTATGTCGCTGACACAGTGGATATCTGATTCCTAATGGTCAGCATGATCTGTTAGCTGGGAGGCTAATTTTGACCACTGACCGCATATTCCTTGACTTGACGTTGGAAGGGGACAAGGATCTGTTGGAGAGCTTCTTCATCAAAGTACTCGCCAGGCTGTCGGCCTTCCTCCCAGGCATTTGGCCATGGTTCCAGGTTCTCAAGGATTGACTGTGCAATCTCTCCATCCTCGGGCCTGTTGATCTGAGCGCCATTGCTGGAGTAGCTGAGAATTCAATAACGAGTCAGTACTCTGGTATGTGTCCACAGGAGTATTACCGAGTATCCTACACTTTATAACCTGGAAAGTAGGTCAGCAAAAACCTATAACTTGCTTTGAGATGGATTTTACGTACCGTTATCTTGAGGTGGATTCTGTTCGGATTTCGTTAGTACCAACTGTAGAGTTCAATAGATGGGTGATTCATTGTGGCGTACATGGCTTGCAGTCACCACTATACCCGCGGCAGCCTTGAACTTGTGCACCCCAAAGGCAACTAGGGGAGTCGGTGCTGACTCGTCGACGAACTTGACAGGGATTTGCTGCGCAATGAAAGCATTGGCAGCGAGCTGAGCAAACCTGTGAGAGTGATGGCGGGCGTCATGCCCAATAATGACACCCTTGGAGGCGATCTCCGGGCGCTTATTACGAATATGCTTGGCGAGTCCCTGTGACGCCTGGATCACTGTCAAGCAGTTCATGTAGGAGAAGCCAGCAGCCATGCGGCCGCGCAAGCCGGCCGTGCCGAATTCGATGCCTGGGGATCATGGTTAAAGGTTTCGCGCTAAGGAAGCTACCGGGTCAGATGCACGTACGGTTCCGGAGGCGCAGCTCTAGCTCCTTCGTGTCATTGGTATCGCGCAGGTGTTCTATTTCTGCGCGAGTCGTAGGGTCCTATATCCGAGGCGAGGCGGGTCAGATCAGGCCACAACCAGGAACGAGCGAGGAACAAGGAACGGTTCTGTTTACCTGGTCCCACTGCAGCCATGTTTGGACCAGCGACGAGAGCGATTGCTACGCGGGTTAGATCTCACCACCAGCGAATGGGAAAGATGCAATTACCTGAGCCATGCTGATCATGCCATCCGTCTGTCGCAGGATGTAGCAGTTGGCGGGGTTGCACGTTGACGGTCACGGGCGGCCGATCAGTCCCCGCTTGTTGACTCCACCTGCGCCCCTGCCGCAATTCTGCTGCCTTTCCACTTGACATAACTAGATTCGTCTCTCCATTCTCTACAAGTCTTCTGAGTACCTCCCACCCTAAATCCAGAACGTATGTTTCTGTGAATCTTCTCACCCCCACCCCCGGACTT